>NC_089878.1:31535500-32744500 GCF_040182565.1 Anser cygnoides
GCTGCATGGTTTTTCTGTGCTTGAGGCTGTCAATTCTGTATTTTCTATGGGATGCATTGTTTTGAGACAGAGAAGAAAAATGTGTATGTTTATACTCTAAAATAGGACAAAAAATAGAAAATGAACCTGACTTGCAAATCAGTAATGAAGTGTGTAAAATGTCCTAATTTAAACCACTAGAATAGGTAAGACATACAAGAGGAAACACATTTTGTGAAAAGCAAATACAACTGCAGTAGATGCTTTAAATTGCTTCCTTGTTGCTCTTTCATAGCTGTTACTAAAACAGGAAAAGATTTTTCCATGCAGGCTCTTCATCCAGAGTGTCTCTTTTAATATCATTCACAAAGAAATACTCATAGATCTCAGCTACACCCCCGCTCACCCATACAGTTATTTCAATTTCAGAGCTCTTTGCAAAAACATCTTTTGTTCCCAGCACCACAGCCACCAGTAAAATTGAGAGCAATTCAACTTGATTTTCAATAGGAAAAAAATAATTACTTTGGAATTATTTTATTTGGGACAAATATCCTCTGGATTGCAGTGCCAAGTCTAAGCTCTAGAATCACGTGTAGAAGAACAAAATGAGGAAAACAAATGAAAATGAGAGACCTTTACTGCTTTGAGAGACCTTTGTTGTCTCCTACCATTCACTGGTCCTGACATTCCAGATGTGACTTTTCCACGAATACAGCCACCAGGTGAAAAGAAATGAAAATCACCGTGAAGGTGATAAATTTGCACAAATGGCTCACCCTCAGCTTTCTGTTATGATATTGTCATTTCACAATGGTCATTTTTTTAGAATAAACTTCTGGAATTTATTTGAGTTCACTTAAGAAAGTTTTATCTCCAGAACTGGGTTCCTACAGCTTTTGGGACTCATGGTTCTGTCAGAACCTGGTGCACTATTAAACATTTTATTTAACAACACAAAAGAGGACACATTTATCATTTAGCACAACAGACCATTTCAGTCTCTACAAAGTTGAAAAGATTCAGAACAGTAGTTTGCAGTTTCTGCCTTTCCTGTCTGTTCCATGCAACTCTCACATCAATGCATTTGCTTTCTTTCCCTGTGGGTGAAATGCTGGGCATTTAGTACTGTGATTGCTACAACTTCCTAACCACATACTGCATGAAAATTTAACATTGGAAGGTATTGCCAAGAGGCTGTCAAACGATTTTGACAAGCATAAATTCACAACATTAGGCAGAAATTAAACTGAAGGCAGATATTTGTCAGCTTTCCCCTCTTCTCCACCCTTTTTGACCAGCTGTGCTATTGATCCAGCCTCAATGGAGCTGTCCACAGCTGCATTTTCCACACAGCCTTTACCTGAGCAATATTTATGATATGCCTTAGGACTGGTGCCTACCAGAGGGAGTGATTTGGCTGACTGTGTATGGCAGGTCTGTAGACCATGACAGGTGCATTCAACACAAGATGGCTTTTTTGCCAGGATTGATTTACTACTAAGGCTTTGTTCATGACTGTTTAATGAGTTAATCTGAAGGTCCCTTTTTTTGTTGTTGCACAAGGGCAGCCTTGTGGACAGAGAAACTGGTGACTGAAGCCTCTCTGAGGGGAGGAAATGTTTCTTGTTACATGTGAGGCAAAGCTGATATCGTGGACCTTGACCTCTGTTCTCAGGAGAGCTGTGGAGTGCAAATGTTCAATAATACCCTTCTGTTTGGGCTGCATTTCTAGTGTTCCTGATATCCATTCATAGGTCAATAACCACCTAGTTGTCTCTGAATACTTCCCAGACACCAAACCCACCTTGAAAATGACAACCTATAAATAGCCTTATAGATAGAAAAACACAAAGACCAGGACATCTGCATCCAGAAGCACAGCAGACATCCAAAGCACTCCTTGAAATGTGCAATAGGCAGCCACGCCTCCAGCCACTATCAGATTGGCAGTGAAGAGAATATTCTTGATAACCCCAGTACCAGCCCTAAAACTTTTAGCAAACAAGTCTACTCCTCCAGAGACAGAGATCACAGATGTAATTGAGCCTCCTGAAGAACATATGTAAAACTCACTACAACATAAAAAGAAAAACCTTATTAACAACACACTTAGCTATCATATTTCACACTAGATTGGAACCTGTCCAGAACATCATGAAACTACAGCCTTTGCTAGCAGATGATCATTTGAGAGAAACTGTCCTCAAAGTCTCTCTCTCAGCTTTCCAAATTGCCCTTGCCTTACCAAATTCTTTATTAGAAGCAAAATTTCTCATGGTAAACATATCACAAGTGGAGCAGGACCATGCCAAAGCAATAGATTTAAAACTTGCTGACACATGTACATACCCAATAGAATAAGAGCCCCATTCCCATCCAAAAGAAACCATCAAAGGTTTGCATCCTACATATAGTCATTCCAGAACGTGATCTATTCTATCCAAAGCACCAAATGCCCTCATGAAAAGTATGTGGGTGAAACCCATCCACCACTGTGCACCACAACATTTTCACGCAGACGCTGCGAAAGACAGAAACACCCGGTGGGAGAACTTTTCTCACAATATCGCCTCTCTCTGTTTGACTCCTTAGTCTTGATCTTCAAAGGCATTCCACAAAACATCTTCAAAAGATGAGCTTTGGTTGTCAAATTCCTAACTCTACTCCAACATAAAAATCACAGCACAGTAGAGATGCTAGGTTTATGTCACAATTTCCCCTACACTATAGTCAAAACACTTGTCATACGTTTCTCTGCCTCACAGAAATTATTGAATTTACTACTGTTGCTAGCATACCTTTCTGTTCCACGGGTGCTAAAAACCTTTTCCTCACCAAACATCAAGTGGATTAACACCATTCAGTTCAAGCTGCAAAGTAAATTTCCCCCATCTTTATTAGCTGGAAACTTGCTTCTTATTTTTCAGGCCAAAGAAATCCCTTGTCTTTGTCTGCTTCTTATCATTTGCTCTTACCTGGAGTGCCAACTCTCCCTACAAATCTTGCCTTGCTTATTTTGTTAACAGTATTGTTATTGGCACTGTGACGGGCTAGTTGCGTTATCTACACAAACAAAATATGGACAGCTAAAAGACTCAACTCCGTCTGTTTCTCCACAAAACCCCTGTATCACCGACAGTTCATATTTTCTCAGAGAGACACTGATACAATTCTTCATATCCTTCATAGCTCTGCTAGCAAATGCCATTTTTCCCAGAAAGTTTTCCATCCAGTGGGCTGGCACTTCCCAAGAGAACAAAGATGTGTCTTTGCTGCTGGAGACCAATGTCCAGAGTTGAATAAGCGAAACAGTAAGAGCAAGTGAAGTTTCAGTACTTACCTTCAGCTATGCTATATCACAAAGTAACACAATTTGCTTAACACAAGTTTTGGTCAGCGATCAGATAGCTTTCGTTTTATGGCTGCTCCCAGTCTGTTTTGGTAGGCAGCAGATCACACTTACCACAGAGGGGAACATAACTAACCACAGTGACATTGATCCACTTATCAACACACAGAAAGAACAACCAGGCTGAGAGCAATGCTTTTGAACTGTGGTTTGACTGGACTTATGGGTGATTACCGCAATAGGTTGAAAGCACCAATAGGACTAGACATACTGGAAAAAGATGGTTTTAATTTATGTCATTTAGATGTAATCAGAGAGCAGTCTGCATGTGTGGGGGAATTACTATGAGATAATTCTTGGAAACTTGCTAATCATGTCATTGCTTTTCAGAATCCGTCTCATGCTCTAAGCCCTCCTGAAATTTATTAAGGTAGACACTTTGATGCTCCAGGTTCCTCCACTGCAAGACAAACATAGAAATTGCTACAGCAGGACTTACTGACAGCCCATCTCTTCTGAAAGCCTCACTTTATGAGTGGTGCAGGCCAGATGATTCGAGGGAAGGGATAAACTTCCCAGAACAAGACTAATTGCAGAAAATCCTAAAAAATAAATAATAATAATAATAAAGTCCTAATCCAGTCCATCATAGAGGTTGTGTATGCTCCAGCATGGGGCAGTGGTTCCCTATAATTTTCCTAAAGTATACAAAATGTAAAGTCTAGTGCTTTAAACTGCAAAAGTTATCTGCTTTTCTTCTGTGTGGGCCAGTTGGGACACCGGGAGGTTTCTCTGTGTGAAAGGCTGAGCGATATCAGCCTCTTGTGAATGTCATGGGTGCAATGTCTTCACCAGGATACCCAAGTCAAGGGCTATTTTAGATGCTTTATAAGCCTACAGAATAGTGGCTGCTAAAGAAGGCATCACCTTTCCAAAAACAGAATCTTGACAAGTTCGACCAGTGAGTGATGCAGCCACTTGTATATCTTCAGAAAGATTCCTCTAGAGGATTTGGGAATATTTTGAATCTACATATTTATACAGTTTGCAGGTACAAATTCCTCCTCTCTGTTGTGGAATCATACATCTCTGTTCTACATAAATAAGGAGTGTTACTCCCATTTTAAATCTGGGTGAAATGAGAAAGAAGAGGTAATTTGCCCCAGGGAATCCAAAATTTCTACTTAATCTCCAGTAAATTTGTAGTTCTGCACTGAGATTCAGAATTTAGCTTTTTTTTTTTTTTTTTCTTCGGGTCTGGCAAGATGACAGGAAGACTCCTACATTTAGCAGAGCAGAGAACACTTTATTCTTCATCTATTGGCTGCAATAAAGATAACCATTCAAGCAGAGCTGTCTGCATATAGAGAGGGACTTAATGCAACCTAGGCCTCTGCTTTCAGCAGGTGCAGCACAGCCTGCTAGGAAGACTCGGAAGGGTTAAAGCAGTACTTGGTTCTGGAAGATGTACAGGAATTGGAGAAGACAGAGGAATTTGCTGGATCCTGGCGTGCATGAATTTAATAACTGAAATTATCCCATTCTACCTAGAGAGGATAGGGCCTGAACTACATGAACGATAGAAGAGTGAAGAGCCAAGTTACCCCAGGCTCAAGTGGACAAAGGTGCACTAGAGAATTGCAGCTGATCTGGGGAAGTGAACTAAGTTTTTCCTAAGCCCCAATTCACTCCTGAGAAGGAAACATCTGAAAAATCTTCCACATGGAAACAAATTTTTTTCTCCCCCTGCTGCAAGGGGGAAGAGAAGAGGGCAGAGGGTTGTTTTCCACCCAATCCCTTTCTTTTGCTCTGCAGGTTCATGTGACTTAGTTTCACCTGGCCCAAAGGCAGACACCATGCGGAAAGAAAAATATATTTTTTCTGTTTCCTGCACACTGCAATGAGTGATATAATGTTATAGAGAAAAGCCCAGTGAGGCTATTAGAACAAAACAAGAGTCAAGATCTTTTCAATATTATTAGTTATCACTTAGAATTTTTTTTCTGGGAGCAGAAAAAAAATGACAGTAACAGGTCCTGATCTGAAAGAGGTGACAATATTCAAAGAGATAGATCAACTGAATTAGTTTTGTTTTTTGTTAATTACTTCCAAAGTTTTTAGGGTTAAAAGAGGTGTAGAGGCCTTTGCATCCAGCCTCTCTCTAAATTCATACTCAGCTAATCCTTGTCAGCTGCATCTTCCCTTGCCAATACAGAGGTGAGTGTGAGGAATTTTTGCATGTTACTTATTTAGCTATTACCTTTTATGGGTCTCTCTGTCTCCCACTGACTTTCTGGCTGCAGACAACTTGGCAAGAGGAAAACCTCAAGCAATCCTGTTCTGAAAGCTTTAAAACTTAGGCAGAGGGAAAGAACAGAGTCTGACAAAAGAAGCAGACACCTGTGAAGTCTCTGCTTGGAGCTGGGTTGCTACTTTCAGCGCTGCAGCTAATGCAAAATATTGTCTGTTTAAAGCAGGGTCTGCTTATCTCATTGGAATATGGGAATCCACTGATCTATTTATTTTATGTGATTTTTTTAATGTGATTTTCAGTCCTTACTTGCATGTTTATTATAGGACTTATGTGCAGGCAATAAACAAAAGAATCTCATTTTTCCAGGCAGTACTCAAAACTAAAGGCAGAGACAGGACCTGCTCCCACAGAGTGTCTGATCTAAGCAAATAAAGAATAGCCATGAACAGGGGAGAAAGAGGCTCCCGCACCAGCACAGTCAGCAGTGATGCTCCAGAGAGATGCAAAGAGTGAGGTAGGCAATGATCAACAAGGGAAGACAAAGGAAGGATTGTGGAGGTAAGGCAGGAGCTAAGAGGATGGGGCTGAGTGAACATACTGTGAGGGAACTGGCTGGAGTAGTAGATCCAGTTACATAGTACAGGGCAAGGAGAGTCTAAAACCAAATTCTCCAGATACCTCAAGCTCTTGGCTATGGCTGCAGCATGGGTTGGCTCAGCATACAGCCTCCTGCACATGCACATGGCACAGTCCTCATGCTGGGCTACTCTCTAAAAGCCAATGCATGCTCATTGATTCTGGTTGAATCTGTGAAGTTATAACAAAGTTTTTACAGAACTACTGTGCTGTGAATGCTTCTTCTGCGGTGTTTATTAACCTTAGCCAAGAAGCATCCATCAGTCTGGGAACAACTAGGAGCATTTAAATTTAACGATGACAATGAATATGTTAAGGAGGTGATTACAACCAGAAAAGCCTGATTTTTAACTTACTTGCAGAAGAAGGGTTTGGGGCAATGGAAAGAGAGAAAGAGATGCCAGTTGTAGGAAAGGTACATATAACAAGAGGGGAAGGAGAAACTTCACTGAGAGTCATGTCAGAAGGAAGAAGTGGTAGACAGGGTTATTTTGTCAGGGAAAAACTTGTTTAGCTGTGAGACAAGCCAAGTCCAGAAAAGAAACCACAGGAGACTAACAACAGATAAATATGCAGAGGAAGACTTTGAATGGGGTCAGGAACTGCCAGGAAAGACACTGTTCAGGAAGTTCATTCTCATAGAAATGTTAAGCAGTTGCTGGTGTTTCATCGTTGAAAGAAAAAAGCAATGCTGAGTTCTGAAACTTTGTGCTCAACAGATTTCCATGAGCCCATTTCTTTGTAATTATCAACAGAAAGGCAAAAAACGAACTCATAACTTCACTATCAAGGTGCAATTCTGCAAAAATACACATTTCAGGTACAGAGAGAATCTGAAGACATAGAATGGACTGAGATCTCCAATGAATGGATCTCAGGATAAAAAATCCCAGGATAAATTGAGATGCAGATCATCAGTATCTGGAAGGGGCCCTAAAACAGAGGAACTACTGAAGACTGCTCATACTGTGGAGGTTAAACATTTAAAGATTCTTCGGTGCCCCACCAACACGATGGCAGAGACCCTGCAGGAAGCTTCCCCAGAACTAAGACACCTGTCCCTTCCACTCTGCCCTGCCTGGCTTCAACAGAGACTTCTGAAAAGTCTTCTTATGGCCCTCTTTGGCAGTGTTGACTCCAGGGAAAACACACCTCACATAAGATGTGGGCCTTTTCAGAGCCATTTTTACAATTCCGGTTATTTCAGTATTTTAGCATAAGTTGTCTGAGGGGTGAAGATCTTATCCAGCACAATGACTCATGTGGGTTACAACCAAAAAATCCTTCACGTAGGCCAGAAAAAGCCATGTGTTTTCTTCATCGACAACAGCTTGTCAGCACAACCAATGTCTTGGTTACCAATCTCAGCACAAAAGCACAGAGTGAATAGGCCAGAAACTGAAACTGCAGAGGCTGTCTGTGTGGATCTGAGATGTGATGTGTGTCGTTGGTGAACAGATCCAGAGCATAAATCTCCATGGAAGTCACAAAGTAAGTTCTTGTGAGCACCATCCCCTCCAACACCTATACACCTCCCAGAAAGGAAAAACTGTCTTAGAAAGTCCAGGGTGAATCACGGGGAAGGAATAAAGATGACTTTCACTGTACTCTGTCTCCATGTTATGAAACAAGTGCAAGCATTCTTTTTAGTAAAGCCTTCGTTGATCTGATAACATGGCAGCACATAAGTAGAATAGACTGTATGGCTCTTAACTTTGTATTTTGATTCTGCGTGCTTACAGAAGGACCTGCTGGCTATTTCTGTTTTTTCTGGAGGCTCCAAGCAGTGAGGAAATTCAAATGTGTGGAAGCACACCCAAGAACTGACGATCGCTTGAAGCAGAGATTGGCTACAGAACTGGAGGCTTGGTTTGGCCAAACCTCATCAATCAGACTTTGTTTTTGCCAAACCAAACCCCACACCAGAAATGGTTTTGGAGTCAGCTTCCATTTTCTTGAAGCCACCGAAGTCCTGAGGTTATTCAAAGGTCTCTCTATCACCCATCTGCAATCTAAACCTTTTTTTCTGGAATGTGTTTTCTCCCGTTTGCCTTGATATGCCAACTAAGGGTAAGAGGCCAAGATTGTCTGCAAGTTTTTCAGTGTTCCCCAGCTCTGGACATGCCCCAGATATTTTAGGAATAGCCTTTCAAGTGGTGGTTTGGCCCTCATAGGCACAGGCAGTTCTGGGAGGAAGAGAGTCTCATGTTCATAGAAAATAAGATTAAGAAACAAAAATATTGAGCAAATGGCTTTGAATCTGGAAAAATATGCTCAAGTTGGGGTGAAAATTCCAGTTGTTTTTAAATGAGCTAATTTGTTCTTTCCTGTACATCAAATATGGGAAGAAAAGGGGAAAAAGAGAATAAAAACAAAACAAAACAAAACTTTTGCTTTTTAATCTGACAGCTGCTCCTTCTGGAAAAATGATGTTTTTGTGCTTAAAGTGTTAGACTAGGACATAAGAGGGCTGGGTTCAGTTTGCTGACATGCCAAAAAATCCCTGCATGACCTTGGGCAAGTCACTTATACTTTCCCAGTTCCCTTTGAAAATATTGGGGCTAAGAAGAACTCTCTGCTCCTGTGCGTCCACTCTCACTGCAAGGTCTTTGGAACAGGGCCCCGACTCTTCCTATATGTTTGTGCAACACCTAGCAAAAATATGGCTGCTGTTCTAATTGGAGCTCTGGAAAGAGTCTGTGATCCAAGTCATGTTAACATCCATTATAAATTCTGCAAAGTCCAATTCTGGACTAGAGTTTTCAACTTTGGCCAGTCTTAGACAGTAGGGGATTATATCATATAAACAAGGCTGTAGATGTCACTCTCCCCTAAGAGGCTTTTCTCTCTCTCTGCCTTGAGCTGTGTTGTTGGTTTAGGCTATTGACAGAATGCACTTGTTCACACTTGTGGGATATTTAGTTTAAGAAAATCCACAGGCAGCCCCAGGTTATTTTGCACTCAGAATATACGAAATCCCAGGGATGTGAAAGGGGCTGCCTTCCAAACACCACTGTGATTTCAGATGAGGTGCAGGTCAAGCCTTTACCTGGAATTCAAGGTTTAAAAAAAGGTGTTTTTGCCATTGTTGTTGTTTTCTGTTGTTTGTTTGTTTATTTGTTGTTTAATAAAAAAAAAAAAACACTTGAGTGTGAATCAGGGAGACCACACACATGCAGCTGTTTCTCACCGCCCATGATCTGACATGCCACTTAACCCTTGTGGTTTACAACCAGCATTCACCACACTGCTCAGTGAGAGCACTGAGTCTCTGCGCATGCTGGGGAAAAAAAAAATCCCCAGGGAATTCCCCAGCTGGTGAGGTCTTGTGCATCAAAATTCAAGTGAAGGACAGCAGTATTGGATGTTAGAAATGGGCATACTTCAGGTGGGAAAGGGAAGGTCCATTCCCTTCACTAAACCAGAAGCCCTGTGTTTTCCAGGGCTGTCTTCCAAACCAAGCACAGCCTAGAAAAAAAAGCAGTAAAGACCTCAAGTGAAAGCCAGCCAAGCTTCTCAGACACTGGTGGCTTTGACAATTCAAGAATGAGGAACTCAAGATGGGACAAGATTGCTTCAGTCATCGCAGCCGTTCCTCACTGAACACAGACAACCCAGGAAGTTTCTTCTAGGAGTATTCTTTGACCACACACTTTGGATAGACGTTTCCCTGTACCCTCTCACAAGCTTAAAGACCTGTAATTAAAGGCCAAAAGACACTGCATCATGCCACCAGCAGAGAGAGGGAACAATGGTGAAGATCACCAGCCATTCCTCCAACTGCAGATAACTTAGTATGTAATTGTTGTAAAAAGAAAATGAGTTCTGGAACTGTTTCACTGGGCTGTGCTGAGATTTGCACACTGTTGATGGTGACATTATTGGGATCTTCCTTTCCAAAGTCCATACAGGTGTGTCTTCAGATGGAAACTGGAATAACCATGGGGAGACATCACAGAATCTTCTCCCTGACAGGTCTCTCAGGACTCCTGGTCCAGAAGCTACTGTTGATTCCTGAGCTGCTACACACCGCAGAGAGCAACAGGTGACTGTTTGGGGCTAGCGTCCAGCAGTGTTCACAGATAAGATTTAAACAGTCCTTGGAGGTAAGAACCTCATGACTGTGAATGTAGAGGGACTTTTCATTGATGTTGTTAGTCACATCTGCAACACGAGGTTCGCTCACGTGTCTTGAAGATGCTTGAAGGCCCCATACACAGCTAATAGTCAATAAAAAAAAAACAGTACTTTTCTC
Source organism: Anser cygnoides (assembly GCF_040182565.1). Lineage (NCBI taxonomy): Eukaryota > Metazoa > Chordata > Aves > Anseriformes > Anatidae > Anser > Anser cygnoides. Next base: position 31,545,977 of record NC_089878.1, read on the forward strand.
CCTCTCCTTCAGCCTTTCTTCCTCTGTGTGTCCACCCAGTGAATCAAGACTTACAAGCAGAGGCAATGTCTTTATTGAGACCAATTGACACTGCTGGAAAAAATCCAGTCATGCTTTCAGGCCTGCTAGCCCCTTGTCAAAGTCTCCAGTGAGGTGGACCAGCCAAAGCCTCTTGAAGACGCTAGACGGCGATAACATGGTGAGTTCACCGAGCTCTGTGGAGACGTGAGGATCACATACTGACGTCATTCAGGGGTGTTTAGGCCTAGAACACGATCCCTTTTTCCTCCCTGCCTGTATTTGCACTGGGTGGCTAAAATGGTAATGGCTCAGGGCTGTTACCATAAGATCACTCAGCAGTTAATCTTTTATTTGCAAAGCTGTTCCTTCCCATAGAAGTAAACACCCACCTTATCAGACATACCATGGCAAAGGATGTTGTCCAGCTCCCCACCTGCTGTTCTTCCTCTCATTAGTGGCCTCCCTCCCCTTTGTGGCCATCCCCACCCACCCTCTGCCAGAACGTGCTGCACTCCAGCAGCCCTGCCAGTGACGCTCGTGGATACGGCGTGGTCTCTCCAGCCCAGGCTTTATCAGGAAACAGCCTGTTCCCTCCAGGGATGGGAACACACTGAGCAGGCAAGCAGTGTGCCTGAGCCCACTCTTTCATGGCACTGCATTGCCCATACTCCCTCCAATGCCCCTTGAAGCTCTGAAGGGCCATGAATGAAACCGCGGATGATTCCTACTGGACATAGAAAGAAAACAAGGAAAGAGAGCCTCCAGGCCAGGAATAGCCTTTCCTTGTCATCGGCAGAGACTGTCGTACTTATCCCTTTACAGTGTATCTCCACTGTCAAGCTCTTTTTCACCTCTCTCCATTAAGTCTCCAAGGGCATCCTCAGAGGAGCCTGCTGAGAGGAATGCACCTGGCTTGATTATAATTCCTCTTCCCTGCTGATGGAAATCTAGGGCCTGTTGCTGTTTTAATATGGTGGTTTTATTAGAGAGGGGCCAGATCCACTGGCTGTGTAAAGCCACGTAAATCCCATTGAAATCGCTTCCTGTTTAGCTCTAGTGAATGCACAGAACATGCTGTGATGCTGAGTTTCCTTCCCCACTGAGTGCTGCAGATTATACAGTGGGAAGATTATCTACTAGCAAAAACTCCTGTCTGAAACTGAAGTCCAGAGATGCACATTATCTGAGGATCTGCCCGAGAAACTGCAAAACAAAGAGCTTCAGCAGAGCCTGCACTGAAAAATACAACAGGTATTCTTCCTATTCCCCAAAGGTAGGGTTTGTTATTAGACTTAATAATGGCTGTATAATCCTGTGTATAACCTCAAAGCACCTTGCACAATAGATCCTGTGCTTGTTTCATGAAAGGGCTACTGCAACATTAAGTGTAGTGTTAATGAAACTATTTCTACTTGTTTATTTCTAGAGCTCGAGTCATAAGGAGTCCCTCTCTCACTACTTGACCATGTCTCATCCGTCTGACCAGGCAATAATAACCCAATTAAATGTCTTCCTCCCAGCTGGAGAGGCACTCCAAGTTTTTGTTACTGGAGTTCGTTACTTTATGAATTATTTCTTGTTATTTTTCTGCCACTCCCAATTAATTGTTTGCTTGCTTTTCTAAGACAGACAGCTGAGACTACGAATCCCTGCAAGGAGTTACAAATTCCCTGCCATCATGCACAGCTCCCAAGGTCTTCAGGACTAGTAAAGATGTTTGTTCCGGCCCCATCTGCCCATACAAGCATCAAATTCCCATGCATAGTTGTGGATTCTCCCCTTGTCATTTTCAATCTGTCTTCCAAAGTCCTGCTCACGTCACTGAGCTTCTCTCTTGCACTCCTCTTCTCTGCTGGGTAACACACAAAGCCCTCCTTCCTTCCAGATTCCCCCCAAAACAAAGAAATAAAATGTACTTCTGAGCAGTGGAAAACAGTTCGTGGCTCATTCAAAACACCCATGGACTTTCTGATGCAGCTCATGCCATCGCCATCCCTGTCCTACCTGACAGAGAGAACAATGCAGGATGTGACCTGCATGTTACCTGTTCAGCATTGCTGTCTGTGGGACAGCAAAGACGGAGAACTGCTGGTTTCAGTAAGCCAGTAGTCAGCTTGTGCTAGCAACACAGAGAGCAAAAAGGAGTGGCAGAATATTTTCTGCTTCTTCTCCTGGTATGTTCCCTCCTGGGACTGCTGCCATACTACAATTCCTCCTGCTTTATCCCATGCTCTGTCCATAACATGTTGTTTCTCCCTAGAACCTCAAAGCCAACCTGAGTACCCACCGCTACATCTGTCACATTTCAGTCATTCCTGGTGCCAGCAACTCAGAGCACCTCTGCAGCGCTGACCTGCACAGTGGCCGTCATGTTCCATCCCTGCATCCTCCTGACACTGAAGTTATCTGCTGCAGGCAGAACACTTTCCACTACAGTTCTCACACACAGAAGGAAAAAAAAAAAAAAAGGGGGGGGTGGGGGGGAAGAAGAAGAAGAAGAAAAAAAGCCTGCTCCCTGAAAAGGAGCAATTTTATAACCTTTAATTAAGCAAAGAACTACAATCACCAATGCCTTTCTCCTGTCTCCTTCAGAGTTTAAAAGCAACCATTTTTATTTTTTTTTAATGCAGGTAAACATTATTTGGAAAGGATTTCAGGATTTCTACATCATGACATCATGGACTCCATCTAAACCAATAACTAATCTGCTGGAAAAATTCCTTCTCAGAAGAGCCCAGCCTGCCCCATTTCAATTGGTGACCAGAGCTCTGTCAATGGATTTATGATGTGACGTCAGTCCCAAGGCTCAAGTGGCAACTTTCGTATTTTCATGCATTGTTTAATAAGCTGTTCACTTCCCTTCTCTAACCCAAACTTTATTAAAAGGGGAAGATGCACTCGAGTGTTTCTCCAGAGAAGAGAGGCCATTTAGACTTGATACTGAAAAGTGATTCCCCATGGTAAGGAAATGAAGAACTGCAAAGTGCTTAGAGAGACATATTTAATGCCTCAAACTCTTACTTTGAGTTAACAACAAGCATGGTCTTGGCTTTAAGGAAATAAATCGATTCTCAGGCTCCCTTATTTCAATAATCTGCCAACAGAAACTCAGCTGTGGCTTTTTTCTCCCCAGCTGATGATACAACGAGGATTTTTTGGTTTAATTTTTTATTTTAAATTAGATGGTGCAATGGCTACAAGATAGCAAGGCGTTTTACCGGGTCATGTGTAGAAGAATATCTTTGTCCTCATGAGAGCAGGTAGGCACACACTGTACCACAAGAAGAAAACACAAGGCTGTAAGGAGGTGGTTGTTTTCATGAAGAGAGCAGTTATGATGCTCATAGAAGGAAAATTGGCAAAGCAACAGGCAACCTTGGTGACACAAGTCATCAGGAGAGGGAGAGAGCAGGGGTGGGTATGATTTCTGGGAGGACAGGTCAGCAAGGAATTGGGAAATATATTTTTCCATTGCCACTGTAAATCCTTTCCTTACTTGTTTCTTGAATGACCCTGGGTGTGGGGAAGAACAGCTGGACCCCAGCGTTGCAGAATATATCCATCACAGGCAACCTCCATGGAGATCCCATCTACCTGTGTTCCTTACAACACAATCTGGTGTCAGATGTGTGAACAATCCCTACCTCGTTGCTGGGGTCAGCTGCTTGGAAGCATGGTGGGGAGGCCGGGGCGGTTGCTTTGTTCCTAGTCTGAGCACAGCACAGGAAATGTGTGATCACGCCCTCCACCAGCTATGAACGCTTGGCCCCAGCAGATCTAGCCACACGTTTGGCTTCCAGATGTAGAGGGAGGCAGTCCTTCAGAGCACACTTTTTCACAGCCTCCACGCAGATGCACATGCACTGATACCTCCAAAGCATATTCAATTCTCCCTGCCAGGGCTCCCTATGGAGAGCCGAGCCCCTCTCTGAACTTTAGAGAGACAGAAAAAAAACATTCAACCCTTTCTTGAAGAGGGCTCCAGGAGTGCAGGGAGGGCAGAAGGCACGCCGTTTTTTACAGGCATGCCTTGCCCAGTTTCCTGGGCAATATCCTGCATTTGATATTCAGTGAGTGGGACGTTGAAGCCTGGACTACCAACAGAGCTGCTCTTCTAGCGTGACTAGCAAATGAGAGGTCCCTACTTATGAGATGTCTCCTATAGGATCTTCCCCAAGCATGAGTGTATGCTTACTCATGCAACAGTGACAAGGTGGAAGAGTCAAACAGATTGCAAGATGTTGACTGGTTCCTAAAAATAACCTAAGGTCTAGAAAACAAGACCTTTGAAAGCACTGAGTTCACTTAGTTTGGAGAAGAGGAAGGACTGAGGGTTGTCATAAAAGGTTGCTGCAGAAAAGGAGTTAAAAAGACTTTTCTGCAGGTCTCTGGAAACATTGTCCACTCAGACATTAAGAAAAAAATCTCTCATTGCCAGCAGATGAAGGATACTTCAGCTGAAGTGTAACACTGAAGGACAGATAAGAGCAGTATCTGTCAGGAACAGATCACAGAGACAAAATCTGGCCATGAGCCAGTGCAATACACAGTATATATAGTTTCTTCAGGTCCCTGTCAGCCCTGTGTCCTGGTGCTGCTTTTTGTTTGTTTGTTTGTTTTTGTTTCTCAGAGTGTGAAGTTGCTTAGCTGCACTTACAAGAGGAAGAAGATGTCACAGAGCCTTTTGGTTTGTGTCAAACTTCTTCCTGCTTTGGAACATCTATGGGCCAGTTCAGGGGTATCTAAGTAAGCCATGCAAAGCACAACCCTAAAGAGCGCTTTTATTACAGATAAGAATACTTTCCAAAAGAATTTGTATACTATGGAGGCAAAATCAATCACCTTTGCCTGAATTAGATTTGGGGAAAGACTCTGACCCTTAACTTCTGACTGTAACGTGTCTGAGCTTTTTCTTATTGCAAGTAAAATCTGCCCTTCTAGAAACGCCAGAAACAGAGATAAGACACATGAGACTTGCTCCAACTTGCCCTGTTTACCTTGTTCAATTTGAGAAAACATTCAGTTACCTAAACAGAATATATCAAGGACAACTCTGGCAATAACTTTACAGTTATACTCACCCAAAGATATTAATCTAGAAGGTACATGGGGAGTTCATAAATAAATAAGAATAGGCTTCATACTCAGCATAGACAGAGATTTCATACTGGGAAAGAAAACATAAGCAAGTAGACATAAGCTGAAGTCAACAAGGGCTTAGATCAACTGAATAATCATAAATTTTGAAATCAGAAGGGTGCCTGTGAGCTCTCATCTGAACTCGTGTGTATACAGGCCAAATAATTCAAGTGAAGCTTTAGCATACTGCTAGTAAGCTCAATTGAAACTCAGGCAGAGGTTTTAAGAAGACATTTAGAAAATATTCCAAGTTTGGGAAATCTCACCACAAGCCCAGAGAATTTGTTATAATGATTAATCACCTTCCATTGTTTAAAAATATAGTAATCTGAAATTTATTTCTAGACTAAATTTGTGTCAAATTTACTCCCAGCTGCTAAGTCTCATCATGCCTTTTTTGCTAGACCAGGATTATCCTAAGTCAGTTGTGGTCAGGAAAGCACTCAACAGCTAATGGGGTGATACTGTAAAGAAAGAAAGACAGAAAAATAGTAATATTAAAGAGGAAAGTAACATATCTTATCCAACCCACTTGCTGTGCTGCCTGTGGCTGCAAGCCACTCTTGGAGACTTGACCAACTGGGTGAAATACCATGTATGGCTGAGGGCGAGTTGCCCTGGAGTGATTTATGAATGATAATTGTTTCTATGAACGCTGCATGTAGTGAGATCCAAATGGGTTGCCAGTGCTCTGCACTTACACTGGTCTGGACTAGAGTTTCTTATGTCCAATGGGGGCTTTTTTGGGAAACACCACTATGGTATTTTATGGCTTTAGAAATGCTATTTGCCAGTGACTCCTTCCCTGACTGTAGCCTACCCACTATTCTCCATAGTCTTGTCACTGTTTCAGTCTGGCAAGATGCTGGTTATTTCCTGCTCTATGGGACAGCAAGCAGTGGAGAATGGTCTGGGGACAGGGGGTTTCAGAGATGGGAAGTCCTGCAGCAGCCCCCAAGGCAGTGGGAAGACATACCAAGGTGCCAGAGATGGTAAGTTCTGAGAAATCAGACTATTTATTAACTTAACATCTTTTTCTCTTCAGTGTTTTCACTTGAATAAAATAAGCTATTGCTCTGGAAAGGCTGCCTAGGACTGGCTACCCACTGTCAGCACTCAGAAGGGGAAGATATTACCTGAATTGGCTAACATTATCACATTAAGTCTCGTATGCTACAGTCCTTTGCCAGGCCATAAAAGGGGTGGAGATGAGTGCAGCTCTATGCCAAGGATCACAAGGGTTTGAAGTCTGTAGCTGGGTTTGACCAGAGCAAAAGGGGAAAATGACTGCTCAGCTCCAACATCATTATTACCAAATGTGCTTTGTCTGGCATGATGCTGTCATCTCTTAGACAAAACTAGCTTGAAAGCACTTGATGAAAGAGGCAGGGAATGGCAGTTGGGTGTAGAACAGAGAGATGGTATGGCAGCTATAGGTAACACATCAGGAGTGTACCTGCTAGGAGCTACTGTAACATTAACAATTTAAATGAAAGCAAATCTACATATTGTCTAACCAAAACCAGTTGAGTTCAGAAAGGGCAAGAGATAGGTTGTAATCCTACAGTAATCCTACAGTGTTCTTATCTGGGACATCTCAGCATAGTTTTCAGCTGTACAGTCCTTGTAGAAATTGAAGATGTGAAGTCCATGCCTGTGTGCAGAGGTGTGTCTGTTCTGAGCACGCACACAATGCTTTTAGCAGCTGCCTGAAGCAACTTCCCTGCAGGGAGACGTCCATCCATCTACCCCGCCATCCACTCCCCCAGTGAATCAGTTTATTCACTGAGATGGATCATTTCTTTCACTCATGGGGAGGCAAAGAAGGTAGGAATGAAGCAAGAAGGCTAGGAAAGAAGAATTGGCAAATTGGTATTGGCAGATCAGTATTTAGGGAGGACTGTACAAGCAACTAAGGAGATTATGTTAATGTTTTCATTAATAAAGACAAGTGCTGGGAAGGGGATGAGTTTTTCTTGATCACATGGAAAACTCATCTTCTCAGGGTGTCCCAGGGGATATGAGACTAGCAGAAGAGATCTACCCTGCTTCAAAGTTTGGCATATATCTGAGTACACACATTTGGACTGTGCCAATCCCTGCCAATGACACTTGAGTCAGAACAGACTTAGCCTGATCTATGCCTCCAAAGCATAGCTCTCTGCAAAGGCTATGAACACTCATACTTTGACTTGTAAATGGAACAAATTTCCTCTGACATCATGAAGAAAGAACTGGGGGCTTGTGCCTGCCTGCATCCCCTTCATGTCATTTTAACAGAGTTGCTTTTAAGAGCATAAACACTTGCTCAAAATTAGTACAAATGTTTCCTTCATCGGCTTGCTCTGACACTAATGGGTAAACCATATTTCCATGGTGCACATCCAGCATTCTCACTGCACGGCTCTCCTGTCACTAACAGCAGCTGATGCGTTCAAATGAACAATTGGCAATAAATAAAAATGACAAGAGCAAATTATAAAAGCGGGAGCTGTGGCCTGGGGAATACTCACAAGCCAGAGAGGCATTACAATCCTTTTCCCTTTAGATTGCTAGTATCCACTAACACCCAGTTTGTCAATCTGGGCTGACTCTTTCTTGTCCTTGGGCCTGGAGGACTCCTACAGAACTGCAGGGCTTGCGGCCAGTAGGAGATCCCCCTCCCCTTTCCGTGGGCTGGTGTTTATTTCTTTCCTACAAGTCTGCTCCCCACTCACATACCTTTTTCTTCACAGTTTTCTCATCTGACTTAATTTGTAAAAAATCGAAAGGTCTTCAGTGCAATCAGCTCTTGACCTATCTGCATAAGCAACTTCATAGTGCAGTGCAGCATGCACATATTTGTATGGTAATATTTCTAATTGACAGTGTTTGGCTTTACGCATTAATAACACTGTAATATCTTCCAACACTATGTCAGCATTTTGACCCAGAGAACTTTCCATTCGGTCCTTCAGAGCTCCATGCAAAAGCTATTCAGGACAGATGTGAATTGAATGTTGTCATTAAGGAAGCTTTTATTCTGTCATTGCTGTTTTGAGCACTGAGGTATGTGGAAGAGCAGAACACCATTTTCATGAACTAGTCTGGATTCAGCTTCTTAAAAAGGTTCGCCACTCTGGGCCTGAGCTCGAGAACCTATGTGTTCCCATCCCTTCCTCCACTGTGGCCAACAGTTCCAAGAAGCAAATAGTCTGTGCTATCCCAAAATAAATCGCTTTCACTTGTATTTCCCAATATCCACTTTTTCTCCAGCTGTCTTTGGGGAAGGAACCTCTCTGCTGAGACAGGCTGTCTGCACTACCTGTTGACACAGGCTGTCTGATCAATAGTCAGCATGCCAAAGATAAACTGAGCAGTCCACGTGTGAATTTATAAGGCCATTTTGTAACTTCCTTCAGGTTCATTATGATGAGTCCTCCATGCCATAATGCATGCAAAAACTGGGGAATACTTTAGCAGCTGAAGCACTAAGATGATTATCCTTACTGAAGAATCAATATTGTCCTTGTATCCTTTCTCTTTTCAGGGAGTTCAATTGTCTCTTATGGTAGTTTATAAGGTTGGGGGGATATGGACTGATTTGTTTTGCTTTCCCAGAAAGCAAACAAACAAACAAACAAATGAAACACAACAACAACAACAAAAACACTGTGTAGCTTTCAGGGGCCAAAGTATGCGATCTGCCATTGACAACAACAAGAGTGGTAGTAGGTAGTAAGAACAAGCTACTAAGGTGCAGACTTATACAGGCATATAAGTAACTAGGTCCTATTTGGGGTGCTCAAGTTAACTAATATTAAGTGCCTAATGTTAGCCAGGATAGTTTTCAGAAATTTTAATTAAAATTTGAATTAAACTTGATTTCTGGAAGCAGTTTGTTAAATCAATGCTTGCCATTGAAAAGAAAAATACAAAACAAAACAAAATAAAATAAAATAAAATCCAGAACCACCTGAAATATCCTTAGAGTCCTCGATAAGAAGCTCGTTACAATATTTGGCATATATACTGTTCATGCATTTACTTCTCTAGATCCCAATGAAGATCAGCTTTTCAGTCTTGTTTCTGTGTAATCACTTGACTGTTGCATTCTGTTAAAGCAGCGCTGAAGTTATTTTAACTTGTCAAGCTTCGGCATGGCATTTAAAGGATATTAAGCAAAATTTTTCTACTAACGTGTCTTAACATGCCTTTCAGCACCCCACATTTCTGAGTTTTAATGATACCACATGCAAACAAATAATCCAATAGAAGAGTTAAAATATACTCATTAATAAGGAGGTGGAGGGAGAAAGATAAGCAACTAGTCAGTAGTTAACACCTCTACATATTAGTACCTACCAGGGCAAATTAGTTCCTGCTAAGGGTGGTAAGTATTTATAGTGCGTTATTTCACCACTGGGAGATGTCATCAAGGCCTCAGTGGAAACTGTCAAGTGATGAACACAAGGACCGTCCTAAGAGGCTAGAATATGCTTCATCTCTTAGAGTTCTGCATTAATTTAACAAAGCTTCCCTGACTTACATCTGGGAAAGGGTTACAAGGAAGGAGTGAGACTGGACACTTTTATTATCATACCTTGAAAGTGAACTCACCAAGAAAGAAGCAGGAAGACGGGAAGATTAATTTGCTCTCAAAGACTTTTGATTAGAACAGATATTTCCAATTATGTGTGATTGTTTTATCTGAATATATGTATCAAAGTCATTTAATCTGTCAGTCAGATCAGGTCTTCATCTCACATCTGGAAGAGGAAAAACAAACAAGAGAATAGAAGGTGCTGTTCTCAATTACAGTCCTGTAGGCAAATAATAATTATTGATTTTGTTATTATGGAGGAAGAAGACATAAAATGATCCACAGAAATGGTCTATTAGAAACCCCGGGGTATGAATTTAAGTTTAGACATCAATAAATTACATTTCCTTAAAGTAACAGGCAGAACTGTTTCTGTCCTTATTTTTTTCAATTTTGATTTGAAAAAAATAAATAAAAATAAAAATTCAGTACAACACAGAAGATATTCAAACTGTGGGGAAAAAAAAAATGTTTCCATTGAAATTTCTGGCATTTCTTTAAAAAGTACTACACCTCAACCCTCCCCCAGTCCAAGCCAAAGAAATTGTTTTTGGAAAACAGAACAAATTCTGGTTTTGTTCTTTTACTCTCTGCACTTGCATTTATTTATTTGTTTGTTTGTTTATTTATTTATTTATTAAGAGAAGAAATAAATGTTTCTACCAGAAAGTGACTTTAGGATTGTCAATTTTTTGGCCATAGCTAAGTCATAGTTTTTGATTATACCTAATAGGCATAACTTTTAAAAACTCCTGAGCCATCATCTTCAGTGCATCAGAGAAAAATGTACTGGTAATCTTTAGATTTCTGGGTTGTAGCTCAGTTTTAGCTTCACCCTTGACCAGGCCCTAAGATAATAAGATCTGACTGCTGGCATTTAGAGAAGGTGCCAGCATACGGAAACCAGCTTCTGCTATATTGCATAGGAAGCGCAAAAACTGGCAAGTGTTGTAGGCTAGAAAGCACGCAGCAGAGCTGAGTTCCAGCACAAAATTCTACAGGAGGATTTTTTAGGTCACCTTCATTGCTCTTAAAGCTAGCATTTCATGAAATGGAGCTTTGCAGGCCTCCAACAGTTTTCAGCCAACAGGTAGATTCAACTCTTAAGAGATAAAAAAAAAAAAAAAAAAAGATAAATAAAAAATACTAACCATTGCCATTAGACTTAAGTGGCTAACCAGAAGCCTGTACTAGCAAGGGAAAATCCTCATGGGACCACAAACTCATAAGGCTGAGGAGCTAAGCTCTTGTGTAAGAGCAGAAGACATAGCATAGCTGCCTGGAGTCACATCAGTCGCAGCTTTGCACAACAGAAGCCTTCTGCTCTTTCCTCTTCCATGTTGCTGCAGCGCATACTTCTCTGGACTGCTGTCAGAAAGAAAGTCATCTTGACATGAAATTATTCCCTTTTACCATGTCAGAGCATCTGCTGAGCAACCTCTCCAAACCATTGGTCTGGCAAAGCAGCAACCTGACCAGGAATCCCATATCAAGTCTTTGCTGTACCCATACCTCACTGGAATGAACAAAGCAGCTTTTGCTTCTACATAAATTACCGGCAGATTATGCAGGCTGCTGGGTACAGACATTCCTCACATCTCATAGTCCTGCTAAGGACTGCAGCCTGGTAGAAAGGAAACCAAAATCAAACACTCCACCATGTAATGAAACTCAATGGTTTCAGTGTGCCCACCCACAATGGGGCCAATCCAAACTTGTCTGAGTTCAGGATTGATGTTGGCCTTACACACAGTGTGTAGGTAAACTTGGCAACCTGCTGCTCTTCAAAGACTTAGGGCAAGTCAGCTGGATGCTCTTGTTGGGAGACAATGTAGCCTCTTTGAACTAATCATTGGAGCAGAGGTCACCTTAATGTGCAAATAGCCTTTCACTGTCTTTCATATGTGCTCTGTCCCAACTTATTTAAATAGGAGTGAAAGGCTCTTTTTTGGTCATTTACTTTATTCTACAGCAGAACATGGGATGTTCTACTTCTCCACTAATTCTTCTGTGAAGCCCACAAACTTAAAATCTGGTTTAGCAGTTACTGAACTTTCTATACAAATGCCAGGTGATGGAGGATTTAACACATCCTTTGGCATATAACTGTTTTATCAAACTTTCTTAGGAAAAAATAATAATAAAAAACCCACCTGCAATTTAATATTCACAGACTTCCGGCTTCTGTGTCTGGGACTAGAACCTGCAATCTCTTTATCTACTCAGTTACACACCCAAACTTTCTGACTGACTGTCTGTTTATTGGCAGTGCTCAAGTCCACTGGTTAATCTTTTCTTTCATAAAAATAAGTTTATCTAGATCCTGTGTTATCAGATTGCTGGGCATATTTTCCATATGTGAAAATTATACCAACTTTAAATTGTAGGTGCAGTGGTCAGTGCCACCAAAAGACAGGCCATTCATATGTAAGATGCTTCTAATGGCTTAAAACTGTGCCAGATTTAAATAAAGTCATAGAAAAAAAACTGCTTAGCCATGTAGATTCTTGCGGCAAAGTTTGTAGGAAGAGGTAAGGTTTTTAATTAGACCTGATATAGCTGGAAAATAGCAGGCACGTGCTGTCAGGCACATGAGCCCTTTGTCAGATCTGAAATACAAGTAAAGCACTTCAGGCTAAATACAGGTTGAGAACAAGTTGCTTTGAGTTTATTATGTTAATCAGTCAATTTGAGAGAAAGGTGTGCTTTGTGTTGTAATTCCTCAGCTCATCACAAGTGGAAGAGTTCTTAAATTCCAACGTGCTGATATGCCTAGGACATACTTTATTTTACATTTTGCTCATCATTCAGCCTAATAAGGAAAACACTCAGGAAGTGAAACTGAGTAGAAGCAAAGTTCAGTCGATGCCTATCGCAGTGCTGCAGTGTCTGGTTGCAGACACTGTACTTGGGAATGCAGACATCTTCAGTGACTTCAAATACCTCCCTTACCCTCCCATAACAAAACTGTATTCATTGGCCATAAAAGAGACATCAAGTAAATTGTTCCACCAAATACTGGTTTTGTGATAATCTAAATGGACAAGCCTAAATTCACTTTACTGGCTTCACAGACACTAATTTTAAAATAACATAATCTGTATATTTTAAGGGCAGGGAGACCCATTAGATCATCTGCTCTGACCTCCTGCAGAGCTGCATGTTGTATTGTTTAATAAAAGCCAACTGTACAGAGCAGGTGCTCTAAGCCTGACCCCTTCATTTCTCAGTCAGTGCTGAAGCCTCCTGTTCTTTTCCACAGTTACTTAAATATTTGCATGTTGTAATGCTATACAATATGCAGACAACGTCCTGACCTGAACTCCTTCAGGGTGCCAGTATCAGAAAAGCAAATATTTATACAAACGGTTGTGATAGTTAGGGTAAATAATGAGGCAATAACAGCAGAGCAGAGAGATATTTCCTGGAGGTTTAGTGCCTAGCCAGAAGGAACTGATGCCCTGAACTGATCTTGGTCAGTTATTAAATGTCTTACCATTGTCTATAAATAGATCATTGCCACTATTGTTATATAATGAAAACAGAACATTCAGTATACATATAGAGCACTTTGGCATATGGCTTTGTTTCTGTGTCACAATTAGCACATACATCATGGACAATAAGTGTTTGCAAGATTCCAACCCTGAGTAGTTGGATCATTTCTCAAAAAAACACAATTTCATGTCAAAATTCCTCATTGGCTCATGAGCCTCTTGCTCTGAATGACCTGCTGCTTTCCTGAAAACAGGAAAAAAGGAGCTTGAAGGAAGGGCTTTGTCCTGAGGTCCCATTTCTGTCTCTCTGAGTAATGTTACTGCAGGACCTATGGGTCACCTGGCAACATTAAGTGAGTATTTAATTATCCCTGGGAAATGCGGTGTCCCATTGCTGTGGCACTGATGAGCAAAACACATAAGACTCACAGATGAATTTGAAAAGCAAATTCTTAAAGGCTTGGACATTTCTCTGAGCCTAGTCTGGAGAAATCTTTTGTGCCTCTGCCAGTAAGACTGTTTCACAATTTTTCGGTGTTCTGCCTGTTGCTTTGATCTCTTTTTTTTTTCCATCCCTGCCTAATCTTGCTGGTCACAGGAAGCAATGAAACCAAAAAAATGTTATCTTCAAAACAGGAACAAAACCTCCAGAGTTATAAACCCAGTCATATTTCTGGAATCAATGCATTTTTGTACATCACTCAAGAAGCAGTCTTTGAAAGTTTTTAGGTTCATTTGGATCAAGACAGTGAAGAGCTCTTCTATACCTTGACCTGAACCAATACCCCTTTATCACAATTTGGAAGGACCAGTCTTTTTCTATGTGCAACCTCCTTCATTTAGTTTCAGACCCATTTGAGGATCTGGGTCAGACCAGACAACTCTAAGACCATTTCCTGTCCCCTGTTTTTCCCCAGAATTGGCCAGTCCAGGTCCAGAGCTCAAAGTCAGAAGCAGAATAGATGAGGGAGAAATGCAGAAAACATTCATCTCTCAACATTAAGTCAGAAGTTCTCAATTTACTTTCAGGATGGCATGACTGAGCTCTTGGAAACATGCATGTACATACCCTTTGGGTACAGAGAGATTAGTCATTTTTATAGAAGGTTGAAATATATTTGGAAGCTGTAAGATTGTGGCCACCCTATATCACAGGCCGTTTCATAAAAAAACCACCGTAGTGGTCCATTTATAGAAACAACACACTGCACCCTAGCTGACGTGGGTAAAACCAAATACACTCTCTGCCCTCCTAAAACAACACAAACAACATGGCCTTCCGCCCCCTGAAGGGCCATTTACATAAGAGAAATAAAGCTAAAGAGAAAAACATTGTCCTGGAGGAGGAAGTCAGGGACACAGAAGCAATGTTTCCAACCCAAAATTGTCACCTGGGGGGGTGGTGGACCGAGGAAGGCAGCAACCAATGGGAATACTTTGTGACTATGTAATTTGCTAAACTGAGTTGCACTCAAGGAAGAAAGTTGATGGAGGACAGACATTTATTTTATAAAGGAAACTTGAATCCCGTTGGAATAGCCACAGTGGAACAAATCCAGCCAGAAGAAGCAGAAAAGGGGTCATGAATAACAGGAATCTCTGGTCAAGTAGCAAGAGACTGCTGCAAAACCTATCTGAATAGTAGGAGGCTTCCAAAAGGACATAAATACAAGCCCACAAGGTCCCCAGGTTTCCAGGACCACCAAGGATGCCTATAGCCATCCAGCTTACTCTTGAGACAGCACCTGACATCACTTCCAGCTCCTTCTGCTCTTCTCATTTGATCTGTGACTGCCAGTAGCATCCAGAGACACATCTCCAGTGTTTTGCAGCTGCTATCACATTTTGCCCATCACCACAGGACATAAACTCTTCATCTTAGCCCTCTTTTACATCATAGCAATTCTACTCTCTCCCTACTGCTCATACTAACACTCTCTTTACATTGAAATTTTGAGCATGTTTAATAATAAAAGTTCACTCTCCATATGACATGCAGAGAGAAATTGTCTTTGTTGCCTGGATCAATCTCCCCACACAGGAAAACATTAAATATCATAGCATCTTAAGAAAACTTGCAATAGAGATCTAATTTTATAACACAGACAGGAGAAAATATGTTGAACATTTACAGATATATGTGAAGTTTTAAGTGAAATTATTTTTTCCAAGTGCAATCACACGAGTGTATCATTACTTTCATACTGACCCACTTGAAACTACATTGATATGAACTTGACCAATGTATTTCAACAGTATTTTCCTGGTGGCATCTAGCTGCTAGACTGCATTCATATCTACATGAATGAGTCCACTGCAGGATGTCCCTGATAAGAAGAACTACTATATGTATAATATATAAACAGGCCTGACTGTAAAGAACAAGGTGGTTTTTTGGGGTACATCTAGGTGTGTGTACCCTCAGCTGGTTTTTGGAATGGTCTGTTTTTCACCTGTTCCAAATTCATAAGAAACATTATTCAGATCATCTGTGTCAATAACAAGATTTGCCAAGAATAAAATGAAACAACATACAGGCTTCCAACAGTATCTTTTACTGAAGGATGTTCCTTTTTGAAGGATACCTAGACTGCTAAGAGTCCGAAAGGCATTATTCTTACAAGAACTTTCAATCTGAGAAGTCATCCTTCATCTTGGGAATTTGTTTCAGTTGGGGACCAAGCAATAATTGCCGTCCTCCTCCACGGACTTGTCTGGTAATAAGAAACATGTGCACAGCTGGAGGGGTGTGAGGTTGGGATAGGACTGGTGGTGGAGATGTGCACGTTCAAGAGCAGATGGAACACTGCTTTTTATTAAGAGAGAAGAAGTAGATTCAAAACACCTGGCAGAAAGGTGCTTGGTTTTCCCTTCAGTCTCATGAAAGCCATTGTGACAGTGGAAGCACTTACATGCAAAATAACTCAAAAGGGGGAAAAGTGTAAATAGGAAAAAAGATTGAAAACTGAGGAGCTTTCTTTAATAACTGTGAGAGGCTGGGTAATTAAACAGAACTGATGCTGCCTAACTGCACCGTGAATATGCAACTTTTCAAATAATAAAAGTAAGATTAGCTTAATTTGGAAAAGATGTATCATATTATTATCTTGGAAGACATCTAACAATTTTAGAAAGCCATTAACCACTTGGAGACTAAATCTTTCCAATGTCCACACCTACGAAGTTACCTAATTTATCACCCCTAGAAACAACCCAAATAAAATATGGCAAACATAAAACAGCCAGTGGGCCAATTCTTTGCATTTAAGAGCTTTTGAGAACCTGGGCACCAGTTTCCTGAGGCGGAATATCATTTATCATCAGAAAACAGAGCAGACTTTTATCAAGCTAAACAACTGTTGGAAATAGCTGGGAAGCAGTTGTAATGGAGATAACTAGCTAGAATTCCATAGAAGAGGCTGAATCAGAAATTCTTGCTTGTACCGAAACTTCTGTGATATAAAGATTTCCATAAAATGGCAATCACCACCCTGAAAGGAAACTAAGCAGAATGCCTTTGATGAAAAAGGAATTGATAGAAAAGTACAAATTTCAAAAATAAACTTTTTTCAAGTTTTTCGTCAGATTGTCCTGATTTTTTAAAGATCTATCAAAAAATACAGTGCTTTGCAGGATGATCCCCAAATACTGATGAATGCATCAGCATTACAAATAGAAAGCATTCAGCATGTTATGATCTTACCCTTTTCTTCCCTGGGTTAAAAGACACGCAGCACGAAGAAAAGATCACAGTAATGACTTAAAATTGCTTCAGGGACAGGTGTGAAGAATAGTTGGATGTTGCTCCCTCACCAATATTCCTGTAACCTCAGAGCCAGTTGCCTGAGCTAACTCTGGTTCATGCACTCATAACTTGCTGTGATTGATATTGCACATTTCTTTGTCCTTATTACTGACCAAGGCCATAAATCCCAATTATGGAAGACAGTTGAGTTCAAGCTGCTGCCATATTTCACAGCAATGCTAACACAGAGGTTACCAAAGGTCACCCGGGCCAGAAAGCAGGACTGCAGCACCGTAAACCTATATCTTCACTATTCCACTGCAACGCCTTGCAGGCTGAATGAGCTTTGATTACCCCCTATCAGAGCCCTAGGCCACATTCTTCTCGCAGAGTCAGGGACAGAAGCAGGATACCTGATCTCCTGTCTTGTGAGTTGTGAAACGTTCTGGCAAAGTGTGTGTCAGTCCCTTCTCTGGAGGCTAAATGAAGTGGCAGCATTCCTACAGCTCAGGCAGCTGAAGGGTGAGCCATCATAAGGGGACAGGGAGTCCTGTGAATATGTAAATCAGTTCAGCAGTTGGCCTGTACAAAGGAAGACTTTTTTTTTTTTAATGATAATACTTATTCCCTTGTTTCATTCAAACTCTGAAGACCTACCCATTTAAATGTACCAAATGTGTATTGAAAGTTTGCTGCCTTAAAAACTCCAAAGCTCTGGTCAGTGACAGATAGAATTGCTTTGAGACACACCTAACAACACTCACAGAAATTTTAATCTGTGATCTCTAAAATACAGAAGCATCAAGGATTAAAAAAAAAAAAAGAAAAGAAAAGAAAAGAAAAAAGAAAAAAAAAACACCCCAAACCCCTAGTTACTGAATTCTTTTACATCTTTGCCTATGTGGTAATATCTACACCATCACACTCCTTCAGATTATAACGACCACCAGAAGCAGATACCAAAAAGCTCAGCATGTTTCAGCCTCTTCACATCAACCTCAGAAGCCAATTTCCCTGGAGTTTGTGAGGAGAAGATGTAATTCCATCATTTGTGATGCCAAATACAGCATGCACTGCAGCTTACGTAGAAGGAGATGGACAGTAACCCAGTAACAAAAGCAGTTCAACCATCCTGGACTGGAGCACTACTTATGTTGAATAGCTTCTCAGACCTGCAGAGCACATGCCAGCTTTCAGAAGAGACGAGAGAAATCGTTTTCTGAGTGTTTCTGAGGTTTGCAGACAGGCAGATAACAAGTGTGGGTGGGAATTAAAAAAATGTCAATTCCTTTATGTTTTCTGAACACCCCTCCAAAGGTCAGTCAGTATGCATAGGAGACTAGGCACATGCACACTGGAAAAGCTTCTTCCATTACAACTAGAAGCTGAAAGGAATTCCACATGAGCATACAGGCACATTTCTTCTACATTGGCTGTAGAACGAGTAAAGTTTCTGCCTAGGAATTCTGCTAAGAAACATGGGATGTGCGAGGCTGGGTTTCACAGCAGCTGGCGTACTCAATGAGTTTCAAGTGCAAAGATGTTCCTTCTTACTAGACAGTTCAGTCTAGAGATGAATGTCTCATATGAGAAATCCCTATAACAGATGAATAGTAATTCTGTAAAGTAGACAACTATCTTGTTCTTTTCCCCAGGCACAAAGTGCATACATGATCTAAACAAAAGCTTTTTTTTATAATGAGGAGTCAAAATGAACCATCAAACATGCATACAGGTATATCGCACACTTTGGGTGAAGGATAAATCAAGTTATTTACCTGGTCATCTGAATTTCCTTAAGCGTAAGACTATAGAGGACTCTGCCCCTGCATTGTAGATTTGGCTGGTATTCAAACTATGTATCCATCTCATTTCAGCCTGTTTGCTCTATTTATACCCCTTGAAGCAGAAGGCTCAGCATGCCCTACACTCTCTAAAGATTTGGGGATAGGAGGGAATATTCCCTTAATTATCATGTATCCCAGTGGTATATGTCACAAGCCAAAGAGCATAAAGCTCCTGGCCTGATTATCATTCACATGCTGTGTGGAATTTATTAAATTCCTTATCCCACAGCCATTTAATCAGTGGCATTATCGGAATGAGATATTCACCCCACTGGGTGGTATGGACTGGGGCAGGAAAGCCTGCCAGGAACAGCTTTGCTGATGCCTATTTATAAAGACAGTGTAATTTTCTTTCCCCCTCCCTTTCCTCAGTAGAACCAGTTAGTTAGAGCTCCAGCAACAGAGCAGGGTTTATTCCGTGTCTTGTTTTCTGCAATAAATCTCTACTCCTGATGTGTTTTGATCCACAGCCAGTTTAATCTGCCTATTGACTGTTAAACTGTGTTTATTGTTTGCACGGGATCTTTAAGAATTAAACCTTTTTTTCTCCTTCTCCCAGATCCACATTGGATTTTTAAAAGAGATTTAGAGCTGAGTACCTGAAAGAGCCATTTCCTCCTCAAAGCAAAGCTCTCACAGCGTTAGCCCATCAGCACTGCCCCCAGCCTGGCTGGCTGTACCTGCTTCATGCAGATTCAGTCTCCTCACTCGGACAGACTACAGATTCCTTGCTGAGATTGCAAATTGCAACCAGCTATTGTTATTGCTTACATCTCAGCCTTGCCCTTACCTGTGACTTGGACTCCAGAGCACCACAAATTTTTCTGTGCATAGTGCTCAATGACAGTTTCTGTTCCTAATGATGAAGGACTGTTTGCATTCCAATCTACTAAGCATCTAAAAGAGCGGGATAAGTCATGTGAATTGATGTGCAGGGAGCCTAAACAGCTCCCTTTCATCTGATTTTCCAGAAAGATGTCCCAGCCTTTGCTTCCATTGGCTGTAGGCTAAGTTGAATCTATAAAAGTATGCAGCATCTTTGCTCTTTTTCCCTAAAGGACTTGCGTGTCTATTCAGATATCTGCAGAATGCTGTATTAGATATGTCTCCATACAGGACAGATTTCTGGAGCATGGAGCTGTCCTGAAATTTCTGGAGCTGTCCTGAAAGTTCACTTACCTTCATAAAACCCCAAGGGAACACTATGAGTAATAGAGGGGTGGAGAAACATCTGGTTAGCCAACATGTGGGCCATAGGAGTAATGAACCCTGCTTTTTAATAGGTAAGTCTGCACCTGCATAAGATTTCCAGCTTCTGCACCAGCAATAGCTCCTGAGAGGGATAAATAATTAAGACAATAAGGCTGAGGTGGAAAATGGCTGCGATATTTGCTTTCCTTAAGAGCGCATTAGGGACTTGCATAAAATCAGACACAGTTGAGTTTGCTCTAACTGAACTTTGATTGACCCCAGAAGCCCTCTCAAATGAACAGACTGGTGAATCTACCTTCTGTAATCTGAAAAGGAACTGGTTATTATTTGTCTGGTCCTGAGGCCTTGTGACTCTGTCCTATTTGAAATACAAGAACCCTAAAAAAATATGATTCCATGACTACAAACTGTGTGGGCCATCACCTCTGTGTTGCACAGCCATCTCACAAGAACTTGCTGTGCTCTATGGCTATCTCCGTGCTGAGACATCTGCCACTCTAACATAGAAGCACAGTGCAAAGAAGGCCTGGATCTGGGCCCTGGAAGAGCCTGGGCACTGTTGCACCAAACCAAATGTGGTTCCTATTTCTGTACCTTATTTTTAGGGAAAAATACCGTCGGCTTTCAGTTGAAATAGCCTCCCCCACATGAAAAATAGTACAGATGACACTGATCAACAGTTAGGTGGCTGACAGCTTTAGTTTCAAAAGCAGGCAAGTTAAAGTAGAGACAAGTTTGGCAAAGAAGGACTTGGAGGGTAGACAGAAGTTGCTTGCTAATGCACACTAAAATTATTTGAGTTTCTCCAAGAACAACACACTATGTTGTAAGCAAGAAGTCTTGTTCAATTTGGAAACCAACTGATGCTGTAGTCCTTCTTTACCTTCCGTGGAGCCAAACTGAAGTTAAATTTCTGACCTTCCTCCCCTTGAAGAGCCCAGCTGGGAAAAAGCACGTCAAAGCCTGCAGGCTTTTCACCAGCGCTCTACATCCTTTTGTGCAGAGACACCAACACTGATCAGGTTTCACACCCATAAGAAACAGTCTGGAAGACATTCAAGAGCTGAGAAAAGCACTTCAGAGGATAGCTCATTATAAAGGTGCAGTGTGGCTGGAAAAGCAATGATGATGACCTCTTGAAAACTGTTCACACTTGTAGGTTCTAGCATGTCTAAGTCTGGGGTCAACATCTCTTTGCTCTGGGCAAACACAGAATTTATGAATGAGGGAGTCCGGGATAAAGAGCAGCAGACACAAATAAACAGGGAAGCAGCAGTAAACATTGCAGCAGTCTTTTCCTGTAGCTCCACAACTGCCAAGAGTGCCAAAATTAAGGGAAAACCTGAGTACCTAGTTGCCTCCCAAGCCAGGAATTGTAAGACATAGGTTTTATAGGTTCCTTTTCCATTAGTATATAACACACTTTCATTTCAGGAGCTCTGGCTCTATTTCCCATCTATTTCTCACCCTCAGCAATAATTATACAGGTAATGGTAGACAAGTGAATTGCTCTCTGCCTCAGTTTCCACATCTTTTAATTTTTGAAATAAAACTCAGAACCACATTTAAACATGATCCTTTGCATATGTGCCCTCATTACTGAAAGTACTGAAAAACATCCAAAATAAACTAACCGAGCTCCACCCCAAACAGAAGCAAACAAGATACAGCATACCACAGAATATGAACTTAATTTATGAATCCTGCATTCACATTTTAAGAAACTCAGTGTATAATTGGATCTTGAAAAGAAATTGTCACTCAATATAAAATGTGAGATAAAGCAAATAATAAATAATATTAATATTAATAACTGTAATAATACCCCAAATAATAACTCCAATTTCAAACAAAACAGGAAAAGTGTTTTTTAAAAGTGTTAAAGACATTCTTTCCACCAATATTTAAAGTACCACAGAACTAACTCAGATAATAGTCACATGATATTTCAAACTGAGCATAATCAGGTAAAATATGTGGTTTCCTTACTGTACTAGGAAGATGTTTACAAATGAAAACATACAAGATTCACAGGATGGCCACATCACACTCAACTAATGCAAGATTTTTTTGGAGGTTTTCACAATGCTTTGACCATGTTCTGATCAAATGTATTGCAGTGCCTTCCGGGCTTAACAGACTGCTTTGACTTATGCTAACAAAAATCCAGAGGTGGGACAATGGCCCCAAAGCTATTACACAGGTGAAGTGACAAATATTTTCTTGCTTACCTACAAACAACTAAAAAAAAATTCTTCAAATCTTATGTACTTTTATGAATATTTAAATTGGTAAGTTAGCTTTAACCAACAGTTTTCAAAACTAAGGCTGCTGATTCTGTTACCCAAAATGATAAACTGGGCACAGAAATGATTCATATTCTTTACTGCAGCTCTTGGCCTATATTTGCTGAGAAAGTAATTGTAAACATCTGTCCTGCAGGGTCACTGACTGACAGATCCATACTAACCTTCAGACATATTTACAGCCAAGGAGGTTTCCAAATGTAAAATGGTGCTCTGGGAGCATAGAGGCTGGCCGATTGCTAGTGAGTCACAGCTGAGAAATGCGGTACAGGTATGAGCTCATAAAACCTTCCACAACCTGCAGAATCTAGACGTGGAAACCATATCAAGGAAAAACCCCCGTGCCACATAAAGGCTGTCTGAATAGCACCAGCTAATTGCAAATCAGAGCTAGCCACTAAAAAAGGAAGTATCTTTGTGAGGTACCATTGTGTGGAAATGAATTGGAAAACTGCAAGCTGGGAGGCTGAATAACCTGCATACAGAAGCACCATGGGAGTACTGTTCCTGCTGATAAAGGACAGGAAAGAAAAGATGGCCTTGCTTTTAGGAGAGAGTATGCAATTTGGAAACCCATAATTGAATCCAGTTTTGCTGAAAGATTTCCTCTTTAAGTCTGAGCAAGTTCCTCCAAGAACACACATGGACACAATCGAAAATGGAGCTGTTAGCCCTTTTCTACTTCTCAGCTACAACACTGTAAAGGTTAGAGAAAGGATAGAGCTTCAGGGTAGTGAGACCAGAGAAAACTCCTCACATTCAGGCAATCCATTTATTTAAAAGCTGAGTTTAAAATCTTGGCTCTGAAATGAACAAATGTTCTTGCTGGACTCTTCCAGCAAAATGGAAACCCTCGGAGTGAGACAGACCTGGAACCAGTCAGAGAGGTGTGAATAGAGTTTGTAAACATGCTCTCCCAATTATATTGCCATTTATAGAGAGCCTAACAGAGTGACTTGGGTAGCTGGCCAGCATAAACATGTATTCGTATTATAAAAGCACAACACTATGGTATGAAATGCCAGCTAGGATTAGGAAACCCAAATTAGTTTCACATATTGCTTTCGGAAGACTTTGACTGAGATCTGGAGTCTCAGTCCGGATCAGCTCGGATACCCATATTTTGATAACAGTGAAACAATAGTCTCAAAGAATGATCTGAAATCTGGAAAAACTGCTTTAAAGTGAACGGAATGCAAGATTCTTTTTCTAAATTGTGCTTTGATCCCAAAAGAGGCACAGGACAACACAGGGCATAAAGACAATATCAGAATCCTTCTTACTTTGGGTAACAGAACCACAAGCACATCCTGGACGCTTACCAGCTTTCTTTTCCTCCTCCTCCTTCTCCTCCTTCTCCTCCTCCTCCTCCTTCTCCTCCCCACCATTTTGGCCAATCTAGACTAGAAATTATTTTGTTTTCTGTTTGTGTAGCAGGGAGGGTCAAGCATTTCACGGCTCAAAGCAGTGGATTCTCTACCACTTGAAACCACTATACTTAAGTTAGCTGCCACTGTAACAAATGTTTCTCAACTTGTGCATTGCAAAACCAGGGTTAGATCGGGGAGGGGAAGGGAGTGAGGGGTCAGAAAGGCAATCATGGGGGTTTATGAGGCATTGAAATGTTATTACAATCTAAGAAAGCCAAGAAATCTTGCTATTCTCCTCCCTGTACCAGCTTCATCTCCAAGGTCAAATATTCCGTGCCAAGATTTCAGAAAACCTGACTACAAATACGTTAGAAAGACTTCACCATGTTATCACCAGCAGATTTTTCACTCTTACTTTTATGGGGAGTCACAAAAATGATTGACTTCTACAAAGGGGTTGTGACCTAAGGAGGCTGAGAAACTCTATCCTTGCAGAACCAGGAATTAGGGAGAGCATGAGCCCTAACTCAATGAAATGTCGTTAAATAAAGCCATATACATATCACAGCTGAAGTATTAATCCCATATTTAAGCATTCACATAACTTTTATACAGGACTAATCAGTGAGTTCAAATTGCACAGGTGATTAAGTAATTTTCTGAACTGGAGCCTACTTGTTTATTGTTTTGTTTTCTTTTAACATTATGTACTCCATTCTGTAGTCGGAGCCATGTAAACATGGACAAAGCTCTGCTAAATGTAAATGAATCTAAAAGAAACAATGATCCTCCCTTTTTGAATCCACTGAACTCAGGGACAGAGTTGTGTCAAAAATTGCATATTCTAACAGAGTTAAGTTCACAAAGAGATGTTGCGTGGTAGTGGCATCCCATTCTGGCTTCTAGAAATATCTTGGAAATAGGTGTCTAAAATAAACCTGCCACAACCCTGGATTTATCATATTACGTGCAAACAGGATTGGGAGGTCTGTGACAGGTTCAGAGTGTTAATCTCAGGAGCAGCAAGTGTCTTCTTATCAACTGTAACAGAAATTAATCTTTGCAGATTTTCTTCAGAAGGTGGGTCTGTTTTTCATGTCTTATTCTGTGGTATTTTTTTTTGTTTGTCTGTTTGGTTGGTTGTTTTTGTTTGGTTGGTTGGTTTTTGGTTTTTATTTTGGTATGACAATCCCTTTTCTCTCCAGTAAGTTTCTTATAGTTGAGACTATGTGAAGTGGCCTGAACAGAAGCACATTCTCACATGGATGAAAATGCAGCTTCCTTTGTTTCCAGAATATACCAAGCATATCACACACAGCAAGACTTGCAATATCTGTCTACCTCTCTGGCACTGACAGGAATCCTTCTGGAATGGTTTCTCAGTCCTCTTTCTGCTCATAGAGATGCCCTACAGGCCCATTTCCTGGCTTCCCAAGGCAACCGTGCAGCTGGAGTCTGCAAAAGACAAACCAAAGCAGAGGAAGGTTCCTTGAATACACTGACAATCTAAAGGGATGTAGAGACTGAGAAGAAAAGACTTACTTGCAGGCCAGGAGCTGACTGGGTTTTATCCCCTGTTCATTCTGGATTGCAATGTACCAATGCAAAGCAAGGTATTAGTGATCACCTCCTCCCCTTGTGTGAGGAGCAATCTTTGTGCCGAGCACCCGTCTTCCAAGTCAGATGCCTGGCTCTGGCAGTTCTCCACCAAGTACCTCAGGGGTCTTTCCACAGCTATGCGAGGAGCACAGTGGGTCATGCAATTCAACCCCGGAGGTGGCTCGAAGTGGAGGAGGCAGGAATTTTCAAAGGCTATTTCTTCCTTACTTGCAGCTTCCTCTCCCCTGAGCGTCAGCTGAGAAAATTTTACATGCTGCTCTGTTATTCCTTTTGCGGAGGCTTAAAATAGCCTAAAGTGCTTGCATTCAAAGATGGCAAGAGCACTGTAGGAGCTTGTTGAGTCCCTACCTCAAAGAACCTAAAACAGCAGTTTAAATCAATTTACAGTATGAGCCTCTCCCAAAGCCCCCTCCCGCTTCCTCACCCACCTTTTTACCCTGGAGTGAATCCAGTTCCCAATCTCCATCCTGGATCATTTCGACTCTGAAACAAAGCGTTAGGATACCAGGGAAGGGGCCCTCTCTTCTTCCGTGGATAGGCAGCTGCTGCTTCTAAGGAGGGACAAAAGGCCGCTGTGACATTTGTTGTGGCCTATGCTTCGGCAGCCCTCAGGCTGCTGAAGGCCTTTAGGCCCCAGGTTTGGCAAAATGTCACACCTGAGGGGAGGTGGCAGCAACAGATTTGCTTCTCCCTCTGCTGAGATAGATAAAAAAAAAGATCCCCATGTGCTCCTCAGTCTGCTGGGCCTTTTGCACTATTCCTTTAGAAACCTGTGGCTTAACTTAAAGAAATGCACATGCTGCACATCTGTGAGGGGATGCACTGAAGTCATTGCCAGCAGACTGGAAAATGTGCTACAGCCAGTATTGTCTCCCAGGCTGCTGCTTCATTTCGAGTGATTTGCACTTTAAAGAGCCAGGAGATTCCTTGACTGTGCTCATCTTTCTAGGCCTGTAAAAACTGACAGTGCAAAGTCAGACAGAATGATTTCATTATGTCAACACACGGCAACTTCTAGCTGCATCCGGCAAGTTACTGGGGGGAGGTTGGTAAGCGTATCAGAAGAGCCCTTCCGTTCACTGTTCCAGGATCTGGAGATCCAACTGACATGTTCGTACAAAAGTTCAGCTCAGCTCCTTTTTCCTCAGAGTCTCCCTGAATTGATATAGCGAAGCAGTCCCCACCTAGACACACCTGAGAGTTGTACCTATCCCCTTCCCCTCCCAGCCTGGCACGTAAAATGGATGCTAACTCGTCCCTTTCTCTTCACGTGTTGTGACCCTCTGGGAGAGCAGCACTGGGCGGGTGCCAGAAACCACAAGCTAGCTGCTGGGTGAATTTGCTTGTAAAACTTAGCAGCACATTATCTCTGTGGTATTTACTATTAAAATGTGTGACTCTCCAGGTAAACATGGACTGAATCCAGGCCCTTTATCTTCTATGCTGGAGGTAATTTTCAAAGAAGGCCTGTCAGAGTGTCAACCTCACTGTCAGTCTTTAAAGCCTGGGACAGAGACAGGGCAGGAAGAGCCCTGGTGTAACGGGAATGCTTGGCAGGTAGAATAAAAGTTCCCATGCACCAAATCATGAACATTAGCATGCACTTTTTTGGCATAAGTCATCTGTAGAAAGAGGGAGGGCAGATGAATTTATTTCTTCTGATCAAATCTGCAGGTTGTACCTGGAGTCTGAGCAGAACATGCTGGTGCCACTGTCTGTGCCCAGTGTCATTGATTACTGCACTCTGGGAAAGACAACGGGAAAGGTCTGCCTTTAGATCATTCTCACCTCAGAGAATAGTGTTCCCATATGGCAAGACCTCATCTATGAAGAAGCGTCCAGCTTTACCCCTCACGGATGAGAGAAGAAATGTCAATAGCAAATGGTGAATTAGACTGGGTATCTGACATCCAGCAGCACTGGGACCTACCCAGTAAAACTCATTTCCGAGAAATTAAATAACATGCTGCCAATGAAAAGGAACATGACCACTGAAATGGGGTTTAACACTGAGAAGGGAATCAGCCAATTACAAGCACCTTGTAAACATCCAATTGGAGTGAGCAAAACTGATGGGGGAATTTCTTTTTGCCTAGGGAAATTTGACCACAATCTTTAATAATGTCTTCACATTTCACAAGTCCTAATAACAACAGCTTGTGTTCACATAATGCCTTTCATCCTGGAGCAACCCAAAGTGCTTTACAAGTGACTTAGCAAACTATATAACGATATTCACCCCCTCATCCCCCTCAAGGTTGAAAACTGACTGCAATTGGCAATGTTTTCCTTTCGGTTTCCAATGTTCCATGAGTATTTCTCTAGGCCATTGCTATTATTTCTTTGTTTTGTTTCAATAGCAAATTTGATAGCATGGGAAAAAAAGGCAGCTCTTTTCTCAAGGACAGCTGCATGAATATAATTAATTTGGGGAGGCAGGTCAAGAAAGAAAAAGAGAAGTTTCATGTCGCCCCCAAACAAAAATGTCAGTTTTGCTTTCCAAAAGAGGAAAAAAGAAAAAAAAAATCCACTTGAGTAAAGCACAGAATGTTTAATTCACTGTGAAATAAAACCTTTTTTAATGTTTTCTGAAGTCTGAAGTTGACTCAGTTGTAAAACAAAACAGATTTAAGTTGGCAAGTAGAAGTGAAACATTTTGACTTTTCAAAATGTTTTTTTTTTTTTTCTTTTTTTGGACAGAACTTTAAGAAAATAAGGAAATCCATCTCACCTGGTGTTCTTCTTTGCCAGGAACTCACAGCAGAGCCTAGAAACAGTTGAAGAAAAGGAGAAGTACCCCAATTGCTGCTATGTTTTCTTCACTGTACACCTGAACTAGAGGTAGAATCTTAAACAGCCCAGGATGGATTTTTTCCTCCATTAATTCATTCAGTTTAACTCTCCCTGAAGCTGTGTAAATTGTATTATCCACAGCATGCTGTGGTCATGGATTACATAGCTTCTGCCTTGTGCACAGAAATACATAGTTCTGGTTGTTTCAATTTGCCTCTTGGTATTCTACTAGAAGCAGAAGACGTTCACTGAAACAATGAAAGAGTGGACAATCATTCTCTATTCGTTATCACCATGCCAATAATCATATTTCTCTTTCCATATGGAATAACCATGTGTGCATCCTCTCTGCTCCTGCAGAGGTGTTGAACAATTTTTTCAGCTCCATTTTTGTCCATTGGAAACTATAGTTTTGTACTAGATTAAATTATATAAACAAATGCATACAGGGGATTCTGTGACTGAGCATATTCTCTTCATGCACCCTGGGCTGACATTCCCCTACCATTGGAATGTATCATGTGCCTAAAACACAGAAATAGTACTGTATTTGACCTTCTACAGTAGCAAATACATCCTCTTGGGGCTAATGGATATGATAAAGGACTACAGAAGACATGCACTTTGGAGAATATACTGTAGCATCCCAGCTATTCGATCTCCAGCTGATTCCTCTTCGTACAATGTCTGTGTGTGACAAAGACGCCCACATTTTCCTCTCTTGCCTACAAACAAGACTAATGAAAATGACAACCTGTAGGCGTATTCATTTGCAAGCGACTGCAATATTCCTTAAAGAGCTTGCTGGATCACCAGCTAGCGAGCTCAGGAGATGCTTCCTCACAATTCTGGAGCAGGGCTGGTGAAAGGTAACTGACCTATAAAATGAACAGGAAAATCCTGTCCCTATTCCTCCCTGAAAAAAAAAAAAAAAAAATTAAATTCAGAGGTGTTGAGAAACACACTGAGCAGAGCACGAAGAAAAAACAGCTCATTCATCCAGCCTTTACAAGCAGCTGGGCTTGAGCTGAATGGGCTTTTGCTGTGTTCTTTGTGTAATGGTATATTATAAAAATGTTATTAGAAGGCCAAATTTAGGCATAGCAGGAGGAGAAGAAGAAAAAAATCCTGAAACCCTGAAAGATAAATCGACTTCTTTAGGAATGAGATTTTAAGCCTCCTCTTGCACTTTTCTCTGAAGTTTTGGATCTTTTCCTCTGCTGATTGGGCAGATTAGAGAAACAGAAAAAGAAAAAAAAATAATAATAATTCCTTTGAGTGCAACATTCTCTTGCATCCTTTTCTGAACTCAGTCTGCTCAGGCATACCTCAGTTATAGGGCAGCTGGAACTTAGGGGGAGAAAGCTAGGTGCTGGAAGAAGTTATCTACAAAAATATCTTTCTTTGGCTTGTTGATTTTTATATCGGCATGGAGTTAGTAAGAGGAGATTCAGTTGGAAGGGGGACCACCAACATGAAAAGTAAGCTGAGAACACAGAAAGAAAACACACATCTCTACAGCAAAAACTGCTGCAAAACAGTCAGAGAGTCTGAACTCAGTCACAACTCTTTTGCTTCAAGACAAATGTAGAGATGAAGGAAGGTCTAGTGGTTAAAGGCTTAGATGGCCAACTGAAGACACCTGCCATTGTTTTCCACGATGACAAATATTCAAAAGGCAAATTGTCAGCAATGGTGGTTAGAGGTATAAATAAAAATCTTAAACATTGGGTAACCACTGAAAATCCCAAATCACAGGTAATTCCAGAAAACCTGATTTTCCCTGCTCCCATTATTTACCTGCCTGAAAAATAATAATCATGCCAACTAATTACTTGCAGCTGCAAAACTTAGGTGTTAAGCTAACTTTTCCCAAAGTGCTGCATTTTGGAAACTACTGTGTTTACCATGCATTAGCATTAGCCTGGTCTGATTACAAAGCATGGAGTTACTTAGAACCTGTTTCCTTTAAGCTTTTGTCTTGGTAACAAAAAAGCTTTTGTGGGTATTTCAAGTTGTTTTGTTAATTGGATTAAGTCTTTTCTGAAATTCTATGACTTGAGGAAAAACAGATTATGATTTTTCCCTCCCTGAAATTGGGAACAGAGGCCTCAGATGGTTTTCCCGGGTTACTAGGTCCTGTCTCCATGATTGCAGCAGCTTTTCAATAACCTTTTTACGTAGCGGGACTACAAATCTTCTATTTCATATGTTCCCACAGAGAAGGAGCTGCAGGATTCTCCCAATGCATAGCAAAGTGAAATCTGTAGGAAAAGATGGGAAGCTGCCACAAATTGACAGAAGCCATTGTGGATGTCCTACTCTAAAAAGAAATTTGCCACAATAGTCAAAAATAGACTTTATCCCCTGATTTAAAGGAACACAAAGGCAAATGTGACCATGGGAAAAAACTACCCTCTGTCCCCAGTCCCAGCAACTTGATTAACTCTAAGCCTCTGAGCCAGACACACCCAAAACCCAACTATACTGATACAAATAAAGTGTGTACATGTGCCCAGGAATGTTCTCTGGCATTGAAATCAACTGGCATGCAATGACTGCCTTGCAGGCGCTCCCAGACCCCCAAAACATGCTAGCTACTTGAAAAGCGCCTTCTACAAAAGGTTTCTGGATCAGTCTCTGAATGACACTTGGAAATAAATTTTGGAGAGTATTAGTCAGCATGGACAAAATATTGACAGGGACCTTTCTAACAGTGTAACAGTACAAACTATCTCATTGCACTGCCTAATAATATTTCCAAACATTCTTTTCTTTTCTGGTATATGTGTAGTCTAAGTGGATTCATGAAAATCTTTTAATGGACTTAATTGTGCATCTCATTTAATTTTGTGCACCTCATTAGTGGCTTTATTTATTTATTTACTTCTTCATAAAACCCGATCACTAGCAGTACTGGAGGTCAGAGCTCGAAGCTGTTATAATTCAGCATATAGGTTTTGTGGTAGTGCTTGTGTGTGGCCCATAGGATTAGCCACCAAATGTAAACATGAATAATCATAACAAATTTGCACTCAGTGGCTATTCTGCAATATTTGTGTAAAATTTCATTGACCTATAAAATGTTTCGCAGTAAGTAAAATTAATACCTTTGAAAATGCACAGGAAGTAGAGCCCAAGCAAAGTTGAGGCAAATTCAACAGCTAAGTCATTCAGGCATCTCTCTCCAGTAAACACCAACCAGTTCCATGTGATTTGACCAATATCAAATACTTTCTATGGCCCAAATGAGACAAAAATGGATTTGGCACTCCTCTTACATCTATTAGTCCCATGCTCCATAAGACTTCAGCAAAGTCATTTTCAGACTCTGTGCTCTGGTCTGTACGTCTTATCTTTGTTTTGTCCCAAATACTTTGTTGCCTTCAGACTTTTAGTATATACAGCAATAAGCAAAAGATAGTTCTTGCCTAGGGACTTCAAACACTGTCATAGTACCAATAGCAGTAACTGCCAAAATGCCTGAATGTTTCAGGATGGGAGTTCCCTGAGAAATGAAGCAAATAGCCCAGTGGGTGCCAGACTGAAATGAATGACATGATGTCTTCCAGGTGTGTGTCCTCCACCATTAAATCCCACTGTCAACAACCCTGCTTGTCCCCTTTCTACCTCCTGTTCCCGAGTCCCTAGTGTACCTTCACAACATTTCATCCCTGAAGTCCACAACACCTTGAAGTTCATTCCTATGTCTAATAACTCTCTTCCACATACCTTCATCTTCCTTTACCGGTGAGGAAAAAGTCAACACATTATCGACGGCTCTGAGTATGTGCTAACTGACCAGTCAGGAGAAAAAGTAGAGAAAATTATTGATAACAACAACAACTAACTACTGAACTCTATTACAACTTTTTTTTTTTTTTCATAGCAGAAACATAAATTTGAAAGACCTCTGAGATCTCTACCTCTGACAAATTTCAATGAAATAAATTAAATATATTATGAGAATATATATATATGATCAGGCAGCAAAGAGCAAAAACCATTAAAAGCTTATTTTCCTTATGGCTATTAATTCCAAATCTTCTTGAAATTCTAAAGATGATTTTATTTTTCAGAAATTCAGCAAGTAAATAAAGAGGTGTTAAGAGGAAAAACAACCATTACACATCATTCACCAAGTATCCAAGTAGTACATGTGTGCGTTCTTGTGTGCATTTACACCTAAAGGGGGACACCTCTCTCACAACTGGTCTTAACCTCTATGTCAAATGGAAATTGCAGATGCACTGAAAAAAAAACAACTCCCCACCAGCTTCCTTTCTTCCCTGCTGCTATCTCTACCTTCAGTGAACTGTGGACACAACCTCCTCCAGCTATGTATTCCTGGTTATCAATTACAAATAGAAGCCCATTAATTTTCTAGAAAGAAAAATATTTTGGATGCAGCAAGAAAGCTCCCTGAAGAGATGACACACAAGGGCAAGTCACCATGCAGGAGACAGACCTCTAGGGTTTGCTATGACAGCTCTCAAATGCTCAGGTAAGATGAATGGGTTGTGTAGCCAACCTATACTTTCCTGTGCTGAAATAGGCCTTTGCTGGTCATGGTACATAACTTCATTAGGTGTATTTTTCTTGGCTAGGGCCACAGAGAAGAATGCTTTCTCTTTCTCATTTTTTTTCCAATCCTTGCCACCCTTGTCAACAATTAATAAAGTTTGGTAATTTGAAAGCTTGAAGGAAAATTTTAAATTGATCCTTCTGTAATACTTCATTTGTGTCCTTCATTTCCCGTGCATTAAGGCCCATGATTTCCCCTTCTGAAAATGGAGGGATATGAGAATCAGGTAACTTTGTGACTCCTTCTGTGACCCACGTTGTGTTATGGAACTCTCTGTGAATTTATCTGTTTCTCCATTGTAAGATATAGGTAATTAATGCTGATATGACTTATTAGTAGATGGTTGGATCACATAAGCCTTAGCATTGGGCTTCTCTCTTATGAAGCCATGTACACAAGCTACCAGAAAAATCACTTCTTCAGTCCTAATGTTGACCTCTAGGGTTAAAATAAATTTTGTTTTTCATCTGCAGAGGAGCTTTGCTTTGTAACTCTAACTCTAGGAGACACTCACAGTCATCTTTGCCTGAGCTTCAGTCTGAAGTCTTGCTGATGCCCTGTGACAGGTGAACTAGACCAGCATTTTTGTGGCCATTCAGGAGGCACAGAGTTATCTTTTGATAGCAATTCCAACTTAATTCAAATGCATTTAGATAGTCTTTGAAAAACATATTACAGTTTCCCAGTGAAGAGCACTGTAGAAGACTTACTATAACATCATGACCTCCCACCTAGCTTTCTGCAGCAGTCTTTTTCTAGCAGGCATCATGGAGATGCAGGCTCGGCTGGAAACTGTTTGCTACAGAGCAGCCTCACAGAGGGTGATCAGTTGTGCTTCATACAAGAGAGCTGTTTATTAGATCTGGTTATAATTTTCTATCACAACTGTTTGTCATTCTTTCTGCGAGAAAATGGAGGGTTTACCTCAATGGAAAACCTGATTGTGAAAGAATCATTTGCTTTCAGTAGAGAATAGCAACTTTTGTCAATCACTGCAAGCCTGCCATGAGGACATTTTCAGTGGACAGCCACAGCTTCCAACCAAAACAAAATATTTCCACATTCCTTAAATGAAGCATTTCATTTCATTCCATTGGCTTTAATAAATATTCAGCCACTGCCTCTTCAGCCACCATGGTGTCCTGTGAAAACTGTGGCTTGAGAGAATCATGGCCCCCCTCCTGTCTCAACAGACTGCCCAGAGAGGCCACCACCCAGGATATGCATGGTCAGGTTGTGCTAAGAAAAGTGAGAGTGTGTACCCTGACAGAGACAAATTGCTGATAAAGGGCCTCACCTTGAGGAAGACTGAGTCCATTCTCTTAAATATTGCAGATTTTGTGGATATGTCCCAACCAGATACTGATGTGAGCTAGTTCAAATCAGCTAGGATGAAGGCTCTGGCTTGTTTCTTGCAAACCCCTGATTTGCTCAGCAATTTCTTGGCTTTAGAGCAGAAATGGAAGTCTTTTAGGGGAAACTTCAAACAGACAATACCCTCACACCCCAAAGATGTTGCAGCTGGTTGCTTTGTCAGGAAAATTGGAAAAGTGAAAGGAAGACTGATGCTGAAAGCTAGAGAAAAAAACAACAATGCTTCTGGCAAGATGTTCACAGCTTTACAATCCAAATACCTCTTCCTTCTCCTGACAAATGCCAAAGTTGTAGCATTTACCATTGGTGGGCGCTGCTTTCTTTCCACACGCTCCTGATTAGATGCTAATAAAACAAGTGATGACATATGCATTTTTATTGAATGGTTCGATTAGGGTCTCCCTCACCACAGCTCTCCCACAAGGAGAGAGTGGGATATGCCAAGGGTTTGACTCTATTTTTCAGGTTCACAGGGGGCAGGAGGGTTCCTTCTCTGAAAGCAACAATCTGCTCCCTCCCCTGAAAAAAAAAAAAAAAAAAAAAATCCCCCTTTTTCTGAGCCAATTCTGCTGAGTTTTGGCTCAGTGCCTTGTTCCATTTGGAAGCCATATTGCAGTGTGAGCAAGGAAACAGCCAATAAACAGGGGCTCTGGTATTTGCTTTTCTGGAAGTCCCAGGCAAGACCCATAGCTAAAGCGCTTCATTCAAGATCCCAGAAACATCTGCTTTCTTTTCAAAGCTGGATTTTTTTATTTTTTTTTAATTTTGTTTTTGCTCCCTTCCTCCTCCTACCTCCATAAGCACCTTTGTGCTGGGAGGGAGCTGAGGAGGGAACAGGAGGAGGAAGGGGAGCTCTCAACTATATAAGCAGAGCAGAGTAAAAACTGAACTCTGCAATCTCTAGATAATTATGCCTGGCACCTGAAGGCTGGGGCAGTAATCCTCACATTTCTTTCACACTCCATTGATGGATGGCGTGCTGGGGGTGTGAAGTCTATTTCCCTTTTCCCATCGCTGTCCAAGTGCTGGAACTGCAGGATGGGCTTTTGTAAGCTCAGTCCCTCTTACCAGATGTTTCTTTTTTTTTTCCTTTTTTTTTCTTTTTTTTTTTTTTTTGGTTAATATTAGCATATGGCTTTAAACTGAAGAGACACAACATGGTTATGGAGTGGAGTGCAGGTTTCAGTCTGCCTCCCAGGCATCTTGCATATTCTGACCTGGCAAAGAGCAGTTATAATCTTAAGATTAGGAATGGTTTAGGAGCCTGAAGAGGCTTATTGTGTTTGACAAATTTTTTTTGGTTTACTGAACCATTGGCAGAATTTTTAAGTCACTTTTGTGCGCGTGCCTATTTATGTACAATTATATCTGTACACATATGAGTACCTAGACACAGTCTGTACAAACCAGGACTATGACGAAGGCTTTCTCAACATCAGTGTTGAAGTCAAGTTTGAACTGACTTTTAAAAAGTGTTTTATATGATCTAGTTCAAGCAAAAATTTATTTTAGAGAACCTCTTGACTTGTGTTAGGGATAGACGGATGGTATAATCAATCACAGAGGTCTCTTCTGGATTTGCACTTCATGATTTTAAGGAAATATGTGTTTGTACATCTATATATATGTCTGTGCACATGCATATATATATGTAAAAGCATCATATATGAAAGTACTTATTTTGAAAGATATTTTGGATTTCATTACATTCCCTTCTTAGGTAGAAATGGCAGATTAATCTAATTTTTGGAAAGTGGCAGTAAAGCAACTCTTAGGGACATTTTGTATATAAATAAGTAAGATTTGCTGTAAAGATCATGGCAGCAATGAGTCTTTGAAAAGGGTAAACATACACAGCCGTCATTTGTGCTGAACATGAAATAACAGTCTCCTCCAAACTCTTGCCCTACTGCATGTCAAACCCTAGTTATGACACTGGCAACTCATGTCAATCCAAACATTAAAAGCAGCAACCCCATCCCATGCCAAAATTACATATGATGCTGTGCATACACTGGATATTTGTCCTGATGAGTGGCAGACTTCCCTGATGGACCATTTCTGAGCCTCTGTTGAGCAAAAGGCCACAATCCTGCATGATGGATTTCTGATGTGCAGAAATGATCCAATGTGCTGGTAGTAGATTCACTAAATTATTTTTTTCACTCTAGCCTAAATAAGCTTTTGAACTCAGGTTTCAAGCACTGCTTTATTATTATTATTTCTCAAAATACATTTTAGGGGTTTTGAGAGGAAAGAAGAAAGAATTTCCACACAGTATTTTTTTTTTTCTGTTTTGGTCTACAGTTTCCAACTTTTCCAGTGAAAAAGTCAAGTTTAAATATTTTAAAATTGTATTTAGAAATACTTACAGACATATATATAAAATCTCATACACCTACTTACATATATATTTCACAATTTCAGAACTGTTTTTTCTTCATAACCAGACCAACTAAAACTGTGAGACTATTTACCAATCTCAAAAGGATATTCTTTATTTTATTTTTTTAGCAAGAAAGGATAGCAGATTCATGCAATTTTTTTGCAAGAGGCACATGGGCAAAGAATACATGAAGTGAAGTTTTACAGAAAACTAAAACAGTGATTTCAAGCCAAAACCTGGAAACTCCTCAGGTAGGAAACGGGTACATTTACTGAAAAAAATTAATTGGCCATATGTGATGTTCAAACACTTAAAAACTGTGTAGGCAGTAAATAAACAAATTAAACCATCACAATGTATTGCCTTGGGAAAAATTAGACTATAAAGCAAACAAACAAACAAAACATCAAAACAAAACAGAACAAAAAAAAAATAAAAAATCCACATGATACAGAAGGCAAAATGACTGTGGAGAATCCCAGCACCTTCTCTCTTGTCAAGTGTCCTGACATTGCTTTTTCTCTTTGGGTACTACCCGTAAGGTGGAGCTCCATGCTGATGCAGGGCTCTGAAACACAAGGAATATAGGCTGATACCTGATTAGAGATGAGCCCCCTGAATAGCATCTCTCTCACTGCAAATGTGAGCCCCAAGTTGGAAGGGTGATGTACCTAAAGCTGTCTCTCTGAATATGCAGCCTAAGAACCTCTGCTCTCAAGGACTTCAAATGTTTGGAAAGACAGAGATCCACCCTTTGAGGGATGTTTTGCTATGGTCTTCATTTCAAGGTTATATATGGAGAATTAAGTCAGAGTGGCTTTGCTAGTTGGTTTTCAATCAATTCTCAGTCTCTTTTATTAACTACCATTCCTCCCTGCTAGAAACCCAATGTTTATAGCATTATTTTCCTGATGAAATATTTGCTGCTTTTGGAATATAATTATAGCTGGTCAGAAACCAGAATTTCCTTTCCTTAGGATACTCTGGCATTTGAAAGAGAAGAGTTTGTATTCCAAATTGGAATAGAAAGCCAACATTGTGAAATTTCTTGTGGAAGGAACACACTAAAAATTTCAACAGGGGACTATTGAAAGTTTTCATTGTCATAATATCAAAGTATGCTGTCCAGTAAATGAAAACACGTTTCAGTGAGGTAAAAATAAAAGTTATGTTGAATCATTTGATGCATTTAGACTTTCATATTATGTTCAAATAAAGAAAAGCTCATATACAAGCTTTATACAAACAAAGTGAAGGAGAAGAACAAAATGATGAACAGTTTTGAAATTGTCATTTACAACACCCCCACTCAAAAGAAAGATCTTCTTCCCATGGCAGTTTGCTTTAGGAGAGACCATTTCCCCTAGACTGATCAGAAAGCAAAGATCATATCTTTCTTACTTTCTCAAGGCACACTGCCTCAGTGCACATCATCTCTTGCCAGGTGGAAAGGACATAAGAAACATGAGGTTATTATGGAGGAGGTAGAAGAATGGAACATCTGGAAAAGAGGACACAATTCCACAGGAAATCTGGCTTCAATAGTTCAGCTGCTCAGGCAACAACTTATTATTTCTGGAGATATTGGCTCTGCATGAGAAGCACTGGCTGCGGTCTTCTGCTCCTCTAAGAGGTGATGAAGAGGGTAAAAACAGCTATCTGTAAGGCTAACACCTGAAATTGGCATGCCAGTATAGTCCAAAGCTTGAAGAAGACCTGGAAACTGAATTAATGCAGTCTTGGGCAGGAAATTCAGCCTTCATGATGAGACTGTCCTGTACTTTGCTAAGTTCTAGCCAGTTTCAATGTCCCTTGGAGGTGAAACTCAAGCCTTTTGTGGGTCCCCAAGGACTAACATCAAATTTAGACCCCAGATGTTTTGGGAGGTGGGAGGTCGTTTGTCGTTCAAAATTTAATTGGATGAAAAATCCTGGTCCTGATCTTCTGTGCACACTCAATTCTGACTGAAGTGAAGGTACATCTGACATTATGTATTAAAGATGCAAGGACAGCTGGTGCAGTTTCTCCATTTACTAATACTGAAAGAGCTCCCAGCAATGCCTTTGTGAAATTATGCCAACCAGCAAATTGTCCGGATGGAAAGATGTCTTCATATCTGCAGTTCTGATTTTCCATAAATATAT
Source organism: Anser cygnoides (assembly GCF_040182565.1). Taxonomy (NCBI): domain Eukaryota; kingdom Metazoa; phylum Chordata; class Aves; order Anseriformes; family Anatidae; genus Anser; species Anser cygnoides. Next base: position 31,584,598 of record NC_089878.1, read on the forward strand.
CTTCTGCACTTGTGCATGCATATTCTACTGCTTTGTACCACTGGACCTGTGCTGTTTTGAAGATCAACAGCTCTGTTCCTTCCACTTTCCACTGGTGCAGCTGATGTCTGGAGAATCACTGTAGATCACACAGACTTCACAGACTTAGAGCAAGATGAAAAAAAAAAAAAAAAATCTCACATAATGCCTCTGAAGGCACCTGCAAAACTGAGTCAGTAGAGCTCAGTGGAAGGTGAAGGAGTTCATCCAATGATGTTGCCTTGTTCGCTACTCACAGGTTACCAAAGGAGGACAAGGCTGTTAGTTCCTCCTCAAACCCAGCCTTATTTCTTCCCCTCACTGGCCTCAGTGCTGCTGGACAATGACACAATTCCTCCAGCAGAGCCAGGAGAGACAGCGGAGAGTGTCCAAATCTGCACAGGAGAAACATGACCACTGCTCCCAGTGTACAGTATGCCATATGTACACATAATGAAGCAAAAACTTTCTGCTCACAAGCCATCAAAAATAAAATGTGAAGAGAAAAAGGAATGACTTAAAGACTATGTTTCAGTTCAGCATATGGGATGAGACCAGCCTCAAGTTTTCAAACACCACCTCCTCATCCTTCTGATCGGCCAGCACTAAATGTATGTGGAGCAGATGTAGCCCATCCTCGGAGCTCCAGATGTCCAATAGACCTTGATGTCCAATGTGCTCCTGTGTTCTGAAGTGGGATGTGTTCAATGAGCCTACAGCTACACTGTCAACCCCCTTGCTGCACCAGTAGGTGTGATGGAAAGTTTAGCTCACGGAAGGGGTTTCACGTGGAAGTGCTATGGACAGATGACAAGTAACTGCCAAGGGGATGCGAGGGAAGAAGCTGGGAGATAAATCTGTGTCTTCTGTTCCAGTGTAAGACTTGAGCAACTCCAGTGACTTTGCATGACTGCTGAGAAGTTCATCCAGAGTAGCAAGAGTGTAACTGAGATCACATCCTGACCCTTTATGGTAGAAATAAAATGGCTGCTAGTCTAACCAGGAAGGCATATAGAAACTACACTGGCACATACAGTCCTTATGACTGTATTTACTGACTTATTTTTTATTTCTTATTTTTACATTCCTGACATTTTCACCCCAAAACATCATCTTTTATTAATGCTTTGTTTCTCCTTCCTTTTGTCAGCTGTCACAGCAAAGAGATCTTGTAAGTGCCTGGTCGGAACAAAGTAAATACTGTTGCCCTCAAGCTGAAGGTGTGTTTGTATATGCCGATCTCCCTGTTATCAAGCAGGCTGCAGGAGGAAGCTCTGCTAAGCATCATGGCTTGTAGCATCAAGTGCTAAGTGGGCAGGCTGCCCAGCAGGCTGAGCTGTGTGTGTGTGTGTGCGTGCATATGCATGTGTGTGCTTACATGCACACATTGCTTCGCCTGCTTTTTATCACATCACAAGTCACCATGCAGAAGATCCTACCACATTCCAGAAAAGTGCAGCCTGTTTCCAAACCTCCACCGGAGAATAAAAAAATTAAGTGTGTGTCCCCCCCTTCCCTGACTCTCAAGCCAAGGAAAGCTTGTCTAAATAAATTGGACCCATTCCTTGGAGAGTGTAAAGTGGCATCGCTGCATGGGCTATTGTGCTGAGCTCGGTAACTCTTTCAGTGTATCCACTCAGCTGACGATTTCATATCTGTAACAAACCTACATTTTGCAAAATAAATTCTTATTGAAAACAAAAATAGCAAAAACAAGTACAGGGCTTAGCAAGGAATTGAGGAAAGTTCAAGTTGGAGAACTGGGGCCAGATGGAGATGAAGTGCTCTTACACTGGCAAGCAATTTCCACACAAATATTCCCAGCTAGCCATTGGGTACAAATACAACCCAGTTGTTTTCTTGCCAAGCAAACATCTTGTCCATCTCTATTGGCATGATGTTTCCCCTTGAAAAGCATCCTCCTTTTCTAGCCAATGATTGAATCTTCTCTTCCCCTCCCCTGCCAGCAGTCAATACTTCAGTTGTGCATCCGGACTTATGCTCATCTGACCTACCTGAACTATTGAATTAGATGCATAATCATCCCAGATTCATTCCCCAGGCTGAACGGTAACTTGCAGGGGGTGACTGCATCTACCTGGGAACTGCAATCTCTTTTCAGATATATCAGTCTCCATCCCATAGATGCTGATGAAAGTTGCCCTTGGTGGGTCACTGTTTTTGTTTGTCAGATAATTAGAGGAAAGGCCCAAGACCAGATTCAAATCAGTCTTGTAGACTGGTATATTCCCTTTGGCTGTACTTTCCTCTCTTATCTCTTTGCAAGTGGAAGCAGATTTCAGAACTATCTAAGACATTTTCTCACATGATGCAGCACAACAGTGGTGTGGAATCGCAAATTGTTACAATTTGTTCATTTCCTACATACACACCAGCCCTGTTTCCTGGAACAGCAGTAGTAACAAGCTGTACGCACGTAATTCACTGTAGCAGGATCTACAAGTAATGAGAAATGTTCCCTTTGCACCACAGTAGTGTTCAGTCATTCTTTAAAATAGCCCAACCAATACCTCATCTACCACTTATCTCCAGAGACTGTTCTGCAGCCTGGCACCTCTTGCCCTTAGGAAATGATGCAACATGAATGTCCCGTTCCAAATTATGGTTTCTCCACATCGTGCCCTTTCTCAGAATCATCATCATTTTGTGTGCTTTTTTGTTTGTTTGTTTCTTTTATTTTGTTTTGTTTTTTAGTTCCCTGCAACTATGTGGCTAATGCACAGCACCAGACACCAGTCTGGAACTTCAAAATCTGGCTCTGAACAGAGCCTCAGAATATCGTAGATGTGTCCTTTCCATTTGCTATAGAAGAAAGGACCAGACCTGATCAAGAGTGCTGCGTAGATGCAATTTTCAGGGCTAGTTCAAAAATATGGCATAAATTCCACGTTTTATTCTTTGCTCTTCAAATGCCTCTCCAAGCTTTGGAGAGCAAAAGTACAAAAATATTTGCATGTAGGATTCTGTTCGAAGCTCATCTTTTAAATAGTTTTCAGCATGGTGGCAAAGTTGGAAAAGTTACGTAGCTTTCAACTAAATCACTTTCTTTCCTATACTTTTTTTTTTTTTTCTTTTGGCAGAGACCAGGGAATATCTACAAAATAATAATAACCTGAATCAACAGTGGGTCCCTTAGTGAACTGTAAGTCATGCTCAATGAAAGCTTTTGCCTGGGTCAGTACGTGGCGGAAAATGATAGACCCTAAAACAGATATGCTGGTAGTCCCACAATAACAGTTCTATATGTACACAGATGCTGATCTGTTCAAAAGGACAGTGTGTTTTTCATTTTCCACCATTTGGCAAAGGAAATCGTGTACTGGTTATGGATTGGGTGACTATCACCCTGGTCAGCTAGGCAGGTATGATTTATTTATCAGCTTTCCAGCTTTCCACGGAGGGCAGGCAGCTGGGAGGGAGGAGGTGGAGGGGATGGAGAGGGCTACAGGGGAGAAAAAGAGGAGAGTGGGGGAAGGGAACAGGGAAAAGCAAGATTTATATCCAGATGGGAATGTTGAGACAAGGGTGGGAGCCACGGCAGGGAAGGAGCGTCCACAATGAGGGCTATTCATCAACTCTTGCAGCAACAAGCTCTGAAATGTAAAGGGCTAGAAAGTATTCCTTCAGCTCCATCCCTAGGGGGGCCTGGGGTTCCAGTGAGGAAGCGGCTACACACCGGTAGCTGCACAGTATTGGGCTCAAATATCTCGTATCGTGATTGCATCTGGCTTTGAGGATCACAGAGAGGCTTTTTTCCCTTCTGCAACTCCTTGTACATCAGTAAGAAAGTACATTTAACAACTCTTTCATCATCTGTCTCTGAGCAAGGTGGGCTGCAGCAAGAGCAACACAGTACTGAAATAAAAGCACAGGAGATACAAAGGGTGCATGGTACTTAAAATTTTAGGATCACAGAATCACAGAACAATTAGAGCTTGAAGAGACTTTAACCTTAGGAGGGCTCTATTCCACCCTCCTGCTCAAAGCAGGGCCTGCCATGATATCTCCTTGCTTTAATATCACGGACTGTGTTCCCAGCATGGTAAAAGATCTCATTTTCTGAAATCTTGGATCAATTCAGATGCTTGTTACCACTGGATGAAAATTTGTCCTAGCACCTTTAAGGATTCACGTTCATCTTAATTAAAAACAAGAAAAAGAGTTTCAATGCAAGAAGACCAAACAGAAATAACATAAAAATGAATATTTATACTCTATCATTATCAAATCTTAAAGATTTCAGAGAATAATTGGAGGATACAATCAATGTGAAAAGTCTCTTAATTAATTATCACTGGCACCATGTGTACTTGCAATGCGGGAACCTGTGGGCACTGAGATCCACGATGGTGTAAATTGCCACAGTTTCACTCATTTCAGTGAGATGGGGCCAGACAGATAATCAGCTAAACATCAGGTCCAAATACTCTTTTTCTGCTGTTATTCATGTAATTCATTTAGAATCTAGCCAGGTTTGCAAGACAGCAATGGACTCCAACAAAAACAAGGACTGACACAGAACAATGAGATCTTGGAGAGCTCAGAGGTTTATCAGTTCTTGTAGCACCCAAGTGCCAATACCTATTTTTAATTAGAATGATGCCCTACTTGCATAGAGTGGGATTTTCCTACTCATGCAGTGACATGGCAAAAAGATGAGCTGGATGGAGTCCTGTAGATTCCTTTGATCCCATACTATACTGCTTGGTAACCTTCATACTTCCTTTGCAAATAAACAATTTTTACCTTTCAGCATCAAAATCCTGTCTGTGCTCCCATTAGAATCTCTCTTAAATATTTCCTCCGTTTATTTCAGCCTACTTCTAAATCTGTTAAAAACCACAAATCTCCAGGTAGGCCAAAATTTTACAAGAACATTTACAAAACAATGGGTTTTCCACAGACGTCCTGGTACCACTGGTGGAAGCAATCATATGTCTGCATCACCTGACATGGTCAGGGAAATGTAGCTGTTCAGCCTCTACCATTTAGTTTGGGGCAGCACACGCCCCTACCACTGTTTTAGTGCAAGCTGAAGAAATATTGCTCATAAGTGTCCTTCTGCAGCCCCACAGGAATTCCTATGGTTCTGTTGCATATGCTATGAAATCTTTTTATTTCTTACTTCTTTTACTGAAAAGTCCAGTTTGAACTCCTAAACTGGACTTGGTGTTCCAGTATCATTTCTACTACAGTAATATCACTTCACCCTTTTCCTTATGACATCTATTTATCTCTTTAAGAAGCTTATCTATTTGATAACAAAAGCCCAGAGAAGACATACTGATAGCATATCTTTAACAATCTCTCTTAGAACCACCACTTTCTAGGATGTAATCCCCTTGAGCAGATATCTTTTCTCCTCACGACCAAGACTTTGATTTCCCTGTTGCAGCTCATGATAAACTCTTGTTTCCTGTAAGGACTGTGTGATTCAACCAGAAAACCTCAGTTCAGTTAGAACACTCAAGGCATGCATTTCTCTCTAAGCATCATTAGTCTTATAGGTCTGATAGAGTGATTAAAGGTTTTGGTGCCTTTCAGTATGATATGATATTGACATGTTTCTAAAGAGCTCTATGAGGAAAGGTGAAAGAGAAAAAAGAACAGAAAGACTAGCTGAAGAGAGCTCTTCGATGGCAGGATGGCTGAAAGAGGTTTATGTTTCTTAGCTTTATCTCAAAATGCACTAATGGATCTAAGGTTAGGCCTATGGGCTAAGCCACTCAGCTAGGCTCCCTGAGAAGTCAAAGGAGAGAGATTATTCTCTCAATATAATGACTCATCCCTATCTGAAATAAGCCTGTTTATTTGTCCTGCTGAGATACCGTATAGACTTGAGAATGATGAACTGTCCAGAGCAAAAGCTGTGGGAGAAGACTCTCCCCCTTACGATGATGTCATTGCTCTTCTGTCTGCCCTTGCTAGCCTAGAAAGACCAACTGCCCTGTCCCAAATTCCTGGGCTTGGTGCATTAATTCACAGTCCTCCAGACCTTGGGTAGCACTGGGACAGCCTTGTACAAAATCCTGACGGCCTCTGTCAGAGGAACAGGAGGGTTCTTCTAGGAGCAGGAATAAAATCTTCACTAGATGTGTACTCAAAACTCCCTGAAATGTTCCCATAAAGCCTGTCCAATCAAATCTCAATAACTTGGAATAAAAGGCTTGACTTGAAGACATCTGGAGAGTGCTGTGCTATGACGCAGATGTTGGAGGCAATGTACTTGGCCAGAATGGTGACTGTAATAGAAGAGAAGATGAAAGAGAAAAAGTCACAGAAAGTACACATGGTCACCTTATAACCTTACCTGTTATAGATTGCTTATGTAAATGCCCTTACAGATAATGATAGCAGATGGCTATGTCATTAAAGAAATGGCAATGCTTTATTCAGATATGGATAAAGTAGATTGATCTGAACAAAAACAAGTAAAATATTTCAACATCACTTTGTATAGTATTGTCCACTTTTTCTCACAAGTTGTTTAAACATCACAGTAAAATATTTACAGGATGAGTTCTATACAAAATACAACATCAATATCTCCAATGATTTTTAAGCAATGTTTGGTCATTGTTTGAGTGTTTTGCAAGACGTGTTTTAGAAGTATTTAATTTCTACGATGTCTATATGCAGAATACATACGGAATTTTCTCTCCCTCTTCTCCCAAAAGCTCTCAAGAGTTTTATTTTTTTTTCCTCCAACTCTAAAAGAGGACAAAGCCAAAAATCGCATGCTCAAAAGCCCATTATGTAAGTAGTATTCACATTGCATCAGTTGAAACATTTCAAAGTTGGTTCTATTCCAATTGTAAACCTTGTTTTTCTTTTAACATATAAAACCAGCTTGGCCAGGGAGTAGTTTTGAACCCAAACAAATATCCCACCTTCTTTTCATTTTGAAAATATTGGAATAGGATCTTTCAACAAATCTGCAAGCTTTTTTTTTTTTTTCCACATTCAAATTCACAGCATTGTAAAAAAAAAAAAAAAGAACTCTTTCCCCCAAAAATAATCGATTTGGATGAATCTACATATTCCAATAACAATCAATGCTTTTTAGAAAATTCTGTGAACAGCTTTCCCTAAGCTTAAACAACCTCAAATTATATTACAACAGTTCCTCTCTGTGTGTTTGTAACAGAACCCAGCACAAGCCTGCAGATGCAGTTTGGGTCTCAAGCTCAGCTGCGACATCAGTTCATAGCAATTTTCTTTTAAAAGAATATTCTGCTAGCTGAGCAGAAAGTAATGGCAGCGTCCCCTGCAGTGGCACCTCAGCTTGAGTCTTCATGTGATGTTGCTTCTCTAGGGCTTGCTCAGGAAAGCCATGCATTTAGCACCAGTGTGGGAGGAGGCAAACTCTGCTTTCTCTGCCTCTGGAGAGCTGCATATGGTGCTACTAGATCGCAAATGCACTGGGTGGAGTCTAGGTAATCCCCATGTGAATTTTCCTCTCCTATAACTATCATTTATTTAGTTTCTCTGGGGACTGAACCTCCTGGTTCTTGAAGAATCTCCACACAGGACCCTGAAAATAATGTGATTTGCTCAAATCCAGATGAAATACTGGCTCTTGATATTTGTAAGCTTGTAACTGCTTTTGATACCTCGGAGAGTTATTCACGGGATGAAATGGATATGAAATCTAATCACCCCATAGCATTTCCAACATCTAGGTACTAGAATGCAAGGAAAAAGCTGGCTCCCCCAGTTCAGTGAGTAACCCTCAGAGAAGTGAACAAGGCACAAACTCCGTAAATATATTAAAAACACAAAAGAGAACAAGACAAGTTCAAAAGGATTTGCCTGATATTCCAAACATAATCTATAATTCTACCACTCTTTCTTTGAAACTAGAGGTCAGGTAACATAGGAGCATTTTGACATATCTGACTAGGAAATGTTTTAAGCTTGGCTATGGATCAAAAGTCACACTTATAATGACACAAGGAAGGACCCATTTTCACCTGATCTTTCATAAGGTAGACATACACAAGGACTCAAGAAGCCCGACTGGATACTAGGCCTTATATCCGTGAGGAACCCTGCTGACATAATGCTTTCTTGTCCTCAGAACTCTCATAAGATACAGTTCATCCTATCAATAGACTTTGGTCAAGATAGTAGTGAAATTGAGGAGGAACACGGTACATGCTTAAGGTGCAAGTACAGCCTGCACATGACAGGCTCTTCCTCTGAGGGTCACCTGGTTTGTTTCCATCCACCCACCCACCCATCCATCCATCCACCCCCTCTTTCCTCCTGGCTATGTGGGTGGTAATGGCAATCCTTTAGTGGCCCTTTAGGACTTTTCAGGTATCTCTTGAAAAGGATGAGAAGTTCAAATCCTGGGGTGTCCCCACGCTGTAGACACTTGGCAGACATTGATTGTGCATACCTTGTGCTTTACCTCTGTAAGAAACAGCAACAGAAGCTGATTTCCTACATGTGGTCACAATGCCCGGAGCCACAGCCACTTTATCTATATCCTGGCATCAAGAAAAAAAGTAATTGTCAGGCTTAGTGCCATGTACTTCTCTCTCTTAAATACTACAGACTGTCACCAAGAAACTATTACTTAGATCATTCATGAAGTCCATGGGATCCTGTTGCCCTTAATATACAGTAATATGTTTAAAAAGATGGTTAATGGCAGGTCAGATGAAACTTTGATCATTAACAAGTGTCTGTGGCCAGTAGTTAGGAAGTTGGGATCCTGTGACTTTCCACTGACCCACTTAGTGATTATTTCTGGATTCTACATTACCTCTATATAAAATGTTCAACTAAGAAATTTATTGGAGAAGAAACATAAGTATATCTTGGGAAGCCAGAGTTATTAATTCTAGCCATTTGTGGTGATAATCGCCACTTTTCTTTTTCTTTTTTTCTTTTTTTTTTTTTTCTGCAGCACCAGGACAAATGAAAATCCAGTCTCTGCTTTGAAGAGTTTATAAATAGCACTATACTAATCTTGTGAAGGGCATGAAAGGGTCAAGGAAGGAAAGGAATTACTTAGGGTAGCCCAGGGGAGCAGAGTTCCTAGTGAAAAGGTGAAGCTAACTGGAATTTGTGGCTTAAGCATTATCATAGTGCTTCTTGATATGTATTTGACCTTTAAGTGGTCTCCCAAGAGATAAGCAGAGAACTTAAATGCTTGGAACATTTCAGTTATATTGGACTAAATTCCTAAAAATTGTTTGGCAGGGAGTTAGCTTTCAAATGAGATAGATGAGCTAATTAGGTTCCTTTCCATCCCCATCTACCATGACTCTGTGTGTTGCCAGAGCTGTGTGACCTTAGAAAGGAAAGTGTGGGACATATCTGTGGTGATGTACTATACATAGTGTTGTATTTCCATGCACAGCATCAGGTCCTCTGGCACAGAGCTGGATACAAAAAAAAAAAAAAAAAAAAAAAAAAAGGATACTTAAAATAAAGTACTTAAGAATAGCAAGACTAACCTTTTCAAAGGGAGCTGATGCAACTATCATTCCTCAGTCACCAGCATGTCCAATTTCTGAAATACCATTAAAAAATAGCAACACATTTTCACCCTGCTGCCTACTACTGGTTAACAGAATGATCCCAACACATAACCACTTGGTAGCCTAAGAAAATATGGAAACACTTCACATACAATATCTCACTGCTGATCCCTTGCTGTTTGTGTCACACAGCTCTTCACAAGATAAATCATCTTGCCTGAAGTGAGTCACTTACCGAAAAGATTGCTCTGCCCTCCCCCCCCCCCCCCCCCCCCCCCCCGATAAGTTTGTTCTTAAATTTCCAAATGAATCCAGGACTGAAGCAAACAGAGCTTGAAGTGTGGTTATGGCCGCCATCAGAAAAATGACTATGCCCAAAAAATGACACTGTGTGACTTTTGATTTATTTCTTCTCAGTCATTTTCAGGCTCAATCTGTTGAGCTTGTGTATCAAAAATTAGGATGTTCTCAGCTCCTAAAGCCACAAAAACTGAGGTACCGTCTTAATCTGTCCTGCCTTATTACTAGTGAAGAAAACGCTTGAGAGTATCACTATGTTTTTTCATTAATGTTTTCTCAATATCCTTAAATAAGGCTTTTAAACAAAATCTGTGAGATCTTAATTTAAATTTGCTCAGTCTGAATCTTGAGTATCTCTGAACTAGCTTGTGGATGAATCCATCCCAAAGTTTAAGAACAGGTTGTTGAAGCTTAAAGTAATTCAAGGCCAAACAGAGGGCAGGAAACAAGAAATATTTGCTGTTTGCAGGCTCCATGCTGTTTTTAGCAGCTGAACTTTGTACTGACCAGTGAACATCTCTTTAGGAATCTTGGACAAATAGGTTGTACATTTCATATGGCAGTAGACATGATTAATGTTTTCAGCTATCAGCAATTATCCAGGAGATACAAGGTCCTTTTGGCAGAAAACAATCCAGTGTTAGTTACTCACTCCTGGTATATTCCATATACCAGATTGCTGCAAAGCAACATACCTGGATATAAGAACTTCATCTTTTTGAAAACTTCAAACAAAAGAAGTTTATCCCAACCTAGTAAAAAACAGAGGAAAGCTCAAGGCAAGTCCACAAGACCAAATCCAACTGAGCTTGACTTTAGGGTAGATATCACATTAATGATGTCTCTGTTAAGATTTTTCTCGTGTGTGTAGGAATACCAAGCTAAATTCTGGTCTGTTATGTAGGATCACCTAGCCAAAGCATAAAGAAAACTACTGTTTTTTCAACTTAAAAAAATAAACTCAAAATAGTGGCAAAGATTGCATAAAAGTCTGATTAACAGGTAATTGAGACAAAGGTGGGGTTTTTTTTGGAGAGATAGAAGCAATCTCTTTTTGTTAGAGTTGATAATGTATCTGGAAACAACCTATACATGTTTATCATAAGAAGTCCTTGCCTTGATGTAGAGTAGAAGCTACAGAGTTCATTCAAGGCATGCATGGATAGGGAAACATTGCCCTAAGTTTAAAATCATTTTAATAATGGATTAGACACTTTGAGGGGAAAGGAGCCTTCAATTCCTGAAGAAAAGATGATGTTTGCAACAGGAAAGTTGATTAGGTAGGCACTTGTCTTTATCTGTCCCCTAGCACACAATTACTGCCTATGAGATACTGAAATCTTGTCCCTGGCAGGATACAGTTTGAATTATGATTTTATATAAGTGTATTATGTGACACACCAAGAAAATCTTCTGGAGTCACCACTTTTGGTATACAGTAGAGTTATGGATTTTAGCTTTCCAGAACAGATTTCTAGGGTATTTTGTAAGTCTCCCTGGAGGATCAGGGCTGAGAAGCCAGACATGTAGCATCAGGAAGTAGTTATAGTTGGAAAATCTCTCCTTCTCCGGACAAATCTAGTCTCAATGATCTCCTTTTGCCATCACAGCCATAGCAACACTACTAGCAAAAGATGAAAGATGTCTGACAACTTTGTTCCCCTGGAACCACAGAGCTTTCTACCATAAGGATAACTTTCATGTGGAAGAGACACAGAACTTTTTCCGGGAGTGGGTCCAATACTTTGAAACAAATCCTCACAGGACAAGAGAACCATCCCAAACCTCACCACCTTCAGGTCCATTTACACGTCAAGTGATTTCCTTCTTGCCTCCTGCAGTGTAAACATGAGGGAATGCATGCATATTTATTTAAGCCTTCCCCAACTATGATGTTCCACTACTCCCATCTCTTCCCTGCTCTTTGCAGTGCTTAATACGTAACTGGAAAGTGTGCCAGCACTTATGAATATTATCATAAGAATAGAGAGTAGACAACAGAAATATGTTCTCTTAGCCCACTTGAAGGCAAGAGTATGGGAAGGGAGAGAGGAAGGAAAAGAGGGAGGAAAGGAAACAAACTTTAGAGTGCATCAACCCATGAATGAAAAAAATTTAAAAAGTAACCACTGAAGATCTGAATGTTTAGTGCAGCAGATTTAGGCACAAATCAAGCACTCAGAATTGAATGTACAATGAAAGACAAGGCAAGTTTGATAATTTTCAGTATATCACTGCCCAAAACCAGAAAAGGGCCCCTTCCTGTTTCAGCAAAGAAAAGGAAGTAAAATTATCAGAAGGCAAAAGAAAGCCATTGGAAATCAAAAATGAAAAATGTTCTCTGTGTGTTTTTTTTTTTAACCGAGACATTTTCTACAGGAGCAGAAAGCCCTTGGGTGCTGAGAAGGAAGACAGGCCATTGGTCTGAAACCAGAGGAAATTAAATAGGTTGTAATTAATTCAGCAACCGCTCTTCTCCTGAACAAAGAAACACAGATGTCTTCTGAAATTACTCATTATGGTGAAATTTTTAGTTACATGGAGCAGGTCTGACTCTCCTCCTTGTCTCTCTTTTTCCTTTTCTGTCTGGGGAGTGTTTGAGAGCTAGTTTTGCCATTCAGAAAACAATCCAGACACTTTGTGCTTCTACAGCCCAGTCCCTGGTTACCTGGGACCTGTTCACGTTGAGTACAGTCCCTTCGCAGTTTCATATCGTGGCTCCTATTTTTCTCTTCTCAACAGTTTTCCAAGAAGATCCTTAGAGCATCAACAGTACTAACCTTTCAGCAAATTCGTGCACACAGACGTGAAACTCCTGCTAGACTTGCTCAGCATTGGAGTCAGGTTGGAGGAACCTCATCAGGTCTCCTGGCGTCTGTTTTCCTCCAAGCTCTGCACATATCCCAACCAGTCCAGCATATATCTGGATTTTTTTATTTTTATTTTTTTTCTTCTGGATGGGCACAGCTCCACCTCACATCATCAAAACTTGCCTCCCATTGGCAACCTTTCCGTCCCTCATCGCCAGTGCCAGTACAAGGGTGGTATACATCAGCCCCACGATCTAAGTGTGTCGTAATGACAGCAGGGCAGGGAGCAGTGGCTGGTACAGTCAGGAGCTGACTGTGCTGCACTTATCCTGAGGAGCTGAGAGCTGGGGCGCTGCAGATAGGAGCTAGGGAAGTGCTGAGTGACTGTGCAGCTGAGAGAGAACAGGCCCTGCCTTATCCTGGAGTGGGAAGTTCAACCAAAAGGGATTTTGCTGTTTCAAATTACAGGCTGGTGGCTCCGGGCAAGCGTGGAGGGAGCTGCCACCTCCTGAAATAGCAGCAATAGCAAGAGCAGCATGCTGAGGTCAGGAGCAGTAGGGTAACATTTAGGAGTGAGGGTTGCTGCAAGATGGCCTTTGGGTGCCAAAGTCACACCCCATCAAGACGCATCTCAGCACAGCCTGAGCCTTTCCTCCATCCTCTCCTCACCCCCATCAGGATCCGGGGGACAGCACGCAGGGGCTGAGCCCTGTAGCACTAAGAAACAAATCAAACCTCATGGTCAGGAGCCATTCCCTCCCAAACACCCCCCTACTCCTCAATGAACCCGAAGTCTTAAATGTTTTGTTGCCACCCCAGTCACTTACAAGAATGCTGCCGCTGGCCCTAATGCTTTAATACGCCCATTGTCTTTAAAAGCTTTTTATATTGTCACCAATAAAGATTGACTGTCTCAAGGGTTCTCCTGCTTCCCTGGCTGGGTTATGGTGGTGGGGTGGGGGTAGAGGAAGGGGGGCGAGGGGAATGGAAGAAGGCTGGAACATTGCCAGGCTTTAAAAGGCTGCTTAAGCATTTTTCTGTGGCTTGCAGGGTTTTACTCAGCAAAGTCTCCCAAGCCACAGAATGTGCCCCTACTTGTATAACATTACAAAGTCAAGATGATTAGAGTGTAAGCTTCAGCCCTCTGGATGCTGCCCTTTTGTCTCTGGAGTGTAATGATACATTATTTGTCCTTGTCTAGTTCTTATCTCATTAATGCACTGCATTATTTCTGCTCTCCCCCTCCCTCCTGTACACACACCTCCCTTTTCGGTACTTCAGCTAATGGAACGGGCGTGTGGCTCCAATCCTTTCCAAAGCTCAGGGCTGTAATAGGGTGTGTGTGTGTGCACTGCACATGCAGTTGGGTGAAACCTTCCCCCTGCTCTTCTTGCCTTCACTGCTCAACGTGGCACACTGTCTTCCCCCACGACTTGCAAAATCCCCCAGCACTCCAGCCTGTGTCCCACTGGATAGTGTCATGTTAGCTCAGGGCTCTGTCCGCAGTGCAGAGACCCACAAAGCCCAAACTGTCACTTCCTTCTCAAAATATATCATCACCCTGCTGTCCTAGGAATGGCCTTCATCTTGCAGCATGTTCTTCTGGTCCAGAAGAGCGGGTTCCCCTCTTACACCTGCAGCTATCAGAAAGAACCAGAAAGAACCAGGCTGATGGCAGTGGTATGTGACCTCTGTGTGTTTCCATGCACATGAGTATCACTTGTGAAGGTTTGGAATGAGGATGTTTTGTCCAGATAGAAGTCACTGAGATGAGCCAGGAATACTCCACAAAGACATTGATTTGGAGAAATGACTCCAGTTGGACTGAAAAAGAAAATCTTCAAAGCTTCAGAGAAGCTGAACACTACCATTAAAAGAACTCTCAGGATGTAAGAAAGGGAGGAACTTCACTTTGGACTTAAAGCAAAAAGAGGAGTGAGGGTATCCAGAATCCACTTTTAGCTCTCCCAATGGCTTTTATTATATCTTTGTGAACATCACATCCTGCTGAGTATGATGTTGAGCAATATCCAACATGTAGTTTCCTGGTTTGTGCATACTCCCCATCTATCTGTAGAATATCTTAACCCTTGCCTTTTGCTTCAGTCATGAATTCCTTGGGGTACAGTCTTTTTCCTTTGGCATTTCTACAATATCTGGCACAGAATGGTTCATGGCTTAGCATTCCCCTGGGCGCTGTATGAATTCAAACCAGCCACTGTGATAAATAATGCTGCAGCGAAACAATGGAGGCTAGGCTCTAACTTTTCCTCACCATGCTGCAGGTCCCGGCCACTAAACTGGAAAAAAAATATTGCAACCCAGCTGCTAGTGGGCAGTGATGCATGGATGTCAGCAGAGTTTGCTGACTGGGTGAAATGCTCCAGCATCACTTACTAGAAGTGCTGGGAATCACAGTGCTTGCAGACTACAAAGAGATACTAGATCATGCTGCTGTCCTCACTGCAGTCCCTCCCAGATGCTCCCTCTGATCTTTAGCGGTGGCATCCCTATTATTTAAGTCCCAGAATTTCCAAGGCTCAGTGTGGGGCCTGCAAACAAGGCTTTGATTGGTATCATTAACATTTCTGAGGAAGCACTGCCGATTCCTGGCAATATACCCCCCAGAGCACCTCAGCAGGGAGAGAAAAAGGGATGGGATGGTGTTTCATTTTGCAGGCGTGCACGAAACGACAAAATGAGGCTGTTTGCAACAGCCTGGCTTTAAAATGCATTGAAGGAACATGCTGCAGTGCAAGAAAGTGAAAAAATTTGTCGCCCGATGAAAAAAGCGAAATTCAATCAGAGTTAGCCAAAGGAATCTGTCCCACAAAGTGCTTTCCTGGGGCTGCTCAGTGCTCTCTCTGTAGTAACTGAACACCATTGGCAGGGATCTCCTAGCAGTCTCTCTCTTCCTCTTCCAGGAACTATTACCCCCTTCCTGATTTCATTAGAAATTACAGTATTTATTTTGCCCTGACTGGGGAGGAGGGAGGAGAGGAAGAAGAAATGCTCTGATTCTACCCACTAAGCAAAAGATTTTTTTCTCTTTTCCCCTCCACTCCCCTAAAAGTTAACCCTCAAAGTTTCCACATTCCCCTTCTCCTCCTCCAGTTAGCAACGACAGTGGTTGGAGTCTGGGCTAGGGGCATGCTGTAACCCCAAGCAGACACAGAAATCTGTTCATTCAAAATCTCAGAGCCTGCTGTTTTACTGCTCATTCTCCTTTAAGACCTTTGGGGCAGGTTTTAATAGTGCACCAGTGTCACCAAGACTCAATAAAAAAAAAAAAAAAAAAAAAAGCACACTTTATCCAAGTTCCTTCCCTTGGCTTCAATGGGTAGCCAATGTCTAATATTTCCAGTTTGCACAGAGACAAATTGCTGTGCAAAGCAAGCAAAACCTGTTATGTTCAGTATTTTGAATGATAGCAATGCATAGTCTTGTTGCACAAGGGAAAATGGTGCAGAGTAGGAGGCAAGAAGAAAATAAAAGCCTGAAACAGATTCTCAGTACCGGCTTTAAGCTTATATCAAGAAAAGAAAGATTTTTCTTCTCCTTCATAAAATCTCTGTAAACTGTTATGCTGATTTTTGTACCATTTTGATAATTATAAAGGTGAGAGTACACAAAACCAAGAATAACTCTAGGTGACCACATCTGGTTTTGAAGGTTATTAAGGCTTTCAGACGGCAATTAACACTGCAATTACTCTAATGTTTGCATGATGTTCAGCAAAAGCAGAGAGTGTATGTTTAATTTGATTTTATTTCTTTTTCTTTTAGATGTCTGCAAAGCATTCATGGAAAAATATATCTTATGTTTTTCAAATGTTTTTCTTTTGAACATTTGCAAATATTTGAGTTGAATGTATCACTTAGGAACAAAACTATCCCTGGAACTAACTTATGCTATAGCACTTGCCATAGGTAGATCTTAGAGTGTACCGAGGAGATGACAAAGAGGATCCTGATCTCCCGGATGCGGAAACTGAGGCCAGGAGGGACACGATTGTCCCAAGTACATATAGCCATTGGAAGAGTTAGGAATAGAGTCATGATTTTTGAGAGCTAAATCCGTGTTTTACTTATGACATCTGTATGCTGTGGCTGTCCCCAGGGGCTTCACAATGCAATTCCTCACCTGCAAAACTCCCAACATTTCCTCACTTCTCTGCTGAGAGAAACCCCTAATTCTCAGCTACAGACCCTGACCCACAAAGCCCTTCTTGCCAGCCAGCACTGGTTATATGCTTGAAAGCTATTTGCGTCATCAATGGCTTAATACAATTACTAGTTTTTCTGCTGAATTGTTATATACATTTGTTATTGTTTAATCCAAAATCCGAGCATTTGGAAGAAGGATTTAAGCTGCATAACAGAAGATATCCTGACTGCTGAGCACAAAAAGGGGATACTGGGACCTGTGCATTTACCTCACTGGTCTAAATATTTGTCCGGACATTGTGTACTGTGGTATTCAAACTGAAGGCAGGTGACTCAGGCCTGGAAACAGCTTGTTTGCAAAAAGGAACAGACTCCCACAAAAGCATGATGTGAGTGTGGGCTGATATCATCATCTGTGTTTGCACAAGGTAAAAAGCTTTTGAGCTTTTTCATAAAAGCAAACAAACAAACATATAAATAAGCATCTCAGGAAAGACCGCAAAAGTCCACTGGGCACAAAAGCTTTTGCACCAAGCATTCAACCCTGTCATCAACACAAGTCCTCCCAGAGACCTATTGTGTGTGTGTGTGTATTTGGTTGCTTAGACAATAAAGGACAGATTTCCTGGCGCTTACAAAGAGGGGTAATGCTGAGCTATGCTAATCGGCATCATCTGGTGAGCCTGCCCTCCCTAGCCATTTGAATGAAATCCCAGTGGATTCGCCAAGTGTCGTCCTCCATGCGGGACAGTCTGGTTTCAAACTGGTCGCCTTGCTGCAGCCCAAGTTCTGGTTGGCAGCCAGCTGTACGCCTTGCCAAGAATTCTCTCTTCCTTCAGTGCATTTTTCCCTAGCTCTAAAATGAAAATCTCAGAAGGGGAGGGTGAGGGATCGTTTGCTCCAGGACTGAGCAATATGTTTCAGGCTCTTTGCTACCTGCCCTTTGGCAGTGGGGTAGAGTTGCAGCTTGCAGTTAGCAGTGCTTGAAGCCTCCCAGACAGTTGCTCTGTCTTTGGGGCAGGTATAGTGATTCTTGCTTGTTGCACAGGCAGGAAAGTAAGCTGCAACTTCCAGCTAGCTGTAAAACACATCTTTCCTGCTGCCTGTCTTAACTATCATCCCAGATTCTCAGTGCATATGAGCAGCACTTACTCAGCTGTATAACACCCTTATGTTCACAGAAGAGACCAGTAATAAGGTACAAGGCCTTAACCACTTATTAGAACTAACTCCCTTGCAAGGCAGCTACTTGTAACCCAGACTTTCTGGGGTCGGTAAGCAACAATTAATCCTTCTTTGCCAGAGGGAGAGTCGTATTTTGCCAGCCTGGCCTGATGACATCTGCCTGAGACCAAACTCCAGCTTCTGGGAAGGCCAAAATGGAGGGTACGTACAGGAGAGCTCCCTCCTGTGAGCTCCCTGCGAGCGCAGCTTGTGCTGTGGGAGCTCATCACAGCATGCCTGAGAGGAACTGGCAAATGCACATGGACGGCATCTGCTCCCTCCCCTTTCCTCCTTTGTGCTCGCTCCTTCCTCCTCGCTCTGGGCAGACTTTTTGTCTCCATTCCCTTCCATCTTCCTGCTGGAAGCTGCTGGCTTACGTGCAGGGAGAAGCTCTCTGGGGTGAGGGCGGCTGCCCAGCTGCCAGGACAGTGGGAGCTTGCTCCACAAGCTAGACTGCTGAGCTCCGTGCTGATCTAAATCCCAGGGATAAATAATACTTTCATGCATCCAGAAGACAAAGAATGAAGCAAACCGAGGCTGCACGAATACCGCACCTAATGAGAAGCATTGTCCTAAAAGCTCCCACTTTGTCAGCAGTAGGTAGCAAGGACTGGACCGCAGACATGCAGAAGTTACAGCCCCCTCCCTTGCCATGCTTGTGCAGATGCATGGATAAACTGCGCAGGAGTCATGGCAACCCTGATTATATTTGACTGTATTTTGAGTACATCTTTGTCATTTCTGTAATCACAAAAGTTGTGCGGGCAGCAACACAGGAAAACCTTGTGTAATTCCGCACAGTGCTGGGGTTTATCAAGCCTCCCCGTGACATACAGGAAAGGCACACAAACACACACACAAGTGCAGGCTGAGTTTGCCACTGCTTTACTGCCCTAAAAAAAAAAGTGATGGCAAACTGTAAAGGCAGAATACAGCTGGAAGATAACACCCATCTGTTCTGGGGCAGGAAGAGTGACAGGACAGGGTGGGTGAAAAGCTCGGATTTCTTGGGCTGGTTCCTTGTGGAGGAAATCACCTCCTCTGGTCAGCTGAAGGCCCGGGAGGGGATTCCTTTGGGACAGCAGGCTGACAGTTCTGTCAGCAATAGAGTGAGAAGCTCTCCCAGGTTAGACAGGGACAGAGACAGATGGGGACACACTGGCATTAAAACCTCTCTTTGCTTTCCCAGAGCATGGGGCTCAGGTTTGCCAAAGCCACATCACTCAACCCCTTCCCACCCCAGGGGTGGGATTCAGGGTTGTGCCAGTGGCTCCGTCTTGTGCCACCTGGTGAACCAGATCAGTTTGGGACAGCGAGGGAACCACCACAGTGGCACAAGGGACCTATTGGGACTTTAGAGGGTCGCAACCCACAGTTGTGAGCTGACCTAAGAGTCTGGAAATAGCCTTCATGCTTCAAAGAGCTGCCTTGAGGCAACAGGTCACCTTCACAAGTGTTAAAACCACTTCCAGCTCCAGCAAACAGCCAGGCCAAGCCAGCTTTGAAACAAATGAGCCACAGAGACAGATATTTCCCACTAGGAGAGATAAACTCTTCTTAGCCATCAAGTGGAAAAACACTGGCTTGCCTTTCACCTGAATCTCAGAAATCAATTTGAGAGTTGCAGCAGAACTGGGCGTATCCTTTTGTTTTCCTTTTTTAACTTGGATCACTGGATAATGCCAACTTTTCCCTCAGAGAAGGGAACCCTTCAAATCAAAACATGGGATGCAGATCTCCTGGCAGTGGGTGCCAAGTCATCCTTTCCAGAATCCTCCCAAGGGGTGGCACAAGGGGGAATTTGAATGAGAAGCAGATGGCAGGAGACATGTCCCACAGGAACGATGGATATTTCTGCTGTGACCCACCAGGGAAAGGTTTGGAAGCACTGACACTTTTATGGCATTCTGTTTTATTGTGCAGAGCATTTTTTTCTTGTTAGTTATATTTTGGCTTCTCAAGGCAACATATTTCTAAAGGGCAAGAGAGATGTACCCTACGTACCCATCTGCAGCAACAGAGACACAGCTAGCTGGCAAGGATTGAGCTAGACATTACCTGGCCTAAATCTCTCTCAATACAGAAAGTATCAGTCTTATTGCAGAAAAAAATAAATTATAAAAAATCCTTTCCACCACAACAAAGGCCCAAGGTTCTCCATTTTCATGGTATGGGTATGTCTATGATAAAAGACTGGCATGCCCACATGCTGTCTGCGGTTTTGCTCTTCTAATAGAAATAAAAGCAGAAGGGGTAACCATGTTCTTTTCTCAGCCTACTCCAAGAACAGCCCTAAGCCATTTATCTGAAGACACACAACAAGCAACTATCCTCTTCAGACTGCCACAGAAGAAAGAACTCATATATACCTTTGGCCTCTCTTCCCTTAATCTCTTTTAGTGCAACCTACAACCCCTACATCTAGACCAGAAGTCGCAAGAGAGTTTAGGTCAGGTAGGACTATAAACCAGGGTAGGGGTACCCTTTACTTGAAGCCACAAATGCTATTAAACCCAAAATAGGAAATAGTTGTCAGAGGTGTAGACATAAGAGGAGAGCTGTGCAAAAAAAAGGCTCTCCAATTTATGGTGCAGAATACCCTGGGAACAAAGCACAACAGTAAAGAGCTCAAGGCAGAGAAAGAGTCTTGATGTACACCTCACAGCCAGCATATGCCTGTGACTTTGCTATTTCATCAAAATAGCCAGATGAAAGCCAGGGACTAACCTCACTGTACATGGAGATTTAGCAGCTATCTGAAGAGAATGAAATAAACACAACTGCTGCCTTTCAAAGCTGCTCTGGTTTTTCTCCTTACAAAGACGATAAGGCCTCCAGGATACCAATAGGGACTCTTGCCTTCCCATTTCTTTTAAATACAAATTGTTTACCATAACATGGACAACTGGATACATGGGGGAAGAACAGATTAACTTTCTAATTGTCCGTTTTGCCCACAGGATATTTTGGCTTGGCTCCAGTGGGATCCTGCATTATCTCCAAACTAGGTGAATGTGGAGAGACTAGCAAAGAACTCACTCTTTTCTCCATCGTGATCAGCAGCTACCCAGCTCCAGCAATGGGGACACATTACCCAGTCTTCTGGTGCTGTGCAGGAGACAAAGGCTCCAGGAAGGACCTTTCTGGATGCCTGCTGTTGCAGGCACTGCCCCATTGAGGTGTTGGGGATCTGGGTGGCCATTGCTTTCTCAGAGGACAGGCTCAAAGAGAGCCATGCACAGAACAATCGCATAAAAGTCTAGTGCAAGTGTGCTTATCAGGAGCATTGAACTAGCTGTTTTTCACAGTGTACAAGGGATAAGCCTGGACCTCATGAGATTCAAAGTCATTCTCTCTTCTTGAATGCCGTTAGCAGCATTTTGGAGCAGCATTTTAACCAATTGTGCAAAATAAGAAAGAGAAGAAGAAAAAGCCAACAAAGTTTCCCCCACTGCACAATAGCAAAATGTTTCAAATCTTAGGTTCCAAATACTGGATTCAGATATCAGGTTTCTATGGTTTTAAAACTAGATTCTCTCTGGAGTAAAGCAGAGCCAGTTACAGAGGCTTCACTTAAGTAGTTGATGACACATGATGGACTTTCAGAGACCCTCTCCAACCTGCAGTTCATACTCCTTTCCTCCAAAGTGACTGGAAGCAGCTTTCAGCCTGGGGCTCTTCTTTTCCTACGCTGACAACCCAGAGGCTATCTAACGTGAAGTTCTCATCACCAAGGACAGGCAGCCCTCATTAACTTGTACTGTCACTGATGCTGCTTCCTATTTCTGCAGGATCCTTGTCTTGTTGAAGGCCCTCCCAAGAGCTGTTAGAAAGGCACCTTGATATCTTTTGAGCACAACCATAATAAATAAGATCAGTAAATAAATAATCGTGAGGGCTGGACTGTGACTACGAATCGCTTACAGTCAGTTGACCAATTATATTTTCTGTTACTATCTTTGACAAAGGACACAATAATGAACATATTGCTTTTGTGTTGGCTTCCTGTGTTCTGTGAGCTTTAGTGCTCTCTGATGAAGAACAACATGAACTTTGCAAAGAGATAAAGCTATCAAAACAAGCTTGTGGGATACAGTTTGGACCTTCCCAATCTCACCACGATTCTTTTCCGGAGGAGCAATGCTACTGCCGTGAATGAACACTAACTCCAGCCCCCAAGAGCCAAGTACGACAGAGCAAACACTGAAATTATACAACATGAAAAATACTGAATTACACACTTCAGGATGTGAACATGGGGGGAAAAATGCCAGGGGATATGTATCTCTAGTCCATTAAATATAGTTTATTTGAAAGTATTTTACATTTTATTAAAGTAAAGCAGACAGGATATAAGCACTATAAACTTTCCCCTGAAAGTGAGCATTGCTGGCATTCCACTTGCTTAAATTATTACTTTTTCAAGGGCTGATTAATCCTTGCCCCTCTTAGTTAACAGAGGAAATGGTATGTCGGGTGTTTCACTTCCCAGGCCAAAGCAAAACGGTGCTTCTACAAGACGAGCTCTCTCTTTCACTACTTTTTTTTTTTTTTTTTTTTTTTCCTTTGGGAATCTCTCTCTGTGTTCCTGGCACATTATTACATTTTCTTCCACAGCCAATATCTCTTGCTTGAAATCTCTTTGACAATAGTCAAATCTTGTAAGATGCATAATTAAAGAGAGTAGCTTTGACTTTTTACTAGGGAAATTTAATTGCAACTTACTTGTCTCTAATGAGCTGGAGTGGAAAAGAAATCTCCTTAAAGAGGAAGTTGCAATTTTAGAAGAAAAATGAACAGGTCAATAACCAGAAAATATGGAATAGCCAGGAATAGGGGTATTTTTTCATTAGGAAATGACATTTTGTCAAAACAGACATGATTTGCTTTAATATGTTTTCAACAAGAATAAATCATTCTGAAATTAGACTTGCATTTGGACATCCTTGGAACATTTCATTGAGCTTGTCATCTAATTGAATTATTTTTATACAAGTTAAAGCATTTAAATATTGCTAAAACTACTTTTTAAGCCATTTATATGTCTTGTTATAGAATGCATAATATTTTGTTTGAGCTATAACAAAAAGTAGGAGTCTCACATAGTCATTTTGATATTTCAAAAGTCGAGACCTTGCAGTAGTTTCATTCTAAATATCAACTGAGTTTTTAATTATTTGTATCAATCCAAGATAATCTATTTAATTCCTCTCTGGATTTCTGATTGGATGTGAAATGCATTTCTGACAGTCTTACCTGTAAAGTTCAACTCAAAATTGATTCTGAACTTGGATCCAACTGAAGCATTACTCCTGCTGCAGACACCAGTTAGACCTTTCATTGCTGAAAGGCTCTTTAGCTCAAGAAGCATAAACCAGCCCTCAGTCCCTGCTATGCTAATAAGTCTTTTCTCCTGTAGTTTGAAACTTTGGGGTCCATTTCCTCTTTGAGAGGAAATTTTCAGAATGATTTCTATTGAATAACTCTGAGTTTAAAATAAGAGACATTCTTTTCCCCTTCTCCTTTACTGCTTACAAGGCAGGTGCAAGCTGACAGCTTCATAACTATAAATTGCTTCTGGAGCCATTGAAGCCTTCTCTTCAAACCAGATGCTCCTCTTCTCTGCATGAGTAGCAGAACACATGCCCTGACCACCACCAGCTATTTTTATGGGATGGATTTCTTCATGGCCTGTTTATAGATTCATATATTGGGGAAAAAAAATGTAACTTACAGTGGAAAAAAATGTCTTTGAGGCAACATGCATCCTTTGAAGGCACTGGAGAAATCTGGAAAGTTAAAAAATATCCATTTCGTTGTATGAAACCAGAAAGCCAAATTAAAGAGTTAAATACACAGAATGTTAGGGAGACTTTTGAGTTAAAAGTAAGGAAGAATTCCAATGGAAAAGAAGCTACCCCAGTAAAAAGTTTCAGGCCATTATCCCACAGCTGCAAGTTTCCTCACAACAGTCAACGTCATGTGCTCTTCAGCTATGTAGGAGTTTAGTCCTCCCCAGGTCACACAAGGATAACATCCTGAGACTTTGAACTCTGTTTTGAGTAATCATTTCACAGGCACCATCCTTCCTACCGCAGACTCATTCCTCCAGATTGCTTGTGAAGATTCCCCAAGTTTTGCATCTGTAAGGAACAAAATGAAAAACAGAGAAAGCCCCCATCAATGGCCTGTCATGAAACAGGAAGCTCTGATGCAAACAGCAGATCACCAATGAAAGAATGACAAAAATACAGTTCTTGGAACTGGAGAAATCTGTGATGCTTTTTAGCTCACCCACTGAAGAGGGAGGAAATATGTGACAGTGCAGAATAATTATTCTTTTTCCACTGTCGGGGATGCAGGACAACCACATTAGTCACACGGAGCCATGGGCAAACTGCACAGGTCCTCCCAAAATTAGTGGCAGTAAAAATTTGTTCCTCACCATGCCATCCCCAGAGTTGATGACACATCTTTGTTTGCTTCCATTCAGATTTATGTGGGCTTCCTAGGCCTCTCTTTCCTTTCTTTGATGTTGATCACAGACAAAATGATGTCACTCTTGGCCAGAGGCTGGCACCAGGCACAAGTGTAACATCAAGTGAATTTTATCGGTAATTAATGGCATGCTGGCAGTGCATGCTTGGCCCTGGGAACCCCTTTCCAATAGGCCTGTGGCCAATCTGGAGAGTGCAAGAACTTATGCCCAGACCGATTGCATTTGATTCACTTGTCTCTTTCCTAACTGCTCCCATGTTGCCAACTATATTCCTGATCAATTCAGTCCTATACACCTCTGATATGTAGGAGAACAAATGTGCACACATTGTACACACACTGTTTCACGGTGTGAGGCTCAAATATTTTTTGTCTCTAGGCTCCTGCTCATCTGTCCTGATAGGACAGCAATAAGAGATTAATTCAGAATCTGACAAAATCTGAAAAAAATTTGGATGTTCAATTGAGTGCAACTACCAGCATATAACTCCATTCCCCACCATCAGTGTTAAGGTTCATTATTTTAGGTTTTACTAAGACCATGACAGTACCTAATATAAACCTTCTGAAAAGCAGTGAGCTTCCTTCTGCTAAAGGTATAGAGATCTCAGTATTACTGTTACACATAGGAACTTTAATTGGTCACTGCTCCTGCACCTAGCGTTGATTGTCTGGGTACTTGACCAGAAGTTTGCTCTTGAAGCTAAAAATATGAAGTTCTGGGTGACTCCTGGTGCTATTGGGGTGCTGAGGGGCACAGTGGAGAGGCCCCAAGGCCATGCCCATACAGCAACACACACATTTTGTGTGCAAAGGTGTCCCCTTGGCCTCCTGAAGTCGCTGCAGCAGTCGCAGCAGCTCCAGGCCTGAACTTCAGCAGCTTCAGCTCTCTGGATAGGGTCCAAGAGCTTGTCACACTGCCACAACTCTGCTGTGGAAGATGCATTTCTTTCCATGTGCCAGCTTTATCTCACAGCTTTTTTTTTTTCTGTATATATTTGCAGTGATTTAAGGAGTAAATGATGGGAAGGTGCAGGGAGCTGGAGTGCTCGTGTGCTGCATGCGGGATCGGTGGATAAGAAGTGTGTGAAGGAAGTGAGTTATCCACCCACACGCAATCAAGGCAGAGACTTGATTTCATGTTTTGTTTTCTTTTTTTTCCTTTAGCCCAGAACTTGCCATTGTGATGAAACATTTTTGCACTGGATTGATCTCTGTCTCCCCTCCTCTGTGTGTGTGTCTCTATGTGGCCAGGTCCCTTCAGTGTTTATTCTACTGCAGAGAAGTGCTACGATTTCTGGGCAGGATGTCCAAAGATAAATCTGGCTTGTGGTGAGAGTTAAAAGATTACAGTAAGGCCTTGTTTACAAAAGAGAAGGATCAGCTGCTGTTCTTGGAGTTTGTTTAAAAATTCTTTTTTTAACCATCCCTCTTTGTGTTTAGGTTTGTTTCTCTTGTTAAATAAATACCCAGTAAGGTCTCCATTGATCACCTTCGTGTTGTGTGTATGTGTGAGCAGAGGAGAGAGAGGGAAAGAGTTTCCTATCAGGTCATCAGCTTCCTAGAGAGGACAGCAAATTTCTAGGAAAAGGTTATTAAGCATTAGAGTGGCAGCAGCAAATGCAGTCCAGAGATGACCAGGAAGGCCTAGCTGTGACCAGGCCTCAGCTGTGATACCAAGGCCCTGTTCTTGGAACATGGAGCAGAGGGGGTGTCAACTATTATAAGTAATATACTTGTGAGCATATTCACACCTTATACATAATTAAACATTTCATCTTGATGCCTTGGGTTCTTCAAGCGCAGCAGCTAATGACCTGGTCAGCCTGTGGAGCTGTCTGCCTCCTTCCACCACAGCAGCACCAGGACTGGACAGATGGAAGAGCAGCAAGGTCTCTGTATGGGCACGTACAACAGCCCATCCAAACATCTTCCAGCCTCTTCAGTCTTGTTACCCTGAAGGGTTCATGAAGCCTCTTGGAGAAAATATGGATGAAGAGGAAGCTAATGCTGACCTCTGTTGACAAATTAATAGAAGAAAAATTCAGACAGCTTCTGGCTCAGTAAATCCATACTCTGTATATCACTCTCCAGTGTAATCTTCCATCCTACAACATGGAGGATGCTTTTCCCTCCCTGGGTTCACAGATTGCAGAGGCTGACAGCAGTGACTAGTGTTTCTCTAGCTCACACTGAGTGTTTACCAGCGTGGCCTTCGTGAACTCAGCTCTCTCATTGATTGCCCTGGCTGTCTGGTGAAGACAGTCATGTTCTGGTATACAGTCAAGGTATTCAGGACCACTCGCCAGTGGAGGAAGCCTTATTTCTTACAACATACAAAGAAGCTGCCCATTCATTCAGACAGCTGGATCTATGAATTAGAAGTGAACAAACTGAATCTCAGTGCATTCCTCTTTGGGAGAAAACAGTAGTTTGCTTACCTTAGATTTTCTAAAATAAAATAAAAGCAGGAGGCAAGGGAGAAGGTGATTAGAATTCATTTTAGGAGCATAGCATGAATGCATTTGAAGTTGAAGTAGGTGTTGTTTTTCAAGAAAGCAGTGATGTGTTTCAGGTCCTTGAAGGCTGGTTCATTTTCAGAGCCATAATTAACTGCAGAGACCTGAATGCATTCATCACTGTATATGACCTCTTTACTAATATTTACTGGGAAATAATAAGCAACAGGGTGCATGTCCTAAAAGAAACAGAAGCTGCCAACATTCATATTCCTCTCTGGAACAAGAGCTCCACCTTTAATGGAGGACTTCATTTTGCAATGTCTCTTTCTTTAAAACTACCATGGCAAAATAGAGTCTAACCTATACATTGATGACATGTACTAAATTTTTTGCAAGGTAAGATAAAAATCTGGAAAGATTGAGAGGATCTTTTACAAAATTATCTAGTCTCATAACAAGACACAATCTTTATGACTGGCAGTTTAAACTATGAGAGTTTATGTACTTTATTCAAGAGCTTCATTAATTTTGAGTTAACAATTTGTTCAATTAACCAATTCAAGTATTCAGCGACTGTAACAGTTATATACACTATAAATTTATGCAGATAATTGTATTAACTAGCAGCTTCTATCTGAGGATGTAAAAGGATGGTCAAATATCCTATTATCCATTCCTCATGTGGCCTACAGATAATTTCTTTTCCTGTTCTACCATGTCCTTGTAATTAATAAAGTGGTCAAATCACGATATGCCAAAAGTGCTGCTCTACGGTCATAGAACTTCAGACCAAGGTTAGTACCAAGAAAAATGACATTTTCCCAGGAAGCCTAACTGAAGCCTAATCCCATTCCTATTTTCCATGCTGCCAGATCTGAATCTTTGCAAAGGCTTTAGAGGCCTTTGCAGTTTGTTTTCCTCATGCCAGCCCTTCACCTGGGGTTAACATCAATCTCTAGATTTTTTCACTCAGTGCCAGCAGTGATCAATCAATCCCCTACTTATGATCTCCTTTCAAATTATTGCCAAACAGGCTTTGCACAACTAGTGGTAAGGCCTGTTAGAAACATGGTCAGCTGCATTTTTCACCTCTCCTCCATTCTTTCTCCCCATCAGTTAGGACAAATGTGAGAGGGAGGCAGAGATGCTACGAGCACTTTCAACTTTTCTATCTCTAATGGCACCATAATGAAGCTGACAGAACCGTTAGGATTAGTTTAGTGATGGAATTAAGCATCTGGACAAAAATTGGATATGATGGATTTTCCCCATTAAGGTTTTTGGTCTGAGCCCAAGATAAATGATTATCAGTGTAATTACAGGGCAATTATGCTAAGTTAATTAATGGTATGTAGCTTTATTTACAACATATTTTGTTTCACCAAAGATTCAGAGAGCTCCTTCCCCTCCCTGTCCTCTCCCTCCTTTAGCATTATATCTCTATTCAGACATTGGCATGCTCTGGAGGATTTAATCAGTTACTTACTCTCAAAAGCTATAATCAGATATACTGGCTCGAGGACTCACTAGTCTGGCCTCTGATCTGGAAACTAGTAGGTCTAAGGATATGACCCTGAGGTATTTCTCATGATTCAGAGCTGGTCAGCATATGGAGCTCAATGCAGCTGAACTCGTGATGGTGACAGAGATATGTCATGACCTAGGCCCTCATTCCTTTTCATATGAAAGAGCTTGAATAGCCCAAGGCCAACAGAGGAGTGCTGAAGGCAGTGTGTAATGAAGACACCCTGCTCCCCAGTAAATCTGTCATTGGTATAAATGTGAGTGGTGTAAAACAGACACACATGAGCCAAGGTGCTCTAGAGAGAAGGAAAAAAAAAAAGAAAAAAAAAAAGAAGAAGAAGCAAAACGAAAGAACAAATCAATGAATAAAATCCTGCTGCAGTCACATGTGAAAACTTTCTGGATATTCAGACCTGCATTGTCATGCAAATTAAGTTTGAAGGATAGTTTCTTGTTTGTGTCATGCCTGTCTTTTCCCAGCAGAGTGTATCCTACCCACCAGGAGATCTTAAACCAAAATAGGGACAGGTATTTTGCAGATAAGAAAGCAGCAGGTGTTATATGTGCTTTTGCCCTTGGAAAGCCACATCCTGTATGGATGTGCTCAGAGGAGGTGCCAAGAGCCCTGTGTCTGCCCTGGCATTGAAGGGTGACATTCAGAGTGCCTGCTCCCTTTGTGCACTTGGGGAGGAGACCAGAGACTGGGCTGTGAAGATAACCTTTTCACCATGCAGGAATCTTCAGACTGCTCATATCACAACAAGTGATGCTGAGAGATGCAATGAAAAAGGGACTCTCTTTGTAAATCACTCCTCTCTGTATTTCGATGGTACACAGCTTGTACTTTCAGGCTCCACCACAAAAGAGCAGGAACTCCAAGTTTGACCTTTCCTAGGCACTGACCTTATCCCAGGCAATGACTAAAAGCAGTCATATATATACATAAATCTTTAGTTTATTTTGCTAGAGACAAGACTTATGATTGAACTGTGACCGCTTTGGTCAATTATTAGAGACATGAAACAGCTAAAACTGATAAGCAGAGGTCTCAAAACACGTTAAACTGGATACAAATAGATGACCCATTACAGAAGAGATACTTAGTCAATGCTAAGAAATGTAAGCATAACGCTGTATTGGGCATCAGAAAAGCCACTTGCACAAACAGTGTTCAAGTTTGCGAAAGAGATTATATTGTGAGTCATGACTTCTTCACCATGCGCATTTCCTGGTATCTAATAAGGGAGGTTGGCAGCTTGTCATTGCTTAGCTATTAGGGAAAAACAAGCATCAGACAAAAAGTATTAAAAAATAAACCTTGCTGGAGGTTCATCAAAGGAACCTCTGTCTTAAAAAGGTCACTGAGGTAATTTCAGGCCTTCAGTCATCCCAGTCCATCACGGTTCCTTAGCAAAGGTGTCAAGCTTCCTCCTTTATTTAGAAAGTCTCTTCATACCTTATTGCCTTTGGGCTTCTACTTTGCAAACTCTTTCTGTTGTCTGTCCCCAAAGCAAGCTAGCTTCCACTTTAAATGGGTGGGGACACTGCCATTTTGAGTTACTCTCTTTCCTCTTTCATTAATTGCTTCTGGAAGTCTTGGCCTAAGTGACTAGCCTGCATCTGTGGCAAAACTCGGAGTCCCACGAGTCCTATCCAAATGCCTGCCCTATAAAATCATCCTTCCTCTATGAAGGTCAGCAAATCCCTTTCCTGTGCTCCAGAAATGATGGGGTATTCCATTAGCCTTTGTGCTGCCCAGCAACCCAGGTCCATCAGAAAAAGAAGGGGAAAAAAAAAAAAAAAAGAAAAAAAAAAAAGATAATTCTGAATCTAGTTCAGACATGAAGATGCAGTGCCTGCATCAGCCATATCAGCGACTCAGTCAGCTCACTCATGAATGTTATCTGACTTCCCTGTTAAGGCACCGTTCACTCTCCAGCCTGCATACATTCATCCATTTATGATTTTTCCCATCTTTGGGAAACATCCAGGTTTCCCTTGCAGAGCAAAGGGAAAGCACAGCCCAGAGGCAAAAGAGAAATGACGTACCTCACTCTACACCCTTTCCAGGATGCAAAGACCTCAAAGGCCTCTAGCTGCTGGAAACATGCAGAGGGAATTACACCTCTTGTCACCTTGGGTCAGGGAACAGCAAGCATGTGATTCTTCCAGAGATTACTGGAAATTGCGCCCAGTGGTGTTGAACACAAGGAAAGAGCACAAATCTCTGAGCCCGGAGTTGTGGCATTAAAGCTGAGGGATTTGATGTGTGAAGAAAGGAACAGTCATCCACAAACATATCCCAGACAATGCAAATCCGATATCTTAAGTGTCCCTAACCCAGGGCAGGAAAAAAGAAGCATTTCTCTTTTTAGTATAAAAAGCAGAGCTCTCTGTCACTCAGAGGAACTAACCCATTTCCAGTATATGAGGATCTGGCTTGATTTTGAGTATATGATCCAGACTCCTGGATTGAAGTCTGTTGTACTGTATCATTCCTGTCTCACAGGGAGCATCCAGAAACTATTAGAGCTATATGACAGAGGGGAGCAACACAAGGGCAGAGGAAAAGCAGAGCAGGTGTGGGCAGGTGAACTGGATCACAGGAGAAGTAAGAGCCCCCAGGGCTTTGGATGGAGAATCACAATTCGTGCAATATTTATTTGGATTCATCAGATTCCTGCAGGGTAGATGATGGAGAGTTTGGCAGGAAAAATAAATAAATAAATACAAAAGTCTTTCTTGAAGGGCTATATGAGCTATATCACCTCTTTAAATATCCAGATATATATCCAGTATCAAACATATCTCTTGGATGATGACAACTGTTGACCCAGCTCTGGAGCAAATGGCAAAGTCTCTCAGGTTCCTTTGGAGTCAGAGTATGACAGTGGACTCGTTTCTCTATAGGTGTGAAACACATGGCAGTCTTATGCTCCTGCTGGACTTTTCCACTGCCTAACTTTGCCCTCACCCTTTGCTTCCTTTCCATCTCAGCTATATAAGTGGGAGATGTTTCAAAACACAAGACAGGTCGATGTCTTGTGTGTACCTCAGATTTTCTTCCCAAAAAAGCTCAGATGAAATAAACCCACCTCCCAAGAATGAAGTTCTAAGAAGGCAAAAAAGGCCAAACATTTCTTAGACATCTTTGATGGGTCTCTCTATGGGGAGACTAAAAAAATGCTAATGGTAGATAATCTTCTGATCTGTACACCTGGATCTTCTTACTAATCAAAAGTGCTACATCACACCTTTAAAAACTTGAAGAACCTGGCTAGATATGTGCATACGTAAATATAAGTGATAAGTATACCAATTTTATCTATGTCTTTTTTTCATTTTCAGTAAATGCCTCTGCAATTCGTTGCAGGTGGCATGCAGTATCTCAGACATGTCCCTTGTCCCTGGGCAGAAATAGCACATGCAGCCTGAGGCTGGAAAGGCAGGCTGTCTGATTCAGTGCATGTCAGCCTCTAAGGATAAATCTAGACCTAAGGGACTTGCAAGCATTCCAAGAAAAGGTTTATCAAAGGGTTGGGATTTTAAGTTATTTGCCCCATTTCCAGACTGTCAGTCTCACCAATGAGATGTCCCTTCTCTCCCAGGGCTCAGGAGCATAATTATTACAAAAGCTCAAATTATCGTGTGTCAATAAAGCCATGATGATGAACCACATGAGCACTGCTAGGATCAGAGAAATTAGGTCTGGAATGGACCTCAGGAGGTCACTACAGCCAACATTCTTCAGTCTGTGGTCCATGGTCTGGTAGGCATCAGGCAGTAGCCCAGATACTTTGCAACAACTTAATTTGCCAGTATATGCACTCATTTCCACATGTGGGAGCAAGCAAGGAAATGGAGGGGGGGACGGGGAGGCAGGGGGGGTGGATAATGACGACAGTAACACAGTTTGGTTTGCAGTAGGCTGGAAATACAATCTATTGTAGAAACACTGTACTAGATTAACTGTGGTTCCTCCTAGATCAGAAAGGTGAAGTCATCCTTGGAAGAATTGGGAGAGGGTAAGCAGGGGCTGAGGAACACCAGTTGAGTCCGATCCCCTGTCCTAAGGCAGGATTCAGCTCTATTAAAGCATTTCTGCCAAGTACTTTTCTAACGTCTTCTTAAAAATCTCTAATAACACAGATTCCACCCCTTCCTGAGGCAATGTATTCCAGTATTTAACTATTGCAACCCTGAAAAGTGTTTCCTAATGTCTAATCTGACTTCTTCTCAGTGCAATTTAATCCCACTACTTCTTGTAGAATCCACTGGAGACCCAGAAGGCAATTTCTTCCCTTTCTTAGCTCCAGGCAGGACAGCATAAAACATGTTAGAATATACCTCACTAAAAGTGTACAGTATGCAGTGTAGAGAAGCTCAGACTGCTTAGCCCAGGGAAAGCTGTACTGATGCTGGGAACTCAAAAAACATGCTCCTTTTCATCAGCAAAGAGAATATACTAGGTTCACAATAACGAGGGGTAAACTGCAAGTCCAAAGGCATCCTTGTCTTATCCACAACAATCTTCCTTGGGGGGGGGGGGGGGGGGGGGGGGAGGGAAGAAAGAAAAAAAAAAAAGAAAAAAACCAACTTGTTCCCAAACCAGTCCTTATTAAAACAAACAAACAAAAACAGAAAACAAGGTGTCCGCAGGAGGATCCCACTGTCTCTAGAGTTCTCTTATTCCTCTTTTGCTGTGCCAAGGAATCGGAAGGACCAATTAAAAAAAAAAAAAAGTGTTAAGAAAGGAATCTTTGTGAGCAGCTGTTAAATGAAGGTTTAGGGCTTTTATTTATTTATTTTTCTATGGGGGAACATTGATGGGAAGAGAGAACAACAAAGAATTGCTTTTGGAGTAGCCCAAAAGCTCCCTGCTGACAGGTCAGTCCCACCCTCCCCTCCCTAGCACACAAGGACCCTTTTCAAAGAGAATCACCTGGCCCATAAATCCCAATTTATGGTAATTTAAGAAAACAAATGACCAACTCCAGCCTTTGAGAGTGTTTAGGAATGGCAGGATTAAGCAGGGAGATTAAAACTGAAAGGCCTCTCCTTGCCACTCTACTTGCAGGTGGGATTTCCTCCAGTCCTCTCAGTTTTGCAGTTTCACTATCCCGAGCTTTTAAGAGGTTAAATTGGAACAGCTCAGGCATTTGAAAACACTATGTAGGCTGGGGGAAGGGCAAGAGGAAATTAAGTGACTTCTTTCTTTTCACCTTCCTTTCTCCAGTTATCTGTAGCTAGCCCTCAGAGCACCTATATTTAGACTAGGCTATATAAAGAGGCACAGATGCACACTTAACCCAGGAACATTTCCCATTTTCTATAAAATTGACTCATTTTTAGTTTCTGTGCTTCTTTCTTCAGTGATCTGGGATCTGGCCAAGGACAAAAAAAAAAGAAAAAAAAAAAGGGCTTTTTAGGGCCACTTACTGAATAGAGATCTTGCCTGAGACTTAATTACAAATGTGGTGTTCCAATTTAGATAGACAATGATGCTGGATTCAGAAGGGAGATGGTTCAGAAGTCAGGGCCAAACACTTCGGCTTTCTGTGGCAGAGGAACAGAAAGTATGGGGACATTACATCCCCTTCAGCCCAAACAGACTGAGATGCAGCAGTCCTGGGCCAGCATGTCTCCTGCTAAAAAGCATATTCTCCTTTTCATATATAGGGGAAAGTTTCACTGGAGGGCAAGCTGGATTATTTTACCCCTACACTTCTTTATGGGAGGCCATATTTATTTTTTTTCATGGGGTCCAAAACCCTCTCCTTCTTTCCAGTTTTCGTTTGTTTCTGGCCCCGTTTATCTTCATGTGTTTTGGTATGAAGCATTTTTGTTTCAACTTAAATAGCTCTTTCCCCTTTCTGGCATCTTACTCTCTCCAACCTCAGCGTAGTCATGGAAAGTTAAGCCATTCTTTCCTGACCCCTGTTTTCCTAGAAAAAGCAAGCAGAGTTCCCTGTTTTCTCTTATGAAACAGGGTCTTTATGCCCTTTTTCTTCTAGGGCCCAACTATTTTATTCCTATGCTAACCTCATGTTTAATGTGTACAGAAACAGGCTGCAGGTGTGGTCATAAAACAGAAGCTCTGGCTACAGGTACCCCCTCAAGGCCATAGCACCCAGGCTGAGATTTGGTGGGTGGATGACTTGGCAGAGAGTCCTGTGGGGTAAAAGCTCAGAAGGGGCTTCTCCTGGCTATGCCTGACGTGTTTTATATGGGTCTACACCAAAGAACAGCACCCTAAGATTGTCAACATGCACCCTTTCAGGCTTATCTCCACACCTCTTCCGAGCCTCCATGATGTAGGCAGGGAGTTCGTGTCTCACCTCTTCATGTTAACAGCAAGATGGCTCCCCCAGCAAGGAAACCATAGGTCTGGGTGCTTCTGAGTGCTTCTGTGACTAGGGCAGTGAAGGAAAAGGGTGGACTTCTCTGAGCTGAGAAACATAGAAAGTGGTGATGATGCATTGTGGTGTTTTCACACTGATGAGTAGCTAAGCTCCACCACACTGCACTCACTCCCCCTCCTCAGAGGAACAGGAAGAGAAAATATGGTGAAAAAAGGCTCATGTGTTGAGATAAGGACAGGGAGGTCACTCACTAGTTAACACCAGCATAGGGAGATTAAAGTAATTTATTGCCTATTAAAAACAGAGTGGAGCAGTGAGAACTAAAAGCAAACTAAAAACACCTTCCCCCCCACTTCTAACTCTTTCCCCAGAGCAGCACAGGGGAGCGGGGAATGGGGGCTGTGGTCAGTCCCTAATGTTTTGTCTCTGCTGCTCCTTCATCCTCTCTCTCTGCCCCAGCTCCATGTGGGGTCCCTCCCACAGGATGCCGTCCTTCCTGAACTGATCCTGGCCTTCCCACAGGCAGCAGCTCTTCAAGAACTGCTCCCACACGGCTCCATACCACAGGGTCCATCCCTCAGGAGCAAACTGCTCCAGCACAGGTCCCCCACGGGCGGCAGCTCCCCCCAGACCCCCTGCTCCTGCGTGGGCTCCTCTCCACGGGCTGCAGCTCCGGCCCGGGGCCTGCTCCTGCGGGGGCTCTCCATGGGCCGCAGCCTCCTCCAGGCCACATCCACCTGCTCCACCGGGGGCTCCTCCACGGGCTGCAGCGTGGAGATCTGCTCCGTGTGGGACCCATGGGCTGCAGGGGGACAGCCTGCTCCACCAGGGGCCTCTCCACAGGCCGCAGGGGGAACTGCTGCTGCGTGCCTGGAGCACCTCCTGCCCTCCTGCTGCACTCACCTTGGTGCCTGCAGGGCTCCTTCTCATTCCTCTCTCCCAACTGCTGTTGCGCAGTAGTTTTTTTTTCCCCTTTCTTAAATCTGTTCTGACAGAGGCACAACCAACTTCACTTACTGGGTCAGCTCTGGCCAGCGGAAGGTCCTTTTTGGAGCCAGCTGGAGCTGGCTCTGATCTGACACGGGGCAGCTGCTGGGTTCTGCTCACAGAGGCCACCCCTGCAGCCCTCCTGCTACCAAAACCTTGCCACGTAAACCCAATACAGCAGGATGGAAAGTGCAGTCCAGCCAAGGCTGAGCTTGGCCATAGGAGCAACCTGACATCATTTCCATTGCGTTCTCATCATCATTTCCAAATACAATTCTCTTTTTCTTGGGGGAGAGGAAGCATTAGATGCATACTACTTTCATTTAACACCTGAAATTTCTCTGTTTTTCTGAAACTGGAGAGATGAGGGGAAAGGTGTTTGCTTGCTTGCACATTTTATTACACTCTTTTCTTTATTTTCTTTATTAATTTTTCTTCTCCTTTCTTTCTTTCTTCCCCCAAAAGACGATTTCATTTTTCCTGAGGGAAATATCTCTTTCCCTACCCACTTCACTTCCTAAGCAGCTCTGTTTGACCTGTGTTTTCTGAGGCACTGGTAGGGATTTCAGATGCCCAACTTAGCCTGCCTCAATTGAGTTTCTTTTCCAGAAGACAAATATACAGCATTTCTTGAAAACGGGTTCCTGTGTTCTCTATCTCAAGATGTCCCATATTAATTCTTCCATAATAGAATGAGCCAAAAACTCCAGTAACTTCAGAGAATGTTGGTCATTATCTTTGCATAGTGAAGACAGCAATCTGAGGTTTGAAACAAACAAAAAAGTCATTCTTTTTTAAGGAGAAAAAAAGAAAAGAAAAAAAAAAAGAAAGAAAGAAAGAAAGAAATTGTGAGAGATGCCAGCATATTTATTCCTAAACAAAACTTCTCTAGCACAACCCTGGGCTTCCCAACAAGCAGTTTTGCGAGTGAACTTTATAGTATGACATCAGTGAACAGATGGCAGGCAAAGCTGTTGGCAGGGTGATGAGAAAGCTGGCCATTTATAATGGAAAATGTCCTGATAAAAAGGAATGCGCTTATTTTATTCCACGGTAATGTTTATAAAATTCCTTTCCTGAGGCTTCTTCGAGGATCTTTTCATCATTATTGTATTATTATTAATAATAAAGCATATAAAGGGAAAAATGCACATAGCAAATGACATTTTAAGTGCCCCAGAAAGGTTTTCAGCACGGGTAGGGTTGATTACATTGTGATGATTTGTTACAAGCATTACAGTTACAATCCACAATGGTGTGGACATTTCTCCCAACAGGGTTAATTGTATAATAATACTCAATAACTGGCAGGCCTTCACCTTTCAAGGGAGGACATTAGAGTGTGAAAGCATGCACTGATGTTGCCAAAGTTCTGTACCTTGAGAATCTCTGAATGCTGATGTGCCTCAAATCTTTCAAAGGCAGACTTTCAGCTGGATGCAGTTCAGGGTGGGTCCATTATGTAAGTGGTAGGGAACAAAACTGTTGTTTTGTTTGATTGTTTGTTTTTTAAATGGTGCTGTTGAGGAGTAGTTTGGAAAGACAAATCCAGGTGTTGCAAGAACTGTTTGCTAATCTAACTAAAATTCATCCTAATAATATTTTCTGGAAAATTCCAGGGATGAGGCAGGACAAAAAAACAAGCAGGAAGAGATTCCTCTAATGGCTAAGCACTGGACATTTTGCACTAGAACAGAACAGGAGGAAGCACAA
Source organism: Anser cygnoides (assembly GCF_040182565.1). NCBI lineage: Eukaryota > Metazoa > Chordata > Aves > Anseriformes > Anatidae > Anser > Anser cygnoides. The sequence continues at coordinate 31,622,177 of NC_089878.1, forward strand.
GGATAAGTTGCCTTTTCCACCAGAGAGGGCTCAAACCCTCATCTCCCTGCAGTGAAGGCAATATCCCAGCAGGATTCATCAGGCCAGACATCCCTCAGGGAGCTGGGTGCACCACAAGTCATCCCTGAACCAGGCAGTGCCAGCATTTCTCAGCTTGGTCCTAATCAGACACGTCCTTGAGCAAATGGAAGACATTAACCGTAGACGCCAGGAGGTATGATGTCTATGGTTTTGTTAACCATAGACATCAGGAGGTATGACATCTATGGTTATGGGAAAACATACTCTTCTGGGCCCAGGCACTGCAGCAGAATCACCAGCAGCTATCTCCTATCTCCCAGAGGAGATATCCTCCTGGAAGCTATCTCCTAGACATGGGGTTCTTCAGTCTGGGTTACCCTATCTTGGGTGGGACTCCTCAACCCACTGCATTGCGAAGTCACAGCGTGGAGAAGGAAGACCTTTACTCCCACTCCTCCTTTTTCCCCCTGTTTCCCTTAATTCTGTGAGCTTAAAACCAACTATGCCTTGATGAATGTAAAACTTTTTACAAAATAATTTGACTTTGATAGGGCAGGATGAAGACGTGTGGTTTGGATTAGTCCCAGAACTTTCCCTTCATACAGAGCCCCACTGAACCAAGACAGAAAAAAAAAGTGACGAGACTTAAGATAGTTTAAAAGCAAATAAAGCAGAGGAACAATTCATAATAACTGAAAGATTATTATCAGATAGTCCTTATCAGCCCTTATCTCCTAGCTGTTTACAAAAGCAGCTTATATCAGCATTGCCATTGTACAGACATTAAAACTGAGGTTGAGGGAGGTGAAAGAATTGACCTATGTTTGCCTAGCCAGACAGTGATAGAGCTAGGAAGAAATGCTAACTGTTCAGTCTTTACCTGATGCACTTTATCCATCACAATGAAAATGTGAAAAAATGGAATTTGTCCCAGCACAGAAGGCAGAAGGCAAAATGTTTTATATCTTTCAGAATAAAAACACCTGGGTAGCCAGACTGCCTTTCCAATCTATTTAGCAATAAAGGACAGAGGGGGCAGCTTTGATCCCATGGTATCCACTCACGACCAACAGGCAGTGACCTCCTGGTGTGTTACAGCAACATAGCTAAACAAACAGCTTGCTGTTCCAGCACCCCTCTGGGCAGATTCCTTGGTGGGGACAATCTATTTCCAGCATTTCCATATCCGGATCTGGAAGTCATTACATCCACCTATTCCTACGCTGAGCCACCATGAGTATATCTGAAGTCTCTATCTCATCCTGAACATCATGCCAGAGACCAGCTGTGCTGGAGAGAACTTGTTTTCTCATACAGTCCAAGACTAAAACTTCTTAGACACAGAAGACTGGTTAGTCTGGGTTAACCTTGACTGGATGCTGAATTCACAATAAACTCCAGGGCCATGCCTGAAATCCAGCATACCATCTTGCATTACTTCCTGTTTCCTCATTTTCTTGGTTCTGGGTGTCCTTAATTTACCTGAAGATACATTAAGAATGTATCTCTTATCTTTTGGGCAAAATCTCAACTTAGAAGGCCATGGGAGCTGTAAACTATACCTCAGCAAATTGCCTTAAGCTCTCCAGCTCACTGTGGTTTGATAGCCTGCCTAGTGGACCATTCTTAGCTCTTAAATTAATTTGCAAAATATACTTTTTGTTTTCTTTTTTATTTTTATTTTTTAAGTTTCCTTCCATCTGCAGCATATTCTGTTCCATCTTCCCTGTATAGCTCTGTTGCCCTGGAACAATAATTGTAACAACAACAATAAAAACTAACAGCAACAACAGTGTGTTTAATTTCAGGCTCCACTGTGGTCACTTCCCTGCTGAACATAGTAGGGAGACACGGACACAGGCACTGGGTTCCGTCTCTCTCCTACCGAGGATCCAATATCCTGTCCTCAGCTCATACATTTCAGATCTGCCACTGCTTCTGCCAAGAAAGCTTCATTTTACAGGAGGAGAATGAGAAAAAATAAGAAAGGAAGAAGATGAGAAAGAAGATTTTTAAAGGGCAGCCAAGATAATTCCTTCTGGATGTTTTGATCTTTTTAAATAACTTTTTTCTTGAAAAAAAACTATATTCTGGTGGCCCTCTGCAGGAGAGTGCCTACTGGAACAAAATCCCATCACCACGGGAAGGAAGAAGGTGCAAGATAATATTATTCTTTTTTGACTCTAAGGACAAAAGAATTGTTGGATGAGAAAATGCTGCTAGGAACAAGAGATTAATCCTTTTCCAGGTTTATTGCAATGTTATTGTTTTCCCTCAGATACAGGCAGATGTATAGGAGATGACTTCCCACAACAAAAACAGGTTCTGGTGAGACGAATCACAGCTGGATCCAGAACCAACCACTGAAAAACACTGTCCCAGAAATTTCCTGATGCTTTTATCCCCATTGCTGGGAGTCATGTTGTCAATTCAGAGCACTGCAGGGACTTTGCCTCTGTCCTCCACTTGCTCAGATCCACCTCCAAAGATCCCACGTCCATGCCTAAAACCTTCTTTGTGCATTGTCCAGATCCAGTTAGTGGCTCTTTAGCAGCACAGTCATCTTCTCCTGCCTCCTTTTGCTGAGATGGGTGTGAAGCTTTAGTGCTCAGTAAACAAAGTTTACACCATAAATATATGGAAGGCCGACCAAGGCCACATCTGTCCTTTAGCTCACTGACGTGTTTCTAGCCTGTGCCCTCCTTGCTTGTATTCACGTTAGGGTGCTACTCTGGTATGCAAAGAGGTAGCTTTGAGGTACATCATCCTGAGATCCAAATGAAAGTCATAAAGTGTCTTTAACACCAGGACTTCACTGAATAATTCCAGGTTTACAACAGAGCTAATACAAGAATTGTGCCATTTTATTCATTTCTGTTTCCTGAATTTGACAGTGCTTTCAGTTCGTGTTCCCTAGTTTGTATCCTACTAAAACTTCAGACTTCTAAGCTCTGTGTTTCTGTATAGTTGTGTTATTTTCTCCACTCTGGTGGGGACATTTCTGTAAAGGTCTGAGTTGGCTCATTACCATTTTCCTAGTTCTGTTTTGTTTCCAAAGTATATGGTTTTATGCTGCATTTTGGATTTTGCAAAATTCAAAAAAAAAAAACCCAAAAACCTCCTCTTTCATGTTTGGTGGTTCTCTAGAATAGAGGTAGGCCTTATACCCATTTTTCCACCTGAAGTGATTACACTGAGATTTTAGGTCCTACGGCTGGCCTGGATTTGACCTCCATTGCAATGACAACCTACAAGCAGGATGGAATGAAATACCAGTTACAAAACACCCTGGTTTTTTAACTTTGCTGAACAAGGAAAGTAAAGTTCTGTTTAATAAAGGGTGCAGCTGGAATTCTGCAGCAGTCTCCATATCCAAAGACTCTCAGCCCTGGTTACCAAATGGTTATGTTTAAAAGATCCCTATTGTTATTGATCAAATATCTTGATCATTTTGAGACTGCGTTATTTATTGGCAGAAGATTTAAGAATGTTAAAAATCAGGAAATTAATTTCAAAAGTCCATCTTTATTGAAGCAGCAGCTAAAGAACTTGTATTCTGAACAGCAGCTCCTGAGACTGAAAAAGAAGCAGAACTGTCATTTTGATCACGTTACTGTGACAGCTGAGCCAGTAACCAGAAATTCAGAAATTAGTGTAAAATGATGCCACTCAACTATGAAATTCAACTGTTCTGCTGTTGACATTTTCTTGCCATTTTGATCTGAAAAGAAACAAAATGCCTTTAGTCATTTAGACTGTACTTCAAACAGTCCTATTTTCATTTCAGTGGTGTTGATGCATGTACTTGTAATATTCTCCATGCATGTTTCTTGTCAATAACATTAAGAGGAAAAAAAAAACCCTATTTATAGATTTCCCCTATTAAAAAACATTGCACAAAAAATGAGTTGTTTGGTTAGAATGATAATACAAATGGCTCCACTCTCCAGCTAAGTTTCAGCCCCTAAAATTTAGAAGCCTAACTCTATGAAGTTACACCTAGGAATTATATTATCACCTAACAATAATATCTTGCTTTGTGCTTCTTAGCATACAGCCAACCCTGGCTGGCAATGTCTGGCATACCCTTATTTAAGCAGAGCATAGGAACAGCTCAGAGATGCTTAAGTCCCCAAGATTCAGGCCAGATGAAAGGTTCTGATATGAGACTGTTCTAGCCTTAGGAACCCACATAACACAGACATTGTCTGAGTTTGGAAAGCATTCGCATACCTTGCATAGTAGATTAACTTCTTGTCTCTTTCAACAGTAATCTCCATACTATTGTGTAATTCTTAGGCTAGGTGAGCAGGCTGTACACCAGAACTTTATATGGACAGTTTTTGACCACTGGCCCAGACTGAGTTTGTTATTTGTAGATGTGCATTCAGAAGCCTATCAACAAGATTTAGCATGAGATCTGATGCTCTGCCTTATTGGAGCATACAGTGGATCACCCATCAAATCAAACAAAAAGTAATTTTTTTTTTTTTGCAGTTTGTGGAGTGTAGAAAAACTATTATCATTTTCCTAACAGCAGTTATCTCCTTCTGCGTTGAAAAACACAAGGGTTCAATGTGAGAGTGGAAAATTTCTTAGTGCAAATAAAAGCATGATCTGTCACATCTCACTTCCCATAATTTTCCTTCAACTGCTTCTCCTTAGAACTAATTTGTTTTCCCAAGCTCCAGTAGTAAGATGACTTCATTAGACTTGCATTTAGGCCTTGCATGATTCACCAAGGTGTTCTTCATATGTCCACATCAAAGCCACACTGAAGAAGAGAGAGATCCCTGCTTCTCCAGGAAGTACGTTTTTGCCCTCTTCCACCAAATTAGTGCTAGCAGAAAGGTAAAGGGGAAGGCACTAACGTACTTGGCCATGCTGTTCTGTGATACATGAGTGTTTCTAAACCCTTCTTAGAGGGTTTTCCTCCTTAATTACAGCACAGCTCATGCCAGCACTAGAAAGCTCATGTGGATGAAATGAAGACAGGACCCTTTTCAATCCTAACATACCAATTTTGCTAGCACAGCCAATCCAGACAGCATTTTATGTAGTCTATGAGTTCTTAGTAGGTTTTAGAAGATCAGACCCCAAAAGGCAAATCCACCACTAAAGAGAGAGCCCCAGCTGGCAGTGAAATGCAGCAAAGTCCTGAGGCTCATGAATCCTCCCAGCAGGGTTCTTCATCCCAGCTGGATGCTCTAGATCCTGCCTCTCTATCCCACTGTTCCTTTTCTACCTTCTGGGTTCTATCTATAATAATAGCTTCAAGCAACACAGTCTTCATTTGCAAGGGGGATTCTTCTTTCCATTTCTTCTTCTATAATTGCATAATTCCCAATTTTATACTAGATTCTACAACAAGTGTGGTAACGCCTTTATTGAAGCCCACCAGGTCTCAGATCCCTGTCACTTCCAAACAATTATTTTCATCCCCACATATGCCTTTCTAGGCTATTAGCATAACAGAGCAGAGATTGGCAATTCGGGAACCCCAAAAGAAAGGCTTGCAAAGGAATAGCAAGTGTAAGACCTGGACTTCACATCATTTCCTATTATCAGTTCATAAGGTAAAGCTTGGCCAAAATCCAGTCTTTTCCCCTTTAAATGAATAGGAATAAAATGGGTAGTCTGTTCCATTGTTCTTGCTAATACTTCAAGTGTTCCTCCATCCCTCAAACAGCTTTGATGTCATCTAGCTCCACTTGAAGGGGAAAGAATGCGTGATTGGGAATAATTAACAAGCTAAAAATGACTTTGTCAGAACATTTGTGTTATTGAATTACTTGCAGCTACCAGTTTTAAAGAGCTAAGGCAGTGGTTGGGTACAAATAGAGCCCTTTAAAGGGAAAAAAATATATATACTCTTTTGGTAACACAAATTTGCACTTAAGAGGTGCAGGTTAATCTCCTCATTCTGCCTTAAAATTCTCATATAACCTCTGGCACATCACTTAGTCCACCTACACTTCAGCCCCTCACAAATGATCCCCAGCTCCACCCCCAGCCTCATGACTTGTCTCATTATAGCATAAGCAAATATTAACATTACAACAGAGCCATCTCTTATCCTGCATTCCTACCTCACCCAGCATAAAAGAGTCCTGGATTTTGTCAATGCCTCTGGGAACTACTTTAATAGAAATAATATTCAAGTCAGAAATCTCTCTTCTCCCCCCCCCCCCCCCTTATGTAGAGCATTGTTATTTTGAGGAGATGCAATAATAAAACTGCCAGCCTTTATAACAAGGACTGTGAGCAATCAATGCAGAAAAAAAAAAAGTCAGCCAACATATGGCTCTTTCTTCTGCCACTACAAAGCAGAAATAAAGACATTTCTGTTGTCCCTCTACAAGTGATTTAGTAACTCAGATAGCTTAGTCTCCTGTTTCATAGGGAAAATCAGCACATGTTATATAGAAGACTGCTTTAAAACTATCCTTTGGTACCAAATAACAGAAGAGAAAAAGTTCTGGCCTTAATAAATTGCATTTCATGCCTGGATTTCGAAGCATTTGAGCTATCTCACCCCTGCAACTAAGATAGCTGTTCCATCAGCTGTGCCAGGATCAAGCCTGAGGCTCTTGTAGATTTAACCTCTTCAAGCCACAGTGAAGAACTGAAGATTAGATTTAAATACCCAGTTTACCCTCAGCTCTACATTAGATTTATGCTCCACAGAATTAACCTAGCTATTCTGTACCTGAGCAGCTTTACAGAGGATAGCCATGTATAAGGTCAGGCATAACCTATGTGAATTTAGGCTTGATAGCAAAAGAATAGATGCTGAGAGAGGAAAAAAATAAAAAAAATCCTAGCTTATTACCCAGCCCTTTGTCTAGTAGCACTAGGCTCTAGGGCCCCCATTTTCTTTTCAGCCCCTAAAAGCTCCCTACTCCCTACCTCATCCCTTTTAAATCAAAGCTGGACCTGGCAACATCTGTAGGTCATTAATGTTATCTTCAGTGTCTGTGGCTCATTGCTCTTATATAAACCCTCAGCTTAGGCTGGCTTGCAGCTTATAGGATGCTTTACTAAGGAAAAAGATTGGGAGCACTTGGGGGAGGGGGGAATGAAGAAATGGAAGCCCCTCACTTGGGGAAAAGGTAGGAAAAATATTTTTCATTTCTGTAGAGCTGTTGCTAGTGGTCTGCTGTAGCAAAATGGTGGCTCTGTGTGAGAACAGAAGAAAAAGAAATGCCTCCTGTAGGCAAATTTTGTCTCTTATTTGCTGTGCTGCTGCTTTAGTGTCTATGCTGTATGAATCTGAAGGGGGTCACAGAAATATCAGGTTATTAATAAGATGCTGCTAACTTATTAGTGAGAATACTGTTTCAGACTAGTTCTTGTTTCTTCTCTAACCTGTTTTATCTTAAAGAGATTTCTTTTTTTGTATTGATCCACCCTCTGCTGGTTGTGCATCCCTCTGCTTTGAGTTGAGGGGCAGTGTGCAGAGCACACAAAGTAGAGGTGCTGTAAAAGTTAAAGCCCATGAGGTGGTGATGAAGAAACTTCTGGGTGCAGTGGGTGAGGAAGGTTAAGCTGCCTCTGACAACTATTGTAGACCAGCCTGGTATGCAGGAAAGCTTCCTCACTGTGTTGAGCTCTCCAAAGGAAATAGCAGGTTTTCTGAACTGAGAGGCACCCAAAGCAAGGCATCATGACTCAGCACCCTCACTTCTGTGTCCCTGTAGAGAACTTTAGATTCTGAACACAGCTCATGCTACAAAATGAGCTTCCTCTAAGACTGTTAAATCCTGCAGGGAAAACACTTGTGTTATGGTCACCTGTGTTGTATTTATTCTGATGAAAAAATGAAGGAATGTAATGCCTTCCTAAGAAGTTAATCCATTGCCTGTGACCCTGTGGTCTGCTTCAGAAGCTATGGTTAAAAGCTCTGCCTTTAACCACATCCTCTGTGTGATGTGTGTTTAGTTTGTGCTGCTCTTTGTTTCTTTCTGTTCTGATTGTGGAGAGAATAAAAGGTGAGAGGGGAAGCATTGGGAAGTGTGGCTAAGGAAGGGAAAACACAATATCTCAGCCAGACCACCCGGTTGTCACCAACTTGGAAGGTGTCGTAATGTAAATATAAGATACTGTCACTGTGCAGGCTAAAAAGGCATTGGAAAGTCAACTGGGTGTAGGGAGAAAACAATCCTGATGGTTAAGTGTTAGATGGGATCTGAAAACTTTGAAGGCCAGACATTGTAGCAGAATATATAAACATGAATTTCTAAATAACATCTGACAAGTGCTGATGTCCCAGTTTGAACCCTTAATGCTAGCTGAGGAAGCAGCACAAGATGTTTGCTATGCACCCCCTGACCAGCATACATGCACCCCCCTCCTGCTGCCTGTGTATGGTTGTTCTCTTTACTTCAGTTTAGATTTCTTCTTTGAACTTTAGTTCTCATTATTTTTGGACTTGTCACTTTGTTTGGAAAGATTTATTTCCACTGTTCCTTCTGTTCTTTCCTTGCCTCTTCTCCTCTGGATGCTTTTTTGGCAAAGACCATTGCTATTTTTTATGACTTTGTGTACTGTTTCAAAACAGTAAAATGTTTTTGAAGCAAGATGATCCTGTGTTGCTACGTTCATGCAGTAGCTCCTCCACCTCTGCTCCTTTTTAAAGGGTTTGTGCTATAATACCTCTGTTTTTCAGTGGTCATTAAGAAAACAAGTGACTCTGACTAGTAGAACTAAAAAAACTACTCTTCTGCATGGATACCTTGATGTTATTGAGCTATCTGACTTTCCTCCATGAGGGCAAGCCAGGTATCTTTCAGATCACATGAAGGCTTTCAGATGCAAGTAAAATGGACTAGTTCTGATACTTCTGTCACAATGTTGAAACTGGCTGAAATTCCCAATGGAGGGGGAGACAGCTGGATTGCTGAATTGTCATTTCCTTTGGATGCTAGGCCTAAGACCAAAATGTTTGTCCCTGTGTATTTTGGATCATGTACCATGTCCTAGTGACAACTGAACTGATTTTATTTGCAAGTTGGATGCTGATCTAAATCTAATTTTAGTAGTGTAAATCATGCAAGTTTATAAATATATGCACAAATAGATCTGATTGGCTGAAATGGTTTTCCTTTAATGTTCTGGGGTGAGGCTCCCCTATGTATGGTCAGCAGGGGAAGAGCTGGCAGAGATGCACTGTTGTTTAAATTTAAAAGCCTCTACAAGCAGCTTTGAAAGCTCTTTGCTTTATTCAATACGGTAAATGATAGCTATAGATCTTGGATATCCAGGGTACTTGAAGAAACTGTCCATGGGTACTTGACCAGTATAGCCTGAGTGTTCTATATTGGGTGGTGCACAAAGCCCATGCAGTTCTATGCTATGTTTATATTAGCAATTAACAACAACAAAAAAAAATCTGCTTTCTAAACACTTGTGCTTCTCAAATATTTGTTTTCCCCAATTAATTTCTAAAAAGCCTTTCTCACTTTCCTGACGATGTTTTTTTTTTTTTTGTTTTTTTTTTTTTTGGTGGAACTCTTTGAGGCACTGAGGTAGTAACACAATTTTTGGCCATAGTAAGGGTTTAAACACCTTTCCAGATAAGGAAGGTGAGACTCAAGATTACTGAAATTGGGAGAAGTTATGGGATGTGCTTTTCCATGCCAGAGAAGCTTTGAGAAGTTCCACTATGTTTTATGTTAGGGACATTGTGTCTGCCAGGAGTACACACTTATACTAAATACAAGAGATCTGTGCCTGGTGAACCCTCTGCTGACTTTGAGCCTCAGTTTTCCCACCATAAGAAGAGCAAGACCTTAATCTGTATTACAATGCCCTTTATTGACACCAGTTCTTCATAGCTCATCTAGTGCTTTAAGCACTTTGCAGGTAGTGTTCTTCCTGTTGACTTGCACATTTATAAGGTTTAAAAGGAACTTTGGTGCTCCATCCCTGGTATCCAAAATACGTCTGCTAAATGTCCTCCATGGAGTCCAAATCCAGATCAAAGGACTATGAAGTGGTGGTGACTTTCAGTTTGGCAATAAACACCCTTGTCAATAGATCTAGGTACAGCCTGACCAGTGGACTGGCAGCATACTGGAAATACACAGCTACAGCTTTCCAGAGATGTAGAAATGAAGGATGAATGTGACTCTTAGGGGAGGATTTAAACAGTATTGTCCAGGAGAGCAAATCCCTCATCTGGACCTGTAGTGGATGTCAGTAAAAGACAGCTGAATGTTAAATTTAGAACCAGGAAAGACCTTAGGTCATCACATGTAGTTCTCTGCTGAGAGCATTATTCATGTCTGGGAATTTCCAGCTCTTCCAAATGTAACTGCTTCTTGCATCTTTTTTTCTTCTGCTAGATAAGTTTACAAGGGCCTTATTCATCTGTTATTTTAAAGTAACTTTTTCACATTTTCCACCTGACACACTCCTAGGTGCTGGTTTATCCCTATACTTTTCTCTGAGCAAGTGTTTCACTTTGGCTGAAATACTTCCTTTCTGCTCGTGATGAATGGCTTCAGTCTAGCACTAAGTAAGCTTAACTTCACTTTTAGTAAGCTGTCTCCTGCACCTGCTTCATCATTCTTGAACAGGGCTAGCCATAATTAGGCTAGGTGTAACAAGTATACAGGTTAAGAAGGGGAGAGTGTAGACAATTCAGGAAAAAATGGTGGATTCATCTGCTTTGTGTGGAAGGGGATATCCCAAAATCAGAGCAACTCTGACAACATTTGTAGTGCTGTTGCAATTTGAACCAGACCCACATCTGCAAAAATATTTTCTGCAGCAGCCACTAGAGGGGTAATAAAGATTTTTTTTTTTAAATCCAGTCATTGGTAGAATGAATGGATATTGTCAAAAGAATCCCTTATATCCTGTATTAAAAATAAGCATGTCTCACTTCAGCTTCTGCAAGACACAAATGCTCCAATCATTTCCCTTTCCTTTTTGGAGCTCAGAGCAGACTTTTGAGGGCAACAAAAGCCCAAATTCTAGTGAGACCTGTGGAATGCAGCTCACAGTGGGTTTTATACAGAGGGTCTTCAGGCAGCCAGGAATTTCCTCTGAAAAGTGAAAAACTCTTCTCTGAAGAAATAAAATAAGGTGAAGGTGGAGGTGTTGGGGTTTGGAGTGGGCTGTGTTAATGGTCTATAGGGACAAAAGCTGTGAAAGGAGAGGAATTGCTGTCCATTACTGCTGTTAAGGAATTCTCCTGTTACTACTTAGCTGTGGAGTTTGCAGTTCAGTCAGGTCAAATCTAAGGGAATGGTTCTACTCCTTGCACCAGAAAGGACTACCTCTGACTTTGGGGAAATTTGGTGGGGCTCAGACTGAATGCTGTGACTGCCTGTGCTGGAAGGTGAGCAACTTCAGACAAGGCAGAGGCACCATTTGCTGTGGCATGCTCAAAGGATTCTAATGTGCCATGGAGGGCTATAGAGGAATGTGTCTGGCTTGACCAACAATGAGCATCTTCACTGTATGACCTAAAGCTTTGGGGCCTAACCCCCCTGCAGGAATTCCCATTTCAAGAACTTCAGAGATCAGGTTCATGGTGTTGTCCAAGGCTTCTGCTCCAGAGGAGTACCTCTGGTCTTGAAGGAATGCCTTGACTTGTATCTAGTTTTTATGATCAGAGGTAACTTACCATACAAATTGTCCTGAGCAGTTTGGCTTTCTCCTTTCTATGTATCCCAAAAGGGAGGAAGGGGAAAATTGAGATGGCTCTGTTTGGAACCCAACATCATCAGTCCCAGGTCTTCTAACTGGTATGCACTTCCTGTGAATTTGCAGCATGGAAGTTGGCATGTTAAAGTACTTAATATGAGCCCTAATTACACCAATATAGTAGGATAGTGGGCAATTTGTAAAATGTGTTTTTCAAGGCTGCTATGCATCAAGGATGCTTTGGAGAGACAAAAGAAGGTTCCCTGGGAAAACACCTCTTCTTGAGCATCAACCTGCGGGTTACTCTGTACTGCATTTTGGGCTCTGTAGATGTTTCCCCATGTTATCTTCAGTTGCATGTTTGCCTTCCTGCCCAGCCAGTGTTCAGGCTAGCATCTGCCACTCATCTAGGTACTGCTTTAGATGCCCTGTGTTAGCTCTAATTGGCTGCAGGGTGAAGGGAATCCTGTCCACTGACTTATGTTTGGTGGAACTTGTTTCAATTCTGTTTGATTTTGCTTAGCTCTATTAAAGCTGATCCCAGAGGGCCCTGTCCATTGCATCAGCTTGCTGCTTGCTTGCTCTCTGCTTCCACGCTTTTGCTTGCTTGCAGGCAGTCACCCAAGAGCAAAGTCAAATAAACTAGGCTACCAGAAGGCCAGCCAGAGGCTGTTCTTGCAAAAGAAGCTTCACCCATCTTACCCAGAAAAGGGTGGGGAAAAAGACAAATTCTCCATTAAACTGCTGGCAACAGGGCACCATGAATACTCCCAACTCCCTTATGAAAACAAACTAAAAATCATTTGTGGTGGGTGGGGAGACCTGTTATAGATGTAAAGGTTTTGTTTCTAGTTTCAATCTAGATGTCAGCGTCCAGTGTTTCAGGGCTATGTAGCAGCCAAAGCAGGAGGTTTTTTTGTTTGTTTTTAAAGGTAACAGAAAAGCAGCAAAATGAAGCTTCCATGAATTAAGGAAAGCCAGATGTAAAAATGTCCTGCTCAAGCGTGGTTCAATGTTTTTAACGAATTCTCACAACCTTCATATAATGATCACAAATTGTCTTAATTGTATTTCTCTAATGTGAAGGAGCCTACTCCTCTTCTGGTCTGTGTAGGTATTAACAGGAGAATAGATGGAGCAAAGAAGAGACTGTCTACCTGCCATCTAGTGCCATAGTGGTCCCCAGCAGCCTGTGCAGGAACTCCCTGCTCAGCTGTCTTGCAAATCAGAAGCATGCAGAATGCGTCTGTGAAGCAAGGGGATCAGAGCACGTTTATTGTATGCTGAACTGCCTGAAAACATTAGCTGCCAAACACTGGCAAATCTTCTATTGAGTCTGTGGTTTTTTTGAAGTTTACAACTTGACCACATTTATATAGGTTTTTGTTTTTATGTTGACGGTGCAAGTGCCATCTTTGAGAGTAGGGCAATTGTTCTGTCAAATTTTACATTCCTATTCTAAGCAAAGGCATTTTCAAAGTTTTTCAATGGGACTGTTACTTCTTTTTTCACTTGGGCAAAAGGATGCCTTTTTCACTTTGGAACTGTTCTAACTGAAACTTCAAAGGAAATTATTCTGAAGCAGATGATGTATAATGGAAAATTTCAGGTTGAGCCATTTTAGTGGGGTAGCTTTAAAACCAATGGTAAAGCAGAGGCCTCTTTGCAAGAGGAAAAGAAGTTGGATGCCATCTGCATTGTCTGCATGTTCAGAAACATGAGTTGGTAAGGCTTTCCAGGCAGCTGCATTCAAATATTCTCCCTTTCTTTGTGGGAGCAGCACCAATTTCACCCCAAATCTGAACTTGTGTGCAAAGTTGAGAGCTCAAGGACCCTGAGTTTCTTAAGGCTTCATGAGCACATTTAAATGAAGACAGTCTTGCTGCTGCCTGCAAATGCAGAAAAAAAAAAAACAAAAGGGTCTTGTCTTCGTATTCCACTCCTGGGAGGGACCAAAGGATGTTAAGATGAGAAGACCCAGAGACTCTTTCCAGCTTGGCTGCGGCTTGGTGACTGCTGGCAAGTCCCATGAAAACAGCCTGAGCGTGCCCCATCAGCAGCTCACAGCTCTGCTCTGCCCTGTCATCTCTGTTTGGGAAACTCTGGTGGCTTTGCTTCCTCAGCAACATTAAAAGCTCCACAGAGACTGTAACTTCAATGGCTCCAGCCAACAACCCTCCAGCGCTCCTCTGGGTTCCCGAACACATGGCTGATTGAGGCAGAAAATGAAACTGAGCTTTCCTACATGTATATGAAAACGGAAGGACGTGCATTTGAGGCAAGCCGGAGATGTTTTTGCCTTTTATTGCCTCTGACTGCTTGAATCAAACCCTTTAGACTAACATTATTCTTTCCAATATATTTGAATATGCTACTGCCGTGAGTCATTTGTGACAACGGGCGCTCATGAGGGCCACGTGCATGAGAGCCCTTTGCTGACTGGCTCCCCGTGGCCCGGCCCGAAGAAAGAGCCATGATTTTCTTTGTCTTTATTCTCATGGAAACAGAAAGTGGATTTGAGGTGAAACATCTGGTTTGTTTTGGGGAAATGTTATTTATCTTTTCTTTTTCCCTTGGCTTTTTAATGTTTTATTCTGTTTTCTAAACTCTTCCCCCTTTCTGGAATAAGGGCCTTATTTGAAGCCCGTTGGATTCTTCCATCAATGCCAGCAAGGCTTTGGATTGGGCCCTAAATACAGATATGGATTTCTTTCCATGCTTTTGTATCTGTCCTCTTGTGATCCCCAGTGCAAATGCCTTCTGCATTTGCTGCAGAGTTTGGCATACCCCCACATGCTACATTTGAAGGTGTTTCCTGTTTCATTGTTAATGTGTTCCCTTTATGCCAACAGCCTCATAAGTATTATACAGACAATCTGGGGAGCTGGGAAGGGAGGTGAAGTCTTTTCCCTGGTAGACAAAGACAAAATCATGGTGGACTGAGGTATGAGACCTACAGTGATTCCAACACATTGCAGCAATGCCAGGGACATTTCAGTTGCATGCAGGAAATAAAAATGAGCCTGTATTTTATTAAAATCCCTACCAGACCATTAAGAGCTCAAAGTATGTGAGAAATTCTCTTCCAAGTCTGCATGTGATCTACTGCTTGAATGAGTTCCCAGAGGAAGTGCTAATGGTCCAAGTGACCAGGACACCAGTGTTACAGACTGAGCTTCTTCCTTCCTAAACAGCAGGCCTTGGACAGAAGTTTTAGGGTTTAATACCAGCACTACTGGCTGACAGTCTCTGGCACACAATGTGCCTACAGACCTAGGACTGAATAAATTTTTCTTTTGCTGCATACAATGACATCCTACATGTATTAGCAGAAATAAATCGTACGCATCTTATTCAGAAAGGCTTCCTACCTCCATTAACTCCATGGCAAGATGCTGGTTCTATTCAGACACTAGCCTCCAGCCAAATTTGGTTTAAATTGGCATTTAACCAGTTTAATGGATGGTCTTATACACTTATCACTGACCATATATGTAATTCTTTAGGAAAGATGGTGTAATATACAAGGGTTTCACTGGATGTGTCTGGAACCCAATGTTGCTAAGCTTGTTTTGCATCTTACTCAAGTTTTCCATCAGTCCCTATGCCCCCATGTTCTAACACCTCACTTACTGTGGCTGCTTTGAGGCAGGGTCTGCAGCTGAGCTGTTCACCTCTTCTCTCTCTCCTTTCCTTCTGAATTTATGGAACTGCAGAGCAGTCAGTGTTAAAGACTTGCTACTTACTACTTGACTTTAATTATGCTGTTTCTTTCACTACCTAAGAATTGAGCTTAGGCTGAAACCTAGCATTTACACAAATTACTGTTACCACAGGTGAAGTGAAAACAGTAAGTTTTCTGTGTTTTCCCATCGGTCTGGTTCTCATTGTCTCTATGTGAACACCTAAGCAATGTGTCCATACAGTTTTTCTCTCCTCCCTACCTTTAAAACAGACCTGTGGGAAATCTACTCTAATTTAGTAGAACTGGCTGTCAATATCAGACATGGTTTCTAAATCAGTTGTTAAAATTCACTTCCAGGTGGCTATGCTCTCTGCTATTTCAGTCATGTGAGTTCAGTCATGTGGTCTCCCTTCATACTTAAGAGTAGCTCTGAAGCCTTGAGCTCCATTCCACCAGCTCCAGCTTTTAGCCTTGTTCTAATATCCCACCCTCTCCATGTGAGCCAGTAGATCCTCTGCTGACATTGGAGATACACCTAGATTCTCCTCACCCATCTGTGCAGTGCCTCCTTTTTTCTTTTTGTACCCAAGGAACCTTTTACCTGTGCTAGTTTTCTTTCAGAAGTCCAGCTGACATGGCTCCTCTGGAGGTTCGTGTGTAATCAGAACAGTCCCATGTAGCCTTTAAAGAAATTTGTTGATCTTAATTATTCTTTGTTCTGCATATGCATTCCTGAAAACAGCAGTGGGCCAAATAGTAGGACTTGTAGCTTTTGCTACTGTTCTCCTTTATTGCCAGGCTACTGGTGTACAAAGAAACAAAATGATGAACTTCAAAGCAAATTAATCTGGTGGGAATAAATACTTGCAGAGTATTCTGTTGACTTGACTGTCACCATAACAGATGCGTGGAGAAAATTTCTAAAGCACATGGAAATCTAGCCATCATGTCTATGTGGAAAGATCAAATACATTTTCACATCGCTCCTTGGTTTATTCACTAATTTCTTTGTGTAGACTGCAGTTTCCCCACCTTTCTTGGTTTTGACCCAGGTAGAGCAGATTAACTTGAGCCCTGCATTGTGAAATCTCATAAACCGCTGCGGAAGGTTATCAACAGAAAGCAATGGATGGAGCTGCTTTGCAAGATGCAATGAGAGGAAAGCCCTTTCCATCGGCAATGCTACTTGGTTGCTGGGGGCCAAGGCACTGTACCCATACAGCCCCTGAGGTGGAACATTTTCAGGAGTACTTATGAGAATCTGTTTTTAGGAAATTTGCAATTTCCATCTTGTTGCTGTTAACCATGACACGTATTTTAAACAACATCTTGGCTTTCAGCCTCTCTGCTTTTGTTTCCTACATTCATAGGATCCTTATAGGAGGAACTGGGTGGTCATCCAGCTAGAAATACCAACGTGCTCTCACACCATCTGGCTGTTGCCTCAGAGCCTCCTGAGCATATTGCCCAGAAGTGACCTCCAGAATGCTTATGTGCTAGTAGGGATTAAATGTTCAGACAAAGCGTGTCAGCAACAGACAAGACTGTACTGTATGAAACTGTTCTCCAAGGACATTCTTCCACTTGTCCCTTGAACAAGATCTGAAACAACATCTGGATGAGGATTTGTCACATGACTTTAAATATGCTGACATTTTACTTCAGTGACATGTTCTGATGCCCTTTCAAAAAAGTACCTACCAAATGAGGATTTAATTTAGATTTAAGATTGCATTTGTCTATTAATAAAGTACTATGTAATAACTCAAACCACATTTATTGAGGCTGTTGTGATTATGTAACAGGCTATTATGTTTCTAATAATTAGCTGGCACTATTCAATTGCATATTAATTAAAGAAGTTGCCTAGTTTACTTAAGAGTCAGGAGTTCCGAATGTGGTTTTGTTGTCACCTCATGCTCAGGAGGTGAGATTTATATTAGCTGACAGTTGCCCACGTTTTTGCCTTGTCTTTTTTCTTGACATGTAGTGATCATCCTGAAAAGGGGAGACCAGGTAATCTAGAGATCAGGGATTCAGGAACAGGGAGCTGAGGGGACTAGCCCAAGTTAACACAGCAGGAAGTCTGAGATGGACCAACATGGCTCTCCTGAACTTACTTCTCTCACTTCTCTCATTTTTAACTTCTCTCATTTTAAGTAGCCTGGAACTGCAGGTGGAAATCCTCCCCTAATGCTATTTTGTGGCCCAGGAGACTCTCCTAACCACTTGGTTAGCATACCCCTGTGGTGTGAGAGTCTGTCTTTCAAAAAAAAAAAAAAATCCAAAAACCTTGAAAGATTTTTCCATCATAAGGTGGAAAGGGAACACTTATGAAATCTCAGTTATGTGGGATGGGAAAATTGTTTTTCTCTTCACTCTAGAGCAGATTGATAAAAGACTCATGATAGCAATTGAATGCTGGGGAGATTTTTGATCTGTGCAGCTGTGCATAATCCTTATTATTTTTACAAGTCACTGGAGGCATTTGATAGGGTCAACATGGTAAGAAATCTGGACCTGAAAGTGAAACAAAGCCTCTGTCAGAGGGGCCAGCTTTTAATTGGAAACTAAATTTAATTTTAGAGGAAGAGGAAAATACCACACTTCTAATGAGATCCAGGGCACTTCAGAGAGCAGTCTGCAAAGAATATTTAAATAGAAAAGTCCTGTTCAGAAAGACCTGTAGTAAATGACTTCTTGATATTTTAGGTGGATAAATACACTTGATCTCATGCTTCACAAATGAGAAATCATATATGAAACATGCTAATGACTTAAAGTAAGACTTTTAGACTAATCCTAACTTTGACCAGAAGTTGAAGGTGTTTTTTTGAGCTGTTAAAGGAAATTAAGGAAATTGATTTTCTTTTTTTTAATGTTTGGAAGGGGATTTTTATGTGAATGTGGGAATCAAGGACCAAACTTCATTGTAAGTGAAAACTTCCAGTTTTCAAGAGTTACTTTTAATTTAAAGACAAATTGGAGGTGAAGTTGAATTCTGCACCTTGAAGTTGTTCAGGTTGTGCAAGACAGTGCAAATGCAAGTACTTATAAACTTTGAGCAGTGATAGTGATACTTTTTGTAAGTAGTCTGACCAAATGATATGAAAACTTGAACTCAGATTTTTGACCATTAAATAGTCATTTGAGGAGGAATTAGTTTCTGCACTTCATGCTTTGCCACAGCCAGAGGATGAGATGAGTGGAGGAAAGGATTGTGGGTTCCTTTCCCTATCTCTTCCAGCATCTACAGCCCCTGGGACAATTCTGCGAGATGAGGGGGGGATGCAATGACCCCAAATGGACCAAGGTTAGGTTTTACACTCTCAAGGCCAAGGAGAAGCAGAGAAAAGGGGTTTTCCTATTTCACCAAGTTTACTTACATCCTTTAAAGCTGATTTTTTTTTTGGAAGATGGAGGAGGATATTATGATGCTCCTTCCTCCCTCAGTGTCTTTTATTCTTAACCAGTGATTTTAACCTGTTTGCTCAACATAGCAGAGTCTTGAAGTTGGGCACCTCATTAGAAAAATGATGGCACGTGGAAGGTTGCAGGCTTCTCTGAAGTGTTCTTGTGTGGTAAATCAATTAAGTCAGAGCTAAAGAGATCCTTAACCAAGTATAAGAGGGAAAATTGGGTGAGGAAAAGAAGAAAAAAAAAAAACTCACTTTTTCTTGGGGTGTAAATGCAAGGCTGAATAAAATAACCAAATCTGATGAAATCAGATATTTCAAGCCAGAGACCAGATCTCTAGGAAATAAGGGTAGTACATGTCTCTATACCATACATCAGACCCTACAAATTTTTTATTTATTTTTTTAAGCTGGAGTGTCCTTGAGTCTGATCTGAGGGGGTTATCTCCATGTGAAGGAGCATGGTACAACCACAAACACTTAACAGAATTGTAGTTGCTTTTTTTGCAGCAGGGCTGACTTTCTCCCAGCTTTGGGTGTAGAGGGAGAAGGTTAAATCTGGGGGAGGAGAGAAAAGGAAATAAATGATACATGAAGAAACCATTTTTTTTTTGCCTTCCTTCCATCATGTATCAGAGGATAATGAAATTTTTCAACTGATTAGATGCCCCATTGGTCGGAAAACTTGGAAGCAATCACGCAATTATATCACAAAACCTCAGTCATGTACATTCAGCCAAGTAGAGAAACCAAACTATTAGCAAAAATAAAGAGAAGAAAAGAGAGAGAGAGAAGGGAAAAAAAAGACTATTTATATTGCAATACTGGTCCTGAAAAATGGAAAGAAAAAAACACAATGGAAAAATTTCTGCAAACAATTAAAGGAGGAGGAGAAAAACTCAGGATGGGGCTAGTGTTGCAGGATAAATATAGAATTTATAGCATAGTAAGAGCTGTTTTTGGTGGGTTTTAATTGAAACTACATTGGTTACCCCTGTGCTGCTGAGCCCAAGTGCTACACTCCGTGAGAAAAAGAGGGACTGGGTGATTTTCCTAGGAAGGGACTGATGCATCTCTGAACAAAACAATGATTGGCAATGCTCATTGTGAGCATTTGGGGCACTTCTGTAAACAGGGGTATGGACTTGTGCTTTGCTCCACGCCACAGTGTCTGGGCTCCTGACAGACCGTGTTCAGCCCCCATCTGTTCCAGAAGCCAGCAGACACAGAAGTAGTTTTGCTAAATGAAGCCACTTGCTTGAACTAATATTTTTCGTTCCTTTTTCTAATAGGAGGGTTTCTCACATCTCTTGGTGACAGAGTGGAGGAAATATTGTTTCTGCGTACCCCTAAACCATCCAGATAAAGGCTTGGAAGCACAATGTTTTCGTTGGTAGGAAGATGGAGCAATTTAGGTGTGAAATCTAGTCCCACTGAAGCCTTAGTGGCTTCTTTTTGATCTTGGAGGTTAGGGCTTGACCACTGAGTTAGCAGCCTCTCTAGGCTCAGGATCACCTGCAAGTGAAGACAGGTCAGTTATCTGTACAATATATTCTATAATGAGCTGAGGACCACAACAGCTTCCTAGAATCCAGGATCTTGGCATAACTTATTAGAGAGCGATGGAGCAAATCAGATGCAGATCTGAGAGGCAGATAAAGTCCAAGTTACATTTTTAGTTTTCTTTGCCCCCTTTAAATGGACTTCAAATGAATTTTAACTCCTATTCCACTGAGCGACAAGTAGGAAGTGGTAGCCAGGATGAAGTGGAGCAGAGGAGTTAAATAGTAGCATATTACTGGCATACATGAATAGTGTAAAAAAGAAAGCAATAACAACAGAATACACTGATGTGATCCAGAGCATAAACTGAGTCTGAGCTAGCCATTTACCTAATTGCTTTGCCTTGTCCCAATTTTGATTGTGACAACTGGCCTCTTCCCAGAGAGGGACTCCATCCCACCCTTTCTTTTTGGAGTTGAGATGCTCTAGTTTTGGTGTCTTAGTACCTCGCTATTATTGGAAGCAAAGTATCCTTTCCATTCCCTTGGCATCACAGATGTGAAATTCACTAAACTAGAAATATTTCTATTATTTTTTTCCAAGACAAAAAGAAAATATTTGGCAATTCCATGCTTGTTTGGTGCTGAGGCTTGATTTTGTTCCCCAGAAAAGTGGGAGCTGTTCTTTGGACTCTGCAAAACCTCCTGGGGTGAGGGGAAATTGGTGGCTCTTTGGGAGCTTCCTGGAATGTGAAATGCTGTTTAACACTGGCTTTGTCTTCAGATGCTTGGGATCTCTGGAGTCTCAAAGGCCCAGGGAGTGCCAGTGTAGGATGGAGGATTAGATGGGGTTAAAAAGGGGAATTTATTAGGAGCAACTTTAGAGCAGAAACTGCAAAGGAACGGCTACATTCTTTGCCTTATTCTTTACATAAATTCTAAGAGACGGTGGAAAACAGTTACAGGGCTGGATCCAGGCCAGAGTCAAGGTTATGTTTTTGTTTTGCTTTCCACAAAACACTCAATGTCCCAATTTTCTGTTCTCTTGGGGAGGTGGGGGTTCAGCAAAGAGCTCTTCATTCATCCACTAGCTCAGTGCTCACTGTCCTACTGAGCCTCCTACAAATCTTAGGTGCCAGCAGGAGCAGAGCTTTTTCATGAGAATTATCTGACCTGGTTTCTGGATGCTTGTAGGCCAAATCTGTCCCATGATGTGGAGCATCAATGCTGATCTCTAATCTGCTCAGGCTGAAGAACTGTGACTATTGCCAGACAATTGATCTTACGATTGATTGGTAGAGAGCAAGGCGCACAGTGGGAATAATTAAGTGAAAAGCTGATCTCAAGTACTCTAACTGCAAGATGCAGTGATGGCAATAGCCTTCAAGACTGAACAAGTTTTTCAGAGAAAGCAAAATGCCAGTGCTTTTCCCATATTTTGAATGCCCTGTCATTAACCTGTGCAACACTGTGAGGCCGACTTCAAAATGATCTGTTGCAAAAAAAGGGAAAATATAATTATCTGGACTTTCAGCACAATACAATTCTGTGGTGGAAAGTGGACACCTTTCTTGAATACCTCCTATATACCATGAAAATACCAGAAGGCTTCCAGGTTTGACAGGAATTTTTACATACAAAATTGCATCCTTTTTTATAGGAAAGGGAAGGAAGGTTTCTTTTTTGTCCACCTCTTGTTGTGTTGAACTCACCCTGTATTTCCTGTAGGCTGGTCATTGGCTTTGTCCCCCTAAGATATGAAGCTTGAGCAAAATTCTATCCAGGGAGCTCATGAAAATCAGTGAAGTGTATTCTTTACTTGCATCATAAACTGAGAATAAACTTTGGCCTCCTCTTTCTTGGTCTAGAAGAGTTTCGCCCCTGTGCAGAGATCTGTGTGCCATTCTAAAGAAAAAATATAGGCTTCGTTATTGCCTTTTTCAAAATGGCAAGTATCCCTCAAAATTTGGTATTTTCACATTTCATCCAGAATAATCCTCCTTTAAAGGAGGCCATCCTTCAATTCCTAGAAAAAGGTATGTAACATAAAGGGCTGGAAGGACAGCAGTCTGATTCTGCCAGTGTAAGTGCCTATGACTTCACCCCTTTTTCCTCAGCATCTTCTAAGCTCTGATTGATATCATCCAAAACCCAGGCTGGCAAATGAAGAGTCCTGTGAGAGAACTGGTAATCTTTATTGTCATATTTTACTAATCTCTCAATAGTTCAATTCTGTTGGCATTATTTAAATAGTTGATTTAAGTTTGAGGGCAGAACAGTTCCTGAGGCTTTAAAAGTCCTTTAAGTTCACTGGCAGAAAAGGAACCTCCCAAGGGTAAATCATCCACAGTTAGTAATTTGTGCCCATTGTTGTATCTCTGAAAGTCTTCAGAGGGTTCATCTGAAATCAAGGTTATTTCATATAAGTCCAGATTTGACAATGGAACAGATTAGTTTGGGGACTTCAAACTGATAATAAGCAGGATGGGGACTAGTCCTTGAGCTTGTTTGAATTCTCTGGAGTCTTTTTGGTGATCAAAATGGTCAATTCTGCAATATGGAAACAGATCTGTTGAGAGAAAAAACTATGCCTACAAAAAAAGAACAAAAACCCCACAGCACTGCACACAATGTTTGTTTTTTTTCTTTACGTATCCCAAATCTAGCTATGAAACCAGTCTGAACTGAAAATTTTGCCCAAGAAGCCTGTACTACTAATCATTTGCAGCATAAAGCTAAAAAAAGGTTGTAGAGGAGTCCAAACTCTGCTCTGTTACAGACTTCAGTGGTTCTTTCATCCATTTACATTGCTTTTGGTGGGATCACTGCAGCACAACTGAGAACACTTCCTTTGACCTATACAATTTATATTAAAAAAAAAAATGGTTATAAAACCAAACTGAGCACAATTCCACTTTTAAGAATTAAATCCTTCAATTACCCATGTACAAATCCTCAGTAAAGGTTTTGGCTTTACTGCTCAAGCCTTTATAACCCACAGAGGAGAGCCTGCACATAAAAAAAAAAAAAACATGAAAATTAATGAATGTGGACTTGCAGCAGTGAGAAAGTTGGAATTCCTGCTCTTTGGGAACTTCCAGCGTGTCAAAGCTTATTATTCTAAGCTGAAGCAAGTACTTCCAAAGTAATAAATTTGCACAAAAACTGAAATTTCTTTTAATTCCTGCTCAGAATTGCCAATATTTTCATTGTTCTTAAGTAGAAATGGGAATGGAGAATTACCTATATTGAAATGTTTCCTTTTGTTTATTGGGTTTGCCAAACATGCTCAATTTGCCTGAAATACAGTTAATACCGATCTTCACTTTTTGTGAGGGTCCGTCTTCTGGCTTTGTAGATAAAAGGACAGAACCCCCAGATTTTCATAATGGTTAAACTTTTCTGTCCAAGCTACATTTTCCATACAGCACTAGAATCACATGAGTATCCAGCGCAGCATATAATTCAGTCCACACTAAATGCATGTTATTTCTTGGGAGCTGCAGTCCCCTAAATGACCACGGGCCTATAGCAGGGAACAGAGCTGTGAATTATAAGTCCCACAAAGCAATGCACAAACAAGGAAATGAAATTGAACGTCATGGTGAATTAAGACAAAAAAATATATATTTTTTATTTAAAAGAAATGAAAACCGAGCCTTTCTGAACTTGGATTGCATTTCATTTAGGTTGCAACACTTCATTTTGCATCATCTCTATTGTTATTTTGAAAATCCTTCACTTTGGGAAATTATTTTGGTGGACACTGCTATTCCCACTGGAAACCTGAAACAGTGGAAATCTCTTGACCACTTCTGTTTTGGTAGGTACCTTCCCTGCTCTGGCAAGGACAAGTACAACCCAGCAATTCTGGTGAATCAACATAGGTGAAAAGGAGCCAGAGGAAATTAGCTGCTATAGCCATCTTCACCAGTAAAAGTATTTAGGGCTGTTAGATTCTTAACACATCTACAATGACTTCTCTTTCTCACCCTCTCACCTGCCAGCCTTGTGCCTCTTCTGCTGACAAATAACTGTTATCCTAACCTTCTCTCACTCCACAGCACGTTATTAAGAGTTGCACTGACATAAGGGGGCATGCTCTCGTATAAAGGGGGAAGGCGCTGAAACCAAAGAGATTTCTGAGAAACAACATAGCTTCCCAGTATACTCGCTCTGTTGTAATGAGCTGCATTTCCAGTAGACATATTGCTATTTTACCCAGAATTTAAACTTCCTGTTGCAGCTCAGTGAAGATCCTGGGGCGAGATTCTCGGCTGGTACAAAACAGAGTAGCTCCTGCTGGTCACACTGTTTGAAATTAGGTAAGAGTACCCCCTTCCAAGGCATTCATTGCAGTTATGCATCGTACCGTCAAAGCATCTGATGTTGTCTTGAACACCAACCATAAGCTTCCTGTCCTGATCCAGCCCACAAAGTCAAGAGCTCAGGAAGTAAATAAAACGGACTGCATAAATGCATTTTGTAGGCCACGGGGAAGAAAAAAAGTGTTCACGGAGCACATTTCATTTTCCATTGGTGCTTCTGGCAACCTCCTTCTTCTACACATCATCATCATTGGAGAGACAAAACCCAGGCTCCCTCTTGCATACACAAGAAAGGGAGACTTCCCCTGTGCTCCGCTGCACTGTGAGCTGTAAATTTTTGAAGAGCTCTGCTATAATCTTTTACAGTCTGCAATCCCACCCTTCAGCTTAATGAAATGGAATGGTACAAATGCTCTCTGGACATTTCACTGCTGACAGTTACCCAAAGTTTGCTTCAGCTGTTACAATAAGGGTATTTTATTGTCTTTTCTTTTTTTCTCTTGTACAATTTCATGACTAACTGTGTGTAAAATGGAAGGAATTCGACTATCCTTTCTTCATCCAGTTGGACACAAACTGGACTGGTTCCTTTAACTCACTTTTCAGCTGGCAGGAGCTTGCTTTCTGTTTTCTTTTAAATGTCAGAAAAGGTTAAATAGACTCTTCAAATCTGCAATAGATTTTGAAGACCTCTGGGGGTATAACCTTCATGAGAGAAACAGTTTATATTAGTTCAAACAACGAATTTGAGCTCAAAACCTGGAAGGCAAGAAAAACAAACCTAAAATGTGTCTCATGTAAAATTGGGGGGGGATTGGTTGTTTTGTTTTGTTTTGTTTTAAAACTGATCTGATATAAGGAAAGAGGAGTGTTTGACTCTATAGCTTTCTTGATTTTTATATATATTTTTTTTTGATTTATATTCAGTTACAGCTTGGAAATACATGCAAGACATGCAGATCAAGGAGGTAGATATCAGCAAGTGATTCCCATCATTTTCCAGTGTTTGCTTAATATTCTGCTTTAATGCAGGATTTTCAAAGGGACTGAGACCCTAGCTAGCCTGTCACATCTCTGCCCACTTGAAACAGAAAGCAAATGCAAACACTGGGTCTAAAAAGCTTAAAGGAAAGTTGGCAAGGACTTCAGCTTTCACAACTTGCTGAAAAATTCAGCATTCCTCATACCAGCGAAACTAGCTACCATCCCAACTCGGAGTTTGTTTGGCAGATATAATCTTTAATTTGGGAGGAGGGCAGGAGAGGAGAGTGTAGAGAAGTGCTTGGATCCATATAGCTGCCTATCTCAAGTTGCTTTTGCCTTGGAATCTGTAAGATGGTACCTTGTAAAGGACTGAATGAGGATATGCATAGGTTTTGAACAGTGCTGAGCATTACGTGACTAAGGCCTTAGCTTTCAAACTCCAACATAGTCCAAGCTACCATACAAATACACTAATATCAAATGCCTACAGATTGAAAAATAGCTTGCCTTTTATTACTGCCAGCTACATGCAAGGATCTTACAAATACAGGGTGACCACGTTTTTAAGCTTGTTTGAATGCATCTTCTTCTCTTTTCCACTGACAATATTGTCCATAAGGAAAACAGAAAATTTTGTCTGGTAATGTGGAACATCCCAAGCCATTCTGTGGGATGCCAGTCAAATACTCAGAAGTCTTGTCTTTTAGATATAAAGATAAGACACTATTTATGAGCAGGAGTGCTTTGAAAATGCATCCATGCTGCTTCCAGGTCACAACTGGACTATCACACAGTGCTGAGCTCAAGTGCCCAAATGCAGCTGGTCACCTCTCTGCTCCTCAGTGGGGACCTCATTCCCACGAGTCCCACATTTCAGTTGCTCCATGCTTGCTCCTGCCTGTGCTGTCCTTAAAGAAGAGAAGCCCACGCTGAGCTCCCAACAGGCGTTTGGGTAGAGAGCAGTGGAGGGGAGTGAGGAAGCATCTGAGCAGACGGAGATCATGTTACAGCAGCGCTAAGCCCCTCACCTCAGCACTGTTTCTGGTGCCAGGATCCTTTCCCAGTGCTTCCTTGCCTTAAGAAAAATGTGAAAAGTGGTTTAATTGGCCTCGGGCCTGTTATCACTTATGACAGCAGTGATCAGAAACAGGGTCCATTAACAGCCCTAGTATTTAACGCATGTATTCACTTACGAGTAGAAGGCTCCCTGTCTGTATGATTAATGTCATCTCAACATGTTCTATTAACAAAAAATATGAAGCACTTTGATTTTTTTCTCCTATGTGACTGACAACATAAACACATTGTCAAAAGCATTGAACAGATGGTTAGGTGCTTAGGAAAGTCTGCTACATTTAAAGTCACTGGCCTTCAGTGAGTACTTAAACCACCACGGGCAGTAACTGAACGAAGGCTGTCCTTCATTTCCTCAGAGAGAGATAGAGTGAAACATGGTGACACCTTGCAGCTTTCATACAGAAGTAATTCTGCATTCCCATGATAGTCTCTAGTAGCAAGGCAGCCTCTTATCTGAAGCTGATGGTCTAACATCAGTAGAGAATGGCACAAGGAACAGAGATGGTTATCTGGTGTGGTATGGCAGCATGCAGAGAACAGAGCTCTACTACATACAGGAAGGATTCTTGCAGAGTGCCAGTATTTGCTCTTGAATCATGTAGAGCAGCCTTCTCGATTGGACTTTGCTGGAAAGGATGCTCTGCTTGTGTCTCCCTTTTGTCTACACAATAAGCTTTAAGTGATCACCTGCCACTATCCTTGGGGCTGTCTGTCTTGGCAATCAAAATGCTCTTTCTCATCATTTCCTAGAGATCATCACAGCTTCACCCTCCCCAGTGTCTTGTTTCACTTTTGGGTCTTTCACCAGCTTGAGTAATGAGCGTTGATCATCAGCTTCACTCCCACAACATGAATGAATTATTTGTGCAGAGATCTCTTAGCATGATGACAAATCTGCAGGGGCCTTTGTCTTCCTTTCTGCTACCTGAGGGAGGTCCAGTTCTTCTTGTTCACAGGTTCCTATGGCATAGATTGCCTTGTGCTCTCTTCAGCAGCTGGTATGGTTGTCATTATATACAGGGCTAAAATCTGGTAGAATTAGCATTATATTCAGCGCTATAAACAGAAAAGGAATAAAATACTGGAAGGAACCTGCAACCTCCCTTTTCCCTCTTCTTTTCTTTACCGTGTAAACCAAACTATCCTCATTTCTCAAGCTCTACAGTCACTTTATGAATTCACGCATCTAAAAGGCAGTTTTCTCAGTTTCTTCTGAACGATTTCCTGCAAATATTCTTGTCAGTTTCTCAACTGTCAGATTTTTAATTATAATTATTTTTTAATCTTGAATAAGAAATGTCTGAGATCTTTCAGTGCTAATCCATTACCATTATTTGATTTACCGATCCTTTTTTTTTTTTTTTTTTTTACAGTGAACCTTTCACTCCTAGTGAGAAAATGTGATAGCCTTTCATAGAGTAACTTGAATGCTGTAGCATCTTTTCAGGTCCAGGCACTGTCTTAATGTCTCTCTTCCTTGGAACTCACTTCTGATGAACCAACAGAACCTATTTCAACCTTTCTGTTTGCCCTCATAGGGCTATTAATTCACCAAATTGGTATCAGTGCTACAAAAAAAAAAAAGTGGTATGTAAAATAGCTTGATTAAAGAATCGTGGAAGAAATATCCTAAAAGCAAACCATTTTGGACAAAGGTCTCATCAAACAACCTTGGTGTCTTTCTGTAGAGTACCCTACTGTTTAAGTCTGACTCCAAGGAATGAGATAAGTCAGCAGGAAAACTAGTACTGTTCCCACTTACTTGATCTCTCACTGCCATCCAACATCCTCTGTTAGAACAAGGTGGCAAAGATTTGTGATTTAATATTTGATATTTGACACAGCTGAGAGCCAGGCATGGCCATGGAGAATTTGGTGTGGGCCCTCCAAACACATGGGTATTGATGTAAAAAAAAACTTCCCCATCACAGGAAAGCAGTTGCGTCCTCAGTGAGAAGACAGAAATCCTTTAAAATATTAAGCAAAACTTCTAAGTATGGTTTCTGAAAATGACAATCACAATCTAGTTACTGTATAGCAGTGTTAATTAAACACGGCTCATTAGAGAGCTCATTAGAGATGTTATATGTTTGGATTACTGTCATTAGTTTTACTGAATTGTTAGTGCTCCGTATTTTGATTTAAAATAAATGAGTATTGAACAATATATGCAGAAGGAACAAATTAAAAATTGACTGACGGATCTCAAAATTTCAATCCATGGGAAAAGACTGAATGACTGCATTTTTAGTGCTGCTCTTCTAGGATGAGGCTCATTTCGGATATGTAATTTCATCACTGATTTGGTAATAGATGTAAAATCCTTGCTGATGAAGGATACTGGGTGACAAAAACATAGCTATAGCAATGATTTATAGTGAAAGCAATCACTTGGTAAATTCAAATGAAAATATTTCAGTAAAAGTTTCTGCCTTAGGGAAAGCCAGTAAGTACATCATGCCTACAGAAAGGCTATCCATCGGTACAAATGTTTTAGCTTAAGATAGAATTTAGAAAAAGGCTGTTCATTCTGGTTATGAAAACAAGTTAAACAGGGTGGTTGAGGTCATAGGGTATGTTGAAAGAGAAGTAATATGGTAACAGATGATATTACCTCTTCAGATGACATTTACTGAAGCCAGCTTGTTACATCCAGTTCTGAATCCACACCTGAGAAAGGACACGAAAAACAAGACTGCAGAATGAAACCACATGATTATTTTAGGTCTGGAGAAATCCCTGCACCATGGGAGAGTTAAAGAAATCAATCTGTTTAACTAATCATGAAGGCAACTGGGGAGATGAGAGGTGACTTGATTACTCTATAATTACCTTCCCAAGGAAAAAATAGCAGTTGCTAAAGAGGTCTTTAATTCAGCAGAGAAATGCAGAACAAGAATCAGTAGCTTGGAGTTGACTTAAAAGTTGGCATATTATTTAATAGTGAGGGGGAAGGGAGAAGAATAGGCTAATTGGAGTAATCTGCCTCCAGAAACAGTGAACTCTCTCTCATGCCTTGTCTTCTCCAAATAAGACTTGAGTATCTTTCTAGAAAACACAGTTTCACTGAGCAGTGCTAATGGGTTTTACTAGATAGTGACTGGGAGAAAAAACTGTACCTTGTATTCATGAAATATATAGGCAGTCAAATCAGATAGCTCTAATGGTCTGGCCTAGATTCAGAGAATTTAAAACTAAGAACTGCCTGGTACTGAACAGGACTATGTGAGATGTTTTAGTTTCACAGTAGTACAGTAACCTTCTGAACAAATTATATTTGACCTCTGCATCCTGGTTGTGTTTAATTCTCTTGGGAAAAATGCCAGGGTATTGATTGACTTACTGGTAGTTGAATAGGCTAAGACAAATCTTACAAAGTGATCTAGCACGAATAATGCTTATTTATGTGATTTATTTATTTATTTATTTATTTCCTTATTTCTTTCTTTTCTTATTTCCTTATTTCCCGGTGGAAAACAATCTGAAATGAAAAGCTCAGCTGATTCTGTTGTAACAGTCTTAGTGGGGCTCTGACATACTGGATTGCAGATATTGCTTGATGCAAACTGAAGCTTTAATGACAGTAGTTAATAATGTCTTTATCTGCTGCTAATAAATCCAGTCTCTTATAGAAATTACTTTTGTTGTTGTTCTATCTTCCTGTTTTTGTGACTGTGTGCTGAGCTGAGGAAAGCCAGGAGCAAATAATTGGCTATTTCAATATTATCTATCCAGACCATACTCTTTTGTCTATCTTTGTTTTTCAGCTAAATTTTTGGCTATAAATGTCTCGGATTTATCTTGCGTGGAAAAAAAAATGTAGAAAGTGAATGGCCTTCTCCATACTCTTGCAGTATCGTGTTAGCCTGGCCCATGCTTTGTTGCTTTCCACAGATACCCCTCTTTCTCAACATGCTACTGTCTTTAGAGAAGCCACATATTAGATGCACTTAGCCTAAATATTGAAAATGTTTTTACATTCTCCGAAAGTTCTTGGTGCTCCTTACAAGATATGTGTGCACATCTCATCCCTAAAATCCACAAAGCGTTATTCATGACCTACTACTTTCCAAGGCATATGGGAGAAATAAAATGACTGGTTTAACTGATGTTGTTCCTTCCTAATCCATTCAGAACATTTTGAATTTGAGAGAGGAGTTGTTTTCTTGAGCAATTTAGTTTTTTCTGGTTGTTTTCCAAAAGCTAGGCAATTTTGGATAATCATCCATTTTCCAAACACACCAGTGCATGGTCAGACTGTGACCCGTCTCTCTGGAATAACTTGCAGGATGCGTTCTACTATTTTATCCAGCAGATGTGACACTGAGACATGTCTTCCATTTGCACTTGTTTATGCACTGTGATACACAGATAGAACTAGACAACCAAATCTCTTTGTTTTAACTAGTCATAACAGTCATGAATGGATGGCTGGGCTACTAAGCACTTCCTACTTCTGAAGGGTTGGAGCTAAGAACACTTTTAATACAAAAGGAAAACAGTTTGTGATTTTTGAAAGTCTCATAGCTTACAGCCAAGGAGCATACTCCTGAACATCTGATTCCTTTTGTGACTGTCTAAACTTGTGATTCAGAGATGGACAAGATGAAGCCTGTTGATCCCTTCCTGTGTGATATTCATCCTGTCAAAGTTGTTTGAAAGTAGAGTACATTCTATATACACTAGGAATTTACTCAACTCATGCATCTTTCGCTGTTGACAATACTATCCCCACCCAGCTCTTAAAATTAAATGATCTTTTGGACAAGTGTTGTAGATCTTGGCATTCTTCTAAACAGACCATGTCCATTTTTTGGCCAACTTCTTGTAATTATCATTGGCTCTTTTGTTTTTGTTTGGTACTTTAGATTTCTGGACAATTTCCACAGTAATACAGAGAACATTTTTAGATTTATTTCTCTAGAAGGGTCAATGAGCCAAGGTAAAATAGGTGTAGTTGGTTTGTAAAGCAGTTGAGAGATTTTGGCCTGGAAAGAGGCTGAGAAAGACTGAAAACACCACAGAAGCCTGCAGCATCAGGTTTAAAAAATAAGAGCAGCCCGTTGCACTAGTAAAGAATTTGGTGCCATGCTTTAAAAGGTAAAATCAAAGAATTCTGTGTGCCATATAAAGTTGAAAGGGAAGCAGTATCCAAAAGGGTTGGGTGACCAGTTTTGAAACACTGTTTGAATAAGATGGATGGATTGGAGCTTGCCATACTTGGTTTGAGGCCAGGAATAATCTTTTCAAAGCTAGAAGTGCTTTTGATCTCTGCCTACTCCTCCTCATCGCTGTGAATCTCCAGGGATACAACCCTACCGTGCAATACAAGGGAAAGAAAATGTGCTTCAGAGGAGGGAGAGGAAAAAGGAGAAGGAAGCCAAAGAAATAGTATCTGAGAACAACACCGCTGCCTGTAATGACACTGACCCGCTGGTGCCAGTGGAAGAGTTTTGTAATATTTTTCCAGGTCTGCTCTTGTTTTTGATACTGGACTGTGGAGCTGGCTTGGTGATTGTGTACCACCCTCCACCCACTTCCAAGGATTTTGAGAATTGTTTCAGTTCGTATGGACCTGTGACTTGGAAGTAGACACAAAATGTTTTATGGGCCAAAAGTCCCATCGGGCAAAACTGAGTCAAACTGATGGAAGAATTGGCTCCATAGACACATTGAGGAGTGGGGTCTTTTTGTCACTATCATTATCTCAGCTAGGAGGTAGCTGTCTTGGAGGTGTAATGCAATGGGTTTGTAGAGTGCAACAGTCCCAGTGAGTGATTTGGGAAGAAACAAAGGGGAATAATCCATAAAATGATTACAATAGAGGACTCAAGAGGCACATGGTATTGTTTATAATGGAATTTATGCAGCTTAGTTGGAATGACATCTCAACTCTAGTTTTAAAAAAATAAGCATCTTGTCTTTCAAGGACCACATTAGACCTCTTTGCTGCACAGTGCTTCTGAAACCACCTTAGATTTAATTTTGGATCAGACTTAACTTGGAGAGGAGGCTGTGTCCATGGGATTACTGAGGCCACATCTCCAAGGCAGACCTCTGCGTGGAGGTCTGTTGTAGCCTGCAAAAGCGAGGAAATTAGAAGGCCTTTCTGGGAGCATACAGTCATATCTGGACACCTCTTTTCTACAATTCACTTGCCACTAAGACTGAGACAGAATCATGGCCTCCTGTTGGGTGGCATATCTTATGATGCATGGGAGATTTTAATAAGCTTTTTCTGTGAGTAATATAATCTCCTGGGACTGTGGATACAGGCTCAAGCCATGGAATAAATGTGGCTTTTTAGGCTTACAGTTGTCCTGAGCAACATTCTCCACTCAAAACCCCACCCTGCGCTTGCTGGCGGGAGAGTATAAACAGTCAGTTGGAAACTTCCTCTGGTTTCTTCCCATCCAATTCAGAAATTCCCAGTGTGGAGGTACCAAACAGCACCTCTGGCTGTGGCCACCACACAAATCACTTCTGAAAGGCACTGTGGCCATGGCTGCAAGGAAGCCTGCAGACCACTTGGGTCCCTGAAGCCCCAGGAGGGAGCCAGCACCTCAGGGGCTCTGGTGCCGAGCGAATTGCATAGATACAGATTATCTGACTGAGGTGGGTCTCTGCTTTCTGAATCGTTGAAGGGCCAGCCATGCCCCAGTCAGACTTCACATTCACATCTTGTGCCATTTGCAAGGCTATGCTGTTTTGTTCAGCACCCTGCTTTGCACACATGCTTACTCATGCTGTATAAATGAATTACCCAGTGTTCCTTCTCTGCTCCTCTGCACACATCTAGCCTCAGCTCCGGTCAATTCACCTTCACCTGCTGATTGTCACAACATTATTAATTCTTCAGAAATGCTATACTCTACTGTTTGTCTTTCTTTTGTGTCCAGAAAAATATGCTAATCTTCTCTGGAAAAAAAAAAAAAGAGAGAGAAGAGAAAGGGAAAGGAAAGAAAGGGGAGGAAGGAAGGAGAAAGAAAGAAAAAGAGAGAAAGAAAAAGAAAAGGGGAAGGGAAAGAGAAGAATCAATGTGTTGATTCTTTAAGGGGAAGAAAGTATTTCTT
Source organism: Anser cygnoides (assembly GCF_040182565.1). Lineage (NCBI taxonomy): Eukaryota > Metazoa > Chordata > Aves > Anseriformes > Anatidae > Anser > Anser cygnoides. The sequence goes on from NC_089878.1 coordinate 31,655,918, forward strand.
GAAGGGAAGGGGGGGGAGGGGGGAGAGAGAAAAGATTAAAGAAACCTTGTATTTGCCCTTGAAGCCTTTTCTTTTAAAGGTTTTATTAATTTGCTGACAATGTTAATTTACCAGCATCTCCATCAACACCCCACCCGCTCCACAGATCCTTTAGCCAACTTTTAAAACCAAACTGAATTCTAGAGAAAACTCACAAGATGTATGGGAAAAAAAAAATCAGCTTGTCAAACTTTATACTGATCAGTGGTGGTACAAAACAAAATGTCAAAAAGCAATCTTCCCTCTTACTTTTCTTGTCAAAAAACACACCCTCTTGCCCTGCTCCCACCACCACCACCACTCGCACCTTAAAAATAAATGCAATAAAAAGCAAAAGAAAATAAACCCCTTTTGGACCGGTTTGGAGAATGAAAGCTTTGAAAGTAAAACAATTCCATAAAATGATCCAACAGCAATTCAAAATAAGCTGGTCACACAGAATAAGTTGGGTTACAGCATTTGGAAAAACCACTGCATACGTTCCTACCCAAGGTCTGGTAAAGGGCAGCCGCAAATTGTCTGATCACAAAGAAGGAATTTCCCCCTCATTGGTTTGTGGCAAGTGTACGTGAGGCTACGAGTGATGTTCAAATGAGACAATCTGAGCACAGGCTCTACTAAGTGATCCTGTTGCAGTCTCTAGATTCAGTAGCAGTGAAAATGGAGTATGGAGAAAGAAGGAGACAGTACTATAACTCAAGTGAGACAGGAGCCAGTGTAGACAGAAGATGCTCAGGGCCAGCACTGAGCAGGAGGAAAGTCCTAACAGATGTTTTCAAGTATCCTGATAATGTCAGATAGGAACAGGATGATCAGATGTTAGCATGGAGATGTTTCCCATCCCCTACTGCTCTGAAGAACAAAGTCAGTGGAAGAATTCATGGGAATTAACATTCTCCTTTTTGTGAAACCACTTGGGCTCAGTTATGGAAGGCACAGGGTATCTTCAATCCTCACTAACAATGCATCCTGTCAAGGGAAGCTCAGTAGCAAGCAGGAGATCCTCAGGTTCTTGCTGAAGTCACTGATATTGGCAGCATTCATTCTTTCAGGTTCGTTCTCCAGGTGTAAAACAGTAAGAGAATTCTCCCTGCTATCTTACACATCTATGTGCAACCCTTAAAGCATTCGTGAGCTTGGGTAAGATCAACCTATAAAGCAGAAATGGAATTAAGTGAAGCAAAAGCTGTGGAGCAGCATCATATGCATTGCATTTGGAATCCTCCACTGTTTTGACTGCTAAATGGGAGGTGCTGTGATTAATCTGTGATTATGTGACTCACCATAATTATGTCGTGTTGAAATTGAATTTATTGAAGCATGAATCATTTCACCCAAAGTGGAACTTAATTGCTGTAGTGCAGTAGAAGCCATTTCAAGGAGAGGTCGTTATGTTGGGTGAAACCTTCACCTCCATTCAAACAACAAAAAGATTTTGCATTGTGTCTTACAAGATGGTGAAATTTGTCTCTGAAATGGGAAGAGAATTCGTCAACCCTTAAAGTCCTGTTTGAAGAGCTGGGAAATGTTCTGCCAACGTGATGGTGAAAAGCTGCTTTAGGCTGAGAAGGTACGTAAATATCGATTTGAGTCTGCGAGGCTGCCATTGCTATTTGAATGCTGTATCATTCCCCTCAGCCACAGACCTCCCACTGCTTCACTGTTATTTCTGGGCACATGCTCGCCAGGGCTGGTGTATGCCCACAATAAACCTGTAATTTCATCAGTAAGAGTAGACTAGAGAAATACAGCAAAGATGAGCCTGGTACTCCTGCTTTGGACGACACATGCAGGAGGTTGGAGTATGTGGTAGTCCTGTGGCGTGTCTCTCAACCAGCAGCCCTGTATAACACAGAGAAACCTAAGGTCAACTTGGATTTTTTCCCCCATTTTTAAGGAAGAGATCCACAGTTTGTATTCAGTTGTTTGGATTTTTGGATGGAGAAGGCTTTTTTCAAATGCTAATTTTTATGGGTAGACTTTTTGTTCCTTTTATTTTTTTTTTTTTTTTTTTTTTTTTTTACCAGAAAGCCACATTTAATGAAACAGTCTTTGTATTCAGTTTTATTCAGTTTAGGAGGAAAAAAAATACATTTTCTCCTCTGATGTAAAATGGACCTTTTTCCTAAGCAGATTTTAGTATAATTATTGCTAGCATACATGAAGAAGGATAAACAATGGCTCTCTGGGGTAAGAATTTTTTTTACAGTTGTTAAATTTCCTGCTCTATTTTTAAAATTCCTGCTGCTGCTGTTGTCTATAGCACAGCAGTAGCAAAGACCCACAATAGCAGTTAAGGTTGAAATGGGGATGAAAATTGCTATTGAAAACAAAACCAAAGCTAGGAAATACTTTGCAGTCCATAATGGCCAACCAGACAGAAGAATTATATAGGGCAAAAAATGGGGAAAATTTGCTCCTAGATTTCCCACTACATGTCTATTCAGAGATTTGTCACTAGCTTCTGGAAAAAAATGAAAGAATCCTTCTTCATATCACTCGACCTCACTGCTCTATGTTGGTACTATTGTTTCCCCCCAACTATATTTAGTCAATGGGAAAGTGATGAAGGAGTCCCATCTGGTACATCAGAGGATGCCTTTTTGTTGGGATCACATCTGGTTTACGTTCACACTGAGTCTTGGAAGGGCGATGTGGAGCCAGGGTATTTGCTTGGCTATTACAAAATTGTTACTTATTTCTAGCAAGGCACTCTTGAAAGCAAATATTCAGTGCAAAAGAGCTGGGCTTTACAGACATTGAAAGGGAAAGAGATTGGGGGGGGGGGGAGAGAGAGAGAGAGAGAGAGGGACTCTGAATGTGTCTGTCATATGTGATGAATTAGTTATCAAAAAGGTTTCCCGTTCAAGAGGAGAGGCTGTGTAAGGTATTAGCATCAGTCCTTTTCTTCAGAAACTGCCTCTCTAGAGAGGGCTTTCATTGACCCTGTCCAACAACTTTCCAGTTTTCAGTTTGTTACTGGAAACACTGGTTCTTGTGTTGGTCATACACAATCCTTTCATTTTTTCAAAGACGGCCTGTTGACATCTATGACAATCATTTTATCCCCAGAGTTCCTGCAATCTGGAGATTTGTCCCATCATGGTTTCTGGCAGAGACTTTTCTTTCGTCTACTCTTGGGTTTTTTTGGAGAGAGGGAGACACTTCAAGTTTTTTCATTGCCAAAAATAGGTTTTCAGGATACAGTATATGGCACTTTAGGCATGCAGAGATGACAGGAGAAAATCTTTTGTCTAGAATTCCAACTTCAAACCATTGTCAACTACTATCTGTATTTTCTGAGGTCCATCCATTCACAGCCAGAACGGTACAAAATACTTTTGAAATTAATCTCAAGCATGATGCTAGATCAGTCCTCTTCCCACCATCGTGTTCATTTCTGGTTTGACATTGCTGCATGCCTTATGTTTCAGGGAAGGTGTGCAATCAGCCATGCTCCAGGAGGACACATGATTTCAGATCTAGGGCTCAGAAACCAGTCTCTGCATTCCCCTGTCCACTGAGTGGCACACAGTCCCTGCGCGAATGGATAGCCATGGCTTGGAAGAGGACACAATAGGTATGAGCCCCCAAGACTGGGATGAGCACCTGTTTTTTATCTTAGCACAACATTCGATTTTTTTTTCTGGTTCTCTGCACCTGCCAGGTGAAGTTTAGAGCTGCAGACAGGCTGTATAGATGCACAGGCAGTAGAAGTGCTAGCAGCATTGTGGGCCGAAGAGTAAGAGAGGCAAAGATGGTAGTAAAGGAGGACTTCTAGAGTCCTTGTACTACTTCATCCCCAAGCAGATCTGTGGATGTCTGACCTTTACATAGTAGGAGGAATGGAGAAAACAATGACATTTCAGGATCAAGATAGCAAATCACTTTTCATATAATGATCTGGCATTTCTCAGAGACTTTTTGGCCCTTCTTGGGGGCACAGTCAGGCACTGTAGCTGCTGAGCAAGCTTACTATTGTGGAGGAGGGCTTCTGCAGCTCTTTCCAGGCTGTGCAAAACATGAGGCAAATCTTTTTTGAATAATTCTATTCTTCGTGTTTGGATGACTTTTTAGTTTTAAATATCTTAGAGTTATATAACTTCTTATATATTTCTATCTATCCATTTATCTATTTGTCCATCTGTATTTGTTGAGAAACATACAAACCTTACCATAAATGTTTTGCTGTTATTATCCTGCTTTCCCTTCTCCTTTTTTACCACATCAACAAAAAACATTTTAGAAAGCCCTCAGGAAAAGTCCCTCCAGAAGACATTTCAAGAAAGAAAAAGCAAGTTTATTTTCTTTTTAACCCTCCCATTATTTTTCTGAAAGTTGCTACTCTCCTCCCCATCACCCCTGCAGATGTCTCCACCAAATCAAAACTTTTACTCTAGAGTGGCTTCCTCAGGAAACTGAGTTTAATGTGATCATGTTGTTTATGTGTCAGCCCATACAACCTCCAGCTAGCAGCTTTGTAACCTGACAGGCAGGGGAGAACGCCTAAAAATATTGTGCCTATCATATTTCATCAAAATAAGCAAGTGGAGAAAGGAGAGAGACTCTCTTGCTTGGGGATCACACCTTTTATTGAGCACTGGAGAATCCATGCAAGCGAGAGCTTTTGGAAACGAGCTTTCATTTCTTCCTCTGCTTATGGAACTACTTTGTCTGTGGGCTGTCACTGCTCTCCCTAATTACAGTCCCTTCCCCTGGGCTGTATCGCTTTTTCAGCAAGTGTGAAATATTGCCTTGGAATCCATCGTCTCACGATTCACCTTGGGTCTGGCCTGGAGGATTGTGCAATTTCTGCGGTCTGCTCCAGTGCAAACAGGAAAAAGAATCCGAGCCTCAGTTTTTACAATGTGCAGCTTGCGTGCAGGAAACGCATCGACTCAGCAGCATCTCTGGGACATTTATTGCTCTCTGCTCTCTCGCCAGCAAGGCCTGGGCCATTAGTTCTGCTGGCGGACAGCTCTGAGCCATTGGCGTTCGTTGGGCCTCTGGTGGCCCATCATCCTGCTGGAGGTCAGCTGGAACAGGGCTGGAGGAGTCTGCAGGCGCTGCTTGGGAAATAGGGGATGGCTTCTTCCTCTTCCAGAGAGGCAATGTGAACAAGTGAGATGCTCCTGCTTCTCCTTCACATCATCCTGACCTGCTCCGAGTTACAAGCTCAGTCCGTTCATTTGTTTTTGATGGCAGCCCGCAGTCAAGTGCTAATGGCACAGCTAGCTGCACTCTAGTGAAGATCAAATGTGAATCCATCCTTACTCAAGGGACCTGCTTTCCTCACCCACCTGCTACATTTTCCACCCAGCTCAGCTGCAGCTTTCTGCTTTGGTCTTGCACCTTCTGGGGATGAAGTTTCCTGCTGTGGACAGAGATGGAGCCTTGGCGCACTGGGTTGAAGTCTTCAGCTTTTTAATTAAGGCACTTACACTCAGATGGGATGAATCCCCATCCTGTCCGCAGTTGTGTTTTTCATAGTCATTGATACTATACAAATCAATCCTACAGCTCACTAGTGAGCAGTTCATGCCAGGTAAAACATGCAAGCTTTAAAAAAGTCTTTCTCCCACACTTTTCTTGCTGTCCAAATCCAGCAAGGAATAGCTTCTTTTTCTGAATTAGTTTCCATTGACATGTTTTCTCAGTTAACTTTACTCAGAAAAAGGAAATGGCTTAGTCCTTGCTATTTTCTGAAGGCAAGGAATTTGCCCAGTAATCTGACCCACCATGCAGATGTGCAATGATGGGACATCTGGTGGGACACATGGAGATGCAGCACTGATATTTTGGGATTCCCCCTTCTGGCTTTCTAGACTCCATCCTCTGGCACTGAGTTGCTGAGCTGGGTCACTCCTTCTCAATAAGTCCCTTTCTCCTTCTCTAGATGTTGGCTTCTCTACATTTTATTAACTGCATTGAGGTTACTAGCCTACAGGAGAATATATAGCCTGGGACCACAATTCCCAGAAGGCAATGCATTGGTGAAGCATGACAGGAAGTCTTGGTAGGACCTCAGAGGAAGGGATCCTATGTAGGCCATCTCAGGGATGAAGTGCTTTCACTGTTTACATTTTAAATGTCAAAGCAGGATATTTTGACATTTACAAATAATAATAAAAAAATAGCTTTTGACATTTCCACAGAATAAGAATTATGGATTTTTTTTCTTTAACCTCATGTTTTGGAACCTAAAGCAAATTTGAAAATGTCAGACTTTCCCAAGGGTTGGAGATTCAGAATTTTTTCTCAGCTGTAGTTGTGATGCTTGGGATTACCTCTGGTAACCAAGGGATCCACAGCCCGAACAGTGCAATGCTCTGCAGGCTCAGGCAGAAAAGAAGAATTTCCTCTCTTTGTTCTGTATTTTGAAAGACCTCGTTTTTAAATCCATTCCTTCATTATCAGATATAGTTCTGCAAACTAGGCAATTCTATCTCATAGCTTTCTTCTTTACTACAGAGCAGTCCTACTGCTTAACCCTGCCTAAAATCAGGAGCGTAAAATTCTTAAGGAGAAAAAAAAAAAAAAAAAGAGTGAGAGAGAGAGAGCTTAGTGCTCCAGTTGGGACCAGCTGATATGATATTTCTCCTTCTACAGTTCAGACTGAGGTTGTGTCTACCCTGTGACCACCCCTGGTTGGCACACAAAGATCTGAATTCTGAAAGATGGACAACATTTTTCCTGGATATTTCATATCCCACCTCACTAAAGAAGCAGTTTTTGACCCCAGCTTCTATCCCGTCATCAGAAAGTGTGTGACACCTAGGAAAAATTGAAAAGCAATGAGAATTGGCAGACTATTAAACAGAAACCAAACATGAGAGACACGAGTCATTATTCAGAGAATCTGCTAATATATTCATGTGTCAAGTTTTTATTAAACAAGATTTGGATTTGATACCGCAGGCCCAAGGGAGCTTCTATCTGACAAAACTTTCTGCTTTTCAAGAAAAGGAGAGTAGATGGGGGAGTAGAAAATGTTGCTGGGACAACTTTAAAGAGAGGCTGTGAATATGTTTCCTTGCACTAGCAGGCCGGAACGCTAAGTTGATTTCCTTTGGACTTGGTGTAGTGTAAGGAAAACGTGTCTGAGACTTGTGATCCTGACCTGTGGGGGACTGTTCAAGTTCAGCCATGCGCCACTGCAAACAGGCTGTCCTCTGAGATGTGCCACATCAAGGTCTAACGCACTCAGTTATGGCATTAGCCTTGAACAGGAAATCTGACAGGCTGCGCAGGCCCACACCAAAAAGCTCTTGATCCTGAGGCCTGGTCTGTCTGGTGATGTTGACCAGTGACAGCTGCTCTGAGATAAGCGCAAGAAACCTCATGAGCAAAAGCCACAGGTTATGGGGAGACTTTTGATAGTCAGAATGGTTTGCATCCCACAGCTGTAGGATGTGTTTCATTTTTGTTTTAAGATTCACTGTTGCAATGCCAGATGCTTAAGCTCTTACTGAAGATGACAAAACGTTGGTTAACAACCATGGCTCTGTGCCGGTGAGATACACAGACTCAAGTTCTACAGATAGCCTAAGAAAAGCCAGTAGAGCATATATATATCCTAAAGAAAAAGTGAGTAAGGTGACACAGTCTGACAGGAATCATCAGAAAGGTCAATGAAGGCACAAGGGTTACCACCATCTACCCTTAGGGAATAACAATGGCTGCAAACAAGAATCTGACATGATCTTGCTGACTACTTGATAATTTACTAGTGCTGGCTCCAGACCACATTCCTCGCAGGGTGTAAGTAAGCAGGAAAGGATATCGCATGTTGTTGAACTTCAGTAGACTGTCAGACGCTCCGGGAACAGCTTTGCCTACACAGAGGCATGCAGAATGGTTCACCTGAATTAACTAGTGGGTTGAATTTAAAGCTGGTGGTTAAACTGCACTGAACCCCTGGATAGACTGTCTCATTTGGAATTAATGTGGCTTCCATCTGGTTTACCTTAATTCACTTTGGAACTGAAGTTAGTGACTTAAATCTTAGAAGAAAAAAAGAAAAAAGAAAGAAAAAAAAAAAAGTGCCTGTAAGATGGTAGTTTAATGACCTTGGGAACAAATGGACTTGTCAAAGTTATTTCGAGTTAAATAATCTGGGGAAAAAAAAAAAAAGCTAATACAGATTCATTTTTTCTTGAATGTCTCTTTGCAAATAAATCTGTTCAGATAATGGTTTTCTCATTCTGTGAAACTTTCTGAGACTTCAAAAATTTTTTCATGTCCCACCACAGGATAAACCCAAACCCTTTTGTAGTGGTTTTTGTTCATTTAGTTGAGATTTTTGGGGTTTTCTCTCTCTCTTCCCTCCCTCCCTCCGAACAAACAAACAAAAACAGTCTCTCCTCTCTGGAAAAGAGTCAGCTGACTAAAATAGCAAAGAGATCAGCTGGGGAGGGAACCATTACCCCTGCAAAGTCAACACAGGCTTAAGATGATCTTTCAACTGTTTATAATTATGAATGAGGTGGTAAGACCCCAAAATATCATCCTCCTAGTCTGAGACTTGGTCACGCTCATTCCAAGACATATATCCTCTATATCAACAACTGTTCTGAACTGAAAGCATCTAGATTTGTTCAGAAATTCCATCATCAACATGAGAAACCTGCCCTTATTGAATGTTTGGGTTTGTTTTAGTTTACAGTAATGCTTTCTTGCAAAAAGATGTGGGGGAAGAAGGTTGGAACAGCAACATTTTCTAATGACAACATATTTAGTCAACAATCCTGGCTGTCTGCAAGATACCCTTTCCTGCACTGTGACCTTTGTATGTTTCTACTGGCTACCTCAAGGGCTGCACTTACATGTCTGCTTTTTTTGGTCCCTCTTGTTGCACAGCCTAAACAATCCCACTCTCTGGGAGATTTAGAAATGAATTTATCCATCATCCAGATTGAGTCAAGGGGCTATCCTGTCACACGCTTCAAATGACCTGGACCTAAAGCAGGAATGTAACAAGAGTAAGGAAACCCAAGATAATGGACTGTGATGTCAAGTGAGTCTAGACAAAGTGAAGTCTAGATATCTGAATCCTTAGGCTTGTTAGAGATTGTTAGGTTTAGGATTTAAATAATCTCATTCCTAATTTGCCACTGATTTCTGCAGGACTGATGCACCCAGAAACGTTTGGGAGATTCTTTTTCTGATAGCTAGGTTGTCCCTGTTAAGGCCCATATAGCCAAAATAAATTAATGCTGAGTTTTTAGCATGAAGTTTAGACCATAAAAGAAGAGAACTCATATGGAGTCCAGCAATCAAACTTATTTCACAAACTACAGTCATGAAGGAAAAGAAGATATGAGCATTTGAATTCAGAATTTGGATCTGAGAGCAACAGTAGTAAAAGGAACATATCCATTAAAATTCATGGCAACTCATACCAGCTGCTGATGTATCCTGGTGAATGAAGTTGTAGAAATTCATCTTCTCTTCCCAATGTGCATAACGAAGCAAGGATGTAAGCAAACATGTCTGAGAAGTAGCTTCTCAGTAAAAATCACCAAGGAAAGCAGCTTGCTAAAACCACCTGGCTTGCAAAGCCAATAGCTTGAAGTCAGATGAAGACAGACAGCATCACCTCCACAGGTCCATGATTTTGGGTTATTTCAATTGTTGTATTGAAGGAGTCTTACTGCATCCTCACTACTGTGAACTGGTGGGTCTTTGTTGATGGGATTGAGAAATAACTAATCACTGCTCTGAAACTAGTTTGGTGACAGCTACAAATGGTCCTAGCAAAGGAAATCAGTCAGAAATTTGATCAGCTCACACTTCTGCCTGTTTTGAGAAAGGTAACGCCTTGTATCCAGCAACATCCCAACACTGTTGACTAGAGCCCTGACTTTTGTGGGAGAGATGATATTTGCAGAACAACAGGGATTTAATGAGGCACCTTCACGCTGTTGCTCTAATAGAGTCCAGCTGCAGCTTCCCCAAGGAGTAACACCTGTGTGGTGTATCTTTACATAGTACACCTTGGTACTTTGGGATAAAGCCTTTTCTGTGTTCTGAGCTCTGAGAATATGGGCCCCAGAAGACCAAGAAAGCTATGCAAATGTGGCTTAACCAAAAGGCACCTATATCCGTGGTGAGAGGTTCACCCCGCCAGGTCTTTTCAGGGAAGCAAACACATGTTATGTCACATTGTACCATGTCCTCACTCAGTTATCCTCTACATTAGCCTATGACTCCATCCAGCTGTGTGTTTTTCCATGAATTTTTCACTGGAAAAGGAGTCTTTGGGTCACTGAAATTAAAACTAGAATAGTGCATGAGAGCGCCTGTACTTGGGGGAGACCCATAAACTCCCAGCAGGGGTTGAGAATGGGGGAACTTGTTTGGATAGCTGGGGCAATTGCTTATTCAATGCATTCCTCTGTGTCCATGGCCAGTTTACAGTATTCTTTAAGACCTTTGGTAAACTTGATGAGGAAGCAGGAATAGAAACAAGACTGGAATTCCCAAGTAGGTTGGGGAGGGTAAAATTTCAATCTGCCTGCATTATTGGAGAACACGTGAAGGAACAGGTCAACATTCATGAGACAGAACTAGCAAGTTATGAGCTAAATTAATATGCATTTTTTTTGAGAGAGAGAATGAGAGAGAGAGAGAGAGAGAGAAAGAGAAGAAAGAAGAGAGAAAGAAAAAGAAAGAGAACGAAGGAAGAGGAAGGAAGGAAAAGGAAGGAAGGAAGGAAAAGGAAGGAAGGAAAAGGAAGGAAGGAAGGAGAGAGAAGAAAAAGGAAAGAAAGGAAGGAAGGAAGAAAGGAAGGAAGGAAGAAAGAGAAAGAAAGGAAAGAAAGGAAGAAAGAAAGAAAAAGAAAGAAAGAAAGAAAGAAAGAGAAAGAAAGAGAGAGAGAGAAAGAGAGAAAGGGAGAAAGAAAGAAAAAGAAAGATTCAGAGCCAAACTTTGAGGAAAGACCACAGAGAATTAACCTTGCAAGTCTTGCTAGTAGGAGTCTGGAGACCCTTCCATATGTACTCTCATCTTCTCCCCCCGGTCTGTGCTGAAAACCTACCCTCTGAGGGTTATCTGAATGCTGCTAACAGGAAGGCGGCTAAACATTTGTCTTGCAGCAAGGACAGAAAGAAAAATGAACCAGGGTTTTTCTTCTCCTTCCCATAAAACTTGAGCACTTATATTCAGAGTGAATACAGACAGCCCTGGGACCTGTATAAAGGAGTAGCAACTGGCTGTAAGCACCATAACTTAGAGCACATCCCACACTAAAATGGGGATAGCTTGGGAATAACAAAAATAGACTAATAAAATGGGCCTGGTCTAGCAAATTCCCAACACCCAGCCCGGGGAGATGTGAAAAGTAAAGGGAATTAATTGAAGATGATGGAATGAGATCTCTGTGGCCAGATGAGGGAAAGAAAATGTAAGGGGAGAATGGGAGTGCATAAAAGCATTTGATGTCTTCCAGTAAATCTTGCAACATTTGCTCATCAGGAGCAGTTCAGTTCTACACAGACTGCTGTTGTCTGTAACTTGCCCCTTTCTCTTGATGCTTCTTCCTAGGGATGCTCGCTGAATGAGCGCTTTTGTTTTCCATTGGCTTACGCTCAGGGAGGAAAGAGGACATATCCTCATTGTATTCAGTTATTGTGGTGGGGAAGGAAAGCAAGAGGAGCGTTTGAATCTGTGAGGCAAAAGTAGCACATTTCAAATGTTCTGACTGGCTCAGATGAGACCTCTCCTGGGTGTAAAATATTTGCGCAGGCTTACTTTACATCTCAGGTGTTTGCCAGTTCCCTGTACAACTCTTTGTGTGCCTCTTCAAGCACAACAGAGTGACCTTTGAAGCGCAGTCATGAATCTTAGCTCTCTGCAATTTGAGCCCGTGGAAACTGAAACCCACGGGAGTCCATAGTGCAAACCATTGCACATACAGCTTGAGGGCATCAGATCCAAACTTCTCTGAATTTCTAGCAGAAAGGTTTGGATGTAAGGCTGTGGGAGAGTGACTATACCTTATGAAGATCATGTACATAAAGATCTCAAAGACATTGATATCAAGTGGATGATTATTCATTCTCCCAATATGTCACTGAATTTGGAAAGAGTCAGATTTCCCAGATTCTGTGGAAATTTTGCTATAAATCTAAGAAAAGGTGCTCAGATTCTGCCTAACCAAAATTTCTGCCTGGCGGATTTTCCAAAACAGTTCTTAATTTTTTTCTTACTGTTCAATGAGTATTTGGTTTCTGGTTTTTGCTTTGCTCTGAATGTGTATTAATCTGAAAAGCTTAAATACTATGTTCCTTGCTAGGTATTACCTCTAATAACTGCACAGTCCTACAAAGGAGGCTATCTGTGCCTGTTGAGTGTGTTCCCAACACTGTTTTCCCAGCATTGTTTATAGCTTCTTTTCTTTAACAGAAACAAACAAACAAACAAACAAAAAGCCATTTGTTTAATAAGAGAAACAAAGAGAATTCCTCAAACTCCGTTATTTGCTAAATAAGAGCAATTAAAGGTATGACCATATAGTTTGCTTGTTCCCTGTCCCTTCATAAATAAAAATACTTCAAACCAGGTTCTTACAGGAGAGTTACAATATAGACTTTTGCACCCTGCAGTCAGAGACGATGCAAACAAGTTTGATCTCTCAGGCTATCATCACCTCCCACTAAAATGATTTCCAATTTACTCAAAGGCAATGCTAGCTGGAAAGACAAAAAGAGAAGAGTTTATTTTTGTCTTTTGCTTTTTTTTTTTTTTCCTTATTTAAGCTTTTTCAAAGAATAAATCTTCATTTTGGGGGTGGAAATTCCTCCTGGCACTTGATTCAGAGGACATAAAGGGGAAAGAAATACGCCCTGTCTATTTTTATTTTTAAATAATTAATGTGGTTTAATTGGTCACTTCACAGGAATGCTTCGGCCTGTTTGGTGCTGATGGAATTGTGGTGAGGTTAAAGAAAAGAGGAGGTTCAGCGTGTACACAAACTGTCCAGTTTATGAGGCATCTGGTGCTGGTATGAAAAATAAAATATGGCTATCATGCATGATGTGCCTCAGCTTTACTGATGTGAATCCAGGCACTATAAACCAGACATGCGAATTGTCCTGAAAGCTACTTAAGCACGATTTGGTGAGCCCAAAGTCGATGAAGAAAACCATGACCTTGTGAAAGCAGGAGACAGGTGAATCTCCCGTTGTCATTTTTCAGCTTTTTGAGAAAGGGCTGGTGTTGGGGATTTCATTGGACACGATATTGTGTAAACATGTGAAAATGCAACTTTTTCTGTCACACGTAGCTTGAGAATAGCATCAAAAGTGACAGCCATAAAGTCATTGAAGACTGAGGGAAAACACGCGAAAGGTGTACCTAGCACAGCCAGGTTGCAAGGTGGTGGGTCTGACAGACTGGTGTCCAGATGTGAGACATGAGCCGTCTTCTCATGGGGGTGTCATGCAGCTGTGCACCATTAGACTTGCCTGTGAATGCGTGCCCAAAGCCAGGAACACTTATACCCCAGAAGCAGAGTCTGGTAGTTGAACACCTCCAGATGGATCATTTCACTAAATTCCTTCCAGTTGAGACTTGACCTAGGCCAGGTTTTAAGCACTTTCTTGCGTAAGCACAGTTTGCAAGCACAAATGTGTGTTTTGGGCATACCGTGTTGGATGCACATGCTCTCTGCTTGAACACATGGGATTTTTCAGGGCAAGACCTTTTAATTGCTCTATTTCCTTCTAATGGGTCTGTGACTCTGCAAGTAGCATTTGCATCTGTCCTGCAAACTCTCAGCTAGAGTCCTGTTCTGAAACAATGTGCTTATAGATGAGCTAGAGTCTCTTCTCAGACAATAAGCCAACAAGTCCTACAATACAAGTATATTTTAGACTGTGCCAAGTGTATTTTAGACTGTGTACCATTCCACATCAAAAGATGACTGATGCCTTCACAGTCTGTGAGGTGATCTACTGAGCTGGAAGACAGAAATAGATGCAATCTGAAGCTTGTCCACAAGGAAGCCAAGTATTTGTAATGGATGACATTGTCTTTCTGGTTGCTCTCTGGTCTGCTGAATGAGAGCTGTGTAGATGTAGCCAAAACAGGATGGGGGACAATCCCAAACTGAAAGCTGCCTACGCCCAGTGTGAATTAGAAGTTATCTAAGATATCAATACAGGGTATCTGCAGCCCCATTAGCACCAAGAAAAGCTGAAACAGACCTCAAACCATCATCTGTCTGTCCAAATGAAAACCTGAGTCTATGAACTTGCAGAGTGCTCTTCAAAGTTGTTTCAGGCTGTTACTCCTGATCTCAGCATCTTTTTCTTTATTTGGTCTTTTCCTTTATAATATCAGCAATAAAATCTAGTCACAGCAGTATCCTTTCATCCAGCTAGGATATCCTGAAAGGCTTATGCAGTTGAAGTAGGTAATAAATTGAAGTGATATTCAAAGGTAATTTTTCATCAGAAATATCTTTTTTCCTCACCTTTGTGTCTCACATTTTTGCCATCAGTATTTCCCAGCTTTGCTGTAATCATGAGTGACTTACTTAAATTCTTTATTGTTGGGTAGATGTGTGGATCTGGCTTGAAAAAGTTCCTATTTTTCGGGCGAGGCCAAGAAGATACATAAAATTCTGCAATGGTGCTTTTGGGTTCTCAGGTAAAAGCTGTTAGTCCTCAACTTTCTAATTCCCCAGTTTGTTTGTATTTTAGAGGGGCCAAAGGTAAAGAACCAAGCCAGTAAACAAAAATAGCCAACAGAGACAACCTTCCCAGCAATATTCCTGGAGATGAATCGCATCCAACTCTCTAGTCCTCCAGCCTGTGTCTAAAACTACATAAGGCTCAAACCACAGTTGTCAGCTTTACTCTGCTGCAATGACAGCTCCGGGTTTTCATGTGGCGTCGTATTTCTGGTAGATGATTCCTGGAGAGTAGACCTGAGCTCCTGCAAGAAATTACTGGATTGTGTGCTTGCCATGTTGTAGAGATGGCTGTCTCCATGGGAGTGATCCGTGACCAGACGTGCACCTGTGCCCAGACTCCCCAGTTGGTAGCCGGTTGTCTCCTTGTTTCAGAAGACGATAGCTGGATGCCTCCATGCAGATCACACTCTATGCCTATAAACCAAGAGCCATTTACCTCAATTTAAAGGCAGGTGTTACTGACTTTCTGGCACGGCTTGTGCACACGCAGAGTCCCACGTGGCTGGCACCTTGCCCAGCTGCTGCTGACCGGCCGTGAAACGTGAGCCGTGTGGGCTCTCCAGCACTGCCTTCACCCACAGGCGATCCCAGCCAGCCACGTGCTCGGGATAAGCCTCTCTTCTCATAATTCCGAGGGTAACAGGCCCTTGCAACAAAGGTGCTCGAAACCTGGCTTGTGTCTTTCTCTGAAGGGCTAGGAAGGCAAATAGCCGTGCTGGCTCAGCCGACAACTGGTAGCTCTGCTACATGAATACAGCCCAAAAGCACCATTTTGCAGAACAGTTTTCATCCATGGGATCCTTTCAGGACTGCGTTGGAGTTTGGCTGTTTTGATGTATATCCTATGAACAGAGCCCATCCCTGTTCCAAAAAATTGCCTGCTTTTATGCTGTGGTACAAAAGGATTGTTTTCTTCCTGCAGCCTGATTCAATTTTAAACCCAATTTTTATAGCTCCTATCTGTATAGACTTCCAGTAAGACTATTCTCATCTGAGCAAAAATTGGTTTGAGGAAGTCTTACCACAAACCCTTAAATACTTTGATATGACAGTATCCATTGCACTGACAAAGTCAAGGTTAAAAATAGAGTTTACAGGCTTAAGTTTGGCATTCAAGTTGACTGCAATATTGCAAAACGATTTAAAGTCAGCAAAATAATGTTTAACATGTCCCGGATCCCAGATCTCCTTGGAGGAACAGGAGAAAAAGAAGCAAAAAAGCTAAACAACCACAATATCAGGTCAGATGGTAATTTACTGCTGCCAAGCCTCCTCCATACAAAATCATTGCAGATGCTTCTTGGTCAGTGGCAGTCTAAACAAGCAGTGAAACATTTACAGCTGTAAGCCTGCATGCCTCTTTCCCTTCTGGAAGGGTAGGTGCATGGTTCCAGAGAGGACCCTGATCAAGTGAGGATCCTGTGGCAGGATCAGGGCAGTTCTGGAGCTAAAAGAAAGATTTTGATAAGGAGACTCATGAGTGGTTTATGTGTTCCTGCAAGGGAGGGTTAGAAGATTTTGTTGCCAAATCACTGATCCTTTTTGCACTGTTGTGTATGGAGGATGTAAGGGACTCACATTAGCTACACAGAAGGAAAAGGAACATTTTGTTTCCCATGACACATAGTACTAATTCTATCTCTTTTTACCCATTTTTTTCTCCTGGTACTTTGGGGCTGAGGTTTAGCTAGAGACAGGATGTGAGGCAAACATCCCAGTACTGATGGAGGTAGTGAGAATATCGTCTGGAGCGCAGCAGGTATGAGCACTCATAACCTCAAGATTAAACCCATTCCTAGATTTGGCTTTGGGAGGGATTTTTTTTTTTTTTTTCCATTGCTCGGGTCTGGTGTAGATTAATTTGGAGAGATCTTGCTTTTCTTTGTAAAGTAGGATTATAATTTGTTCTTTAGGACTCCCACCATGACAAACTCCTTCCAAAAGTGAAGGAACCGGGAGAACAGTCTGTGCTAGCTCTCACCCAGAGTGCATGACTGTCCTTGTACCCTTTTAGCATTTTATAACAGGTCCCAAGCTTCAAAAGGGTGCATAAGAATGGTGATGGGAGACAAGAAGCAGTTCTGAGTATGTTTTTTGACTACAGGTTTATACATGTAGACTTGAAACTATCAAAATGGGGTTTATTTTCTGCCACCCAATGTACTTTTTTCTGTCCATAGTGTGTTGTAGTTTGGAATGATTTGCATTGCACCATCACTGAAAAACCTCAGCAAAAAATCAGTGTGATGATGTGCTAGAAACTCAGTGACTTTATTACAGGCTGACTGATTTGCAAGGCTCCCCAGTGCCTCCTATTATAACGCATGCTGCTTTCAGTTGTTTATGGTTTTGCCAAAGCTGAATGTTTGGGTTCAGGTTGTCTATGCTGGATATATGCCTTCAAGCTGAATTGTTTTTTGTTGTTCATTTTCCACCCTCCAAACACCTTTCTCATCTGTCTTGACCTGACAAATATCTAAAGTCATACAGTCACCATTTTCCAGGCCTGGGTTTAAGCAATACTGAGGAGAGTCTGTCAATAAGCAATGACCCACAGAAGGAATGAAAGCACTAGGAAAAGGTCGGGAAGTTCTTGGAGAAGCCAAGAATTGCAACTACATTTCCCAAGCCTACAGACTGTGTTTTAACTCTCAGATTATTCTCCTTGTCTCCTACTGATAAGACAAGTCTCGAGTTCAGAGAAGTCAGAAGCTTTGGATCAGTTCGGTTTGGGAATCTTTATTCTACAAATAGTTTTCCTTGCGCACCTTGTGTCAGATATGTCTCGTTCTACAGTATCTCTGAACACTAGTCCTGTTCCTATTTGCAGCCCTACAGGCATCTGTGGTAACTACAGACTCTGCTGAATTTCCCAGAGATGAAGCCAGGTCCTGTCCAAACAAGAAGTAATGAAGCCCCTTCCACGGGAAAGATGACTTGGTAGCAGGTAGGGGGGCAAAAATAGAAAAAATGAAGGTGGGGTGAGGATAGGAGAGCAGAGCCAACATGCAGCACCTGGCTTTTCCATGAAGAGATCCAAGATATCTGTCAGTGCTGCCCAGTGGTAATCAGTCTGGGTCAGGAAAGTCAGTGATAGATCCCACAGTTGGCCCTGCTTTCTACTTCTCCCAGCTCTGTGGATGGCCAGCTTGGTCCTGGCCTCATCATTACTGAAGGAGTCATCGTTTGACTCCCTGGGAACGGACAGAGGAAGAAAGCACTGCCAGAAACTCAGTGTAAGGTCCCAGGGAGCTTCACAGGACCTACAAAATCCTTGGGATACAGCTACAGCCTCAGCTACCTCTACATGGGGAGGGTTTTGGTCATGGCAAACCAGCTGCTGGAGAGAGATCCTGAAACCTTGGGGGTTTCAGGAGAGAACACTGTGATGTGTGAGGAAAATGCTGCCAGCTGAAAGGTTTTTTCAATGGGAAAGTTGAGTGAAGCTGGTTGCTTCCTTTCCCAAACCAACAATAAACACACCAGGTGCAGTTTACCCTAGAAATCTGCAAGAGCTCACCATCCTTTGAAACCAAAGCTGATGGCAGCACAGACTTGCAAAAAATAATTTGGAATATTTTTGGTGGGACAAAATAGTATTAAACAAGTTATGTGAGGTTCAAAAAGAGGTGATATCATTATCTCTCTCTCATGGTGACCACACATGACCACAGTGTCATGGACCTAGACAGTGCTCCTAGGGAAAGGTTCGGCCCAGTTCACCCTGGTGTAGTTCACCCTGACTCAGGGTAGTAGTCAGAGACAGACACATCTCTGTGACATGCTCTGGCTCCAGAACACTACACTTCTGTGAAATTTCCTTATTTTGAAAATACACCAATGAACTCTAGTTCAAATTTTAAGTAATACATAAATCACAGCAGATTTTGGCTTAAAATACAATGCCTTAAAAAAAAAAAAAAATATGTATGTGTTCACTAATCCAGCCAAGAACTGTAATAAACTGTCAACATCAGTCTTGTTCACTTCATTTTGGGGTCTTGCTAGTCCTCACACAAATGTTCTTCAGCTATGATCTCCAGGCTGGTGGTCTGTGGAGATTTTTCTGTTCCTGTGGTTCTGTTTTCTCTATCTGAATCTGATAAACCTCATTAAAAGAAGCCAATACCCCATGGGATGGAATGTCAGGCCTGAAATATTGTGCTCTGAATTGACCCCACACCAGCCAGCTCCATGTGGCAAGAAGCGCAGTCATTTTAGTGCATTGCTGAGCCCAGCTAATAAGAGATTGTGAGAAGTATGCTATATTAGTTGTCACTCAGCACCTTGTGATTGCATTTCCATGGCTGTTGGACTAGTTTGCAATGTGGGCAAAAAATGTCCTGCCTGCTTGCAAAAGCCTGTGTGGAGCTATGTGCATGTATGTTTAATCGCACAAATGAATTCTGTAGCTGACATGAAAATCCTTGCCCAGCATACAGGAAGGATATATGAAGCAGTATCATCCTTGCTGTCCTTTGAAAAGAAATTTGAACATGGGAAATTTTCCTGAGAGAAGGCAGGGACAAATCATGGTATTGCAGTTACACAATGACATAAAACAGCAGGAGAGCCGTAAAGATTTATGGACGGGGTCCTCTGTTCCCAGGTAAAGGAAAACAAGTACTTCCATAAGAAGAGAAGGAGGCAGGCAAAAAGTGTAATTCTTGCTGTAAAATCTCTTAAATTAAAAGTGCAATATAAAGACAGCCCTTACGGCAGCTCAGCTTAGTTTTCACAGTCCCATACCTTGTTTGTTTGGTTTTGCTTCTTTTACTAAGATGCTATTCTCTCCTGAACCATCCATGCCCTAATCACCCCTGTGTCGTGGTGTTTGCTGTCTTAATCAGTAGTTGCCATGCCACATATTTGTGCCTGCTTCCTGCACCCTGTGCCAACTCTGCCTTGGTTTTTCTGCAGCAGGGTTTCAGCCTTCACTCAGCTACACCAGCTTTTGCCAGTACAACTTGTCATCAGCTCTAAGGTCAGTTCCTCTCTGACATCCCATTCACACGTCATCAGGCAGCCATGGGCTCTGTGCTAAATCCAACCCTACAAAAGAGAGGGCTTAGCAGCGCTATAAAAATTAAAGAGGTGCCTTTGTCTGTGTTCGTCACCTCCCAGGTGACACTCTATTGAGACCAGCGGTTCCTGGTCTGAGGCTTGTGCCCGTCGTGAGCACTACGTGGCAGGCAGATCTAGTCCAGGAGACAATCAACATGGAGCAGCAAGTCCACACTGGCAGCTGCTGTTGCAAAAGACAACTTCTGTTGTTGGTGGTGGTTTGTTTTTTGTGTGTGTGTGTGTTTTTTTCTTTTCTTTTCTTACAGAAGGCTGTGTCCATCCCGTGATGTTTCATCTACCAGTTCCTAATGGTCTTGGAAGCATTTTCAGACAGGTTCAGCTGACTGCCGAAGAAGACACCAAAGCAGTTTCCCCCATCAAGGTTTGACTCCATCCCAGCAGACATGATGTGCTGCCCATAGGTTTGTTTGCCGTTCCCAGTGACAAGGGACTGTGACCACCCCCAGACCAATCTCTGACTTGCAACAGTCTAAGAGGAGGTGGTGATAGTGAATAAAGATAAGCACAAGTTTTGGTCACTGCCATCAGACTCTAGGATGTATTTTATTGGCTGAGGGGTTCTACGGTGATGTTTTCTTCCTGCTCATTCCTTTGGGAAAATTTCTAAATAGGCATTCAGATGAACACATAGCACTGAAGGATTTCAAGTACTTTGAGACAGCAAATAGATTTTACCTACAGAACACTCTTCTTAGGGTAGAGGAACACTCATTTCACCATGCAGATAGGAAACCCAGGACTGTCACACTGAGATTTTGGATACAGTTTAGGAGCTAAACTGAGATCCCTCAAGGCGTTGGTCTTCCATCACCCCAGGACCCACTATCCACATGTTTTTCCTGGTTAGCTGTGAGGTGCCCAACCCTTGCTGCCATACACACAGGTCTGGCAGGCTGTGAATTCCTAGCAGCATCACCTTGCAGGTCTGGCTGAAACAAGCACCAGGAGCCCATGGAGAGCCTGTGGGAGCAACAGAGCCACTGTTCCTTTTTCCTCCTCTTTCCTCCAGCCCCAGGTAACACCCGGGCTCCTGCAGGGCCCTTCAGCTCAAGCCATGAAGAATTCCTGTCTCCTCTCCTGCGTGTTTGTGACATCTGTTACCAGGGGTGGGAATAGTTCCCTCTGGCACCAACAAATGTCTTTTGTTATAATATCATTGTGCTCCTTACAGCTTAATTAAACCTCAGATGTGACATCAGCCCTAGAGAGATGAGGCTTCATTTCTCAGAGCTAAAGGATAGAGACTTTGGCTATGTGCCACTCTGAAAGCAGCGTGTGCTCCTGGCCATGCTGTCAGTCTGCACAGATGACCTCCTGCCAGCTGGGGAGGGCTCACCAAGCCCTGTATTCAAATGCTGTGCATGTTTTTGTCATGCAGGCCCATGCATCCAAGAAGGACCTCTCCAGCTGAGCTTGCAGGGTGGAAATGAGCAGTTCTGAGTTTCTGAGAGGCCCAGAGATCACATCTAGTGATGCTTTGTACCACAAGCAGTTTATGGGCTCTTGACCAAGTCACCTTAATCTCATCTGGAAGATAAGGAGCAAATATATTCCTCATTTCCAGGGTTGTTTGGAAATGGCATATACCTGTAAAACTGTGGCTTTGAATACTGCTGTAGTCTGAACAAAATATAGGGCCCCAGAACATGAAGTAAATGTGCCCTGGTTAATCAATCCTCTCTTCCATTCTCCACAGAATGGGGTGGCCTTTTACTGCTGGCCTACAAACACCAGTCCTCCTTAATGCAAGGGGGCTGTTGCTCCTGTATGTAGTTGTCTGTCACTGCTGGGCTCTCTGTGGGAGTGTGGCTGTGAACGTGCTGAAAAGCCAGCTTGTACTCAGGAAGCACAGGAATGCCTGCAGAATAAATAACAATGTAAATTAGACAGGACTGGAGCTCACCAGCCTCAGCAGGAGTTATCCCCTTGTCCAAACATCCAGCCAGCAGCTGATGAGCTTCCTTGTGTGCTCAGCAGTGCTCCTGCCAAGCTGAAAAGATTAAGAAGGAAAACTTGCCCCAGCTGAACAAATAGCTCAAAGGTCTGCCTGAGGCTCAGTAGATGACTGGGGCAGCACAGTTAGGCATTAGTTTCTGTAGCCTGAGAGACAAATTCAACTGCCATCACACCCAGCAACCACTGCCACAATACCCTGCAGGACCTGCAACACACCTGAAATTGTGCCCCCTGGAAATGGTCTTCACACAGCAGTCAAGAGTTCAATACTTCAATTGTGGGTCCAAAGACACAAGTTGGTTGGACCAGATGATCTTGGAGGTCTTTTCCAACCGTAATGTTTCTATGAAATTCAGGTACCTTCCACTCTCAGTCATGCTGTCCTTTTAACCACAGAAAGAGGTACCTGGGGAACCAAATGCCTCCTGCCCTCCTTCTCCTTGCCCAAGCACACAACTAATTTGCAAAATAGACATCATGTCTTCCAGAAACGTTGACAGTCCTGCATGTTTCATCACTGCTGCTGAGCCCAGGAGTCAAGTTCTTCTTGGTTTATCTCCCCTACGATGGTTGATGGCTCAGCAGAGACTGCAAATCTATGGCTTCCAGCTAGTGAAGCACCACTCAAAAACATCTTCTAATTTACAGCCAAACATTTATGCAAACACTGTAAATCCAGAAATGATCCACAGGGACTAGTGTAATCATACATTAAGAATAACACAGCATTATGAAACACTCATGACAGGTTCAACCCCACCTGCTTTAAATCACCTTTAATGGCTTTGGCCCCATCTCAGTCCCCAACTGAAATTAAACCTGCTGTCACACTACTTTTTCTGACATGCCTGCTGCACCTGAAGTCATCACCAGAGACTGACAGCAGGGAAGAGAGGGGGTTGGAGACCCCAGTGAATGTTATCATCACATGGGGAACTTTTAATAGGTTTTCCATCATAGCCGTAAACTGAATGATCCACAAACTTTTATGATGATCACCCTATGGTGTCCCAAAGGATAGAAAATAAAACACATTTTTATTACGCCTCTTGAAAGATATAACCACTCATTTTTTCTCTGAAGGAACCCCACAGATGCATGACTTAACAACTACTTTGCTTTCTGAATGTAAAATAGTCTTTTGGGTGGTCAAACTGAAAGTAACTCTCACAGCTTAACACCAGGACACCCCAAAACAATGCAGACATGTTTTGTCACCGCCTAGACCCTCCAATGTCTGTTTTGGGGTATCCTGGAGTTAAGCTATGACTTTAAGAAAAGTTGGAGTGATCATTCCTGTTATCCCTGAGAAAGGAATGAGAAATGTGTAGCTTTTTCCTTTCTGACAGCATTTGTCACATTTACCTGCTTTCCTCTGCAACTCTGCTTTCACCAGAAATTGCTTGCACTGCTATGCCACTTATGTGGCTATCTGCACCCACTCAGTGCAGATGGAGATTAAAATTAGATATAGCTATAATTCCTCTGAAAGCACTGTGTCTGGAGGGATAGTCAGTGTTTTCTATTGAACAAGTAGATACCACTGATTTTTTGTTCAGTACCAACCCCTTGGGAATGGTACATGACAGGAAACCAGTGAAAGTAGTATTGGGTCTCTAGGAAGCCTTTTTGTGCTGCCCTCAAAGGAGGGAGAGAAATCTGAAGTCTGGAGGGGAAAACTCCTAATACGAGACAGAAGGTGACTCAGCCGACCTTTTCAGGTGCAGGTTTGGGAAAAGGAAACAAACAAAAGTCTAAGTTCTGTAAAGCATTTCATGAATCTGGATTCAGACTGTCATCTCTAAGATGTTTAAAACCTAGGTTCCCGTGTTATGAGTATTATCCAACAGGGATCCCTATCTAGACTGTGGAGTGACATTAACATTTCAAAATTTGGTCTATTTTAGGTATGTATCCCTTAGGAAACACCCCTCTTTTACTCGCTAATACATTTACGGAGTGTTTGTAGTGACTGTTCCTGATGTGAGCACCCAGAACAAGAGGAGGGTTAATTTGGACACTTAACCATGTCATCCTATCCCCAGCCTTGAGGAGTTTCCATCAGAGTGTCTACAACCCATCTTAACAGTCTTGCTGAAATCAGTGGCCTAATGTGAGAAAAAAAAAATAAAAACATTATCCATAGACACCGGGGGATTTACAGTTGCAGAATGCAGAAAGCAGGACAGTGGTTATGCAGCTGAATTATATAGCACCCAAGGACAGGAGCTGATTTAAAGTGACCTATAAATATCCAAGCACTTGTCACAGAGGGTGGCTTAAATGTGTCGCCTCTGACTCCTTCAACAAATCATATGAATAGGGAGGTCACACAAACAAAAGTAAATGAAAAAAGTAAATGAAAAAGTGTTTTATCAGTCAGATACTGTGAAAAGGCCTCTGACATGGCAGAAAGTTGAAACTACAAAGTTTGAAAATATTAACTTGGCAAAAAGAGAAAAAAATGGTGCTTTTCTCCCACTGTGCAGTTCTGTTTCTTTGTCCTGGCATCAAGCCACAAACTGCATAAATCCTTGGAAGTGCCTCCTAGTACACACGTGGCTTCAGGATTGAGAATGGTGTCAGTGTATCTTAAATGACAAGTGTCCATTTGCCTGCTCTAAATGGTACAGCAGAGAAGTGTCAGCTACAGGAATGGACTACGGGAGGGAATGACTCCGCAGCAGTAACCTGTGCTCAGCAGCTCCCTGTGTGAAGGTTGTTGAAGTGCACGTGCCTTGCCTGTATCACTTCTCGCAGATACCTGTCAAATTTGTCCTTACAAACCTTCAGCAATGGAGACACCCCAGCTTATCAGGCAGGCAGTTCAGAGCTTCGCTGTCTTTTCTATTTTCCCATTGCAAAGCTGATATTTTCCTTGCCTGATTAAGCCTGCAGT
Organism: Anser cygnoides; assembly: GCF_040182565.1. NCBI lineage: Eukaryota > Metazoa > Chordata > Aves > Anseriformes > Anatidae > Anser > Anser cygnoides. The sequence goes on from NC_089878.1 coordinate 31,680,595, forward strand.
TTCTCTTCTTGCTCTCCACAGACCCCAAGAGCCATTTATCATCTTCGTCTATATGCATTCCTCTTTAAAACATGAAGACAGAGAGTGTGTTGAACACCATAATGTTTTCAGTCTTTCCTTTAGAGTTTTCCAGAACTTTGATCAACTGCTTCTTTTTCCTCTGGATCTCACTAGAGGTTTTGTCCTCTTTATGAAGTGTGATGTCTATAAAAATACACGGTACTTCAGCTAAGACTTATTGATGGTGAGTCAGAAATTATTGTTTTAGACACCTTGCAAGGTGATGTTCCTCTTTATGTGTCCATTTTTCATAGCATTCTGAAGTCTTGTCTCCCATTTGGTTGGAATCCCCAAACTCACACTGGGAAATACAAAACCTTTGCTTTGCTATTTATTCCCCATCTTATGTATTCCCTGTCTGAGCCACTGCATATCCCTTCATAAGCAGAAAACTATGCCCATCTTTGAGGAAACAAATCATGTTTATTTCAGCCCACTGCTCCAACTGGGAAAAACCTCTGCAAATTCCTGTCCCAGTCTCTGATATTCTGTCCCAGTATCTCATTTCTGATAGAGTTTTCAGATCCTTAAGGTTCAGACTAAACTCACTTTTAACATTTAACCTTTTGACCATTGGAAGAGATGTTTGAATGTCATGCTCTATTCAACAGCTGTCTTCCCGTAGATTTAAAAAGCATGGCACATTCCCATCACTAAACATGTCCTTGATTTCTGTGGGATTCATGTGATACTAAGTTTGTCCGTATCAGTCCCTTATCATTAAGAAAATAATAATTTAAAAGATTCTCTGTGTTTGTTATTGAACTGCACTGGACAATTTCTCTTCCTATTCTTAATAGCAAATTGATATTTAAAGACAATTCTCCTACTTCCAGTATCTTGTGTTCAGTTACTATGGTCTGTAGATCAGACATATTGATTCCTAATAAATGCCTTACAAAAGTTCTCCTGGATGCTTACAAAGCAGAAATAAATTTGCCAGGCAAAGGTATCTGGCAGGAATCACTGGTTCCTGACCTCATTACTCATGCATCTGCATACAGCTGCCTCTCAGCCCCACCAAAAGCAAACCCCAGAGGCCTGGGAGATGATTGTGTGTACTTCAATGTGCCAAATTCCCAGTAGAATAGCACCCCACACACACCACATCAGAGTGCTTTACCCGTGCTTTGAAGGAATTACTTCCTTAAAATGCCTCTGGTTTAACGTGAAAGATGAGTTCACCCTTGTGGCCCTGTCCTGGCCCTCATTCTCTGCTGAGGCTGCCATTTTATAAACAAACTGATGTCTTCTAAAGGCTATGAGGACTGCAAAAACTTCTCTGATTGCCCTCCACTTCATGTCCACATGCACTCACTCACCCACAGAGCCAGGTTCTGCCACATTCCGTCTTAAGGTACTTCTAAACCAAACTATTTGGGGTCCACTGACTTCCTGAGCCAAGATATTATTTTTTATTAAAGCCCAATGATAGATTTCACTCCTGGAGATTCATCTAGATATTTTTTGAACCCCAATAAATTTTCCAGAACCACAGTAATGTGTAGCAAAATGTTCCATAGCTGAACTGCAAAATGTGTGATAAACATCTCCTCTTCCTTTTGTCCTGCCACTTATTTAGTTTCTTCTGATGTCCTCTGGCTCTTGAATGGGACAAGACAGCAGAAAATCAGTCCCTATCCATCCTTTCAAAGGTATTCATAAATCTGCACCTCTTTTCCAAGGATCTCATTAGCTCCCTACAGATAGGCAAATTGCTCCCTTCCTCCTTCTTGCATCACAACAATTTCTGTGATGAACGCATGTACTCCAGAAATGGACTGAGAGCCATCTGCCTCATTATGTGTCTTCAGATGGTCACTTCAGTCCATGTGTGCTGGATTTGGACTATCTCCTTTGATCAGTAAACTGTTAAACACCTGTAGAAGAATGTCACTGCCAAGCATCAGTTGTTACCCATTGCGACCAGTTACCACGTCTCTCCTCAGTAGGAGAAACTGCCTTCTCTTTTTCCATGGCAAACGTGCAGTGATACATTTTAGCTTATTCTGAGGTGTTAAATTAAATTATTCTGCATTTGCCCAGGGATGAATTGACTCAGCATTTAGGTTAAGCATTTGCTGTAAGGTTTGCATCCAGACAATTACCTCAGCTTAGCTGATGCTTAGTAACTTGTTAAGCCACAGTATCTTAATTACAAGTCTGAGACCTAAGGCTTTCATAAAGCAGACTGGAATTTTAAGATAACTTTGGCTTCTATTTTGGAAGGTTGGAATAAATTCCAGGGCAAAACTATTCTAAAACAAACCCTGCATTACAGTCTCACATGTAGTCAGAGGGGTTTTGTATATAAAACAGGATTTGCAGTCATTTTTTTCTCTAATCCAAACTGTCCGCCGAATACAGAAATAAAATGAAAAATTACCCTTGGCATAGCTAATTGCAATTAGAGACTTTTGAAAATTCAAGCGCTCATTCCCCACTTTAAATACAATTCAGCAAAGTGTTTAAGCTCTGACTTGAATGAGATGACTTAAGTGATTACAGTTAACCATGTGCTGAAGCATTTTGCTGAACCAAGACCTAAGGGGGAGAAAAATGTCTTAAAACTATGGCAATTCTTCAGCTGAAACAACACAGAAAACCCTTGCTCTGGGTAACAAAACTGTAGTTCTTAGGCATTTTTGATCTCAAGAAACAAAAGCTTGCTTTATTGTGGCCTGTTCTGCAAACTATGTCTAGTCTGGCCCTTTGCAAGCTGCAAAATATCTTGTTGGAGCAAATGTCTCCCCTCCGGAGTTAAGAGATAGCATATTACCTTTGATGGCTCTACCAAAACTGGCAACAATTTAACCCAGATATTTTGCAGTTTGGTTTAACATGTTCCTAAAAGTGGGTGCACAGCAAGAAACCTGAAATTATTTTTTGTCCTTTGCTTAATAGGATCATTCCTAACAGCAGCATAATCAGCATAACTTCATCACTTGCTCTAGATTGACATGGTGTGATTTAGAGTGTCTATTGGCTCAGTAAAACTCAGATTACATAGACACAAAAGTGACTCACATTATCACCAAGATATATTCCTGTACGTTGCCACTGAACTTGTTAATATTTTGTACTTAAACACTGCACAAATATGTGGAATTAGCCTTTAATTTGTTCAAATCAGTCCTTGTGGCTCAGGCATGATGTTTTGTTGGGGTAACATCAGAGAATATGTTTGTTCTTCCCCAACCATTTACCACACATAACATGTACATCCATGATTTTTATGACCTAACAAATTCTTCTCTCACTCATTTACCATGGTAAATGGCATTCATTTACCATGGTAAATGGGACTGTAATACCAAGGAAAGCAACTGGGAAGACTGCAGTACAAATTCAGACCTTGTAAATATTCCAGCCATTCATGTTAGGCATCAGCTGTGGTTGAGATGTGGGCATTCGGTTTTCTTGTTGTTGTTGTTATGCTAGACGATTGCTGTTTGAGATAATTACTGAAGCATGGCCTTGAGGGGAATGCCTTTATTCTGGATCTTGGAGAACACCCTTGCTAGTTTCTGTCCATTGGTTTAAGGGTAACACAGAGTCCTGCTTTTGAGAGAGAAATTGGTGAAGGGAACGTTTTCTTCTCAACCAAATCTTCTGTGCTTTTTGTGCTCTGTAGTAAGGGCAAATCTGGCTTCCACAATCGTTCTAGTCCAGTGTCTTTCTACTACAATCTCTTCATGGTCCTCTTATAAGCAATGAATTCATTTGGGGCGATAATCCATTTGAAGATAAAAATGAAACCCCAATAGCACATAAGGTGAGAGGCAAACCTCATGTAACCCGTGTCAAGCTCATTACTCTTTGTTGAGCTACCACATAACTAACAGCATGCTATCTAATCTTAACTTAGGCATCAACCGAAAGAAAACCCAGGCCGTTCCTAGATAAACTGTTCCAGTGTTAAAAAATGTGCAATTTATTTCTGCCCTCAATTTGTCACTCAGCTTTCAGCGCTTGGATTATGCTCACTAGATCCAAGTCTTGTATTAATAAAAGACTAGCAAACGAAGACAGAATAAACTCCAAGAAATCCTCTAGCTCATCTCCCTGCCCTAAGGTAAGACCCACTCACTCTGCCTGTGCTGATCCTAAGACCTTCTGCAGTGGTGACTGCACAACCTCCCAAGGCCCGTGAGCAAGATCTCTCCTTACTACATCAATCATAATCCTTCGGTGTGTTTTATGTGTTTCAGCTATTTTGGTGGTGTGGTGGCTCTTCATGGAGGAAGCCCTGCCTTGGATGGTGCAGCAGCACTGTGCTTTGTTGGGCATCTGTCTTGGGTGCCTAAAGTAGTGAGGTTCCTGCTTGATGGTTTCGGGGTGGTTGTTTCTTCACCTTCTCACAGAGATGCCTCTTCAAGAACCATACTTCTAATTGGCACCAGTAGATACCTACGTACAAAGTGTTTTGTAACCAGCAGCTTGTAACCCCCACTGCCAGCAAGTGGGTCTCTGGCTCCCGTGGGGATTCCAGTGGTTTTGCCCTGGGTATTGAACTCCAAAAACTGCTTCATTTTCACAGGAGCTGAAAATGCCTGGCACATCTAGCCCTTGCGCACGAGGTCTGGCAAATGCTGCAGATTATGAGGTTTCTCACTCTAAGGAAAACACTGCAATTAACAACACATTAATTAACAGAAGAAAAAGCAAGTTGTTTTTGGAAGTAAATGCCTGCTCACTCAGAAGCCTCTAGGAGACCCACTGAGCCCTTCTGTTAACAAAGTTGCATTAGCCTCCAGACTAATCAGCCCAGAGATGTAGAAATGGGCTACACTCTGTGCAGATCCAGATTTCAAGAATCCATTTTCTGGTGATGGATTTTTTTTTTTCCCTAAGCCAAAATTCTGCTGGCATGGAAAAGGAAACCCTGGGATGCCAGTAGAAGCAGCAGCTAAAAAGTAGCAGGCACAGCCTTGCTTTTTATAATTCTGCTGTCATAGGATAGAAGAAGCAAGGGTTCAGCATGTGCTTGGCTGAGAGATCTAAGCCTGCTTTTAGAAAGCCATACTCGGCGCTTTTTGGACTGATAAAGCCTCTTTGAAGCACCAAAAAAAAAAAAAAAGTGTTTACAGAACCTGGCTTGTCTAATTTGCCAGTGTTAGGAGAGGCAGGGCTCAGTCTGATGTCACTTTTCACATCCAGATAAGAGAAGCATGCCAGGTTAGTTTTCTAGTTCTCTGTGTTCCGTGGTATGGTAAGCTCTTAAGGAGGTTTCCTTTGGGAAAGAGATATATAATATACAAATGTAAACCATGGGATAATTGATTATAGTGAAGAGAATTTAACTATATGCTGAAAATAAAAAAGCAAAACCCAGAACTGCTGCTAACTGGTTAAGTTTAATCAGGGCTGTTTAGAAAGCTGGTTCAGGTGGTGTTTTAATGATTTAATGACCTTTGTGTAGGCTCATCAAAGCACAAGTCAGCAGCCATGGTCATGTTACACTCATGTACTGGTTGCACAAAGCCAGATAGCTGCTGTTCATTAGCCTGAGCGTGGCTGTTGTCTTACAGGCCATGTTCTGGGTATTGCTGACTCTTTGAGTAGCTCTGGGGACTCAGCAAAGGAATAAATTATTGCTCATCATTGAGAACTGGGGAGGAATTTTCCGATGGAAGTGTTTGTTGTCGGAAAATGTGGGTTCATTGACAGCTGCACACGTGGCAAGGGTGGACTGACTTCAGTGACACCTTTTTTTTTTTTTTTTTTTCTTTTGACAAGAACAGTTTTCAGGTCCAGCACGGAATTTTTAGTCAAAAACAGAGCAGAAAACAGCAACTCCAGAGTGCTCATTTCTCGAGTGATTAGCATGTGAACTTGGAGATGGAAAGCGTGGGTTTAAGTCCCTGTCGTATCTGATTTGACTTTTACATCCCTATGTCTCTAGCAGATCCCTTCACTCTGGAGGTGGTTATGTGAGGAGAAGAACATGATCTCTCTTGCTGGGGAGGGCTGTCTCCTTCTTTGTTTTGCTTTGTTTGTTTGTTAAGAATACAGCATTATTTCATGCAGCAAGAGAAAAAGAAAAACAAAGTTCTTGAAATCTCAAGTGATGCCAGGACATATTTTCTACCCAGCTACTTGCCATAAATAAAACTGACATTTTATATCTTGGCCTTTACAGCTAAATGACTGCCATGATTTTTTTATTTTTTTTTTCTTAATAAAATAGAGGCCATGTTAGCACACACTCTCTACCAGAGATTTTGGGCTTGTTTCTGTTGGTGCAAAACAGAGATACTGAAATATCAATTTGGAAAGATACTCAAGGGTCTTTTTTTTTTTCCCTGCCAAGCTTAATTTTCTATTTGGGTGAATTGTCTGCAATCCAGATGGTATCTTTGAGGGGGAATGTAGGCAGGAAACTTTTTTTTTCTCTTTTTCATCCAGAAATCACACCACAAATGAATTTGAAAAGGCTGCCATTTAGAAAAGACCTGTTTCAGGAGATCACAATTTGAATGTTGCAAAGGTGACAAACAGAGCTTTTTTTTTTTTTGCTTTTTTTTTTCATGCAGTTCTTTAAATTTTTCTAAGTCCTCGAGTGGACATTGAATGACTCACCAGAAAACTGCTTTTAGAACATTTTATTTTGACTAAAACATTTCTCACTGTGCCCTTCAGCAATGGTTTTTATGCTGCAATTCTGTCAAAAAATTTGCATGATGATCTACAAGAAAAAAATGCATATGTCTCAATCTATAACTGCCTAGCTGTGCACATGTGTAGAGTACCTGGGGATAGGGTCTTTCCCTTTCCTGGCACAGATCTGAGTTTGATCCTGTGCTTCCATTGCATTGCACTTTTTAGAGCATTTCTCTGCATTCTCAGACAGTGATTTTTAACAGTAAATAACATCAACAATGAATAGCTCAGAATGTCAAGCTCTTGAACTCAGAATTGAGTTGCACAGGGAACAGTAGAGTTCAGTGTCTCAGGATGAAAATAACATGCTTGTATCTGACAGAACTTAGTTAAATTCCTGCCATGGACATTTTTAATCTTTGTGATGGTTCTGGAGCTAAGATTGAGGTTTGCACATATATACAAACATACTCAATGGTATATTGCTTGTAGTAAGACCCTTTCATTTCCTCTGAGTCCTGGACTCAGTTCATGCAATGACTCATGAGCAAACAGCTTTGCAGAATGTATCCTTTGATTTGTAATGCTCCCCGCTGTGCCTCTGCAAAGTCTTTTATTTCTTTGCAAAGTTTGGACAGAACACTTTCATAACTATAATCTCCCAAAAGCTGAAATCAATGGGATCTGTATCCATTACACTAGGGATGAATTTGTCTTGCACTTTCAAACTTTGAGAATTGGAAGCTTTAAAACATTCAGATTTGAAGGCAAGAACACATACTATCACTTAGGAGCCCAAATCCCATTAGTTTTCAGTAGACATTAGGCACTAACAGCAGATTCTTAAGTAATGTTTTTCAGATATCTAGCAGCAGTCCAAGGTCCTTAAGGCTCCTTTTTAAATCCAAGCTCCCTGTCTATGTCTGTGCGGCATCCAGTAGATGTACTTGAGTTCAGAGCAAGCCAAATGCCTTGAGATGGTGGCACCCAGTTTTAAGGGGTTGGACAGTTTTCACCACCTCAGAAATGCATTCACCTGGATGAAGAGACATTCGGCTCAGAAGTCAGATGTGGCCCTGCTCTTTGGCTTGAACCACGGACAAGTGAAAGAGGCTGACAAACCTCATCATAACCCCATCACAACCCAGCCTCTCCAAACATAGCAGGGTGAAGGGAAATGGCTTGCCTACCATGTCAGGTAGTAAAGCCTTATGTGCTTTCTGTAACGTCCATCCATCCTTTCTCCCCATCTGCCATTTCTGTGGCATTTCTACATCTAATTCCCCCCAGCTGCCCTAGGCAAACCTGGTAGCTGCAAACAGCACTGTCAGCAACACATTTTCTTCCATCCCACCCAACAACATCTGAACACTTCATAAATTCTGAGGGATTTGGGCTTTACAATAGCTCTGCTGAGAGCAGGCTCATGCTACTTGCTTTTATCGATAGATGAAGAGTTGAATGATGTAATTATTTAGAAAAGATTATTACAAAAGTCTCCACTTAAGTGGGGTTGATATAAATTATTATATATTTTCTTGGTAGTCTCTCTGCTTCTCCTTCTTGTCTCAATGTTGAGGGACAATTAAAATATTGACTGGACAGTGAGAGCTAAATGAAAAATTTTGTCACAGTCATCTTTTGTTCTCTCTTCTTACAGGACACTTTATCGTGTTGAGGACTTCAAAGGACGGCACCAGATAAGCAGCAGAGAAACACAGATTAGCTGAGACATCAACAATTGTTGGATGAGGTCAATTAAAAGCCAAATTAAACAAATGGAGCTTTCAACTGCGATCCAGACAGGAAGAAGCAGTTGAGTTGCAAGGGTTGGAGATTAAAAGAATTCCAAAGGGCTGATGCAGAACAGGAGCATGGGGGTGGGAGGGGCAGGGGGAGGCAGGGGGAGAAGTATCTTCCACCTATTGTCTTCAGACAGGACCAGAACTCATCTGGATCCGTCCTACCTGGAAGAGCTGGAAGGGAAGAGCCCAGGCCAAGCAAAGAACCACTTTGGTGCCTGCAAAAAAATGAAGGCAAAGCAGACTCCTGGAGGAAGGGACAGGGTGAGGGAGGGTGAGCGTGAGCTGACCTGCAGCTGGCAGAGCTGTGGCCCAGCAGTGAGAACAGGCAGGTTTTGTGCCAAGTCGATTCTGGGTCACGTAACCAGAGCTGAGCTGCTGAGTCACTCTGCAGAGCCTTCCAAAAGCACTTCGTACACCTCTGACTGCCGCAGTCAAACCCGTCTTGAAGCAGGGGTCAGGACAGGAGGGAACCTTGCTGTGAAAACAAGGTGCTGGCTGAATGTCCCACGGGAGGCCATGTAAAGGTTTCGATGCTGAGCCCACAGCAAGGACCTCTGAGTCAATGGCAGAGTACACCTGAAACTGGGATAAAAAGGCTGGTTTTGTCTCTTAGGGGAGATTTTTCAGAAAGTCCTGGCATTATGCTTTGCACATCCAATTCAGTAACTTGTATGAGAGATCAGACTCCAGCTGTAGAGAAATATTTACGTAGTAGGACCTCTGAGGCAGTAATATACAGGTCATGGAGCAAAAAATATTCTGTTTTCAGGGTTGTTGGCTACTCTGCCCCTAGATCATATATGCAGGATGTGGCAAAATCTGTCCTATGAAGAATAAATTCAAGTGGTATGACAGACAGGCATTCTCTTTCCCTTGTATACTGCAACATTCCTTGGTTTTGGTCTAAGTTTGTCTTGTGTCTTCTAGGTCTTGTTCTGCTCTGGTTCTACTACATCAAAGCACTATTTGCTGTGCAATATAGTCCTTATACAGATATTTGAAAGTCATGAGTCATGTTTGCTGTTTTATGGATCACCAAAGCAGACAGCATCTGTCTCCTCTCTCACTTAAAGCAAGCTTCTTAGATTTTAATTTAGAAAGTTGAGGTTTTCTTAATTCTCCTTTCTGTTCTTCAAGGCCCTTTTTGAAGTGTGGACAACCAAAGCAAATGCTGTCCCAGTAGCAGTGATAGATGAGTGTGATTTATGAGCAGGTCAAACCCTCCCCCTAGGCTGCCTTGATGTTATTTTTTGTTAACATCTCCAGGGTTTGGTCCCTTGAGTATTGAAAATAAATAAATAAAAACTGATCATATTCAAATGACTGTTCCAAACACCTTCACAGAATCATTGCTTTCCTTGCTTTGGCCTCCCAAGTTTGCCCTAAACTTGTAGCTTTGATTTCTAAAGGGAAATAATATTGATCATCTCAAAATTATTGTCTTCTAGCCTATGCTTCTATTTGGGCCATTTGACTCAATCAAGAAGCTTCAAACAGTGGAGTATAATCCCAAGGAGATTATGATAATGGAAGACTAGAGGAACTAGATGGCAGATTAATGATTTCTCACCCAGGGAAAAGCTACAGTATGATCTCAGCAATTATCTATTGTGCTTGGCCAGAAGGACCAGAGTTTGGAACCAGCCATGGGTATGCAACCACTTACTGAGATTTGGAACAGGAGAGGAGATGAGGAAGGGGTTGCAGGATGTGGGAACATGGCAAATATTCATAGAATATACAAAGAAGAGAGAAAATTGTTGCATGGGAGGGAATGAAAGGGTGATACTGAGCATAAATCCACAGGAAAAGTTTTTATGACTTTCTGTGACAAGGGGACAGTTTCAAAGAAATCTGGTTCCAATAAGAAGCAAAACATTCCTTGTACTGCATATCTAATGCAATTGCAAAAATCAGAATTTGGAAGCACATTCAACCGTTTCCCTTCAATATCTCAGTTTATCTTTCTTTTCTTCTTAAGAATCACAGAACAAGCGAACAAGCCTGATGTCAAACTCTTCCCTTCAGGCTGATTTCCATCACTCCCAGAACTGTGTTCAAACACACATATAACCCAGTAATTTACACAAACTATCATGAGCTGACATGCACCCCTGTCTGTGTATCAGTATCCTCCACGCCTCCAGAAGATGGATGGATTTAAATAGCAACTTTGAAGACAGCTGAAGCAAGTTAATTAGGGATTGACTAACGCAATAAAGCTATTTTTAGTAGTTAATTTATATCTGGTTACCTTGTTACGGGAAGCTTATGCAATGCTAGTAAATTCTTAACTAAGGAGATAGATTGAACACCGAAATTATTTCACTGTTAACTCTTCATGAGTCAAATTCGAGTAGCTTTAGGACTTCAAAAAGTAATGCATTTGATAGAAGAGATTTACTTTCCTTCTAGTGCTGGAGTTGCAAGGGGTTATTTTTTCCCTTCAAGATTTCCTCTGAAGCTATGCAGGCTACCGATAAACAAAATGGAAATGTGTGGAGAATCACCTGCCTCCAGGAGCAATGTATTGAAATAAACTTCCAGAGCTCACAATCCCCACCAGTGACACAGCAGTACAACCATTTGAGGGCATGCATCTTTTAAAAGAACGTTGCTTTAGCATACGTGCACAAAATAAACTCTTCTGGAGAGCAAGGAAGCACCGGCATGGCTGCGCTGATCTGAGCAGTCCTGGGCTGACAGTCCCAGAAGGTGAATAGCTTTTCTCAGGCAGAAAACACTGGGCAAAACAAACTCCCATTAATCTTCTGCTTCTTTAGGGAGGGAAGGGGAGAGGAGGCCCAATTCTAGCTTTGTTTTTACCTTTGTAGCTCTGCTGAGGCTGTCCCCTGATCCAAGTATAGACAGAATTTGGCCCACTGACTACTGAGCTGGAGTAGGTGCTGATGCAATTGAAGCCACATGCAGAGGCAGCTGGCCAGTGAGACAAACTGTCTTGGGAGCCAGGGCACGATGCTGTGAAATGCTTGATCCAGCACAGCAAGATGTTTTCCTTTTTTGCAAGCCCTAATCTGAGAACAGGGCACACCGAATATATATAGCTCTGGGGATCTGGACAGAGGGATTTTGTGTCCTGAAAAAAAATATATATATATATATATATAAATAATTTGCCAGACAAAGGGAGACAGAGCTGCCCAGCTTGGAAGGAATCTCTTTTTTTGGAAGGCTCAAGGGAGGGCAAATGGCACCAAGCCACTTCTAAAAATTGATTCAGAGGGCAAAGCATGTGCAGGTTTCCAAGCAATGAGTAAGCACCGTGACATCAAGGAAAGGTTTTGTCAGTGGGAAGAAGAATTCCCACCGGTGACGTGTCTTGGGGGTGCAGAGCCAGGTAAATGGTAGCAGCTACCCGGGGAGCGACTCCTGAAACATGATATCACTTAACCACGGAAGTTGCAGTTCAGACTTCTCTAGAGAGATAGGCCAGATTATTTCATAGGATCACATATAAGGGCAGAACAAAGGTCTGTCTAATGCCATGTCCTGGTTCAAAGAGTCAGCGGCATCAGCACAGCCCCAGAAAGGACTAAAATGCTAGAATCTCCCTCAGAGGATAAAACAACCGCAGAGCCTAAGTTAGGTCTTCGTCTGATCTTTAATGATCAAAATTGTCCAGTGCTGTGTGGTATTGAATCTAACATCCCTTCCAAAATCACAATAATCCATCCTGTAGCCCTGAATAAACTTGTGCTCAATAGAAAAAGCAGAAACTTTGCTTTCTTTCGTCTTTGCTAATTCTTGGGTGGAGATGCATCCCATGGCAGAGAGCTCTGCAGTTTGCCTGTATGCTGTGTTTAACAAATAAATACATACGAATTTATTCCATCCCAGTTCTGAGCTTGCATTACTATTTCATGTCACTGAGAGGAGGAATCCACCACTGTTCCCAAGTTCTTAGCTCCTCCGCTCTGAAAAGTGCAGGCGGGGAGACAGGATCAGTCCCGTACCCCTCCATGCCAGCGATTACCCTGGTGCAATGGACTCACCTCCTGGTTTCTGGCCTCCAGCTGCAGCCTCCAGCTCTCTTTTCCAGCCCTGCCTGCAGCACCTAGCTAATTGCGTACTGCTGGTTGGTGCGAGGAAGCAACCCGATTCACGCTGCCCGTCAGTGCCGCTAATGCCGGAGGCACAAGGCTTGGCGGTCCTTGTAGCTAATTATCTTATCTGCTGGAGCTGATGGATGCTGTTCTTACAAGTGAAGCATCTAATCCTCTGTTATCTCTCCTAAGCACTGGGCCTCTATGTCAGCCTCAGGCAAGCCCAATCCCTGTATTAATTATCGGTTGCAGTTTTTAAAGCCCCTCTTTTTCTTTTCTTTTTTTTTTTTTTCAGATTCTATCACTCCTAAGTGAAATCCTGTCACTCACCCTTCCCTCATAACGGGCTCATATCTCTTTCTGTAGTCTGTCAGTACTGATTAACAAACTGAACAAACCTTTGTGATGGCATCAGACCACAAGACAAGCTCTCTCCACCAGCAAACCTCAGTCCCACATCTCCAGACTCGCTTCTCACTTGTTTGTACTGCCTCACTCCACAGCACCATTGTCTTTATATGTGTGTCCTGGGGCTTGGCGTAGCAAAAGGGACAACAAAAAAAAAAGAAAAAAAAAGTTATGTACTAATGGCTCCAAAACATAGGCATGCAGAACACCTCCCTGACTCCCCTTTGCTGTTCTGCTCCTGGCAGCTACAAAAATGAGAGGTTCACAAGCCTGTTAAAAGAATGCCTTGTTGCTTTCTGTGTAGCATAGCACAGGTGCAAGTAGGAAAACCCCAGGCATGTGCATTTCTTGATTTCCAAATGTAAATCAAATCTTTGCAATAAGCCCAGGCCTAAGCCTACAGCAGCTCCTATGGTTGCATGTCTTTTGCTGTGCTTGCCTCCCTCTGCGTGCACCGTCAGCACACGGGATCCCTCAGCTTTACACCTCCTCCTGCGTGCTTTCCATTGCTTTCCAGCCACCCTTGGCGTAACCTCAGAGAGGTCACATCACAGTGCTCGCTGCAGTAGGGACATTTGTTCCAGATTTGGGGTGGATTCTTGCCCAGTTTCCCCCCACCTGCAGAGCAGGCACCTGGGGGCTGCCTTGCCTGTTCTCAGCTGGAGCCAAATTTCCGAGAGTAACTTTCACATGAAGGCTTTGATCAAAGCAGCTGTGTCACCCCCTTTCCTCTGCTTCCAAGCTGAAGATATTTAGAAAGTTTTGAGGTTCTCGAAAATGTCCCCCACTTCTAGATGAGCAACCCCAACTCTCCTCCCACTGCCTCCCATGTGTCCAACAGAGACCGGTGCAGAGAAAGCCCTCCTGGGCAGAGGTGGCAGGTCTGATCCCCCCATCGTTTACTCCTGTGGACTCTCTGCTGCTTCTGCTGTTGAAACAGCCTCAACTTCACCTCCCTCCACTGGCCTGCTCTCACGCTGAGTCACGGCTCTGCGTGCATCCTGGCCCCTTACACATCTGCAGCAAGGTTATGCGAGGAAAAGGAGAGCAGGGCTTGCCCTGCTGCTCTGCCTGGGGGATGCTCTGGCAGCTCCCGGCTGCTGGGTGAGGAACTGGCTGCTCCGTGTTGCAACCTGCTCTGTTCTGACTCAGTCCCACACAAACCAGTTAGGACAATGTCAGGCGGTTTCCCACCCTCGTGGCACCGACTAGCAACTGCCTCCCGGCTGCCTTCTGTAGCCTTCCTCCAGCTGCAGCGGGAGATATGTGTAGATAGAGACATATACACGCAAACATAAAAGTGAAAATCACCGCTGGTTTCGATCGGAAAAGTCTGCACGCCCAAGCAATTGTCCTAACTTTGATCTGTCCAAGGGCTACCTTGGCGTTGTCTTCCCCATCCACAAATCCCCCACTGTTAAAATGATAATTAAAGAAGACAGGCATCTGCAGCCCTGCAACTGGACTTTGCATCTCTGCTTTCCCCCGTTCATTCCATATGGCGGTGTTTCTTTGGGGTTTGCAGAATATTCAGTTTCTAGGATTTCCAGAATATCAAGGTCCTCCGTCCTGCATCTTAGGTCACCCTGAGTAAGAAAAGGGTAAACCCTACCTGTGTCCTGTGTGTCAGGCTCGTGAAGCAGTTGTTTTCAGTCTAGGACAGCAAGCCACATCTGTGCTGGGATCATTTTGCACCCATAAGGTGCATTGCTTGTGGTGGAAGATGGCCCTACATCTAAGGCAGGCTTTATATCAGAGACTAATAAGGACCCAGGCATTTACAATTTAAATATTGAGGTATGACTATGACTTCAGGTTATGAAAAATATTGATTTTATAGGTTTAGGTGTGCTACCTAAAGTGAAGTAGACATGATTTTCATGTTATTCCTAATATTTTGATCATATATCTGTGCTTAATTTTAGTGTATGGATGTATAAGTCTGTCTATCCACTCTCTCCGAGAAGATCTTAGTGCCATGGTGGAGAGGACAAAGAAGTGGAAGTGTCCAATTCTTTATGACTTTTTACAGAATAACATCAAGAACCTGTTGTTAGTCCTTCCCCAAGACTGGCTGCAAGGGAGAAAAACCTTTACTAGCCATCAGAAAATGAGGATTCAGAGACTTTGTGAGAGTCCCAAACACAAATCAGTACCAACACAAGTGTGCAGTTCCTTAAACAAAAGAGTATTCAAAGAATCTCCTTTACCGAGACTACATGTCCTTGAATTTGTTAATTCCACTGCTCGAAACCTATTTAACTTCCTTCAAAGCTTTGTTTCATGATTCAGTTCCACTGGGATTGCATTGGTTCTTGAGAAGTCAGACCTCAGTTTCAGCCATGTGTGCATGCGCCTCAGGTTTTGGAGAGCAGTGCTGACAAAAGCTCTCAGAATACCCTGGCATTGTACTGAAACAATGCCAACAAAAAGGAAGAAATAACCTCCTCCTCTCCTCCTCCTTTTTTTTTTTTTTTTTTTTTTTGAGATGTTGGGGCCCATGCTGTCTATTCTTAATCTGTAGCACCATCTTTTGAGGGGATGCTGTACTCCCAAGCAAATACACTGAGTTCTTTCCCCAGATGAACCCCATGGGGCTTTGCTGGCCACAGTCAAAGCTGGCTGAAAAAAATGTGACAGAAGCTGTTTTCCATTGGAAAGGGCCATTTCGAGGCGAAATGTTTCTTGGGAATGTGTGATGCTGAGTAAATTTGTGACTGAAGAACGTCAGGCTGCTATAACAGCAAGAATGACTTATTTCATTCCAAGTCTCTTAAATCGTTCAGTTCCAACTCCTTTTTGTCCAGCTCACATTTATACTTGATCAGAGGGTGCCATGTGTATTGATACTTTCTATACAATGTTTGCATTGCTATATTTAATGTTTTCGTATAGTATTTTGGCATCGCTAAACTGTGTCATTTTGGTGTTTTCAAATGGAAGTTTTTATTCGGGGGAAGGGGGGGCGGAAATAAAGAAATGTTGACCTTTTTGGACTGATTCAGGGTGGAACACAAATGTCTAAATGCCAGAGTTTTCTGCAGGGCAGATTTTTTCTTCATTCAAATCAACTTTTCCCCTCAAAGGCAGAATATATTCCTCACACATTCTCCCTCCCTGTTGTTAATAGTATCACAGTCTATGCAAAGACAACTTCACTGTCTTGAACCAGTTATGCTTAATAGCAAATAATTGATTTATGCCATGCTTAAGCTCTGAAGAACTTTGCAGGGAAGTGAGTGAATGTCTGTGTGCAGCATGCGCCTCCCTTCACTTCATCCTGGAATTCAACCAATGCTGGGGGAAGAGAGGACACAGCAATATTAATGATGATGTGTTAGTAACCTGCCATGCCGAGGCAGCTGTGCAATTACCAACTCTTCTATCCATGCAGTGCTCTGAGGTGGAATATTCACACCCAACAGAAAATGGGGAAACTGAAGCATAGGGACGGGAGGTGAGACTTCTATGCTTGCACTCCATGTGAAGCAACGTAAAGAGCCAATATCTTCACCTTTTCCCTTCAAAACTTTATGAAAAGCCACGGAATAAAAAAGGTCTGTTTCAGGAGAGTCATTTCTCATTCCCAGCTAGGTAGGCACTGACTACCAGCTCAGGGGTGCTGGTCTGCATCATCTTGCATCGGAGCAAAGTGCTACACAGGCATGTGGAATAGGTGGTCATCTACTGAGGTGCAGGAGACGGGCAAGGTCACTGAAGACATAAATTAAAGTCTTAGCTGGTACCCTGTAGCTGCACCCTGAAGAGCAGTTCACCTCAGCAAACTGGTGACTGGGAAATATCACTCAGAAGAAAATATATCACATGACGTGGACTTTCACCATGTCCTAATATACTTGGGGGACATACTGTTTCCTTCGTGATCAAGAGACAGGAAACTGTCACCTGAGTGAGGAAAGCATGGCTTCTGCCAAACCGGCCCCCTTTCCAAAGTAAACACAATTTGGAATGGAGGTATGGTATTTCACCCTGCAGAAGCCAGGCCACGGGCTGGCATGGTGGAAGCTCATGGAGGCCATGGTGCAGATAGTACAGGAAGCATCTTCCAAATGCTAGCCCTGTCTAGAGAGTAATATAAGCTAGGGAAAGATTTCCACTTTCTCTTTATTTTGATTTCAAGCCCTTTTATCTGTCTTGTTTTATAGCTTTACATTGGAAGGAAGCCTATTTCCTGGTACGTACAGCAGCTTGACTGAGCATAGCTTGGCAACACTGCCTGTTGCTTTAGGGAAGAACAGAGCATATTCTCATTGTGCATGTTTTCCCTTGGAAACATTTAATCCTGTCTGTATAATTCTATATATGGCTCCCAGCCATGCCACTACAAGCTGCAAAAACATCAGCTCTTATATACTAACGATGTCAGGCCTATTTAATGCCTGAATACAGTGCTGTCAAAAAACTACCTATGATTCTGTCGATTGTCTTCTTCAGGGAGATTTATTTTGTTGTTGTTGTTGTTGTTGTTTTGTTTTTTGGCACAGTGTTGACAGGGAAGCTATTTTGTCTTTTTTTTGGGGGGGGGAGACCCTCAAAATGCTCATCATATGCCTCCTTTCCTGCTTTTCACAGTGGGAAGAAAATTGGTGCCACAGCTAAATTCCAGCATTGGTAATTCTTTCAGTTCTCCCTTTTCTGATGAGGCTCTTGCTTCCATCTCAAATGGATCGTGCAGAGTGCCTGAGGCTCTCTCCCACAAACAAGCTACATGCTTCTCTTGGATTGAGTTGGGTTTGCCTGCATTGAAGGATAAGTCCTGAAGTCCTTCTTCAGACCTAATTCAGTCTTGTTCTGCTAACAAACTGAATGGAAATAAAAGGGAAGGAGTCTTCTTCAGGAGCTGACCAAGAAAGCAGACTCCTTGGAGTCCTGTCTTGGTAAAATGAAAAAAATAAAAATCTTGCATGTTCATTTCAGGCTTTGTTTCATGTCTGCCCTAAAGTCATGTCAGTTTTGCTGTTAATAGCCATGTCAATGTTAAAACAGGAAATAAAAAGTCTGCAGACTTTCTTAGTGCTGAAGTCATAGCAACACTCACCCATGTGAGCATGGATTTCATCTGTTGCAACAGCTGCCCGCCTCAGAAAAGCACCGTTTCTCTGACTGCTCTCTGGCCCACATCGTCTGAAGTCTTTTACTGAGCTGAGACCTTTTATTTGGGTTCATTCCTTCAGCTCCCAAGGACAGTAATGGGAACTCCACGCTGCACCAGAGGTGATCTCTGTAGGAGCTGTCAGCACAGGGAAGGATGGCTGTGAACGCAAGGGGGATGTCGCCACCAGAAAGGGGCAGCTTCGGCTCCACCTCTGCCCCCAACACTGCAATGCTCGCTTGACTCGTGCCATCCTCAGGCACAGCCTCAAACATCTGAGACCTCCTCTCTCTGGCTTCTCTGCTGGGTGGGAGATTGTTTTGTTTCTGAGGTTGGTCGAATTTTTGGTTGCTTTTCGTCTCCTCGACTGATCTGTCTCCCCAGACAGCATGTGCAGCAGAAGCAGGAGGAAGGGCCCCCTCGAACTTTTCCATGATGTGCTCACTGCTGTCTCTTTGGCAGCTCCGCAGATGCCATGCTGTTCTCTAGGACGTGGTGTTTGGCTGGAGAACACCCTGGCGAGAAGGGATGTTGAAAAATAGCAGTAGCAGCAACAGTAGCAACAGATGGGGCTAGCAACCTTTCCCTGGGTGAGTATCAGATCTGTTACTCTTCTCAGCTGTTTGGCGGGTCATTGCTGGGTTACGTATCCAGTGATGTCTGCACTGTGCTCTGGCCTGCAATGTATATGCCAGATTCCTCTGGTTCTCCTCATTGCTTTGCTTTAGAGCAGCAGCAGCATGCTCAAATGCTCAGCAGAGGTTTTGCAGACTCTGAGCTAGAGCAGCCAAAAAATGTAAAGTCCTAACATTTGAAACAACTTGTTCGTTTCAGAGACCTGTATGCATATATACTGCGTAATTTCTCATCATTCGGCTTTGGCTCCTGCTGTCTGTAGCCATCAGAAGCCTCTACTTGAAATCCTGTTTTCTCCTGGGCATCATTGGTTGTTATCTCTGGCGTGACTCATTATCTGCCTGAAATGATTACCAGAGGGCTTTTTTTCCTGTGAAATCTTTCTATACTGGAGTCATGGACTACAGAGCCAAGAAGGACCATTTTGAATCACCTAAAATAACCTCTGAGCTGTTCATGTATTGAGCTGTGAGTGTTGGCTGGTGATTGTAAGGGTTTTGCATACCTAAGTGGATGCTTGCATTTTCGATGCAAGTTTGCACTTGTCTGTCTTCCCTCAGTAATACTTCCCATGTTTTTTGTAGTAAAATGGATCCTAACAATCCTTCAGTAGGCCAATAATTATGGAGTGGAAGTTCTTTTTCCAAATGATCATCAAAGACAGTGAACAACAAGCGTCTAAACTGTCATAGACTTCAACAGCAATTGATTCTCCTGAAAGACAACTTCAATGAAACAAGCGAGGGACAAGGATACCTCAACTAGGAACCCCAGGTGTGACATCCACATGGCATAAGGCCCTGCAGAAATATTGGCTTTATCCAAACCTGCCTTACTAACACAGTCACTCCCAAAATACCAAGTCCTGTTTTTCAGTACAGGTCCATCCAAGATTCTGCACCTATTTCTGAATCTGGATTCCTTTATCTTTACCATGACATGCCGCTGCTCAGTGTAGAAACATCATAGATAATATTCAAAAGCAAATGCCTAGGGAAGGACATTAGAACAGAAGTATCATATGTGCTTCCCTTTTTACCATTGTAACCTCCAGCCACTGGAGATCCCAGGTGATCCCATGGAAGCTCTGGATCCCATGGACCAAATATGGCAGCTTTGTATTTAAATCCCTTCATGGAGGTTTTTTTTTTTTCTACAAGAAGTTCAATTACCTTTGATGACCTTGTCCAGTATCCCCATGAATCTACAGGTGTAAACCTTCAGTGTTCACAGCCTCCTGTGGAAACTAAATGGGTTAACTGATCCATATGGGAAAAACAGACCCAGAGAGGACAGCTTCCTCTTTAGGTCACGCAGTGATCCCGGTTCATCTGCAAGCAGAGAACCAAAACCAGCAGACCTAGCCCACAGGTGAAAGAAAGTGGTGGCATGAGATGACAGGACAGGAAATGTTTTCATCCAGCATTTCACTAGGGATCAATTAAGGCATAATACAAGACTGGAAAGAACAGAAAACACAGCCCCATCCATGGGACAAGCCCTTTTCAGTGTTTCCAAAGGGAGATTTTTCCTTTTGCCCCCCGCTGTTAAATTGGCCCCATTGGTGACTTAGACCTTCAAAAAGGTAAAGTCTATGTTAGAGAGAGGAGTGACAACTTTGGAGGCTGTTTGCTGCCAAGTGGGATTGATCTAATTGTTTCCTTAACAATTGCAATTTCTACTCTTCACACTAGGGAAATAAAATTACTTTATTCTGAAGAGTGCACAGAATAGAAGATCTCTCTATATTTTTTTATTTTTACAAGAGGGAAAAAAAGCAGTGGGTACAAAAGGACACATCCTATTTCATCCAGGAGCATCTGAGATATGAAGACATATTTCAGCTCTTGCTGTCCTTGACACATATTCTGCTTCAAGGGTAAGGTGGTTTTCCTTTCCCCAGGATGAACTGCCTCAATACCTGAGCTCACCATATCAAGCCTATTTCCATGAACAACACAATCTTTCCATGGCTCACCACTCTGGTCAAGCCTTGTGATGAGCCCTTACAGAGCAGAAATGCCTGTTCAAGGACTCACTGTGCCCTGATCTAAAAGTGTAGTCAGTCTTCACACATCTGGATGCCACACTCCATGGCCAAAAATGCTTCTTCATTTTTTCACTCTGTAAGCTTCTGTGAGTGACTCAAATCTGACACCCATGGAAGGCCTTTATTTCCTTATAATTCCTGACAGACCACTAATTAATTTCTGGGTTTGTTCTTTAATACCTGTCCAATTAGAATAAGCAAATAACATTGGGAGAACAAGATGGCATACAGGGCTAATAAAACTACTGCTCTGTTTTTAATTGCCAGCTTAACACCCTGTGAAGCCTTCAGCACAAAAAGAGGAGAACAAGAAGGAAACAGGCTGAGTGGCTAAGTGATGATCTACCTCTGTGGGCTACATTTCCAACTTGTGGGCTACTTCTAAGTCTACAAATAAAAATATTTAAAAAATGTAGAAGTACCTTCAGCAGATATGAAATCAGGAGAGTTCACAAGTACAGAAAAGTTGAAGAGCAGTCTTTAAGCAAATCACCGTAGTTGAGTCCAGATCCTCAGTTCTAGGATCACCGTACTTCCAGGCAGATTTGCTGTGTCTGCTCTTCGTTTATTTTACTGGCTCACTATATAAAATTACAGGGTGGAAAGAACAGGAATGTCAAGGGAAACCTTAGATGTCACTGTAACAGGGCTGTTACAGTTCTGAAGTTCTATATATGCATTAACACAGTATTGCTTTCAAACTAAGCCATATCCTGCCTCCTAGCTTGGCTTCTTACCCTAAACCCTAGTTCAGCAATGACCAGGAGGAAGGAAAGATGTTCTGATTTCTCTGTGTAGAAATGTCCTAAGTGATGGGAAAAAGTAATAATAACATGAGCCACTTGGAGACATTAGAAAAGAGATAGGGTGGGATTTTTGATGAGTTCAGCACGAGACAGAAAAAATGGAGGGGCATAGGTTTGGGTTAATCATTAAATAAAAGGCAGGCCAAACATGAGGATGATGTTCCTCACAGCAAGAGCTATGAAGCTACAGAGCAGGCTTGAGGGAAGCACCATCACTGACTCATTTCAAAATAGCCTGAACAAATTAATAGAGAGAGCAGAGAAACAGGCAAGCCTGGCAACAAGATTGGAGCTGACAATATTGCTTGATCCAAGAAACTGTTGGCCTTTCTCATCTTGAGTTTTCTTTGATTCTGCAGAAGCTTTTAATAATTTTATGGATTTTTGCATAAAACAGCTACAGTGTTGCATAAGGTCTCTATTAGCAGCTCTAGCTCTGAAGACGTGTCAGTCGTTCTAGTATTGCTGTGCTCAGAAGGACTGGGGCTTCAGAGGTTGCAAATGACCTGGAGGTATCCCGCACCATCACCCTCCTCTGAGGACGGGTACAAAAACGAGATTTGCTCTACTTCTAATGTTCTAACCTCCTGAAACTGTCCTACCTCAACCTTTCTCTACAGACTATCAGAAAGCAGGCACAGATTTCAGGGATTCTGATTCTTTGATGTTTCTTTTCAGCTCAGACATTACAGCTGCTACGTTGCCTCGCTTAGGTCCTGAGATAAAGTTCTCTCAGCCACAATTTTAAAGGCCTTGAGGGTAAAGCATTTCAAAGTCTTTAATGCTCTGCAACTTACTTTGCGAACTAAATCCACCATCTAGAACAGAATTTCCCAGGTGTGAATTTGTGGTATTTTCCCTAAACTGGAAATTACTGAAACTTGCCTTTAGGATGGGTCACTGTGCATTTTCCATGGTCTTACACTCTTCCCTCAGCATGTACTGGTTACTTGCGTACATGGATATTTGGCTGAATATGCATGGCCATACTTAGGTTCCCAAAGAGACCTGGCAACTAAAGGAGCTGACTACTTAAACAGTGCACAGCAGGCTTTATGTGCTTGTGGGAAGCATCTTGCAGGCACACGGTCCCCATGCTTATGTGTACAGAGCTTATGTGAAAGTTTAACATCAGGTTTGACCCCTCAGTTATAGGACACAAGAAAGGCTGTTGGAAGCAGCAGGGCAGTTACAAGGAACATTTGGTATGAATTTTCCCCTGTTTTGCAGTTAATGAATCATTCCTGCGCCTGCCCTTCCACTGTTCTCATTATTCCAGTTCAGACTGTTGGGAAAAGTACTCTTTAAGAGACGGAGCAGAGTTCGGTTTTATGTGTTTAATGTGATTGGCCAGGGACAGAAAGAAGATGGACTATGTGTCGTTTATTAACTGACCGACGGAGCCACCTTCTTGTCCAGCAGAAGTTTAAGCTTATTCTCAAGGCAATCCAGAGTTTTGTGTCTATATTCATAGGCTACTGTGAAGCTATAATGTTGCAGGAGTCACAGAAGGGCTTTACTGTGACATAGGAACCCCACCTTCACAGGCACCCTGCAAGGAGTTGCATGTGTGGCCGTTTCAGAGAAGGCACAGTGCACAACGTGATTCCATTTACCTTGTCCTGGGGAAAGGTTGCTTCAGCACTAGCCCAGAAAAATATTCAAACCAGTTCAAATAAAACTATCTGGTATTATATGTATGTTCTCACCAGTGAGTTCAAATAAATAAAATAAAATAAAATAAAATAAAATAAATAAAATAAAATAAAATAAAATAAAATAAAATAAAATAAAATAAAATAAATATAATAAAATAAATATAATAAAAATAAATAAAAATAAATAAAAGCAGGCTAAGGACTTCTGGTACACATGAGACTTTCTGTGTTGTTACCTCCATCTTGGGTTACTGTGATGGGGATCCAGAGAAGGAAGAGGACTCTGTGGTCACTGCAGCAAATTCAGTGTTCTGCAGGTTTTATTCATCATGGTTTTAAATATACTGAGTGCATAATATCAACAGGACAAGTGAAAGAGACTTTCTATTAATTACTTCTTTTATTTTCCTGAAGGAAAAATAAAAACATTGACATTTTTTTCAAAACCATCATCAGAACTTAGCTGACGCATATATGCATACGTTTTAAAGCCAGTTGAGGAACACAACCCCACAGTCCAGGGAAGGGTTAAATCCGGTGAACTACCAAGCTAAACAGTACCATTTATTCTGGCCTTCTTCTAGGAAATTCCCTGCAAGAGAAAGCTGGAGGCAGAGGACAGTGTGTAGCCATAACCAAACCTTGTTTAGTTTGGCATCTTCTCTATCTATCCCATCTTTACCAAACTGACTTGCTCTGCTGTTATTCTTGGCTGTATCACTAGAATAGTTATTCTTTAGATATATGTAATGTTTTTATATAGAGAGAGTTAATGCAGTTACTGCTTTGTCCATTCTCTGTGAAGCAAATTTCAGAGAATGATTTTGAGGGCATTGAATGTTTAAGCTTTGCTGCAATTTTGCTCCAGAGTCACCCAGACATGCACAGCGCAGGTTCTTTTAGATGCAGCCTGAGAGAGGAGGGAAGAGCATTTTCCTTCGTTTGTCTCAGGTATCTGAACTCTCAGGCAATTGATTGGCACCCCCAAGCTATGAGAGATTTCAACAGAAGTGAATCTGAAAATAGTTTCATACTTCATGCTGTGTAATTTGGTGCATCATAGTGAAGTTATTATAAACAAAAATTCTACCTTTTCTATGCATGCATCATCATTCCAGTAAGACTGAACTGCACATGGCCAAGGCAGTGAAGATCTTCTTTAATGTGTGAAAAGATGGCCCATAGGCAGGAATCTCACCCAAATGGGCATGACAGTGGTTTTTCTCTTGTTAATGGGCAATCTTTATATTTCAATAGCTTTTTTTATTTTCCAGAAGTGACTGCCAAACCCTATAAATAAATATAATATTCTATACACTAAGGAACTGAATTGACGTTCAATGGTATTTCATAGCATGTACAATTTAATTAAGACATGATGACCCGGATTCAGTGGGTTGACACAAGGGAGCATTAACTCTCCATTCTAACAGTTCTGCTGCCAAGGACAAATTCTCTGTTGCATCGGTGTGACTCAGTTTAAACAACAAACAGTCTTGAAATTTAAAATCCCAACAGACCCTGGTCAAGTTTCCCCAGTTCTTGGATAACTTCCTCTTTTCTCCTTGATGTTTTTCTTAAAGTGAGATATTCTGTTGCTTTGTCCTGATTTTCCAAGTAACGGGTGGGTCTTTATACTCCTGACAATAAAGTTGCCTTCCAAATATTTATCACAACAAATAACATACTTTTCCATGTTATTAATCCTGGAGAATCTCCATCTTTCCATTTGGTGAATTATGTTGACTTTTGTGGACAGATATTTCCAGAATTAACGCTTCTGGGATTTCACATTTGTAACATACATTAAAGAGTGTATTAGGAAAATCAATAGAGTTAAATTCTGTTTTGTTTACTTTTTGTTGTTAACAGTCATGTGGCTCTGCTCAAGTCAATGGGTGTAACTCGGAGCAGAACTGGACCATAATTGCGTGAAACAGAGTGGTTTAAACTGGAGATGGATGAACCTGCCACAGACAGTCTCCTGACAGATGGAAGTGAACTTCTTATGAATTCTGGCTTGGTAGAAGGACTATCCATTGAAATCCATCATGCAGGCTCCCATAAGCTCATGTTATCAGTGTGCTTCAGGTGTATTCATCAAAGTATAGATTTCACTGGGAAGGAAAGAAGGAAGGAAGGAAGGAAGGAAGGAAGGAAGGAAGGAAGGAAGGAAGGAAGGAAGGAAGGAAGGAAGGAAGGAAGGAAGGAAGGAAGGAAGGAAGGAAGGAAGAGAGGAGAGGAGAGGAGAGGAGAGGAGAGGAGAGGAGAGGAGAGGAGAGGAGAGGAGAGGAGAGGAGAGGAGAGGAGAGGAGAGGAGAGGAGAGGAGAGGAGAGGAGAGGAGAGGAGAGGAGAGGAGAGGAGAGGAGAGGAGAGGAGAGGAGAGGAGAGGAGAGGAGAGGAGAGGAGAGGAGAGGAGAGGAGAGGAGAGGAGAGGAGAGGAGAGGAGAGGAGAGGAGAGAAAACTTAGACATAGCTGTGTAAGTTTCTCTACTGCAATTCCATGCCACTGAGGCCTGAGCTCAGCTCCATCCCAGTTTATACTGAAATCTGCCCTCACCTTCTTGCAGTCCTTTACTGAAAATAAATTACAAGTAAAGCAAGGCAAAGTTCAGTGAAGGACTTGGAGAGAAGTGATGAACTTTTGCAGTTGTCCCAGGTCCTGATGTTAAAACAATCCAGGAAATCAGAATCTTTTCCCCAGCTCTTCTGGCTTCATCATACAAGTCTCCCTTTGGTCAAAAATAAAAAATAAAAAAAAAATGAGAGAAAGTAAAAACTGAATCAGGACAGCAGGGCCCTTGTAATGTGTGCAGCTATAGGCAACTATAGGCAGAATGTCCCAAAGAAATATGAGCAGTTTGGTGACTTGGCTTACAATAGCATGCCTACCCACTTTGCTGAGGAGAGCAGGCATTACATGACATGGATTGCCACAGAAATTACCAGAGACAAGCTACCACCTGTACTGGGAGCCTGGCTTCAGAAACCTGAAGAGTTTTTGGGTTTTGATGCTTTTTTAAAAGGCTTTGAATCTACCTATGTGTTAGAGCCACTACTAATAGTATAGTAGTGGCGGCTTGAAAGCATCCACCCATTGAATCTGGCTCCGTGTTTCCTAACCACTGTGAGCAGCAGGGTTTTGATAGTCCTGCGTGCAAAGGGCTTTGAAATCAGGCCCATTCGTAGCCTCTAGGGTGGGCCAAGAGGTGGTGCCATTGTCTTGCACCAGGATGAGTGAGGGCAGTATTCCTCCATGGCATTACCACAGGTGAATTCCTTGCTCCCAGCCCTTCCTCATCTGCACAGATCAGAAGCTTTGCAGATACTTTTATTTTGTTCTTACGTTTTAAAGACGTGAACTTTGCAGAGCCCTTTTTTTCTTGGCAGGTTTCTTAAAAAAGGCAGATGCCAGAAGCTTCTGTAACCCTTACCGTACCTCTCCAGTCACAGAGACAGAGAACTCATGTATGCACTCGGCTTCCTCTCTGCCTCAGATTTTTTTTTTTCAAAGGCTCCAAACACCATGGGAGCTGGCTGCTTCTGAAGGCAAAGCCTGGCTCACAGTCCTTCCCGACGGATACATCTTGTGTACAATACAACAGCTCCTGCGAGGAGTACCGGTAGCACCACACAGCCAGTCTTGTGTTGTCCTGCTTCATCCAGGTCTGAGGGTTTGTGACAGCTGATATCAGGGAGTTCGCGGAGCTCTGGGAGATGTGGAGAGAATAAATTCCATGGAATGCACTTGTCTTGCTTCTTCATCCATAGCTTCAGACCACACACTGTTTGTCCGTGCAGGACAGCTGTAAACACTGCCTGTGATAGAGCTCTGGCAAAGAGGCCAGTGGTCCTCCAGTGAATCCAGATGGGTCTCAGAGGAGAACAGCTGTGTGTGAACAGGAAGGGAGAGCTTCCTCCTGCCTCTTCCAAAACCTACCACTCAACCGCTAAATAAATCAACATCAGCAATGACTCTTCACAAGGCAGAGTGAGCCAAGCCCAGGCTGGGAGTTTACCTCAGTACATAGTGAAGGGAGTGGAGCCATCTGTAGCAAACTGGGGCTTTCCCAGCACAAAGCTTTAGGGTATCACCAACCTTTTTTTGCTGTGTTTTCATATAGCTTCCTTCCTACTAAAGTTACAGCAACAGCCTGGAGTATATCACCCAGTGGGGATGGGGCACCCAGAGTGTAGAGCGGGCACAGTAAAAGTTATCTTCAGCTTCACAGCAGTAAAAACATCAAGCAAAGAGGCTCAGGAAGATTTCATTTTGGTAACACAGGAGGTCTGACCACTCCTCCCGTCACTGTGGAGAGCTGTGGAAGAAAACTTCCACCTTAGAACAGAACCTTAGACATATTTATAGGTTGCAAACAGTTTGTATTTCAGCAAAACCACACTCAAAAAAAAAAAAAGGAAAAAAAAAAAGGAAAAAAAAATAAAAAAAAGAAAAAAAAAGAAAAAAAAAAGAGAGAGAGACCCAAGAAGCCAGAGCATTCCTATCTGTTATTGCCCCAGCAGACAAACAGAAATGTGTTCAGTTTGGCTTTAGACAACATTTTAAGTGATGAAATTGCAGTTCCTCTGGTATCTTCATGGAGCATGGCACTGATTATTCATAACTTTAATACTGTGCTTGAGGTCTTTTTAACATGAATGTCTTGTAATCAGCCCCTCAAGCCTCATATCCGGTAATCTCAACTTCATTTTAGGGTGTATAATTACAGGTGCATAGTTCTTGTCATTGTGAACATAGTTAATTACAGCACTGTCCTCAGCAGGATACAGGGAGTTGGATGGGTTTACTGCATTTTATATGGTATGCTATGGTTTGAATCACAAAGTTAGATTGGAAGGGACCTGGGAGATCTTCTGGTCCAACTCCTATAGCTTACGACACTCATGCAATGTGCCAAGGAAGAATTGGGCAATGTACAAAGCAAGGATTAATCTGAGTAAAACCATATTCGCTAAACTATCTGGAGGCGTACATATGAATGGCTGGATAGGATAACCTGGCCTTTTTAGTGCTGTATGGAATGGTCACTAATGTTTGTCTAAAAAAGAGATCAGGACAAATTTTTTCCGAGAAGATATTTTCCTGTTGAAAAACTTTATTTAAAAGAACTACATTTTCCTAGAAATGTCTAGGTTTGGACTGATTCTTGTTTAGAAAGAAGTGTGAAATTCAGAACTCTAAAGCCAAGTATTCTCAAAATGTATCGGTTTAGTGTGCTTGGTTTTTATTTATTTTGAAATTGCTTTTTACCCCTTGTAACTAAGAAGATCATCAGACATGGCTGAGAGATGAAAATTGAACAACAACAACTAAAACAAAACAAACAAACAAAAAACATTTTTTACTTTATGAATGTGATCTATTTTGCTTTGTCCAGAAGAAAACATTTGTACAGAGGAAGTTTTTTGATCTGCAGATGCTTTCAACTTCCTTCTGTTTGCATCTGCTGAGAATGACTCTTGCTGCAGATTCACAGAGTGTCATCCTCACCAGGAAGATGAGCTGCAGCAGCTGAAGAACCAACATTTCCTAGCTGGGCACCTCTCAGACTTTGTGTTGGGTTCATACAGGGAGACAGCAGCTTCCAGCCAGGAGAGCAGTTTATGCTGACACTTCCTAATCCTACTTCCTAATCCTAATCCTGTCCTGAGTCATGGTGGTCCATCAAGGTCACAAGGAAATGCTACAGCTGGTATGACACCTGGTTTTGGTTTCCCGTTCAGAAAGCCAGGTTCCCATTCACAGTTGGGTGAGCTTGGGCAAGATCAAAGCAAGGCTTGAGCACAGGCCTCTGGCTTCAAAGGAGCATGTGCCATGCAGCTCTCTGGTACCCTTTCTCTGAATTTCACCCCCACAGAATATATTCTGGATTTCACGTACCTACAAATTTACCTTCTAATACATTTCTGGGATGTTTTTGATTTTGAAAGCTCATCAGATTTCACCATCCCTGGTTCCCCATAGGACAACTCTGCAAATGAATATTTAGCCCTTTCTTATTTATTTAGATAAAAGGGAGAGGATGGCACAGGAAGAAGCTCAGACTTTTTTCTTTAAGAGAAAACACATTTTTCCAGCCAGGCTGAAAACTGTTCTTCCTCATGCATCGCAATAAAATTCACATTCAGGCATGGACTACGTTTGGAAAACTTCAGCTGAAAATGTAAATGCTCTAAAACAGAAAAAAAAAGAAAATATGAGAATGAATAAAAGAGAAGTTTAGCATGGAAACTGTTCTGCAGCCCTGACTATAAAGCACTGCCAGATGCCTTCTCTAAAAGAGCTCATGCAAGCTATTGCTCACATGGTAGTTCCATTGGCCCCTTTAAGTTTATGAACATAAATTAGGGTTACTCGTGTGAGTAAAGCATTGTGGGATCAGACTCCTCTTTTACCCAACTGTGAGCATCTGTAAAAAAAACCTTTTGGGATAAAAGACACAGAAGAACTATAAGACCCTTATGGTTGTCAAATACAATTTCCTTTACTTGCATTTTTTTCTTCCTTTTGGGCTCTGACCTCCATCTGTTTATGGAAATATTTAGATCCCTCTGGTGTATTTTTAGCAGATCGTTTTGCTTTTGCTGCTGCAATATCATTGCATCATCATTCTCTTGTTGCTCAGCTCCGATTCCTTCTTCTTTTTTTTTTTGTGTGTGTGTGTGTGTGTGTGTGTGTGTGTGTCTTAAGCTTCAAGCATTCCAGCAGACCAGGAAAAAAAAAAAAAAAGAAAAAAAAAAAGGAAATGCTATGCTGTGTTTACTCTCTGAATGCTTACATAAAAATGCGTCAAAGTGCACACAAGTACACACACGCAGCGTTGTCATGAGTATAGTGGTGGGCTTTTTCCAGTGATCCTTCCCTTTGTGAATCAGCCTGCCTGAGACATGATGGGATGGTTGCCCTAGAAGATGAGATCTCCGAGTCTTAGAGGTACGTGCTGTGAACAGGTGAAAATTGCAGGTAAGTTACTGTCCTTTGAAACACTTGCTGTCACATTGTCAGACGTAAATGCATCCAGTCCTGGCACATTCCCTTTGCCAGTATTCAGACCTGCATGCATACGTATATATCAATCTGTGGCCAGAATACCTTGAATACCTTTTCTTACTTAGATATGGACCCTCCTTTGACAGTACGCTGTACTCCTTCTCCACCATCTGTTTTGTCTTTTTTTTTTTTTTGTCTGTAGACATATCACAACTTGAAATGTTTTCAAAATTAAGAGTCATTTGGGCCTAGTTATTTACAAAGGCAGTGAGAGCACCAACCTGCTGGCAGATATTAAGTTGAGCACCTGCATTCTGGAAACTCAGCTGAGACTCAGCATCTCATTAAATAATCCCTGTTGTCCCCCTCCGTCAGATAACACTCACTGGATTTTACAGCGTCATTACTTACAGTCTGAGGTGACCAGACACTACCCAAGCCCTGGAAGAAGTTTTTAGGTGGACCCCAGTGCAGGTCTAGGTGAGGTCCATGGGGATACAATTAGAGCTGATTGCTGCATAGATGTTTTGGAGACACAAAAAATTATGCCTTCTGGGTGAAAAGTTACAACTTTTTTGAGATAACCTCAGGGAAGCAAATATATGACTTGTCATATGGATTGGATTTCATAACCCTGTATCAGGTGACAAGGTAGAAACGAGAAATATTACTTCACTGGGAGTCTGTGTCATTTTGGGCCTAGTTGTGTTAGTTTTAGGAGAGACTGATTTGCAAATTGTACATAGGTAGACCTGCACTCAGGAGAATGCAGGTTGTATTTGCACTCCTAAGCACAAACCCATGACAAAACAAGCCATGCTCAGCATCTGCTCCTCCTAAATGTCTCAAAACTGTGTTGCCATTTGCAAAATTTTAAACCACAGCAGTCTATTTATCCTCCTTAGGCCTGACAGAGAGTGTGTGATGCCTGCTCTGGACAAATCAAACCATTGAGCCTCTCAAAATGCTTTCATCATCATCATTATTTATTATTATTTATCATCCCTGCCATGTGTTATGTTTTCCACGCACAAAGAACAGGCAGATGTTTTCCATCTGCACGATGTCTTAATTTTAGATCTCAGGGAAAAGAAAAAAAAATGAATGAGGAAAGAAAAAAGAAACCATAAAGAATGCAGAAATGCACAATGTGTCTGGGAGTAGTGCTGACCCCTATGTACAGGTATGCATGTGCACAAGGTCTCTGGAAACAGAGCTGATGGCTTTGCCTTTCCACAGGCTTTCAGCTGCCTTGGGGAAAAGGCTCCTGGGACTGCAGTGGGTGACTTCACCAGAGACAGGTCCCAGGGGAGCTGCACACCATCAGGATGAAAGACCTGGTTAAGAAGTTACATCAAGCCAAAGAGTTGGAATAAACTTGCACAGTCCCAGGGCAGCGTGCAAGACAGCTTCACTCTGTGAAAACCCTTTTACATCCCTTTGGCCTCTTGCCTCCCTGCAATTTCTCCACCATCGATAGGCCCTATTTTGTCTCCAGTTCCATAAACCATGCTCTCTTTTATTACCTGACTGCTCAGAAAAGCAAAGCTCTTGACTTTCTTCTCCCCACTGAGGCCCAGGTCAAGAGGCACAGGACAATCTGCTGGCAGTAGGAGGTGGTGGAGCCCAGCAGCCTCTCTCAGCTTCAGCACAGCTGTAGTCAACATTGTGTTTGCTGGGAAATTGCAGTTTTGATTAAATGTACATTTTCTTGAAAAGTGTCTTCTTTCCACAGGAATTTTGACTTTTTGATGAAGACCAAAAAGGGTTTGGCCCAAACATTTGGGGGTTTTGAGTCTTTTTTTGGATGACATGGAAGACAAGGCATTCAAAAAGTTCCACATCCAAATTCCAGGGGGAATGGATTTATTTCATTTTCCTTCAGAGTTTTCCCAGAATCCCTCTCTGTTTTCCAATAAATTTCAGTGTTTTATGTGAATGCATAACCTTACCACACTATCTACCAGCAAGGTGAGCAGGCAGGTTACTAAACTGGGCTGAGTGCTGATAGAAAGGTGAAAAGATTTGTACGTTGTGTCAGTCCCCAGAGCAATCAAGTTGCATGAAAGGGAATAATGCATAAATAATAAAAAATGATGGGAACAGAAGCTATATTAATAATAATGCACTATAAATGCACATGGCATTTTACAACCATATTACTAACAGACCATATCAAAGACCATGCAAGAACAGCTCTGTGCCTCTAGGGCATTTGGAACACAGACCAAGATTTTGTCCATAGAAACTGATGTGATACGTGAGGTGACAGTTTAAATTCAGACATCTGGTGAGTTGTGGGGGACGGGGCACTGTGACTCTGGTATTAATAGCATGTTCCCTCCATTCACTAGTTCAAACAAGTTGCCGTGTTGTTATTAGCTTCAGAAAGCAACCAGGCTTGTGAAAAATTAAGCTGTTTTCTTTCTGCTTGACATATTGTCGAAGAACTGAACAGACGCAGTAACAAGTTCAGGCACTCTGAAGTGTTTTGGTTAGTGATTATTGCTATAAAGTCCTCTGTTTCTTCACCCCCACCACCCTCCTTGCCAAAATGAGAATTTGATGACAAGGTAACTTGACTCTGCCTCGCCCTCAAAAAGATAGAAAGATCAAAAATAGCTGTGTGCTTCAGGCTACACAGAAAGCTTGCAAAGAAAATTTACTTGAATGAGTAAAATGGAAATTTGATGCATGGAAGCTCTCGCATATGCATTTGACCTGAGAATCATGAGAACCATTTGATGGGGGCAAGGAGGGAGGGAGATGCTTCTTGCTGCTGGTTGTCTTTTTGGTGGATTCACTGCTTTGGGAATTTCTCTTTATTATTTTGCTCCCCAGTAAAGACTGAATTGGTTTAGTTCCAGCCCCAAGGAGTGAGGAAGGAAGAAAATCAGAACAAGTTTTATCTGAACTAAATAATTTTATGAAAGTGGAGGAAAAAAAAAGGGGGTAGGGGGACCATCTCAGTCAAGATGCAAGCGACACCAGGAGAAACCAAAACATATAAGGAAAAAAAAAAAGACATACAAAAGTTGTTTTCAAGAATAATTTATTTCATGGGAATTGCACCATCAACTGCTACGTTGTTTTGCAGACATCTTGGTAGATTTTTCTCTCAAGGAATTTCTGAAAGAATAGACTGCTCTGAGGTGTTAGCAAGCCTGACCAGAGGAGGTGTCTCTGACTTTAGGTCTGTTTTGCCAGGTTTCTGAGACACGATGAACCCACGTTCCTCTGCTGTAATGTTGCCTAATCTCTTGCCCTGGCTCCCGACCAGAACCCGCTGCACCATCCTGCCCAGCGTGCCAGGCGTTCTGGCAGCACTGCCCATGTGCAGAGCCCAAGTACAACACAAACACAACACCTCGTTCCCAGCACCTCTCCACTGAACTGAATTTGGGGCTCGATTCTGTTTTCTCTTTGCCCCACCTGCCTCGACAAGCAGAAACACCTCCGCCAGGTGATCCGATGGAGATGGAGGAAACCTGTTTGTCACTTGCCGCCTGGACACCACAAACAGGTGTGGGATTTTCTGATGGGCACCCTGAAGACCTGGGTCTGTGGGCATGCCCATTCCCTCATCCAGATGCTGGAAGGTATGGATGCTGGGAAAGAGGGAGGAGAAGGGTTTATATACTGAACTTGGTTTGGATACTTTAGTTTGATTAGTTTGCTTTGAGATGCAACAAGTCCATCATTTTACAGAAGACAATGGAAACGAAAGCAGCATTTGGAAATATATATACAATTCACACTATCTCCTCCTCTTCCCTTCAGTGTGGAACAGGTTCACCACTCACCCACTTCTTCCTCCTCCCATGCAGCTCCCTTTTAAGCTTCCCCCTGCACGGTGCTGAGCAGGACCTGCTTGGTAAAATGAGGCAGCTGGTAAGCAGTGCCCCCTGCAGAGCCAGTGGGTCTGAAACCTTGCAAAATCAAACTCACCCGCCCTGCCGTGTTGCAGACCTTCAAGCCTGACCTAAGCAGGTGCCTCAGACCAAGAGCCAGAGCTCTCTAAAGGGTCCAAGTGGAGGTAGGCATGGAGGGTGGGAGGCCAATGACAAAAGGAAAGAGCAAGACCCTGGTCATGAGTTTAGCATGTTGAAGACCACATCTCCACCCGTTGCACAGCATCACTTAGTGGCACATCAGCAGGGAACTGACCCTGGAAAGCAGAATTGAAATATTTCAGCCAGTGGGTGATGGTGTACCAGTAAAAATAAATTCCTTGCATTCACTGTCTGTAAAGCTGTACTCAGAAAAGGATGACAAATGTCTTTCTGCACTCATTTCTCTGAGTGCCTCAACTGACATTTAGAAAGCTTTTCTTCTCTTTCCCTCCCATCCCTGATCTTACCCTGTCTCTTTCTTTTTTTTTTTCTTTTTTTTTTCTTTTTTTTTTCTTTTTTTTTTTTTTTTTTTTTAATTTCCTTTGGAGTTACTTCTTTTGATTCCTTGAGAATGGACTGTGCAGAGGGGGCCAATGGAACCTCTTTCCTGCCCCAGAAAAGGAAAATAATCTGCTTTTTTGATATATGTTGCCTATTTTTCTTTCCTCCCTTCAAACTGGGAGTATCAGTCCCCAGCCCAGCCTTTTGACATGACAGCTTAACGCTGTCCATGAGGTAGAAATTTGTTTATGAGACCTTTGGAATTTCCCACTTCAGTTTACCTTTGACAATGTGGGAGACTAGGAAGGTACAATTCCATCTATTAAGTCTTTCCAAGTGGTGCCATGATGCTGTTTAACCTTTCCTCACAGATGTATAATGCCAGAGCTGTCAACCTGGATAGAGCAAGTCTCTGCATGTACTTAATGTATAGACAGAGACCAGACCTTTACAAGAAAATGTCTGCATAAGCAACTTTGCATTCACCTACTGATGGTTCATTTAACTCTTACTCTCCTGAGATGCATTTTCCCCTCTTTCTACAGAAGTATATATATGCATTTGTGTGTATGTTTATATATATATATATATGCATGTGTGTGTGTGTATATGTATATAAATACATGTATATAATGTCCTGTTCCCATTACACTTGTTGGGTCACCTAAGGATAACACGTATTGCAGGTCTTTCCTTAACTCTAGTGATGAAGCCCAGGCTTTGATGTTAAAGGTCATAGGTTCATCCCTCTGATAAAATGCTGGTAATATGCAGTGGCATGTGAAAAACTTCACATCTCCTAATGTAGCAAGCACAATGAAGTGATAGAACTTAAATTACTTTTTTTTTTTTTTTGATTGAACAAAGCCCCATTTTGGGGAACACAATTCTACTTACCAACTTATCAATTTGATAAATACAACTCACATGAGCAGGGCTGATTTTTGGAAAAGAGGATTTGTCCTACCCTATATCCCATGACAACAAACCAAAATATCAGCTAATGGCACAGTTCTGGGTTGAGTTTCAGAAGACCTGAAATGTAATCCTGATCTTGCTACTATTTCTGGTGTGAACATGAGTATGTCATTTCGCTTCTCTGTGCATCTTCTTTTCTTGCTGACCTCTGTTTCATCTAGTCTTAGCTTATCTCCTGTTTTGTACGGCAGCTATCACGAGGAGAGTCCTGATATCAGCACCACTCATCAGACTGTGATATAGAGCTGCCCAGTAGATATTGGAGTCTCAGCTGGCATGAATGACAGTGGAGGCTGGAGATCAGGTCGAAGGAGTCAAACTGCTTTGTTTGATTCATTTTGCCTTTAAGTGAAATTTCAGG
Organism: Anser cygnoides; assembly: GCF_040182565.1. Classification (NCBI taxonomy): domain Eukaryota; kingdom Metazoa; phylum Chordata; class Aves; order Anseriformes; family Anatidae; genus Anser; species Anser cygnoides. Next base: position 31,716,544 of record NC_089878.1, read on the forward strand.
GCCACGTAAAAGCTCTAAGTCTAGAACTGCTCAGATACATACCCTAAAGCAACTTGATGTTCCTGAGTCGTCATCTGACCAGAAGTTTTTGTTAGACTGGCAGATTACTTGGGTATGAACTAAAACCAGCCACTACAAAGAAAAGTAAATCCATTCCTAGGGAAATCTCAGAATCACTTTTCCGTTGTAAAATGGAATAAAAAATAAAAAAAAGTTGGTATTACTGAGTTTCTCTAGAATTAGGATTTCTGAAGTCTCAGATACATAGGAATTGGAGCCTTGGTTCTGAAAACATAAAATATTCAATATGGAATTTTTCCTAACCAAATTTATTTCAACAGGGAATTTCTGTGTGAAAAAAAAAAAAATGCCACTCAGTGCTGATGAAACTCCGTGTATGCTATCCACTGCTACCTAGCTAAGGAAGAAGAATCCTCTTCTGCTACATCACCTTCCTTTCCTAATGAAGACATAGTACTCAATTATTTACAGGTTCACTGAATGAGGTGGTTAGGTAGGAGCTGGGGTGTGACTGAATAGAAGGAGAGAAAGATCTTCGGAGAGGAAATCCCAAAGAAATACCACGCTTTTGGACCACAAGCATGGTATGCATTACTTTCCACATATCAAAGAGTTATGATTATTTTTTACCAAAAGTGGGAGAGAGAATAAGGCAAGGAGCAGAACTAAGATTTTTCTGAAGGAGATAAAGGAAAGACAAAAGTTCCTAACACAAGAAGTTATTGACCTGAAGGCAGGCAGCCTAGGCCAGGGAATGAGAAAGAGAAAGAAGAAAAGCCATTCAAAAGTCGGCATGCCACAGGACCCAGCTGGGGCTTGGCTGGCAGTGATATCACTGTCCTCCCTCCAAATACCAGCCCTGGGTGATGTCATCTCTTTTCCTTTAACACATTCTAACAAACAATACAGTGCAGGGGGAGATTGTTCCTTTTTCTTCGTATTATTATTATTATTTTAATTTCCAAATTAATTTTGTAATAACAGCAATTAAACCCTCCCGCCAGCCAGCCCCTGGGGGGTGATTCTCGTTCTTGTGCAGTGAAACTTTGCTCCTAGAGAACATCATAGCAGGCATGCAATAATCATCCAGAAAAGCACAGCCTGTCATGTCTTATTGCTTAATTATCCATCTCACCTTCTTTCAACCCTCTTCTTACTGTTCCTTGTGTGATGCGTGTTTATTTTATTTCATTTTCCCCAACTGCTCTCCTTCCATGCCTTAAGATTGTGAGAGCTGGAAACATTTTTCCCTTTCATTCTGCTGCTCTGAAGTTCCTCCACCATTGGTCACCACTGACCATTCCCATGAGGAATTACAAGCTCAACACTCTCAGAGAGTTTTTCCCACTTTTAACTTCTTGTGGACAAATTCTAGTAGCTGTAACATCACTACAGCGTCATTTCACCCAGCATGAAACTGGTCTTTCTGTTTTATACCCTCAGAATATAAATGGCTATGCCTCCCAGGAACCTTTCCTGAAAGACAGGAAAATGAATCCAAAGAAACCTAGCATACAGGAGCCCAAAACACAGGATGGAACAGTCTTTAGGAGTTCCTCATCTGCATGCCAGTGGGTTGGCTTTGTAGGGCATGTGCATGTGTGCGATTTTTAATGTTCAGTTGGGTGTGCTTTAAGTCCCCTTGCTCTAAAAGCAGCTTCAGTTTAAGATAGCTGTTAACCTTTGCCAGATGCTGAAACCACAGCCAAGCATCTGAACGGTATCAGAGTGGATCATCCCCTGTTCCTTCCACCCTACTACACCGAGCCAAAAAATCCCTGCAGTTTGCATCATTTTGCTCTTCAGCTCTGGGGAAATGTTCTTCATGGAGGAAAATCTTGGCCTTCAGGTCTTGTCTAAGTAAGGTTCTCAGGACAGTCTGTGAGTAATTTAGAAATGTAAGTCTGAAGTTGAAAAGAGGAAAGAGCTGAATACCTCACTGGAAAGCAGTTTCATTTACATCTCTCCTGAAAAATAGAAATTAGTCTATGACATGGCTGGGGTAAAACTAACACAAATGACTGGTCTGGATCCATGTTCCAAGGTCTCTTTGGTTCTTTGACACTCTTTTTTTCTTGTGCTTTGTCTTTTGCACTAAACTAGGATCCAGAATGGCTGCATTGCAGCTTTTGAGCAGTTCAACTTAGACACCCTTCCCCAGGCTACAGGAAGGGGATAGTCCCTGGCTGAGGAAGCAAACGAGGAAGGTGCCAAATAGAGCTGAGGAAAGCCATTTCACTCAGAGTTCCCATCTGAAGCTTCATAGACAGGCTTCAGAACAGGTGGGAAGATGTGGATAGGATTTGATTTTCCCCTTTCTGATATCTTGGATTTATTTTAGATTAATAAAACAAAACAAAGAGAGAAAACAAAAAATAAAAACAAATGCAAATATCCTTTTCTGTTGAACATAATTTTTAAGATTTTTACCAAATAGGAATTAAAATAAACAGACATTTTTTATACTAACACTTTAAATTCAGTGTAAACCATCTTTAAACACTAATAAAAATACAAAAAGGTAAATTAATTTATTTTTAAATGAAGACCTATTTCCAAGGCAAATAATGGAAAATATAGTGCCCGCGGTGGCGTGGCAGAGCCCGCGCGTGGCCAGCCACACAGCAGATGGGTGGCCAGCCCTGGGTGGGACGGGGAGTTCCCAACACTCACATCTGCACCCAAACAGTGCTTTATGAGCAGTGTGGACACGAGCCCGGCCAAGGAACATCACTGGTAATTCTTCCCTCAAACCTACCAAATTTATTTTTTTTCCCTAAGATATGCAAGGTACGTCAAGGCTCGGCTTAGGAAAGGCTTTTAAGAGATCTTTACTGTTCAAGGCAGGCTGCGGTTTCATTATTTTTATTATTTTGGTAGAATGAGTAACAGGAATAATAGTAGCTGAGGGTTGTTTCTCTTCATTGACTCTGTGTTAGGTTTGGAAGCCGTTCGACCAGGACAGTCAAAACACAGACAGGAAATAATCTGTGATAATGTCCAACTGGGGTATCAATTACGGCTTTAGAGTTTCACGTTAAAGGGATACTGTCAGATCAAATTCAAACCAAAAGTTGTGGGTTGCCTTTTTCAAATACATACATATGCATATATATATATGTGTGTATGAGAGAGAGAGGGGAAGGGAGACTACTAGAAACATTTCCAATTCTTTTTTTTCTTTTTAAGTTAAAAAATGCAATACAATACAAAACAATACAACAAAAAATAAATCTAAAGCAAACATTCTCTTCCCTGCCATGTTTAGAGACTTGACTGCTTGTTGCCCTCAGCCTAGCCTGACCTTACAAGCTCATTGTCTCTGTTTTTAACATCCTCTCTTTAAAGACTCTGGTGGGTGAAGTGACTCTTCCCCCAGAGGTAAGAGGGGAGATGCCCGGTGGCCCTGCAGCAATCACTGGAGCAGGAGAGGGTGCAAGCCTGCACAAAGCTTGGGGAGTGCATCCCCGACCAGGCATGGTGCACCCAAACACAGACACCAGTGGAGCCTTTCCCAGCTCACAGTGGCTGAAAGAAGTGTCCTGTGATGAAAGCCATGGCAGGAGAACCAGAAGGGTGGCGTTTCAGCACAGCTTGGCTCACATGGTCGTGTAGTGTGAATACGAGAGGGAGGGGATGCTGTACCAACCATTCTTTTGGACGGGGTGGGAGAAAGAGGTGGGACTGATGTTGAGTTTGGTCAAAAACAGCTTCTTTCTGGACATCTGCTGTCAAGTCTCAAAAAGATAAGATGATAACTGTCACTTGCAGTTACACCAAGAGTCACTGGGTGGTCCCCAGAAAAAAAAACATGAAAGATTCCTTCGTACTAGGATCACATAATTAAAAAAAACAACACCATACACTATCACTCTCCCTCTCCCTCTCCATTTTCTCACCCAAAACCGGCAGAAATATATAGAAGGAAAATCTATTTACCAAATGAGTTTGTGAAACCAAGCTCTGGCAAACATGTGAGAATAAAACTGTGTGTCCAGTCCTGGAGCTGGCACATTAAAAAGAAAACTTGGAGAAAGCTCAAAGAAGAGCTGCCAGAAAGATTTATAGTCTGGAAACATGCTCACCAGTGAGAGGAGAAAGGAGAGCAATTTGTGAGATGGTGCATGGGCTAACAGGTTAATAAGTGATTAGGGGACTTATGGAATGAAAAACTCTGATATAAAATGAATCTTTGATCTAGCAGCCAGAGGCATGAGCGACTCCATGGGCTGTAGTTTGGAAATCAGCAAAGCCCACAGAGGAAATACGCAGCACGTTTCTGTGCAGAAGAGTAATGCAGCGCAGGGAGAGCTGCACCTCAAGGGACGGGGTGGATTTTCTGTCATTTGGAGCCACAGGATGACAACCCTGGTTCCAGCCCAAACGAACATGAAATATTACATCCCAAGTTAACCACAGGGCCAGATAAACTGGTGAGAGTGATGTCTTCCAGATTGTCGGCCTGAAAAGCCTCTGGGGAGTAACTGTGACCGCCCTGGTGTCCTGGTGTCCTGGCTATGTGACCTCTCCAAAGCTGGAGAAAAGGATTCGTTTTCTGTGTGTATGAGCAGGAAAGGATGGGTGTATACATGAACAGAGCCACAAGGCAATGCCCACCTCTCTCTCAGGTCACAGCTGGAGCTAGCCTGCACACCAGCATGGCTGAGCGGCACTGAGGAAGCTTCACAAACATTTGGCAGGCATGGAGGCCAAATGGGAGACTTATGAAGAGAGAAATTACATGTACAGCCTTCCTGATAGCTGCTAAACACGGCTAAGCGTGAGATCTTTGGCTCACAGAGAAGGGACCTGAGGCATTGTTCAAGTGAGGTCCTGTGTTGGCATGGTAGAAGTCTTTGGCCTCACGTAGTGATTTGCATGGTTTTGGGACCCTGCTAAAGGAAATGAGAGTCATCTTTCAGCTCCAGGGGTTTGATGTACAGGCTGTTAGGGAAAGAAGTTACCAGGCTGAAGGTGAACTGCTAGAACAAGTGAGGGTAAGCATACAGCCACATGTACAATCCTGTGATTTTCAAGTAGGAAAAAGCATCAAAATGAGCTTTTTCTGCTCTTTCTGTTCTCTGAGGGAGCTTTCACTAAGTGGACAAGGTAATGTTGAATGGACAAGGAATGACAAGGTAGCTCTCATTCCTTATAAAGGTTGTGCTACAAAGAAGCTGTAGCTACCCCAGACTCATCTTTCAGACATGTCCATTAAGTGCTGGAGAGGGCTTTCCATCCTTAGGAAACCTTTAAGTCCAGCATGATTGCAAAGCTTGCTCAATCTTTAAGAAGAATGTGTGAAATTCCAGGGTCATTCCAGAAAAGCTTAGGTTTTGACCCCAAGATTTGATTATGCTGGAGGATAAAGGAAAACAATTCTTTATACTGTAAAAATAGGTAGGAAAGTAAATTTCCAGACTCCAATGAATAAATTAAAAGTCCGGAGTTTGTTCTGAGATCTGTATGTTCTTCCTTATTCCCTCTTCTCACAGGTAAAATTACAATCTGTGTTGGTCTCTGCAGACAAATCACCCAGCAGCAGCAAATGGGAGAGATTTACACAGGTGATGATGAAACCCAGAACTGAGTTCCAGGATTTCAAGATGTAGCAACTGGACCCAACCAGAGCATGAGGACAGATGTTGTCCATTCCACGTTCCTCTCAGTCCAGGGGAACAACCTCCCAAAACTATTAACTGATGAACGCATTTGAAACCCTGACCTCAAGGCAAAAGGTCACTGCCCCATTGCCTTGCAGTGGAGCTTTCCTGTCCTCAGTGAGGAAGCTTTTTGTCTAAGCTTCCCCTCCTTTCTCTCATTTCCCTCTCTCTCAAGCTTTCTTAGACAGTTCACGTTCCATGTGACTAGAAACTGGAATGATTAAAAAGGGAGCCTCTGATTATAGTAAAACAAAAAAGCCAGAAGTTGTTTTGTTTTCTCTGAAAGAAAAGGCAGTTATTGGCCATTCTTTACAAAGCTGCAGTTTGGACAATTTTTGAGCCTGTTCAGGGCAGAGGAAAGCACATGACAATGAATTCAGGGACCATGACCATAGCATAGGACTGTGAGCGGATGCACAGTTGACTGATCCAGACAGCCAGTTCTGCCTTCCTCTGGAGCTGATAAACAGGCCCCAGTGATAATTAAGCCACAAGACTCAAAGACAGATTTTAAGCTATTTTACTTTTTTTTTTTTTTCCTTACTCTTGGCTCAGGTAAAGCTTGATCCCAGATCCCTATGAATAGATGTTTGTGGTGTTTCACACAGCCTCAAGGGTCATCCCCAGCAATCCACCTGCTGAACTCAGACATATCCCAGAACTGGTCAACAGAAGGTGTTGCATTTAACCCTTTCCCTGAAGCCAGAGTGCATGTAGGACAGATTTTATCTCTTCTAATTCAGCAGCTAAAAATCAGGCTTCTAGCATAGATCCAGTAACCCTGGAAGCAAATCACTGTATCCAGAGTTGTCTAAAGAAAATGAGACACCACTTCCCTAAGACTTGCTAAAACAAGCACAATCATACTTCAGATGGCTGAAGTGAGAATACAGTGGTAGGTGCATACATCAACTCTAGGTACCAGGAGCAAGGAACTAAAATTGTGTAAATGTTTGATGATAAATGCATTAACATCATATTTAGTTTATCCTCTGGAGAGTAAAGCTGCGGCCTCATTTTCCAAGATAAGGTACCTAAACTGGAGCCCTTATTTCCATGCCTAGAAATCAGATTCAAAGATCCTGAGAACATCTGGGTCTCACTGAGGTCACAGAAAAAGAAAGTGAAGAGGATAGGATCACTTATCACAAACAGGAGGTAAATTAAAGCAACACTTAAAGAAAAAAAAAAAAAAAAAGTAGGGACAAACCTACAGGAGACAATCTGTCTCCCTTTTTTATGATAGAAGGCTCAGCCAGGGGAACAGAAAAGTGACAAATTCCATCTTACTGAAAAGAAATGAATGTTTTGTTTTCATGGGACACTGGGACTCAATGCCACAGGAAGACTGAGATGCCGAGAGCTGAAGATTTAAGCCATTGCCTAGTTAAGTGCAGCTGGGAATTTTCCCAGTACAGAGGGAGAAAAGTGTCTATCATCACTGGAGACAACCTCATTGTTCAAATGAGCCAGCAGTTCCCTATGTCCTCCTGATTTCAGCAGGAGGCATGTACAAATGACCTGACAGAGAAAAACAGAAGAAAGCTCTGAAAGAGAATTTCAGATACCCACCTGGTTTTGCCCGCCTGGTATTCACCCCTTCTTTTATTGTCTGGCACCAGATCCTAAAGCTAGGATCATGATCCCAGAGTGAAAAGGCAAGTAAAAAAGGGGAGTGTCTCCTACAGGAAGGCATAAGGGTGGGAGACGAACCTGGCATCAATAGAAAACTTGGCTTGGATTTTCAAGGAGCTACAGAAATAGCAGACATGTTGTCATTGAAATGTAAGAGGAGGAGGGCAGAGCAAAAATATATAGGTTTTATGGGGTATTTGGAAGATTAGAAGAACAAATAAGTAACACAATGGCTGGATATTGACTCAAAGAATACTTGAACTAGATTTGACTGGCAAACAGTCCCAGTCTCTATTTGCCAACTGCTTGGAATTGTTTGAGCAATGACCTTGAAAAACATACAGCAGATTCAGAGACTGGAAAGCCAGAAGGCTGCACTGCACTGGTCTAATCCGTTCTTCTGCAATAACGACATCCCTCCAATGTCACCTAGCCTCAACTCTGCTAACTTTGTAGGCCAGCAGCAGTGGCTCAGCCACGTTAAGATATTAAACCAGTTTAAATAATTAAGTCCTCCTAAATCTTGAAAGCAGTTTAGCAGATCACATTGCTTTTAAGACACTAAATTCTTAAACCACCTTAACACTGATGGAGGAGCTGAGACCTTATAGCCAACTTAAGAGTTTAAACTCTTAAGACATTTTTCACATGATAAGCCAAATTCAGAATCAATCATAGTGCCCACATTTTTGCCTGGTATCAGTTCAGATGCTTAGCATCTAACTGCATCACCTCACACCACATTGAGAGACTCAGGGCTGAATGTCTGGTTTAAGTCATTACCTGCTTTGCCAAATCGCTTGAACTGTCTTCCAAGAGCTTTTGTGAATGTTAGTCAACCTTAATCTGTAAAGTTTATCTCCTGCTGCAGATGGTTTTGGTGTGGTATATGAGTGTATTGAGTAAGGTTTTTTAAGTTCAACACAAGTCAAAAATTTCTTATGATAAATACAAATATAAGGTCATACCCAGATCAGATGCAAAACCCTAAGAAAGAGGACTGACCCCTTTTTTAAGAGAAGAGAAGCTATTGCTGTGCTTTTGCAACTGGAGCAGCACATATACTATTAGGTTTTAAGAATGAAATGAGATGCTGGGGTAGTTAGGAAATTAACTTAATTTTTATCAAACACCAGTCCAGTGAACTCATCTTTCAGCAGAAAGTTTTATGACTGTTCACAAATTACATTTCCCTGGACATACAGCTTCAGAGCTTCTTGTGTGGAGGGAGGGAGGGGGTTACAGGTGGAGCAAAACAACGTAGAACCAGTTTTTCCCATAGAAATGTGCTCACCTGGAATAAGAAAACCTCTTGTGGTTTAGTGGGATATGATGGCTCCTAAAGCAGTAGCTATCTGTGGTAAAGAAAAAAATATATATTTGCCTAAAGCGTAATGTATAAGAACACTGAGTGCATAAAAAGGCTTGTATTACATTTTGGAGGTCTCCATGTCATATAGAGTGAATGATTTGAGGGAGAAAGAGAGGGACTCTCTGAAAGAGTGATTCAGAGCAGACATGCACTCAGGCTATATTTAAATTGGGGAATGCAAAAGCATGCCTGGACAGATCTGGACCATGTGGTTTGGAGAGAGATCTGTGTGTGCACTAGTCCTCTCTGCAGTCCCAGTACTATCATCTCCACAGGAAGAAAACCAAGAATGTGGGCCAGAAGGGAACCAGTGTATTCTCAGGATGGTCCATCAAGAAACAAGGATCCCAGTGTGTATTCCTCACACGGAATGCCCCAGAGCATTTCCCACACATACTGCTTATGGAGACAGGACCACCTTCTAGGAATGCTTCACTATTAAAGGGTCTTGGGGCTTAAGATCTAATGAAGGTTGGTCTTCTCCAAGCTGGTTGTAAGCCCATCAGAAGATAAATACTGTGGTCATTTGCAGAGTGCCTCAGCACCAGGCTTTCCACTGCAGGTTCAAGGTGGGAGACAGCAGATGGGAAGAGGCAGAATGGAAGCTCCCAGGAAGAGATATGTGGGAAGGTTTCAGAAACATGGGGGACAGCACTAGTTGTCCTGGGAAGCAATCATTTCAACACACTGACAGCTTGTTCCTGCTACTCTGGGGTCAGTGGTGTAGAGCTGATGATCTGGCTGTCCATTTCTTTGAATCATACTTTGCACATTTGTTTAAGAGGAGAGTTAAAGAAAGCCACAGTTAAAAGCAGTTTTGTTTTCTTGAGGTAACAGGTTTGCTCTGTACAAACAGTATCTCTTATCTAATAGCCCTAGAAAGGCATGTAGCGTCAAGCTGATACTGTCTTCATGCTTGGCTTATTTTTGCATTTCAGTCTTGAGATATGCAGGCAACCTGCCATCAGCTGTAAAACCACAAACCCCGATCTGTGATGGGGACTGATAAGAGAAAATATATGAAAACAGACTCCTTAGAGCTTGACTCCTTTCCAGGAGGCTCTGGACTGAGATCTGGCATTTGAAAGTGATTGTTCATGCATAAGAAGTAGCATTTTTTGTTTCCTTTTTAAGGCTGCAGGAAAGCTAGAAGAAAAGTGAGTGAACTGGGGGGCGAGGGTGGGGGGCAATCAGCATAATGTTATTAAGTTCCTACCACGACATTAGCAAGTGCAACATCCAGTAGAACAATGGCTTTGACCTGCACAGCTCCCTGTGCTTCCAGGAACCTTCTCTCCACTTCAGAATGAGAGAAAACATCATGTCGGTGGGTTGATGTGATTTACAGGGGCAGAAAACAGAACAGAAAGCTGTCAGGTTACACTCTGATGGGCCATTTATCAGACCATCTTTCCCATGCTTGCTTAGTCTGGACAGCCACCTACTGACCCTGTACTTTGGCATCTTCAATATTTCTCTGACTTCCTGCTTCCAAATAATGCTTTGCTTGCTGAATATAGGAATTAGGTGGCATCCCTTAAATGCAAGCGCCTGCTTGTGATGCTGTAGTCTGTAACATTTCAAGACCAACAGAGATCACCCAGAGTGCCTGGAGTACCTGTGGTGGCTATGGTCGCTGTATGTATGGACTTGGACCAGGGCACAACCATACCTGCCTGCTTCCATCAAGATGTTTGTCAAACTCTGCCCTTTCCTGCAGGGTTTCTGCCTAAAGCCAGAACAGAGGTAAGGGAAGAGGAACTCCTCTGGGTCTATCTGAGTCTGAAAGTAGAAACAGCAGCTACTGCTGCCACTGATGTGTGAAATCTGCTGCCCAGAAGGAAGTCTTTGTAGCTGTTTTGCCTGCCTCCATCTCAAAACATCATATTCATCCACAACTTGAGCTAGGAGGGTATTTCACCACCTGCTTGCAGAGCAGGGCCTGAGAAACACTCCCAGGCTCTTGTGCTGCTACTTCTGAGCAGGCAGCACCACCCCCACTCTCTCCCTTCTCTAATAAACATTATTCAGTCTTTGACTGAGTCCATTTCTTTGTGGGAGCAAGCCCCAGCCATGTGTTGGGAGCAAATCCTATATCCTGGTTGAACTCGTGGCAGTGACCTATCCCCATACTTTGCCTTTCCAAAGTCCTTGGGAGAAGCACCCAGCTGCAAAGCAGTTTAAATGGACAGAGAGCCAACAAGTACTCTAAATGGCTTATCTGATTCTCCAGGGAATCCATCTGGAGCCAAGAGCTTTTCCCCATCTGCATAACAGTGATTACACTGCCTACTCACCCTCATACTCCATAAAGCTCTTTTAAAACTCTAACGTAATCCCCTGCCCTTCTATCCAGACTAGGGCAGCAATTCTCTCTGGAGCAAAATCAGCTTGTCAAGAGAGAGCTTCAGCTTACTGGGAACACACCAGAGCCCAGTAGTCAGTCAAAGGGCCTCTACCCAAACAAAACCTTCAAAGCAGAGCTCATGTCCTCTCTCACCAGGTTAAGAAACGAAACAGAGGAGTTTTCCTCTGAGGATGCCCAGGTTACACAAAAACTATTCTGAAGCTTATTACAATCCCATGACTGCTACACCCACGTGGCACTGTTCTGGATCATCTTTTCTGCACAGCCTGAAAGCTTGACTTCACAAATACACGAAGCTATCTTGGGACTGGTGCAGAAGACTGACACCTTCTTCCCACCATATATTGCTTCTGGCACTAAAAGCATGTTCTCAACCTTCTCCACAAGGTGAAGAAGCAGGTGATGGTATCCTGTCCCATATTGGCTCCATTTGGTGGTCCTACATTGAACCTCTCCACTTACAGCTCTGAAAAGGGGAAAATGTAAGCAAGGGGCCCCATGGTTGGGGTGAGGAAATACAGACTGAAGATAGTACCAATATACAAAGTCTAAAAGGGCTTTCTTTTTCCTTTTTATTTCTGGGGGGGGGGTAGAGGGGAGAGCATTTGCGGGAATGTCTGGAGCTGTCCACTGCCAGCCGTGGCCCTGTCTCCAGCAGGCCATGAGCAATGAAGTAGATCAATGAAGATGCTCAAGACGAGAGCAGGTATGTACTAAACTTTTCCAGAACACTACCCCAACTTACTGACATTTCTGGCTTGTGGACTTCCTTAGCAACTTCTTGATAGATTCAAAGAGAAGTTAAACAGATTAATGGAAGAAAAATCTTTAGCACAGAGCATCATCCAGCTAGAAATTCCACAGCTTAGCAACTTCTTGTGAACAAATATCTTCTGTTTTTGTTAGTTTGTTTTATATTTGCTTTTTAATTTTGTATGATACCCTCCAATTATCCCACCTTTTGGCTATCTCTTCTTTTACTTGTGATGCTTGACCCAAATGAGATGCAGAAGCTCTTTATAATTAGTTTATATAGAATAATAAGCTTTACTTGAACATGGAAGTTGGAAATAAAGACAAGATCTGGACTGATTTCCCTCTGAAAAAAAAAAAAACGCAGTTGCCCAAACATACCTAATCACTTTCCTTCATCTAGCCCATGTTTTTCTTATTATAATGATTTTCTGTCTTTGACTGCATAAGACTTTCTTTTTGTATCCTGGGGTAGCTAAATGAATTTGAAATGAATATGGATTTCCTGCTGATCTTATTTAGTTTTGGTCTTCACCCTAGAATTGAAAACATCAATGCCAGGGTGTGTTAGAGGTACACTTCTGGAAAGGCAATTATGCTATAAATGCTCAGCTGTAACTTATATAATAATTATTTCTTCAACTGAAGTTCCTTTTGAAGTACTGTCCAAAAACTTGCAATAGTCCTAACCCATAAGCATTTTGGTGGGGCAGGGAGACCAAATTCTGCGCTCCATCTGAAACCATTCTGCAGAGACTGCGTCTGAAGTGCGCTGGCATTGGGTATGGCTGGATCTCTCACTTTAGGTGTTTGGAAATCTGTCCGCAAAAGATGTATGCCCTGCAATGTTTGTTTTTCAAATATTACTTGGAAATGATATGACAGATGACTGATCTCTTTTTTTTTTTTTTTATCCCCTCTTGGCTGAGGGTTTCCCTAGAACTTGAGACATGTCTCTGCTGAAAAAAATCACTCAACGCTTATGAAGAACAAAAGATGACAGAAGGTTATTCAGTGTGTCGTGTAGTTTCACCTGAACCCCAGTGGTTTCAGGCTATATGTGATCTACCAAGCTTCTTGTCCAAGTCAAAAGCAGACTGCTTGTAAAACCTAAACTAATTCTTGTGACGCCAGTTGTCTGCATTAGCTGGTTAAAGAACTTCTTTCCAATACAGCTGTTAACTGAGGGTAGAAGGTTATGGGCTGAGAACAGGCAGATAGGGGGTCAGTAATCTTTGGGGATTCAAGTAATCTTGGGCAACTCCCTTTATTTCCCTGGAGCACTTCCTTTCTCTCCTTGTATGAAGCCTCTTCAAGTCAGGGATTTGTTCTGCCCTGTTCTCACACAGCACACAGCATAATGAGGCCTCAACTGTCCTTGGGATCCGCTTTAGGCACTGACTCAATTTAGAAATGGTATTAGGCTACAACATGTGGATGAATGACATTGGTGAAGAGTAGCCATAAGGGGGAGGCAGGACTGGAGTATGAAGCTGAACAGCTGGAGTGAAGTAGAAAGCCTGGTGCTTTGAGAAAAGGCCTTTTAAAATCAGTATGCGCTTAGGATTCAGCAAATAGTCACAGAGGGGCAAATTCACCCCGGTGAAACCCTGGCCTGGGGTCACATTGGAGGTAAGCGTGCTTCCCTTCTATCAGAGGGATTTGCAAGCAGAAAGAATTTTAACAAGGTCTCCAGACGTGACTAAAGACCCTGTTTGTTTGAGATCTAACTCCCTCCAACCCAGAGCCCTGAGTATATCTCTTGTCCATAAAATACCACAAGCTCATACATGTGTTTGTTTTGGGGGTGACTCCTCCGCCCCACTCAGCCCGGTTCACCTGTTAAAAGCTGACAAGAAAATGAACCCATGGCATTCCTGTCCCAAAACACGGGTGCCTGGTGAAAGCCAATGAGCTGGTTCTTCTCAGACTGTGGGAAAATGCTATCTTTCCAGCCTCCCTTCAGCTGAAGCACACTGATTCTTTTCCAGGGCCAGCATACTATACGGAGTTCACACATCTCAAGATACTGAAGAACACTTTCAGAGGCTCTTTAAGAAATAAAATAATAGCAAGGGCATTAACAACAACAATAATAATAGTAGCCTTTGGGTTTGCTGCTGTGCCCCCCCAGCTCCTTCTGTTGGAGGGAATCTTATTTCACAGGCTCAAATGGAGGAGTCACAATCAATTCAATTACTCAAGAGTAATATCCTTCCTAAAGAAGAGCCCCTACTGCTGTTCCTTTGGAGGGTTCCCCTTTCTTGCTCCAAGCAGCTGTGTTGGTATTTAGACACAGGATACCAGCTCAGCCTCTACTTCCAGCACAACCTCTACTCATATCCTGCAGGCTTTATAAGTCCCCAGATGGTCCATAATGCTTGTGCAGTATTTAGCCGGCCAAACAGTGCTTGCTGCTTATCTGGTGTGTAACTCTCTGGAATGCGTGTGTGGGGAGAATGAGAAAAAATGCCAGATCATCTTCCCACAGAACATTTCCTTTCTTGTCCTCAGCCTCCCCTCTCTAAGCCCAGACAGAAACAAAACACCAGCGAGGGAATCGGCCACATTTGCGTCGCAATGGACTTGATCCTTGCGTCTTTTCAGAAGCAGCCTGGGTTATTGTGGCCATGAACCTTTGATGCCAGGGCATTTATGCTGATCTCTGAGTGCATGACAACCCATTTAGCTCTAGCTTAAATGACAGCACCAGGTGAAAGTTAATAACAAAGCATGTCCAAAGCTAACCATTTTCAAAATAATGGAAATTTGGAGAATTCTTGCTAGCAGTGGAAGGACAGAAATGTAAAAGCAGAGAAAGAAAATATGGAGAAGGCTTCACTGTGCTGAAATTCATGAATCTCGGTGAGGGGCATTTGTTAGTTTACCCTTCTGTCTGAGCTCTAGCTTGGTTCTTCCTTCACCATGTGAAGAGCCACACTAATAGCTCCCAAAGACCCTGGCTCAGTCCTTGACATTGGCCAGCAGACATGTCCACAGTGAAGGAAACATTTTGGGAGATTAATTTACCAGGGATACCTAGAATGAGTAAGAAAATAACTGAAGGAGTCTTCAGGGCCAGCTTACTCCCCTCTCCCAGCAAACTCTCGGGTTTGCTTGTTTGTTTGTATTGTTCTCAATCAGTATCAGCAAAGCTTGAATGATCCCCATCCAAACTCTGGGGCATTTGTTTCTCTTGCCAGGGCTGATCTGTTCTGATATTCAGCTACTCTGGAGCAGAGAGGGAGGCCAGGGCAACACATGGAGACACAGATGGATGTTTTCATTTCAAATTCACAGCTTCAGAGACTCTGCTTTAACACAGAAAGGGAATCTTCTGTTTAGTGTGAAAGACAAAAATTAGTAACTGTTGCTGTTGTTGCTCAAGCTTTTTCTTTCAGGAAAAACTGCTAAATTCAGAAAGTGCTGGTCTTGAATGACACCGATGGTTGGGCAAGTGGGGTCAGCAACATGGACACCTCAGAGAAGGAAGAAATTTTCAGACCTCAATTCTTTATATTTTGGTACAGCCTAACAAAGGCAGGCAGCGTTGACAGCTTTGTCTTGGGTTGCAGAAATACTAGTACATTCCCGGTTAGGAACTCTAGATGCTGAAAAGCATGACACCAAAAAAAAAGAAATTAAAAAAAAAAAATAAAAGAAGAAACACACAAAGGCATTAAGTAGAGGACAGTAGTGGCAGAAGAGAAGTTTCATACCCTCTTTGTGTGATGGTGACAACATATGCTGTGACTGATGGCAGTCAGCCATCCTCAGCCTCATTATCAAGTATTGAATAAACAAATGTAAATATACCCAGCCTATTTCCGAGTTGGGAGTGCTTAAGTTTCTTTATCTTCTGTGATGAAGACCTTACTTAAAGGGGACTGTGGACAAGGGTAAGGTGGAACAGAAGATGAGTCAGAGAAAGATCATTCAAGTGTTTGGATTTTTTCCCAGTGTTTGGAAAGGACTCTACGAGAACACTGACCTGATAGAGTACCTTGAAACCCACGACTGCAGCTCAGCAAAGATATTTAGTCATCAAGCTCCCATTTCAATCAGTGTCTAAGTCTGCTACTGGGTTTTGCTACTCAGTGCCTGAATGATCGTATGATGGCCATCTACCTGTCACTGTTGCTCACTGCTCCCTGATGACTGAATGAGTCCATAAAAAGAGTTTGTTTAAAATGTATCCCAGTGTCTTGATGTTTCCATCTTTTATTGGGACTGTTTTCTTAATGTTTGCTGAGTGCTACGTACAGTCACATCTCTTCCACGTTACATGACCCATACCTAAGACATCAGACAACCGAACTACAAAATGATGGCTCTCTGTTGGTTACGATAAATTAAAAACAATAGAAAATGTTTTTTCAATGGGGGACCCACTTCAACTCAACCCTAGGAATGTAGGAATCTGGCTTGCAGTTTCTCCCAGCAACATCACACTCACCTGAAAATATGAGGCTTGCACTACTGTGTGGCAATGTTTTTGCCATGCTGTACTGTCATGCTTTGGGGATGGCACATTGCTTCTCCATTTCCCCTGAAAATATTCTACAGGCTGTAAGCCTGCACCAGGAAAACAGGGAGGCGGGGAGGCAAAAAGCATGACATTAAAATTCAGATGCCAAGTTCAGTAGCATGAATAAAAATTGTCTTAACCTCTGAGGTCAGGAAGTCACCAGCTGGAAGCGGAAAATCGCCACCAGTAAATTGCTGTGGGTTGGAGTGATGAATGCTAGTTAGTACCAGTGAATTTCAGAAGAATCTCAGCTGTAGGGAGACAGGGCATATTGGAACAAGGCTGAACAATTCCTGACTGTGTTTTCTTTCTTCTTTAGTCTGTCTTGTGCTCTTTCTGTTTCCACAGATTTCTCAGTTGAGGCAGAAAAAGATTAAACCCTTGTGGGAAAGTCTTCTGGCACATAATAAGGGTGAAAGCAGTGGGATTCCATAGGGATTGAGTGGTATTGTAGGAAAATTGCTCTCAGATCCTATGGATGTCAAGAGGGAGGGAAAATACCCCAGTACTTGATATTTCCAAAGCTGACTGGAGCATTGAGATGCATCCATTGTCCTAGTAATTAAATATCACTGACACATGTCAAAGTACAGCTCAGTCCAGGAGCAGACATCCAGTGCCATCTATGCACTGCCTGTTCTGAGCCCAAGCTACAACCAGACCAAGCTGGGAAGGTGCTGAGTTGTTCTCCTTTATCTGCTGGTCCATCTTTCCCTTACAGTTTGAACACTGTCATGCTTTGTCTGGGTTCCCCACCAATTTACCATTGTACATTCATTCATTGCTATGTACACCAATTTGCAGCCTCAAGGGATGTAGCCATTGCTCAGCCTCTGTCTAGAAGAATGGGTTCTTACTCTGTTAACAAGATGTAAAGCAGTGAAGTAATAATGATTTTTGAAGTAATAATAATTTTTAATAAAAATATGTCTATATGAGTGAACAGAAGATGCGTCCAAATCACTTCAGCTAGTCTAAAATTCTATGATGGGGGAAGTTTCATGTTGAAGAGATTGGACCACACCACAAAATGCTCCAGTGATGATACAATTTCTACAACACTTTATGGGACACTTGAATATAAGCCCCTACTATTAAATTCAGTTTGAGGTTTCCATAACGGAAAGGGGCCAGCTTGCATTTCAGATGTCATTTGTGTAGAGGAAGCTGGACAAAAAGCAGAAAGTTGGCAGTGAAAAATACCAGGCTCCTTTCTCCTTCCAGCCACCCCTCTCCAACCTCTTTGGCTAACCCCCAAACCATGGCAGGAGCTGAACACTGACTGCTTTTCATTGAGTGACATACCTGGCTCTAGAAGAACACGCCCTTGTGGAATTGGCACCCGGGCAGCATTTCCATTCCCTCTGCACAACACTTTTCTTTAATGCCTTCCAAACTAAAACAAAACCCAGAGGATTTGCTACCCTGTTCCGCTCATTATATTGGTTTTATGAGGGTGTGGAGATTTGTTGCATGATGGCAGGATGGATTTGTCCCTGAAACTTAAAATACAGCAAGGGAATATAATAGATGGGGAGCTTTTTCTTTTTCTCCATTGGGCTTTCTATGGTTTTGGTTTGTTTCTTGATTATCTACCATTTCATCCAAAATCAATCCATAATGATTTATGTCCTTTTTCAGGGATGCATTCAGCCCTGAAACTAGATCAGCAGTGGGCTTATCAGACTCTCTAGTCCATCTATGTAGAAAATACAAAGAATCATAGAAAACAAGACTGCTAGAGATCTCCAGAAGTCACTGGGAGGAATCACAGCATTCCACCCTGTAATGGTTATACCTGTGCCATTTATAATTTCCTCTTCCAGCTTTTAGGACTAGTCATTCCACAAGTCCTGATGTATTTCCCGATGTGATTGACATGTCTCCCTCAAGTCACTGATGTTGTCCTGTGTCTTTCTGTCCATAACACTAAGAAGGTTTCCTTTATTTCCAACCTATTCTCCTTTGCTTCAGTTTTAACCCATTGCCTCTCACTCTGTCTGCATTGACAGGCAAAATGAGTTGTTCATTTTCCTTTACAGATTGGTGCTTGCACAAAGACATTTATCATAGATTTCTTCAGCTTCTCTTCTCTAGACTAAACAACCTTACTTCTTTTAATTTTTCTTTCTAAGTCAGGTCTTCAATCACTCCTGTTGCTCTCCAGCTGGTCTACATCTTTCCTGAAAAGCAGTAACCAAAACCGCGCAGAGTATTCATCCTGAGTCCCAAGAAGTGTGGAAGAATTGCTTCATACTTACAGGTAGTTCTCCCACTTATCCATCATAATATGTCACTTGCCTCTTTCCCAAAAGCATGGGTGTGTTGGATTATGTCCAATACCCGACCTGTTCTAAGCAGTCCTACTCCATTCTCCGGCAACTCAACTGATCATTCTGCTTAAAGGTAACATCCCACATGTCTCTTTTTTGAAATGCTTACGATCTTCCCCCTACAAGGAAGCCTGACTCTATCCACTCTGAAGCCAACAGAAAGAATACAAATGAGGATGTGATGCATCTTCTGTGTAAGCATTCTGCACAAAATACATGGTATTCACATTGTACCATGTACCAAGTGGCTATTAGAGGAACATCGAGGGATGCAGGGAAAAAAGCCATCTTCTTGACCAGAATCCACCACTCTGCTACTGCATGGCAACTCATTCTGTTATCCTTCTCATGAACTCCTGAGGCCCATTCAGTCCTAAGGAGGTTAAGAGTCCATAGGGCTATAAAAAATTGCTTTCAGGACTTGTGGACTGAGAGAAGGACTGAAATAGTCCACTGACCTACTTGAGGGAATTTTTCTAGTAAATCCATGAAACACATGTCTCAAAGGATGTCTATTGAGACTGTGAACTTTGAAAATAAACTCATAGTTCCACACAGGGATTCTGTTGACCTTGCCACTTCCCACACTGTGTGAAGGGCTTTGAGATCCTTGGGTAGGAAGTTGATGCAGGAAACCAAGAAGTTCTCTCATTTCTTCAGCTGGCTGAAGGCCTGGATTTCAGTTGAAAGGTTTCTATGCAGTACATGTACTGCATGGTACATTTGTTTTTCAGGGGTGGGGGAGGTTATTCCAAGCTCCCACATGAGTAGAAGACAGAAGTAGAATCAAATTGAGGCAGATGGTTTATTTCCCTAAGCTGGCATTCCTAATAAACAGCTGTGTTTGCACAAAGCTTCAATAGACATATGCATGGGGAACAATGTAGCTGGAAAAGCATAATATCAATACTACCAGCATCCAGCTCCTCCATGGGTTAAGAGTCCAGCATGCTCCATTGCTCCTCCTCCTTCCCTCTCTTCCTAAAAGTCTTGTAATGTGTTTCACAGAAAATGTCTTTTCTCTTCCTTTCGGTGTAATATTAATCTTGGGGGGAGAGAGAGGAGGAGTTGGGAGAGGGGGAAGGGATGTAGTGTTTTGAGGTTCAAATTCCCCTTGCACTTAATCTCTTTAACAAACCCCTTTAACAAATGAAAGGTCTGACAGGAGGCAGAGTCATTAAAATGAATTAAAATGCATCCAGGAGAGATTAGTAATGAAGCCACTCGCCAGACAATGCCCCTTTTCTTCTCCATGTGGACTGCTAGGGAATATCCCAGATTACAGAACAAAAGGGCTTGCAGTTTAAAATGCTGATCCTTGAAAGATTCACCATATTCTCTTCTCCTCACCTCAACTCCTTGCTTTATACAAGTACATTTGCAGGCAGGCAGGATCCAAGCTTAATCTACTCAGGGTCAGGGTCAGAGGTATTGGTTTTAATTACCATTGAGTCTGCAAACCTGCACATACAACAACATGTCAGTGGACAGTGATTGTGGGCCCCGCAATGCAGCATGGTGGGTACCATGCTGGTGTGGTGAGACCACAAAACATATCCACTCCTACTAGGTGCCAGAGGAGTTTCAACCAGCTCCAAGGGATAAAGCTGGAGGAGAGCCAGTATGGGGTCAGGAGTGAGCATTGCACACATGCAGCAGATGAGAATTTGGGGAGTGCAAGCAAGGAAGGAACAAGAGCAGTCACTGGTGCCCTGAACATGGGTGGAATAGACAACGGTAAGGAGAAATGTAGCTGTTAGGAGAGGAGCTGACTGGATTTTGAAAGTAGGTTTTCCTAACCCAGACGGTGTATTTAGGATAAGAAATTCATCTGGTAATTCAAAGGAGGCCATGTAGATCCTCTTGGCAACAAGAAATCTGTTTTTTAGTTGATTTAGCTAAAGCTATTCTGATTTGCGGTCCTTCGTGGAGAAAGTCCGAAAACGCAAAGCTAACATGTGTGGCAATGCTAACAAAGACATGGGATTCCCGGGTCATGTATTTCTCCATTCCTGTTGAAAGAAGATCCATACAACAAGGCATGGGAGTGAGGTGTCTGCTCTCAAGTCAGGAGATTTCAACCTGTGATCAACATGCGTATCTTACCATGAAGAGCCACAGACACCAGCCAAAATCCAGTGGCCTAAAGCTACTCTGCAGGGTTCACTCCTTCACTGAAAGTGTTAAAAGGTCAGCAAATTGACAGGAAAAAAGGCTGAAAACAACTCCTTTAAAGTGAAAGACAAGACACCAGGTAAATACAAATGGGATGACTGGAGGGAAAGAAATCAGATTTTAAAATCTCTTAGCATTTTTAAAGGATTTTTTTACACTAGGAGGGGAGGAGAAGGTTTTAGAGTCCCTCCGCCACTTCTTTATCACCTTTTTTTCAAATTTCTTCTGCTTCTCTTTCCAGTTGGAAAAGAAGACAGAAGTTCCCCCAAATTGCCACCCAGCACATTTGCAGTTTCTGCACACCAAAGCAAAACAGTTCTCTTCTTTCTAAGGTGAGGAAATGTAATTCTGAAAGGAAAATGTGTTTTGTTTTGAACTGCTGATTTCAACTGAAAAAGCCTCAGTTTCCCAACCAACCTGCATTTCTGCCTGGAAAATGGCAGCTTCTGTACCTCAGTTCAAGGTTGCTGGTGAACAAAGACTCCTATCTGCATCTGGTAACTCAGAAAAACTTCCAGGGAAATAAAAAGCCCTAGTAAGCTACTCTGCTGACATGAATGAAACTCTGAGCTATGTCGGCTGAGACTATATCCCAAAGTTTGCTGATGACAGAAAAACAATGAGGTAGTGAATTGGTGAGGGACCCATTTCACTTGTGGTCTGCAGAGTTATTATATCATAACATGTCCGGCAGAGTTTAATAGTGTCAGCATTTAATGTTCAGCATAATGTCATTCCTACAGACCAAAACAGACACTTCCCATAGGTAATTAATCTTTTACAAGTAATTTAGCCATAGTAAGCAAAAGTGGATGAAATATATTAATGGGGGGAAAGGCTGGGGGCAAACTAGGCATGGAGAAACATTTCTCTGCATTAGTCCCACAAAATTACAAGTGAGTTACAGCTGATAGATTTAGGACAGTTCCTGTTGAGTAATTGTATTCCATGAGGGTTTTCAATACAATGTGATATTCATTTTCACTTTATACAGTAGAGACAATAATGGCTACAGGTGCACAGGCTGTCTTGCTGGGAGGAATAAAACTGTGATTGTTTAACATCTGACTTTTCTCACGCAGTTACAGCTTTTAGATTTGAGCTATATTTTGCACATATCTCAGACATGGGTTGTTTTTTTTTTTTACTCTAAGAGTCTAGCTCTAAAAAATGCAGGCTCTAAAGACCCATTGTCAAATGAAACACACTTCCCTCGTTTGATTTGTTTTTTCCTCTCTTGCAATATCACCTTTCAGCTGCAGAAATGCAAAGAATCACTTGTTTGGATAGAGAAATGAAACTGTCAGCTGATGCAGGACGCATGGCTTCCAGACCGGCCTCCCAAAACCCAAATCCCCAAACGGGAGCTTTTGGGTGCACTCCTGGAAACCTGGACATCTCCATTGTGCAGGACTTTGCACCGTTGCTTTTTGCTTCGGCATCAGCTCCACTGTGTCCTTCTGGGGCTCTACTGGTCTCTCAAGAAAGAATAACAACAAACCCAATGAACCAAGTAAAGAGAGCCTGAACTTTCTCCTGCAGAAGACCCTGTGGCTATTCTTGGAGTTTGCCTGCCAGCTGCCTTCTGTCTCAGAAATGAACTCGTCCCTTCTGCTCCCCAGAGACTTACCAAGTTTGCTTGTGACATGACTGAAGCTAACTGCCTCCACTTGCCAGGGTGACTGCCTCCTCGTGAAGGAGCTGAAGGTGGGCCAGGGAGAAGTCTTGCAGCTCCTGGAGTCCAGCAAAAACTTACTGTAGAGTTTTCTCTCCACAAGAAATGCTGTAGGTTCAATCTGATTATGAAGTGATTTGGGGTTTTCCTATGTGAAAAACATGCATTCGTTTATTTTGTTTATTTCATGCATTTTAGTTTAGGGAGCAACCTGATTGCTCCTCAAATTGTTGTGGTTTCCTGCCACTGAACACTGAATTATTCCTTCCTTCATACTTTAGAAAATTAAAATACAGATTTAAACACTAACATTTGCTATTTTGCTGGGAATAAACTGTGGGAAAATCAGGTTAAGAAAATCTTCGTTTTTTTAAACAAAGTTGCACTTTTTTGATGAAATAGATTTTTTTTTTTCTAAAGAAAAAAAAGCCTCCCTCCAGCTCTTTGATTTAAGGAAATAATAACTTTCAACAGATTTATCTTTTTTAAGTGGCTCTGGGTTAACTGCCTCTGGACTTTGCTCTTTTGCATCTCTCCAGGAAGAAAATAAATCCTGGCAGTTTTGCTTCTGGGTCTGTATGGACTAGCAATAAAACTTTCCGAACCATCTTGGTGGCCTGGGAACCTAAGCCCTCCATCCACTCCTGGGGCTGATCACCCGGCGTGCCCTTTCTACCATTTTTTCTTGTATTCTTGTAATTCCCAGTACGTGTTGTTCACAGCAGCTCTGTAAAGTCTGGCACTAGTGATGCTGATTTCAGATAATACTGCTCTCTGCCACTGCCCCTTAAGGTGCAAATTCCCATCACAGTTTTCCCCACAGATGGGATGAAATGTCTCTGTGGTGTCTAAGACAAGGCATCCTCATGCTCCTGCCTGCACCGCAGTGAGAGCCCTGCTCTCACCAGCTGCCAAGTTTTCTCAAAGCTTTTAGGAATGTAACATTGCTGAGAGCTCTGCTTCACTCGTGGAAAGGAGGGAAACCAGGACTCTGAAAGTCCTGGGAATGGCACAGTTGGTTGGACAGACAGACGGGTACACACACAGCCATACATGCACCGACACCAAGCAGGCTGGCATAGGCTTTGCTTCTTTAGGAAACAAGGCTTAAAAAACAACCAGGAAAACCCATGCACCCAGTATAAATCATACAACAGCTTCTACTCGTGGTAGGATTTCTGAACCTGCTATTAAAGTGTTATGCTTGGGCCCAGCATCAGCTGAAGGTCTTGTTGCTCGTCTGAAACCATTAAGCTGTTCCCCTTGTGAACTCCAATCCACATTTGAACTGTGTATCCTGAACATAATGTGTCACCTTCCCCACTCTTGGGAAATGAAGTCCTCCAATGAGCGCTACAGGGATGAAATATGGGTTGCAGATGTTGAACCAGGGAAGGGTACAGAAACAAGTTTGTGGAGCTGAAATACAACTTCCAAAACCTGTTTCCCTTTGACATTTCAGTCAGCTGTTCCACAAGTCTTTGGGGAAAAAAGAAACTGCTGTTTCTCTTTCCTCCCTGCAACCCTTTTGTTAATTTTGTATTTTTGGACTATTCTTTATTCGCTTTTATCTTTAATTATTTGTACTGCGCTTTAACATCTGCATGCATTTTGGAAGTCATCTCCAAAGCTTAATTTTGTCCTCACTTGTTGAAATGTGGCAACCTTAAATAGATCTGCTGAGGTGTGGGCAGGGAAAGAGCTGGGCTTTTCTAGACCCTATGCATTTGTTTGTTTTAATTCAAATTCATCTTTTATAAGGAATGATTCCAGCGGACACTGAGAGAAACAGCTGGGCAAGGTGTGGCACATATCCAGGTCAGGACAAGTCTCCCAAACCAGCCAGGTCTGCCCACTCACGCAATCCAAAAGCAGGAGTCAAATTGAAGCCATACGAGCAAAGCAGGCTCTGTAGCCCAAGCAAGTCATTAGCAGTCTTTCAACTGACTTTGAAGCAGGTCTTTGAGACCCAGTCATTTTTTATATGGTGGAATGTGGAAAAACAACCACCGCAGCTTGTAAAATGAAGGGGAACAAAGCAGTGCTCCTGTGCGCCTGCCAGCCCCAGCCCCTTTGGTGCATGCAAGGGGCTGCATTGGACCCCTTCCCCACTCAACCCCTGTAATTTTCTGAGCAATTTCAGCGTGAGCTGTAACTTTACCTTTTATGTCATTCATGACTTTGAAAGGCTCCTGATTTTAGCTGCACCTTGTAAATCCAATGGAAACGGTATGATCAAAAGGCTTTGGACTGGCTGCCAGAGGAGCTCCTCCAGTTGTGAGCAGCAGAGGTGACATCAGAAATGGGTCCATTTGATGAAATCCTGCAGGCACACAACCCATACACTGTATACATGAGGACACACTCACACATACACTCATGTGAGCTAAAGTTACCCAGAAATATAGAAAGTATGAACCATGTTTGCACATATGCAGCTTCCCTATAGTGCACGCACATTTTTCATCCTCTGTCCATTTTACAGCCAGTTCTCTCTGTACAACTTCACACTTCTCCAAATAAAGGCCATTTAAATATAGCTCTTCAGGTTGCAGTACCCTGAATAAAAAAAGACAAAGTCCAAAGACTGATGCACATCAAAGGGATGGAGGGCAAAGGCTCTGCCTTTCCGGCCATGCATCCTTCACACGCACAGCCCAGCGTCAGCAGTGGGTACAGGTAGCTGGAGGCTGCCGTTTACTTTGGCACCTGCCAAGGTGACTTTGTTGTTGGGATCAGGGCTTGGCCAGCTCACTGTGCTGGTAGGACGCTATCCAGACCAATGCAATAAGCTGTGTCTTGAGGGAAGCCAAAAGAAAAGACAAAAAAAGACCACACACAACTCAGGGTTGGTGTCTGGATTTTACAAGAGGGTGTGTGGGGTTTTTCTTTCTTTTTTTTTTTCCTTTTTCCTTCTTTCCTTATTTTGTTTCCTTTTTGTGAAAATACTTAAGGACTTGGGAAAAGATTTGAGTCATTATGAAAATGTAATTCTATCTCATGATACAGCTGTAGCGAGACAGTGCAGCTAGGTCTGTGGGAGCTAGCAAATCAGGCTCTCCGATTAGGAAGCAGGGAGGCCTTTGGTCAAATTTAATAAAAATAGACTTGTTATATTTGGAACATTTTATCTGAGAACATGTTGTCTCTTTAATGCTGTCTGCTTGTCAGGCAGTGGGACACTTCCTGTGAGAGAGGCAGACTCTCAAGAAGACTCAGAGCTGTGGCTGGGAGGGAGCTGTGGCTGCTATGGACAGAAGAAGCCATTAAGATGATTTCTGTCTATCACAAAATTTGTCCACGCTGAGGGGGAAGGTTAAGTTTTACGCGGTATGAGTTGCATATGGAAATCTCTCTCCTTCCAAAGACAAGTAGAAAAAAAAAAAAAAACATATCCTTTTGCTTGTCTACTCTGGCAGCTAAAAGCAAAGCATAACACAACCCTGAATATTTACAGGTTAGGTTTTAGACAACTGGCTAGTCTCCCTCCTCCCTGGTGAATCACTGCTATTGATTTAATGAGCTTTAATGCAACATGCAACAGCAAAAATTGGTCTCGCCAAAACCGTCGAAACCACTGGGAAATCCTCAGGTCTTTGCAGCCTGTAACAGTGATGGACAGAGACTCTTTGGCAGCCCAGTTTTGGGGGCAAATAAGAAGAGATTTGCACAGGACTTAGCAGCTCTAAGTGACTGTCTATGAAAAGGAGCAATAGCCAAGGAGACAGTGAGACAGCAGACTTTAAATTATTAAAGAAAGTCATCATTTCCTCTCACTCTTTACTCAAGAAGGGTTTCCATCTGAAGTCCTTTGGACACTTAGGGGCCACCTATATAAGAGGAATTTAGAAAAGGTGAAGACAAGCAGAGGGCCGCTGCAGTGCCTAGGGGGCGAGAACACAATGTTCAAGGAAAGGCTGAGTCAGGAGGTTGGGCTCCAGATGTCCACCAGCACCAGCGCATAAGAAGAAAACCAGTGAAATATGTGCTTAGGAGGAATCTGTCTTCCAGGCCCCCAAATTTCCTGTTGGATGGATCATGGTGGATTCTACTGGATCTACTGACCTACTGGTCAAAAAAAAGAAAAAAAAAAAAAAAGATTCTGGTGATCTGTTCCTGTTTTCCTTGTCTATCATAATAAATCCTCACTGAGTTTAAATCTCCTAGGTCTCAGACTCATGTTTAGCCAGGAGCCATCTCTCTAGACTTGCCATCCAGCCTGATCTCAATAACTACAGTAGGCCTCCTTTTAGAAGTATCTTCTTAGAAACTTTCCTGTGAAGACTTCTTTGACTAAGATAAAACTCAGGTCAGCAAATACTCCTCATTCCTAGGGAAAAAAAAAAAAAAAAAAAAGAACCCTTAAGTGAAGGAAACCAAACATGATAGTATTCATCTGACTATGAATAGTATCTACTGTAACAAGGTGCTTTTTTGTCACCTTATTTTATGGGAAAGGTGTTCCAAACTAGAAAGTGAGAAACATGAGAGAGCCTGGCATAAAGAAGACAGATTTTTGAATCGATTTTTGAATTCTTCTTTATCCAGTTATGTCAATAGCAGAAGTGTCTGACTAGAAAACTTTCAGGCTGTGAATCTCTTAGCATTTTACTCCTCAGGGGCTTGATCGCTTCCAGGTACAAATCATAGGACTTCTCTCAGAATTCTGCAGTTTCTCTAACCTGTAGTTCCAATTGCCTTCTGGGTTCTCAATACTGCATATAGCCAGACTGAGATACTGTCAACTTACCCGTCCTTCTCTTTCCTGTCTAACTTCATCAGACTAGTCTGAAATGTTCAACATCTGAGGGTATAAAAAAGGTTACTGTTAAAGCTGACTGTACATATTTCCATCTGTTGTTTCTTGCATTCAGACATTCTGCCTGTTTGGGGTTAATTGCACCTTGGTTTCACTTCTCATAAAGTACCCAAAGGACGCTGACCTTTGCCTCCTCTACAGCTTTTTTAATGTAGTCTTATGCACATGGATTATGCAGTATATATGGAGAGGAAGTAGTTGGCTGAACCTGGCTTTAGAAGCCATGAACTCCTGAGCATGTTCTGCGATCTGAGGAGACCCTAAGAATTCAGCATTTCCATCTCGTGTTGCAACATGAATATCACCATTCTGATACAAAACACCTACAGACTTAATCCACCCTTGGGTGAAATGAATTCTCTCATAACTGTAGCATGGCCCAAATAATTGTATGCACTGTAGACACTTGACACGGTGGGGTAGATTTAATAAACTGGAGCTGCACAGACCATTCCTGTGGTTTAGCTTTAGAACCTCTCTATCGAAAACTTAGGAAATGAAGAGTTAAAAAGGAAATCCATATGTGTTTATAGCCAAGTGGACTGTAATGAACGTGTGAAATGAATTACCAAGGAGAGCTATTGGTAAATTATGGTTTAAGCATCAAGGCCAGTCAAAAAATAGATTGAATAAGAAAATGAAAGACATAAGGTACATAGGGTGAAAGCTACAGGCAGCTGACTGGCTTGTCAGAACCAGCATCATTCTTCCCTACAGTGACTCACGGTTTTTATCTCCGTTACCGTGCGTATCCTCTCAGAGAGAGCAGACCACCTATGTGATACTGAGCTTCCCCTCCACGTGCATAGATGTGCCCATACACTTGCAAGCAGAAGGCTGTGTGGTCTAGGATTTCAAGGGGGAAATAAAAGTTGGATTCAAGATCCTGAGTTTTAATCCCAGTGGTTCCCAAAGGCTCATTGCATCAAACCTGAGAAAGTCACTTGCTTCTAGCTGCAATTAAGGAATATGAGACCTTTGGGGAACCGTATTTTCTCTTCAGTAGATCTTTCTTGTTTCCTTGTTTCTTTCTAAGGAGGGTAGCAAATGTAAAATGGGCCTATGTAGAAGGTCCATCTTCGTGTTTCCATCCATTTGCTTGTTTGTTTACTTGCTTTGCCACGCAGTCCAAGTTGTAAATAGACCCTCTAATAATGTCCTTCTTCCGAGGACCTGAAAATAATCTCAATAAATATATCAATTAAATAATTAATTAAAAATAAATAAATAAGTCTAGAGATGTCCAGATTCATGTACAAAATCTCTCCCAAAAGACTTGGCTGCTGCTCCTTGTGAGCCAGCTCCAGATCTTTCAAATGCTGCGACCCTACGTCTTTGCCTTCTTGCTCGACTCCCCTGGAGACGATCAGAGCTGCTCGCCCAAAGTTCTGGGCTCTTTGTTGCTGATAGCTAAAATGTCGTGCAAATTACAGCTGAAGCAGGGTAGAGACATTTATCAAACTTTTGCTAAGGCAAGCTTGTTCCCCTTCAGTGCTTTCTCCAGGCTAGTTTTGAAATAGCTGAACTGTAAGGAATTCTCATCCCCACAGATTATAAGGCCACATACTGATGTGATCTTCTTGCCCTGACTTAGCAGTGTAGTTTGTTTATTCCAAACTGTCTTTTCTCAAGTTTTACCGTGTTTTCTTAAAACTGATGACCTCCAGAAACACACAGGTATCTTTCCTGACCAACATACAGTGGTCGCTCTTAGGCATGCTGACTGAGGCTTATAATATGTGAGAGGCTGAGATGGTGCCAGGATTGTATCCCCTCTGGAAAGGACAATTGTTTCTTGGGGCATTTTTGTGTATCACGCAAAATTTAAATTTCTTCAAAACTTCCAGCCATGGATGAAAGAAAGTTTTTCCAACTGAAAACACGAAAACTTTCCATGAAATGCCAGATTGTGTGATACAGAGCACTGATGGCCCTCTGGCCACAGCTGCTTCTGTTTAGTCATAGTGTGAGCAAAGAGACACTCAAATAACACATTTGCACTGGAACAGCCCTTGCCGTAACTTGCGTTACTGCAGCTGGATTCACATCAAAACCCAATGCACCGTGTGGAAAGCAATTACCCACTGCAAAATGGTGGAATGAAAAGCACTTTTCAATATCCTCTTTCTTAATGGCGCTGAACCAGATCCGGCAACTCAACAAAATACTTGAGGCACTTTCTTTCCCCCCTGCTCCTTTCTTTCCCTTTTCCTCTGTTGTTCAAGCTGCATTGGGAAGATACAACCAGGGGCACTGAGCTGAGATTGATTTTACCACCACTTTTATCAGTCCACACAAGTTCTTGGCTGGCCCGGAAAGACTTGTGTCACTGCTTGTAAAGTTGTGGGGATCCTGGTTAGGGGCCGCATCGTGCAAATTTGCAGGATATAAACAGATATTCTGAGACCAACCATGCGATATGGGGAGGGTTCAGCCAAGCTTCTTACATGGGATTTGGGGCCCAGCTGGTGGCCAGACATAACCTGGCCAGATAATTTTGAATCTGGGAAGGGATGATGAGTGGGGGATCTGTGGGAGCACGGGCTGCAGAACCCACAGCAGAAAAATTCATGATGTGGAGCCTGTTAAAAGAAATGAGTAAATTAAATGTTAGAGGTCCTGTTTCACAAAACAGGTGCTTGTTTTTCTCCAGCAAAACACTTGCATGAGAAAACAAATCACTGGGGACCCGAACAACCGCCTTGTGATGCGAAGCAAGGAGTCTGCCGAAACAGCCTTACAAGTGTGTCCAATGGGGTGCCTTATTTGGGAGACGCAGCCTGTCAAGTTCGAATGAAATCAAATCATTGATTTTCTGCTGCAAGAAGCAAATCGAGATTTCCCGGCAGCCTGGAGAGTGGCTTGTTGTTCTTGTTTTTAATTATCATTCATATTTTTCCTAACTGTGAAAATTTATGTAGAAGTACTGTACCATTTATAATCCCAATCATTAATAAATGTGTTTGTTTGTTTGTTTGTTTTCCTTAATTGTTCCATTTGTTTTGTTTTCCAGCAGTCAATGGCCAAGAAACCCACCTTGGGAATAAAAAATCCCTTTTCAGTAACCTGGGGTCTTAGGCTCTTCTTTTGCTACCTGTAATATTTCTCTCTCATCTATCAGCAAGCAGAAATGCCAGTGCCCCACCAAAAACCTACACGTCATATGCTAGATGACACATGGCCTCAAGTGAAAAGTTTTTTCTGATCCAACCTAGAGGCTGCGGCTGGTCAACACCAGGGGTTTCTCCCCAGTGAGAAGAGGCAATGCCACGGGTTACTGTGTGACAGTGACGATCTAACCATTCCATGGAAGATGCTCAAGGACACGAGGACTACATCTCTGCACCTGCAAGGTGGATACTCTGCAGTTTGTGGGGACTGAGCACTGAGCAAGGGAGCGGTGCCTTGACAGCCCCATCTGAGAGCTGCTGGTGTAGGGAATGCATGAGGAGCTGGGGGAGGCTGAAAGGGGAGCGTGCCAGGAAAGCAGAAGGAGCTAGCAAGAGGAGCAACGAACAAGCGCGCTAATTGCAAGAGCAGCAAGGAAAATATGACAGGGAAAGGAGTTGAGGGGAAGCCGGAGGGGCCCCATCAGCCTGCTGCTGGGTCGAGTGCAAATGATTTCAGCAGAGGCAGCTTGCAGCTGTACGGAGCAGGTGCAAGGGCAGACGGACGCTGCCCTGAACCTGGGGAGAGGACTGCAGGCAGGAAGGAAACTGGTTTTCCCAAGCTCCAAACAACAGCACACGAAAGAGGGAGAAGGAGAGAGGGCGGCATTCAGATGGAGCAGGAGCAGCTCTGTCACTCTCCGCTTCAGGAGCGTGATGGGCAGATGAAAGATGAATTGACTTCAGCCAGTCCTGTCAGATGTTTCTGAGCTGTGGGACTTATCAGCTGTCAGACCAGAAAAGAATAAGCTAAACAAAAAGCTTTCACAACCCTCATTCCCAAATCTGTGCGTCATAGTGTGCCAGGAAAAATGATTTCTGGCCTTTTCTTATTTTTTTCCCCTTTTCTCTGCTACTACTAACTGCTTTTCCCTTTCTCTCACTGGACAGCTGGAGGGGATCCAGACGGCTGCTGTTCTTGTGGCTGCACACTGGATGCAATGGGGGAAGGTTTGCAAGTGGCTTTCCAGGTAGCCAGATACAATTGTGGTGAGGCGCAGTCCTTGTGCAGGGAGCTGGAGATGTTCTCTCAACTGAAATGGCAGAGGCAGTGGCAATGTGGGTATTCAGGGCTTCCTGTCTCTGCATTCTTCCCTTATCCACCCCAAAGCCTTCCCTGCTCCACCTCTTTTCCAAGGGCCAGCCTGCTCAGATGGGTGCCGCCACACAAAGCCCCGGATGTCTCTGCACAGCAGTCTCTGTTCTAATGAATTCCTTTTGAGCTGGAGTCTGGAGGTAATTGCCAGTCCAGATACTCTCAACTGACTCTAATGAATACCCAGGACTGGGCTGGAACAGGAGGACGTAACAGGAGCTCTGCTCTGCCAGACCAAGATGCCACTGGTGCTCCAGAGTCAACAAGTAGATCCACAGGACTCCTGAGGACTCTTCCAGTATGAATTATCCTACAATCCAGTGTGGTCTCTTTTCTGCAGCAGAAAAAGAGACAGGAGCAGGTTACTGGGGAATGATTCATATGCAGTGGTCCTTCCTTTGCATGGTTCGTGTTTCAGCAGATAAAACTCACACAAGCACCTCTGAACAACAGGCTGCTAAGCCTGACTGAATGGCATCATTGCTGACTGAATGGCATTTTAGGGTGTTTCTATGTTATTTTCTAAGCTATCCCTCTTTTAGCATTCAGGAGCAGCATTGTGAAAACTGGAAACAGGTTAACAGCTTGAGCTAAAGGTGAGCCTGGCTTGAAGGGAGAAACCAAAACCCACATTTTTTGTCCAGCAGAGACAAAGGTGTCATGTTTCTCTTTGGGTTACCACTGTCTCATGTATTACAATGCATAGTAGAGCTTAATATGTAGAAGAAGGGTCTAAGCTAAGTTGTACTCCTCTGCTTGCTTCAGGCCAGTCAGAAACATGCAGGTGGGTACATTCGCTAATGGGTACACCCAGCTAATGGGTACATTAGCTCTGCTGATGCCTGGTAACTTCCCGTGCTCTTTATCATTCGATTATGAGTTCCATCCCTGCTATTATGACCATCACATTCACCCAGTGGACTTGGTTGACATTTTTCCCTCCCTTCCCTCCCTTGTTTTCCCCTGCACTTTGGCTGTGTCTTCGCATCCTGTCCCTGGTTTGTTTCTGTCAATTCTTTAAACAGCTGCTGGGTTCTGCTCCAGAGGTGGCTGCATTCCAGCAGCAGGGAATGTGACTCCTGACATATGGGAGAGCTGGTGCCGTGCGTCAGGAGCTGTGAAGCTGAGAGATGCGACACATCCAGGGTCAGCTTGTCAGCGCTGCGCGGCCCCAGGAGAGGTCCCAGTTTGGACATCCATTTTATTATTTTCACGTGCTTCAGCTTGGTTTCTAGCAACAGTTCCCTGTGCTCATTTCCTGGCCCGTAACCGAGTCACCCCCTCCAAAAGTCTCAGCAGTTGCCATACACTGAAAGGGCTTCATACATGAAATCCCATGCTGGAAATGGCCCTCAGTCATCAGCTGGAAGCAGCACCAGGGAACGGAGCGGCTGAGCATGATCCTGGTGTCGAGTATCCAAGCAGCTGGGCTGCTCTTTGCTTTCCCCATGCTGTGTTAAAGAGTGTCATGCTGCATTTGCCACGCTGGG
The DNA here is from genome assembly GCF_040182565.1 of Anser cygnoides. Taxonomy (NCBI): domain Eukaryota; kingdom Metazoa; phylum Chordata; class Aves; order Anseriformes; family Anatidae; genus Anser; species Anser cygnoides. Next base: position 31,749,639 of record NC_089878.1, read on the forward strand.
TTGGGTCTCCATTTCCAAAATACTTTCTGGGCTTCTCAGAAATCTCCCTCCAGCTCCCTAATTCATTGGCAGGCTCTTCCCCATAACCCCCTCCTTTCTCTCTTGTGGTTAGCTGGTGTCGATGCCCTCAGCAAAGACTGGCACCTTGACCCATTCACTGCTACCCCTTGTGTTTGGCAGGCTCCAGTGAATTCCAGACCTCCTCTGTGTTTTCCCAGGATAGAGGCTGGACCTTGGCTCTGCAAGAAGGCAACTATGGGTTTGTTTCTCTGCTATCTCATGGGCCATCTTCTGAGTTCTCATGGATCAGCAGTAGTCTGTGAGCCAGCAGCTGGGAGGATCAGCAGTAGAGAGAACAAGCTGTGACTCAGTTTTCCCCAGACCAATGTCTTCCATGTAAGTACCAAGCAGTATTGCTATCACAAACTCCAGAGCTCCCCACCCTGCTCACAAGCTATGGATAGTGATGCCGTTAGCCTGGAGAAGCATCCCAGTATGCTCAGGCGGCCAGGAACAGGGCATGTATAGCAGAGCTGAGGTGACGGTATTTGGCAGGAGCTTTTCTTCTCTGCACTGGCAGCAGAACGTGACTCTGTACAAATTCCACCCTTCCCAGATGAGAAGCACCTGCCACAGCCCTTTGTCTTTGTAGACCTGTAGACCGCCTCTGCTTTCACTTCCCTCCAGAAATGCTCCTTTTTCCTTTTGTCCTTCATCTGAGACAGGGCAGAACGGGATTGCCTGTGTGCATTTTAGCCTGTAGCAATGGGGACATCCTTTCTTTGGGGATGGGCTTGAAATTCAAGCTAGGTTAAAAAGGGGGGACTGTTGGGACAGCTCAAAGTACTGCTGTGAGCCAGAGGTACAAACATGTTCCCAGCCTCCAGGAGCAAGAAAGAGGGCAAAAAAAGCACACAAAAACAGGATTCACACATGAGCAAACTGCTTGGCTATCCACCACCTACAAGTACCATTAAAATCCAGTCCACCAAAAGTTTACAGCAAGCACAGGAAATTCGTGCCATAACCATTCCTTGGGAAATTTCCTGGTAAGCCTCTTGCCTGATGAACCAGGGCAGCCTTCTTCTTCTCATTATTCACTCGTGTAACACCTCCACAAACGCTGATCCTTGCTTTCTTCACTCCTTTCTGTCAGTCCCCCTCAAGATGGGTGGCAAAGCCCTAAGCTCCAGAGATAATGCTGTGCCAAGGCAGTTAGACACGGCTATGTCTGAACATGGAATATTTCTCTCTGATTCTCAGTGCTATTGTGTGAATACCTCACTGCTTACATGGAGATATGACTTCTCAACCCCTTTTTGAAATACAGTAGGGCTACTGCTCACCTAAGGAAGCAGAGGCACAACGAGACCTATCCTGACTGCCTCCTGCAGCACCTAAAATAGGGTTAAAAGCCTACTGGGATGTCAAAGTTCAAGAAAGCAATTGAGACTTCCAGCTACCAAGGCCTTTGGGGCACTTGAATCACATATGGGATTGCTGAAAGAGCTGAGGGTTGCATTCAACACCCTCATACCATGCCCGGCTGTCTCAAGCACACTAGAGCTGGACGGTCATTACCATTTCCTGAACAGGGAGTTCAAGTGCACGAGGGGAAGTAGAACTTCAAGATGGCCACAAAACCAAAGAGAAGAACCTTCGGTACAAACAGAGATAGAAAAGAAATGTAAAATCAGTCAGAATTCATTAGAAGGTCTTCTAGACTAAAAGACTTGATGCAGGATTTGCCATCTGTCATTCTTATATTGGAATAAAGTTGTCCTTATACTACTGGAGCGTATGTGGTAAAGCACAACTCAGTATCAGAAACCAGCATCAAAGACGCTGGTCATACAAACCTGATGGCATTATACCTGCAGCAAGAACAAAAGGCTCAAACTGCTAAAGGAAAAGTGGACACCGAACTGACCAGCACAAACAAAAAACTGCTGATCTGTTTTCCTTACAATGAAAACGTCACCGCTGGAGTCACCCCCACATATGTGCAAACCCTTCCAGAGTGGATGGACGGAGTGGTGCTGTAGGGTGATGCAGCTGTAGTGATGTCAGCGTTAGAATTGTTTTCTTAGTCATGAAGAAACATGCCACTTTATGCCAAAGGATCAGCAGATAAATTGCATGCAGTTGTTCCATACTCTATCAGAAAACAACAAACTATAGCACAATGCTATTCTTGTCATGGAGCCAAATGGCAGCAACTTCTTTGCTTGCCAATGCATTCAGTCCAACATCTACAGGACTGCTTCCTTGGGCCAGAAAGATCAAGCATGATATGAGACAACCAGAGGTGCTTTTTTTTTTTTTTTTTTTTTTTTCCTGTACTAAGCCAACACAAGAACATATTTCAGCTTACCCATTGTTTTTCCTGGCTTGAATTTACCTTGGCTTATCAGACTGTGAACACCACCTGCCAGGGTGGAGATGTTTTCGTGGACAGATCACCTAATTTATGATACTATTTCCTGGGTTCATGCATTTAAGGTCCACTGCAATAAAATATTCCAGCCTCCTGCATAGTACAGACTGAAATCAAAATGGATGTAAATTTCTGATATGGTCACAAGTAAGGAAAGAGCACATCTCTACAAATGAAAGAGGTTATTGCAGAGATCTAAACAAAGAAGACGAATGGGGAATGGTTGTAGTTTGGCCATCATAATGTACTGCTGAAAGGAGGTAGGTACAGAATGAAGAAAAAGAGGCACTTCTTCATGTAATGAGTCATTGACAAATGCAGCTCTGACATGGAAGAAAAAGCTTGCATGGACTTAAAACCTGGATGGACAGATAAATGGGAAAAAAATCCATCAAAGGGTCCTAATTACAGATATAGTACCTCTGGGCCACTGGGAAGCATCATACTTCCCCAGACATCTACTGCTGACCTCTGTTTGTGAGAGGGTTTGGGGTAACTGGACTTTTGGTTTGATGTGGCTCAGACTTTCTTAAGTGGAAACCACGGACAAGCCACATTGAATTTTCAGGACTATCCCAAGCTGGAGAACACTTTTTTCATCTGTGCCTGTAGACAGCAAATCTGCCAGCATTGTACAAGGTCGTACTCACCAAATCTGGGGCCAAATGTGCTCCAGCAGGTCTGATCCCTGCTTCCCCAGGAAGCAGCTGAGCAGACACAAAGTGGGTCGATATGGGAGCTCTTCATTCTCCCCGTCGTTCCCAAAAACACACTTCAGAGCAGTGTAGACACGGCCCAGGGGAAATGCTCTTCTGTTTGAAGTACGAACCCTTTACATCGGTTGTCTTCTAGCCTTGGAAAAATACTTAAGGTACTTAAATGTGAAGCCAAGCGAGTCTCCCCCTTCGTCCCTGCCAGGAAGCGCTCCAGAGGGGTGGAATTTGTTTTTCCGATTAGACTCCACGCAGCACGACCTTTGCCATCTCCAAGCCAGGTCGGGCTGATTAATGGGCTGTCGTCCCGGCACAATGAGGTCCAGAGGGGTGTGGGGTTGCTAGGACATTCTCCTAACAGCTTCTGCAGGAGAATCACTTTTGGATCGCTCTGCGCCATTAAGCAGAGAACCTGGGGGTCTTTAATTTATCAGGTGGGAAGTGAGGATAATTACTTTTCAAGCAGCCGATATACCCGAAGTGCACTCACAGCGGAAGCAAAGCGGGGAAGTTGGGGGATTCAGACACTGTTTACATTCCGGTGAAACTGGATCTTGGAGCTATACACCAAGCTTGGGAAGGGAGTGTCGGACCAGGATGGAGAGGAGGACAGGCTGTTATATAGAGTGACTGACAGATTAATCTAATAGTCTGGACTCTGAGGCTCCACAGGTGTTCAGACCAGTGGTCGGACCAGCCAAATTTGCAGACAATAAATCCAAAACCTGCATGGGGCCATCGTGACTAATTTTGCTGGGGGCAATGTCAGGTGTGTGATAGGATATGGGTTCCCCCCTGCAAGCACTGGAAGGATCAAGTGAATATTGAGACCATTTTGAAAGATGAATTTCTCTCCCCTTTCCTACCTCTCTATGGTTTCAATATTAGACTTTATTGTCAGGATTTTCAGTCATTACATAAACATAAAGAGAATCAAAGCCCAAAGGATGGAAGACACTTTCCCTTCTCCTGAGCAGAAGGTTGGAATTGCTTCCTGTCACAACAGGACTGTAGTTACTGTTTATTTAACTTTCAGGGAAGAGGTTGAAAGCTTCCATACCAGGTGGTGGTCTCATCCAAGAAGGGTTTGTTTTATATGTTAGCCTGGGATGCAGGAATCTTCTGTGCTCTCTTCAGAAGGTGGTGCAGTGGTTTGACCAGTGAACTGGTCTCTGGGATGGGAGCTGGGATGGGAGAGCTGCACCCTGAAGGAGAAATCATTTGGGATAAGCACAGACAGTTAGGGATGATGGATTTCTCCTACCTAACCAAGGTTATCTGAGAGGCAGAGATCTATTCCCGGCTAGTCCTCGGATCATTTCCATAGGCAGTGGGAGGAGAGGAGTGGCTTCAAGAGGAGATTAATCCCTTCAGTCTTAAGCCCCTGTCTTAGGATGCGCTGCACTATCCTAGTGCTGTTCACTGACTGCTGTGGGAGCATCAAGATACTTGGGTATAAGGATAAAGGTGACCTCAAACACAGCCTTTTGCAAAATCCAACCTACGTGGGTGAGATCAGTGCTGATCTGTCAGATCAAGTTCAGTGCTGGCAGAAGGCAGGCTAGAAAGGGTTCCAGTGTTTTGCCTCTTGTTGTCTTTCAGGAAACCTTGTGCTTCTGAAATATCCTGGAACTTTTCAAGAGACCTTGTTTCAATTGGATTGGTTTGACTGGAGAGCATTGTTGGGTGGATCCATTTGCTTAGACACAATATAAGAGGTGTCACTTAGGATTCCAAATTGCATCTTCCTCCAGAAACATCTAAGCTTACAAGAACAAGTGTCTTCCAGGGCCTTGGAGCTCAGTTGGTTCACCACCACAGGTTATGCTCAGATTACCTGTGCAGGTGATGAGAACAGCACCTGGGGATCACACAACAGAAGACTGAAGCCTGCTAGGGTGCAGGGGGCACTCTGAGGACCAGCAGGACCAGTGAGGCTTGCTTTCATGCCAAGGAGGATAAACATTTGGGAGTGAAACAACTGAAGAAGAAAAAATCTAGATGTGCCTTTAAATCGTTTGGAAAAAAGCTTGGGAGATAAAATCTTTAGCAAGTAGACAGATCTCTGTAGGAGGCACGAGAGGGATGAGACAAACACAAAACCTTTACCAGAGAGGAAGAGTGACTGAAATCTTCCTGTGAGTGATGCTGGTGCAGCTTTTCCTACCACCCTATGCAATCAGGAGACAGAAGACTCAGTATTTTGAGACCTGGAGCATGTATGTGTGCCATTCCTCCCTTGAATGTGGAGGGGGATCACTAAGCAAAGGGTTCTTTCCCCTGCTCCATGCCATCCCCCAGGAGCCATGTAAACATCATATCTCTTCCAGCCTTTAGGTGAAACCAACTCATCAATGATATCTCAATAATATTTTACAGATGCGTGCACCTCCCCTGGGCTCAATAAATACATTCTGGGCTCATCTCTTATCCCTCTTAAAAACACTAGTTAAAAGAACAGAAAGGGGGGGAAAAAATAAGCCCAGATGCAGAGCAATGCCCCACGGGATGAGGCTTGGGTCTCAGAGCCTTCCTCACGCTGAAAACTCCCTGAGAGTGAAATATATCTCACCTGGGGCAAGAGGCAAAGGGATGGTGATCTATCAGCTGCTAAAAGGCGTCAGCACCAAGCAAGGAAGGGGAGAAGCAGGCCCTGGGGGGACACGCAGGGATCCTTCAGCAGCACAGACAGCAAAGCTAGAGGCAAAGACATTTACAGAGGCCATCAATCCTCGTGTTCCTAGGCCTGGGCGGCCCATCAGCTGGGAGCAGGCAAGAATTTCCTCCCCTGCATCATACAGCGCTGATGCCAAGGCCCAGCTGAATTATGATGCTGAGCAGCATAGGGGGAAAGGGCTCTGTCTTTTGAAATATCCAGTGCTGGCTTGCTGTCTAAATCAGTTTAAAAACGCCCGGCCCTGAAGCAGCAGGATGAGTGCAGGTGGCTGCAGACAGTTGTACCTAAACACAACTGATGGACTCATTGCATTTGTGCTTCCAACAGCCTTGGAGGAAGGACAGAGGCTGGTATCACTATTCCTTTCTTGTAAGTAGCAGTAGAAGCCCACTGGGACCGCACGAGTCCCCTGAATGCCAAGAACCTCCACCCCCCACCCCCATTGCTAGCATTTCCCCCCTCCTTGGGGGAAGGGTTTATGATCCATGACAAAAACTGGGCTGCATGTGACCCTTTCACCCATTATCCTGCTTCCCCCCTGTTTTCCACAACTGCCCTGTGCCCCCACATGTTGTATTATATGTGAGATCTTTAGGATGGGGATCATGGTTTTGCTCTGAGCTTGTACAGCACCTAGCAGCTAAATCCATTCCTCACACAGAGCTCAGAGGCAATATCTCAACAGTACTAGAAATAATAAAATACCATAAGAACAATGCAGTTTCAGTTAAAAAAAAAAAATCTAACCACACACGTGCAGGGGGAATTCAGCTTTCTGGTGGAAATAAAAGGGTAAAGCAAAGCTCTTAAGGCTAATGAAATTTTCCTGGCTGTCATCAGGACTACAAAAAATGGACCTTTCCTGTTGATTTTGCCATTTCCTCAAGCCAGCAATTATTTCTTTCAGTTGCTTTAAGCTCTCACACCTTATCCTAGTATTCTCTGAGGCTGCAAGGATCCCACTCTGTGTATTTATCTGAGACATTTTGACAAGGTCTATTTAGACAAAGGAAATTTTTAAGTACTGAATTTATAAGGGCAAAAAGTCAGTTTCTGGTACAATGGCACTGGACAGGCATATTTAACTCCCTCAGATTTCTTATTTAACATTTGACTGTCATGTTTTCAGATACAGAGAAAGAGATGGGTATCCCCTTCCCATACAACCCACCCAGTTTGTTAACCTGTGAATTTAACTGAATCACAAAATTATCTCCTCAGCATCTGATAAAATGGGATCCTGAACTAACACACAGATTTTTCAGGGCCCTTTACACATATCATAAATAGCCATCATGCTGCATGAAGCTTTGGAGATTCATATCGTTAAATCACCATTTATCTCAGTATTACCTGAGCCATTTCCATATTCTCACCAGCCTGTGAAGAGCATGACTGGGTGAGGTTGGATGTAGCTAAAGAACCTCTTGGCTATTTTTCTTCTGAATGGAGCAGCCACCTGGTCAAGATAGAAGACCTGTGATCTCAGCAAGGGCATTGAGAATGGGCATTAACAGGGCAAAATGACACTTGGCAATCAGAAAGACGCTGTGTTGAAAAATGTGCAAAATGTTTGCAGCCTAGTCAAGAGCTCTGAGCAAGCAGATGGTTTCATTGCCACACTACCAAGTCAGTCGAAATGGTTTCCTTGCTGTGAACATCTCAGAGGAACCTTTCTGCAACACCCACCACGGTACATATGCTTAAATAACACCGCTTGACCTGACAAGTACACAAACAGAATCCCCTTTAGAGGACCGTCTTGTAGCACCTGTCAATGATCCTCCTGATCCTCTAACACAAGGTCTCAGTGAAAAGATGGGGAATCTAACACCACCCCCACGTACTGTCTAACCCCACAGAGAAAACATAGGCAAAGTGAAATCCTTCCCAACCTGTCATCCTCAACCAACCTGCCAGAAAACAGCGCGTATCTGTAAATACCATGGGAAGAAAAATGCATTGTTACTACACACAAAAACATGCTTCCATAAGGAGAGAGGACAGAAATGTGATTGAGACTAGCCAGCAGCAATAGGGGCTCCAAAGTACGTGCTTCCTAAGAGCCATCAATCCTTTCCACTCTAAGTGTCTGGCGTAGCTTGAATCAATATTACCAGTGAAAAATCTGTTCCTCATCAATGGTGCAGTGTTTGAATGAGCCTATGCTGTGCCTTGCCTTTCTGCTGCAATGGACGTCAATTGTCAGCTGCTACAATCATGACCTAATTGTTTGGAAGACAGCAATGAGGTTACTGAGGGCACTTTGTCTGTGTAGGAGTTTTTCTGCACTTGCCACTGGACAGACGTAGATTTTTGTAATACATCATATTTTTCACAAGCTTTCTATTCCCTGGGTAAGTGTTGTTCTAGTCAGAGGGGCAGAGTTAGACTCTGAACCTTTTATTCTCCAGCTCCACCTGTTTAACTAATAAATGCTGAGATGAAGAGTTCAGTCTCTTTCCCTGGTTATGTGCAGGGTCTAGCACAGTAGGGCCTTACTGATCACATGAGCTTGTAAGTGTTATGCCAACAGAAATTACTGCAATACAGTATCATGTTGGAGTTTGCTTTGGGGAATTGTCTGCATATTTTCAGGCTGGGATGCTGCTCACAGATGTGGACCCTACATAAGAGTGTCTATGTGCAAGGCATAGAAATAAGCTCCCAAATAATCAATGGAAATGTAATAAGTACTGTCAATCCGTGATTAGAGAGCTGGCCAGATGACCAAACTTAGTTGTCTACTCTACCTGTTAACAAAAGATATGAATACGTAGCTTAAAGAGAAGGGGGATGTGATGTCTAGGATATCTCACAGATACATGAAAAACTAAAAATTAAAAAAAAATGGCTAGGTAGAGAATTGGCGGCAAAGTTACTCTTTCCCATAGAACAGCCCATCTATGTGAGACAGAAGATAAGGTACTGTCGCTGTAAATAAGGGAAAGATGAGTTAACATGGGAGAAGAGAACTTGCCTATATGCTCCTGGCACAATTCACCTCTAAAATCAGATGTACTATTGATCAGAAAAGGCAGAACAGGCAGAGTTCGCTGGGTATACAGTTCTTTCACGGCAGAGGATGTTAAGACACTGCTTCGAATTAACCAGTAATGGGAAGAGGACATCATTAGTACTGTTTGTAGGCATCACTGTGAAATCCCTGTGAAGAGATCACTCGGTCCAGATCAGAGACTCCAAAGCTACCAGACCAGGCCTGCGAGCTCAGCCTAGAAAGGTGAGCTACCCTTCCTTTCTAGAGGCTCCCCACTGTGACGGAGGAAAGCCATTTCCTCTTTGAGTTTCTTTGCCTGGTCTGTGAATTAAGATGCTTCTCTCCAGGGATACCCATCTGGAATGCATTTGACGTATTTCTCCGGTGTTGCATTTGGCTCATGGGAGTTGCTGTCCTCCCGAATCAGATCAGGGGTCCATCTACTCCATCTGCCTGTCTCTGAGAATAGACAACACCAGATGCTGGAGGTGAAGCTGCAGGAAACCCCTGTGGTCAGGAGTTATAGGATATCCTACCTAGGGAGACATTTTCCTTCAAAAATCCTATTGCTGAATGTTAACGAATGGGCCGGAACGTGAGGTTTCTGCCTTCTCTAAGAATATGTGCCTGTGAGCAAACACCAGAAGTTGCTATTTATGGGTTACCCTCCCTCAGCTGAGCTGCTGTAAATAACCATATATGCCGATGGCCTTCTCCTGCTGAGAGAGCAAACGTGTTAGCTTAAAACTCAATGAACTCCTAGTTCAACCCTGGCTCTTCCTAAAGAAATAAACTGCAATAAAATAAGAGTTTGGCTCATGTTTGATCAGCTCCATCCATCTGAACACACCCCAGTGTTCTTGAATCAAGTATGCATTGAAGCAAGATCATACTGGAATTGCACAGCAAGTGAAACTGTGAGAGCTGGCTGTGTTAGGTACAGCGCTTTCACAACAGGGCATAAATCTTCTCCGAGAGCAGGCGGACAAAGGGAAGGTAAAGAGGAGAGGGAAAAACAAGGCGCAGCTCTTCTTTTCTATAAAGGACACAGGCAGAATTTGCAAGCTTGAAGTCTTGACATGATGTGCTTAGCTTCGTATTTTTGTTTTACAGAGTGAAAAAAAAATAATAATAAAGGCCTCACATTCCTCAGCAGCAAGTCAGGACAAAGATGAGACTGAAACCATGTCTGCAGGAGGAGAAACTGCAAAGATGCAAGACAGTTACCAAGAGAGAAAAGAAGCCAGCACTGTGGGGGTGTGAGCTGTACCTTCAAGGCTGGCTCCTGGGAGACTGAAAGTAACCTTCCAGTAAAGGCCTGGTCCATGAAGCAGTGAGGGTGTCTGAACCCATCGGATCCCACCGACAGGTTCCTTTGTCTGCCAAGGATATGAGTAACGATAATGTTAAGAAAACAGAAGGGGTTTGTACCTTCTGCAGCCCCTTGACTTCAGCACTGAATGATGTGGAAATCAGCACAACATTTGACTTTTGCATCAACTGTAGGGCATTAAACGGTTGAAATTTTGTCAGCAGCACTGAGAGCAATGACCAGAGTTTCAGAGAGTGGTGTTACGGATGAGAAAGTGTGAGGTCTGATGCAGTGCTGTTGGACTAAATCACGATTATCTACCCCATGCCAGTTCTGATCAGGTAAAACCAAACAACAAAACTGGATTTTCAGATCCCAGCAAGTGTCCTGTTCTTGGCACTGCTGGCTGCAGCCAGGCTAGCTTAGCCAGCAGGTAATGAGTAGCTAAGCAGGTCATTTGGCAGACAGGATGACTGATGAATCCTGGCTTCCTATGGCTATGTGCCTCACGAGTCATCACCCACTCGGATTAGCTGATGTTTGAGAAGGCTGAACCCATGCCTTGGCTTTCCCTGGACATAGGCATTGAAAGAGTTTACCTCCCGCAGCCAGCTGCTCATTTCACAATATGATCCAGTACACGAGATGATGTTATGGGGAAGAAAGGCAAACTCACATAGCGCAGTCTTGATGCTATAGGAACCAGGCTGACCAAGATAACAGCCTCCCCAAAATGATTCCCTCAGAGAAGTCACCCACTCCTGTTCTGCATCTGAAACAGCCAAGTCTGCTTTGCCAGAGTCCTGTCCTTAGGGACTCCCAGTCTTGACCCATTTCTAGCCTTTCATGGAAGCTTGCAGGTTTTCTGTGTTGTGCTGCTCACCTTGGGAAGAAAGCAGAAGACGGGACTGGACAAGGCCCTGAGCAACCTGCCCTAACTTTGAGCAGCAGATTGTGTTAGAGACCCCCTGAAGTCCCTTTCAACCTAAACTATCCCATAGAGAGACTGAAAATTGAGATGCAGTGGAAAGAGAAATAGTGTAGAAAGTAAGCCCTGCTTGCATTGAGAAGAAGGAAAGAAAATTTCAGTGCGCTGACCCTCCAAGGGGATCACCATCACTGGATATGTGCCACAATGTTCTCGCTGTCTGGATGCAATCAGGCAGTGATATGCCGAGCCTCCGCAGCAATGCACGGGTTTGATTGCTGAAAGACAGCTGCCTCCAGCAAAGGTGGAAAAGTCAGTCTCCACTTGTTGGGTTTATTTAATCCTTCCCAAACTTGTGCCAATCAACACAAAAGGGCTTCTCTCAGGAAAAAAAAAAAAAAAAAAAAAAAAAGAAAAGAAAAAAAAAAAGAAAAAGAAGCCCTCATTCAGAAGAGCTAACCGTCCTGTCAGCCTAACTCTCAAAGCTCCTGGGGGCTACCTTGTATTTCATCTCTCCTCTTGCCTTTCAGGTCCTGGTTTCTCTTTCTTCCCTGCTCCCTTTGCAACAGCCCAGCCTTAGAGCCAGTTCTGGCATCTCTCTCCCTCTTGGGCAATGTTTGCCTACTAGTTGATCCCCTCTCCAGCAAGAGGTTTCTCCTGCTGTAATGAAAGCTGACAGCAAACAGGGACCAAGGCTCTTTTTCTGCAGAAGTGCACACACCTCACAGATTCCTACATGCTTCTTGCTGTTGGCCATAATAAACTCTCCTGGCAGTTGTAAGCAGAATTAATGCATGTTTGAGTCCCCAGCTAGGGGGGCTGATGGCACAGCAGATAAAACAAAAATGACTATTGTATTTCCAAAACAGCACTGGGGGGAGATGTCTCTCCCTGTGACACCACATCGGACGAAATCACAGGGATTTTTGCTAATATGAAGCTTCGGGGAATTACTGTCTGAAACAGAGAGGCAACAGCTTTCTGCAGCTCTTGCATCTGAGTCATTTGCAATTGTCTGTGCCCCCACATGTATCAAAGGCTAAATCTGGAGAAATCTGCACAGGATATGGGGCATTTAGGAAGGAGGTATTTCCAGGTTAACATCTAATAAGTATCAACTTTGAGACTCAAACTTTGCGGGATACCACAGCATAGAGGTAAAACCAGCAGGCACTCTCTTCCCTTTTCTTTCCACACAGGAGGATGAACTGAGGTCCCACAACAACCTCCTTCCCACATGATCCCACACGACTTTTTTGACAGCAGCCCTCTCCTCTCTGTTGGAGAGCATCTATTTCATGGTGGTGAGACCTGGTGGCTATTCAAACACAGTTTCAACCTTATACAGCTGATTAACCCAAAGGATCAGAAGTACTTCCTCCAACCAGACAACAAGTATGTATTTGGGAAGAGCAGTATGCCGTTACCCAGGCAGGAGTCAGGTAAAGGCAACAGAAGTTTTTCCTGCAACTTTTCTCCATACTGCTTTTAATGACTGAAAGGAGCTCCGTGTCCCTCTGCTATGTATTGGTACGTGCCTTTAAGACAAAGATCTATTTTTCTTCACCGTCCACTGTATGATCAGCTAAGTCTGCAGTAGGAGGCTGTATAAACAGAGCTCTCAGTGCTGCAGTGAGATGCTGAGCACTCATCTAGGTGCAGGCAAGCAACAAGCGACACTCAGAATGCCTGGAAATACCTCTGCTTCAAAATGCCTGGAGATATCTCTGCTTTCCTTGCAACCTACACCGCAACCTACAATGCAAACATTCGTTCAGCTTGTGATTCTCAGGCCATTTGCATTGCCATATAGATACTGTCCTACAGTACTCTTTTATTGCCTTTTCCAACTATAAAGCTGGCGAAATGTAGATCTACAATATATCCTAAACAGCCATAATTAGTGCTCCTGCCTCTAGTAGATTTTAGCAAGATCTAGTGTTTGGTTGAGGGGTCAGGAGCAAGTGGAGAGACTCTCAGAGCAACCCTGAAGTGACCAGGAATCTGCCCTTCTGCTCCAGTATTCTATACAGAAACAAATACGGAACAATTCATGTTGACAGTACTTAAAGTTTGGGTGGCAGGGAATAATGCTTATTATTACCATAATGAACAAAAAGTTAGCAAAAATCCAGAGACAAATGAGTTGTATGTTGAGTAGACCCACTGAGAGAGGATTCTCACATTTAAGTCTTCATAACAGTAAAGAGAAGACATTATGATCAAAAGAGGGTTGTTGAGGGTTGTTGAAAACTAACAAAATTTCAGCATTCAAAGCCCTGTCTCTTTAAATGCTACAGTGTCCCCACAGGACGAAACTCAATCCCATGCAAATGGCTAGCACAAGGAGCTAAATGACTTGTCAGATTTTTGCTAGTCCTATCTTCATGGCTGAGTTCCACTGCCTGAAAGCCAAGCTTACACAGGTCTGTGCTTCTGCACACAGTGTCAACACTTTGCCCTTCTCCTTTTGTACAAAACGGCTGGAAAAGTAGGACTGTTTCTTCATCAGTTATTTGAAACGTTAGTGATTGTATTTTTAATTTCACAAGAGGATGGAGGGGGTGGAGATTAAACATTGCTTATAGCAAACTAGCAGTATTTCACTACGTCTGTGACGAGAGAGTTTCCAAAACCTTCGTAATCTGCTCATGAAAGAACATACTGACCGTGAACTTATTTCTTCCAACCTCATTTGCTAGTTTTGACCCTAGTCCTTCCTCCTGGTTTAGGATATTGGCTGAAATCTTACTGTTGGGATTAATCTCTCTCTCTCTCTAACTGACCTCTGGAAGGAAAAACAAGGTTTGCCTTACAGGGAATTATGAAGAGGTTTGCAAAGCACCCCAAAGATAATTAGTGAGCTTTTTCTCTGTGCACAGCAGTGTCACTGAAATCAAGACAAACCATATGAGGACTTGGACCCAAAAAGAGTAGGAAACATGAAGCAATTTTCCTGTTGGAATCAGTTTTCCCATCTCTTCATTTTACTGGTTTGGCTGGGAGAAGAGAATGGGAGCCACAAGCGATGTGTCTGTGGACATGGAGCGACTCAGCTCCGGATCTGAGGCTACAAATGCCTCTTCTCCTCTTAGCCTCTTTGTTACTCAGTCAAGACCACACAATGTCCTTAGGCTGCTGACAGTTCCTCAGCAGCTGAGTTCCAGTTTATTCCTATAGGCTTTTATGGCTACATATATCATCCTGAGACAATTTAATCTCTAAGTATCATCAAGTTTATTCTCTTTGATCTGACAAATCCAGCCTCTTCTTTTCTTTTCTTTTCAACAATCTTTGTGGTTAATCTTTTGCCCGCTGTAATGTTGTTGCTCTGCAACTGTAGCAGGTCAGGGAACTTAGCTGCTGACTCTGCAAATATTGTTAATCAGGATTTGATGGCTTTTCATCTGTAACAACAGCCAAGCAACTATGATTAGGGATCGTGTTCCATCACGTGAGCTACCTGAGTTTGGGTAGTTGGACAAAAAAATACACATGCACAAAAACCCTACAAGGAGCACCCAGGTGGCCATAAGAGAAAGTCATTTGACAGCAGCATCCAACCAGGGAATTTATGGCCACCTGATCAGCTGAGTTTCCTTCTTTTCAATGACCCAATTCTCTGCTATCACTTATGAATCAGAGGCATCCTTCAGGATTTGGCAAGAGGAAGGGTGCAAGATTCTTGGTCCAATCCCATTTGATGGACCAACAGTCCGTTCTTCCCTCCGTAGGCCCCAATCCAGTAAAGCCCTTAAGCACGTGCAAAAACCCCCTTGACTTCAGTGGAATTTCTCACTGGCTTAACGCTAAGCATATGGTTGCGTTCATACCACCGCTTCAGCTTGCTTCTCCAATGGCTGTGTAACGTGCCCGTGACCTGGTAAGCAGCTGACACATTCCACCCGGCAGCAGTTCTCCTCTGTGCAAAGTGATTTCTGCACCGAGAGGGTGGGAGGTCCTCCAGCAAGAGAAATGCCTTATCACTAAATACCCCTTTCTTTATTTCTTATCTTTGTGCTTAGTCCTCAGCAGTATATTAAACTGTCACAGGGGCAGACAGAGGGGGAAAATCCCTGGTTAGTTTGCTTATCAATCACACAGGCTGCTGAGAGGAGAAGGAGCATGAAGACCTGAATAAAACAGACCAGTGTAGGCCCACTACATGCAAGGATCATGAGGGAGGAGAAAGAGACTTAGCACCTTGAGGAAAAGACACTGGAACAGACAGGAGTCTGCCCTTTGGAGACATGCCTGACAAGTGAGAAAATGCACTCAGCAGATGAAAAACCCATGGCCAACACTTCATGCCCCCTTGCTCCTTTCTGTTAGGAACAGCCATACTTTCTCCCACCCATTTTCCTCATCACTTTTCCTTAAGGTCCTCTTGGCCCAAAAAAGCTTGGTCGGGGATTTGCTCAACTGCAGGGCTTGTCCTTCTCACCTCTCCCATGGCTGCGGAGGATGTAGAAATGTGGTGGTTTAGAGGCCAGCTACAGAGATCCCCAAGGAAGCATTATATAAAAAGTGAAGCTGGGACAGGACAGATGGAGCAGGATTCAGATCTTGCTCAAAAGAAAAAGATTGGACAGTCTTTCTAGGAACATTTTATTTTAAAAGTCGATCCTCCTGTCAGTTAAAGCTGTGTCCATTCTGTCACATTTCCAGCTCTATCTCACCAACGTGAACACACTGAGAAGGATATTTAGCAGCCCAGACAAACAGGATTTGTTCAAATGTTTCCCATGGGAGAGATCTGAACCTGGCTAACTTCTATTGATCTCTCACCTGTCCCTGTGCCAGAGGACTCAGTATAAGACACTGACTTTGTGCTGCCTTTGTTTGCTGGCTTCACTGGATTTTACTCCTACAATTCTGCTGCCCCAATCATGTGTGTACTTTGGCAGAAGGTGAATAACTTCAGAAATGTTGACATCTGCCCTATGTTTCCTTAGGGGAGCTTGGAGTTCATGAGGGATTTTTGCTTTTGGAAAGTTGCAGGTAGAAGGTTGTTGACTGAGACACAAAGTGACTCAGCAAACAAAAAGCTTGAGCTAGAAATGTGAGGTATACTGAACGCCTGCCCTTGCTAGAAGGGCTACAGTGACTTTGAAGAGATAAGGAAGCAGGTAAACTTGCACAGCCCATTCCCACCTTTCTTCTATTTGCTTTGCAATAATTGAGTTAAAGTGCTTTGTGTTGCAAGAGCAGTCACCAGGCTTCAGTGCTTCAAAGACTTTCTGGCTTTCCATAGCTCAGATTTTTTGGAAATTATTTTGCCTTGTGAAGAAGCATCTCCCACTGACCAGAACTGGCAAAGTGGTGACATGAAAGTGGGAGGAAGACCCTGTTTTGGTATGATGCTTCTACAGACTCAGGGAGCAAAGCTCTTGATGGAAAAGAACCAAAGTAAGATGGGAAACATTCCTTCATCTTCTCCTTCCTATAGGTTTTCTCAGAAATCTGTGGGATGCCTTTAATCATATGAAGCCTTCTTAAGACTGAGGTTAAGACTAGAATTGGGGCTTATAGAATGCCCTGAACTTGCCAGGACCAGATCCTAAATATATTGCTCTAATCCTTCTTTCAATCCCTCTTTATTCAATTCCCAAATTAAAGAGATCAAGGCCTGTGTTGTGTCTCCAGATGTGACTGTCCTACACCCAATATTTTTAATTGACTCCTTCTCTTCTAGACAAGTAGATGGATACAACAGATGTCTTTATGTCATGACACCCTCAAGCATTTAGCCCTAGCGTATGGGGTCTTACCCATCTGTCTTTCAAAAATACCACATCCCTCTTTTCTCAGGTCCCTGCGTAGGCAGTCAAAGATCCAAACACCTGCAGTTAGAATGGACAATGAGCAGGTTTGAGGAACTGCTTGGGTACCCAAGGTAAATTTTAATTTCAAATCCTATCTCAGGGTGTTAAACTAAGACTTTCCAGCTGAAGATTTTGGATTTTGGTATATAAAATTTGACATTACAAAGGAGGTGTTTGCCCTGTGTAGGTTACTGGCTACAGCATGATGGACTGAAAGTTGCTGAGAGAAGGTAGGTGTGACTGTTTCTGCCAAAAGTGTGTGTCTGACTTGGCAAGAAAGTAACTCTGCAATAAAAAAGGATATAGAAGAATATTGTGCCATAATCTCTGCACCGGGATGGAACTAAGTAGAAATAAATCAAAAAATGGATATTTCCAGCTGGTCGCAGCTGACAGGGAAAGTTTTAGAGTAGCAAAATGGTTCTGTTGGTTTTTCAGTTCTTTATTTCTTCAAATAAAACCAAGAGAGAGCATGCAATGGACCAGTGGAATACAACAAAAGCATAATGCCGTCCTTCATAAGAGTATTTTTACTGTACCACTTTCAAAATGGATTAACCAGAAGTAGCATAGTATGCCTCCTGGTAAAAGATCTAAGACAAACATCCTTAGACTTAATGACTTGACCTTAGATTAGTCTCCCAAGAGGGAAAAAAACCCACTGGTCCCATTTTCTAAAACACTCCAAGCTAAACTAATCATATGGCTGCAATAATTAACGATTCATCCTTTCAGTGGACGGAAAGAACAGATGAGAAGATAAATAGCTTTATTACATCTCTACTTTGATATAAGCAATTCCATAAACATGGTACTCATGTTGAGTGTTCATCAAAGTAAACAATAATACATTTTGAAATCATGTAGAAAAATGGATAAATGTTCCATGACCACAGGTCTTCAGGGGATGGCAGAAAGCAGCTTGCTTTCAAGGTCTAGCTACATATAATAGAAGTCTAAATGATGCACAAGAGATTTAATTGGTGACTGCGGCTTTTTCTCTTACCAAATGGTCATGAGCAAGACTACAGTATTCTCAGAAGTGTTCAGAATGGGGATTTATTTGTGAAATTCTTAAGCAAGCAAATTCTGTTCCACAAATTATTAATATCTCCAACTGTTTTAGATTACTGATAGCTTTTGACTGTTTGGCTAAACAGAAATAAGTGTATGGGAAGCCTTATGAACCTTGGAAATCTATACAGTAATACAAAAAGAAAATAGATGGGATGTGTCTCCATTTTGCTCCCATTACCACCTAATTTAAACATTCACTTTAGAAGGGAGAAACTCTGCCTCTGGAGGTACCAGTCCTTCACCTTTGACTGTGTAACGAGCCTAGAGAGCTAGAAAATGTCGTATTTATTTAAAGGTTTGGATAAAGTGTTGTGAAACAAATTCCACCTCGAATTTCACCCTCTGCTGCATTTCTCACTCCTGACCTTACATGGGTTTGCACTGAAAGAAAGTTTTTTTCCTGTGTGTCATCAAACATGGTTGTCCCTAACCTATTTGAGATCTTTGTAGAGCACCTTTTTTTTTTTTCTAGAAGGGATAAGCCTCCACAACTCCCAGGGAGACCCTTAGCACCTCACCACACTGCCCTCTTCACTAACTGGTGTCCTGATTGCCAGCAACATTACATTTCAATGGCATGTCCATCTCTACATCAAGAAATGCATGGTGCTGATGTGCACAAAGCATATTAAGCTTGTCTCCAAGTCAGCATACAGATCCAAAACACAGCACTGATTTACCATTTACTAATTATTGTGCAGATTCACGCAATGGAGGGGAGAAAATCCTCTTTATCTTTGGTACTGATTAGCCAAGAGGCATCAGGAATGAGAAATGTAATCCAGACACTACCACCAAAGTAAGAAGAGTGAAATTCTGGAACAGATGGCCTGGAAAGTTTGTGAAATCTCCATCACTGGGGGATTTTAAGAGCAGTCCAGGCAAAGATTGCTTTCAGTTGAGTTGTCGCTGTTTTGGGGCAGGTCAGCACACTGAACTGTCTCTCAGGATCCTTCCCACCCTTTTTCTGTGGCTGTAAAACTTTCCTATTCTCTGAGAGATTTGAGGTGCATTTGCACACAACAGCTGGCCTGTACCAAGGTGTTCCACAAGTAAGCAGCACATCAGGTAAACACTTTCTTGACAGATTGCCTTTCCTGATGGGAAAGCTGAATGCTTTTTCTGGTGGCCAAAACACAAACCTTCATTATCGTTATCATCACAGACTCTATCATTATTATGAAGGGAGCAGCAAAATCCACCACAGGTAGGGCTTTTGGCTACTGCAGCACTCACAGTAAATATATGCAGAATAGGTGTGATTTGCTAGGACAAGATTTTGATGGGGATGAATGCCTGGGGGTGTCTTGGTACTTCCTTCTCTTGAGGAGACGAAAGCCCAGAGCAACAGAGCCTCCACTGATGCCAGCCCCAGCCCCAGCCTGGGGCAGAGAAAGCAGCTCTCTGAACGGGCACGCGGCAGCAGGATGCACGTCACCTCTGTGCCCAGCAGCTAGAAAAGCTGAGGCACCCCCAAGCTACTTTAACATATTCCCTCGCCCGAGTTTGGTTAAGAAACAGCACGTTTCTGCTGTGGATCAGCATGCTGGGCCTCCCCGGGACACGGCAGCAACACGATGACAGCACAGCTGGAGAAGACCCTCGACCCCGAGACCGAACCTCCAGCTCAAGGCCTCCCAGGGCACCCTTTCTGCCCCAGGCCAGGCCAGAAGCGAGGGAACAGCTCTCCTTTCAGGCACCACTGCTGCTGACAGCTTACAACAAGCAGCCTCTTGCCCTCCCTGCCTGGACTGCACAGCCCCTCCAAGCTCGGCCGTAAATCCCAGCCTCCCCCAGCGAGGCAGGGGAGGGGGATGTTTTGAAACGGCTCGTCACCGCTGGCTCCTTTGTTCCAATGCAAAGTTCACGTAGCAGCAGACTCGCTTGTTTGCTTACATTTCAAAGGAGGGGGTGGAAGGGAGGGAAGAGAGGGAACAGGAGACGCACAAAGTTTTGGCTCTCAGGCAGAGCAAGAGCACCCTCTACAGCTCCCTTCTCAGAGCACAGAGAGGCCGTGGATTGCCTCCAGCCCTGCCTGTTTTAGGGGGAAGAGGTGGAAGGAGGCAAAGCACCAGCTAACCCTCGGGCCACGGGCTTTTCCCAGCTCCCCACGGCCTCCAGGCCCTTTGCAGTCCTCTCAGGCCTGTTACACAGACCAGATCGGCCTGCCTGCGGCCTGCGTAGGCTTGGTAGTGTCCACGCATCTGGAGGATCTGGGGTTCAGGAGAGAGGAACGTCACCTTGATTCACCACTCTTCTGGTCTGGAAAGAGTTTGTAGCAGGTCCAAGGGCTAAAAGCAGACCAAGGCTGGTTTAGATCCTCAATTGTTTTGTTTTCCGACATAAGCCCAGGACCACTGCAGGGTGAGCTCTCCTACACCAAGAGGAACTGAAAATCCCAGAATTGTCTTGTACGTCATGAAACTTCTCAAGAATCTCAGGAACGCAAAATGATGTTGAATTTGCTTATTGTACTCTGGGTACTTTTATCACTAACTCAGGTTTTTCTTCCTTATTGCAGAAGTTAAGAATCTGTTCCCTTTCTCAGGAAACTAAAGCAAAGAGCTCAGTCACATGAAGATCACACGAATCTCAAAACTACAACTCTAGGAAAGCAACTAAAATCTGTTATATTCAGGAATGAGAAACAACTACTTTTTCTACTTTCCCTTCCCCTTCCTCACTTAGGAGTATAGTTTTGTGTCCTGATTGACTTACAGATTAAATTATATTTTGTTTAGAAAGAAAAAGAAGAGCCTTTCCTCCATCTTCTGAGTCTAGCTGCTCTTAGAGACAGTGAGAAACTTCTCCTGCATGTTTGCAGAGCTTCCATTGATTGTCACAACATTTTGCAGCCAGGCCCATGCTGAATGCCTGCAATAGCACAAGGATATGAAGGGACCTACTGTGTTATGCAATGCAGATTCTTACCATGGCAGGCTACCAGGTCATATCCCCTCCATAAACTTACCAGTACCCAGCATATGAGAAAGTCCTAGCTGGATGATGGAGTTAAAACTTTTTATAACCCTAGTTCAGCCCTTTCTACAGCTCCTACAACAGGGGAGTTGAAAAAAACTGGCCAGGATGGAGTCTGGCCAATACAGGTTAAGAACAACTAGGAAAAAAATATATTTGGAAGTAGGGGATGGGGGTAGAGAGTTACCTCATTTAATATTTAAATTAAATGGCACTGTAGGTCTGGCTAATGCCACTAGAAGTGGAAGGTGGCTAAAGACCTCCTTGCTTGTTTTTAAAATGCTTCACAGGACAGACCTCCAAGAACATGATGTTGAACCTTTTTATCCCAATCTTGATAGTAGAGAAGGTTGAATGTAAAATCTCCTACCAAAACCTAGAGAGCTTAAACAGTATCTCCTTGACATGTATTTTCATTGAAAGGGCTTGGATTTTGATGTGATTACCAAGAATTGAATGATTTGGGGTGGGAGAGGAAGGAAAAAAGGATAACCAGCAGCATTTGGCTTAGAACAGAAGTGCTATATCTTTCTATTTTCCAACAATGAAAAGGGGTAAAATAGTATTCACTGTGAAAGGACCAAGACATTTTGTCATTGTTTTCAAGGACACTTGTTCAGTCATCCTATTATACAAAACTTTCAATATCACCATGGTCAGCTTCATGTCACTAAAGCATCAAAAAGAAGCCATGTTCTTTGTCAGCAAACACCAGTACCCTGTTGCAACTGACAGCTTGTGCAGAAGTCCCACAGAGTCAATGAGCTATTTCTTGTGACATTTTGTATAATTTCAGATGTTATTTCTGAAGACTACCGAGGCTAATGAAATAAGAACCAGAAAACCCATTCTGTGGCTTTCCAGGACCAGGATTTGATCCATTTTTTCCCTCTCATTATAATAGATATTTGTGAATGGACTGATTGTTCCTGGACTTTTCTTCAGCAGAAATGTAATAGGAATTTTGCTGAAAGCTGGGGTTCATTTGGTTTCTTTGGAGATCTGAACCATATTACAATAACTAGAAATGACAGAGCTGCGTCCAGGGACTCCAGAGCTTCTAAGTTCTGGAAGTAGATGCAATTTATGAGTTGGCTGGTCTCAAGTCCAAAACTATGAGCATCCCTTGCTCCCTCCCAGTGGGTGCTCTGGTCACAGGCATGTTGTGTGCTCACGGGTCAGACAAAGCCTCTCATCTTATGATCAAGAAGCCCAGACAATCCAAAGAGAGAAAAGTACCCCTCAAGCCACAGAGATCTGACTTTGCTTTTGATTTAAATTCTGAGTTCATTTTGCATAATGGTTCATTTTGCATTTCAAAAGCCAAGCCCCAGCCTTTCTTCTTGCAGGGAATTAGTTGGCGAAATGTGTCCCAGTCCCTTTTTCAAGGCCCTTGAGAAATTATGATATTCCAGATCCAGCTCTCTGTACCACTTCACTCAAGTCAAAAGCATCCTCAGCAACTAACCTGAAACACTTTACATGCCTAGTTCTTCTTAATATATGCTTCAAATTCCTAATTTGGGGCTTATGAATTGATGATGCTCTACTCATGGTTAGGTGGAGGAGCACTTTCAAGGAAAGCCATAGAATCTCAATACCACCATACGATGTTCAAGGTGAGACAGAAGTCCTGCATGCTTGCCCACAAAGTGTTGGCTGCAAACACCAAGCATCCCCCTTTTGAGTTTCAGCACATGCTTTCAAATAGGTTTGATGTTATGGCGCTGCTGGTGTGGCCTAGGAGATGGTGGCTGAGGTCATGGAGAGCAGCTTGAAATCATTGGTTGTTGTAGCTAAAGAAGTGGCCACCTGAAACTCAGCTGTAACAAGGAGGAATTGTAAATAGAAGAGAAATAGATCCCTTCCAAAGGAAAAACATGATATTTCACCCACATTTAAGGTGTACCTAATTGACAAGGATAGCTAGGCATAATTACCCTGTTTCCAACAGAAAGGAGGGCACTAAGTGTTTCAATGATCAGCATTTTGAGTTTGAACTCTACAGAACTCATTTTAAAATTGGAATTTGAAACTTTTCAGGCAAGTATCTTTGACAAACCAAATAACATCACAGCCAAGAAAACCAGCCCTGTTTCCCGCACTCCCACCAGCAGTACAATGCTTTGGTCCATCCACACCTTGCCTGAGATGTCTACTACAGGGCACAACTAAACTTCCAGCATAGTTGAGCCACTGCTACAAGTGTAGTGGCAAAGAGTAAGCAAAGTCCCTGTTTATTCCCCATTTTATGCAATTCTGATAGCTTCACAGCAATTAGTTGAGCAATTAGACATGCATTTTGCATGCACAATTGCACATCTATACTGTCTGAGAATCTGGTTCCAGGCTACTGCTTGCCAACAGTATCGGGCCATCAGTGTTTGAGCAGGCTGCAGTGTGGCCCATATTCTAATAATATCCTCCCTTCTATATGGATGGTTTCTTTTAAATGTCCCCATGTGAACAACAGCCTTGTCAGCTTCCTGCAGCCCTCACTGTCCACGAGCTAATGCGCCTCCTGGTCACCCAAGGCAAGAGACCTCTTTCACTCCAGCTTACATGCCACTCAAAATTTTGCCCTCATTTCCTTAATCAAACTGGTGATGGGTTTGGATATGATTTCTCCAGTCTGAGGACCCTCCTGTCATGGCCACATGCTCCTCATTCTGCATGTAATTTTTGCTTGCACAAGCAGTCCTTTGTACGTGTAAAAGCTCACATTTGTGCTTGCCAGTCAAACAAGTCATTGTCTGCTTACTCTGTCTTTGTGCCTCAGACTTTCTAGGGCAAATGGAAAGGCTGGACAGAAGAGCCTTTGGGACTCCCAATTTTCTTAGCAGCTGAAGCCAAAGGCATTTCTATCTCACAACGACCTTGTCGTAAACATGAATGCAAGTACACATCCATTCGTCCCAGCACAATGGCTGAAGTCCTGGTCCTGTCAAAACTGATGGGAGCCTTGTCTCTGATTTCCAAGAGAGGCCTGAATTTCCCCTCTGTGGCTTTTTTCAAGTCTACCCTTAGCAGAAAAGATGCTCCTCACTTGCATGTGCTCTGCCATTTGCAGCAGCAGAGGTAGCCATGTGACCCAAAGCAATTAAAGCACCGAGCGCGCACTCCGGCTCGCCCTTGCATTCTGTTTGGTCACAAAAGAGCAGTCATGGACCGTTTCGACCGAAAACAGACCTGAACACAGAGACTTCATTGTCCCAAGGCCAGAAGAGATGGCTGCTGGGAAGAATTTGAAAAGCATAGGTTTCGGTATATATGTTGCTTTTCCATGAAACTACATACACTTTTGCAAATTATAAGCTGTTTCCTGTCTATGTTCCAGCACTTTGGGCTCAAATTAAAATCTCCTTAAAATTGGACCAGCAGGAGGGGGAAGAAGGAGGAGCTGTTTGCTGGAGTTCTTAAGCAAATGGGAGGAATTTAAGGTCTTGTCCTCTCTAATTCCTCCCCTATAAAGGAACGTACTTCAGCAGGTTGCCACATACTGAAATAAACTTGGCAGCAGCGAGAGAAGCAATGTTTTCTTTCAGGTTTTTAATGCTTTTGGCTTGGACTGCTTTCTCATTGCTTCCTCCTATTGCATTCTCCTGCCTTTCCATCCAGGTGTCACTTAGAGCACCGGCCATTTTGCCCAGGGATATGGTAATAAAGGAAACCATTCCACCAGGCTGTGATATTTTCCTTCCCCTTTGCCACCGGCGACCAGCAGGCCTCCAGGCAGGAGGCACTGGCCAAGGGATAGGTAATGTTTTATATGCCCCTCGCACGGGGCTTGCTTGCATACCAATTACAGCCTGGCGCGCCTCTGCCCCCCTGAAGGCTGGGAACATCTGGAAGCATTCACAGTCCAAGCACAATCTGGGCCAAATCCCTAAGTGGAGGGAAATCAAACCAGAGAGCCCGGGAAGTCAGCAGAGCAAGGCTCGCTGAGGTATACCACAGACCTGCTTCTGAAGTCTCTGCTCCTCCTGCTCGTGTGATGGGAACACAGCAGGGTGAAGATAGCCACCTGTCTGCTGACCCCACGCTATGTCTTTTTGCCATCTCCAGTGATCATCTCTTCAGTACAAAGGCTCTATCTCATGGGCTCCTTTCCTTCTGTGCTTTGAGAAGGGCTCAGCCTGCGGGCCTCAAGCTCACTATTCACACTTTTCAATCCTTGATCTTTTCCATCCTCCTTAAATTGGTCTCCTGTTCCCCTCTATCAGGATGTCCAGAGTACCCTGGGTGTCTTGAGAGACCACGCAGCCCCACTGAAACATGGACAGGCTCTGCAGCTCCCAGGAGGGGCCTACTCCCTCTAACACCTGTGCCCATCAAGTCAAGGCCCATCTTTAGGTGCCTCTTTCAGCCAGCAGAAAGAGCATAGCACCTCGACAATTTAGGCCATACACTCTGCAGGTATGAGGAGCCCTGAGGAAATGGTTTGTCTTTCCTGATGTTCCTCTGGAGGGTGGACACCACTTTCCTAAAGGAACACTGCTACGGTGACTGCAGTTTTGTGTAGAGGTAGTGTTTAGTGCCAGCCAGCTTGTGCCAGAGCAGAGCATAGCATAAGGTAACTCACCCTACTTCTGAGGTGGGTTTTCTAGGCCACGTTGTCCCACGTTGCCCTGCCTAGACCAATACTGTGCTCCAGCTACGTTTAAAGCTGAAGCTCCAGGAGGTGAAAAAGCCAAAAGGAATGGTTTGGTGTAGAAGAAAATATGGACTGGCCTTCACATTTTTTCCTGATAGCAGTGTTCACAGTGAAAGATAATGCCATACCAAAGGCATATATGGTTCAAATATGTGTATGATTTATAGTCCAACGTGAGTTCTCAGTTCAGATTTCCACCCACTATTACAGAAATCAGGAACAACTTTTCAAATTTTCTAGGTATAACCTTGGTGAAGAAGAGTTAATAAATAAATAAACAAACAAACAAACATGGCTGGATAAACCTTTTGAATTATTTTCTTTGGCTTCTTCTCAGTTCCAAATGCACATAAAGACAAAGAGATAAAAACAGGAGGTGGGCAGTTCATATGTTGATTTGCTGTTCTGACTGAGGTTTTGGAGCCTTATACGGCAGGCAGCACAACTGTGATCTTATCCCACCTCAGCTTTGTTGATTAAGTTCAATGCAACAGGACAGCCCTTCATTTGCAGGTGGCTCTGGGTGAAGTACATTTCAGAGGAACAGCAGTAGAATATATGTCTTCCTAGCTTGGAGTAGGGAAAAGAGACTGACTTTGCAATGCCTGATGCCTGCAGTTCATCCTCCTATATATAACACCGGCCTCAGTAATTCCAAATCACAAGTAAGATTCTTGGGTCTTCAGCATGGTGGGGAAAGCAGGATGTGTTTGTTTATGTGATGTGGGGGTCCCATCCTCTCAATATGACCCATGCTGTTTTACCCCCCTCACACCTGAATATTGTTCCTTTCTCTTTCCATATACCCACAACGTTGAAGGCAAAGTGACTGGTTACTATCATGAATCCAGCCCAGGGCAGAAACGAGGAAAGAAACAGGGAATCTGGAGGGGAAGTCATAGTGTAGCAAGAGCGATGGGCGTTACTCCACAAGGCAGTTAGCCTAGTAGATAAGAATATGCATTAAGTTCAGACAGGATCAATCTGCGTCTTCATGTTTAATGTGAGAAATTTCATTGCAGCAGATAGACCTGCAGCCTGGGAGACCAAGGAATGTCCATTTAAGTGGTCACCACAAGCAGGTACAGAACCAGTAACAACAACATTCCCCTTCCGGTGCTCTAAACTTGCTTCTGCACTGCTGCTAAGGCCAAGCAATGCTGAGAACGAAGAAATTCCTTCATTTTTGCCAGCTTCAGCTGAAAGGCACAGAGGTCTGAACTCAGCCAAACAAGCCAATTTTTCTAAAGCTGTGTTTTATAAGGGAGGAAAAATAATACAGAGAGCATAATAAAACAGAGAGCATGCTGTCAGTCCTCCCTGCCCGTGGTGTGGCTTCTGCTGGAGGGTAGTGCAAAATCCATGTGCAGAGCTCAAGGGATGATCATTCTTATTCATCCATGAAAAATTGCCCCAGGAGGAATATGTCTGTAGCCTCATGCCTACTCTGACCCCACCTCCACGCTGAAGGCAAAGGAAGCTGTAGCTGCAGTGGGCAATTTCCAGAGCTACCTGGTCCATGCTTGCTCTTGGGACCACCTTGCTCTTCTGCTCCCCCTGTCCATGACCATCTCTCCTTGGGATCTTGTGTGCAGGTTCTCTCGCTTTGTACCTCATAGCAACCTGATGCGTTAGTCCTGAAAGAGTTAATAGTTCTGTTGTGGTGCGGGGTTCTTTTTTTTTCTCCTTTTTTTCTTCTTTTTTTTCTCTTTTTTTTTTTTTTTTTTTTACTCTATACAAAGCAAAACACAGAAGTCTGTGTTGAGAGGCCTCTCGCCAACAGGTATATTTTGTCTCTCATTAGGGTGCTTGGAAAAAGTACTGACGAGGCAGATTTTTGCCTAATGAGAGTAAGAAAGAGAGGAGGGGAAAAAAATGAAAAAAAAAACAATAAAACTGGGGATTTCCCTTCTATTATATTTCCCACTTGAGCAAATGAAGCAAGGTAACTGTGGGTACAGCATTTGGGGCTTTTCTAATCAAGATGGTTAATTACTGTCTGAAATCAACACATGCAGCATTTCCCTTTGGTCTTCCAGCAACATTTCATGTGCTGACCTCAAATCCTACAAGCAACAGTGTGTTTTATGTGTGCAGTTGAATTTAGCCATGCCCTTCTCATTTGCTGAGAGCTCCAGGGTAAAGCCTAATCTTTGAATACCCTGTGCACGTTAGAGAAGAAGGAACTTCTAGATGTTCCAGTAGAGGGTGATGAGGAGAGATTTAACCTTAGACCTGTTTCTAGGTCCCAAATTATGGTAGGACTCCAGAGACCTACCATCAGCTGGGGCAGAATTGATTAAAGTTATACCTACCTACCCAACATTTGTTTTTAGGTAGAGATCAACTCCAAAGATCAGTTTATTTAGCTTTGCTTATTTCATTCCTGAGAGAGGATGAATCCTTCCAGTCTACCCAATCTACCGTCTATTCATTGATCCCAAGCTTTCCTATGCCAAGCATCACGTGTCTATATACACTTGGTCAAAGAAACAGACAAGCAAGCAAGCAGTCTCCCAGTGGTTGCAAACATTGACTTTATCTTATTCCTGATTCCCCTTGGGTCAAAAGACTCCTCTTCCCTTTCCTCATGGAGGAGGAGTACAACATGAACGCGTCAAGTTCCAGTCCACAGGGAGAGTTTATGAGCTGGCCAAGAGAGCCTGAAATGTGACTCCAGGATGTGTCTTTTAGAATATTGCCACTGAAAGCCCCTCAACTGAAAACTCGTCATAGAAAAATCTTCATTGGAGCAGCCAAAGGAGAATGCTGGTGTCTGAGTACAGAGTGAGGAATCAGCAAATTCATTTGAAATTCAGATGCCAGCACTAAGACACATATGGAAACAGGCCCTACCCCTTCTAATCTAGATGATCATGGGGATCGGGTTCCTTGCAGGACCCAGGTCTCAGACTGACGGGGGATTTAGGCAGTGGATGACCTTGAAAATGCCACAGCATAAATCACCATGCAAACCCAGGAGGGTGGGTCTGTTTTCCCCATATAAATATTTAAAGAACATTCATTTTTTTCCAAAGTGATAGATGACAAGCAGGTGGCCTGAAAACTAGAAATATTTTTGCCATTTGTTCAGGGAGCTTTGTACACAGGTTTTGCATTTATTTCTTTATCTATTTATTTATTTATTGGTGGTTTGCCATGTTATTCTCCAAGGCCAGGAGTTGGTTTTGGAAGCCTTCCTGGAGAATGGTGCTCTTGCTCTGCAATTGCTTTTTAAGCCTGGTTTTGATTTTAAGCAAGCAAGATCTGATTTCCCTGCTTTGCTCCAAGCTGCTTTGCAGTACACTCTTTGGGCCAGATCCTCAGCACTCACTCCATGGTCAGAACTGTGCTGATTTCATTAGAGCATGAGTACAGCCAGATCCAACCAGCCCAAAGGGCCCAATATCTTTTCTTTGCATGAGGCAGTAACAGGTGCTCAGTGAAGAACGTAAGGACCAGGCAAGTGCACAGTGATGCTTCCCTGAAACACTCTCCCACCCTCCAGAGATCAAGGATGGTTGCTTTGTGCTCAAAAGCCCTTTATTTTTCCAGTCAGTTTTTGAACCTGTGCCAGCTCTTAGCCTTCACAGATTCCTGTGGGAATGAGCTCCTATGGTTAATTTACAGGGGGGTCTGAGTTTGTTTTTATTATGTCATTGCTTTCTTGTTTGCTTACTTTATACTTTTCCCACCTTTAAAGATGTCTGTTAAATCCTCTGCTGGTCACATTATTTCCCAGCTGAAGACTTCCAGTCTGCTTATTTCTCTGGTTCTGACCATCCCTGTTGAAGGAGCCTGAGATAAAGTCTTGTGGAAACAAGTATGAAATCCATCATTTGTACAAAGTCCCCTACGTGATGCCTCTGGGAAGCAGAGCAAGGCAGTACACACCTCCCCTCTGGCAGAGCTCATATCTATACATACACCACACATCTCTACCTAACACAACCATATCTGTAAAGGGGATCTCTGCCCCAATGGCTTCACAGCATAGGTAGGAACCTGAGGGAACAAGGCAGGACACAAACCATAAGGCAGAGGACAAGACATTCTCTCAGATAACCTGCTGACTTTGAAGACTATTTGCAGGGTAGATTCATGAAACAAATAGCTAAAACCTATTATCCTAACATTAATGGAGCCATCCACCAAGACCGTTTCCTGGGCCAATGCATAGTTTTAAGAGTGTGCAAGTGAATAGCACTGTTAAAAAAATCTTCATGGGACAAAGTGGGGTAGGAACAGGGATAGACTGGCAGGGATAAAGTGGCTCATAAGCCTCAGTCTGCCTGAGTTTGTTTCCTCCCGTTCCTTGTTAGCATGAATAATAATGAGATAACATGATGGGGGTTGCTGGCAAGGCTGGTGGCAGGACTCGTGAGTCCCAAAGGAAAGTGTATGCAATTATCTGAATGAGTTAAGACCGAAGCCAGAGATAACCGGTGCGGATAAATGAGCAGCGATGAGATCAGGCTGACGTCATTCACCCCAGGCAAAGTTTGGACGTCTCTCCAGGTGGAAGTTTCACTAACTGGTGCGACGGAAGTAGGAAATTAAGAACAAGCCCCTGAACCATGAATTTCACTGCTGAGTGCTAACACAACTCAGAGCCCAAAGCCAAAGAGGAGGCCAAATAATGGAGAAAAGATCAGATTCCCATTTATCACAGATTTATCTCCTGGTCCCCAGCAGCGCTTTGACATGGTTGAATGGCTTCTGATGAGTCGCTTCCCTTTGGCCTCGCCTTCCAAGTTTCTTCCACCTTACGTAGCTAAATAATGGCCCCATGGAGGTGAGAGACAGCCCTCTCTCCAGTGGTCAGACCTAGCAGTGCTGGCTATAGACAAGGCTCCAGTGCTAGCAATTTTGGGGAAGTGCTAAGCATCTCTCGACAGCAACAGGAGTTAGAGGCGCTCAACAAGCTTTCAGAACAAAGCCAGAGAAAGAAGAAAATTGAGTTACTGCCTTTTTTTTTTTTTTTTTTTAAGTGGAAGCATGTGCATAGAAAGTGGAGCTACTGACTGGTCTCCGAATGACTGACGTGTGACCAGTCAGTGAAGCTGCTGGCCATAGATGCATAGGGGTTGTTTCCTCTTTTCACTGGTCATATTTATAGATTTGTAGAATGCTCTCTACAGTTTGCAAATGACTGCTTCATACATCTCTCCATCTTTAAGATTTTTATGATGTGGAGCCAATCCAGCGTCTAGACCAATAATGATAGCCCGCATCTCAGCCAAGCCTTTTCTTAATTGTCCACAGGGCTGGCAAGGAAATATAAACATTTGTACAAATGGCGACATTACTGAAAAGGCTTTGACCAGCTGGCATCTTTCCCTGCCAGTCCTGGGGCAGCTTCTTACTGTATATTTCCTAGAACTCAATCCAGTCTGGTCTTAAAATAGCTCAAATGATGGTAGTTCCCTGGAAAAGGGAAGGTTTCTGCAGAAAATGCGATAGCAGGAGACTGATCTACTTCTGTCCATGGGGGTAAGGCTTTGCTATTCCTTCAGTCACCTTCAGACCTCTCAGCTTCTTTTTGACACAGTAGGGTCAGGTTTAGAGGTGTCTGTTGGGAAGGCCTAACATCCTTCCTCCCCACCCTTCTTCCACATCAACAGGGGCCACATCTCACATCTTGGAGCACCAAAACCCATGGGTGCCTCAACGCCAGCTGCAAGGTGTCCCTGGTCCCATTTACAGCCCACAGATACTGCCATCGTGCAGTTCATGATGGTTCATATTGGCAGAAGCTTGACTTTGGCACCAAGGCATTAGTCTATTCAACCCCTTCCTTAAACTGTATTCTTTTCTGGACTCTCAGCACCTCCTGAATAAGCTTAAGTCCTCTTCTCACTGCACAACTTTCCATCACCTCTGCCCCCTGTTAACTGCCATGCAATTCATTGATTTTTTTCTCCTCATTCTTCCACAGTTTCTCCAGCTCACTTCCAGATTTTGTTTGCCTTCCCTCCCACTTTGGCTACGCCCATCCACTAAGGCAAAATGACCACAATAGTGTTACAATCCAGGTCTGGCTTTAGCAGCAGCCCTGACAAACCCTTCCCTAAATTTCTCCAAGACTGAGGTGCTCAAAGATCTTCGTGACCCTCAAGACCATATGGTCTTATGCCTTTGTGCTCATCTCCACGTATTGTCCTGCTTGAGATGGTAAACTTGCTGGTATGGGGTGTTACTCTTAATTTGGGAGTTTAAGTAGCACCAGGCAAAAGGAGAGGAGCTGGGAAGGGGATGAATTAGGTTCTTCAGGGTTGGCTCCAGATCAATGAATATTAAGGATAAGAAGAATCCCCAGGAGCCTGTCACTCCACCCTTTAACAGAGAACCCCACCTCACTGGTCTTGTGCATCCCATCAGGGTCTGAGCTCCATTTCAAGTCCAACAAGCTATACTTTGTGGCATGAAGTGAGGGTTAAGTACTGAGCAGGCTTTATGCAGACTCTGGGCACAGAGGGAAGTTTCACCACAAAAGCATTATCAGAGATCGCTGACTCAACCACTGCAGCACCTCATTTCCAACTGCACAAAAGCTGCAGGATTCAGACTCCAATGTCAGGGGACCGGGGGCTTCAGGGTTTTGGTTGGGGCCTACATCCCCTTGCAAATTACCCATTGAAGACACAAATGAAGCTGTGGGCCGTCACGTAATACGAGGCATTTTATTGCAGCCGGGTTGGGGTTTTAAAATAACACGATAGCATGCAATGAACAGTTGGGGAACAGAGCTAGAGAGAGTACCTCTCCAAGCCTTGCCTACTGGGAGCCGGCAGCAGAGCCAGGAAATAAACCCACAGCTCCCAAGACCCAGACTAGTGGCTGAGCCACAGGAACAATCCTCCCCCTCCTGCAATCACCCCTCCCAAGGGCCTGCAAGCTCCCCAGCATACCAGGCTCCAGCAGGCATGATAGGCTTCCAAAACATCCCTGCCAGAAAGACTGAAGGGGTGTTGGGTCTCATCCCCATCGCACAGAAAGGGCCCTCACTGCTATGCAAGACATGGTAGCTCTGTACCACTCTGCCAAGCTCTCTGGCATGGCCCAAGGAAGGCTGCCATTGCTTTCACCTTCTTGTAGTTAGCTTCTCTTTGATGCAAGAAACCCAGAATCCTGGTTTCTCTGTCCTGTACAAAGATTCTTTCCACACCAGTAAAAATAAAAAAATAAAATGCAGCCATCCTATTTTGTCTGCAGGTTCAGAAAAGGAATGTACCAACCTGGCACATCATCAGGATGTCAGTGTCATCAAGTAAGAGATGTGCAATCTGAGGTTGAAATGAGTGCTGCCCTGGATAGGAGAGCATCAAGCTGGGCAAGTCCATCTAAAATTTTTCACCAGCAGCCGCCCTGTGTTCTTTGGTTCCTGGCAACCCATTGGAAACCTTCAGGCTCTGGGTTAGGGCAATGCTGAGTGCTCAACCTGCAGCTGAACTTAAGGGGAGGTGTGTAATGTCCACTGTGCACCAAGTCATTCAGGGACCTCACAGGAATTTAAAAAAACCACTTACACTGTGCCCAAATGAAGGTTGCACAGGAAGCCTGTCTCCAGGCATTTCTGATCTCCTGACTTCAAGTTTGCAAGCAGAGCATTCTGTTCACTTCAGTTTTATTTGGTATAATACCAGCAGAGTTCCTTCATGCCTCTGTAACTCAAAGGATTGTGTCAGCTCTTCTAACCACATCATTGTACCAGGAATGTGTATTCAGCTGGACATTCGCTGTAAACCCTGTCTTTTGCATAGTCACCATCTTTGGGAGAACAGCTTTTCCTTTTTTTCCAGTTTGCCTTTCCTTCTTTGTTCACAGATATGACCATGCATGTGGCCCTGTTAAAACCCACTTCCACGTGCAACCAACTATCGCTGTTCAGCTGGTTATTAGCAGCCAAGGGGTTGAGCCTGGGTTTCAAACTTGTGGTAATGACAACATTACCCTGGCACACAAATGATAGGGTTTCTCATCTCCTCTGCTTCATCATTCCCTGGAAGTCCAGGTCTTCCTGATTGTAACCTGGTGCTCTAGGTTTCCAGTGGCATTGGTGCTATAGTAACAAAATAGATGGGTGGCTAGATGGCTGGAGT
This sequence comes from Anser cygnoides, assembly GCF_040182565.1. Lineage (NCBI taxonomy): Eukaryota > Metazoa > Chordata > Aves > Anseriformes > Anatidae > Anser > Anser cygnoides. Next base: position 31,783,341 of record NC_089878.1, read on the forward strand.
CTTGCCAAGCCAACAAAAATAGCTGAACAATGCCACAACTTAAGCCAGGAATGGCTAACTTCTAAATTATTGAGAAACTCTTGTATTCCCAGCCAGGTGTTCAGGGACCAGGCAGATGCAACTTCAAACTGCAACTTAATAAACCTACCAAGCCTGACCTGGGTCAACATGGCACCTACAAACACAAAACACGCCCCCAGTATGGTAAGCCTGCCTGTGAACTGGATATTGGGATGTGGATCCAGCTTCTGGGTTGTCAGTTAGTCACCCTTACGCAATCTAAACAGAGAAAGTGAACACAAAATACAGCCCCCCTCTTAGCATTGGTAACATTCTTTATCTTGCATAAGAATGGCAAGGCTTCCCAGCTCCATCAATCCTTTCCTTTTGTACAAACACAAGGAAGATAATACACATTAAGCAGACCATAAACTGCTCTAGGCATTGATTCCACACGAATTCTCACATTTGGAGCATGACATCGATTCGGCCCAGTGGTCACTGGAATTCCCAGGCCTGCATCTCTCCTCTCCTTTTTGCCTCTTGTGAGATTGTGTTAGCAATAACCCATTGTCCTCATTCCACAAAGACTACAGAGAAAGCCAGGGCAAGGGTAGGGACATTTCTTCCCTGGGGCTAGAGGCAGCACCAGAAATGTAATGTAGAAGAGGATGTTCATCTTGAAGAGAGGAAAGGAAGAAAAATTTCTTTGGTGCAAGCCTGGCATAGCTTTTCTTTGCTCAACATCTGGTGTCCAGCCTACCAGGCCTATCTAGGACTTTCCTGCAAGAACAATTCATTATCCCTCTGCACACTCCACGTGCTGCTGTCCTGGATCTTGGGTCTGCTGGAACTGGGGACATATGGCTGACATCAGTGGATCTACTCCTGTCTGGGCCATACATCACTCAGGGGATGTCAATAAACCCTATTTACACTTGTAAACTGTAGATATTTCTTTTCAGACCTTTGCCTACACAATTTATAAGCTTTTCGTGGCCTGGACTATGTCTACAGAGCACTCCACAGCACGCATACCTAATTTCACATCAGACCCTTAATCCACACTGCTTCTGACCTGTCCAGTGAGAACAATAAGGCACCTTTTTACTCCCACCTTGGCAGGAAGCCTTTGTAATAAGTGCAAAAAAAAAGTTGAACTCATAGCCCTGGACCTGCAGCAAAATACTTGAGTTGCTTTGGTATCTCATACCATCTGAAAATAGCAGATTATGAACTAGATGAAAAGAATGTATGTTCTAATCTGTACTCCTGCTTGGAAAAATGTAACCCATAGGTCTGCAACAAGTGCAGCTCCATCTAAAGTAGCAGTGATTTAGGCTGTGGGTAGCTCTGAATCCACCAGAGCTCTTAAAGAAATGCTGTGCTAAGCAGCAAGATGGGAGAGTCAACCCTAAAGCCAACAGCAGGAAATAAAATTTGACAACTTTCTGGATATAAAACGTGAATTTTGAATACTATAGCTTCTTTTGGAATAAGATCATTGGGATGGCAACAGATTTTCCTTCCTTTGGAAGTATTTGGACCGTGTCCATATTCACATGACCTACTCTGTGCCTTATTTAATCATTGCACTTGCTGTGCATTCAAAAGGAGTAAGAAATTCTGATTATTTCCTCTCCAGAGCTATGAGATCTCTAGATCCCTACACAGTCAGCAATAAGCTTTGGCTTTACCAAAAACTGGTGGATTCAGATGAACTGACGGAGAAAATTGTCCAGGGCTCACCTGTCAGGTATCAGGCTTGATCTTCATAATTCTTTTCCAAACTTACTGTTCAGGGACCACCATCGAGAACAGCTTTGGGAAGAACTGAGGAACGCTATGGAGATCTTCAACTAGAGAAGTGATTATCAGCTAAAACTTTGGCTGTTTGGGGACTTAATTCTGGTGTTACAGCTTTGGCTTTCTAGTACACTAAGAAGATAACAGGTAAAGGCAAAAAAAAAATCAACACACTCAGTTCCCCCTGCTATAGGATGAACATATCCAGCAGCTCCCTGACCCATCCCCACTGTAGACCACAAGTGTTTTCCTCACTGCTCCACCCTCTCACCATCATGCACGAGCACCAGAACAGGAGTAAAGTTACTACCCTTTGAATTCCCTTTTACCTGGAAAATTATCACATGGCTGAAATACAAAACAACCATTTATCTTAAGCAAAGAAAGGGTTAAGCAGGGCCAAGAGCACATTGTAAACAGACTGAAAGTGTAACCTTTGCTTATAAATCATGTGTTCAGCCCCAGAACACGCCTTTAATCCTGTAATTACATTCAGAACTCGCTGTTTCAGTTTAGGAAATACGAGCTCCACTCCAAATGGCACCAGGGCTGACCTTAAATGATATGTTAGCTCCCCAAAACGGCCGCAGAGCTCTCCGGCTTCCAGCATCCCTTCCCTGGGCAGCGGGGCAGGGAGGAGCATGCACCAGGCTGCATCACCCTGCCTTTTGTGAAAGGAGCCTGCGGGGGCCCTGCCTCCAGCCAGCAGTTCCCCGAGAGTGAAAAGCTGCCCGCAGGCGTGGGGTTGGCTTTGCAGATGTGGCTGACAGGAGTCCAGATCCTCAGCGGCTGGGAAGCATGCAGGAACTCAGCTTTTGACGACAGGGCAAAGGGACAAGCATTTATTTGTCGAGCGTGGCATCCTCGCTCCTGTGGCTTGCAGGACACGAGGCTGGGGGCAAACCCTGCCCAGCCAGCTCTTGCTGTTCCCCACCACCATCGCAGTGTGATCCCTCTTTCTCCAGGGGCTTCTTCCACTGCAGCTCTCCTCCTTTTGTGGGCACAGCCTGTCCCCATGATCCATGGGGAACAAGCAGATGTCAGGAGCAGGGGGAAGGCACCCAGGCAGCTCCCTTTCTGGTCCCAGCTCTGCTTCTGCACCAGCCTCTCCTGCATGGTGCTCTCAGGTCACTGCATGGCTGCAGCTCATGAGACCATCCTCAGGATGGCCCCAGGTCACTGCTACAGGTCTCATGTCCATTCCCCAGCCCTTTTTATCCCCCATACAGGCTGAGAAGAGGAGCTAGAGGTCCTGCAGGTTGTATGTAGGAAAGCAGGAACCTGAAGCTGGACCCAAGGCCCCAAAAAGGCATTTTCCCCAGCCTAATGTACACAGACACGTGTACGGGGAGCTGCCCAGCACAGTGGTGGTGGTCACCTAGCTTTTGGTGGCTTAGGCAGAAACTATTAAAGCAAACTGTGCAGAGAGGCTTTCATCTATTCCCAGGCTGCCTGTATCATCTTTTGATTAATCCCAGGATTATCTAACTCCATTTACTTCCTCTCCATAACAGCTTCTTGAAAAAAACATGCACCAGCTGATTCTTACTCTTGCTTCCTGGTCTGATCAGGAATCTTCCACAGGTATGTTTTCTCCAGTAACTTCAGAGTTTCTGCAAGTGGATCAGCAAGAAGAAAAGGAAACTGTAAAGGCAGTATGGCCCCAGCTCCCAGCTGCTATGCCCTCTGAGAATTGAGTGGGACCTGTTGGGAGCTTAGCAGAGGTTTGAGTTTCCATCGGGAAGTGAAGCAGGGTTGCTCCTCTCCAGACCCATTTACTCTTTAGGATACAGTATCACACTGAGGCATCCCAAACGAACAAATGAAGCACAGATATCTCCAAAGAGCAGCTGGCAAGATCCTGCAGTAAGCAGATGTTCCGCCAGCACCTCCTGAACTTCTGGAGCTCTTAAAGTAGTAAACAGGGTTATCACATTGCAATGAACTCCCAAGATCTCTGGATTGGATCCATTTTCCATCCCTTTCATGGGAATGATCCAGGAGCTGGATGATTCATTAGCGGCGGCTGGCCAGAGCATGCAGCAGCACACCTCCTGGATTTTTATGGGAGCAGTTGTATTGTCTTCCCTGCAGAAACACTGGTGCGCTTCAATATACAGCCAGCCTCACCGCTGCCCTGACTGAATCCTCAGTCAGATTTTGCCTTCCTCTTACATTTGCTTTGCCAACTGTTTAAGTGGCAAGGAATGCCACAGGCAACGCTGGACTAGCAGATCTTGGTCCCTTGTTGGTGACAAGTCTTGAATGTGACTTTGCAAAACATGCACCTGGGGTTCCTCTTTAAATCCAGTGTGTGTCCTTGCCACCGGGCAGACTATTTGAATATTTGTTTCTGAGATACCTGCCACATCCTTCAAGGATGACATGGTGTCCTGGCCATCTATCCGAGCTCAGGGAAGCCCTGATGCACAGAGACTGCCACTGTGTCACCCAGGGTCTGCATGTAGTACATACAAACGGGGTCCGTCTGTAGTTTGTTTCTTGTTTATACCACAACAGTCTGACCCAGATGGAAAGCCAAGCTCCCAAACTATTCTGCTTTGGACAAAGTTAAATCATAAGAGCAGAGGGTAATACTAGCAGCACAAGGCTGTTTGGTGCAGTCGTGGAGAACTGGCTGTCGAAATACTTTGTTTTCAAACTTGCTGCTGAAAACAAGTCTGTGATTGAGCCAGTTCATATCAAATTATTCACTTCTAATCTCTAATTCAGCAACTGGGAATTTACTCCCTTTCTTTGAGGAAGCCTAAGCAGAGCAGTTCTGCAAGGATCCTGAATGTCTGAATGTGTGATAATCTTCCCTCTGCCCACGGTCAGGTAATTTCTTACTTGAAAAAGCCTCCTTCAGCTTTTGCAACCATTCTCCCCAAATATGCTTTTTTTTTTTCCTCCGTCCATTGCAAAATGTTGGCACAAACACTAAGTCTGTGTCTTTCCAGCAACGCATTGCTGATAGTCTTCAAGACTTGGCTCTCTCTCACAGAGATTGACTAGAACTAATCTGTGTCCCCATCCCTAAGGAACAGGGATTGCAGCTACAAAGACTTTTTCTAGGGTTACATTCCTACTCTTTTCAGACGAGAAGTACTCAGCCTTGCCTAAGTCACAATGGAAGTCTTCCATTTTATATACAGGGTACGTGTCACTGAGACTCACCACATCTCCATAATCCCTTCTAAACCCATACTTCTGTGACAGCAAGGCACATCCAGTCAATTTAGTGCAGGGAAAGGAATAGAGAACAACCCCTTCTTTATTCCAGGGTCTCCATCACATTACTGATGCTCCCACAGCACGCAAGTTAAACTGGTCTCCATTAGTGCCCTGCACTTCTGGGACAATACCACACTACCATATCAATTTCGACTGTCAAACTTCAGCTGCAGTGGTATGGCACAACTGCTGCAGGACTGATTTACATGCCCAAATGGATGTGGTGTGGTTGAAGCTGGCTTCAGAAATCAAAGCTTTCTGCAAGACCTCCTCCTCTTCCCTCCAGGTCTGCTGTGAGATTTTAGCACAGATAGCTCCAGGACTGGAGGAAATAGGCTTGCTAGAGGCCTCACATACTGGGATTTCTCTGCCATTCGTTTTGGGAGAGGCTGAACCAAGGAAAAGGAGAGCTCAGGCTCTACTCGCTGACTTGTGGAAGGGAGTGGAAAATTGGCTGCAGAGCAAGAACCATCGGATAATTCTCAATGGAATCCTTTCTAAGCGGGAAGGAAGTTGCTTGTGGAATACCACAAGGATTAGCACTGGTCCTGCACAGCTTTTAATTATTTATATTGTATAAATTAAGGCTGGGGAGCACTTGGGAAGAAAAAATTACCTGGCAAGCCAACTCTTCTTCCTCTAAACCCAGCTTTTGCTCTTTTATGCCTAGTCTTCCTTCTTTTCCGAACTTTTACTGTCCACTATCACATACCTTACATTTCTTTTTACTTTCTGTTATTCTAAGGTTGTATGACATGCTATGCTCTGATACAGTCTATATGTATTTTTCAGTCTACCAGCCTGTGAACTCAAATGGAGGCAAAGTCAATGCTGTGCTGGCCTTCCCCCCTGGCAACCAGCTCTGCCTTCCATCCTTCCCTCCACACAGTGCAGCAAGACCTGCAGTAGGGCTGCATCTAGTTTTACTGACAACTGCCCTGGCAAGCAGGAATAGCGAAGGAAAGTAACCCAGAAAGCAATGAAGAAAGTAGACCTGGGGTGCCTGCTATATTTCGTGCCCAGTCTATCAGCGTCCAGTGTTTTGAATGAGATCTTGCCCCATACCCTAAGGGGGTGGAATCAGTGTCTGTTCCAGGCTAAGTGGGACCAGACCCAGGGAACAGGTCACTCTCAGACTGGCAATGCCAAAGTCTCCAGTGCATGCGACTGACAGACACAGGACCTCAACCAGATGGATCCTAGATCACAGACTTGCTACTCCTACAGTCCTAAAATCAGTGTCTTATGTCAAAGGATAGGTGATCTCTAGAGTGAAATAAACAGTGAAACTCATCTCAGAAGTCTGACAGATTACATCTAGAGTGCTAGTGACACTTTCATCCCTGCCCAAGCTTAAGGCATTTTAGAAAGGAGCAGACCCTTCCATAGCTGGTCTACACCTGTGCAGGAGCAGAAACCACTGGCACAGGCAGTTTAGGATTGACTCCAGAAAAGGTGAGCCATTTCAGAGGGGTGTAGGGGACACATTCTCTCCCACTGGCCCCAAGGGAGATGACAGCACAGGTCCATTTTATGCCACTGTCCCTTCCACACTGTTAGTCTCAGGCTGTACAGAGCAACACTTCCCTCACTTTCAAGGGGCACACATCTCCACACAAACTGATTTGAGCCTTGTTCTTTAAATCTAGAAGCAACAGGAAGCTGCTCTGCCCTTTGATTTGTATCAATAGGACCTGAGCTTTTCTCTGGGGCTGTCTCACTTGGATGGGTCAGCTGGTTACAGAGGTTCAGGGCTGAACATGAGCTACCCGCAGAGTTTGATTTCTAGCGTTCGCTCTTTTCTTTCCTAAGTGAGGCAATGTGACTATCCGGTGAGCAAACCAATTCGATCTGCAGCTTCACAGGGTGAACACACAATTGGGAGGAAAAGCCAAGAGCCATGAATTTTGCAGTGAAAAGGAATCAGCTGGGTACTCAGATGAGTCATCTCACATTTTCCCAAAGTGTTTGTTCTTATTTTTGAAGGGCTGAAGTAAGAATACATGAGAACTGTATACAGCCTTGATTTAGGGGGACATAAACTGCTTCCTCCACATTAGGCTAGAAAGTAAACATCCAGCCTGGGAGTAACTCCATCAGCTCCTACACAGTCACACCAATGCTGAAACTGATTTACAGAAGACAACAAACAAAATCTGAGAAGGTCAAACGGCAAGAGAAAATGGGAAGAGTGAAATGCCCTGAACTTCTCATAGGCCTGAACCCACAACATAAGCACAGGCTTTTCCTGACAAAGGAAGTATTTCAAAACGTTGGGATCTTTGTCAATTTAGCTTAACTGTCTACAGCCCCTGCCAGGAGCGAAGGGGCTCAGTTTCATAGCTAAGTGGCTAACAGTTCAGACAAGGACTGATGGTCAGGATAGTTTGTCCCTATGCTCTACATTTGCCCAGCAAGGCAGGTAGGAAGCGATGGGGTGGGAAGGGATGTTCCCCTCAGACTGACCTTTCCTGGTAGAAGTGAAGTCATTGAGACAAAAAGCTTTTCTGGCCCCAGTACTTTCTTCTTATTCAATGAAATATTGGTGCTTCCACTCACAGGAATGGAGATTTCCATCCCAAACCAGCATGCTGATATCCTTTCTCTGATGGCAGCCAAAACTTAATGCCTCAGAGGAAAGCAATAAACTGCCACAAAGCACCTGGCCAATTTTATGTGGCTGAAAGGAGCAGAGGAAGGGGCTAATTCCTTCCTGGCTCCCAGGATTGTCCCCCCACTGATGCCTGAGATCTCATGACTTTACTCTTTCCTTCAAGTGTTTCTGACTCCGTATTTATCCTGCCACACTGCTGAGGGTGCAGCAGAAGTGTTGGGTTCAATGGAGTGAACAACCTCTTGTTCACCTTTGCTCCAAACATGGGAGCCTCTAAGAGGACAGATTGTGACCCAGCTCTGCCTTCCTCCACTTAAAGAACTAGCACACTGTTAAAAACCAAGGCTGGCACCCTCCAGACCATGGCAAGGTTTCCTGTCAATGTCATTGTCATCTTGCAGTTGTTTAGCCATGGATAGGATCCTGGCAGAGGCAGAACATGTGATCAGACAAGGCCCAGGAATAAAGTTGGAGCTTCTGAGCAGCAAGAGGCAGCCAGCTAGCCCTTGGCATGTGAAACATTCTGCAAGGGCTTGGGGAATGGCCTTCAACTATGTCTGGAAGGGGTCCAGAAGTCCCTCCGGGAAAAATATGTTGCCCATTTCCATCTAATATGTATGCTGAGCTAAGGACACAGAGACCAACTGGTTTGAATGCCACAGGGATTCAAACACCACTGGTTATCTTGGTCATCACCCCCAATGAGGGAGGCTGTCAGTATGGTTGTGATTTGACTGTGAGAGTAGGCCAGGGGAAACTGAGGCAAGGCATGTTTTAAGAAATATCTGATGAGACGGGAGGAACAGCCAGACCAGGAACAGAACCCAGCTCTCCAGAGCCTCCCCAGCCCTGTTTTGGAGCCAAAAGATTTTACATCTTCCTGTTTATACATGTATAGTCAAAACCTGTCTGGAGAACCTGCCAAGCTTGTCAGTACAAACTCCAGTCCTCCTTACATACTGAATGTCTGTTAGCTGCATCTCCCAGGCACACCGCATCCCAAGTGGTCACAGAACAGACATCAGCCAACCCATGACTGCTAATAGACTTGACAGAGGGGTTACAAATACAGACTTGCAGTGTACTTGCAGGCCTGCTCAGGTGACAGGATGAGCATGCACATCTGTGCTCCACCACGTTACAAGCTGCTGCATTCCTAAAGGTTTCTGGTGCCTGCTCTGTCCCGCATGCAATGCAAACCCAGCCTCAGCTGTCATGACCAGCTGCACCAGCCAAACCACTCGTGTCATCATTAAGGTGAGAACCAGAGCATCCCACGTGTCCCTGTAGACAAAGAATAAACAAAAAGATCTGGCTTTGCTCAGCTTGGACAAAGCACGTCACCTCCAAGCCCCCAGGAGGGGTGTACTGGCATCTCAGAGCTGATGCTCACCGTGTGCCATGCAGCCACAGGCAGCAGCCAGGAATGAGCCATTTCCTCTGTCTGCTACCTCCTGGCCCCTGGACTTTCAAAGAAACGTGACTTATCATGCATGCTTGCTCTATCAAAGGTAATTTTTAACCCAGCTGATTAAAAATCTTTAACCAGCTTCCATCATGGGAGATCAGAGTCACATTTTGACATCTGCATTTAGGTGTATTCATCTTGAACTGAATCTTACTCTTAAAAAAGGACACATCGCAGAGGGGAGTTCAACCCTAATCAGCCATCAGATCTACATGAGACATCCTTTGAAGAACCTCAGCCATGGGACAAGTTTCAGCAGGGACCTGCCCCTTCTGATATACCACAGCAAGCCAGCTGTGAGGCAGTGATACCCAGCATCCTGGCCCTTCCTGACACAGAGCAGAACGACCTCTTGGGTGGATGCAGAGTGAGGCGGAGCATGGTTAGTAGTAGCAGCACCAGAGCATAACCAAACAGCAAAATAAAAATAAAATAAAAAGTGGCTCAGTCCAAGGCCTTTGCAGAGGCAGGGCAAAAAGCATCATTCCAGTTAAGCCAAATTGCAGTGGAAAAGCTTTGTCTAGGGGAAGGAAAACGCTTTTGTGCAGAGGTTTAATTACATGCACGATGCATCCTTTCTGACAAGGGTCAAGGGGGCAAAATGTTTCCATTGAAACAATAACAGAAAGGGAAAGTTTCCACATCCCCATTCTCAGGATTAAACAGAGGGGTGGGTGGCAAGGGCTCACATTCTATTGTTTGTTGACAGCTTTCCTTTATATTTCCAAAACCAAGCAATCAAAGACTCAGATGGCTGCCAGGCTTCCTGTGAACTCCACCTTCCACTCCCTCCTATTTTACAGTGTGCTTTTTTTTTTTTAAACATGGTTCCCTAAATGAATGGGCTTATTTGATCTCATCTGCATGTCACTCTTCAGCTTCCCCCATCATTAGCTGCTCTGAAACCCACAGACCCTTTCCACCAAGTTTGCTCAAAGGGAAGAGATCTCAAAGATATGCGGTACTGCTGAATTTGTGAAAATAAGAACCTAGACAGAAGACAGGCTGTATTAGGGATCCCACTGAGGACAGAGCTGAACTGAACCATACAGATCCGCACAGAGGTGCACTGCTGCTCTTCTGTCCTGGCTTTAGGGCCCCAGTGGTCACAGCCTTGATCAAAGCACAGTGAGATAACACACAACAAGCCAGAACCACACCATGCTCTCCACATCTGAGGTTCTGCCAGCCCCTGGGCCCAGACACTGAGGGGTTTGAAGAGGTCTTTGAGCAACCCAGAGAACAAAAGGGCTTTGCTGGAGGAAAACAGCTACAAGGAAGTTGCCAGCATCCACAAGCAGGACTTGAACTTGGTGCTAAAGCAGTCATAGCCTGGAAGACTTCACCCTGAGCATCTTGACTACTAGGACAGGACTCTCCCTTCCCACGGAGGGCAGGCAGAGCCTGCTGGCCCTTACAAAGGGCATGGCAGAAGCTGGCAGCTGCATTTGGGTGGCCTCACTCTTGGAGAGGATGCTATCTCCAACAGAGCAGATCAAAGGCATGGCAAAGCCTGGGCTCAAAATAGGTGCTCTGCTCTGAGGCTTGTTTCTAGTGCAAGTCCCTACAAAAGAGGAATAAAGACTATCCACTGGAATTTCTGACCCAGCCCCTAGAAAGCAGCTCATATGGATGTCCCTCACGGACTCATTTCATGCATCTGCACCTCAGGGCTCTCTGGTGGTCTCCCTCTCTCTGATGGGAAGCAGGTTCCCTTCTCTTCCCACAGGGAAGACAGGATGGTGCAATGTTTCAGTCATCACCGAAGGGGAAAACAAGCTGCTGCACGGATCTATGGCACAGCTGGACTCCAAGCCACTCGGCCAGAGGTCCTGCACTGTTAGCAGTGGTTCCCTGCCAGCCCCTCCACGGTTCATTTCTCCAGCAGAATCCTATTGCTCTTGCAGCTGCAAAGCTCAGGCCCCAGCAATGCTGGGGTTGACATCACCATATTGTTAAAGCCTCCCTCATTTTGCAAGACCATTTCAAGCACTCTCGTTTGCCTTGGGGACTTCACTGATGTGCCCAAACAGAACCATCAGCTGAGACCAAGTTTCCCAAGCTGCCACCCTTGTCTTGCAGCAGCAAGAAGCTAAATAAATGAATAAGCCTCAGCTTCAGCTGAGCCCATCAGCTGTCTCACACCACCATGGGAGTGCAAAGTCAATCAGTCCAGGCCCTTTTTTTTGGCACCACCAGAGGTGTGGGTGCTGTGGGCATGAAGCAGCATCTTCCAGTGGTTCAGAGAAGCCACCTTCCTGGCAAGGAACACCTCCAGAGCATCGGTATTCCGATGTTTTCCCACTTCTGCCTCTTTGCCAGCCAAACTCCATTTCCCCAGCTGCCACTTCCTTGTGCATCTCATTCCCAGCTGTGCTGAGGCTCCTCCGTCCACCACCAGGCAGCAGAGCTGACCACAAATTACTGATTCCATGAGTCTGCAGGATGCGTGCCCCATACTTGGGGCAAAGGAGGGGAGAGGAGAACAGGGGCTTAGCTCCGTGCCAAACACACACAGTGCTCCCTCTGACTGCCATTGTTCTCCCTGCAGGGCTGCTGTGCCTCCAAGGGGAGCTCTTATTTTCTTGATCAAATCTCACTGGATTTGAGGCTAAGGACACGCAGGCTTTGGCTTGGAGCCTTGGAAAGAAAAAAGCCATTAGCCATCAAGAACCAATTTGCCAGAAACATTGTCTGTTCCTCCAGAGGAGGTGTAGGAAGACCTGGTATGCTTATTCTACTTGCCAGGGGAAAAAGGGAGCAGCAGTGACTCCAGACTCCTCTCCTCCCTGGTGTGAGGGACCAGGCAAAATATCTTGCCCATAAGCTTGGCCTGAGGACAGATGCCAGGAGGGCTCTCAAGAGGTCTACATTTTTAGTGTGTTCGTGGCCTCCTTCAAATTAGATAAAATGCAGAAATCTGTTGTCTACTCCCAACATGGCTGAAACCTTTTTTACGTACTGCTACCCTGCCCAGGCCAGGCATGTCAAGGCTGGTATTAAGCAGACCTTTGTTGGTTGTATTCACACCTCAGCTCCTCCTGCCCACAACCTCCAACCTTGTTGGATCTTCCATTGCTCAGAATTCAAACCGAAAAGCCTGAGTTTCTCAGGGTTCCTCCAAGAGAAAACCTAATATCTTAGCTTCTACTGTGAGAAGTGATTGCAGTGTCCACCTGTGCCACAGCTTGCTAGTGACCAAGGTCACATCTGGACTTAAACTTCTCAGTAAGAAATCATTCCTTACAGTCTCTCCTCTGCTCCTTTTGTTTGTGTCCTGCACAAGATCTCTCTTGGTGTCTCCAGCTGTCTACCCACAAGAACTCGTAAAGGCCAAAGAACTGCTGAGCAAACAGTGCTATGTCTGGTGTGAAGGGAAGATGTATTTTCTTGGAGCTGACTTTAAATGAGCTACTTCAAATGCAGGAAAGGCTGAGAAAGCCTCCCCAAACCTGCGTCCTTCATCAGCACTGTGCATCCCCCACCCACCCGTGTGTGGAAAGCATTAGAGTTTGAAACTGCTGGAAGGTAGCTGGGTAAACATGCAAAATACCCCAAAAAAACAAGTAACAATTTTGAAACATGCTGATGTCATTTAACCAACACGGTCACAATCTGTGTGAGCTCTGCCAAAGGGCAACGAAGACTCCAGGAAGGAAAGCAGAGCCTGATTTCATCTGCATTTTCACAGAGCCTCTGACATCAACAGGAAAAATAAAATCCCCAGATGGGCGAGAGGTGAAAGTCATGCATGACTTTGTCCAAGGTTTGCTGAGGTCTGTAAGAGCAGGATAGGAAGGAAAGGACCCCACATGAGAACTGCTTGGTTAAAAAAAAAATGGCTATTTTGAATCCTGACAGCAGGCTTTCTGCTCAACCTGGCTGCAGACTGGCTTCTTATGTTCAGGTGATTTTTCTTTATCAGGCTGAGCACCAGCAAAGAGAAGCACAAGTCATGTTGGTGCCAATCATTAACACCACAGAAGGCTTGGTGGGCTGACACAGATCATAAAGGTAAACAGCATGAACCCGCGGGGCTCACACTGAGCTGGGAAGTGGGGGAGCTGTGGTCTCTTCCAGCTCTGCTCAGCTAGCACTGTCAATAACCCATGTTTTCCGATTGTCTCCATCTGTCCCCTCCCTGCCCCAGTGAGCCGGTGGTGTTCTAGCCAGGAAAGTCTGTCCACTGGGCAAGTGGACATGGGGTTACTGGAATACAGCTTCCAGAGATGATGCGAGCTGCCTGTGCTATGCAGGGCCCAACTGTGCCACTGTGGTAGAGGGCAGAGCAGCAAGAAACCCAAGTTTCTGCTTCGTCCTCACACGTGGGGTAGGGACCTGACTGCTGTGCCCCCACCTAAGACATGGGGATGATGCGGCGACACCTCCCCTCCTGATGTGAGAACCCGGTGATACGGCTGCGTATATTCTCGGTGACTCCTCACAGCTTATTGCCAAAGTGTCTGACATGCGTCTGGGGCACCCAGGCGTACTGTGTGGCCGTGCTGCAGAGAGATGCCCGGGGAATTCAGAGGCACCACTCCAAAGCTAACACTTACTTTGCCCTGATAACAGTATCTGTTCAAGATGAATCATACCGCTCCCTGCCTTCCCCATCCAAAAGCAGCATTTGTGATCGGAGCTTTTATTTTGTGAAGCAGATTTGTACCCTGACCTCAAGACATGCCTCCTCTCCTGGAAGGAGGTCTGTCCTCAGTCCCAGTGTGGAAAGGCAGGGAGGAGTTCAGCAGGGGCAGCATCCAGCGCTGGGAGGAACGGTCCCTTTGACACAGCCCATTTGAGGTTTGGAGTAAGGGATGGTGGTGGGAAGGAATTAAACACCATAAAAATGCAGAAGGAGTGCTAAAGACATACACTGCCATTTAAATAGGCCAGCGTGATTAAAACCCGATGTGTTGTAAGATCTTATGGGCATCTCATTAAAAACCTATTACTTAAAAAACACAGCTTAGATGGGAATGTTGTTAAAGGGCAACTTAAAATAAAACTGACCATCTGGTCCCCATTAGGCAATTGTCTATAACCACCGTGTTATTATAAAATTCACTGTGTGCTCCACATCTGCTTATCTCCTGCCTGCCCCAAAAAGGGCAACTTCAGCTGAGATTCAGTGTCTGGAAGGGGCACGGTGTGGGGCAGACACAGGGGGGTCTCCGCTGGTGATAGCAATCAGCTCTTCCCACATTACTCATCTGTCCATGCACCTCCTTATTCATTTATTTATCCCTGTGTCTTCCATCCATCCGTGCATGGTATTTCTGTTGCCGTAACCACTTTCTTTGTCTCCCAACATATACCACTCATCCATCTGCCTCATTCTCACTTTCAGCCTTGCCCAGTGCCCACAGCACACTTGAAGTACACGCAGTTAGCAGCACAAGATGAACTAGGGAATGGCTCTTGGTCTTCTCTTCTACCACTTTCTCCCCACCCCACAACAGTGGGATCCAAGACCCAGACCACCCACAGCACAAGAGCGTAGAAGGAATCAGCATCACAAGTGAAACAAAGACAAGAACCCAACAAATCCTGGTCTGGTAAGCTCAGCATTTCCTGGAGGGGGTGGACACACTTGTGGCCTCTAAATCACCAAGCACAGACTCTATCGGGGATTCCTCATCCCAGGACAGCCCTGGTGGAAGGCCATAACCACATTACCAACAAAATCTACATGCAGAGGCATCAGTATTTTCATCAGCTATATTACAGGAAATCCCAGTCCAATGCAGGAAATCCTCCAAATATGCCCAGAAGAGGCTTTCTGCATAGAAAATAAAGTGGACTAACACCTTACAAAATAAATAAATAATAAACAGGGCTAGGTTTGGTGTTGAGGAAATGCAAAGTTCAGGGTGAAAGGACTTTGCAGGAACAACTGAAGGCATTTTCACCTAGGGAAGGCACACACTGGCAAGAGCTGTCATCAGAGGATTCAGATTTCAGAGTTATGCCCGGGAGCAGGACAACGCACTAGTTATGGAGTCCATCAACAACCCCAGAAGAGGGAAACAATCCAGATCCAGGGTCCATACAAAGAGCCCAATCAGGAACAAAAGGAGATGGAGCCAAAAACATGCCTAGAAATAAGCAATAGCACACATCAAGGACACACAGAGAGGAGACTAACTACCTGGGAGTATAGACCCACCATCTGTCCAGGAGGCAGGAGCAGAACCAGAGCTGCAAGCAGGCACACCAACAACAGAGCTCAGGAGAGGACTATAGACCCCAGGCAGAGCTTAAATGGGCTCCTGGAGCATGGCCGGAGGGTGTGGTGGTGGTCCCAGGTGAGACCCCTCAGGGCTGCTAACACCTGTGGGTACACTCAGCACCCTGGCAGGAGAGCTTCGGTACCAAGGGAGGCTGGAGACAGCAGCACTGGGAGAAGAGAAAAAATTTCAGTAAAGCATTGACCCTGCACTGGAACAACTCACAAAATAATTTCCTTCATCCTAGACAAGAGAGGAGTGATCTTCAGGCACTCCAGCTAGACCTGCAAGAGGCCCCTGTTTTCTATGTATGGGTCAAAATAACCCCAAAACACTCAGACTCATGGTTCAAAAACATCCAGAATGTCCTGGCCCACCTATATACAGTAGAAGAAACTGGCTTTTTTCTATAGGTGCTATATTTTTGGCAAGGGGAATGCTGAAAGTGATGCATAATGCCTCTATATTGACTTCAGCACTTCAGCCGCCACCTGGGATGGAGCTTCTTACTCTTTGTGGCCATGAGAGCAAAGTGGGTGTGCAATGCGTGCAGCGAAGCCATGGTCTCACCTCCGCACATCACATCAGTAAGGGCCACCTGCTTTAGTTTGTGTAGTGGCTTTGCTAAGCTCTGTGAGGACATGCTCTGTAGAGGCAAGTGGCCCTCCTTTGAGCTGGCTCCCATAGGAACGGGTTAACCTGAGTTATTCTTTCTTGAAAAAGCTTGCAATAAAATTAACTTTCTCCTTCCCCTTTACTATCACCCTGCATCCTCCAGAGAGTCAGCTTGCTTGATCCAGAATGAATTCCTGCCCACAGTGTCCTCCTAACCTCCAAAGGCAACAGCGTCCTTCCTCCAGGTCTCCCTGAAGCCGTGGCCCTAGGCATTGCAGGAGGATGGGCATGGCTGCGCGCTGCCGCTCCAAGGCCACTTCGCGGCTGCTTCTGCTGGGAGGAGTGGAGACACGCAGGGACAGGACAGAGAACTGGGGGCGAGCCACAGAAAGATGCTTCTGCTGATCTTGCTGCCCTGGGAGGTGGGAGGTAGGGACAATGCCTGCCCTTCTGGGAAGAGCTGAGCTGCAGAAAAGCCTCAAGCACAGAAACCTCGTCCTTCCTCCAGGTGCAGCCGGACTAGCATTTCTGCTCTGCACATCAATTCCCTGCCGTAGACAACCATTTGCTTGACTTGTCAGTATAGTCTGCTTTGTCTGACACTCGCCACAGCATCCAGCTCATGTGCTGCTCTATACAGAAAATAAAGGACCACACCGTTCTGGTGTTATACCCTCATCCCCCCAGCACGCACAGGACCACAGCACTGGGGACTCCTGAATTCACGGACCTTGGGCTCGGGAAGCAGAGACAGGACATTCTGACTGTCCAAAGCATCTTCTCAAACAAGCAAGGATGGGGCTTCTTCCACGAGACAAGCTTCAGAGAAGCGATTTTGTAAACCCTCAGCACTTACAACATAAAGCACGGGCCTTTCCAAGCAGGAGCACACAAGTAGCCCTCGGCCATGGCATGTGAGCTAATGCCCCTGCAACACATGTCCTGTCAATCTCGACTCAAGTGGTGGAGAGAGAAGCGTCCAGGAGAGAGCTGACACCACTGGGGCTTTCAGCTCGCGTACAGACCAGGGAGGCGAGGCGAAGGAAGCAAACATTGGCTCCGTTAGGAAATGGCGGCTGTAGGAACAACAGCCTGTTTCCATTCTGGTTTAGACGGGCTGGACCCATGAAACAGGTTTTGCTGGAGTTTTCCTCTTAGCCCTCCCCAGGGAAGAAGGCAGCGATCTGCAGTTTGCTCCAAATATTCACCCTGACACAAGTGTTTTGTGTTTATCACAAACTAAGTCTCCTGCCCCCAGGCTCTAGAGAGCGGGGTCAAATGGCATTTCAGGAACACGGTGTGTGTGTGTGTGTGTGTGTGTTTGTTTGTTTGTTTGTTTGCTATCGGGAAGTTGTGAGGGCTGCTCGGTTTGTTTGTTTCTCAAATCTCCCAGGGGAAGTTTCTGGCAGAAAGCACCTCCTGAGCAAGCTTGGACCAGGGTATGCTTTGGCTGGGAACTGAGGCAATCTGCATATGAAGAAACAAGAGGTGAAGAGGAGAAGAGTCAGGCCAGAGGGCTAAGAATTTGGCTTTGCTATGTAATGTGGTCATCAGGCTGGGACAAAAACAATCTGAAAATCAGAAACAAGCTTTGCCCAAAACACAACTCAAACCTCAGCAAAAGCCATGGGAAATATTTCCATTTTAATTTTTTTTTTGCCATCGTTGGGCCTCCTGTGTGTTTTATGTGACAGGGGCTATTCTGGTTCCTACTGAGATCAGTGGAAAGCTGCCTTCTTTAGGCTGGACCCATGTGAAGCGCCTGCTTGGTGAGAGGATGAAAGATTTTAGTGCAGCCAAGCACTTCTCAGGGATGTACCCAGGCATTAGAGATGGTTTCTCTTGGAGCTGCATCCAAGGCAGTTAAAATCCCCTGCAGGGGCACCTGTCAGCCAGCTTCACCTTTGCCACTTGTTGAACTACTTCTGCAAGGACTTTTCCCGCAAATAAACCCGCAGAGCTCCAAAATATGCCTGATGAGGAAATCTCCAGACACGAGAGAGTGCCAGAGGACTGGTTTCCTGGTGTCACAACAGTCGGAGGAACATGTCGCGTGGCTGCTGAGCTATCAGAAAGCCACAGGAGTCATGGCGAGTATCAGGAGTAGGCAGCAGTTTTTGTACAGGCTGGCTCTGCAAGCCAGCTTAGCTGCCTGTATCGATGGGTTTAAAGTAGCTGGACATGTGGGGAAAAAAAAAAAAAAAAAAAAAGAGCTACCTTTCCTTTTCACCATTTCCAGAGGGATAAACGAATATTGCACAGGTCACTACAAAGAAATCTTTCTAACAGGGTGCCAGGTCCCATTTGCTCTGGGAGAAATCACAGTCCTGCATTCAAAAAAGGCTGATGGAAGTAACAGATGATGTACTGTAATGATCCATGGGGCTTTTAGACAGGTTTACTTAGGAAACCAGGCATGTGAGATCACAGTGTCTTTTAGCCTGCCAATGCATTTGTCTCAACCTTCTTAATAACTTTTTAACTCACAGTCCAGTTTTAAGAAAATATTACAAAAGAGTCTCCAAAATAGGAACTTTCTATAAGTTTCATGAAAATTATTGGCCAAATGGAACAAAAAAAAAATAGAGGTCTAAAAAAACACCCACTGCTGTCTGAGCTCAAAGCTTTACAAGGCTTCAGAGAACCCATGAAGATGCTCACCTTCAAGGCAGATGAGAAGCAAGGCTTCCTTTTTCACACAATGACTTATGGCATCCTTAAGCATCAGATGAATAAATAGGTGCCCTTCTCATCTCCTTTATCATGCAGTGCATCTGTCTGTTCAGGTCAGGCCAGAGATGGATTAAGCCTTCCCAAAAGATGTTAAAGTGCAGGACATGCAAGGTCATAAGCAGGTGAGGCTTGTGGAGCCCATGTTTAGAAAGCAGCAAGGGGAAAATCCATGTAATTCTTAAACCCCAAAAGAACGGTGCAGATTTGGGCACACTTATCTCATTTTTGTGTTTGAATTTTGTTTGCTTTTCATCCCACAAGCTCTAATGTAAAGGAATCTATTTGCCTAGAAAACATGTACTTATACATGCAGTGCAATTTCCTTTGGAACAAAATGCAGTATTTAAAAAAAAAAAAAAAAGGAACTTAAATAAGGCTGAAAAAGGGATCTCAAAATGGATGCTGCAGGCCATCGTTCTCAGAAGCACCATGCCATCCTAACACGAGCACACTTGTGCACATGCACACCAGCACACAGCCATTGGTACAAATGGTGGTCTGGGTAGTGAGGAAGGAAACGTGGAAAACTGAGCAAAAGCTGTAAACCCAAGACGACCAGAACGGTGTTAATGACTGTAGCTGGTGCTAACACAGGAACACTGAAGCACAACTCTCATGGTAGCATCTGGCATGACATGTCTGGGGAGGTGCCAGAGCACTGATGCCAAACAAAATTCTTTCCTAGCTTTCAAAGCAGGCACAATCCTCCCCTCTCCCCTTCTTGGCACCCCTTTTTCCACCAATGAGGTCGTTGGTGTGGAGGACAGGTTCAGCTTCCCCCAGTTTCCCCTCCAGAGCCTGATGCAAGAGGAGACCCACCAGAATTAGTGTGTGGCCATATACAGCAGAGGACTTGATCCCCTTATCGCACCTGCTGCTTCTCATCACAAACCCGATCCTCCTCGCGTGTCAATGTCTGGAATGCCACCTCTGCTACTTTATCCTGGGCTTCCTCGTGCAGCTATGCCAAGTGCGACAAGCCTTTTCCTTCCCTGATCTCCTTATGGACCTGGAACATATGGGTGTAAAGAGAGGGAGTGATGGAGAAGTCCTTTTTTTTTTTTTGTATTTTTCTTGCCCTTTGTTTTGTATCGTCTAAAGATTTTAATGATGAAAGAAACTCTGGCAATGTGTGCTGTGAGTTAAGAAGTGTAGCGTAATCTATGCGCAGAGAGCAAGCTGTGGTTACTGTCCCCTGCCAGCTGGGAATTGCACCTCCTATCCTATTTATTGGTCAGCCATCCTGTGCCATCTCCCCCTTCCTATTTGCCCCATCATCCAGCTGCTGCCTCTCATCTTTTAGAGCTGTGGGACACAGAGATTCAATCAGGATGGTTATGGCCATGTAGGAGTGTTCGGCTGCCTCCTAATATACGTATTAGTAATCATGTTTATATGCTCTTTTCTATTCAAAGGCTCTATATGCTGATATATGTAAGTGGAAAGTTAGAGCTCTACCCAAGACTCAACAGCCCAAGGAACAAGGAGTTAAAGAACTGTAAAGCACAGCTTCACACCACCACTACTGACATACCCTGAAACAGTTTGGGCACATCTTGAGTGCCTGAGGATGAATGGGTCAGCCTGCATATGCTTTAGAAAACCCTTTGAACCTACATTAAAATATTCTAACAATGTTATACATCAAAATCAGATGTTATTCTTTTTCAGTAAGGAAATTCCTAGAGCAACTCATGGCAAGTACTCGTTCAGATTGTTACAAGAACTGTAAATAAGATAGAAAAGCATTTTGCATATTGTTTCCCTTTACACTCAAACAATTAATCACGTGGGGGGCCTTTTGTGATTGTCTCTGAGCAACTAGTGAAACAAGAGCAGTATGTTCTAGATGTAAGCTTGTGATTTATTTATGTATTTATTTTTCTCGAACCAGTATTTAAGAAGCCTAGTGTCCCTTAATAACAGTGGCATCCCATTTTGTTGCTGGAAATTCCCTATGTAATTTCTTTATATTCCTGTGAATTTTGTTTCTAGAATAATACACTTTCTTTGTTCCTCACACATTATATCCTCACTGCACAGGTAATTCAGAACTTGTCTCAATTTTAGCTCTATCTCTATTCCATTTCTACAGGAAATAAATCAAAAAAAAAAATGCTTCTGGACATTGGTCTGGAGATGCCTTGAGCCCGCACGGATTCCGCCGGCCTGAGGTATTCAGCAGGGCTCTACAAGTTTGCAGCAGGTTATCTAGCAAATGTTTTCCCACAGTTGTTTCTGAGGGACAAAGTTTTCTGAAGTGAACACAAGAGGCACGAAAGGAACAATAGCAAAGAAGGCGGTGGGGATTCAGCCCTCATCATAGCTGTGAAGAAGCAGGGGTAAAGTGAGCGGTATTTACTGCGGGCAATATTCATTTGAGAGAATTTTCCCAAAGGCAGCCAGCCTTCTGATATACCCAGATCTCCACATGGCCAAGAGACGTAGACTGAACATCTGAGAGCTAAGGGGTGATACAGCTCCACGAGGAGTCCACGGGCAGGAGATGTTGATAGCTGTCAAAGGAGGTCCTCCACTCCGTAGTTGGGAGATAGCCCTACAGGGCACGATGCTGAGTCCAGGGCAACTCAGAGATCTCAACCTAGGTATTGCTCTTCAGCTTTCTTCACTCCAAGAATTCACATCACCAATATAGACCAAAGACAGGTAATGAAAAAATAAAATAAAATAAAATAAAATAAAATAAAATAAAATAAAATAAAATAAAATAAAATAAAATAAAATAAAAAATAAAATAAAAAATAAAATAAATAAAATAAAATAAAATAAAATAATAAAATAAAATAAAATAAAATAAAATAAAATAAAATAAAATAAAATAAAATAAAATAAAATAAAATAAAATAAAATAATAAAATAATAAAATAACAAAATAATAAAATAAACAACCCCCACCACTTCAAATGCCACATCTCGCAATACATGCAGGAAACAAAGCAGGTGATGATTCAGCCTTTACTGGAGCACATCAACCTGGATGTGTCTGAACACTCAGGAGTTTTTTGTTTGTTTTTTGTGTCCACAGAACACCCCGTGTGCTGCTGGACCTCTTCTTCTCCCACATATCAGCTCATGCCAATCCCTTTTGGGAACTGTCCTAGTTGTTCCTACAAGTTGCCTCCTATTTGCCCTCTTCCTGTCCCTTCCCCATCTCTCCCCATCTCTTACTGCCCACACAGCACTTTATCTTTGAGGGAGGTGGCCAGGCATGCGTGGTGCTAATCCAGGTACAAAAGGCCTTTACTTTTGGACAGTCTTAATCCACGTTTGGGTCTGGGGGCACAGCTTCCCCTTTCTGTCTCTAGACCCACTGCAGCGTCTCCATCCCGGAGGAGGAGGAGGAGGAAAGGGAGGTGTTTTCCTCCCCGAGTCACGCTTTGGAAGACGTCCTGCACCCATTCACCGTGCTCCCCACCCCCCCTGCCATCCCTCCCCCAGGGTTGCTCCTGGTGGCCACAATAAGAGGTTAGCCAGCCTATTTCAATTAGTGGCAAACCATGTGGCGTGACTCCAGGGCCTCCATATGTTCATAACTATATGCAACCGCACTTTCCTTGACGCATTCCTCATTCCAGGGAAAGGCCACATCTCCGCAGCGTGCTGGCACAAGTCACACAGGCAACTGCAGAGGGGACGGGATAATAAATACACACTCACATACGCATACACACACACATACGTCGGAAAACTTGGCACCCTCCCACCCTCTCCCGTGTTGACTGCCACATGGTCCCCATCAATTTTTGTCAGAGCCAGCCAGCCAGCCACTCGTGGATGCTGACGAGGCAGTTTCAGTAACTGAAGGGACTTCTCTGCTTTCTTCCCCCAGCCTGTAGGATTTGGGTTGGGTTTGTTTTGTTTTGTTCTTTTTTTTTTATTTTTTTGTTTTGTTTTGGTTTGGTTTGTTTTTGTTTTTGTTTTGTTTTGTTTTAAAGGCATCTACGCCTGGGAGACATGTCAGAGCCGTGACTTTGCCAGCTTCCCAGGTACTTCTTGGCTAGGGCGCGCTTCTCTGCAGCTGGGCACCAACAGCTCCTCTTTGTCCTGTGTGGGAATGGGACGGGCTCTGAAACAAAGAGGCAAGGTCCTCGCAATGCACCACCTCTACCGTCCCAAGCATCCCCAGGGGAGACTGAAGAACTCCCAGCCGTTTTTCCCGTATCAGCTACAAGGGAGGATTGCAAATGCCATGTACTCCTCCTCTACCTTGAACGCGACTGCTATCCTCGCTCTTCCATCCACAGTGTTCGTTGCACCTACCCCTCTGTCCCTCCTTTGACACTGATCTTTCTATCTTTTCCTGACTGCTAGTTCTTCTTTACACCATGCTGTGCCCTGAATATGTTGCTTTTACCCCTGACCTCATTATCTTCATTTACATTTACATCTCGTGATCTTTCCTTAATTTATAGTGGGCTTTCCAACAATGCCTGAGAAAGTGATGAAAACAAGATTTTCTTCAGCCTTTTGAACACTTGGAGGCACTTCACACCACTTGACTCTCAAGCACCCTACCTCTAACCTGCCAGGAGCCTGCTGTACTGCCTCAGCTCAGGATAAATGGGCTGTGCTCAGCACCTGCCCCCTGAAGGGCTCGCACTTGTCCTGGCCATGCAATCAGATGAAGAGTCTAAGCAAGAAATCCTGATTCCTTTCGCATTAATAACTTGAATCCTTACCTCTTGGGGACTGTGGAGAGATTTACCCAAATCTCTTCTTTGTCACTTTATTGGTGCGACACTCAAAGACTTTGATGGGCATTCAGGACACATCTCAGTGTTTGGGATCTCCTCCTGTGAGGCCCTCCTCCCTCCTTGTGATGTTTTCAGGACTTTCTGTAGGTGATCAGCAGTTTCTGCCTAGAGTTAAAAGGCAGGCTTGAATTAATGCAGGTCCCCAGGAAGATATTTGACAGATGTCAACATGTTTGCTAATAATTAATGACACAACACATGCTGCAATGGCCTCTAGGCTAGGCTGGAAGGGCTGAAACTGTGCTCAAGGGAAAGGAGCAGAAAAAGAAAAAGAAAAAGAAAAAGAAAAAAGAAAAAGAAAAAGAAAAAGAAAAAGAAAAAGAAAAAGAAAAAGAAAAAGAAAAAGAAAAAGAAAAAGAAAAAGAAAAAGAAAAAGAAAAAGAAAAAGAAAAAGAAAAAGAAAAAGAAAAAGAAAAAGAAAAAGAAAAAGAAAAAGAAAAAGAAAAAGAAAAAGAAAAAAGAAAAAAGAAAAAGAAAAAGAAAAAGAAAAAGAAAAAGAAAAAGAAAAAGAAAAAAGAAAAAGAAAAAGAAAAAGAAAAAGAAAAAGAAAAAGAAAAAGAAAAAGAAAAAGAAAAAGAAAAAGAAAAAGAAAAAGAAAAAGAAAAAGAAAAAGAAAAAGAAAAAGAAAAAGAAAAAGAAAAAGAAAAAGAAAAAGAAAAAGAAAAAGAAAAAGAAAAAGAAAAAGAAAAAGAAAAGAAAAAGAAAAAGAAAAAGAAAAAGAAAAAGAAAAAGAAAAAGAAAAAGAAAAAGAAAAAGAAAAAGAAAAAGAAAAAGAAAAAGAAAAAGAAAAAGAAAAAGAAAAAGAAAAAGAAAAAGAAAAAGAAAAAGAAAAAGAAAAAGAAAAAGAAAAAGAAAAAGAAAAAGAAAAAGAAAAAGAAAAAGAAAAAGAAAAAGAAAAAGAAAAAGAAAAAGAAAAAGAAAAAGAAAAAGAAAAAGAAAAAGAAAAAGAAAAAGAAAAAGAGGGAGGATAGCAGAACCGGGGTGACTGGACTTCCACAGAAGCAGGTCTGAGTGCCAGGGGTGGAGACCTGGTTAGGTCAGGGCCTGCTCTATGGACAGCGATTGATGGAGGATGCAGAGCTCCCTCTGAGACATAGGGGGAGTCCTAGGAGGTTTCATACATGCATCAGTCTTGTATTCCTCCGTAGGCTGCCCTTGTAATCAAGGAGGCAAGGGAGAGAGGGGGTAGTGCCACCTCCTAGCCAAATAAACTATCTGCTCTGGCTTTGATAGAACTTGTAGGCTGTGGCTGGGGTTTCTGCTACATCTATCCTGGGAATGAAACTTTTCTACCAAGTATCCATGAGTTTTCCTGCACTTTTGAGACAGGGATTCAGACCACTGGTCCCAGCTAGGGTTTTGGGCAGGCCATCACACAAGCCACCAGCATGCTGGGAGTCAGGCTTGGGTTGCAGCCTTGGGGTTTGGCTTGGTACGTGCTCTCCAGGAACTTCCTCAAATGGCTGTCTAAGAAATGCCATTTAAAAATGTCTCATCGTAATAACACAGAGATGCTGCAGAAACACAGGCACCTTTGCAACCTCAGTGAGCAGCTTCTTCAATACCAGGTTTGTCTTCTTCCTCCCTGCAGCTACCGTGCCTCCAATGGATGGGACTACCCAAACCTCTCCCGCATTGCCGAATGCGAGGTCACGTCAGCCCTTGCCATGCAGCTGAAGAAACCACATTTCTTGAGCAGACCCATTTCTCAGAGCTGGAGGCAGCTGAGCCGAGAAGATGCTTCAGGAAATGTGGAGTTCAGTGAGGGCTCGGGCCTGATCGGGGTCACGGGTAGAGTCAAGGCAATTACGAGGAAGTGCTCTGACCACGAGCCCACACGGCCTGTCAGCTCCACTAAGAGACGCGTCTTCTGACATGAACAGGGATCCTGTTAGTAGAACAGACCCTGAAAGCCATCCAAAGCTGATGAACCTTTTCCAAACCACTAGCCTGGGCTCAAGATGCAGCATCATGGGATTTCCCTGTACCTATATTATGGTACTGCTCAATTATATGCATTATAATATTTTTATCTCTCCCTCAGAAGCCCTGGGTGTTGATCACAACTGATGACAGGAGAGTGAGCAAGGACAAACATCAGCTTGGAGCTTGAGACTACAAGCTTTGGGAAGAAGGCTAGGCAGCCTGACCTCACAGATCGAAATATTACCATGTCCAAGGATGTGCAAAGTGAAAGATGAAATAAGGAGCTGGGAGGATCAAGAATCCTTGCAACACTCTGCATTTGGCTTCACTTCTCTGTCACGTCTTAGCTTTGTGACCCACACAGTCTCACTGGGACTACAACTAGAAAAGGAGCTGGAGGGGCAAAGCCATGAAGACCTCATCGATGTGCAGGACTTAGGCAGCTTCCCTGAGCTCTCCGTTGGGTTGCCCGCTGCAGCTGTAGCTGTCTTTTCAGGCCAAACTCAGGTGCATCAGCTGTGATTTGAGATGGATGAACATGGCATAAGATTCTGACAGCCATCTCAAAGAGTCCCAGCAAGTCATCATGGGAAGCGCCGTTTCCTGAGATTGGTTCTTGCACTGGAAAGGAAAGACAGAGATTCCACGTCAACATGGAGGGTCTCCAAAGGATGCTAATAGGATGCCGTGATGTGGAACCAGCCCTCTGTCTCCCTCCTCGAGATGCTTTTCTTCCCTGTTCCTGTCTACATATCTGTGAGGGCCAGTTTCCAGGGGAAACTAGAGATAGTTGCAGAGAAAACACCATTGTCAGACTCAGCCCAAATGTGTTTCCAGATAAACTGCGGATTCAAGAGATCACCTCTGTCTGGGGAGAGCCTGGGGAGAAAGTTTTCTTCCCCATCACTGCTCTGCAGGTAACAGTGGAGACCCAAGGTCCAGGAAAGCATGGACGTGGGAGTTTTACTTCCATTGGTCCACATCTTTCTCCAATTGGTCCTGAAGCACCACCCACATCCCTCTGGATCACAGCTGACCTCAACCAATATCATCTGCAGGGAAGGAGGCAAAAGGCAAGGAATAATCTGAATGGTCCGTTTTGTCAAGCTGATCTAAGGCTGATTGTCCCCGTATCTGCCTGAATCAGAGCTAAACCTCATCACCCGTTTGAAGTCTCACTTTTTGGCCCACCGGAGAACAGGGGCATGCAGACAGTTGGAAAGGCCTCCAAGCAGAGCGCAGAGAAAGATCTAGAGTTTCACTGCTGGTTGAACGAAATGAGCTGATTTTGCCAGTTGTCGGGCAGCGATCACAGCCCTGACGAATGACAGAATAAACCAAGTTCCTTCCGCAGCCAAATTCCATTGACACCTCCACAGAGCTGGCTTTCACCATCCATCACGACATCTGCTGAGGTCCACGGGAAGGGGAGAGGGTGTAGCGCTCTGTCCCACCCTGGGTTATTTTCACAGCTGGGAAAGGAGGTGGTGAACCTGGATGGGGAGGTTGGAGACTTTTCCAAGGCAGCTCACAAAAGCTGTGAAACCAGAACCAGAGCTTACAAGGCCTCAGATCCCCAGATCAGCAGCTCCAAAAGTGCCCCAGAAAGGAATTTCCCTGGTTCTGCCCAAGCAGAATTTTTCTGCACACGCATAAAATCTCTCAGCCATTGGGGTAAAAACCTGAAAGAGAGGCTCAGAGCACATGAGCAACTCCAACCCCCCTGGAGGACACAGCCTCAGGAGGGACAGGCAGGACAGTAGCCGCAGAAAGACCATGACATGCAGAACTTTTCCCTGCCCAGATACAAGACTTTTGGAAAATAACCCAACCAAGCAAGGATGGAGCTGTTTTGATTTACATCAGATGACGATGAGTCCCTTGAAAATCAGTTCCAGGTGAGCTGTGTGGAGCTGCCCAGAAGTTGCTCGCTAGTTTCTCCCTCCCTCTGCCTCCACATTCCTTGGTGCCAAAACACGTTGGAGCTGAGGATTCACAGGCCACGCAGAACAGCTCCCCTGGGAGGAGCCGTTCCACACATGCCTTCCCAATCAGCTCTCCCAGCAGAGTGGCAATGTGTAGAAACCAAATTGGTCATCACTGGCAATTGCAGAACTGGACAAAAATAGCAGAAAAAAATTTCACAATTTCCTGCACATTTTTTCTGATTGTTCCACAAAAAAAAAAAAAGACGTTGGGTTGTCCAAAAGAGAAGAATGGTTTTAGCAAGCAAAACAACAGTAATCACCTGCTTTGCTAAGTGTTTGCAAATACCATAAACTGTTTTTCTTAGCCAAATTTCATTCCTTTCCACCACCATCAGCCACTTCACCCACTTACTCACTGTGACTAATGGGAGGGGAAAGAAATTGTTGCCTTTTTTTTTCCAATGGAAAAAAAATAATAATAATTTAAAAAAAAAAAGAAAAAAGAAAAGAAAAGACAATTTTAACTCTCAAACTTTCATTTTAGTTGGAAGTGCTCTCCTTGCCTCTTCTTTGCCCCCCCCATCCCCCGGATGGGTGACACCATCCCATCTGTGGCATGAAATCATTTGGCTTTGGTCTCTTAAACATTTAGCAGTAGAAGATAGCATCTAGCTATATCCTCTCTGGCAAACAGTCAGTGGTGGGACAGGATCTTTAAGTTCAAAACACTTCTCTAAGACAGTCAATGTTCCTGGACACGTCCTTCATTAATTCTCAATTCTGCTAATTGAGTTATCAAAGCTGTGTTGGAGGGGGAGAATTGTTTATATTTATTTCTTTCTGGGTTGTAGACATTGCCAGTAGAGTCTTCAAAATAAGAAAAGAAAAACCCTCTGACTCGCTGCCCAGAAACTCAATCCCAAAAGCCTCCTCCCAACCTCTGTTTACAAAATTATAAGCTTTCTTTGTCCTAACCATTTTCCTGTTACAATAATATTCTTCATCTTCTATCTGACTTTTTTTTTTTTTTTTGGAGCATGGAAAATATGATTTCATTGTGAAAGGATTTCTTATGAATCAATACAGCAAAGAGAACACAGAGATGTTTGCAGTAAATCACCCTTGAAGCAGAGACATGTAGAAAATGAGTTACAAGAACAAGTAGATAATCCCAAGCCATTTCCAGATGGAAGGAGGTTATATTTTCCATACACTGTATCTGGTTTTTGTGTCACAAAACACACCGGTATTTATTTAAAGTATTTTTTTTTCTTGTACCGTAGGGTTATGATTACATGAAACGAGTTTCCAAAAATTACAAAAATTGGCCTCCTTCAGGTTACAAATGGAAGAACTGAGATACTGAGTTCAGACCAGCTAAGGTTTTTGGAGTTAGGAGCCGAGTCCAGCAGCAGAAGGCTGACTTCCACCCAGCGAGGTTCCCTCCGCTGCTGGAACGGCCACGACCAGCTCAGAGCTCTGATTTTCCAGTGCTCTGCAACTTCGTTCACCCACTGCTCCCTGGCTGGCAGGGACCACATTTGGAGGTAGGCAGGCTTGCTTCTCCCCTTCCGTAAAGTGAACTCTGTCATCATCATCTCCTCAGAGAAGGCTTGGCAGGACCGAGCTCCTGGCGACCGGAGAAAGCCGCTGAGTTCTTGGAAGCACTGGACTGAGAGCAGCCTGTCTGAGCCGTGCACCAAACTGGGTGTTAGGTACCGAGCTGTCCTCCTAAAGGGGAGGCATCTGAAAGACATTTGGAGAGCGTCTGGGTGGAATCAGGACTGGCCGCTACCCAAGGGACTGAGGTACGTCCTCCGAGCAATCCACTCCACCTAAAACCTAGACAGGTAAATTAGGGAACTACCACATCACCCTTCCAAGAACTCCCTGAGACCTGAGAAGCCGGTGGAAAATCATCCCATGGGCTCTTTGTTGAACCGTGGCTCATGAATGCTGCAAGGCAGCTGAGAAACCAATGGCTGTGGTAGATGCAACCTCAGATGTGCAAGCAAACAAGCAACCTGTGAAGAAATAAACGTAAAACCAGACTTCTCAAAGCTGAGTCTAGCTGTGGGTGGGCAGCACACAAAACCCCCTGTGCAGACATTTTGGGTGTCATGTTCCAGAAGGGGGAGAGGGCCCCTGAGTTTTAACTCCCGTTCATGCAACGTTCCCAGTAAACCTGTCACCTTCTGCTCACAGTTCTGCTGAACTGAAGGGTCTCCAGATAGTGGTCACAGTCTGATTGCGACCTGATGCCTCCTGTGCCCTCACCAGCAGCACAGAGCATTCAGCCCAGCTGCAGGGTGTGCCACGCCAGCCCCTTTCCTTACTCTGTAGATAGACAGAAGTGAGCAAAACAGGAGCTGGATCTGCAGTAAGCCCCCTGGCCATTCCCCTGCTGTGAATTCCTAGTCCTAATTGTGCTGACAGCGGGTGGGACCTGCACCTGCTTGGAGATCAGGGGTTTCACACTCAGTGCAAGCTCCTGAGGGCACGACAAGAAGTCTCCAGTCCCAACGGGTCACCGAGCAATGGGAATAGTGCAACCAGTGCTGAGACCCCTCTCTGTGAGGCTGAAGGAGACCCTTCAGCTTTCTGATGGATGGGCTGCCAGGGCTCTGTGTGCACCGGCTGACTGTTTGAACCCTTTTTCTTTCTTTATTTATTTTTTATTATTTTTTTTTTCCGGGAAAAGCTGGCACTCCAGTTATTCCAGTGCTCCCCTGCCCTTAAAAACCTGCCTTTCTTCTAGCGTGTCAAATACACCGGTCTATATGAGGAGCAGCAGCGAGCCTGGAAAGCTGGCCTGGGGCCGGGAGAAATGTCAATAGGAGAGGAAGTATCTGTCACATACACACACACGAGGCTCCATCAGCCAAGTCATCTTTGGCCTGCTGCTCTCTCCTCCTGCTCTCGGCAGCCCCATCGGTAGGGACCGACCGACCTCTAGTGGTGTGAGCCCACAGTGCTACCAAAAGCATCCTCGGGCTGGGAGGAGGCTGGATCCACAAAAGAGCAGCTTCCAAGTGCAGAGTTTTCTCCCCTGAGGAATGCAAGGTCCCACATGGGTGAAGACATTTGGGGAGAGGCAGGAGAAGCTGGCACTGGACCTCTAGAGACAGCAGAAAAGGGACAAAATGGATGGGAGAGGAACTGGAGGGAAGCAGCCCCGAGGGCTCGGGTCACCAGCGTTGCCTTGGGACCTGCATTGCCAACCCCTCAGCATCCCCACCTGGTGCTCCCCAAGGTCTGGTGGCTCTGAGATGGCTTTTGGTCAAAATGATGTGGGAGAGAGCAGAGATGGGGTAGCAGGGTGCTGACACTGGAGGGGGGTTGTGAGGCCGGGTGGCCTGATCGTTAGTGTCCTTCGTTCTTGTCCTGCGCTGCACATGGTGACTCTTCTTCTGCTTGGGCAGCAGTTTCTGAAGCTGCTGCAGAGGGGATGTCCCCCTGTTTCCCAGCAGTGTGAAGAGGAAAAAATCCAGGAATGAGTACCAGGGCCCTATAAAAGCTCACAGTCGAGCTCTTTTTCTTGCTGGAGGGTGTGTAGGATCTCCCTCTCCCCGGGCTGGGGCTGGAGCCAGGGGCCCTTGGGAACAAGGGACAGACATTGCTTGCAACCCATCAGGCCAAGGCGGAGAGCAGCCTGAGCAAGGCTGAGGTTTCTCTCACATGGAAGTGTGAGCTATAAAGATGTGTGAAACCCTATCCCCAGCACTATCCATATCAAAGGGTTCAAGGGGGGTCTGCTTTAAAATAGGACCTTGGCACGGGTTCCTGCTTCTCCTCACGTCTTACTGAGCCAACACCGTGCCAAAATGTCAGCTTGGCTGCTCCACATGTCCCAGGCATCCCTGGCATGTCCTACAAAGCTTTCCGGTGTTCCCAGGGAGATTGCTGCCTCCACCGACAGCCTCTCCCAGCTCCTCTCAGTGGAGGCCCTGAGCTCCATCTCCACAGCCGAGGAGCGAGTCTCAGCTGAGGTGCCAGGAAGAAGGACTGGGGACACGCATGTAAAGGTATTTTGGGGACAGCATTGGCCAAATTGTGGGCTCAATCCAGGCTGTCTCAAAGGGAAGAGACTGCAAAGACTATATCCTGAGTCACCACAACCATTTTCTCCCACCCTGCCCTGGATTTTTTTCCTCGTTTTTGCCCCTCTCGTTTTGGTGCACTTGTAAAATCCCAGCCCAGAGAGGGAGCCCACATGAGCAAAAGCCTTTCCAGATTGCCCCGAGGCTGGTGGGTGAAGTTGCCCCCTGCTCTCCCAGCTGGAAGGAGAAGCTCAGCAGAGATACCTGGCAGAAAAAAAAAATAATAATATTTTTTTTTTTAAAAAAAGGAGACCTCTTTAAAACCAAACATGTTTGCCAAGCATCTCCAATGAAGACAGACCGCTCTCACACAAGCCACCCCACAGGCAGCGAGGAGTCCGGACACCCAGCTCCAGCCACAAATCACTCTTCTCCTCTCCCCCCTATCTCTGTCAAGCAGCTGCAGTGTGTCCCGGCAGAGCTCTGCTGCAGAGGAGCCGAGGGCGCTGCCGAATTCTTGCTCCGACTCAAACGCCGGCTCCCTGCCGCATGCGGATCTCATTAGAGCCTGGCTCTTCTGGCAAGGGCTCTGTGCACAGTCACGAGAAGCTGCTCACTGGTGACTTGTTTCATCCAGTTGTTGGAGGCTTGAAACAATGAGCTTGCAAATATCGCATTCCTCCCCTTCTCTTTTCCTTTCTTTCTCTCTCTCTTTTTTTTTTTTTAAATGAGGAATGAGGGGGGAAGTAAAGAGTGGGTAGCACTGGAGGATGGTGTTAGCAGAGGTGGGAGAAAAAAGATCAGAGGGGTATTTCTGCCCTGCAGTGAATACAGATGCCTGTGAGTGTACCTGTGCGTGCCTCACAATGTCCCTCTTCAGGGACTGTCCCAGCTGTCTGGCACCATTACCAGCTCCTCGTGTAATTACAAACTCCCTGACTCAGGGAGGAAAAGCGGGAGCAGGACCCCTAGCACCACCACCAGAAAGCTGCCACAAAGCAGATGCCGAGGCCACACAGCTGTCCCACTGTCCCCAGGACAGGCACATCCCTCCTTCCCTTCAGCCCTCTTTCTCTCCTGAGCGTGTCAATGAGGCTGCCTTGCTAAGACACCCGCCTGATTGCACTTTGCCTGCTGTATACATCAGCCCCCGGGGGACTCCTCTGAGCTCCAGCCCTGAACGTGCACCCAGGACCTCGTGTCTGCCCCCTTCATCCCTGATGGCCAAAATCTTCTGCTGGGAGCCCTGGTCCTGCAGGATCCAAGGCTGCACGGTGCTGCTGGAGGGGTGGGAAGGGTCTCCAGCACCGAGGGGTTTCACAGGGGCATTTTGCTCAGGTGAGAGGCGGGCAGGGTCTGGCGGAGGCTCTGAAGACCACGCAAGCCTGGGGCCAGCACCCTCAAGGTGCCCCTGTTGTCCCAGCCCTACAGCCACGGGGCAGGCTCCAAGCCCCTTGACCCCAACAACACCCAACCCCACCTGCACCTGAGCCTGCCCCAGCATCCCAGAGGAACAGGAGCAAAATCTGGAGGTGGGCTGCAGGAGGAGAGCTGCAGGAGAAGGTGGCTGCAGGTGAGGAGGCCTCACCTCCCGCCCGGCCCTCTTTGGGCAGGCGTCGGTCCCAGGCCTCCATCACTTGGAGGCACATCCCTGTAGATGGAGCCAGAACCTCACAAGGCAGAAGGACAGCCCGGTCCTGCCCACCGCCCTTCTCCGAGGGACAGCCCAGACCTCCTGCAGGCCGCCCTGCTCCAGCTCAGCCCCTCCCTCCCCTCGAAGACCTCCAGGGTTTCACCTCCACTCTCTCTCCGAGTAAACCCACCGTGTCATACTATCCCTCTTTGTTCAATATTTAACCCCAAATCCCTTTGTTGCCTTTCTCTGTCCACCATGGACGTGGAGAATGGGAAAATGCTGCCCCACAGACCTCCCACCAAGCAGTAACACCTTCCTGGGATGGTGACCATGCCCCCATAGCTACTTCGGGGGGGGCTTTTCTCACCCACAGCCCTGTAATGGACCTCCCCAGGCCCTGCTGGGATGGGTGGTGGCGCTCATCCTTGTTGTCTCCTGCAGCCAGCTTGGTCCCCTCCCAGAGAAGGCCACAGGGCATTTTTGGGGTGCTGTGCTACTCAGACCCAGTCTGTGTGCCCGGAGGAGCCCCGTGCACTTGGGCAAGGATCCAGTGCCCCTCAGCCCGTGGGCTGTGGTGTCACCATCGCACGCTGTGGCCGAGCAGCCGAGGGATGCAGAAATTCAGCAGCAGCATCCCAGACACCAATGGCAGGGCTTGCAGCCTGCAGGGAGGTGCTGCCCCTCACATGCACAGCCAGGAAAGCTCACGTGTGCACTCACACGTGTGTTGGTGCCGGGGCAGGCTTTCTAGCACATTCCAGTGGACTCAGCATCATCCGTGTGGACAAATCCCTCACCTTCAGTGCTGTGTGTGTTGGGTGGCAAATGCAGGCTCAGGCTGGCAGGGGATGCTTGGCTTCAGTGGTTGCAACGAGAACGGGGACAGACAGGGTCCACTCTTTGCCAAGCAGGGTGAGGACGTGAGCGTGTTTGCCCCAGCCCGAACTTGAGGTTGGCTTTTGTCTGCATTGGATCTTTTCCATCCGTCCCACCCCAGGGATGTTGGCTGGTCCCGGCCTTTGCCCATACATGATGCTGATGAAAAGCTGGACTGTCACACCTTCTGTCCCCTTCTGTCACTCCTTGAGGGGCCCCAGCACCCTTGGTAAGCCTGGGAGAGGGTGAAAGTGAAAGAAGAGGAGACTGCCCCATCCCCACCACTGGCTGCCCAGAGCCTGACCAGGTCTCCAAGCAAGTCAGCTGGAAATATTTGCCCCCTGTGAAGGCTTGTGCCCTGAGCCCTGTTCATGGCTTCCCAGCAGCTCGGCTGTCCAGCATCAAGCTCTCTTCTGGAGGTGGGTGGCAGGGGGCCACCTCCCACAGCCCCTCCAGAACCACTCCCTGGGTGGCCCTGAGCCCCTAGAGCAGGGACTGAAAAGAGAAAAAAATAAATAAAAATAAAAAATCTCTGCTTTAGGTACGTGAAGGAAGGGACTGGATAGGCACGGGGAGAGGCGATGGGGGTGTGGAGCTGGTGGGACCTGTCCCTGCTGGTGACACCACTGGCCTGGCCTGGGGACAGCGGCGAGCTGCAGAGAGGAAGCCCCTGAAACGCCTGCGCTGCACAGCTCGGCGAGGGAGCGCGGGTGGCAGATAAGAACATGTTGAGGAAAAACACAAACCAGAAGCTCCCGAGGAATTTTGGAAAGGAAATGGGGAATTAACTGCAGAAGAAAAGGGGGGGGGGGGGGGCGGGGGTAGGGAGGGGAGGAGGGAAGGCACAGCGTTTTCTGGCTCGCAGCAAGCAGCCTGCCCGTGCCACTTCGGCACCCCTCGGTGCCTCCCAAGGTCCCCCCGAGCAGCCTGGCTCCAGTGCACATCGCTTGGTGCCCACCCACAGCCCCACGGCTGGATTTGGGGGGGTCCAGAAACCATCCCCTTTCATCCCCTCTGCATTTTTTTACCCCTCCTGCCTTTGCACAAGCCCCCCAGCACGGGGTCCCCTCCGAGCAGCCCCCTCCATCCGCTCCTCGCCCCGCAGCTATTTTGGAGAGAGGCAGGAGGTATTTTTAGTGCTCCCGGCTCCCAGGAGAAGCTCCGAGCCTCTGAGCCGCAGCAGCGCTGGCGCCAGAGAAACTGCCGCTGCTCTGGCTGATATTTCTTGTATAATTAAACTCAATCCATCCCGGGGGCCGGGTCTTGGCCACCAACTCAGCGAGGAGGGGAAGGAGCGGAGCCAGGGAGCTGGGGGCTGAGGGCTCCGACAGATGCTGGGAATTGCTCCGGCAGCAGCGCGGGAAAAGCCGGGGCTGCAGCTCCGGGGGGAGCCGCTTTGTTTTAGCAGGCAGGATGGCTCCAAAAGGGGCGGCACATGGGGTTTGAGGGGTGCAGAGCTCAGCCCGAGCCATGACCTTGGCAAAGGCAAAAGACCCCCATGGGCTCTGCAGGGACGAGACCTGCTCTCAGGGGCACATCATCCATCACCCCCTCGGTGCCTGGGACAACCTAGGACAAAGCAGCGGGATGTGAAGAGCGCCCAGTGCTTGCAGGGGCTCCCAGAAAGATGGAGACATCCCTGCCGACTAACAAAGGCCAAAAGCGGAGCTCGAGCCTTGTAGGCAGTCCTCAGGCTCCCTGGTGAACCAGCATCTGGAGAGCACCAGCTGCGGCTAAGGCTGATGAGGAGCAGCACAGCCCCCACGTCTTCCCACACCCACCGCCGGCCCCGAGCCTGCCATCGAGGAATGGGGGGGGGGGGCAGACTGCAGAAAACACAGCACCCCCAGCATTGTTGGTCTTTTTTTTGTTGTTGTTGGTTGGTTGGTGGTTTGTTTGTTTGTTTGTTTGTTTCCCCCTGTGCAAAAAGAACAGAGCATTTCTTCCTGCACTCCCTTAAATTAAGCTACATTCCCAGCGATCCAGACACCGAGCTGGCATTCCAAGCAACAGTATATTTTATATAACTGATTTTCGTTTTTACCACTTTATAAAGCCATACAATGAACTGCAGAGAATTAGACGTCTGTACAAAGGGGAAGACGAAAGCGGAGTCACATTCACACGCAGACATGGTGCGACCGAAGTCATCTTTACACGCGCGACGACATCATGGGCACAGAGATACAAAATATAACGTATTTTTCCATCTATATAAATACACAGAAATGGGCAAGTCTGAAAGTTTTAAACTGTTCATTAACACTGATTAGCAAATAAATCGGTAACGTTCCCAAAGTAACAAAGACAACAACAGGGAAAAAAAAAAAAACATACAAAACACGGGATCCGCCAACAGAAACATTGGGTTGCTTCCTTTTTTCTTTTTTTTTCTTTCCTTTTTAAGGAAAAGAAAAAAAAAATAGTAACCCCAAACCAACCTCGCAATTTGCAAAACAAACGAACGAAATCAAACAAGCCCCTGCGGGCTCCTTTGCTGTCTGATCTCCCTGCCTGCTCCAACGGGAAGGTATGACTTTTGCTGATGCTGCCGTCTGGGTTTTTGGGGCAACTGGTTTGTTACCTGCCCGACCTGCTGGGTGGGGATCTGCTCAGCCCGTCACACTTTGCGCTTCAGCTCGGGCTTTTGAACTCATTGGAAAAAGAAAAAAAAAATCAATGCCTGGCAGCTGCAGCCAAATCCAGGTGGGACCTGGGGGCTGGGACAACGCCTGGGGCTGCACACGGGTGATCCCCCAAAATAGGTACTGGAGGCAGCGAGTTGAATGGGAGCTCCACGTTTTGCACGCTGCAGGCCCCCAGTGCCGGCTCCGCTCTGGGGCCCCCATTTGGGGACGGGCAACAAGATGAATCCCACGGGGAGCCTTTGTGAATGGGCAGCAAAAGGGACAGCAAAGGGAGGAAGGGGGTTCTTCTCCGAAGAACGAACCAACACAAAGAGGGCACGTACAACAAATTTACACAAACAAAAAAAAAATTTTTATATATATATATATATATATATGGGGAAAAGTGCGTTTTTAAGGATATCTTTGGCAAGAATATATGCAGTTCTTTGTGCAGGAAGGAGGGATATGTTTGTGTGTGTGTGTGTGTGTGAGAGAGATAACATCCGGCTGCTGAACACGGCAGTGTGATTACAACGAAACATATGCTGGGCTTAACTCGCACAAGCTTGGCTCTCAAATACCAAATACTGCATCGAAAAACCAAAGAAAAACCAAAGAACCTTTTCCATCCCTTTCATAAGGAAAAATATCACTGCGGTGCTGGGTCCCCACTGGCCCCAGGCAACGCGAACTGGGGACAGAAAGGGGAGCTACACCTAAGAACGTAACTTAAAAAAAAAAAGGAGCTAAAAGAAGAAAAGTGCCTTTAAAGGTAGCTGACAAACACCCGGCTACATCATTGGAAGCTCTGTGTTAAAAAAATATATAACCATCGGGCGATTTTGCTAGTGTCCGAGGTTGGGATGCGGTGTAAATCTCTGGCTTCAGCGAGTGGGTTAGTTTGGGAGCCGTGAGAGGTCCCAGCTCGAAGCAGGCGTGATGCTGCCGGCAGGTATCTGCTGTGCTCGACATCTCTGGGGTGCTTTAATCTGCTTCCTTGTACGGGGAGGAGAGGATGAATGGGAGTTTCAAGCACCGGTTTCCGAGGCAGCAGATTAAAATAAAATTACATTATTATCATCTCTTCTCTTTCTTAGCAGTGAGAAAACGAAGTCTGAAAAATAGAGACTTTCAAAAATATATATTTATATATCTATAAACACAGTGTTTTCTCTAATTGGTTAACGGCAGGGTGAGGAGATTACGGGTGAGATCGTCTCTCGTCTCGCTTGAATTTCGCAGAAGGAGGGAATCGCTTTTGAAACATCAAAAATAATATATATATATATATATGAAAAGGTCTCCGCATCCATGCGGGCAAGGGGGAGCTGGGCGGGGGGGAAACCCCCTGGCCGCCCCCCCTTATCCCGCCGCAGTCTCGCACCCAAATCCCCGCTACGCATCCAACGCTCGCCATACGCCAGCCTCCGGCCACGCCGGCCCCCTCCGCGTGCCCACGCCGCTCGCTCTCTCGCGCACACACACACGCACACGCACGCGCCCCCGGTCACACGCATGTCACCCGCACGCCCCCCACCACCACCACGAAGTGGGGACCCCGCGCCCAACCCCGGCGTTTTTCCTCGCTCTTGGTTTGCTTTCAACGTGTTGGGTGTTATTTTGTCTCCGGGGCGGGGTGGAAGGCGGATATAATGGGGGAGATACGATGCGCAGAAAGCAATATGGCAAAAAAATAAATATTTTTGGAGTGTAAATTTAACCTTTGTTCCTCCTTAAAATTCTGTTAGCTTACAGTATTTCTTCGGTATAGCTCCTATATATATTATAGCTATCAAGGCAAGGGTGGTCCGAGGGAGGCGAGCTCGCCGGGGGGACTGCAGTACTAAGTTTCTAAATTTTGCCCCCAACAGGCTATCTGGGCCACTTTGCACTGAAACTTCTCCAAAAAAATAAAAATAAAAATGTTCTCAGCTTTTGCGTTCGCCATGCTCCTGCCCCGTGCAGAGCTGGTGGATCAGCTGCTGCCCCGCAGCCGCCGGCTCGGAGGGGATGCTCGCAGC
This sequence comes from Anser cygnoides, assembly GCF_040182565.1. Taxonomy (NCBI): domain Eukaryota; kingdom Metazoa; phylum Chordata; class Aves; order Anseriformes; family Anatidae; genus Anser; species Anser cygnoides. Next base: position 31,821,873 of record NC_089878.1, read on the forward strand.
CTGGGGCTGGGACCTCTACTCCCCAAAACCGTGGCGCCCTGCCGCAAGGGCACAGGGGCCCTTGGCCAGCAGCTCGGCTCCCAGCGAGGGCTGGCTCTCATCACAACCCCAGGCAAAGGGAAGAGCCTCAGCTGCTGCAAACCCGCCGTGCATCAGGGGGGCGCGAGCCTTCGGCCATGGGGGAAGGCAGAGGGTGGCTCTCAGAGGACCTGTGGCCTCCCCACCGAGCCAAAGTAGCCCAGCAACTGCTGGTCCATTCCTTTCCTTTTTTTTTTTTAATACATTTTCTTCCTTCTTTTTTCTTTTTTTTTTTTTTTTAACGTGGCCTCCAAAACAAAAATGAGAAAAAGCGCCTGAGTTACTTGTAGTCATTCGCCTTTCGTGCAACTTGAACGTCCATGCAATTTAAAAACTGCTTGCACGTCTCTGAAGAGAGATAGGGCCAGCCACGGGTCCGCTGCTCTGCACAGGAAACTGTGCAAGCATCCGCTATTATTATTATTATTATTATTATTACTACAATATTTTTCTTTCTTTTTTGTTGTTGTTATGAGAACGTGTGACAGGCTGCAGGATAAGACTGCCAAAGAGGACTGGTGATGGGAGGGAAAAGGGGAAGACGGGAGAGGAGGCGACTTTCTCCACCAGCCCAGGAGGTTCCTGGGGAGCATCCTCCCGCTCCCAAGCGTGGAGCAGCAGGAGCCCCACAGGTTCGGGCTGCCCAGGTACCAGCACCCCAGGAGGCGTGGAGAGGCTGCGATGCCCCTCTCCGGGTGGACTCGTGCTGCCTCACCTGTGAGCGGTGCTGGAATCTGAGCAGGCTCTGGGCCAGCTGCTGAGGTCAGCCCAAAGCCGAGTTCCCAGGGGATAAGAGGGTTTGGGATCAAGCCCTCGTATGCCCCAGAAAGGCGGCCATCAGGTTTCGGGCTCAGCGCAGAGGCTGGCAAGACCCTCCGCTGCAGCACGGCAAGGGAATGTTTCCAAGGGCATCTCCTCCGGTGTCCTGCAGACCTGTCCCACAATGCGGCAGGGCGTTACTCCTACGGGTTGCATCGAACACACAGCAGGCATGCGCCGATGAAGCTTCTTCCGTGGCTTTTGCCAGTTTGTTTCTTTTTTTTTTTTTTTTGCCAGATAGAAGATGTCAGTCATGATCCTGCGTTCGGTCCAGAGCAAACATCACCATTCGGTGCAGCCTCGGGACCGCGATGCCGAAAGCTGGAACACCTCTCACCGCCGCCTTCGCCTTGGTTACCTTCCCTGCGGTGGGACATGCACCCATGTCCCTTCCCTGTCTGGCGTGACTTCGTGGCTCTGGTACGTAGGTGCGTGGCTTAGATTCCTCTATGTGTGTGTTTGGCTTGTGTTGAGTTTTTAGGGGTTTTGTTCTTTTTTTTTTTTTCGTTGCTGTTGTTTGCTGTTTTCCTCCAAAATTCCAACCCTTTCCCCCCCCCCGATTCACTTCCCTCTCCCACAATGCACTTCCTCACACTCCTTCTCGGATCAGCTCCAAGTCCTTCTCCAAAATTCAAGAATCACCCGCGAGCACCGGCTCATCTTTTCTGGCCGGAGCCAAGCATGACTCTGGAGACAAAGTTGACGATGGCTGCAGCTGGCTGGTCCGGGTCCAGCTCCGCGAAGAGGTGGCAGACGTTGTCCGTGGTGCTCCCTTGCTTCCTGGCCACGAAGCCGAAGAGCCTGGGTAGGGAAAAGGAGAGAGGTTTGCCAGTGTTCCTCACCCAAGGGACACCACCACCCTCTTCCAGCAAGCCATGTCCACCTTCCCCTCTCCAACATCCACCTCCCATGGCCTGGAGTGAGATATCCTATGCCCCAACAGCCTCCTCTTCCCCTTGCTGTAGTTCCTTTGAAGACCAGCTTTCCACCTTCTCTTGGCCAAACCCTCCTTGCCCTGAGCACGCCCACCACCCTCCCCAAACCGTCCCCAAGGAGGGACCTTGGGGTATGCAAGTGAGCTGGAAAGGCCACGCGGGGACACGGGGCGTGCAGACCCACACGCTCCTGCCCACAAAGCTGGATGAGGCCATGTGGTTATTTCCGTCAGTCTCTCCCCCAGTAAAGAAAATGTCTTTTTTTTTTTTTTTTTTTTTTAATTAGAACATGCAAACTCAAGTTATAAATACAGGGGAACAGAATGTGAGACAGGCCCAGGCTGCGGCGTTTCTAATTGGAGAGGGGAAATATCTCAGCAGCTGGACATCCTAATAAAAACCCCTTCGCTAACACAATGGCTAAAATTAGTGGGATTTAACCCCTGGAACTGGGCTCAGCTCCTGGGGCTGTGCTCTCGTGCTTGGGTGAAATGTTCCTGCAGCAAGGAGGCGAGCCCATCACTCGGGTGACCATGGGGCCACCAGGCACGGGGCATCCACCAGGCAGGTGCTCCTGGGGGTGATGCTCACACAGTGATAGGACCCACCCCAACAGCGGCCGTGAGGAATCGAGCACAGCAAGCACTTACTTGGCTGGGCCACTGCCGTCAGTTTTAGTCCACCTGCAAGGAGAAGAGGAGGTGTGAGGGATGGTGCCTCCTGCACAGCACAGAGACAGAGCCCTACCGCTACCCGATGCACCTCTTCCCCAGCATGAAGGTGTTTGTGGACACCAAGAAGTCACCAGGAGAAGCTGGTGTTTGCCCAGGGTATCCACGGGGACCCTCAATCGCTGCCCTCCTCAGGAGCAAGGGGGGCAGAGCAAGCAAAGCCCCTGCTCCAAGCAGCCTGGGAGCCTGGGGGAGGGAAATGGGCAGGGGACACGCGCTCCCCACGCGTTAGGGCACCTACTTTCGTTCCTGGGGGTCCAGGTCGCAGAAGGTGACGGTGTTGAGAGGGTAGTGCCGTCGGAAGAACAACCTGAAACACAAGGCAGGGATGTTATGGCCAGCGAGCCCCCCATCCCTGCCCATCACAGCCACCCCAGTTGTCCCCTGGGCATCCGAGGACTGCTCCATGACCAGGCTCACGCCACCCCGGGGATGTCCTTCACCAGCACGCTCCCAGCGGGACACGCACACCCCACGTGTGCCCGGGCTTTGGGGACATGGGGAGATGTTGGCGGGGGCTCTTACTTCCTCTGGTTGTCAGTTAAGGTGATGCCTTGCGCGGAGACTTTGAAGTGGACGATCGTTGCAGTGGGCGTGGGGTCGGCCACCAGCGTCTCGGCTACAGCCTTGGAGATGGCCTGGGGGCCCGTGAGCGACTCCATCTCCACCGAATTGATGAAGAGCACATTGCAGGCTGGAGGAGGAGAAGCAGGCGTGGGGTCAGCCACTGCCCCGGGCTGCATTCGCCTCACTGCAGCCTCTCTCTACTCACCCGCACCCTGTTTGAGAAGGTCTGTGGCTGAGTTGGTGGCGGATGCGGCGTCTTTCTTTTCCTCCATGGGATCTAGAAGAGATGGGACGTTACTGCTGCTCCCTGCTTGGAAACCCACCAGGCGGTGGGCGCAGATGCACTATCCCCTTTCCAGCTGCTGAGCATCAGGTGCCAGTGCTGATGGGGCACCGGGGATAAAGGGTAAAACCCAGCCTGGCTCTGAAGCAGCTGAGCGCAGGAACCAGCGGGAGGCACAGCCCGTAGCACAGAGAGGAGAGGGGTATGTCCCCAACGACTGGCCCCACTGGGCAAACACAGCCCCGAGCGTGGCTTCTGGCTGGCAGGGAAGCCCCCAGAGCACACCCCAAGTGGCAGAGGGGCAATGGCACCCCATGCTGCTGGCCGTGGCTCTTACCTCGGTCAGGAATGACCAGCTTGCAGGGCAGGGCCAAAGGCATGATGGAGTGCTGGTAGACCAGAGCTGAGAGGCAGCCTGGGGAGAGAGGGAGACAGTCAGCACGGGGCTGGGGACACGCGTTTCCCCAGCACAGGAGCCTGCCCAGGTCGTTGCTCTGGGTACAGGACCACATGGGGCATTTCCTCTTCCTGAAGCCACCATGCCCACAGGGGCTTATCTTCACCCTGCCCAGCATCATCCCTTGTCCTCTTCTTGCTCTGCCCCCAGGAAGCTGGGGCAGGGGCTCTCCCAGACACCTGATTGCTCTGCTCGGACAGCCCAGCAAAGGAAAGGCTTCCAAACGGCTGGGTGGGAACCACACCTGGGCACTCACCAAAATTAGGCTCGTTGGGGCATCCTTTTAGTTTCACACCCCGCGGGCTGGTCTCGATGAGGAAATGTCTCACCAGCTCGTTGGTGATGTCTCCTGGGAAGAAACAGGACATTGTCACACCAGAGCCACCCTCCTCCTCCTCCTCCCCTCGCCATCCCACTGCAATCCCCCAGGGAAACCAGTGCTCCGGCTCACCCCCAGCTCAAGGGAGGGCTCTCCACCACCCTGCACACCCTCCTGGAATCAGACCCTTTGCACTGGGTCTACCCCAAGCCATGGTGCTGGGGGGCTGGGGAGGCTATGCCAGTTTTGCCATGCCAAAGCCCAGCTGCAGATGTCCCCCCGAGGCTGGCAGGGGCTGGGAGGGAGGGATGCTGCCGCATCAGCGCATACTCAAGGGCACGTCTGGCTCAGCAGAGCCGGCTGCCCGCTTGTCCGGGGCTGAACAATAGCAAGCATCCCGGCGTGGGAAGCAGGAGGGCACACAATACCTTTCTTGTTCTGCTGCATGACCGTGGGAGGCGGGGAGGCTACTTTCATGGCGAGGCCGTAGGCTCCCCGGAAGGAGTGGCTGTCCCGGATGATGAAAGCCCCCGGCTCCCTGTCCTTCAGCAGCGCGATGGCTGTGGGAGAGAAGGGCAGACCTGAGACCCGGCACAGCCAGAGGCAGAGTGCCCTCCCAAACCAGCGGCGTGGGTCGGGACAGGCTGCCCACACTGGGCACCGTGACGTTACCATCAACCCTGCACGTCTGGGTTGGGGTTCAAGTGGGTCTGTGGCCAGGAAGGGGCACATCTCACCCTTCTCAGTGCAAGGTTTGCGTCCCGAAGGGCACAGCCCCATTGGGTGCTGCGGGAACCAGCGCTCCTGCACTGGTTGGGAGCCCACATTACACATGCCAACAGCTGAGCCAGGCTCCATCCACAGTGTTTCACTCCTAACCCAGCCCCTAAGGGAAACCCTCACCAAACCCCACAGTGCTGCAGCTCTCTCAGCCCCAGGCACACCCCAGCTCCCGAATGTAGCTCACCCTACCGAGTCCTTCATCCCGTGCCATCTACGCACCTTGCTCCCTGGAGATCTCCGGCTTGTACCAGTACTTGGAAGTGTCCTGCACAAACTTGACGTTGGCACGAGTCTCGGGGCTGATGTCTGCAGGAAGGGAAGAAGGGGAGACAAGAAATCAAAAATCAAAAGAGGCTGTATCTAAAACCCCGCCTGAGTTTTCAGCAAATCCTGCCTGCAAAGCAGCATGGTTGGTTGATCTTGGAGAGTATTGGTATCTTCACGTCCTTTCAGCCCCAGCACTTTGCGTTAACCTACTGCTCCGTACAGGGGCAGGTTGGGCTTCACCTGGAGCACATGGGGCCCCTGGGCATGTATAGCTCACCCTGGGGCCTCGAAGGGCTGGGAAGAGCCCCTCGGCCCCACAGGCAGAGACAAAACAGGAGTTCAACATTTAAAATGGAGCTGGCCCTTCACGATCCAGGCCTATGGCTTCACCCCAGCGCTCCCAGTTCCGAGGTCCCCACTCCTATGATGGCTCCCAGCCACCAAAAGTCACGGGGCTGGCGCGGGCGCCAGCGAGCCCACAAAGGGCCACCTGCTTGGCAGCCAAACCGGAGCAGCAGCCGGAGCCGCGGCTGCCCTGGCGCTTTATTCCCCGGCTCCTATCAGCCCGATCTTGGCGTCACGGAGGCGTCTCGTAACGGGAGCAGGGGACAGCGCTTCAGGCACAGCAGCACGCAGGGCACGACACCCCTTTGGAAATGAGGAGGGGGCACGGAGCACGGCCCCGGGGCCTCCCCAGGGCGCAAACGCCAGGAACGGGGCCGGGAGGTCGGCGCGTCCCCACGGCGGAGAAAAGCCAGGCGGATGCGAGCTGCCTCCGGGAGCTTTGATCTTCCCTGTACACAAATCCCCGCGCTGTTTACGCCAGCACGATGGTCCTGGTGCCGAGCCGGTATTTTTCCTGTTTGTATTCACTGGTTTTGAAAAGCAGAAAAAGCAGGAAATGGCCCCAGCCCCGGCAGTGCCGCGGGTTTGCAGACAGACAGGAGTAAATCAGGACACAACCCCTTCCTCGTGGGACGCAGAAGAGAAGGGGACAGGGGATGGCGAGGAGCCAGGGCGGCGACGGCATCGCTCACCTGGCATGGAAAACTTGGAGAAATCCGGCAGGGTGTGGGAGAAGGCCACGGCGCTGCCGCTGCTGGGGCTGGACATGCCACTGGAGAGAGGCGAGGAGGCCTTGCCGTTGACGGTGGCGTAGTTGGGCAGGCTGTTGGAGCGCTCCCCGGCCGACATCCGCCTCTTCTCGGGCAGCGCCGGCTGCGGCGTGGGGCTGCCCTGCCGGTAGGCGGCCGAGTCTGGCGAGGAGGAGTGCGGCGTGCTGGTGCCCGGGTAGTACGCCGGCGAGACGGGGAAGGACGGCGTGGAGGGAGGCTGGTAGCCGGACGAGCTGCTCTGCCGGGACAGCGTCGGGCGCCTCTCCTCTGGGCTGGAGTAGCCGTACACGGGGCTGCCTGGCGGCACGGCCGCCGCCACCTGATGCCGGGCGAGGCTGGGGCTCCCCGGCGGCACGGTCAGGTTGCCGTGGGGTGCCACGGCATGCCGGCCCAGCCCGGGGCTGCCAGGAGCGCCGCCGACAGCGGGGTTGACGGCTCTTCGCCCAAAGCCGGGGCTGGGAGGCGTGTTGGTGGCCACTGTCCGGTGGAGGGTGCGGGGGCTCCCCGGCAGCGCGTGGACACCCACCACGCTGACCTGCTGCTGCGGCCGGGTTTGGGGGTCCGGCTGGAAGCCGGCTCGGCCGTCGGGGTAGTCGGGGCTGGCGTAGAGCGAGGCCGGGGTGGCCGCTTGGAAGGATGACGGAGACGAGGTTTGGTAGCTGCTGTGAGCAGAGGGCATCTGGGAGACGACGGGCGACCGGTACGCTGGCTCGGCCGCGGCGTGGGGAGGCGTCACCGTGCCGTGGGGGCTGCCCTCTGAGGGGTAGCTGTGGAGGGAGGCACTGGGGAGAGATGGAGAGAGGAGGATTCAGCCCCATGGCGGTTCCCACTGCTGGCTGGCACCCCTCTTCCAAGCACACAGAGGGAACCCGAGGCACGGCACCAGCAGGCTGCTTACCCGTCCACGCTGTGAATGGGGCTGCTGGTGGAGACGGGGCTGGGGGCGGTGAAGGAGTTGCCGAATGCGCCGTTCCTGGCGGGCACCTCCAGGCCCCCGGGCTGGGCAGCCGGCAGGGTCCCCCCCCTGCCCGTCGTGGCCGTCCGGGCCACCGACTCGACATAGCTCCTGGGCTCTGCAGAGAAAGAGAAGGGGAAAGGGATGAGCCGACAGCTCACGCAGCCGTGGGGCCGTGCCCTTATCCCCATTTCAGCCAGGGAAAGTGCCTGAGCTAAGTTCCTCCAGCTGTGCATTTCCCCCCATCCCCTGGGGGCTGTGCAGGAACGTCTGGCTCAGCTGGGCCTTAAGGTTGCTCCGAGGCGTGCTGAAGACCTTGGGCACAGGGAGGGGTGGTTGTACCCACCCCTTTCCCCAAAGGGACCCGAGCACGCAGGGCCGGCACGACGCTGCCTCGCTCGGTGCCACGCCACGGCCCCTCCGCCCAGCTCTGAATCAGTGTCCCTGCCCGGCCAGGATGCCACACGGCACACGGCGTGCTCCGTGCTCATCCTCAGCCCCTAAAAATAGAGCTGGCGACACAGCCCAGCCTGCGCTGACTCACGGGGGGGACGGAGGGTGATGTCCCACACAGCCCACCTCTCCCAGCCACCTCCAGCAGTGGAGACCAGAGAGCAGCTCCAGCTATTTCCACTGAGGCATCCAGCGCTTTCCCCAATCCCTGCTTGGAACTGCAGCCCGTGAGCACTCCCAACAAAAGCAATTTTCCTTTGGAGACGCCGAGCTGTCCCGTGCCAGGAGCAGCCGTCACCCCGGCCCTCCCTCCTTGCCTCCTCCCTTTCCCCACGAGTTTCTCCCCCGGTTTTGGTGCGAAGCAGGGGGGGGGAACCGGTGGGGTCCATCCCTAGCAATGCTCCGGGAGCACCCCAAGGGAGATTCGCTGGCACACAGCGCTTTGGGCCGGGCGTCCTTGCAGTTCCCCGGCTCCAACAGCTCCTTGCAGGGCCGGCTCCAGGCTGGCCGTGCCCGAGGCAGCTCCGCAGCAGTAATTAGCATTACAAACATTATTATTATTATTAGTCATAACAGTCAGGCTCTGGCTATGCCCGCAGGCAAGACGGCCTCACTGACAGCCAGCAAGGCCAACGCACAGCTCTGTGCTCGGGGCTGCAAGGAAAAAGACAGGCACGGGTCCCCCTGAGCCTCCCCACGTCTCTGTGCAAGTGTCCCCTCCGCCTGCAGACATGGGAGGAGGAATCGATCCCGCGGGGCTGCTCTCCCTGCCCAGCCCTTCTCAACCACCCCAGGAAAGAGCTGAGCCAAAAACAGAGCGAGGACGTCAGAGGGGGCCGAGCACCCGGCAGGACACGCGGTCAGAGCGACAGGGACAAGGCAGTGCCCAGGGGGACATCCAGGGCAGCTGCAAGAAACACATCGCCGCTTGGGCAATTAAATTAATTTCACAGCTACTCACATCTCCCACCCGTCTCCCCACCCCAGCCTAAAATTAGCCAGACAGCACATATGAGTCAGCCTGCAAGAGGTTAAGACCAAACGGCTACAAAAATACCAGCCCCTCCTGCAAACGGAGAGGCTGAAACAGGGCAGGGGCAGGGGCTCAGGGACAAGGGCAGTGGGGGGAGAGCCCACGTGCAAGCACGGGTGTGTGCTACAGCGACGTGTGCTACTGCAGGCACGTGCTTGAGTTGTTTGGTTCAACACAGGGAAAAAAAATACTGGGAAGATTCAAGCGGGATTTTTTTTTTTTAGGTTGAAAACTCAGATCTTGCCTCCTGGTGTTTTCTTGGAAGAGGCTGTGGAGACGGGAAGGCAGCGGGGGAATGGAGAGGCTGTGAGTCACCGGGGGGCAGGCGGCGATTCGGGAACCCCGAACCCGAGCAGGGCCATGCTCCTGCCAAGAACACACAGCCCTGTGCCTGTGCTGGGCTCTTTTAAAGCTGTCTTAAAGCCTGCCCAGAGGTCGCAGCCAGCCCCGAGCTCCAGCACTGCCAGAGCATCCCCGCAGCCCAGTCCCGGGGATGGGGAGGACCTGAGCAGAGCCCCCCAGTCCCAGTGGGATGGAGACCCCCGTGGGGCACACAGCTGTGTGCTGAGGGTGCCCTGCACTCAGAGTAGCTGCTGATGGGGGCTGCATCCTCCCCAGACAATGCCCACTGACTCTTTTATCAGCTTTTGAGTGGCACGGCCTGCCTGATACATCTCCTGCCTGGGGGATCCCAGTCCCAACCCGGGCACCTCCGGGACCTCACAGCTAAGTGCCAGGATGGTCACAGGCATCCCCTACTCCCGTGTGTGGAGCAAACAAATGGGAAAATACAAGGCTGCTGCCCATGGGTAGCCGCTGCCTGAGCCCTCAGGCTCTCCAAAGCTGGTAGTCTGAGCTCCTGAGGGTCTGGTGGGAAGGAGAGGGCTTGGGGGAAAAAGCCTGGTTTTATCCCAGCTTTTCTTCCTCTGGTGTATCCAAGAAGCCATCACTGAAAAACTGGCTCTGGAAACAGAACATTTGTGTTGTTTTCCTCAAGCAAACACTTTCTCCGGTGTTACACAACGTTCAGGTTGGGGTTATTTGCCTGTTGAGGAACTCCGAGGGAGAAACGCTGGCGGAGCTGCAGGAAGCACAGCAAACACACAGAGAAGAGCCATCCTCTCCCTGGGAAGGATCTTGAACAAATAGCTACCCAACCTGGCCCCGAGGGCCCAAAGTTTCATTAAAGAAGAAAGCACCACCCAACGACTGCTAGATAGCAGGAGGCACACAGGGGAGCTGCGGGTGCCCTGTTCCCTGTCCAGGGGCCACCCCGGAGCTCGCAGCACCCCCACTGTGGGCACCTGGGCACCCACGGCCAGACCAGGGCATCCTCAGGTGCTCTGAGTGTTGGGCATGGGCAGCTAGATGAGCAGGGAAGAGAGACAGAGAAGGAAAAGCCTTCCTTACCTTCTTCAGAGGCAGCTCCCGCCTCCCCTTCTAGCTCTGAGAGATGGAGGGGGGCAGAGATGGAAGAGAGGCGTGAGACAGAGAGAAAGAGAAATCCGAGTTAAGGAGCTTTGTCTTGCTTAGACAGCACACACAGAGAGCGAAGGAGAGCCCCACGCCTTCCCAGTCCCGGCCTCAGACATCTCCAGCGCCCAACCTGGGCACCCCAGAGATGATGTCCAGACCCCAGGCTCGGGGTGGGGATGAGGGAACAGCCCAGCGAGGAGCCACCACGAAGGGCTGCTCCCAGAAACCCAGCAAGCAGCAAAAAAGAAGACAGGGACCGCTCTCCGGGATGGAGAGGGTTCTGGATACTGTTCTGGCTGACAGGCCTGGATGGCGGGGCTGCAAACCCAGCTGCGCTGGGAGGAGAAAGGATGAAAGGAGGAGGGAGGAAGAAGGGTGAGGAAGAGCCAGGACCTTGACGTTTTCCAGCCTCCACCACCAGAGCCTCCCCTGCTGGGACGTTGCTCAGCACATCCCCATATCCCGACGGCAAGCGACAAGGTCCCCAGAGCCACCTGGCCAAAACAGGGAGGCAGAAGCGCCTCCTCCAGCCAAGGGACCCTCCCAGGGGTGTCCTCATGGATGTCCCCTGGAAAAAACCACCCTCAGCCCCTGCCCTGCACTCACCTCCCACCGGGTGCAGCAGGATCTCGGCCGGGTTATGGGGTTTCAGCCCCAGCGCTGAGAGTGGGGTCTTGGCCAGGCCGGGCGGAGAGCGCACTGTCGGCACCGGGGAGGGAAACAAGAGCATTAAAGGGGGGTGAAGCTGCACAAGGGCTGGAGCTGTCGCTGCCCTGGATGCCAGCCCCATCCCACCCGCCAGCTGCAGTCGGGGGCTGCCAGGAAGAGGAGATGCCCCCGTTTGAAGCGGCACCCCGGGGAGCAGCACCAATCCCCACCTCCACCTGAGGACGCACAAAGGGCAGCGCACAAGCAGCCTGCCCCATTTTAGGGTTGGCAGGACAGAAAGTGGGCAATCCCCAGCAGGGCAGGCCTAGACCCCATCTCTCAACATTGTCCCCATAAGGGAATGGTCCCACCATAGGCATGGAGCCTCCTTCCTCGCCCCATTTCCCCCCCAGCTCTCCCACCCGATCAGCCCCCTGTGCCGATCCCCACGCCTGGCTGAGCTGGGCTGTCCCAGCGCATCTTGTTGCTCCCACAAAGAGGGCAGCAGGACTGCCAAAAACCCCACTCCCCCCAGAACAGCTCGACGGGCAGGTGAGAATGTTCGCACAGAGCACGTTCCCCGAAGGGTGGTAACGCACAGGTGAGCTCTGTACCTCCGTGCCCATACATACATACCCGGGGAGCCGCCTATGCATGTATGGCGATGGCATGGTTATAGGGTGACGAGGATTCGTAGGGCATGGCTGCACCTCCCGTCCCCTCCTGCCCCACGGGTCTGACCCGTCGCCCTGATGCTGTGTTTCAGCAGCACCGTGAGCAGCCCCGCTTGCCAGCCCCCTGGAGACACCTCCAGGATTCATCTCGGGACTCGCTCCTCCGTCAGCATCTGAGCACCCCGACTCGCAGCAGGGGTGCCGGGAGGCGGGGGGTGGTGGGAAAGCCAAACCCCCTGAGGCCACGTCCTCGGGGCAGCCTCAGGCTGGAGCAGCCAAGTCACTGGGAAACCAAGCGAGGGAGAGAGGGCAGCGTGCTGCCTGGCCCCGGCAGGTGGCTGATTTCCCTTAAATCTGATTTCCCTAAATCTGATTGCCCTAAACCTGGTCCCGTGCCACTGCCAGCTAACAAACTGCAGGGTCCCGCTGGGACCAGGAATTCCCCGGCACAGCGCTATCCCCATGGAGAACGGCTCCTGCATCCCCCCTGGGGACACCATAGTGAAGCCTGAAAGCTTCAGCTTCAGACCTCCTGCTTGGCTAGCGCTGGATAAGAAATGCTGCCCCCAGGCCACGTCCCCGCCAGGCTGTTCTGTCACCTCTGTGAGTGACTCATCCCCAAAATGAGCCGCTGTCCCTCTGCCAAGGAGCTGCTGCCCCGGCCGGAGCTCTCGGGTCTCCAGGAACAAGGGAGCCATTTCCGAGCTGCCAAATGCCCCGGGGATGCTCCCACCCTCGGGTCACCGCATCCCGTGGAACGGGGCTCGGGCTTCAGCGCGCTGCAGGGGACAGACGGCAGCACCGCGGGGGAACCAGCCTGAGCTGCAAGGGGCAGGTGGCCCTGCGGCCACCAGCGCTGCCAGCTGGGACCAGGACGTGGCACCAGAGGCGAGCCCGAGCATCCCCAGCCCGAGAGCATCCCTCTGCGTTCAGCCTACAGGTGGTTTTTTGGGGGGGGCCGTAGGGAGGCTGACAACTTTCCGATGGGTTTCCCAGCTGACCGGCTGCTCCGTGGCACCGATCCAGCCCGTGAGGTCGCACATCAGGGCTTGCCACCGGACCCAGTCACACAAACCCGGTCCCCACAAACCCACCACGACTGCACAGCCGGGGTTAGTCAGAAAGGAGCCAGGGGAGCAGAGACAGACCGCAAGCAAAGTCCCACGCTGGCACCTCCCTGCTCTGTGACCCCCCTGCCCTGGGAATAGCAAGTGAGAAGTGGATCAGCATGCGAGGGGTCGCCCCGAGACCCTGCTCCTGTCTGCGCCTCCTTCTCCCCTGTTCACCTGCCCTGCAGCAGCACCGCTGCCCTTCTGCCATGCCGGTAGGAAAGATGGGGAGGTGCAGGAAGGGGATGGGGCAAAATGACGCTGCCTTTCAGACCCTGCCTCTCTCCTCATCCCGCTTCGTGATCCCTTTTGGAGAAACACCCCAGCGAGCGGAGGACGGGGAAAAGCCAAGAGGACGGTGCCAAGCATGGGATGCGGGTGGCAGCGTGGAGAGGTGGGATGCGAAGGAGAGAGGAGGAGGGAGAGGAGGAGTGATTCTCGTGGCGGTGGGTGTGTGGAGCCCGGAGCTGTCTGACCCTTGGCGAATTTCTGGCTTGACAAGAGCCACCCACCAAGCCCCTCAGCCTCCCGGAGCCGCGGCACTTACGGGGGTCAGAGTAAGGGGTTTGTGGCGAGACGGGGAAGGCTGGGGTGGGGGGAGAAATCTCACCGCCGCCGGAGGTTGGGCTGCTGGGGGAGGCACCGTCCATCTCCTCGAAGGCTTCCTTGTAGCTGTGGAGGTGAGGCTGGGGGGAGAGCGGGGTAAAGGGTTGGCCCCATCCATACAACGGGCACAAACCTCCGGGACCCGCCCCCCCCCAGAGGAGGAAAGCTTTCACCTCCTCCCTGCTAACCAAAAAGCAGCATTAATCCCCAGTAATGCTGCGGAGGCCACAAGTCCCAGAGGCACCTCCAAGCCTTCCCCCTCCCTGGAGGCAGCCTTTCCCCGCCAGCCTCCCCAGCAGCGGTACCCCTTGCACACCTCCTTGGGCCTCCCTCCGGGGTTGGCCGCGATGGTGCTGACCACCTCGGGCGAGAGGACGGTGGGGCTGCGGGGCGAGCTGGGCTCCGGCGAGCTCTTCTCATAGTGGCTGTCGCTGGGGGTTCGCCGTCGGGCAGGGACGGCGCTCTCCTCCGGGGGCTTCTCCCGGGACTGCACCCCTGCGGGCAAGCACAGGGCGGGAGGGCGGTGAGGAGGGGCCAGCGGGATGGGGACCAGTGGGAGATGCTCCGGGGCTGATCCGAGAGGGTCTGGAAAAGGGGGATCTGCCAGGCAGAGGTGGCAGCTTCAGCACTCACCTGCTCCTGTCCCATAGCAGCACCAAACCCCTGGCCCAGCTGCTTTTAAGCTGGCTCAGATCTGCTCGACAGCAGTGGCACAGGGACAAGGGAAAAAAAGCAAGCCAGGGTTGTGGCTAGTGGCCGGCTCGTTGCGTTAGCCCTACCAAGCACCACGAGCCCTGAGCTCGGGGACAGAGCATCCCCCAGCAGCGGGTGTGAGGGGTGCGAGCATCCTGCGAGCATCCTGTGAGCATCCTGCGAGCAGCCTGGGGAGCCAGCCCCGCTAGCGAGGAGAAGGGAACGCTGCTCAGCAGAGCGCTCGGGGTCTTGCAGAGCAGACAGAGAGAAGGGAGCAAGTCACCGCGGGTTTGTGCTGGCTGCCCGGGTCTGGGTAGGTCACGCCAGTGATCCCAGTGGGCTGGGAGAAAGCTGAGGAATGGGGGCAGAGGTACAGGTGACAGCACCATCCCCTCCGCCTTTCCCATGCGCCCTGCTAAGAGGCGTCGCGGCGGCGAAGAAAAAAAAAAAAAGTGAGAGAAAAGGAAAAAAAAAAAAATAAAGAAAGAGGCCAGCAACACGCTCCAGGAAATGCACTTCTCAAACACCAACTCCTTTCCCACGGGCTCGCAGAGGACGACCGGCCATCAGCTGCTTCCCCTGCCCTGCAGGGCTCCGCGCGGGACCGGCACCTCGCACCCGCTGACCTCTCCTCCATCCACCCCTGTGCCTGCTCAGCGCCACGGATGCGGCCTCACAGCTCCGCTGGCAGCGAGGGAGGGAGAGAAGGAGGGAGGGAGGGAGGGAGGTGGCCCGGGTGCATTTCGAACTAATCAGCGCAGTTAATGGCAGCAACAATAAAATCACCGCTCTGGGGAGCAGCGGCCCGGCTGAGAGGCGGGGGACGCGAGCCAACGGGGCTGGCTCGAGCCGCGGAGGCGGCCTGGAAAATTCCACTAAGAGCGGCTTTGAAACACAACTCCCCGATCCCTTCTGCAGGTGCTCGGGGGCCGGCAGCTAAAAGAGACGTTGGTGGGGACAGGGGGGGGGAGGACCCGGAGGGTCTCCGGGAAGCCGTGCGGCAGGCGAGAGCGTGGTGAAGGGCCACCCCAAACCTTTTGCCCTGCTCCTTGCATCGCAGAGAGGCAGAGGCTGGGCTCCTCCACTCGCTCACGCCTGCACTGGTTGGCTTTTTTAATTTGGGGAGCGCATTGCACCCCAGGGCTGTGTTCCCCAGTTGTGCTGTGCCGGGGTGTCCCCAGGTCCCCAGGCTGCGGCGGGGGACAAGGGGCGGCACGGGGCCAGCCCCTGTGGCCAAGCTCCTGCCCCAGTGCCCAGGACACCCGGCAGCTCACGGGATTTTCGCTGCTCCGCTCCCCAGAAATGGAAAACAGACGGGGACGGCGGGGAGGGGAGGGAGGAGGGGAAAAAAGGGACTCATTGTTCGGGCGCGGAGAGTGGGAAACTTCACAGGCTGCTCGGAGCGAAGCCTGGAGGAAACCCAGGCTCTGCGCACAGCCTCGCTGACCCCCAGGTGATTTATGTGCTGGAAACTACGCCTGAAAAGTAAACCCTTCTCTCCCCCCATGCTGTGCCCCCTTGCAGATGTACAGCCCGGCTCAGCCGAGCACCAGCTCCCCAAGGACGCCTCGCCAGGCCGCGGGAGCGGGATGTCCCCGTGACGGCGCACCCAGAGCGGCCAAACTGGGGGACAGCAGCATCCCACACCGCCACCCCTTCCCCAAGCTCCCCCCCTCTCCGTCCTGGGGTGCCTCATGGATGTTACCACCTATGTTTCACCCCAAAAAAGCACTGCAAGGCTGACGCACCGTCCCTGCTGCAAGCCGCGTGCTTCAGGGTGCGCCTTCAATTTCCCAACCCATCCCTGGATGAATTCAGGGCCACACCATGGACCAGAGCCCAGCCCGGCTGGGGACAACCCCAGGAGCATTTCGGTCACATTACCCTGTGCCAAGGACTTGGAGGCTTCAAACCTCTTCAGTCCTCCTGGGGAGAAACCCAAAGCAGGGAGAGAAGGTGACCCAGAGACCTGGAGAGCCCAGCTCTCCGCTGCCAGCCCATCGCCACCTCCATCCTCGTGCTCTCCCCACCTTGGGTGGGTGCAAACCGGCTGGCCACCGAAGGGGTCCCCAGCACGTATCACCCAGGGGACGCTCAGCTGCTCCTGGCCCTTCCTCCCCAAGGGGAGAGCCTTGGCCAGAGGGGCAAAGCTCAGGGGGGTTGGAGAGAGCACCTGGATCCTTCACAGCAAGGAAACCCCGCCAGAGATGTGCCAGGCCTTAATGAGACACAAAGCCATGGGAATGGGGGTGTGAACCCAGGGCCAGGGGCTCCCCAGCCCACCAGAGGAGGCGGAGGGGGGCCCTGAGCATCGTCCTCCCTCCATCCCACGTCCATGCAACACACGGAGCACTCGGCATGCGGGGAAGGAGGGTGAGAGGGAAGGGAGAAGGGAGCAGGAAAGAGGGAAGAGAAGGAAGAAGGGAGGAGAAGGAAGGAGGAAGAAGGGAGGAGGAAGGCATGAGGAGAGGGAAGGAGGGAGGTGGACTGAACGAACCAGAGGAGGAGAAGGACCGTTGCTGTTTCAGAGGAGGACGGGGGGCTTTGGTGCTCTTGTTGAGGTCCCTGAGCTTGGCGTTGTACTCTGCCAGCGTACCAGGACAGGGTGCAAGGAGGGTGGGGGGTCACAGGGGACAGACACAGCCCCCCACAGGGAGAGGAGAGGGCAGACAGGACAAATGTCACAAGATACAAAAGGGAGACAGAGAGAGAGAAAACAAGAGAAAATTAGTTGGGCTCCAGAAGACAAGCCCGGGGTTGCTCGGGGTCCAAGGGAGCTCAGGCCCCACTTGGAAGTGCTGTCACATCACCCGAAGCGCAGGGACATTGCTTCACCTCGACCCCAGCTCCGCTTAAACCCCCAGGGGGAATAAACGGTGGCTCCCAGCCACACGCGGCCTTGTGCAACACCACCGATGCCCTGCCAACGTCCCCCTGGGGACGGCACCGGGCAGGTCCCCCCATCATGAGACGAAGGGATGGCTGCCTTGCTGGGAGGGGACGGGGACTTAGGGATGGCAGGACCTGGGCTTCTCTCCCCACTGGGGACAGAGGGAGTGCAGGACGCTCCTCCTGGCTGCGCCGGGCTGTGCAGGCAGTTTATAGCAGCAGGGAATGCAAACAAACCCGGCCGTGCCCCGCTCCCGTCAGCCGTCCCCTCCAGCTCTGCGCTGCCTTGGGGACACCTCGTTCCTGCCGGAGGTCAGGCCAGCCACCCGCCCTGTCCCCGCTGGCACAGACGGACAGGCTCCAAGGGGGGCAGTTGGACGTGGGCTGGGACCGTCCCCGCACGCCGCTCCTGCCTGGGACACCCGGTGGCTGCGGGGTGGGACCGAGCCCAGCACCACATCCAGGACCCTTCCCCGGCCCCAGCACTGGGGGCAGGACTTTCAACAGACACCAAGCAACCGTTTCCCACTCGTTCCAAAGCCTCCTTTGAGGGCTCTCCTTTTTTCCATGCTGTTTTTTTCCCTCCCCGTAGCTGTTCAATGGGTTTGGGGGCGTGCGGGATCTTCTCATTAAAACACTCAGCCCAGAAACACAGCGCGGTTTGGGCATCCCAGTGTCCTTGGGTTTGTTGTCTGCCCTGGCTCCCTGAACACCTCTGTGGGCCTGAACCCCCAAAACAGGGTTCAGGTGGATGCAAACTGCCCCCCACGCCTCCAGCGCCCCCCATCCTGCCCCACGGCGCTGCCCCCCTCCTGGGGCAGCGGTGACTCAGCCCCAGCGCCGGGTGGGTTGGTGCTGTCGGATTTTTCCAGCCGAGCCTCTTCCCCCTCCCTCTAATACCGGGCGAGTTTCTGGACTGAGCGCAGAGCTGGAACGGACGGAGCTGCCAAGCCCCAGCATCACGAGCTGGCCCCGAGCCTGGACACATCCCCGAACCCTTCCCAAATGTCGCTCCGCAATTAAACAACTGCTCACTCAAGCAGCGGGTGGGAGGGCACCCGCGGAGCCGCAGAGCCACGGCAGCTCCTTCCCAGGGAGCTGGGACCCTCCGTGTCCCTGAAAACCCCAAACCGGAGCCTAGGGCAGGCAGGGAGTTGGAGCACAGCCTCTCCTCCGCGGCACAGAGCCATCGCCGTCAGCAAGGTGCTGCTGCCCATTCCTGCCCTGTTGTAGGGTGGGGGGCCGCATCATTCCCCCCAGAATGGCGAGCTGCACTGGGTTTCTCCACAAGCAGCGCAGGCTGCCCCTTCCATGGGCTCAGCCTGGGTCTGGCACGGACCAGGAGTCACCGTCCCCCATCCCTGTCACCACCACGCATGGTGCCACTGCCGAGCTGGACCCCGCGCCACCTTCCACCCCCCCAAGGAATCAAAGCATCCTACCTGCCACCCTGTGGGCCACCAGGCCCTCCAGATTCAAGGGTTCTTCCGCTGATCTCGACAGGTCTTCGTAACTCTCCAGTCCCTTGGGGGGCATCTGGCTTTGTGCGGGGACGGTGGGGGACGGTGGGGAGGAGACGAGGAGCTGCTGGGACCCCACGGGGCTATACGAGGTGCTGAGCGGGAGGACGCTCGCCGGTGCAACGGCATGGCCGTAACTCCTCGGCTCCGGCACCGGCTGGTAGCTGTAGGGTGTGTAGGTTTCCCGGTACTCGTGCACGATGTAGTCTGGCTCCATCGTGCCTCGTCCCATGGGAGCTAGTGGGCCGGGAGAGTAGGCTTTGGCCAGGGGATCGGAGCCCACGGGGGTGCCGAAGGACCTCGGCTGGGCCACCTGCGGGGCCGGCTGGGCATAGTGACTGGCAAGCGGCTGCGCCGAGAGCGAGGAGAGCAGGGCGGCCGGCTTGTCCGGGCGGGCGGCCGCGGGGACGCTCTGCGACTTGTGGACGGCGGGCGCGAGGTCCAGCATGAGGACGTCGAGCGCTTCGATGGACTGCTCGATCTCCCGGCGGGATGGCGCCCGGGGGAACTCGGGCATGCTGTGGCTGTGCGGGGGCACCGGCTGCAGCGGGCTGGGCTGGGGGCTGCAGCTGGACAGGCTGGGGCTGTGGCTCTCCAAGCCGCCGTCCTGCAGCCGGGAAGGTGGCCGGCTGCCGCCTTGCTGCTGCCAGGAATTCAAGCCCCGCTGCACGGCCTCCCGGCTGCTGGTGCTGCGAGCAGGGGCTTGTGGCAGTGCCGGGTTCGCTTCGTATTTGGCCGTCCCGACGGCCGGGAAGGACTGCGAGCGGTGGGCGCCAGGAAGGTCATAGCCGTACACGTAGGTCTGGGGCGCCGGGGGCTGCAGCCAGCCTGGGGAGGCCGTGGCTGGTGGCCGCTGCGGGTAGGCGGCCAGGTGCTCCTGCGCAGATGCCGAGGGCCGCAAGTGAGCCAGCGGGTCACGGAGGTGGTGGCCCACCAGGGCGTTCTGGTTGCCGTAGGGGTAGGTGCCGTTGGAGAGCGGCTCGGCCTCATAGAGCCCCTCCTTGAGCATCTTCTCAGCCCCGTTGTAGCTCGCCGGCCCGTTGGGCAGGGAGGAGAGGCTGCCCACCCGCGGTGCCTCGTGGTACCCGGTCTCGCTGGCGGTGGTGGTGCCGTCCAAGGAGGACAGCGTGCCCAGGCTGCCCACGCTGTGCCCGTCCTGGTTGGGCAGCTCGTCGTCCAAGATATCCGTCTCCCGCTCGGCCACCAGCGGCACGGCACCGCCGTTGACGTGCACCTGGGCCGGCACCACGTGGCGACCCGGCACGGCGGGCGCGCGCGCGGGCACGGGGCCGGGCACGTGGTTGTGCATGGGCGCCGCGCTCTCCAAGCCGAAGCCGACGAGGAGACGGTCCAACTCCCGCTTCTCCTCGGGGCTCAGCACCGTGTGGCCGCCGGGCGCCCCGGGCGCCCCCGGCTCATCCGTCCGGTCGGTCTTGGTGGAGGCGGTGGAGTTGCCCGAGTCGCTGCTCACCGACAGCGTGTGCTCGACGTGGTTGGGAGTTGCCGAAAGAGGGAGGCGGGCGGCGTTGACGGCGCCGGTGCTGCCGTGCAGGGAGTCTTTCTTCTTCACTTTAGCGTAGAGGCTCCCGTCCAGGGGCCCTTGCGTGTGCCCAACCTCTGCAAGGGGAGAAACGAACACGAGACCCCAGATCAATGGCTGGCTCGCTGCACGGAGCTAATGGGTCCCATTAGCCGGTGGTTTCGATCTCTTCCGTGCCGCCGTAAGGCATAGCTACCAGCATCGCCGTCTCCTCTGCACCCTCCGCAATCCCGCAGGCGCCACCATGCACAGACACCGGGGCCGGACCCCCTCCCCGTGCCCCCGCGGCTGCACGGCCCTGGCTCCGCGCGCCGTCCTTCCCTGCCCCGCAAGCACCACATGCTCCGCCGACATCCAGCAAACACCCCCCCGGGGCCGTGCAAAGTCCGTGCAGTTCTCCTCCTGGGCCCGTCGATGGGGAGGGTCAGGGCTGCCGGTACCGTGGGCTGTTGCCTAACCGCTGCCCCATGGCTCTGCGGGGCTCAGCCTGCACCCAAAGGGCCACAGGGCATCGGGGGGAGAGCGGGGGCTGTGGCAGTGCGCATACACAAGCCTTAGGAGACAGGGGGAGGCAGTGGGGATCTGGCCTCACGGTTCTCTGTGCCTCCAGCTGGATGGCTGTTCTCGGCCCAGGGATGGAGGGCAGTTGAACCAAGCACCCACCTTTCCCCTTCCCATGTGCTCCAACCTCCCACTCCCCTCCCAGGCGATGCACGGACCCAGACAGCCACCCATCCTTGACATTTTCTTCCCTGGCTACAGAAAGGCTCCCACCCTTTCTGGTCTTTCAGGGTGGGTGGATCTGCTCCGGACCTTCTCTCACGGCCGGACACTTCCCCAGAGCTCCCACACATGCAGCATTTCTGCCCAGCCCTGAGCACACGGCGTCTCCTCCCTGGGGAGGCACCAGACACCCCACAGCTCGAAGCACCATCACCCAACAACCCCACCGCGACATCCCGCAGCCAGCTCCGCAGGGCACACATCCTGCTCCGAGCTCCCCAGCTCCCACAGCCACCAGTTTCAACCTTTAAAGCTTCCCAAAGGGGTTGCCCAGCTTTCGGGGACGCAGCGAGGACCCCAGGAGCCCAGCCACCAGGGTGGCATTGAGGACAGTCCCCCCCCTCGCCGTGCCCGTTCCCCCCCCAGCAGCACGCACGGCACCGGCTGGGCTGCAGACTCTTGTTTTTCCAGCTCCCCGCCGAGGTTTCCTGGAAGGGGCTGCGAGCAGCGTTAAACACTTTCTTTTGGAGGAAAAAATGACTCTTCTCTGGCCGGGGGCCAGGCGGCTGACTCAGGAGCGGAAGACGGCCCTAATGCGATAGTGTGAAATCAGAGCGCTCCTATCTGCGAGCAAAACACTTCCGAAAGCGAGCCCCCGAGCCGGGGTGCGGGGACAGCTTACCGGGTCCCTGCCTGCCTGCGGGGACACCCTCGCCCCCCGCCACGACCCCTCCTCGCCATAAATACCGCCCGGCACACGACCTACCGAGCCGGCCTGTTCCCGCCCCGGAAAGAGCCCCCTTGATGCCGATTTTCCGCTCCCGGCTCCCTGCTGGCAGCCCAGGGAGCCCTGGCCTCGAAGATGCCCCAGGGCAGCAGGGACAGCGGGGTCTCCTCCGGGCACCCAGCGTGGAGGGATGAGGACGTGTCCGCGACTTCTGCCGGAGGCTCGGCGCTCCTCGGTGCGCCCAGCGTAGCCAGGAACCGGCAGCGGTCGAGTCGGCCACCCCTCCCGTAGCAGGGAAAGGGGGAAGAGAGGGAGGGAATCCCTTCCAGGGGAGGGAGAAAGGAAAAAGCAGCGTGTCCAGGGGCCGCGTCAACGCCGGAGAGGCTGAGACATCGGCTGGAGTCAGGACATCGCCCAGCCCTCCCGTCTGATGGCAGCAGCGGGTGCTGGCCAGTCCCGGGAAATAGGGCAAGAGCCGAGGGGGGCTGGGATAAATAGGGCAAGGGAATGGAAAGGAAAAGGGAATAAATAAATATAAATGAAAGCACGTGGCTCTGAGGGAAAAAATAGATGAGAAAGGCTTTAATTAGGCTGTAGGCTGGGAACCGCCCCACGGCTGGGCGAAACGTCTCGAAAGCGGGGTCAGCATGGGGCACAGCTCGTGGCGGGGCAACAGAGCTCCGAGCGCCCGGTCCCACCCGCCCTGGACCCTCCAGTTAAACGGGGACACGGGGATTTGGTGACCCCCAAGAGCAGCACCAAGCGAGGAAGGGGCCTTTGGTCAGGCCCCCTCTGGTCCCCCGTTCTGTTCTGCCCCATACCTGCCTGCGCACCCCGTCCTTGTCCCCACGCATCCCCTGGGCTCTGATGACAAGAGGTGACTGCCTGCTGCCCCCTGCCACCTCCCCACGCCACCCCGGGCCACGCTGTGACAGCTGCCTGTCACTCGTCACCTGAGAAGTTGAGCAAACTCCCCCAGAAAGCAACAAGGGAAGGGGTACGGGCTGCCTCAGGCAGTGCAGATGTCCCCAAAACAGCGGGACGCCAGGTCCCCGTTTGCAACGTGGTTGCAGCTCCCCGCAAGGTCAGGCTCCGTCCCTGAAGGTCAGCGCAGCTCCAGCCTGACAGGGCCAGGTTTGCCCAGGCTCAGCCCCTGCTGCAGCTCGGGGAGAGCCTGGGGGAGCCGCCGAGCCCAGCCCTATGGCCCCGCTCGCCTCCCCGGCACAGCGATGCTCTGCCCTCTCCCTCCCCGTCACCCTGCAGCTCAGACCGGGAGAAAACCCCAAACCCGGTCTACAACAAGTGGCAAGAGGGCGGGGGCTCAGCCCGGTGGGTGGAAGAAGGACCCCCCCGTTCCCAAATCCCTCACGCCCAGCGGGGTGCACCTCGCAGCACCGTGCGCCGGCGCAAATCCTGCCCGGGGCTCCGCGCTCGTGTAAAGGATGAGGCTGGGGCACCGCCACGTCTCCCCTGGTCCAGCAGCATCCCACCTGCTGCCTCTGCCTCCAGGCAGGTCCGCGGGGTCTCAGGACCCTCCGTAGGATGGAGGAGCCAGGCTGAGTCCCACGGGAAGAGCTCAGCACCCCCCCCTCCCCAGCTCTGGTTTCACCGTGTGCCCAGATAAGATGGCAAGAAGTAATCCCAGCCCCTGAGCCAGGGGTCACCGCGGCCATAAATCCCCCCCCCCCCGCCCCAGCCCTCCACCCCCAGCCCGTCCGGCTCAAAGAAAAGCAGAGTCAGGACTTACCAAAGGGCACAGGGAAGAAAAGATCCCGGGCGAAGAGAAGGAGCGGGCGGCAAAATCCCTTTCCTTCGCTCCTTCCAGCACCAGAGCCTTCCAGAGGAGCTGGCGCGGCGGCAGCTCGAGCGGCGTCCTTAGCCGGCTCCGTGCGTCCGTCCAGGACAGGAGCCGACGGCCGGGGCTGGCTTTGGCTGGCGTTTGTCCCTTTGGCTTTGCTTTCCCTCTATGCAGAGCTATTCCCTCCCCAGCGCCGCGTCCCCGGGGCCAACTTCGGGGCACCCCGAGCGCAAGGGGGGGACTGGAGGGGGGCTCAGCCCCAGGAGCTGGACGCAGCGGCGGGGAGCGAGGGGGGGACGGAGGAGAGGAGGCAGAGGGATGGGACAGAGGAGGCTGGAGGCGAGGACGGAGGAGGCTGGAGGCGAGGAGGTGTCGGATCCCTCCCCTCCGCCCAGACCACACCGGGGAGAGGCAGCGGGGAGGTGGCTGGGGGCTGCCGGCACCGAGCCCCAGCCCCGGTTAACCCGGCGAGGGGCGAGACGCCTCTGAGGGAGGGCAGGGAGGGCAGGGAGGACAGCCGCCGGACAGACAGACGGCTTCTAGTTATGAATATTAACTACTTCCTCCACCACGAGCAGCGCTGCAGCGCGTTAACCATTTCCTAGGCACCACGGACGGACGGACGGACGGATGGACAGCCTCCCCGAAAGCGAGACGGACGGCCTGGCCACCCCCCAACCAGGCACAGAGCATCACCCCGCTGGAGGAGACCCCAGCCCCTTGGGGACCCCCCAGCCTGAGCCCCCCAGCCCTGCCCAGCTCCCACGCCATGTCACACCTGTCCCCAGGAAGCTAGGACACGTTTTGGGTGGGAGGGGGGTGTCCTTTCGGGCCCCCCAGGATGCTTTGAAGAGGCAGAGGGGGGACTGCAGACCCAGAAGTCTTGCTGGAGTCCTGAGTTTCTCCATCACAACTAAACGCCCAGCTCAAGAGGAGCAGAAACCCCTGGCGGCGAAGCCCCTGACCCCTTCCCATGGCCACACCATCTGCCAAACCCGACCCAGTTTTGCAAATCCCCTTCCCAGCCCTCACCGCCGCACACGACCCCTGCCCCCAGCCGTGCCAGCCTGCACGGCACGCAGGGGACAGCGCTGCTTCAGGGACACGTATGGCACCCCCAGTCCCTGCACCCCACAAAAACCCCATGCCGGAAAGACCCTGCCAATTCGCTAGCCCGGGTGGTGGCGGCAGGCACTCGAACACGGCGGGGTCCTGTCTGGGAGCCGGGTGGGACAGAAACCCCCTTCCCCCTCACTTCTCCAGCTCGATCCAAAACGCAAGGCTCCCTCCACTCCATTCCCCCCAAAATGAACATTTCCCACGTTCTCGTTTCCAGCCAAGCCCCCGACTCAGAGCCCTGTGTCCTCCAAACAGTGGCACGCACCAAGCTGGCATCCTTGCAAACCTTGTTTTGCTCGCTTCACACCTTTTTATTTTTTTCCCCCGGGTCCCACAGCTCTGGGCACCCATGGGAGGGCAGGCCAAGGACCCCAAACACGCACACCTGCCCCAGCAGGTTTTGACTTTAAGGACTCCTTAAAGGAGAAAGAGAAGGGGCTGAGCTTCCAGTGCCTGCCGGGCACCCAGCCCACATCCCTGGTGTGAGCCCTGCTGGCCTGGAGCCCCGCAGTCCCTGCTTCTCCACCCCAAAATATCAGGTCAGAGGACAGCCCCTGCCTTGCAAGCAGCTGCCGGCTTGCATGCCCAGCCCAAACATCCAGCCGAGCCCGCGGATGCTCCAGCATTTCCCCCCACGGGGAATAACCCGAAGGAAGGAGGACAGCCTCCCCACGGACCCAGCTCCAGCCTAGCCGGGTCCCCGCTGACCCAGGAGCAGGGTGCGAGCCCTGTGTGCCCCCCAAAAACCCACCCGCCGAGCCCTTACCTCGCGGCGGTCGGAGCGCAGGGCGGCGGAGATGGGCGGGCTGGGGAGGGGGAAGCGGATTCCTTCGGCTTTAGTCAGCTGGCGAAGGCGAGAGCAGAGCCAGCGGCTCCCCTCCCCGCAGAGCCCGGCCAGGGGACGGAGCCAGCCGCGGGGGGAGCGCCGCAGCCCGGCAGCTCCACGATGGCTTTAACAGCCCCGGCCTGGCCCATTTGGCTCCCCGCCTCCGCGCGCCCCGGCTCGCCCGCTCCTCCGCGCTCCCCGTCCGTCCTGGTGGCCCCCCCGGAGGCAGGATCCGGCCCCGCCGTGGGAGATGTTCCCCATGGGGGTGCCCAGCAAGACGCCCGCCCCGCCGCAGCGGGGACAAACCCGCGGCAGTGACCCCCTCTGGGGACGTGGGGACCCACGGAAAGGTGCAGCACTGGTGTCCGCCACCCTGTTCCCAGCACGGGACGGGGAGACGAGGCAGGAGGAGGAGGGCACCGGCATAACCCCAGGAGGTTTCGCAGCCAGGGCTGACCTGGGGAGCTGGTGCCCCCCGTCCGTGCCCCCCCAGACATCCCATCCCCTCC
This sequence comes from Anser cygnoides, assembly GCF_040182565.1. Lineage (NCBI taxonomy): Eukaryota > Metazoa > Chordata > Aves > Anseriformes > Anatidae > Anser > Anser cygnoides. Next base: position 31,847,525 of record NC_089878.1, read on the forward strand.
ATCCCGGCCAAAGGGTACACCAGGAGGGGAGCGCAAGCGCGTGAGCGCGGCCGAGCCCGGCGCCAGCAGCATTACTCAGGTGGGGATTTAGCAAGTCCCCTGCAGATGTTGGGCTTGGCCCAGCCTCGGCAGCCCCGGTCCCGGCCTCGGCACAAAGCGGGGCCGGGCAGGGCTGGCCCGCAGCGGGGCCGGGGCTGGTACGGAGGAGGGAGGCAGGGGAAGGATGGACAACGGGTGCAGCGGGGCGAGTGGGTCCAAGGGGCTGTGGTTACGGGGAGCTGCTGGGTTGGAGACACATGCGTGGCCTTTTGGCACCACCTCGCACTGCCCCAGGGTTGTCCCAAGCCTGGTGTCCCCCCACTCTGCGCCACCGCCATTACGTATCCAGCTTTGCCCACCTGCCCCAAAACTTCCTCGGCAGCAATCCTCCAGCAAGCTGCAAAAGCGGCAGCGCTGCTACAGCTTGGCCCCGCCAGGAGAAGCAACGAATCCTTCATCCACCTTGGACCGGATCATGTGAACCCCAAAAACAGCCGCGGGGAAGACCCACCGCAGCAGTGACTGCTGCCAGAACGCTGGTGGGAACTCGTCACGGAGCAAGCACCAACCCCACAGCCCCGCTGAGGAGGACGAAGGAGGGCAGGCGGAGCCACCAGCCGCTAGTGCCACGCGGGGACAGATGACGTGTGGCAGGATGGGGACGGGGGGTGTCCCGGCACACCCCGCTTTCACAGACTCCCACGGGGCAGCCCTGGGCCAGGCGGGCAGCAGGGACCTGCAGAAGGCCAGCAGGGGGGTTCGCGGAGCAGCCCGTGCCTGGGTACCCTCTGTGCCAGAAAGCCAGACATGGGGGTTCAAACCCCCCCTGCCATCCTCCTGCCCCTTGGGGCCCGTCCCCCCCCCCCCCCATCCCACCCAGCTCAGCACCCCCTCGGTGCCCAGCCTGGTCCCCAAGCAGAGCCACGGCGAGGGTGGCGGGTGCAGGGGCCGGCGGAGACGCGGCGCGGGGCGGGGGAACCCACCGGTTCGCGGGTGATCCCGACTTCCCTGGCTGCCGCCTCCTCCGGGAGCCTTCGCCGGGCGGCGGGGAGCGGCAGTGGCAAAGGAACGGCGCGGCGGCTGATCCCACCCCGGCTCTGGTCCCGTCCCCCCCCCACACCTCGTGCCAGCCTCGGTCCCCCCCCCCCCCGCCCCACCGCCGCCGCCGCTCGCTCGCGCCTGGTGTGCCAAAAATGCCGGCGTGCGATTCCCTGCCCAAATAAGGCCAGAACAACCATAAACACGGACCCCTCGCACCGCCGCCTCGCACACCGCCGGCCCCGATCCCGGCCCCATGGCGCACGTGGGGGCCCCCGCGGCCCCCCGCGGCCGCCCTGCCGGCCTGCCCACCCGCTGGAGCCGCCGAGAGCGAGGGAGGAAGGAAACCGAGCTGGAGAGGGGGGAAAGAGACAGCAAAACCGTGCTGGCTCCCAGTTTCCACCCAGACAGGAGGCTCTCCACCAAAAGCCAGCGGGAGGAGGATCGGGGGGGTCTCCCTACTCCATGGAGACCCCACAAGGGGCAGAGCTGTGTGCCCCCACCCCAAAGGCAGCCTGCAGGAGACAGCTGCCAGGACGAGACCCCTGCGGGGACGGGACGGGCGAAGCCACCCAGGCTCCCACCCTGCACAGCCGGTGACCTTCAGGGAAGCCGGGGACCGCAGCTGTCCCTGCCCCAGGGACGTCTGTGTGGATCAGGCCAGGAAAGTTCAGGCATCTGCTCGGCCACAGGTGCTTTGGCCACCGGGACGCAGGCCCGGCACCCTCAATATATATAAAATACAAGCACGCCCTGTCCCTGGCGAGCAGGCGAGGGCAGCCAACATGCAGCAGCCAAGCAGGGGCTCGGGGGCCTTCTCCCAGCTCCAAGCAGACAGTGCGGGGACAGCGAGGTGTCCTCGTCCCCAGCAAGGGGAAACCGAGGCACGGCAACATCCCGGTGGCCCCGGCAGCCGCCCGCGGCCCTGACCTTTCTCCAGGTGCTTGGCAGGCAGCGGCGGCTCGGCCCAGGCTCCCTCGGCGCTGTCCTCGCGCTGGATGTTGAAGTTCTCGTAGGAGTCCCAGCGGATGAGCGGGTCGGAGGTGTTGTAGTCCACGGAGACGCTGGGCCCGTTCTCCAGGTGCTCCATGCCTGGGAGGACGAGGGACTGTCAGTCGGGACGGCATGGGTGGGATGGGGTGAGGGAAAAAGGGGGAGGCACGTGGGGTAAGGCAGGAGCGTCACGGACGGGGCTTTCTCCCTCATTTGGGAGACAATTGGAGGGGCACCCAGGGTGTAAATATAGGAACGGGGGCACCAAGAGGGACAGATGGGCTGGGGGGTACATCAGGACGCACAGACAAGGTGTACGTGGCTGGCTGGGGCTTTTGGGGTTGCCTGGGGACAGGCAGACGGACTGACAGAGCGTGCCTAGGGCTGGGCTTTTTGGGGCAGGGAGCCCTCCTCGCAGGGTGAGCCGGCCGTACCTTGGATCTTCTCGGGGCCGTAGGAGAACACGAACTCCACCTTCCCGTACTCGGGGAAGCGGTCATCTGGCAGGGAGAGAGCAGAGCAAAGGGACCATCCCCATCTGTCCCACCAACCACACACGGACGAGCACCCCAAATGTGCCCAAAGCTGCCCTGGCCAGCTCAGGGGCAGGAGCTGGTAAAGGTTTTCCTTGGGCAACGATGCCCAGATTTGGGATTTATGATGCTGTCACCAGCCAGGATGGGTTGCGCTCCCCATCAGCGGGGTGCCCAGCCATCCCAGCAACGGGAGCAGCCTCAGAGCCACAGGAGGAGCTGAAAAGTGGCAGAAGGGAGGAGGGAGACGCCGCGGCGGGCAGCGCGGTTACCTCTGAACGCCTCGTCCAGGTCCTCCTTGCCGAAGACGATGTCCAGGTCGTGCACGGCGCACGTGTGGAACTGCACGCGGAAAATCACGTCGCGGGTCGGGCTGCGAAACTTCTTGTGGTAGCACTTGAGCTGCGGGAGAAGCAGAGATCAGGACGAGTCCCCCCGCTACCAGGATCCCCCGGGACACGAGGAGCACCGGGAGGCCGAGCGGGGGACGGGCTCCTTACCAAGATATCGCCCTTCAGCAGCAGCCCGGGCTCGATGGTGATGCAGATGCCCGTCTGGCTGTCCCCTTGCACGTTGCTGCGGAGAGGGACAGCATGTGGACACGAGCGGCGGCGCAGAGACCTCACAGCACCCTGCCTCCTCCTGCCCCTTCCATCCCAGGAGCTGCCCCCCTGCCTCAGTTTCCCCTCCTGCACCCCACAAACACCCCGGGGGGCTGCCTGCGAGCGGTGGCATCAGTTTTTGGCGCTGGGGGAGGCGGGAAGAAGGGTGTTGGATTTCACAGGCGAGATAAACCTGGAGTTTATTACCGGCGTCCCATAAACAGTCTATTAAAAGCCGAAAGGCGAGGCTGGGGTGGCAGTAAATCTCGGCTAATGGGGGCGCTCGGCCTGCAGGGAAGGGAGATCCCGGTTCAGGGGGTGAGGTGGGAACACCCCAAAGGCGAGGGGCTCTGCTCCCCCTGAGGGGGCCCCCCTGCAGGCTGGGTGTGGGGCCAGGCGCTGGGGGAACCCGCAGTGGGATGTAGGCAGCTGGGGAAATGAGCCCCTTTGCCTTCCCCTGTGCCTGCTCCCTGGGACCCCGGGGCTGGTGGGGTTGGGAATGGGGGCACAGACCCTGCCCCGGGTGGCAGCACTGGGAAATGGTGTGGGGGTAAATAGTGGGGAGGTGAAATTGTGGGGAACTCTTCCTTGGGATGAAGAGGAAGGCCACTGTGGGGGCTCTTCACAGCGATCTTCTCCGCACCCAAGGGATGGGGATGCGGGATGGGGGGCTGGCGGGGTGTCAGCCCTATAGGATTCCTATAGGGAGGGAGAACCAGCGCTGGGAGGGTGCCTCGTGTCACGGCACGTCGGTCTGTAGCCCCACGGGAGCTCTTGGGGCAGGAGGAGCATCCCTCTGGCCAGCGGGAGGAGGAACGTCTCCGTGTGTCTCCGTGTCCCCAGGGAGGGCGAGGTGTCCCCAGCCCCAGGCTCCGCACAGCCCCAGGCTCCCTCTGCTGATGTGCAGAGTCACTACAGCCCCCCCCCCAAGCAACACGGCCCAGGCCAGCCCAGTATGGCCCAGTATAACCAGTTACAGCCTCTAAGAAAACCGGGAGCTTCTTTTTTGTCACCCAAGGAACCGGGGGGAACCAAAAGGGCTAAGCACTGGGACCGCAGGGGACTTGGTCTTGAATGTCCCCATCTCCCCCCAGCTGCGAGCCCCCCCCCCCGCCCCGAGCTGGGCAGGGATAGTTACTAGATCCCCGAGGTGTAGACGGGCTGCATGGCCTGGTAGATCTTCAGGAAGGGCCGGCAACCTGGAAGACATCAGCGGGGGAGAGAAGGCGCGTTGTTAGCCGGCGGGGCGGAGGGGCCGGGGCAGGGCTTAGTCACGGGGTAGAAATCCAAACAGGGATGGAGCCAAGGCAAACAGCCGCTCCCCGCCTCGGCCAGCCCGCACCGGTGGGGCCGCCAGCCGCGGGCAACATCTGGGGCTGCGGTGGGGTGGGCAGAAAGGGATGCTCGGGGCTGGATGGGGCCGGGAAAGGTGGGAGCCCCCGCAGCCCGGCTGGGTGCTGCAGGACCGGTGCGGGGCTGGGGGCTGGAGCCGGATGCTCCCCAAGCAAGGCATCCCCTCCCAGAGCCCCGGTGGCACTGCACCTCCCGCCCAAACCCCATTGCTAAATGGGAGGAGGTAAAACCGGAGAGGGAAAGGGTTCAAAAGGCCTGGGAAATTGTGGGAAACGTCGCCCCTGGAGAACAAGGGGGCTGCACGGGGCTGGGCTGGGGGGAGCTGGGGGCACGTACCGCCTTTGGACTCGAAGTTGGGGATGCCGTGCATGATGACGTGGTGGAGGAAGAGGGGCTTGTTGTTCATCTTGATGCTGCCGGACAGCAGCCCGCTGAAGTAGTGGATGTACCTGCAGGGGGGACGGGCAGGTCGGGGGCCGTGCCGCAGCGGGGCAGCGCCCTCGGCCCCCCCCCCGCCACAACCACGGGGCAAAACCTGGGCTGTGACCACACGCCAGGACCCACCTCCTCTGGGAGGGCTGTCCCACCGGCACCACCTTGTCCTCGTAGAAGCGCTTCATGGCAAACCTGTCCAGAGCCTGGTCGGCGCTGCGGGGACGAGGGGTAGGTGAGGGGAAAAGGGAGGCGGTGGCACCGGCACCGTCCCCGCCTGGGGGGCAGCGGGTCGGGGTGCCCCGGGGCCGGGTACCGCTCTCACCTGGCTGAGATGTTGCTGTAGTGCATGTAGGCCGCCACCACCACCCCCAGCCGGCCGCGGTTCCCCTGTGACAGCAAAAAGGGACGTCACGGGGGTGGCGACACCCGTCGGCACCCACACTCCATCCCACATAAACACACGCGACCGTGCTGGCCCCCGCACACCGAGCCACAAACCACGGGCTCCCTGCACCCCTTGGCGTGCTCAGCCCCAGCCCTGCAGCCCCCCCCCGTGTCCCTCCCCGCTTTGGGGACGGGCTCCAGCCCACCTTGTTGTGCAGCACCACCACGTTGTGACCCGCCGCGTTGAGCCACGTGTCCATGGCTTTGCAAATGCTGCAGATCTTCTCCAGCGCCGGGGTGTGCAGGTCGGGCCACCCGAAATCCAGCACCTGGGAGAGGAATTGGGGGGGGGGGGGGGGGGGGACACAGCCGGGGGTCACATCCACGCCGAGCTGTGCCCCCTCTGCAGTCTCCAGCGGGTGTGTGAAGCCCAGGGCAAGGGCACAGGGTGGGGAAAAGGGACAAATGCCACCGCGGTGCCCTGATGCCTCTCCCAGCCTCTCTGCCATGACCCTGTGTGCGGGGGGGTGCTGGGGGCCCCAGATCTTAGCCCCCCGCAGGGCGCCCAGCTCAGCTGCCCTGGGGGTCCCCACGTTCCCAGGGATGGGGACAACGCTTCAGGGGGAAGCAAGGGAGGTCTCCAAGAGGTGCCAGCTCGGGCTGGTGGGGGCAGTCCTGGTGCTCTTCCCCGGGCTTTCCCTCCCCTGCCCCTCCACCAGCTTGCAGGGGGTGGCTGTTCCCCCCCCCAGCAGCTTGCAGCTGATCCCACGGATGGCCCGGCTGCCCTGCCCCAGTCCCCAAAGCCCCCTGCTCCCCGCAGGCATGACCCACCTTGGGGTGAAGCTTGCTGATGTCATGTCTCCGCTCGGACAGATTGAAAAGCTTCAGGGAAGAGGAAAGACAGAGTGAGGGAACACCTTCCTCCCCAATAACCCTCCCACATCTTCCTCACCCCCGAAGCCTCCCCAGATTCCCCCAGGAGAGATTTTCCCGGACACATTAACCCCAGTAACGCCTTGCCACGGGGCACTGCAATGGCCAAAAATTCACGTGAGGTCCAAAAGGGACCAGAGAGCTTTGACCCAGCCCCTTTCCCAGGCGGGCAGGGCCCCTCACCACGTAGTTGTCCCCGTGCTTGGACTTCAGCATGTGGGCCACCTCGCGGAGGTTGCTGCGGAAGTTCTGCTCCTCGGCCGCGCTGGGGTAGGAGACGGCGATGATGCGCTCCGTGATGTACACCAGGTCCAGCTCGCAGCTGCTCTCCATCGCCGCCGTCACGCTCATGCTCCTGGGCGAGGGAGGGGACCGCCGTCAGGACGTGGCACCGAGGGGACACGGTGACACTCCCCGCCCGGCACGGCCATTTGGGTTAAGGGGCATGGGCTGGGACAGGTGGGGACGCAGGGGTCGGGCTTCCCGTGGGTTTTTCCCCGCTCCCAGGTGTCGTTGTGTCCCCGCCACCGCAGGTCCCCATCCCCATGTGGTCCACGAGGCGCACGTGGACTCTACCTGGACGTTTTGCGGCGTGACTGCCCGCTCCTGGGGGATTTCGTGGTGTCCTAAAGAGCCAGAGAGGAAAAGCGAGTTATTGCTGTGGCTCTGGAGTGGCCGAATGTCCCCAGATGCAATGCCAAGGCTGGCGCATCCATCCCCAGCACGGTGCCCTGTAAGGGCCAAAGGTACCGCTGTCACCAAGTCCCATCCTGGGGGCATCCCGGTGGCACCAAGCACCCCATTGCGCTGCCATCCCTGCCACGGACACAGCAAAGAGCAGGGTCACCGGGCACGATGGGGACAGTGCGATGGCACCAGGTGACAGCAGGGGACGGGGCAGGCTTGCAGCCCACAGGAGGCTCGCGTGGCCAGGCACCGCCGTTTGCTTTGGCCCCGGCTCCACCACGCCGAACGCCGGGAGGAAATGTTTGAGCTCTCAGAGCAGGAAACTTCTATTTATGCATGTTCTCCGGCCTCAAGAATTTCATCTGCAGCCGGTTTGTTGGGCGACTTCGTGACCTCAGCCGAAAAACAAAGCAGGGTTTCCAAAAAAAACCGCTAAGGGAAAACACGCTCACACCTCATTAGTTTTAGTATCTCCCGCTAACAAGCAGGAGTCCTTTAAAGGCTCATCTCACACGGGCAGCACCTCCCGAGCCCCGGGAAGGACCTGAACCCCATCCACAGGAGGATGCAGAGCTGCAGGACATGCCACCACCCTCCGGGGGGCTGCAGCTCCAGCTCGGGACACGGCAGCGCAGCCTTCACCCACCCTGTGGGGTCCTGGGGCACGACCCAGCCCGGGGCAGGTTTGGCGACGTGCAACCAACATCACCTCCCGCTGCGGCTCCTGCGTCCCCAGCCGGTCCCATCAAGGTCACGGTGCCCGGTGGAGCTCCATGGGAGGCCTGGGATGGCCAACGGCCTCCCCGATGAGCTGCCTGGGGGCTCAGCACCCCTGCCCGAGCCCTTGTGGGTGCCCGTGTTACTGAGCCCTGCTAGAGGGGCTGGGTGGAATTGGTGCCGCAGAGACCCTCAGGAGCAGGGACCTGGGGTCCCCATCCAAACCTGCCTCCCCCTCCTGTCACCTCTGCATGTCCCCAGGCTCTTGGCACCATCCAAAACCCACAGGTCTCACCTGCCTCCAGCCACTGGCAGGGGGACGTGAGCCACAAGCGAGGCAGAAAGACCTGGAAACTCCCCAGGAGAAGCAAAGCCGGCAAAGAGGGCTCCTGGCTCCCCACTGGACTTTCCCAGCTGCGGGTTCTCTCTCTCCTGTTCATCAAGGGCTGGAGACATGACCCGAACCACCGCAGGGATGGGACAGCAGCCTCCCAGGTGAGGAAGGCTTTCATCTCCTCTTCCTCACGGCAACCACCATCCTCCGTCCCCACCGGGGCCCGCTCCATCCCAGCCCCGGTGCGCGCGGAGGCAGGCGAGCAGGGGGAAGCCGTCTGCGTTGACTTTGGCAGGGCGTTTGTCTACACTGTCTTAGCAATTTCATGTCCACAGATTAAATAACGTATCCCCAGCTCTTGGACAGGAAAGCCGGCTTTGCGGCAAAAGCCCCGGCCTCCTCTCCAGGGCCTCTCCACCGGGCTCTGCCACCGCCTCCGCCGCTCGCCCCGGGCACGTCCCTTAACCTTCGGCACGGCCCCCGGCTGGGGGGTCCCGGCAGCACTGGGAGGGCCTCAGGAGCAGATTGAGGGGTTCTGGCAGCGGGATGGTTTGCGGCGAGAGGGCAGGCACGAGAGATCCCCAGCAATGTCTCGAGGAGGAGGCCAGCCTCCTCCGGCACGGGGCACTTACCGGGGTGTCCGCCTGCTGGGTGATGCTCTCCCCTGGGGACGGCTGCGGGCAGACAGGCAGGAGGAGGGGGGGAACGAGGGAAAGGAGACAGAGAGAGGGAGAGAACGGGAGAGAGAGGGTGAGAGACACATGCACACACACATATAGAGTGGAGGCCGGGGTCAGAAGTTCCCCCTGGCTATTTCTGGCCCTTCCTAGGAAGCGCTCCGCAGTGCCGTTTCCTTCCCTGCCCGCGCCCCCGTGGGAAGAACGTGTCCGTTCTTCCTAAAAGCCGGGAATCCCTCGAAACCCAAGCGTGGCACTGGGGCGACGCGGAGCCCTGATGGGGTCGAGGGCGCTGCCCCCCTGCCTCGCGGCGGCTTGCCCCCCACGGGACTGCAGTCACGGATGGAGAGCACCCAGCCCCGCCGCGGCACCCACACCCCAATGCCCCTTCTGCATCCCCCGGGGCCAGACCCCCCAAAAGGGACGCTTCCCACATCCCTCCTCGCCCCACAACCCGCGGGGGGGCCGGGAGCGCTGCGGTGATTTGCAACAAGGCAAGCAGCCCCCAGACTCAGCCGTGCCCCCCCAAAGCAGGCGCTGGGCGTTGTAGGGCCACGATGCGACGGAGAAAACAACGGCACGAGCCCCGCACTCTGCCTGGCCGCGGGCCACCCCTCTGCACAGCTCCCTGAGATAAACGTGGTGCTGTGGGAGGAGGGGGAGGGTCCCCGGCAGGGGATGCTCAGGAAGGGGCAGGTTTGGTGAGATGTCTCCTGCGGCCTCTGGAGCTTTGAAAAGGGGCTGGGGCCAGGGGAGGGCAGTGTCCAGACCGCAAGGATAGGGGCAGGGGACAGATCCCACTGCCTGGTTGGGGTGCTTGGGGGTGGCACAGCAAAAGGACCCAGCTGGGCAGCTCATGGGGGTCTCGGTCCTGGGACCAGGGGCACAAAGCAGACCCCAGGACCGGGCTGTGCCTCCCTGCTGAGCAGGGGGCAGCGCTGCCACTTCCAGCCCTGGCAGCGGGGCAAACCCATTTCGATTTCCTCCCGAAGCCGCAGTAACGGTCCCAGCTCGAAGCCAACACGTTTTTGCCAACGATAAGTGCCCGAGGCGGTGCAGGCAGAGATCAAACCCAGGGCAGATAACCACGGCGGGGCCCTGCTCACGCGCTGCCCTTGTGAGCTGGCAGGGGGCCGTGCTGAGCATCCTCTGTGCCACGGGGTGCCCGGTCGGGGCCCCTGGGGGGCACAGGCACCCGGCACCATGCCAGGCTGCCCAGAGCCCTGCCGTGCCTGGCACAGCATGGCAAGGAGCACGGCTCCAGCCCTGCTCCCCCCACGCTGGGGGGACTGGCTGTTGGGGTGGGAAGGGTTCATGTCACCCCAGATGCCCCAGAGCCTCCATCCAGCTCCGTGCACATCCGTCTGCTCATAAACGGCCCCAGGAGGGACAAAAGAAGCAGGGTGACAATAGCAAGGGACGCTAACGTGCGGCCTTGGGCGCCCGCAGCCAAAGGCACATCTGCTAGAGCCATCTCCGGGCGTGCAAGAAACCGCCCCGGCTCCAAGCTGGGAGGGGAGGCCCCCGGCTCCAGGGGACACCAGAGCCCAGGCCGGTCACGTCCCAGCCGCCTGCCCTCCTCAGGACCTGCGCCAGCCCCTCTCCCCGAAAAGCCCCAGCTCCGGGGGTCCCGGGACGGCTCCACACGGGGCACGTGGCACTTACCAGCTCATAGTTGACAGCGGGGGAGCACGGGGTGGCAGCCTGCAAGGGAACAGAGAGGGCACGAATTAATCCCCGCAGCACCCGGCACGGGAAGGGGACAGGGCACAGCATCCCCCGGGCAGGGCCAGCACCCAACAGGGAGCGATGGGGACACCAAGCCCATGGCCCTGCCACCCCAGGCAGGAGCACAGGCACCGTCCCGAGGTCACGGCTGGGCTCCTATGTGACAGGGGCGGACTTGGGGACACCCCACGCCCTGTGCCGGTGGCCATGCCACGCGTCCTCGGCCAGGCATGGGCAGCCCCAGCCCCAGGTGGGCACGGCGGGGCTGATGGCAGCAGCTCCAAGCTCCTGGAACAAAACCCAGCCCGGCCTCGTGAGCGCTTCTGCAGACGCCAGATGAACAGCCCAGCTATTGTTACCTTAATTACCAGCGGCAATTACTGACAATTAACCTTGGGTTTTGCGTGCGCCCCAGCGCGCTGGGAAGCAGCAGCACGCCGCGCTGGGAGAGGCAGCGCCTTGTTTGTTGGGGCCGGGAGCACGGCGAGCAGCCGCTGCAGCCCCATGGAGGCCTGGCGATGCTGGTGGTGGCGAGAGGCTGTGACTCGGGGCACCTCGTCCCCTCTACTCCCCACATGTGTCCCCGGGAGCAGGGACCCCACTGAGCCACCCCCTGCCCCCCCGTCCCAGGCACTGATGCATCAAGGTGATGAGCTCTGACATCCAACACCACGCAGGGGCCGGTCCCCAAGCACCATGGCATGGGGACCCCCTGCACCCCACTCTTCCTCCCTTGCCACGGGCTGCAAAAAGCAGGTTTTGGGCAAAACCCCACTCTGAGCAGCCAGATCCTAATGGTGCCCCCTCCCTCTCCAGCCGCCGGACCGTTCCCGTCCCGCCTTCGTGTTTTGTTCGGGGGTTCCTCCTCCTCCTCCACCTCCTCCTCCTCCTCCTCCCGCTCCCTTCCCCTGCGCATTATTATTATGATTTTATTCTAATGCAGAAACGCTTCCATAAAAGGCCCCTTTCCCTGCCCCGCGGCGCTGGCCCCGCGCCAGCCTCCCTGGAATGTTCTCCGGCAGCGAGCCGCCGTGGACGGGGCCGGCACGGGGCTGCGCTGCACCCCACGCTGCGCCCCACACACACACCCCCCCCCCAAAGGATGCTCACACAGGTTCCTCCACACCCCGGCCCCCCCCCCAAAACCCCAGTTCCCGAGGCTGACGATGGGGGAAATGGGGGAAGCCTCTCCGCTCCCCCCCGCCACGGGACACAAGGGCACTGAGGACAGGTAGGGCGCATGCCCACCCGCCCTCTGGTTTCCACACCAGGCTTTCAGGCTCCAGATGCTCCTTCGGCTGCAGAAGCTTCAGGGGGTGTCCGCGGTCGTACTTCCCTGCCCTGGTGGATTCTCTGATGACTAATATGGGGTTGTGCTCAGCCGGCACCTCTCCTCCCATTCACAGGAGGCACCGACGCTGCCTGTCTCTCTCTCATCCCAGAAAGGCAGTTTTAGGAGGACGGCAGGAGCCTAACACCATTTTAAGTTTCTGCCCCTCTCCAGCTTGGCTAAAACGAGCTCTTGGGTTCAAGGAGAAGAGAGCAGACCCCGAGCCAGGCAGCACAGCCCTTCCTTCGGAAGCCGAGCTCCCGACCCAGCCGCACAGAAGCATCCCTCCTGTCCCCAAGGCACCCGAGCTGGTGGCAGCGGGGCTGCGAGCAAGGGGCTGAGCTTTCAGCCGGGCTTGGCAACAGCGAGCCCCGCTCCCGTCCCCTCATCCCCCTGCCCCTCGCTGTCTGTCCTGTCCCTGTGTCAGGGAGATGAAGGGGGACGCTGGGGACCACGCAGGTGACAGGGCCACCGCCATCCCCAGGGACCCCCACGTCCCCTGCTGCTGGGGCTGGGGGGGAAAGGTAGGGGGGTCTCGCGTGCCCCCCGGCCAGGTTTGCCTGGCCGCAGCAGACACAGCCGCCTTTCTTCTCCCCCCGCCGGTGTTTGCATTCCTGCCGCCCGGCTCCTGCCGCCGCGACCCCTCCGCCCGGCAGCCCTGCCCAGGAATGCGAGGAACGAGGCGCAGCGGGGCGGCTGCCCACCCCCAGCCCTGCGCCCCCCCAGGTCGCAGCCCTTCCTAAAGGTCCCCGCCGTGAGACCCAGCCTCTGCTCTAAGGTGAAGGCCGGGCAGCAAAACCAGCCCAGCCCGAGTTTCCAACACGGCCCGTGTGGGCTCCCTGATGCCCCGTAAAGGGTTGGGCGCAGAGCACATCCTGCGCTTGGGGAGTGCCAACGGGCTCCCCCTGCATCCAGCCACCTGCTGTCACAACATCTGCAGAAACTTCACGCCTTTGGGACACCCAGCGCTCTGCCCTGCCTGGCACGGGCACGCAGCAAACACCAGCGGTGACTCTGGGGGTCCCCCCGGGCCGGGCTGCGGGAAGCGAGGATGCTGCGCCGCTGCTCACGGGGCCGGGCAAACACTGGCCCTCGGCCCACAGCACAGCCCGCCCAGCTGCCGGTGGGTTACACAGGCCCATCGCTGACGCATATCCCTTCCTTTGGGTGGCGGTTTTTGTTTTTCCCTTCCCCAGGAGCTCTGATAAACAAGCCCAAGCCGTCTGATATCCGGGCCGGTGCTGACCCTTGCGGTGCCAGGAGCAGCGGCGGGAGCTAGTCCGCCCCGGTGCGCTCCCTGGCACGTTGGAGACACGCAGAGCAGAGCCCCGGGGCCACGGGGAGGACGGTCCCCTCCCGTGGAGCCACAAGAGCTGGGCAGAGGGTGGGAAGTGCAGTTGCCAAAGAGGACAGTGACTCAGTGGCTCAGTCACTGTTCCACGGGACACCGCTGGGGTGGCACCAGAGGATGCATGGAGAGGAGCCGGCCCAGCTCCACGTCACCCCGGCTCCCCCCTTGCGTCCAGTGCCGTGTCACCCCGCAGGGGACCTCTGTCTCTCTAGGACAGTCACCCGAGCTTTGTGTCACCCCACGTCCCAGCTGTGCATCACCTCCCCTAAAGGCAAGGCTGAGAGCGGTGGCACCGCCACTTCTGAAGGGGACCGACCCAGGGCTCAGCACCCCTCCAGTCACCTGCCCGGTCCCCGCCACGCTCCCTGCTCCCACCCCAAATCTCACACCATGCGTTTCTTGCCGCCGCAGCTCATCTCCTGTTTATGCAACAAGTCCCCCCGCGGGAGGACGGCATGTTTCCAGCCGCGCTCCCCCCTCGGCCCAGCCCCACCCTGCCCAGGCGCGGTGCGCTGCGGGCACCCCGTTGTGCCAGGCTCGGGGCGCCTGCACCCAACCGCTTGCAGGGGGATCCTGAGAAACAGGGGGGTCAGCACCCCAGCACGGCAAGTGCTCAGCTGCTTTTCGGGTTTCTGCCCCTCAGCCGGGTCCTGCAAAGCCTCTGGCTGCGGGCAGGACGTGCCGGCAGCCCCGGGAGCGGTTTGGCCTGCAGCTGGGGGTGAGTCAGGAGCTGGGCGGACGCTGGAGCGCAGAGGTCCCGCTGCTCCCAGGCTTTCCTCCGAGCATCCCCTTCCCAGTGCCACGGCCCCACCACGTGCCCGGCCCCGAGGCACGGCAGCGCCCATGTCAGGCGCTCCCGGAGCAGGACAGAGGCCACAGGCTGGGCGTCACCGTGTCCCCGCGGCCGCGTTGCACAAGAGATGCTGGCGGTACCCGGGGAGGGAAGTGCTCTCCTCCGATCCCCAGCCCGGAGGCTCGCTGCGGCGTGAACCCCTTGCAGCACCCGCACGCCCTGGTCCTGTTTCTCCCTTGCACGCCTCCTTGTCTCAGGCCGCTAAAACCCAAGAGGAGCTGCAAAGTGGGATCGGAAACAGAAAGGATTCACGCCATGCCCAGGCAAAGGGGAAGGATGAGAGCTGACCACAGCGCAGGGCGAAGGCAAGGGGACGCCGTCCCCAAGCACCCCACCACAGCCACCCCAAACCCCCGTGACCCCAGCAGCGCCCTTCCCCTGGGGACAGCGGTGACTTCCAACACCACCCGCAGTGCTCCAAGAGCCGTGGCACCGCGGTGCAGCCCGGGGACATCCCCAGCCGCCCTGCTGCAGCCGGGGGCCGCCAGCCACCCCGATGACGCACGGGCGCCTGGTTAAGCTCACAGCGGGGACGTGCGCCCTGCACGCGTCTCCCTGCCCAGCACCACGCCGGCGGCGCAGGATCCCTCCCCTCCCACCGCCCCCTGCTATTTCCAACAAACACCTCCGAGCGCTGTCCCCGTAAACACCCTCGTGGCAACAAGTCCTCGTCCCCTGGCAGCGCGGTGGCTCAGGGTAGCGAACCCGAGGGGACCATGTAAGGGAAGGCAGCGGAGAGCTGCTGGGACGCCGCGCAGCCGCCCCACGGCGCTGAGCCCAGCCGGGACGGACCCTGCCCCGGTGTCCCCAGCAGGAAGGTGGCAATAGGGTCAGGGAGGGTGGCAGCCCCAGGGGCTCCCCGGTGGCATGTCACTGGTGGGGTGGGGGGATGGAGCCGGGAAGGGGACGTGCGGGAAAGTTGCGGGGCCTCCAACTCCGGCTGGTTTTGATTGAACCAAAATAGCTGGTTTTAACCCAAATAAGGGCAGCTCCTGGCTCCGAAGGGGTTTGAGCAATTGGCCGAGGGGTTGCAGCGGCCGGACTGGGGGAAGGGGGAGAAGCCGCGTCCTTGGCCCTGCTTGGGATGAAAAAGGGCTCTTTGGGGTCAGCAGCGCAGCAGAGGCACCTTGGCGTGCCCCGGAGCAGGGCCGGCCCTGCTCTGCCTCCTCCTGCGGGCGCCGGGCTCGGCACGGGGCCGGCCACGGGCAGGGACGTGCTGTGCTCCAGCACCTAAAAAGGCAACGTTTCGGCACCGTCCGGCCCGCCAGGCCAGCGCCTGCCTGGCTGCGTCCCCAGCGCCCATCCCGTGGCCGCTCTCCCAGCCTGGCCGCCACCCGTGGGCGCTGCCACCCGTGGGCGCTGCCACCCGAGGGACACCCATCACCTGGGTGCCACCTGCCCCGGCACGGGGACCCTGGACAGGAGCGGGGTCACCGTGCCCTGTGCAGGGACCCCGCTGTCCCCAGCCCCGCACCGGCTCCAGCCCCCAGCCCCCAGGGCCCTCGTCCCCCCCAGGGACCCCGACCAGCCCCGGGGATCGACTGGGACGGAGGGGGCTTCGCTGGGATTGGTCTGCGCGGGGCTCCTCGCGTGGGATTGGCCAACGAGTGGATTCTCATGGGGATTGGTCGGCGGGTGGATCCTCACAGGGATTGGCCAGCGAGTGGATTCTCGTGGGGGTTGGTCGGCGGGTGGATCCTCACTGGTCGGCACGTGGATCCCCCCGTGGCATTGGTCGGATCACCGATACTCACATGGGATTGGCCAGAGCAGGGATCCCGGCACAGGACTGGTCGCTGAGCGGATCCCCGCGTGGGACTGGCCAGCGGGGGATGCCCACCGGTCCCGGTGGGGCTGCGATCCGTGCCAAAACGTCCTGCGCCACCTGGGGGGCTCTGCCCCGCTCCTGCAGGGGTGGCTCAGGGCTGAGGGGACACAGCTGCCACCGTTTTGGGGTGCCACGGGGACAGGGCGCACGAGGCTGGCCGTGGGGCACGGCAAAGCCAGCGGGAGGGTGGCACCGGGCGAACCCTCCGGCTCTGCTCCCCCGAACAAGCCAGGGTGCAAACAGAGCCACCAGCCCTCGGCGTTTGGGGGGAGGCCCCAGGTGAGGCTCGGGACCCCAAAAGCGTGTGGCACGGGCGAGCGCAGCCCCGAGGAGCGGGGCAGAGGGCCAGCAGCCCCACGAAGCGTCACCGCCGGCCCTGCCCTTCCTGGCACGGGGGCCAGCGGAGAGGCTGCCTTAGGGAGGCTGGGCTCCAAAGCGGAGGCTGGCGGCTCGCGTCCCCCGGGGGTGCCACCACGGGGGTGGCCACGGGCTCCAGGCGGGGTGGCGGTGACCAGGGAGGCGTGGGACGAGCAGGGGGCCGCCGGCAGCGCCGTGCCCCAGCGGGCAGCGTGGGGACAGCGCAGCCCTCCCCATGTCACCGCGCTGCAGGGACACGGGGAGCGTGCTCAGGTCCCCCCGGCACCCCAAAATGCGTCGCCAAGCCTGAGGCCACCCCAGCACCCTCCAGGAGGACCCGGGGGGATGCAGCCGCTGCCACCCCCCTGCCAGCTCTGTCCCCACTGCCCACAGCCGGGGACACCCGGGGACGGACCCCGGCCCCGCTGCCCCTTGCCTTGGCTCGGCGCGGGGCCGCGCAGTTCTCTTTTTTGTTGTTTTCCCCTTAAAAACAAAACGGCTGATGCCTCGCTCGGCCGTTTCCTCTCCCAGGAACACAGCCCAAAAACATCTGCGCCGGGACCTGCCCTGGTGAATTTAACCCTCTGCGTGCCCGGGCGGCGTCTGGGGGGGGGGTGCCGGGAGGCCGCTGTGGGGTGTCCCCCCCCCCAGGCCCCTCACCACTCATTAACCCGGGGTTTAACCATTGACTGTCCCGCAGGAGGACGGGGAGGGGGGATTAACCCCTGCACTGCCGGGCTGTCCCAGCACACACGCAGCCCACCCCGTGTCCCCCCCCCCCGGCAAGGGGACACGGCTGCCGGGCGCGCGCTGCCTGCGTGGGGACACGTCCGTGGAGAGGGGGCAAGGGTGCCCGGGATGGACCCCCCCCCCCCCGCCCCACTCCCAGCACAGCACACCCTCCCTGGCCCCCTCCCCTGACGCTGCCCCGCAAGCACCGCGTTGCCCCCTCCGAGCCCCCCCACCACCTGCGGGACCCCCTCCGGGAACCGACCCCCAGCAGCGTCCCCAAACCGGGTGTGGGGGGGGAGGCGCAGGACGGGGTCCCCCAGCCACGCAGCACCCTCGCCACACGGGTGTCACGCGTGCCCCCCCCCCAAACCCCGAGGAGATGCCACCCCGCGCAGCGTTTGTCCCCCTAATGGGGTCTTGGGGGGCGAGGGGGGGGGGGGCAAGGACCCCCGTGCCGTGGCACCCGGCTGTACCTGGTTCATGACGCTCCCGAAATCCATCCGGGGTCTCGCCTGCCTACATCCGAGAGGGACGGCAGCACAGCCTCACCTGGCCGGGGGGCGCGGGGGGCAGCCGGGGGGGGGCTGCCGGGGAGGGGGGGGCCGGGGGCAGGCGGGAGCCCAGCGTCGCCCGGGCGGGCAGGCGTGAAGGCGGACTGCAGGCAGAGCCCCCCTCCCTCCCCGGGACAAGCCCGGAGAAGGAAGGAAGGAAGGAGGGAGGGAGGAGGGAGGGGAGGGAAAGGGGGGGGGAGAGCCGAAGGGTTTCGCTCCCCGCAGGCAGGACCCCGGCGATGGAGGGGAGCCCAGAGGGGGGGTCCCGCCAGCCCCCCCTCCTCGCCCCTCCGTACCCCCAAGGCCGCCGGCTGCTGGGGGGCCCTGGGGCGCCGGCCCCGGCCTTGGGGGAGGAGGGGGGGGTCCCGGGTGGCTTTTTCCACCGCTCCCCTCCCTCCTCTCCCTTCTCCCTCTCTTTCTTCTCCTCTTCCCTCTCTCCGGCGCGCTCCAAGTCGGACGCGCACACGCCCAGCCCCGCTCCCCTCGCCTCCCCCAAAACGCCCTTAAAGGCAACCGGGAGCCGGGTCCGGGGTGAGGGGCGCTGGCGAGGGGGGACACACCCACCCCTGGCCCCCCCGAACCCCAAATCCAAATTTCGCCCCCTCAGGGCATCCCAGCCCAGTGCCTCGCACGCCCCTGTGCCAAGGGGCCCCGGGCGGGCGGCGGGGTCAGGGCCTTATCGCCCCGCGTGACGCCGGTGGCGTCCCCGTGCCCTTGGCGGGGGGGGGTGGCAGGGGCACGGGCATGGGGCCCAGCTTGGGGCCTTTCTGTTTGCTCCCCCCCCGGCAGGGGACAGCTGGGTCCCCCACCCTGCGTACGATGAGGTGCCCAAAAAACAGCTCTTGGGTACCCCGCTGGTGCTGGAGCGGGGGGCAGCGAAGCTTTGCCACCCTCCCTGCCCTGAAAAGCCAAAAGGATGGGGAAGCCCTGGCTGGCAGCGCCGTCCCGTGGCACGCGGAGCCCTGCCAGCCCCTCCTGGCCTGTCCCAAAACCGGAGCACACCCAACGCCCCCCTCAGCCCCAGCCCTGCCCGCAGGCACCGGCAGCGGCCGTGCGAGCAAGTGGTCAGTGCCAGGACACCCGGGTGCGGAGGGGCCGCGGTGCGGGGAAGCCCCGGCCGCAGCGGGGCCGGGGGCGAGCCCCCCTCGTACTGGCCCACAGAAAGGCAAACAGGCCGGGGGGGGGCCGCGAGCCAGCCGCCGGGCCCGGCACTGTTGACATTTTCTCGCCCAACACCTCCCCGTTCCTGTTTGCATTTCCGTCCTCGCGCTGCGGGCCCAGCCAAAAAACTCCAGGGCTGGCTCTGCCTGGAGCCAGGGGATGGGATGGGGTGGGATGGGGTGGGATGGCAGCGGGGGGCTCGCCCTCTGCCTTCTCCCCCGGGGCCAGCAGCGTGGGGCAGGAGCGAGCCACAGCTTTTCACGCCTGCCAGCACCGCCCGGGACGTCCGACCCGAGCATCCCGCTGATCGCATCCCCTGCGCCGCGCCGGGGCTGGTCCTCCTCAGCCCGGCACAGCCGCTGCTGGCACCTGCACCCGGTGCTCCTGCAAAGCAGGGAGCGAGCCCCCGGCACGTGAGGAAACTGAGGCACGGAGCGGCTGCGCGGCCTCCCGGCCAGGCAGCAGGGGACGGGTGTCACTGGAGGGATTCCCACCAGCCCCCAGGAGATGGATCCCCGCAGCGAGTTCGGTCCCATCCCGGCACATCCTGCCCGACCCGACCCGCGCTCAGCAACCCCGTGCCTCAGTTTCCCCTGGGAGCTGTGGGAAGGGAGCAGGGAGAGGCAGCCGGGTCTCCGCCAAGCATCTCCCCGCGCACTGGCAGCAGCATCCGAGCAGGGCTCGGGGTGCTGGGGGCTTTCCAGCAGAGAGATGGGGCAGGGGAGCGACGAACGCCCCCAACCCAGGAGCAGGGCACGGACCCCAGCTCGGATCCGGCACAAATCTCAGCTTCTTGGGACACGGCCCTGGGGCAGCTCCCAGGCCCTGGGAAACCCCAGCGAGGGAAGAGCCGGGGCCAGATGGGAAAGGATCAGCATCCGAGGGGGTGAGCGGAGGGCACTGACAGCTCGTCCCTGTCCCCTGCCTGCAGGAGCTGTCCCCAGGGAGGCGAGGGAGCTGTCCCTTGGGGAGGTGACGTGTCCCCTTCACAGGACACAGCCACTGAAGTCCTTAAAGTGTCTCTGAACTCAGTCCCTCACCAGCCACCGAAAACATCCCGGAGCCAACACGGGATGGGGGGACGGGTCCAGCAGTCGGCCCAGCGTCTCCGGTGGCCCCGCAGAGCCCCCCCCCAGCACCCCCGGGGAAACCTGGGCCTGGTGACGGACCCCCAGCTGAACCAGCTCCTCCGCATCCCAAAACAGCCATCCCGGAGCGCACCCAGCCGGGAGGAGCATCCCCACCCCAAGTGCTGGCAGAAGAAGGGGGACGTGGGGACCAGCCCTCGGGGGGGGGGGGGAGCCTCCCCGTGCTCCCCCGTGCAGTGAGCGCGGGCGGTCTCAGCACCCAGAGGGTGCAGGATGGGCCCCAGCTCCTCCGAGCAGCACAGCCGACCCCCCCCCCCCCCCCCCCAAGAGCTGAGACAGAGGCTGAATATTTTGGCGGTGACGTAAAGAAGGGGAAAAAGGAAAGAGAAAAAAAAAAAAAAAAAAAAGAAAAAAAAAAAAAAAAAAAGAAGAAAACAACACAACCCGAACCCCCTCCAGGACCCGCTGCGTCAACACGAGCTGGCACAGCGGCAGGGCAGGGCTGGCCCCCCGCAGCCCCCCGTCCCGCACCCCGGCTGGGCCCGTGCCAGGGCCAAGGACACATTCCTGCCGCATTCCTCCCCCATGCTCTGTTGTGGAGACCATGGGTGTTGCTAATTATCTGTCCCGGAGGCAGGGTGGCTTTTAACGGGGCATCGGGGACGACGACGGGGACGGGACGGGACGCCCAGCTCACGTCCCCCCCTGCGCCGCGCGGCCAGCAGGCAGCGAGGCACGGGGCTGGGGGAAGGACAGCAGAACAGCCGTGTGCCGCAGCAGGGACACGGCTGCCCCCTCCCCGTGTCCTCCCTGCCTGGCACAGCCACAGGGTCCGGCCGTGCCCCCCCCCCCCACGGCACCCATCACCCCGACGGGTCCCCGCCGCGTCCCCCCCTCCCGCAGCCGAGGACCCCGTCCCCGTGCGAGGGCACAGGAGGTGCCGCGGGCGCCGGGAGCGATTGCTTTGGCCAGGACGCGCCTCGCTGCCCGGCCCTGGCCCCGCTCCAGCGCCCGGTTTAATGATGGACAAACCTCCCCCCCCCCCGACCCCATCGTGGGGGGCACTTTGGAAAACAAGCCGGGCCTGGAGCAGGGCCAGCGGGGAAGGATCCGGCCCCAAAGGGAACGAGGCGGCCGCCGATGCCTCCGTCCCGTGCCACGTGCCTCAGTTTCCCCTCTTCACCGAGCCCCCCGCCCGGCCCCCACTTCCAACAGGACCCAGAGCACGGCCGTGCTCACCCCGCAGAGCCCCCCCAAAGGCCGATTTGGCAGCAGCTCTCCCAGTCCCCCAGCTAAACTGGCACCAGTGGGCCGGCTTCTGCCACCGGGACAGGCGTGCTGCCCACCGCCCCCCGCAGCCCGCCACCGCTGCCTTTTCTCAGCCCCCCCCCCCAGGCAGCATCACGGCAAAACCCAGCCCCTGCCGGAGCCAGCGCATCCCCCGGGGCTGCAACCCGGGAGCACGCGTGGCCCCCCCCTGCACCCAGCATCTTGGGGTCGCCCCCCAGCAGCACCATCCTGGCTGGGTGGGACACATGGGGTGGGGCCCCCACCTCTGCACCACAGCCGGGGGTGAGGACGGGACCTGCCCACGCACCCCGGGGGCTCACACGTGCCCGGTCACCAGCCGGGCTGGGCTCTGTGACTCGGTTTCCCCACTTTTCAAAGGAAGCTGCAGCCCCCCCCACTTTGGGCAGAGGACCCTGGCGCAGGGAGGGATGGAGGAGGAAGGCTGGGGGGGCTCGAACGCACGCCAGTGTCCGTCCGTCCGTCCCCCTCGGACCGAGGGGGGAAGGTTTGCTAAGCAAGGAAAAATCCCCGAGCGGAGGGGCCGGGCGCGAGAAGGGCCTTACATGGGCATGGGAACGGCTTCGTGCTTCCCAGATGATGTCTGTGCGTCTGCCCCGGCCCCCCCAGTGCCGCCCACGGGCTGCGGGCACCCCGCCAGCCTCGCCTGGCACCGCTGCCCCCACGTCCACCTCGGTGCCACCAGCACGTCCGCATCCCCCTTCCCACCGTAGCCCGTCTGTTTGGGGTTTTTAGCTGGGGTTTTTCCCCCCAAACAGGGCCAGCGGTGCTGGCAGGGGGCAGCGGGAGGGCTCGGGGCAGGTCCCCTGGGGAAACCACAGGGAGGGGCCGCGAAGGCAGCGCAGCGCAGGGCAGGCTGCGGGGCCGGGAGCAGCCCGGAGAGGGGGGGTCACGAGCTCAGCAGCATCCCCAGGGCAGCAGGAGGAAGCTATGGGGTGAGCAGCACCAAGCACCTCGGCGGGGGAGCAGGTTTCCCCAATCCCCGAGCATCCTGGGGGTGCGGGGGTTAAACACGAGGGGCTTCAGGTGGACAAGAGGCCGTTTTCTCCCTGAGCTGAGCCCCCTCCCCACGCGCTCCCTCCCTGGAGACCCTACGATAACAAGCTGGCGTGAGTCAGCTGGCTGCTTGCCTGGCCACAGGAGCCCCTCCCTGGGCGCTGGCCCAGCGGAGCTGCGGAGAAGGCCCCTGGCCCCGGCCCCACGCACGCACCCCCCCACCCCAGCAGCACCCCCACGGGGGGGGGCTCCGGCCCCTGACGAGCGTGGGAAGGGTGACGGAGGCTAACCAACTGCAGCCGGCCGCGGGCTTCCCTCACGCACGGAGCCAGCACCCCGGGTGCAACGCCCTGCCGGTGCACAACCCCATATCAGACACCAGAGAATCCCCACCAGACACTTCCTCCTGCCTGCAAACGCTGGCAGATGC
The DNA here is from genome assembly GCF_040182565.1 of Anser cygnoides. Taxonomy (NCBI): domain Eukaryota; kingdom Metazoa; phylum Chordata; class Aves; order Anseriformes; family Anatidae; genus Anser; species Anser cygnoides. Next base: position 31,869,963 of record NC_089878.1, read on the forward strand.
TCCCCACCACCGCGTGCCGTGTTGTAGGCATCCCCATACCCTGTCCCCGTGGCACCCCATCACCAGGGCAAGCCACCTTCCCCAGCTCAGCCCCAGGGCGCTTGGCAGAGGGTCCCTGGGGTGACTCAGGGTCCCCAGGACGTCACAGGGTCCCCAGGGTGGCACAGCCCTGTCGAGCCTCCCAGCCACCTCTGCCCTGCCCGCAGGGGGCCTGGGGGGTGCCGGCCACATCCCAAAGGTTCCCCTGCAGCCCCCGGCACCCCCAGCACGGCGCCAGGGCTGCTCTGGTGCCACCCACGCCGCGGCACGCTGCGAAGCGCCACGCGTGCCCGGCCCCTGGCACGAGCAGCTCCCGGCACGGCCGCCTCGGGGCTCCGGAGCCGATCCTCTCCCTCCCTGCCCCCGGCACGGGCACGGGCACGGGCACGGGCACGTCCCAGCCCACGCTGCCCGCCCGGGGCGCGCCAGCCTCTTCCCGCCAGAGATGCCAGCCCCGGAGCCGGCTGGCAGCCGTCCCTCCCCGGGGGCTCGGGAATGCGCAGCCCAAAACCCAGCCCCGACGTCAGGGCAGGCACGGGCAGCGGGGCGGCACGCTGCCGCTTTGGCACTGGTGACACCGGTGCCGCCGTGACCGGGCAGCAATCGGGGGCCCGCCTAGTGGGGGTGGCCGGCATGGATCCCAGAACCCCGCTCAAGCCCCCAGACACCCCCCCCCCCCCGGACAAAAGGGGGGCCAGCCTTACCTTGGCTTGGCACTTGGTGTGGCAGGAGAGCTTGCAGCCTGCGGGAGGGGAGAGGGCGTTAGAGGGGACACGTGCAGCCCGCGGTGACCCCGCATGCAGGGCAGGACAGGGTCGCACCCACGAGGGGGCACAGACCGCACCAGCCCCCCGAGACTGCGGGTGCACCCACAGAGATGCACAAACCCTGCACACGTGTGCCCCACACGCGTGACGCATCCCCCCACGGTGACAACGTGCCGGGGGCGCGTGTGCTTGTGCGCACCCCGGTGCCCGGAGGAAAGCGGCACGGATGGAGAGCGCGTGGTGCAAACTCTGCTTGTGAGCGCTTGCACACGCACACGCGTGCACGCCCGCGCAGCTGTGCACACGCACTGCAGGTCTCCGTGCAGGATGCCCACCCACCGGTGGCTCAGCCCCACCGCGGCACAGCCAGGTGCACCCCAGCGTGCCACCCCGAGGGGACGCGAGGGTCCCCGTGCAGCGTGGCCCGGGCCGCACGCCCCCCCTCACCCCCCCTGCAGACCCCGTCCCCCCCGGGATCATTTCCTGCGGCGCAGGGAACACAGGAAGCCGCATTGTTCCCGCGGCCGGGAGCGCTTCCTCCCGCCGCCCCTCGCACGGGGCTCGGCGTCACCGCACACGTGCGAGGGGACACGTCACCGCGTGTCCCACCGGGCGCCCCGGCCTCGCGGGGGGGACAGCGGCCACGAGCAAAGCGAGGGGGGAGCAGGCAGCGGGGGTGTGAGCGTCCACGCACGCGTGCGCGCGTGAGGAGCTGCATGCCTGTGCACACACACGTGGGACGCTGTCGCGGGCACAGCAGGACAGCCTCGCACACTTGTTGCACGCTCGGCCACGCGCACGCGTGCGAACACCTCCCCGCTCACCTCGGCAGGTGCTGCCCTGGCGCGTGATGGCCTGCCGGCAGATCCCGCACGCCTTCACCTTCTTGAAGCTCGTCATCTTGAAGGCGTGCGCCGGGGGGGCCTCCAGGTCCTGGGGCTGGGGGGACACGGGGACACGTCAGCGGGGTGGGGGGGGGGGGGCACGGAGACCCCCGGTCCCTTGCCCTGCCTCAGCTCCCCTCCAGGCAGCGCCCGGCTGCAGCCCGACCCCCCCAGGGCACCCCCCCCCGTGCCTTCCCCGGGCCCCACCGGTACCGGGGGGGCTGCGACACCCCCCCCCGGGGCCGCGGGCCCTATAAATAGTCTCTGCCGCCCCCTGGCGGCGCGCACCGGGGCTGAGCACACGCGTGTGAGTGCACACGGGGGGGGTGCGCGTGCATGGGGGTGCGCACGGACACGCGTGTGCACGCACTGTGCAAGCACACGCCTGAATAGTGCACGCGCACAGTGTGTGAACACCCGGGGGTGTGCACACGCATGCACACGCGCGTGTGTGTGCATGTACGGGGGGGGTGTGCACAAGTGTGCATTTGTTTGCCTGCGTGTCGGTGTGTGCCCGCACGTGTGCACGCATGGCGGCGTGGCTGTGGTTTCGTGAGCTCGTGCGTGCAAACACACGTGGGGGTGTCTGCACGCCGGGGTGTGCGAGCACGTCTGACTGTACAGGCAAGGCGGCGCAGATCTGTGTGCGAGCACACGTGAATGCACACACACAAACACGAGCCCGTGTGCGAGCACGCACTACGTGTGCAAACACACCCACCCGGGGCCGAACGCGGACACCGCCCTGCTGCAAGGCGGTGCCGCGTGTGCCACCGCCTGGGTGGTGTCTGCTGGGGCGGGACACGGGGGGGCACAGCTCATTTTGGGGGGGGGGGGGGCGTCCCCACGGCCACACTGCCCGCCACAGCCCCCAGGAGCCGTGAGCGCAGGCACCACAAGGGTGCACGGGGACAGCAGGGCACGGGGACGCTGGCACGGGGAGCTGGCACGGCCGCGGGCAGCCAGTGCCCACCCCGACCCCCCCCCCGGCTGTCGGGAGGGGGGGGTCCCCCTGGCAGCGCGCCAGCCGTGCCCACCCACCCGCCGCCAGATGAAGACGTGAGAGCCCACAAATCCGCCTTTTCATGCCAGGACTAATGGGATTAAGCTGAGGCCCCGCAGCCCCCCCCCCCTCGCCCCGCTCCCCCCGCGGCTAGCACGCCTCGCCGCGCTGCACAGGGCACCCAAAGCATCCGTGCGGCCCCCCCACCCCCTCCCCCGGCCCTTCCTGCCTCAGTTTCCCCAGGGTGCGCGTGGAGGCCCCAGGTCCTGTGGCTGCAGAGGCAAAAGGGCCGGGCGCACGCTTGTGAGTGCATCCTGTGTGCACACGCGTGTGTGTGCAAATGTGGCCGTGCATCGTCCATGGGCACGCTCACCCACAGGGCCACCCGCCAGCTCTAAGCAGCCCCTGGGCCACCCTACAAGGGAGCAGGGACACACGCGGGCGCGTGCACACGCGTGTGCGTGGGGCATCTCAGCGGCTATCCAGGCAAAACATCCCCCGGCGGTGCCCAAACCCCCCGGGTCCGTGCCCCCACTGCAGCCCCCCCCCCCCCCCCCCCCCCCCCTCCCCAGGGGCTCCCACACCGCAGTTGCTGGGTGACAGCGGGGCCTAACGATGCCACGAGCTCATTTGCATATGCAAAGTAGCCTCCCCGCTGCAGGGTGCCCCGGGATGAGGCCTCGCCCCCCGCTCCCAGGGATGCCCGGGGATGCCAGCCCGTCTCCCCACGCGTGCCCCCCCCCCAGCCCCGCCAGCCTGGCCCCACACAGGAGCTTGGGTCTGCTTCGTTAACGGCAATTATCCTCATTAGGGAAAGCGCAGCCCCCCCCACACTCCCACCCCACGGAGCCCCCCTGCGCTTGTCACAGTGCCAGCGCCGTCCCCGCGCCGGGGAGGTGCCCCCAGTCCCGGGAAACAATGGGATCCCAGCTCCGTGCTGGCGGGATCCGGGCACCAGCTCTGCTCCTGGGGCTGGGGGGGGACACACGGAGGGAGGGGGGGCTGAGCACCTCTGGGGCTGTCACCTTGTCACCATGGGACACCCAAATCCAGCGGATGGGGTGGGGGGGGTGGCACAGGCAGCGCTGGCCGCAGGCCCCCCAGCAGAGGGACCCAAGGAGGCTGGAAGGGGACCCAGGTGTCCTGGGCTGGATGAGGCCCCAGGGAGAGGTGCCAGATGAATCAAGCGCCGGGACGCCTGGGTTCACTGCCCAGCACTGCAGAGAGCCGCGGGGGGGGAATGGCCCCCCCCGGGGAAACGGGACACCCGCCTTCTCCATCCCCTTCGGCTGGGGCCGCAAAGCCGAGGCGGGCGGGGGGCATTATAGGGGTGCCGTCCCGGAGGCTCGGGCACCCCGAGCGCCTCGCACCCCGCTGCGCCCCGCAGCCCAGCTGGCCCGGAATGGGGGGGGGGCGCAGAGCCCCAAGCCCCCAGCACACACCAGATCCGCCCAGTTTGACCAGTAACCCCCCCCCCTCCCCTCCAAGTGCCACGGCGCAGCGGAGCCTCGACCACAGGGGCAGGCTGCGCGTAATGGGGGATCGCCCCCCCCCTCCCCACACACCCCCACCCGGCCCCCCCCGGCCAGCCCGGTGTCCCCCGCATCCCACCCAGCCCCCTCCGCCCGCTCCCCCCCTGCTGCAGCCGTCCCGATCCGGTGCCCCCCGAGCCCCCGGTGCTCCCCCTGGCCCCATCCCGGGTACCCCTCCCCGGGTACCCCCCCGGGTACCCCCCCCCCGGTACCCCCACCGCCCCGTTGCGCTCCGGGGGCGCACCCGGGTGCCAGCGCAGCACTCCATCCCACTTCCCCCAAACCTCTCCCACCCCTCCACCGCGGGCCCCCCCGGCTTCCCCCTCGGCCCCCCCCCCCTTTCACAGCCATTCCCGGTTCAACCCCCCCCCCCACTCCCCCCACCTCCGTGCGCCCCCCTCCCCGGTACCCCCGGCGCCGTACCCAGAGCAGGCAGGAGAGGCACAGCCCGGTCATGCTGCCCCCGGCGGCCCCGCCGCACCGCCCGCAGCCCGGCCCCGCTCGCTCCGCCCGCCCGGACCGCCCCCGGCCCCCCCCCGACCCGGGACCGAGCCCCCCCCCGGCTCCCCCCCCCCCCTTCCAGCCGGGGGACAAAGAGAGGGGGGCAGCGCGCTCCCTCGGCAGCCCCCTCGCAGCACCCACCGGCACCTTTGGGGGATGTATGGGGGGGGGGGGCAGCCTCCCGCAGGGAGACCCCCCGCCACCCAAAAAAAAAAAAAAAGGCTGCGGAGGTGGCCGGGGGGGGCCCCCCGCTTGTCCCCTGGGTGGTCCCGGGGTGGGAGACGGGGAGGGAGCAGCGCGGTGCCAAGGGCGCGCTGCGCAGAGCTGGGGGCCTCGCAGGGGGGGGCGAGCGCTCGGCAGTGCTGGAGGGGGGGGGGGGGGGGATTGGGGTCCCCTGGCCTAAGTGGGGGGGCTTGGCTGGGCGCCCCCCCCCCCCCCTCGCCTCCCCTCCTCCCCAGTCCCGTCCTGGAGGGAGGAGGCGAGCGGTGACTCCTGCAGCTCACGGGGGGGGTGAGTCAGGGAGGGGGACACGGCGGGGACAGGGACAGCGGGGTGGCCGGCGGGGAGCGGGGGGGGAGCGCCCACCCGTGCCCCCCACCCCGCCGTCGTTACGGCCCTCCTTCATCAGCCCCGTTATTGCCGGGAATGAGAGCCCCCTTAGAAAGGGGGGGGCCATAAATCACCCCGTCCCGTTCACTGCCCTGAGCAGCCCGGGACCCGGACAAGGGTCACACCACGGGGACACTGCCGGATTTGGGGCTCGTTTCCCGGGGGGGGCACACTGAGCACAGGGAGCCCCCCATGGGTACCGCTGGTGCGGCCACATCCCCACCCCCCCCCAGCCACACGCATGCAGGACCAGCGTGGGCAGGGGCCCTCTGTGTGTCCTGTCACCCCCCCAAGGGCCACCGTGTCCCCGAGCCCCCCCAGCACAGCCACGTGCCACCCACGCCTGCTTCCAACAGCAGTGCCCCCACACTGCCCGGGGCACGCGCATTGCCCCCCCCCCCCGTGAACACACCAGGCACACGCAGGACCAGGCGTGCCACGCATCCTGTACGTGTCACCCATGGGCACCCACAGGCAGCGAGCCCACCCCCTGCACACACCCCACGCGGGGACACGGCAGGGGACAGAGGACACCCGTGACGCCCTGTCACTGCGCACACGCGCGGGCGGCCGTGCCCACGCGCCCCACGAAGGGGCACGGCACCAGCCCCACTCCCCACAGGTGCACGCGGAGGGACAGGATGGGTCCCCACGCTGGGGGGCTGGCGTCCCCCCCCGCCCCGCCCCGGGTGACAATGGGGACAGGGATGCCCCGTGCAGGGCAAACTTTTGGCATGGGGATCCCGCTGGCATGGGGCACAGGGGTCCCCCGGGCTGGGTGATTTTTGGGGACAGGGATCCCGCGCACACCGGGCACGTTATGGGCACGGGGATCTCCGGCGCTGGGGGCTTTCTAGGCACAAGGCCCCCCCCCGCAGTGGATGCGGGGGTCCCCCTGTTCTGGGTGCTGTAAGGACACGGGGACACCCCTTTTCCTCGGCGCTCACTCCATAAGGACACGGGGATCCCAGCAGATCCCTTGGCGTGAAGCACGGTGCAGCAGACCCCAGCAGATTCCCCAAGCCAGGCACTGCGTGGCACAGGGTTACAGAGTGGGGGGGGTCACAGTGCCGTGCGGGGGGGGGGACACAAGGAGGGACAAAGGACATGCCCGGACCCCCTGGCACACGCACGCAGGGTTTAACCCCTCGATGCCTGCAGCCAGCAGGACCAGTGCCAGGCTGCCCGCCCCCCCCCCCCCATCCCCATGCACCCCCAGAAGCTGCCCCAGCTCCGTGCCCCCCCCCCCGCAGCCCCCAGCCCTGCCCAGGGCACACGTGGCACCCGCTTACCTCCCTGTGGCGGCAGGCGCGCAGGGGCAGGAGGCAGGACACCAGGGATTTCCCCCAGCGAACCAAGGTGGCAAAGCACCAGCTCAGGCGGGTCATGGTGCCCCTGCCCGGGGGGGGTCACCTGGGGGGGGGGGGGGGGGAGGACAGGGGACACTCGTTGTGGGAGGGGGGGACCAGCCAAAGCCAGCCGTGCCCCCAGGCTGCAACGGGCTCCGGTGCCCAGGAGGCGCCCGCTTGGTGCCCGGCGTTGGGCACGGGGCCGTGCGGCGATGGGCTGGGGGCTGCGCTCCCACCAGGCCCTGTCCCCCCCCCTCCGGTCCCCCAGCGTCGCCTGCGCGCTGGCAGCAGGCAGGGAGCACCGTGCCCGCCCATGTCCTGCAGTGCTTGGGTGGGAGCCAGCTCCAACACGCTCCCCCCTCCTCCTCCTCCTCCTCCTTCTCCTCCTCCTCTTTCTCCCCCTGCACTCCAGGGGTCGGACCCCCCCCCCCCCCCGTGCCCCTGTCGCCCCCCCCCTGCACGCACCAGGTCCCGCTGTGGGGTGGGTGCCGGACCGTGGCAGCACCCCCCCGGCCCCCTGTCATTTAGGGGGGTGAGAGCCGGGACGCCTGGCTTTGATTTGCCCCCCCCCCCCCCCCCCGTCATGCCCCCCAGCTCTGCCTCAGTTTCCCTCAGGCACCCCCAAGCAACAAGTGGGGGGGTTCCCTGCCAGGATTCCCCCCCCCCAGCCCCCCAGCTGAGCCAGCCCCCTTCCCCAGAGCCTGAGGATGCTTCAGGGGTGACCCCCCCCCCATGGGTGCACCCCCCCCATGGGTGCCCCCCCCCATAGCCTCCCTGAGCCCACACAGGGCTGCAACCCCACTGGGGGGGGTCTCCTCATCGCAGGGGACCCTCGGCGTACCCTAAGCCCCCCAAATGTCGGGGGGGGGGGCATGTGGGGTGGGGAAGAGGGGTGTCCCTCACGTGCCCCATGGTGCGCAGAGGGTTGGGGGGGGGTAAGCAGGGTGCAGCCCCCCCCCCCCCCCCCCCAAAGCAGGGAGCTGACATCACTGCTGGCTGCTCTGTCCCCCACCCCCATTTAATTAGCAGATGGCCCCCGGCCCCCCCGGCCAGGCAGCGCCAGGCCTGTGCGGGGCCATTAGCGTTATTGGCTGCGCTGAGCGCGGGCCAGGCCTCGCTAATTGAATTGCACCCGCGCCAAGGGCGGGCAGGCGGCCCCCCCCCCCCCCCACCCCGAGCCCACCCCCCCCTCCCCGGCACCCCCCTCCCTCGGCTGGGGCAGGGACACAGGGACACAGCTGCCGGGTGGCACCCCCAGGGGACAGGGATGCTGGGGGGGGGGACACGGGTGTGAGCCCAGCACACACACGTGTGCACACGCATGTGCCCCCCCCCCCCCCCCCCGGCACACCAGCGTAGGGCTCGGTGGTTATAGGGCCGCCCCGCCGCAGGGTGATGCGGGGTGGTGGGGACTTGGGGGGGCACTGCCCGGTGCGGGGGGGGCACCCCACATGGCGGCACCCCGAGGTGGGGACGGGCAGGCCCCGCTCGGCACCGCACTTCCTGCTTTCGCTTTGGTGCCGAGCGAGGCCTGGGCTGGGGGTGGCGCAGCCCCCGGCCCCCCCACTGGCACAGGTAGGGGCAGGGGGTGATGGGGGGGGTGCAGGATGTGGGGGGGCATCCAGCCGGGGTGTGGGATGGCAGCGGGTCCCTGGGTCCTGCACTGATAGCGAGGGGGGGGGCACGGCCGGGGTGCACGAGGAGGTGCTTGCACCTCAGCTCTGGGCACTGCACCGGGGGGGGGGTGTGCCCTGGGGGGGGGCTGTGGGCCTTGCCGGGGAGGGCTGCTCCTCCTGGGGGGGTCTCTGTGCTTAGGGGATGTTCTCCCTGGGGCTGTTGTGCATGGGGGGGGGCTCTGTCCCTTAAGGATGTTGCTTCCCCTGTGGCTGCTCTTAGCTGGACCCGCTCCCCAAAAGCCGGGGGCGGTCCCTCAAAGCACCCCCAGATTGGGTGCCCACCCTTTGGAGGGCGTTGGGGTGCCCCCAGGCCTGGCACGGTGCTCCCCCCCCTGCAGAAGACCGTCCAGGAGGGCCTGGCTGCCCCCATAAAGCCGGCACCCTCACAGCGCAGGGAGCTGGCTGCCGGGGGGCAGAGCTGTGGGGCTCGGTGTGGGGCGCGGGGGGGGGATGGACAAGGCCACCCCCATCCCGTGCACTTCCTCCTGGCCGAGGTACAAAAGGAGAAGGAGCGGGGCGCGGCGTGGGCGCGGGGAGCAGCGAGCACCCGGCGGCACCCGGCGGCACCCCAGGGCACCCCACGGCTGCAGGTAAGGGGCAGCTCCGCCGGGGGAAACTGAGGCACGGGCAGGGCAGGCAGGGAGGGACCGGGACGTCCAAGGGCACCCAAGGGCGCCCAAGGGCACGGGGACAGGAGGCCAGGTGTCCCGCTGTCCCCGCCAAGCCTCGTGGACAGCCACCGCCGGCGGCGACAAGCCCCCGAGGTGCCACCCCTATGGGCACCGTCCCTCGCCCTGTCCCCGGGGTGCCACCCTGTGCCCCCCGGCCCCCAGCCCCGTGCCCACAACACCCCCAAACCCCGCGGCGCTCCCGTGGGCAGCGTGCTGTGCCGGGGGGCTCTGCCAGGCAGGGGGCTCGTTTTTGGGGGCTGCATGTTGGGGGATCTCCCCCTTTCCTACCCCCCCCCCCCCGCCGCCGGGAGCCCCCCGCGCTGTTCACGGTGCGAGCAAGGGAAGCGAGAGCAGAAGCAAAGGCAGCGCTTCCCCTGCGCCAAACCCACATCCTGAATCCTGGGGGACGGGGACAGGGACAGGGACGGGGACGGGCGGGGTGGCTCGGCGCCAGCAGCACCCTGAGGAACGGGGCAGCGGCTGGGCGAGCTGGGCAGAGCCTAAGGTTTTGGCCTCTCTGGGACACGGCACATGGACAACCAAGGGGGCGTGGGATGGGGCAGCACTGCCCACCCCATACCCCAGTTAATGGGGGGGGGGGGGGGGCAAGGAAAGGGGTGCCTGAGCCCACCAACCCTTCTTACCTTGAGAGAAGGCAGCCCCATGGTAGAGCTGGGGGGATAAAAACCCCCGTCTGTGGGGCAGGGAGAGGCCAGGCCGGAGTTTGGTGCGCAGCACCCCTCACGGGCACCCCTGCCTTTGCAGAGACCCCCCCGGGCTGGGGGACGGAGCCATGGCAGGGGACGGGGAGCTCAACCGCGTCATCAGGGACCTGCAGAGTAAGTGTGCCAGCGCGGCCCCCGCCAGCGTGTCCCCCCGGGCGCCCTCTCCTCCCGCCATCCCGCAGCCACCAGGTCCCCGCTGGTGCCCCGTCACAGCTCCCCCACACCCCCAGCACCATCCCCACCACCGCTGCCCGCTCCGGCCCTCCCCGCCGCCCTGGGGGACCAGCGGTGCCCGGCGGGTACCTGTGCCCCCCTCCGCGTCCCTCCCCGGGTTCCTCTTTCACCTGCGGGCAGAAATCCCCCGGGGCTTGGAGCCGGGAGCCGTGGGGTTGGGCAGGGTGCCTGGGCAGGGTGCCCGGGCAGGGCCGTGCCACCTCATCCTCGGCGCCCCGCAGAGACCATCGGCGAGCTGAACCGCGGCTACCGGGAGCAGAACCTGCCGGTGACGGACGGCAGCCGGGAGCTGCACAGCCTCTGCGCCCAGCTGGAGTTCCTCCTGCAGGTACCCCCGCGCCCCGGCGCTGCGGTTTTCCCTGGGTTGAGGCCGGGGACCCCCTGTGCCAAGTGGGTGTTTTTTTGTTTTATTTTTTGGGGGGGGGGGGGGGGGGGACACTGCAGATGGCATCGTCTGCCCGTGGGCATCCCCAGCCGTGAAGGTGGGCGCCCAAACTGGGCTCGCCTGCATCCGCGCGTGGACCATTTGTGCGTGCAACAAGAGGGAAACTGAGGCACAGGGCCCGTGAGCAGGGCTGTCCGCAGCCAGGGGACGCCGGGAGGAGCCATGCAGGGTCCCCACTGGGGGAGCCGGCTGGATACCATGGGGGACAGCTTGGGGGGGACACAGGGACCCCCCAAACCGAGCCCGTGTCTCTGCCAGTTTGACCTCAAGGAGAAGAAGAGCTTCTTCGGGCAGCGCAAGGACTATTGGGACTTCTTGTGCCAGGGCCTGGCGCGGCGCCGGCAGGAGCACGAGGGCGTTCGCTTCGTCACCTCGCTGGACAAGGTGGGCACGGGCCACCCGGGGGGGCTCACGGGGTACCCACATGTGCACGCTTGTGTGTGCACACCCACTCCAGGCACGGGCACCCGTGTACTTATGCCTGATTTTCTCCCCTCTCATAACTGCCCCCCGATGCTCCCTGAGCTCCCCGCTGACCCCTAAGCCCCCAGAGCTGGCCTTGGAGCCCCCCCTGCATGGGCTGGGGTTGGGGGGAGCGGGGTGGCGGGGGCTGGCGTGGCAGGGCTGGCTAATCCTCGCTCCCCCCCCCCCCCCAGCTGAAGACCCCCGTGGGTAGGGGCCGGGCCTTCCTGCGCTACTGCCTGGTGCACCGGCAGCTGGCAGAGTCCCTGCAGCTCTGCCTGCTCGACCCCGAGAGCCTCAGGTGAGAGCACGGGGGGCGGGGGGGCTTGTGCCGCTGGGGGGGTGACAGCAAGGGGCAGCTCCCCGCTCTGCATGGCTGCAGAGGGTGTGCGAGCCCGTTGTGTGGTTGCAGCGAGTGGTACTACGCCCGCAGCCCCTTCCTGAGCCCCCAGCGCCGGGCGGAGATCCTGGGCAGCCTGTACGAGCTGGACGGCGTCACCTTCCAGCTGGCCCTGCGCAGGGCTGACCTGGACACCGCCTGGCCCATGTTCTCTGAGTGAGCACGGGGACACGGCCGGGGGGGGGACACCTGAGGCTCACCGTCACAGGCGTCCCCTCCCTGCCCCGATCCAGGCCCCCCTCCGCGCGCACAGCCGTGCCCTCAGGCGCGCGTGCACAAGCACGCCGCGTGCCTGCACACGCGTGCCCGCGCCCATCTGCCAAAGCCCTGAGCAGACACGGGTCTGCTGCAACACGCACGGGCACCGGGACAGCCAAGACACCGGGACGCACACGTGTGTGCACACCCTTGCACGGGGACGCTCGGGGATACAGGCACGCGCCCCCCTGCTCTGCCACGCGCACAGGCGGGAGCACACCGGCGGTCCCCAACCCCCCCCCCCCGGCCGCCTTCATGGGGGTGTCGCAGTGCCACACGCTCTGTGCCACCCCGGCTGGTCCCCCGGCACCCCGTGCTGCCCAGTGTCACCAGCCCATCTGTCCCCAAGCCCCGCTCAGCCCCGGTGCCCTCTCCATCAGTGCTGTGCACCGGGTGCCCTACGGGGAGTGTGGCTCTTGGGGGGGGGGACCTGGTGGCCTCGGTGGCCCTGAGCCCCGTGTTCCCTCCAGGACACTGGTGCGCCCCAGCATGGCAAAGACGGCCCCACAGCGAAGCGATAGCAGCCCGGGGGCACACGGGTGTGCCGATGACACCTCGCAGCCCATCGCAGCACCCCGTAGGGCACCAGCCCAGCCGAGCCCACCCGCCTCGGCTTCCCCACGAGCGGGGGGTGAGGAGGAGGAGGAGGACGTGGAGGGGGAGGAGGACATGGAGGGGGAGGAGGACGTGGAGGGTGAGCTGGATATGGAGGAGGATGAAAAGGAAGACCACGACGATGAGAAGGAGGAGGAGGAGGAGGAGGAAAAGGAGGAGGAAGAGGATGAAAATGAGGAAGAAGAGGACATCCCCAGCGCCATGGAGGTCCCCCAACCTGGTACCAATGGTGACCCCATCCCATCACCACCGCCCGGCACAGGGCTCATGGCCAGCTCCCCACCGGGGACGGAGGCATCGCCGCTGGTGTCCCGGCTGCGTGCCGAGCTGTGCCGGCAGGAGGAGGCAGCGCGGGCGCTGGCGGCCCGGCTGGCGCGGGAGAAGCGGCGGCACCGGCAGCGGGAGGAGAGCAGCGCCCGGCAGGCCCGGCTGCGGGAGCGCGAGGCCGAGGCGCTGCGGGAGACCAACGTCTTCCTCAGCCGGGCGCTGGCCGAAACGGGGGGCCCACAGGCGCTGGCACGGGCGCAGGAGGAGGCCCGGAGGTGGCGGGAGGTGGCGGAGGAGCGGGGCACCCGCCTGGCCGAGGCGCTGGGGGAGGCGGCGGCGTTGGCCTCGCGCCTGCAGGACTGCCAGGCCACGCTGGAGGCGGGGGGACGGACAGACGCCCCGAAGGACGCAGGCACCCCAGCCGAGGTGGCTGCGCTCGAGGAGGTGCTGCGGCGGGCGCTGGAGCTCGCCCACGGTCCCCAGGACCCCACGATGGACGGCCAGGGAGAGGGGGACCCCGGCACGGCCGCTGACATGGCGATGGTACGGGCAAGCTGGGGGTGCCCCGCTGCGGGGTGGGGGGCCGGGGGGGGGGGGGGGGTCAGGGCTGAGCCCCGCTTGTCCCGCAGCGCCTGGCAGCCCTGGCCACGGCGGCGCAGGAGGAGGCTCGGCAGAGCCAGCGGCAGCTCCAGGCCCAGCGGGAGGAGGTGGCACAGCTGCAGGAGCAGCTCGGCAGGTGGGGAGGGGACACGCCGTGGGGGCCCCCGGCCCTACAAGCACACGGGCACGCGGGACGGGCGACCCCTGGCGCCCCACTGCAGATCTGGGGAGCAGAGCCTGGGGAAGGGCAGGGAGAGGGGGGGTTTGGGGAGGGAGGGTGGAATCTGGCTGGGGATCGATGGGGAGGTGGGGGGATGGATGGTGGATGGGTGGGATGATGGAGGAACGGATTTGGGGTGGGGGAGGTAAGGACGGATGTGGGGTGAGAGAGGGACGGGCGGGGGGCTGGAGGGATGGATTTGGGGTGATCGGATGGATGGGCGGGCAGAGGGACGGAGGGATGAGAGCGGGGAGGGACGGATGGACGTCTCGACGCGTGGATGTGATGACCTTGTGGACGGCGAGGCAGCCGTGGGGACGGGGAGCTGGCTGGCTTTGGGAAGGGCCGGAGAGACGGCCACCCGGGGACGGGAGGACCTTCTCCCCACGGCCACCCCGGGGCTGGGCTCAGAGGCGCCGTACCCGCCCCCGTGCCAGGGCCCGGCAGGACGGGGAGCGCTGGGCAGCGGCCCTGCAGCGGGCGCAGCGGGAGGCGCTGGAGCGGGAGGCCACGCGCGGCGCGGAGCAGGCGCGGCAGCAGGAGCTCATCCGCGACATGAAGGGGCGGCTGCTGGAGCTGCTGCGGTGAGACACGGCGCCCGCAGCCCTCTCGCCCTCACGGACGCACAAATGCTCCCAAATCCCTTCGCCCAGAGGAGGGCACCAGAGCCCAGGGAAACCCCACTCGCCACCTTGGGGTGCCCGCCTCTTGCGCCTCCCTTGGGTGCCCGTCTATGGGTGCCCATTTTGGGTGCCCACCTTGGGTCTCCCACACCCGCCCATGCCCTCGGACCCCCCCCCCACAGTGCGGGGACAGCAGCAACGACGCTGTCACGCGTGGGTTATGGCACAAACCTGGGCACAACCCCGGGCACGACAGCTGCGGAGGGGCTGTTGCACGGACCCCGTCATGCGCACAGGCACACGCACGCACACACGACCAGCCCGTGGCGGCCCTGCGCCCCGCCGGGGGTGACGTGTCCCCCTTCCATGTCCCAACCCCGCAGGGAGAAGGACGCCCTGTGGCAGAAGACGGAGGGCATCGATGCTCCAGCACCCAGCCCGGCACCCCGCGATGCAGGTCTGTGCGCCCGCTGCCACAAGGATTTCCGCCTCCTGTCCCGGAGATACTGCTGCAGGTGGGCTCCCGGGGACGCCGGGGGGACATGGGGACGTGGGGACACCGCGCCAGGGTGGCACGGCCCTCACCGCACACCCACCTCTTGGCAGGCTGTGCCAGGGCAAGGTGTGCCACGCGTGCTCCGTGGACGTGGGCAAGCAGGGGCGCTGCTGCCTGCTCTGCTACCAGCAGAGGCACCCGGCGGCTACGTGAGTGCTGACGGGGGTCTGTCCTGAGGGGGTCTGTCCTGCTGCGCCTGGGGCACGGGGCCTGCGGGCAGGTCCTGACACCCCAGGTGCTGGGGCTGAGATGTTCTCTGCATGGCCGGCCCGTGGAGAGGGAAACAACCCAGTCCTGCCATCCCAGCGCCTCCAGTGTCGTCTGTCCGCCGTCAGCCTGGCCGGGTGTGGGCAGGGGGATGATGGCACGGGGACGTCTGAGCCCTCCCCGGGGGGACCGTCCTTTAGCGGGGTGTCCCAGCTGAGGCCAGGCTTTGCCCCGTCCCGACGCAGGGGGGAGAGGGCTCTTAGCCAACAGCCCCGGTTTCCTGCCGGGCTGCAAGGCACCGCTTGGGCAAGAGCTTTCCCAGACACAAAGGTGATGGGCCGGCCCTGCCGAGCTGCCCCGCTGCCCCTGCCAGCCCCGAATCCCCCGGACTCCCCGCCTGGGTGCAGGGAACCCCCGTGCCCTGTTCCCAGCCGTCCCCCCGTCCTGCACACCCGCTGATGCCCCCAGGATTAAGGGCCCCTGGGATTAAGGACCCCCAGGAGCTTGGAGCAGGGGTGACAGAGGAACAATGTGGGACCCTCCTGGAGAGACCCTGGGGCCGGCACCGTGACGCTGGGCCCACCCAGGGTGGCAGGCGGGACCCCAGCAGGGTCACAGCCCCCTCCTCGCTCCGGTGCCAGCCCCGGTTGCCCAAGCTGGGGCGGAAACGCTCCCTCCACCCCGTGTAGGTTGTGTAAGGCCAGGTTCCCGGCTCCTTGCACAACGATGGGCCGGCACCGCAGCACCGGAGGGACACGGGGTGGGTGCCCCAGGAGCTGCCACCCTCAGGGGGAGCAGGGGGGACAGGGCAGGCTCGGTGTCACCAAGCGCAGGGAAGGGCCACAGAGGGATCTTGCAGCGATTTGCTTCGTTTGCGCTCAGACAGGCGTCGGGGAGGGAGCGGCGGGGCTTTGTCCCCAGCCCTGGGACAGAGGTGACACGGAGACCCCGAGCTGGGCAAGGGCCAGGGCCTGTCTCGGCGGCTGCACGGAGCAAGACCAGGTTTTGGGTCCCCTCTGGGGACGTGCGGGACGCAAACCTTCCGCAACAGCCTCTTGGGTAACGGCACTTTCCTGCACCCGCTGTCCCCAGGAAGCGCCCTGGATGCGCGGCACGGCGGGGACGTGCCCCGGCCCCCTCCCACCACCCCCCCCCCGGCCAACAGGAGCCACACACGGGTGACAAACCCGCCACCTCCTTTATTTCTGGGCGGCCAGCGGCCACCGCTGTCAGACAGGGGCCACAGGTTGCCCAAAGTTCCCAGGCTCCGTCCCGGTGTGCGGGGAGGGCGGGCAGCGCCTGGGGTCCCCCCATGCTGATGTGCGGTGGCCTCACGCCTCACCACGGCGTCACGGTGCCACCGGGGCTCAGAGTCACCCTGCTGCGACCCTCCCAGCTGCACAGCGCCGCGCACACGGGTGGCCACACGCAAGCCCCGCCACCGGCAGCCCCCGGTGACGGCCACCCGGCTGCCCTGGGGGGGCCGTGCCCGCTTCCCGAGGCTGCGTTTCGGGGCGCCGGGTGAGGATGCTGAGGTGCTCGGGGTGCCTGCGTCAGGCCTGGGGGATCCGCGGGGCTCAGAGGGTGGTGGAGGTGTTGCCGGAGGTGGAGGCGTACGAGGTGCGGCCGTAGCGGGCCACGGCGTCCTTGCTGATGAGGCCGCGCTGCGCCAGGATCTTGAGGAAGCTGTTGCGGAACTTCTGCCCGATGAAGGCGTAGATGATGGGGTTGAGGCAGCTGTGGGCGAAGCCCAGCACCTGCGTGACGGAGAGGGCCGTGTCGATGTGGTTCCTGCGCTCACAGGTCTCGGCGATGGCCCGCGTCCTCATGAGGGTGTCGCTCACCAGCGTGATGTTGTAGGGCAGCCAGCAGACGAGGAAGACCAGCACCACGGCCAGGATGACCTTCATGGCCCGCTGCCTCTGGGCGTTCTTGGTCTGCAGGAGGGTGTGCACGGTGACGCCGTAGCAGAAGAGCATGACCAGGAGGGGCAGGGCGAAGCCGAAGGTCTGCGGCAGCACCCGCAGCACCACGCGCCACTTGGCCGTGTCCTCGCCGCGGATGCGCTCGTAGCACACGGTGCCGTTGCTGGGCGAGACGAAGGCCTCACGGAAGAGCAGCACGGGCAGGGAGAGCAGCACGGAGAAGACCCAGATGGCCATGCAGACGAACTTCACCCAGTGCCTCTTCTCGGTGGCGGCACGGGTGGCGTAGACGATGGCCAGGTAGCGGTCCACGCTGATGCAGGCCAGCAGCAGGATGCCGCTGTAGAAGTTGGCCTCCTGCAGCACCGAGATGGCCTTGCACATCACCGTGCCGAAAACCCACTCGTGGGCCCGGTAGGCGGCCCAGAGGGGCAGGGTGAGGGCGAAGAGCAGGTCGGCCACGGCCAGGTTGAGCAGGTAGACGTCGGTGACGGAGCGGTTCGTGTGGCTGGAGGTGACCACCAGCACCACCAGCCCATTGCCCACCACGCTGAGGATGAAGACGAGGCAGTAGATGAAGACCACCAGGTACTTGTTGAGGACGGAGCCGTCGGGCCGGCACGGGGACGAGGAGATGACGGCGTCGGGCAGGGCCGTGCTGTAGTCATAGGTGTAGTTGTAGAGTAAATCCGAGAGGTCCCCGTTGAAGGAGATGGTGTCCATCCCGCCTGTGAGGCACAGAGCACCATCAGCATGGCAGGGAGCGCGGCGTGGGCCAGCAGCACCCCCAGGACCTCCATCCCTGGGGGTCCCCCTGGCCAGCAGGCAGCCCCCACCGCCTCTCTGTGCCCCCACGTCCCCTCTGTGCCAGGCACAGGGTGCCTGGCTGCTGTCCCTTACATGCCCCCCCCGGCACAACACCCCCCGTCTGCCCCACCTCATCCCAGCCCTGCCCCTCAGTGTCCCCTCCACGTCCATCCCCAAGGAGGAGGGGGGTCCCTGGCCACTTCTCGGCCCCTGCAGGGGACCCCCGGCCCCTCCAGCATCCCCAAGATCTCAGTTTTGGGGGCGTCCTCAGAGCTGTTTGGGGACCCCGGGGCACCCCCGGCTCCCCCACCCATCCCCTGAGCATCGGGCGGGTTCGGTGGCAGTTTCACCCCCCTTCTCCCCACCGGTCCTGTCCCCGTGAGAGGTTTCACCCCCCGGACGGAAAGATGTGTCACCCTTTGCAGGCGGTTTTGGAAAGATTTCACGCCTCTGGCTTTCCTGTTCCTCCGCCGCCGCGCATCCCCACGGCCCCGCGATGGGGAAATGGCAGGTGGCGGCTGCCGCTCGTGTCCCGGCCCTTGGGGACACCTCCGCACCCTGCCCCTGCCACCCTGAACGCCACCGGGCTCCGGCCTTACCCCGCCACGGGCCGGGACCTTTTCGCCGCCCCTTTTTCGCGCCCCAACCTTTCCTCGGTGCTGCCGCGGCTCCTGGTGCTGCCGAGCGCCAGGGCTGGGGCCTGAACCCCGACGCCCTCCCCGGGAGCAACCTTCCCCTCCCGGCCGGAGGGGATTTCCCCCCAAATCCATCTCCCGCGCTGGCTCCCCCGAGCCGTCCCCGCTTCCCCTCGCCCTATTTTTGGCTTCCACAATCCCTGCAGTTCCTCTGCGTCCCCCCCCCCCCCCCCCCCCGAAGAGGCGAATTTCCCCCCGCAGAAGGGGAAGCCCCCCGGTTCCCCTCCCGACCCCACGAGCGCAACCTCCTGGGGACTCCGGGGTCCCCTTTGGCGGAGGGGGGGGTTCACCCCCACCGGGACCCCTCGTGGAGCCCGGGGTGCCCCCTCCCCGCGCCCCCTTCCCCACACGAGGAGCGGGGTGCCCCAGTCCCGCCCCGAAGCCGAGCACCCTGCGGACTCACCCTCTGTCGGCTGCCTCCTCCTGACCCCCAAATCTTCTCCCCTTCCCAGCCGCGCCGGAAAGATTTCCCCGAGCCTTCCCCCTCCGCGCCCCCGGCTGCGGGTTGCCACGGGCACGTTCTCAGCCGTCACCCCGAAAACCGGCTTTGGGGGCACCCGGGGAGCGTGGGGCCGGGGACCCTCCGCCAGCGGGTCCCTCACCTGTGCCGGCCGCCCCGGTCCCCGAGGCGCCGCTTTATGCTGCCCCGGGAGGAAGCGAGGTTGCAAAACCTCCTGCACGAAGGGGAAGTGGCATCCTCCCCGGCCCCCCCTGCGCCCCCAGCCCGGGGCACCCCCCCCCCGCCTGGGATTTTGGGGCACCCCTTGGGCTCCCACGCGTCCCCTTGGGGTACGCCGATGGCCTGGGGACACCCCCCCCCCCCCGCCCATCTGGGGTACCCCCCCCACCCATTTGCAGGCACCCCACAGCTCCAGGGAGCCTTCGCAGCCCCCCTGGGGTATCCCTGCTCCCCGGGGCACCCCCACGCTTTTGGGGACCCCCGTCCGCGTGGGGCACCCCCGAGTCACCCCAGTGCTCCCTGGGGGCACCCTACACCTTTGGGACCATGCGGAGGGCAGGACGCCCCTTTCCCTGGCAGGTCCCCCACATCCCTGGAGCACCCCACTCCTCTGTGGACCCCCATACTCTGGGGCAGCCCAATATTCCCTGGGGAACCCCTAAATTCTCTGGAGCTCCCCTAAATTCCATGGGGCACCCCTAAATGCCATGGGGCTTCCCTATACTCCCTGGGACACCCCTATATTCCCTGGGACACCCCTAAATTCCCTAGGACACCACTAATTCCCTGGAGCACCCCTATTTCCCTGAGATACCCCTATATTCTGTGGGGCTCCCCTAAATACTCTGGGGCTCCCCTAATTCCCTGGGGCTCCCCCATATCTCCCTGGGGCACCTATAATTCCCTGAGGCTCCCCTAAATTCCCTGGGACACCCCTAATTCCCTGGAGCACCCCTAATACCTCAGGACACCCCTATATTCCCTGGGGCTCCCCTAAATTCCCTGTGGCACCCCTAAATTCCCTAGGACACCCCTAATAAATTGGGACACCCCTAATTCCCTGGGACCCCCCTAGTTCCCTGGAGCACCTCTAATTCCCTGGGGCTCCCCTAAATTCCCAGGGACACCCCTAATACCTTGGGGCTCCCCTATATCCCCTGGGGGGGACACCCCTAAATTCCCATGGACACCCCTATATTCCCTGGGGCACCCCTATATTCCTTGGGGTTCCCCTAAATTCCCTGGGGACCCCCTATATTCCCTAGGAGACCCCCAATTCCCAGGGACACCCCTAAATTCCCAGGGTCACCCCCAATTCCCTGGGACACCCCCAAATCCCCCCCCCCCCCCCCGTCCTCCTCCTCCTCCTCCCCCTCCCTCTCCCCCCGCCCCCCCGCATTCCCTAGCCCCGCCCCCTCCTTGGCCCCGCCCCCTCCGCGTGACGTCAGCGCGGGAGGCGGGGCTTCGCCAGGCTCGACCGCGCGTGCGCCTTCCGCCCCCCCCCTCCTCCCGCCGCCGCCGCCCGGCTCCGCTCGGCGGCCGGGGCCCGGAAGTGACGCCCGGGGACGCGCAGAGCGGAAGCGGCGGCCGCAGGGCTCGGGCGGGTCCCCCGGTGCGCGCAGCGGGCTCGGCTCCCCCCGGCCCCGCCATGATCCTGCTCGAGGTCAACAACCGCATCGTCGAGGAGACCCTCACCCTCAAGTTCGACGGCGCCGCCGCCGGGTACGGCCCCGGCAACGGGGAGCGGGGAGCGGGGGGCGAGGGGGGGGGGGGCTGCCGGGGAAAGGGGCCCGGCGGCGGAGGCCTGAGGGCCTGAGGGGGTGGGGGGGGATGGATTGGGGGGGTGGGGGGTGGGGGGTGTGAGGGGTGGGGGGGTTGGGGGAGCGGGGAGGGACCGGGCGCTGCCGGGGCTGGGCACCGGGGCGGGGACGGGAGGGGAGGGACCGCGGGGAGCCGGGGGAGGACGGGGCTGGGCCGCGGGAGGGAGGGACACGGGGTGGGGTGGGGGGGGGGTTGGAGGGGGGAATGGGGGGGGGAGGGGGGGGAATGGGGGGCTATGGGGGGGGGCTGGGGGCGGCGGAGGCGGTCACGGCTGCAGGGGAAGGGAGGGGAGGGGGCGGCGGGCAGGGCCCGGGGGGTGGGGAGGGGCTGCGGGGGCTGCGGCGTTGAGGGGGTGAGGATGGGCCCGGGGGGGGTGGGGCGGCGGGCTCCTGGCCGGCGTGGTGCGGGGCTGGGGCAGGGGGTGAGGGGCAGGAAGCCGGCGCGTGGCTGAGCTGAGCCCGCAGCCGTCACCTGGGTTCCTGCCGCACCCCTCGGCCATCCCCGGCAGGGGCTCGCGGGTCCTGGCCGGGGGGTGCGGGGCTGGGGTCGGGGCAGGTCCCTGTGCCGGGGCGGGGCGTGGGGGCACCTGCGGCGCTGCCCGGTTGCCTCAGCCCCCGGGGAGCCGGCGCTCGGGTCACTGACAGCGCCGGGGCTGTGGAGGTGCTCAGCTGAGTGCGGGGCTGCCCGTGGGTGGCTTGATCTGCGGCCCAGCTACCCCGTGGGGTCACCGTGACCACCGGCATGAGCGGCACCCGGCACCTCTGCGTGGGGACAAAGCCCGGAGGAGCGCAGCGCGGTGCTGGTGGCTGTGGGGTGGGGCCTGCCCCGGCTGCTCCGGGAAGGGACCCCTGGCGGGGCCGTTTTCTGTGCCACCTTTTCCTCCAGCGGCTTCTGAAGCGCTCCGCCTCTTGCGTACGGTACGGACCTGTGACAGGGGCCGTTTCCTCTGCGCTCCCCTCTCGGTTGACTTCTCGCTTTTTTCTTTTTTTTTTTTTTTCACACCATCACCTCCCGGCCCGCCCTGCCCGGTGGGGTAGCCGAGCTGCCCTCCTCCCTGCAGCCAGGCTCTGTGTTCCCCTCGAGCTGTCGAACGCAGCCGGGCAGAGCGAGCTCCCGGGTGAGTGCCGCGGCACCGCCTCCGTTAGGAAAAACGGCACGGCTGGGGGTCGGTGGCATGTGGCAGAAACGCTCGCTCGTCGCCGCCTGACGCCGGGGAGGAGGCCAGGCGTACGTCCCCGCGCCTCGCTGTGAATGCTGGGGTGGCAGCGAGGGGACAGCATGCGGCCGAGTACGCCCCAAAACCCCGACTTGGTGCGGATGGGGGCTGCTCGCTCGCCGCCAGCCCCCGGCCTCCGGGGTTTCCGTTCTGCCGATGCTTCCTGCATCGATTCTTCCTCGCGGTGAGCGTGGCCGACGGTCCTCCTGTTCGTCTGCAGGCCGCTCCTTTGTGTGGAGGAAGGGCCAGCTGGGCGACGGTCCTGCATAAACGCTGGGCCCTGAGTCTGCTGCTGAAGCGGAGGGAGTCGTGCACTTCTGCATTTCCTTCCGTGCTCGTGCTGAGGCCCCCCAGCCCGGGCAGTCTGGAGGCGGTGGCAGAGCCCTGAGGTGTGCAGAGAGGTGGATTTCCTCCCGGTTTCAGGGCTCCGGGGAGCGGTGTTGCGCTGTGTTCGTTCAGGAGAAATTTCTTCTCCCTCCGGCTGCAAATTCAGGGTCGTTCCGGTGACACCGAGCCCGGAGGCGGGAGGGGATGGCTCGTCTCCTCCAAAGCAGTGACGGGGCAGGTGCAGCGTGCGGGTTTCTTGGGGCAGGTGTGCCCGGTGCCCTCAGCACCGGCTGGGGATCAGGGCAGCGTTTGCTTCCGAGCCCCGCGCCAGAGCCTTGCTCCGTGGCAGGGGTGGCGTCGGTCCCCTCTGCCCCAGGTAGTGTGCTTTTTAAATTTAATGCTCTAATTTCTCGTTTCAAAGCGACTTCTTGCGACCGGACCACGCGTTTAAATCACGGCCTAAAGCTACTGGAATCCGTTAAGATAACTGCAGTTAGGAGCCTGGTGCTGAAAGCTGGGGGCGCCCGACTGTCGAGGGGGGGGCAATGCCTGGTGGGTACGGGGGAGCGCGTGGGGCAGCTCGGACATCGGCTGAGCTTCTGCAGGTGCCGAGAGAATAAACTAAGTATTTACCCACCGTGCAAAAAGAAAACAAATCTGCACAAATGGAGAACAGGGCGACTTTTCCCTTGGCTGGAGGCGGAGGGCAGAGAATCCCCAATTAAATTTCAGGTTTCTGTAAAGCCTTTGAGAGGTACCGGTCTGCAGGCCCTCGCGGCTGCTGCCTTCGCAGGAAAACAGCCGAAGCTTCGACTTCCCCGCTGCAGGCCGGCTCCTGCGGGCTGGCTGGGGAGTTTGGCCGGGGCTGCCCCCAGACGCGCTGTGCTGCTTCCCTCTTGGGGCGGTTCGGTGCTCGTCTGCGCCGCAGCACAGCGCTCCAGCCTGGACAGGAAGGCCGAGCGCTGGGTGAGATGGGGTGACGTGAGCTTGGCGCTGTGACAGGTGAGTCTGGGGGGCAGCTGAGAGCCTGGGGGCTGCTGGATGTGCTCGGGGGGTGGAGGAGCTTCGGGTCCCGCTGGGCTCTGATCGCCAGTCCGGGGCTGCAGCGCTTCAGGGAGCAGCGGGCGCTCCTCTGCCACCCCACCCTCTCGCTGACATGGGCGCTTCTGCAGCTCTGGGGAAAGCGACCTGGGCTAAAATGAAAGGGGCAAAGCTGGCTGTGCTTGGCCCTGTCGGCTTTCCCGATCCCGTTCCTTCCACGGGGGCTGCGCGCCGCAGCGCGGCTCAGCACGGAAACCACGGCTCCGCGCCGACGGCAGCTTGCGGGCGGCACCAGGCAGGTCCCTGCCCCGAGCAGCAGCCTCGGCCCGCAGCGGTAGGCTTGTGCGGGTCACTCTGCCAGCGCTCCAGCCTCCGCTTTCCTCTCGGGCTCTGCTCCGGGTTACCCCCGGGAGTGCTTCCGCTAGGGGAGCCGCGGGGAAGGGTGCGCGTGGAACGAGTCCCTTCCCGCAGGCCGCCTGCCCTGCTGGCTACGGATCGCCCAGGGAGGCGTCGCGGGGCTCCCGCCCGCAGCCCTGCCTCGTCCCCCGGGCATCTTGCCTCCTGCCCAGGTGTGGGACGAGGGGAGGCAGCCCCCAGCACGGCCCCCCCCCCCGTCCCCGGCAGGTCTCGGCCCCGCTCTGCGCGGCGCTGGGGGCTGCCGCCCGTGGGGACTGCTCGTGCCCGCGTGGCCCGGCGCTCCTCGGGTTCGTGGCGGGGGTGCTGGGCTCACGCAAAGCAGCTTTTGTTGGCCGAGCAGGGCCCGGGAGTGGAGGAACCGTGCGGATAATTTTAGCCGCTGCTCATAATTTTTTTATTGGGGTGACCTTTCTGCAGCGAGAGCCTGCAGTCTGTCTGAATCTGGCTCACTCTCTCCAAGCTGCGCCTCGACTCCAGCGATCTGCGAGCTCCGCTCCGAGCTGGAAGCTCTCAGCTTTGGCATATTCCCCACC
The DNA here is from genome assembly GCF_040182565.1 of Anser cygnoides. Classification (NCBI taxonomy): domain Eukaryota; kingdom Metazoa; phylum Chordata; class Aves; order Anseriformes; family Anatidae; genus Anser; species Anser cygnoides. Next base: position 31,893,848 of record NC_089878.1, read on the forward strand.
CCCCCCCCCTTTTTTTTCTTTTTCCTCCCCCTCCTACGGAGCAAAATATTAGAATATCTGCGTGCCTGCGGCTTTTAAAATAATTGCCATCTCCCTGTGTTGAGTACAAGCCTGAATTGTGACGTGGGAGATGCTTCAGGCAGCTCTGGCTGCGGCTGGCCAGGCTCACATTTACACGCAGCTCTGTTTAATAGAGGGGATGAGGGCTCTGCCTAATTACAGACGTCGCTCCTCTGTCCATAAATTTGCTGTTAACGTATGGCTGAGAGCCTCCGCGCCCTGAGAGCCGGGCGGGGAAGTTTGGAAGTCGGCCGAATGAGAACTGAGGAAATGCTGTCAGAGGTTTGCTGTTGCTCCTAAGTGCCTGCTGGCATCCCTCCACGGGCGCCGCGGCTGTGCTCGGACGTGCTGCCGGGGTGAAAAAGCTGATCTGGAGCTGGCTTTGCGTTAGATGGGCTCGGCGCTGGGGCCGTTTGGAGAGGAACGGGGGGGGGGGGATGAGGGCACACAACCTGTCGGGGCCTCTGATCGTTACAGCAGGGGGCGGGTGGGGTCGGACGCGGCTCTGCCTCCAGACCTGCGGAGCGTTACCGGCAGCTGCCATCTTAGCTCCTGAGCTCGGGCAAGGCCTGGGCTGGATCTGGTGTGCAGCAGAGAGGCAGCGCCTCTGGTGTTCCCGGCGTGAGGGCCGGTTTTACGGCCCGTGCTGGGCAGACGGCAGCCAGAAAGGACGGCTGTGGGGGCAGCCGCAGTTCGGGTGGAGGTGGCAGGGCGGGCACGCTGCCCGTGGTCCTCTGGGCACGGCGAGGCTCGGGCCGCTGGCAGGACTGCGGGTCGGGGTGTCCCAGAGCTTCGTGCGGCGCTCTGGGGGGGTCCCACGGGCACGTCGGCACGTCCCCACTGCTATCTATTTGTGCTGGCTGCAGGTGGGGTTGGCGGCAGGTCGAGGGGAAGCGGCGGCGTGCGCGCCTCCGGAAGCGAGAGCTCCTCCGTCTGGGGACGCCTCGGCGGGGGGACGAGCTGCGAAAGGGGACGACTCGCCCGGCATAGAAACGCTTTGGGTAGCTGGTGAGGTTAGCCAGAGGAATAAATAGAAGCACTTTGAGCTGCCGGGTCGTAACGCTGCTGACCTGCGAGGGCCGGGAGCCTCCCTGCCTTCCCCTGCACGAGGCTGAAAGCCGTCCTGCGGCGCGGCACGGCGCGGCACGGCTCGGCGTGGCCGCCAGGAGCTCTGCATGCGGCTCACGTGAGCGCTCCCCCAGCAGGCCGCCTGCCAGGAGGCCACCGAATATCCAGCACTGGGCAGTTGCGCCCGGTTACCTGCTTCTCCCCTAAATCTCCCTCCTCCTCGCCAGCCCCGAGGCCGAGAGCTGAGCCGCTTGGAAAATCCGCGGTAAAAGGAAGCTGCTTCCGCGAGGAAACGCGCGGAAATGGGGCTGTGCCGGCCCCGGGCTTTTGTGTGCAGAACAAAGGCTGGCGCGTGGGGCTCTTAACCCGCCGCGGGTGCGCGATCTCGGACGGCTTCCGAAATAACGTGCCGAGGCGTTCTTCTCCCCTCTGCCGAGGCGCTGGCTGAGCAAGCGGGGCATAATGGTCCTTCCTCGGCAAAACCGCTCCGTTGCTCCCCGGGGCGAGGCGCTGTGTTCGGAGGGCCGCTGGGGGCCGGGAGGCAGCAGCTCCGCGTGCGCGGGGACTGGGGTTTGAGCGGTGTTACCTCTCAGGAGACGGAGCCGAGCTTTAAGGATGCGTCCTCTTTAATATGGCTAGCTCTCGTGTGCCTGACTGTGCTATCTTTAAAGCTTCCTACATGGGTTTCTTTTTTCGTAAAATTTATGTTGCCGTCCACGCTGATTGCCGAGTCTGAGTGCGGTGCCTCTAAAAGGAGAGCGCGGCTGCATCGACTGGCCCTGTGGGACCGCTGGGATTTTCTCCCACCTCTGCTTTGAGCAGTCCTCGCTGGGCAGCGGCGGTTTCGATGCGACCTGGGGGATCGCTCCCCTCTTCAAAACCCAGCGTTAAACGTGCGGCCAGGGAGGCTCCGAGCCTCCATCCTCAGCCTGGCCGGGGAGGGAGGATGAGAGCGGGAGAGGTCCCAGGTAACCGGGGCAGCCCTGAAAATAAAGGGCCTGCCTTGGGTGCGCTCACACCGCTTCTTTCAAGCGCGTGGTTTTCACCTTCAGGGATGCAGCACAAAAGACAGTATCTCTCCGGTCTCCCAGCAGAAAGGGCTGATGCTTTTCGCAGCTAACGACTCAGGAAGCAGCACCACCACCTCGTCCCTTCCACTTGGGATCCCTGGTTGGGGCGTGATTCCTCCCCTTCCGCCCAAGTAAGACACAGCTGGCCCTGTGCACGCTCCGGGATTGGTGCTGCTCGGTGCCCCGGTGTCTCTGCATTGCCTGTCGTTGGTTCGAGCACACCGTGGTCATTCGTGGCTTCCAGCAGTGAGGCTGCCCGCAGAAAAGCGGTTGGAAGAACAGTGCTTTCTGCTGAGCAGGGAAAAATACCATTCACACCTCTCTGGGATAAGGTGAAGGAAGGTAAATACCGAGCTGGTGCTTCCTCCGCCTCTGTCTCGCCTCCTTGCTGCGTGCACCACGGTGTGCCCGCTGCCCGGCGGGATCCTTGTGCCTTGACAGAGCAACTTCTGGCAAAAGGTCGCTGCGCGGCGCTGGCTGAGCCCACGAGGTTGGCTCAGCACGCGGGCTTTGGCTGGGGTGTTCTCTTCTGGTGGTGGCGGGTGAACTCTGGGATTTCTCCGGGCTGTGAGACAGGACCAGCATCGTCCGCCTGTGCTCGATGTAATGCTGTGTGCTTTTGACACCGAAGAGGAGATGCAGTCGCCTGGCATTTTTACCCTGTTCTGGTTCCCCACCCCCGCTGCCGGTGGTGGAGGCAGCTTTGCATCGCTCCCCGGTGGAGAACGGCCTATTAATAAGGGTCCCCTTGGAGCTGCTGAAGCACTCGTGTAGTGCCAGTCTGAACAAATTCACCTTGCAGAAGCAGATTGTTCACAGGATCCAGCTATCTTAGAGACCGTGGACAAACTGGCGAATGCTGTCTGTTAAGACGTTATTAAATCCACGTGTCTAAAGCGTAAGCGATGCGCCGTAGGCTTGCGAGATGCTTCTGGTGCTGCTCTGAGATCCTGAAGAAGGCACTGGCAGCGTTAGGGCAAACCCACGTCTCTCTTTTTCCCTGCAGCGGTCGTTGGCGTAGTGTCGGGGTGCGTAGGGATGAAGGTGGGGGTCAGGATGAAACGGGCATCCAAAAAGTTTCCTCCTGTGCTTTGCTGCCAGCCCAAACTCTCCTCTGCAAGCGAGTTGTATGAAGGGATTTGCAGAGCTGCTGGCGGTGGTGAAGGGGGCATGTCAGGAGGGATTGCTCAGCTGTTACATCCCTTCCGTCACCTGGTATCACGAGAGCTTGCAGAGGAGCCCGTCCCCTGAATCGTGCATCTTCGTGGGTCTGCGAGGCGAGTGTGCTCGGTCAAGCGAACTCCCTTGTAACGAGTAGCTTTTTCAGACGTTGCTAACTTGAGATCTGCAGTCTGTGATCTCGAAATCTATTAGTGAACGCCGAATAATAGCAGTCTCTGCCAGCTTCGAGGCCCGTTTCGTATCGTCTCTGGTAAGACTGGTTCTTATAGGAATGGGGAGTGAGCCAAGGTTTCTTGTCAAAGGCTATCTGCTCCTTGAACAGCAGGAACTAGAAGGTTTTTCAGAGCTGCTCGTGAGAAGTAGAGTATTGGAAATTAATCCTCTTCTCTTCACAGCTTGGAGGCTGCTGTTTGATTTCTCATTTACCTCCTGTGCGTTTTTTGTTTTTTTTCAGAAATAAACCAGAGGCAGTAGAAGTAACATTTGCAGGTAAGCGCTGAATTCTCCTGACCTTTTTAAAATAAAAATGGAAAAACAAAAAAAAGGGGGGGGGGGGGGGGGGGGCCTGTCTCGAGTGGCCTGCCTGTGGTTCCGCCTGGTGCACCCAAATTCACCCAGCACCACTGGCAGAGGGAAGAGCAGCGCCGGGACAGACTGAGTGAACGCCCAGAGCTAGGGGCTGTGTGCTGCGGGAGCAGAGTCTCCCGTCGGCTGCCCTGCTGCTTTCTCTGTACGTCTGCCTTCCCTGGGACTTAGCCCCCAGCGGTGCGTTCAGCGGCTGCGGCACTTCTTGTGTGAGCGCTGGACAGCTCCGTTACCTCGCCTGTTCTCCGGCCCGAAATCAGTTCTGTTTGTTAGTAGGTCGTTAGCACCACCCGGTTAGGGTTGTTAGAAAGCTGGCTTGGGGTGACGGGCAAGGTGAATTCAGAGCCTGAAGCTTCCTCTCCAGGATGAGAAGCGTCGAGGAAGTACGAGCGTTCAGCAGCAGCCGATGTCTCGCTGCTGTTACCAGGAATCTGTGCAGGGAAGCGGGGCGTGCTGGGTGGCCGGGGGGCTGCCTTGCCCTCCTCCTTCCCTCGCTGCCCCTTCTGCGGTGAAGTGGAAGCTCAGCAGGCAGTGGCTGAGCTGCCTTCGCTCTGCTGACAGATTTTTTTTCCTCCCCCAGGCTGCAGCTCTGGCCTGGTGGGCACGTCAGTCGCTTACTGTGCTTAGCATCCAGAAGGCTCCCATCTCCGCGCGTTTGTGTCCTCGTGCACTGAACGCGAGCAGATTTGCCGGGGATGCTGAGTGACACCAGGCTAGATCTCCCTGTGATGGACAGATGTCAAAGCTGTTTCAGCCCTTTGAATGATAACAGGTCTCCCTGTGTGGTGTTAGGGGTTTCTCGTGGTGTATCTGTGAGGGCTGGGGCAGGAGGAAACGTGTCGCTCTATGTAGTTCCTAGAACACGCAGGGAAAGCGTTGCCCAGAAATAGGAAACGGTCCCTCTCAAGTTCCTCACGTTTTTCTCTCTTGCTTCACAGACTTCGATGGAGTCCTTTACCATATTTCAAACCCCAATGGAGATAAGACAAAAGTGATGGTCAGTATTTCTCTGAAATTCTACAAAGAACTCCAGGAACACGGTGCTGACGAGGTGAGTAAGCATCTCTGGACATCCGGGGCCTTGAGCCTACAGATGCTTTATCAGCACAGGCAATGTCCTTGTGATGTTAGGGTCTGACTCGCAGAGAAGCGTCTGTTCTTCCGTCTTGTGCTGACGCTCCTGTGCCAAACAGGAGTCCTGCTTTGCTAGAAGACAAAGTACGTTCCCATTCTCTCGTGAATAAGCAGTCATCTTTTCTGACCGTACAGCCTGAAAGGCAAAAGGCATCACTAATTCTGAAATCCCTTCCAAAGGAGTGCAAGGCCTGGCAGAAGTAGTTTCCCCGGCAGATGTTCTGTGCCCGCTAGCGAGGGAAGGCATCAAGACAACTCCGGAGTCCCATGGCGCTGCTCGTCTGACTCTAACCACACTTGAGAGCGAGTGGTGGGCTCCAGCTGTGTGCGCGGACCTTGATCTGCACACTGCCTGGTTCCCCTTTTGCTGCTGCTGTGTGAAGTAGCAGGTTCAGTTCCTGTTGAATGGGCTCAGGCTGCGGAGGGCCATTTATGGTAGAAAGAAGGAGCCTTTCTGAGCTGTGGTTGGGTCGCGAGGCAGGAAGTGTGACTCAGTTCCTGAGTCAGTTTTCAAATCTCCTCATGTTAGCAAATGGGGTTCACCCTGCAGGTTTTTGCCACTGGGTGTCTGTCCTCGGAGGGAAACAAGGAAACTGTTCCATGAATTAGAGAGTCTGGCAAGAAACAGGAGGCTTGAACCCAAAGTGAATTCCTGCAGGTTGCGACAAGAGCTACCAAAGTCAGAATAAACGCGACTCGGCGTCCCGCTTTCTGGTCCCTGTACGCAGAACTTCTGAGCGGCAGCGTTGCCCCCGTGCCACAGGGCAGTGGGAGCTGCCCCACGAAGCTGCTGCTGCTGGAGCCTTCCCAGCACGTTTAGTGAGGATTGGCACGGCGTGTGATCCCAGGGGAAGCACCGCGGTGGGCAAGGGGCTGACGCTTTCTGCGCCGTAGCCAGGTAGCCTGACACCAACAGCTGCCGCGGTGGCAGCGGTGTGCGGGCCGTGGTGCCGTGCTGGCAGCGAGGGCAGCTGACAGCCGACTCGTCAGGCTCTGAGAGGAAGATGGGATCTCTGCAGGCCTGCCTTGGGAGTGCTGACTAAATAGAAGTTACATTTTGAAACCGCTGTTTAACAAACTGTTTCTCTCCGTGCTTCCCTGGAGAAGATGGAGCTTGCTTCTGCACTTCCTCCGCTCGGTCTCTGGTGAAACCCCACTGCGAAGCCAAAGTGGGGTTCCTACTAAGGCAGAGCATCTCCCTGGGCCGCTGCAGGCAGGCTTTCTGCTGAGAGGAGGTTTTGGCATGCAGAGAGCCCGTGCATCCTCTTTGCGTGGTGGTGGGTGTCATCCCAGGAGGGCCAGTTCTGCCACAGCGTCGTTCTGTTCTTCTCTGCGAAATACCTCCTGTTCCCGGCCCCCTCACTGACACAGAGCTGTGGCTCAGCTGAAAATTGCCATTGATGTAAAATTCAGCAGTGATTATGCCTGAAGAAAGGGTTTTTGCTGTGCTGTGGGCGGCTCTGCTTCTGGGAGGCATCCAAGCTACCTGGCAGTCTCCTCTCCATCCCCGTCTGTCCCACGGAATGGGCTGAGGCCAAGGCAGGCGATCGCTCGGCCACGCTGCACCTGACCTCATCTCTGAGCATGCAAGGGGAGGGCCGGCGCATGCTTTGCCAGGCTTCCTGCACCCTGAACCCCTGGGGGCTGCCCGCAGGACGGGAGGAGGGTTGTAGCCCTCAGAGCTGCTGTGTCCAGCTCTGCTGACCGTTCTCTGAAGGCACGAGGCATGTGGAAGGGGGTTTCTTGCCCGCACAAGTTCAAGACTAGAAAGAACTTTTTGAAGTTCTGGTTTTGACTCCCGTCCTGCCGCTTGTTCCCTGCCAGTGGGGCTCAGGGAGAAGGAGCAGGCAATACGACAAGAAGCCGATGACTTAGCTATTTGTCCGTGCTCCGTTAGACATGGGGAGGCAGATGCCTGTAATTTGGTGTTTCTAAATGGACACCAAACAAGGCCTAGGCAGTGCAGGCCGGGAGCAAATCAGACAGCTTGTGCTTTCAGTGTTTTGAGAAAAAAATCGATTTTTTTGGAAAAAAAAAATCTAAATTTCACACTTCTGAAAAAAAAATGTCCATTTCTTTCCTAGGTATTGAAGAAAGTCTATGGAAACTACTTGGTAAATCCCGAATCAGGTAACCCTGCTGTAATATTTACAGTGTGTGTGAGTGCAGCTCCAGAGCGACTCAAGTCACCTCAGAAACGCTCAGATGAAGGCCGCGCTTCCAGAGCTTGCTCTCTGTGTGTCTGTGCAGCGAACGGCAACTGAAAGGGTGGCTTGCGTGCGTCAGGGCTGAAGCAGCTCGCAGCACGAGCTGTAATTCTCAGCGCAGCCCTCCCCCGGGAAGCCTCTGTTCCTCACGGCTGGGTCTTTGTTCTTCGCAAAGACGCTTTGTGAGGCAGAGGAAAACCATGGTTACCTGTGACAGCATCTCTTCCTACTCGCTGCAAAAACTCGGGAGCGGCGCAGCCCGCACGTGTGTCTCGGAGCCCCGGGAATGTTGCCGTGGCCGCGTGCCCAGCGGGCACGGCTCCTGGCGGCGGTGGGGTGAGAAGCGGTCGCCCCCGGGGCTTTTGGAAGGCCTCAAGGCAAAGGTGGGACAGACGGTGGCAGGGGTGCTTGGGCTGTAGGTGTCTCTTGCCGGAAAATGCGTGCCTGGCTGCATTAAGGCCCCGCGTAGACGATTCAGGTTAGTGTCTGTCCCTCCCCAGGTTACAACGTCTCTTTGCTCTACGACCTGGAGAACCTTCCAGCAGACAAGGATGCTATCGTGCACCAAGCCGGCATGTTGAAGCGCAACTGTTTTGCTTCAGTCTTTGAGAAGTATTTCAAATTCCAGGAAGAGGGCAAAGAAGGAGAGAAGAGAGCCGTCATCCACTACAGGGACGATGAGACAATGTAAGTGTTCGGGCAGCGCAGGAGCGGAGTCAGACAGCTGTCAGTACACTTCCCTCTTCTGCTCAGAGCTGTAGGATGTGGCAGAAAGTCGGGAAATGCTATTGCTCTGTGCTTTGGCATGGTACTGAGGGCCTGTCCTAGGCTGTAAGGAGCCTAGGAGGGTAATGCTCACCCCTCAGGCTGCAGGGATGTTATACGAGAGCCTCTATTAGCAGTAGCACTTGTGGCTGCATGCAGGAAAGGAATCGGCCGCTCCCGACAGAAATGTTTTACTCCATGTAAATGCTGTCTCGAGGGAGGGGAAGTTTCCAGCAGGCGGGCCTGTGAGTGTTTGTTGCGTCTACCTGAGCTTGTCACGCAGTTGCCGCCTCGTCCAGTTGTAGCTCCAGCAGCTCTGTTCACAGCTGGGTTCTCCTTTCTTCCCCCCCTACAGGTATGTGGAGGCAAAAAAGGACCGCGTCACAGTTGTGTTCAGCACGGTATTTAAGGATGACGACGACGTGGTGATTGGAAAGGTGTTTATGCAGGTATGGAAGCAAGCATCGTGGAGAAAGGGTGAGGTCTGGCCCTCAGTTCGCTTCTCACTTGAAGCAGCCTCGCTGAGCAAGCAGATGTTAGGCAGAAGGGAGCTCACAGGTGGTTTAACGCATGTAAATGCTGCGCGGGGCTCCGGTCTGATGGCAGAGCCGTGCTGACAGGCAGAGGCAGCATATCTCGTAATCCAGGCTCCTGCACTGACCTCTTAATTATTGATGGGCTTCCTGGCATGGGCAATCAAGCACGTTACATATTGCAGATGGAAAGCACCGCGTAAATACTTCAGTCTCCGTGTCGAGGCCCTGTAGCACGGCTGGCTGTGCTGTGGGGGTCGCCAGGCAGCCGAGGAGGTGAGCACGGTGGGGAGGCTGCAGAAGGAGCGAAGGGGGCGAGGTGATGCGCTGTGTCTGGGTGGTGCTGAGAGTCGTCTTCGCCTCTGAAGCTTGTTCCTGCCAATGCCCAAAAGCTGCGGAAGGACTCAGGCCGGGAACAGCTCCGTGTGACCGCTGTTACGTGCTGTGATGGGCTCTTGGGTTTGAGCTTTGCGAAGCTTAGCTTGTGCACTTAAATCAGTCGGTAATGCCAAGTACTTCTGGTCTCAGCCGCCCTTTGCAACTGCCGCTCAGCCCGGAGGCACTCAGGGGGCTGTAGGAAACACGTAGCCTGGCAGTGCCCGTGTCTGGCCTGCAGAGGTTGGGACGCTGGGTTTGCTTACGGCTGGGGAGGGCTCAGTCAGAGCTGGTTTCAGCATCCACCCATGTCGCTGGCCAGCCTAGCTGACCTCCTGTCTGCTGGCAGGCCTGTGGGCAGCGAGATACTGGCCCAGTTTGCTGGATACCAGTTCACCTGCGTCAGAGATCGTTGCGACAGGGTCTGCTGTGATGGCAGCAGTGGGCGTCTTATCTCACGGCTTTGCTGTCTGCGCGTTTAGCTGTGGGCAGGGCAGCTGCTCTGGTTTTGACCTTTTCCCCCACCGGCATTGCCCATAGCCCGAAATTGAGCTTTATAAACCAGCAGGGAGGTGTGAAGTGGAACAAAATGGGGTTTGTGAGGCTCCTGGGCAGAGGGCAAGGCTTCAAGGGAGCGGCTGTCCCGGAGTGTGCGTCTCCCAAGTTCTTGGTTTTCACAACAGCAAATCCTGTTCCTGCCTGGCCACAAGAGTTTCCACTATGAGTCACGCTGGCTCCTTCCCTCCAGCTATTGCTCTTGCGTAACATCCAGCTGCTTATCTGGGCTCTCGTGGAGAAAATCTGGCCATTAACTAACCAGTGAAGCCATGTGAAACCCTTCACCCTCTGGGGTAAGCAGGCAGAAGTGCAAGCTCAGCATTCCATTAAGGAAACCCCGGTGAACTACTTGGCTCTCTAACAGGAGCACGGGCGCTCCTGCCCTTCCTGGGGCACGCTGTGCTGAGAAGGGAGGAGAGGCCAAGGGCAGCTGCTGGTGTGTGGGCTGGGCTGGGGGGCAGTGAGGCGGGGGGGAGATTGCTCTGCCTCAGGACAGGAGAATGGGGTCTGGACTTTCCCAGCCCGATTTAGAGACAGTCCTGAAATGCAGAGCTGGTTTATTCCGCGTGAAATGAGCGTTCGCTGCTCCCTGGGAGGTTCCCTGGTGGGAAAGGATCTCCCTGCCCGGAGGTGTTGTTTCAGGGCTTAGAGAAGAGCTGGGAGGAGCGGGCCTTGCACACAAGTTTCAAACCCCATAGATGCCTTTTATTGCCCAGGTAAAGCCACCTGGTGGGAGATGCTTTCTCGAATGGCAGAGCCTTTAAACCACGTGCGGTGGAGACTCTGCAGCCCTTCTGGAGGATCTCCTTTCCTCTGGAGTGAGGGGTGCTGCCCGCTTTCCCCGGAAGCACCGACGGTGCTGACTTTGCTGTAGGAGCTGTGCCATCTCATCTACTTGCTCAGCCTGAGGTGTCCCACGCACGCAGTACTCCCATGTCCCTGAAAGCTGCCCCAGCTGAGGGGCTGCCCTAGGGACACGAGTACATGCAGGGCAGCCACGTGGCTTCATCTGGATTGGTTTCCAGAGGGAAAACTTCCCTTCTTTGCAGGGAAAGCTGGGAAACTTCTGCTCAGTTACCCTGCGGGAGAGGGGAGCTCCGTTTGCTTTCCTGTCCTGCTGCCTGGCGTGCCACGGTGGGAATCGCCGTGTTTTTGTCTTGTTCAGGAGTTCAAGGAGGGTCGCCGGGCCAGTCACACAGCCCCACAGGTGCTCTTCAGCCACAGGGAGCCACCCTTGGAGCTGAAAGACACAGACGCAGCCGTCGGCGACAATATTGGCTACATCACCTTTGGTAAGCAGGCAGCTCTGTGGCGTGGGGACACTCAGGGAGAGGAAGGGAGGTTCCTGCTGCTGTATGGGGACCAAAAAGTAGTTCACCTTCCTTCAGTGTTCAAGTGGGTCACTGGGCCTGAAGGGACTCCGGAGCTCCGTTGTGTATCGTGCCCCCCTCCCTCCCTCGCGTCCCTTTGCAGCGTCAGGCCACCTCAGCTCTGCACGGGGCCGTAAGCATGGGAGCGGGCAGTGAGCCACGTGCTGGCGGGACCAAGCGAAATTTGGTGTGATACCGTGGAAAACAGAGGCTTCTTTCTCACGGGCGTGTGACTGTATCTGTGGCTGGTCCAGCTGCAGCCATCTGTGCAGTGCTGGAGCAGCAGCAGCAGTCGTTGGCAGGAGCCGGGCCGTGAGCTCTGCGTCTCCGGCTCTTCCTCTCTGCTCTCGGCCAAACGCTTCTGTCTCTGGTGAAACACCTTCCCCTGCCCGCAAAGGTGTTCCTCCTGGACGGCAAAGGGGATGGCAGAGCTGAGGAGTCCAAACCCTGCCCCTGTTTGAAGGGAGAGAGACTGGGGGGTCATGGCTGGATCTGCTGGGAGGTCTCAGGCCGGGCACGGCTGCGGTTTGGAGCGCAGACACTGGAGGGGGAAGCAGAGCCAGCACTGCTCTCCTCCCACGCTGGGCACGGTGCCCTGAGCGCGGGGCACTTAACCAGGCCCCGGCCTCGGGCTGCCAGCGAGACTGCTTCCTTGTCCGGGAGCAGCTGCCCCGTTACCTGACCTGGCGGTCCCAGGGGAGATGGCCACCGGGACAGAAGGGCTTCCAGCCCCCGGCTCTGGGCCACGGCACTGAGGTAGCAGACGCAGACGCGTCCGTGCAGTTCTGCCCTAGGGTGTCGTCATCTCTGGGCACGCGGCCTCGCCTGTCTTCCAGCTGCGTCCAGGCTGCTGCAAGAGAGCCTTGGGCACGTGACAGCGGGTGGGAAAGCGCTGCTCAGCCCCGTGTTTAAAATCACAAGTGGTGCTTAATCCTGATTATGCAGCTCGGTAATGGGCTCTCTGTAGAGAGCAGAGCAGGCACCCAGGGCACCGCGTCCTAAAGCCTGCAGCACCAGAGGAACCCGAAACCCTTCTGTAGCTCTGGGAGGGGATAACGGGTTTGTGTGGCCGCTCTTCTTTCAGTGCTGTTCCCCCGTCACACCAATGCTGCTGCCAGAGACAACACCATAAACCTGATCCACACATTCCGGGACTACCTGCACTATCACATCAAGTGCTCAAAGGTACCAAGGGGCTGCGGCTGGGGGGAAATGGGAGGTGTGGCCCCTCTCACCTGGGGACTGCAGAGAAGCACAGAGTAGGGGCGCTCCCCTCCCCTGGCCCCGAGAACTGAGTAGGGCCCCGGCATTGCCCTCCCCAGTCACTCGGGGTTGCAAAGGGCACGTCATCACCTTCTCTGCCCTTTGGTGCTTCCCATTCTAGCAGCAAAGTGGGGTTTTCTCCCTTTTCAATCTGTGGTTTTCTTTCTTTGTGGTAACAGAAATAAGGGGAATTGCTCAGAGACCTGGCTTTGACTGGGGTTGTCAGCAGCTTTCACCGTTGTCTCCCTAACGGCACTCATCCTGCAGGTCAGGGAGGCTGAGCACCCACCAGGGCTATGCAGAGCTGGGTGCTTTCCCTCTGAGGAGCAGAGGGATGGCTCCTACCTGGTCCTCCAGCAGCAGCTGGCCCTGGGGCAGGTCTCCCGACACCCCCAGCTCCCGGGGAGTCCGGCGGTGAGCAGTGCCTGGCCAGCAGGAGTGGCATTCCTCACCTGAACCGCCCGGGTGGCAGCTGATCTCTGCTGCTGCGCTCCTGCTCCAAAGCCAGCTGTGAGCACCCTGGAGCTGTGGTGGTTAGCTGAAAGATTAAAAAATCTAAAACCTAAACCCTCAGCTGTGAAGGCAGGATGCTGAAGCATCCCCGCGTTGTTTCTGCAGGCCTATATTCACACGCGTATGAGGGCAAAAACATCGGATTTCCTCAAGGTGCTGAACCGTGCCCGTCCAGATGCAGAGAAGAAAGAAATGAAAACAATCACGTGAGTGGCAAAGCGGGGCCTGGCTGAGCGGGCAGCTGGGGGCCTGATGTGCGGTGCCTGCAGGGTGTCCTCCCACCCCTGGTGGCGTTTAACGTGCTGCCAGGGCCCTGCCCCGCTCCTCAGCTCAGCAGGGAGAGCGGCCAGGCCCTTCCTGGGGGCTTGCGGCTGCCGGAGCAGATTCCTCCTGCCTGATGTGGCTGCAGCTCCTCAGAGCCTGTGGCCTGCAGCTCAGTGGAGCTAGGAGCATCCCCACGGGGCCTGCTCCCGCTTGCTCTGCACTCGGTGCACTATAAAACACCGGTGAGCCCCCAAGTGGCATTATCCATGTCTCTGAGAGCTCGGTGCAAGCATCTGCTGGACAAAAAGCTGCCCTGGAGCCCAGCAGGCAGCCAGAGGCAGCCCGGAGGCTGCACTGACATCTCTCTGCATCCTTTCAGGGGGAAGACGTTCACAACCCGTTAACAGCAGGGTCACGGAGGCTGCCGTGGAGGACGAAGGTTGGGGCACTTGCTACCCGATAATCGTAGCTTTTAATGTTGCTCCTCTGTGGGCTCACAAGGAATTCAAGCAATCGGGGTCTGTTTGTACGACAGTTTGGGGAGTAATCTGCAGAAACGAGCTGTGCTTGCGAGGACTCGATCGTTCCAAGAAACAAACCTTAATTCCAGTTTGATTGACTTAAGTTTCTTTTCTTTTTTTTAATTTTTTTTTTCTTTTCAAGCTGTTTCGCTTTGCAATATGTTACCGGAAATAAGTTGCAGTATTTCTTATGAAAATAATGCAATATTAACTTGTTTTCTTCTGAGTATTTGAGTTCAAAACTCCTGTATCTGAAGAAATACTGTTGGGGTTCATTAATAAAGGAGATCTTTCTATCTTAAGGAGCTGTGGGCTTTTGGCTTGTCAACGCACGTGGCTTTGCCAAGGGGGGGGTCTGGAAAGACAAGCGCCGGGGGGGGAATTAGAGCTAATCAGGGCCGGGGGGAGAATTACTGTGTCCTGGAGCTCGTTACCTTCTTCTCAGTCACTGGGGCTGAAGGGGGGGGTGCAGTGCCCAGGGCTAGGAGCGAGCGTCCTGGTGCAGCAGGGGAAGGGGAGGCTGGAGCCAGCCCCCCTGCTGCAGGCTGAGGCTGGGGGGCCGTGCTGTGTCCTCCCGTGCGTGGCATCGCCTGTCTCTAACCGGCCGTGAGAGCCCTGAGCCAGCAGTCCGCACCCTTCCTTCCCTCCTAGCTCACTCGGTAGCCCCTAGCTTTTCTCCTGACGGCAAGGGCCAGGGGTTGAGGCACTGCCTCCAGCCAGACCAGACTAAAACCAGCAGCTGCTGCCCCTCAGCTCGGGGCTGAGCTCTCACTGGGAAGGGGGGGCAGCCACAGCTACTCCTGTTCTCCAGGAACCCTGCAAAGGCATCGCCACAGAAGGTGTCTCTGCTGCAGGAAGAAGCACACCTACCTGTGGGGCAGGGGGCCGTACGGGGAGCAGGAAGCAGTAGGACAACCCAGTCAGAGAGCAGGGCATGTCGCTGCAGCTAATTCCTGAACTTCCCCGGGCTGGGGGAGCTGGGCGGTGAGCTGCCGTAGCCCCATCCTCCCTGCGGGGAGGGACAGAGCCCGGCTCCCCGGGTCCTCTTCCTCCCCAGCAAGCAGAGCGGAGGGGGGTCCGGTTAAGTGAAATAATTTATATAATTAGAAGACATTTTCATACAAAACCCCAGCCTCAGCCCCCCCCACCCCGCCAGAGACAGGGAGGGCAGAGTGGGGCAGGCTGGAAAATTACAAAGCACACGCTGGAGAAGGGCGGTGCAGCCCCTCTCCCCTGTCCCGCTGTACACAGGGCGCCCAGCAGGGCCGGGGCACCGTCCGCCCAGCCCGGCCCTAGCGGTCAGGGCGCTGCACGCAGAACACTTTGGCTTGGTGGTCGCCGGAGGTCGTCACCACGATGGAGGCATCCCTGGTGGGGGAGACGGGGCTCAGGGTGGGGCTGGGGGCTTTTGGTCCCTCAGCTCCGACCGCCTTGCAGTAACCCCAGGACCCTCCTGTCTCAGAGCAGGCCGCCCAGCACCCAAACTCCCGGGGGTTCCCAAAGGTTGGGGAGAGGTCCCTGCACACCCCCCCCGCCCCCCAGCCTCAAGGAAAAAGGGGGGGCTGGGGGCTCCCCGCTCACTTGTTGATGGCAAAGTCGAGGATTTCGGCGGAGTGCCCCCGGTACTCGCTGATCATCTTCCCCGAGCGGGCGTCCCAGAGCCGCACGGCCCCGTCCAGGCTGCAGGTGTACACCACGGCCGAGCTCTCCTCCCACAGCAACTGCACGATCCCTGACTGGGGCACAGGAGCAGGGAGGCAGCACAGTGAGCACCACGAACACCAGGCCCAGCGCCCCCATACCCCCACAGCAGAGAGGAGACGGGGCCCCCGTGGCCAGGCTCTGTGGCACATCCCCTGTGTGGGCACAGCAGCCGCCTCAGGGGAAACCCACGGGCTGAGAGAGAAGCACAAAGTAGGAACTAGCCCCAGGCCAGCCAGGAAAGCCCCTGGGCTCTGAGGGAGGCTTCGTGAGGTTTGCAGAGGTCTCAGCTGGGCTCGGACCCCCTCAGGCCAGGAGAAAGGATGCAGGGCAGTACCTCATGTTGGCATTTGTGCCTCAAGGTCTGTGTAGAAAGGTCGTAGATAGCCAGCGTGCCGTCCAGGTAGCCCACGGCGGCCAGCGGCATCCTGCGGAGAGGGGAACAGGCGTTACGGGGAGCTGGAGGAGGCGGGGAAGGAAGGGTGGGAAGGCACCGTGGAGCACCGAGGCGACGAGGGGACGACCTGCCGGCCGGGGCTGGAACTGAAACACCCCGGTAAGGCTCCAAGAGCCAGCAACCAGCCCGAGGTCCCCAGCAGGGAACACAACGGCCTGGTAGGAGAGGTCCCCAGCAGCCGTGCCTGCAGGACGCCCCAGCCCAGCGCCACGCCACGTCCCCCCACTCACACGTTGCAGAAGCCCAGCGACTCCACCGAGTTGGACTCGGCCTCCTCGCCCTCGCCGGCGGGGGCCTTGGGGGCCGCGCTCTCCATCTTGAACACGCACACCACCTGGGGGGGGAGAGCCCGTGAGCCCCCCCAGCAGCCCCCAGTCCCCCCCAGCAGCTGGGAGGCGGTGGTTGCGCTGGCCAGGCACGCCTCCTGCTGGCCACCGGTGGCCACCGCAGGCTGCTTTTGGCTGGCAGAAGCCCCCACACTGGGACGCCCACCTTGCCCGTGGCAGAGTTGACCAGCTTGGCGTGACAGTCGACGGAGCCCGTCAGGATCAAACTGCCGTCCTGGTTGCTGGCCACGCACGTCAAGGGGTCCTGGTGGCCGTCCTGGCCTGTGCGGGCGAGCAGGAGAGGCGTGAGCTCCGCTCTGCGCGCCCTGAAACCCACCGCGCCTCCCCCTGCAGCCTCTGCACCAGCTCTGCTGGCGGCCACACGGCAAGGGCCAGCACCGCGGGGACGGGGCAGTTCAGCAGGGAAGGCCCCGGGCTCAACGGGTGCCGCCTCTTCACCGCGACAGAGCCCGGAGCCCGCCCAAAGCCCTTCCCCAGTCAGCGCGCGCGGCAGGCGCTCAGCTTCTTCCCTACCTTTCAGCACGTGCAGCGAGGTTCCCTGCTTCAGATCCCAGATGCGCATGGTGCCGTCCTCGTACCCCACCACGGCTCGTTTCCCTAGGGCAGCCAGACCCGGGGGACTGAGCCAGAGCTTCCCGCACCCCTCGCTTCCCGACAGCGCAGGCCGCGCACCCTGGGGTGCCCCAGCTCCAGGAAGAACAAGGCGACAGCAGCGCCAACAGGGTCCCGTGGCCAGAGCCGGTGACGTTCCCCTCCCCGGAGGGGCCCCCCCGTGCCTCACCGTCAGGAAGGATCCTGCCACATGTGGCCGGGCACGCGGGGCCCTGGAAGGTTTTGCAGTCTCCGCTGGGGATCTTCCACATCCAGGAGTTGCCGTCGGCTGTGCCCGCCAGGAGGACGTGGGCTTGGGGGTGCCACTCCATCCACTGCGCGGAGAGGGGGACGGGCAGCGTCACGGGGCGGCACCCCCCTGGAGGAGGGGGAGCAGCGCCGCGTCCCGCCGCCAGCCCGAGCTCGCCGCGGGAGCTGGGGTTCAGCCGCTCACCTCCAGGTCCCCCACCTCGAAGGACCACACTTCTTCCTTGGCGTCCACCCGCCACGCTTTGATAAGCCCGGACATGTCGCCCGTGGCCACGAACACGGAGTCGTGGCTGAAGCCAGCACAGGTGACCGAGTCCTTGTGTCCTAGAGGCGGCAGGGAGCAGAGGCTGCTCGGTTAGCAAGCGGCAGACACAGAAGACGATCGGGAGCTCGGCTCCAGCAGAGCCTCAGCTGGGGACGAGCGCGTCCAGCGAGACGGGGCCGGGAGGGGGACGCGGCCGTTCATGTGGGCAGCCCCGAGCCGGGGGGGGCGCCCCGGCCCGAGCTCCTCACCTGAGCACTCGAACAGGAGCTCTCCGTCGCTCAGGCGCCACACGAAGGCCTTGTCGTCCTCCCCGCCCGTCACCGCCAGCGTGTTGGTCTTGGGGTCGAGGCTCACGCAGAAGACAGAAGCTTCGCAGAAGGGTGGAGGGAGGCTGCTCAGGGGCTGCTCGCCCCCCACCGAGAACCGCCCAAACCCCGCGCGGTGCCGGGAGGGCCGGGGGAGGTCAGGCTGGCAGCGACCCCCCCCCGCACCTCCTTCCTTTAGGGAAAGCCAGGAGGAGGCCCCGAGGCGCAGCGCTCCCCGGCGGCCGCCCCGTCGAGCCCCGCAGCTGCCCGCGGCCCCCGCTCACCCGAGTGCAGCGCGAACGTGACCTCGCTGTCGTCCTGCGCCTCCATGCCGCCCTCCACCCCCTCGTCGTCCTCCGTCTCCCACGCCTCGCCGTCGGGCTCCTCCTCCGGCCCCTCGTCCTCGAAGTCCACGTCCTCCATCTCGTCGGCCAGGTCATCTGCGGGGAGCGGGGGCTCAGCGCCACGGCACGGCGCGGCCGGGAACCGGGACGGGGGGGGGGCACTGGGGACGAGGGAGGCGCCGGTGGCGGGGATGGGGGGGGACCGGGGGGCACGGGGAGGATGAGGGAGGACGGGGGGGGGATCGGGGGGACAGGGGGGGACCGGGGAGGGGGTGGGGGGGACCGAGGGGGGGACCGGGGGGGGACCGGGGGGAACCGGGGGGGGCCGGTCCCGAGGCCCCGCGG
Organism: Anser cygnoides; assembly: GCF_040182565.1. Lineage (NCBI taxonomy): Eukaryota > Metazoa > Chordata > Aves > Anseriformes > Anatidae > Anser > Anser cygnoides. The sequence continues at coordinate 31,911,941 of NC_089878.1, forward strand.
GCGGTGCGGGCCCCGGTGGGGGTGGCGGCGGTGCCGGTGCCCCCCGGGGAGGCCGGTCCCGCGGCGGCGCGCCCCGTCTCACCCGGCCCGGGCGGGCCCAGCTCCACCACCTCGATGATCTCCTCGTCGCCGTGGAAGCCCAGCGCCCCCGGCCCCTCGGCGGGCTCCATGCCGGCTCTGCCCGCTTCCGCCCCGCCCCGCCCCGCCCCGCCGCCCGCTTCCGCCGCTCGGCCGCCAATCGCGGCCCGCCTTCCTCGCCCGGGCCCCGCCCCTTCCCGTCGGCGCGGGGCACTCTGGGAGTCGTAGTCCCCCGGCGGAGCCGCCCGCGGGCCGTCCCCGCGCGGCGCACTGCGGCTCCCGGCGTGCAGCGGGGGCCGAGGCGAGCCCGGCCCAGCCCAGCATGGCGGCGGCGGCGCTCGGCGGCCTGCGCGGTAACGGCGGGCAGGGGACGGACGGACGGGGCGGGGGGGGGGGGGGGGGGCGGGCGGGGGCGGCCGCGGCGCTCCGGGGTCCCGCGGGGCGCGATCGTGGCCGGCGCGGGGCGGGGCGACCCCCGGGCAGCGAGGCCACGCCCCTTTTAGGGCCTGGCCACGCCCCTTCCGTAGACCACGCCCCCAAGCCTTGGCCACGCCCCCAAGCCTTGGCCACGCCCCCTGACCACCGGCCACCACGCCCCCTTTGGGGTTGGACACGCCCACCTGGAAGGACACGCCCCCTTCTGGCTTGGCCACGCCCCCTCATGCTTGGCCACGCCCCCTCGGGCTTGGCCACGCCCCTCAGGCTTGGCCACGCCCCCTCAGGCTTGGCCACGCCCCCGCCCCCCGGTGCAGGGCTGGGGTCGGGCACCGGGACCGGGGGGGGGACACCGGCACCGGGCGCCCCCCCCCCCCCCCCCCCCCCCGGTGCCCCCCCCTCCCCGACCCCCTCTGTCCCCGCAGGGCTCCTCCTGGCAGCGCCCGGCCGGGGGGCGCGGGGGTGGCCGCCCCCTCCCCTGGCACGGCTCCCGCGGCGGGGCTGCCACCGGCCACCACCGGGACCCCCCCCGGGACCCCCCCGGGGACCCCCCCCCCCCGGGGCCGGCTGCCCGAGGGCGTGGAGTACATCCCGACGCGGAAGAAGGGCAAGAACCCCATGAAGCCGGTGGGGGTGGCATGGTGAGTTGGGGGGGGGGGGGCACACACCCCCCCGGGGATTTGGGGGGTGGGGGGGGGGGTCCCGGTGTGCCCCCCCCCCATCCCCGGGGGCACGGCCGGGTCCCCACGCGCCGCCCGCCCGCCCCGCAGGGCCCTGGGGCTGCCGTGCGGCATCGTCCTCTTCCTGCTGGTCAAGCGGGAGGTGGACAGGAACCGCCTGGAGCAGCTCGGCATCCGCCGGAAGATGCTGAGGGCCAACGAGGGCGCCTACGAGACGGAGCGCTACCGCCGGGCCTAGCCGGGACACCCCCCTCCGCCCGCCGCCCCGACCCCGAAGGGACCGAGGACGGGGGGGTGGGGGGCCCCCCCCCTCCGCCTTCACAGCGCCCACGAAGCACGCCGGGGCCGCGGGGAAAATTAAAGTGGTTTTTATTCGGCAAGAGTAACGCCGCCCGCCCTCACGGGCCTGCCGGGGCCTCGCACCCCGGGGTGTCCCCCCCCCGCCCCGAGGCACAGCTGGGCCCGGGGGGGGGCCGGGGGGCACGGCCACGTTAAGGCACTGAGTGAGCGAAGCCGGGGGGGGGGCGGCCAGAGCCCGGTGCCCTGCTGCCCGCTGCCCCCCCACCCCACCCCCCCGGCAGCCGTTAACCCCCCCCCCAAGGGCTTTGGGGCCGGGGGGAGCCCTTCCCTCGAGGCAGCCTTGGGGCGGGGGTCCCGGAGCGTTTTGGGGGGGCGCTTGGGGCCAGGCGGAGCCGCAGCTGGCTTCAGAGCTTATTTACAAGCGGAGGCGAGCCCCCCCCTCCCAACGCCGGGAGCCGGCCCCGATTTGCCCCCCCCCCCCCCCCGCCGGGAACCAGCGGCACCCCCTGCCCAGTTGGGAACTGGGGGGGGGTCCACACCGCCCAAACTGGGGGCGCTGGGTGCTGCTGGCTGGGGGAGGGGCCGGCAGAGAGAGGAGCGGCTCGGCCGAGGGGGGGGGGCAAGCGAGAAGCGTTTTGGGGTGGGGGGGGGGGGGGGGGCGGGGGCTTAGTCGCGGCCCACGATCTGCAGGAGGAAGGTGAAGATGTAGATGATGTCGGTGTAGATGGTGAGGGCGCCGTAGATGTACTCCTCGGGGCTCAGCGTGTTCTTCCTGTTCCCCAGCACCAGCTGCGTGTCGTAGGCCAGGAACTGGGGGCACGGGGTGGGGGGGGGGGGTCAGGCAGGGGTGCTTGGGGGGGGGGGGGGGCGCTTCACAGCCCCCCCATCGGGTGCTCGCCGCCGCGGGAGGGGGGGACGTCAACTCACCAGGGTGAAGGCGATGGCCCCGATGGCCGCGTACAGCATGTGGAGCCAGGGGACCTGCGTGGGGACGCGGGGGCGGTGAGCGGGGGGACGTGGGAAGGCTTTTTGGGGTGGGGGGGGGTCGCACGGCACCCCGCAGCCCCCCCCCCGACTCACGTATTTGAAGGAGAGGACGATGGCGGTGACGATCCCCGTGACCATGACCACGATGCCCAGCACGCAGAAGAGCCCCGGGCACGACGTGAAGTCAACCTTGGGGGGGGGGGGGGGGGGGTAAAGGTGTCAGCGGGGTGTCCCACCGCGTCCCCGGCCCCCCCGGGGAGCGTCCCCGTGCCCCCCACCCCCACCCCCCCACCTTGGTCTGGAAGCAGAAGACGGTGACGATGATGGCCACGATGGCGGTGATGATCATGGCGATGAAGACGGCGTTGGTCCGGTACATGCTGCGGGCACACGGGGACACCGCGGTCACCCCGGGGCTCGGCCAGGGAAGGGGTGTCCCCCCCCCCCCATCACCCCGGGGGGGGACACAGGCACCCCTCCCCCCCCCAAAAAAAAACCCCGGCGAGTACCTGGCGATGGTCCCCGTCATGAACCCCATGGCCAGCGTCTGCGGGACACAAGGGGTGGCTCAGCAAAACGGGGGGCACGGGGACCGCCGGCCCCGCTGTGTCACCCCCCCCCAACCCCCCCCCAGCCCCTCGTCCCGGGGGGCGCCGCCAGCCCCCCACTCACGAAGATGCTCAGCAGGATGATGTTCCATGGGAAGCGCCTCCTGGGGACGAGAACGGGGGGGGCGGTGAGCCCCCTGCCGGCACCCCCGTCCCCACAAACACCCCTGTGTCCCCACAAGCCCCCCCCCGTCCCCACAAGCCCCCCCCGTGCCCCACATCCCCCTCCCATCTCCCGCGGGGTCCCCCGCAGCCTCGCTCGCGGGGCCGGCCCCAAACCCACGCCGGGATCCGTGCCCCGTCCCTAAATACCCAGAGGACCCCCCCCGCTCCCCCCCCAAGCCCCCCAAGCTCCCTCCCCTTTTTTTGGGTCCCCAGCGCTCACCGGGGCCCCTGGCAGCAGGCCAGCACCAGGTAGGTCACCAGGAAGACGGCGCTGGGGGGAGAAGGAAGGAGAGGGGTCGAGCTCAGCCCCCCCCCGGGGTGGGGGGGGGACACCCGTGGCCCCCGGGGACCCCATACTCACTACGAGGCGTAGTAGACGGCGACGTTCCTCTGGACGAAGGAGCGCACGGGCGAGCTGCGGTGGGGGGGGGGTGGCAGGGACGAGCGTTAAGTGGCGTGTGCCCCCCCCCCCCCCCACACACACCCCCCCCAAGCCCCCTGGGGGAGCCCCCCCTCGCCCCGCCCCGCTCACACGAAGGTGAACACGGCGATGATCCCCACCGTCACCAGCAGCTGCACCGCGATGATGGCGTAGACCTGCGGGAGATGGCCGGGGGGGGGTCAGCACCTGTGTGTGTGTCCCCCCCCAAAAAAAAAAAAAAAACAAAGCGGGCAGGGGGTGGCAGCGCGCCCCCGGCCCCGTACTCGCCTTGCGGATGAAGGTGTGCCGGACCTTCTTGTCGTCCCAGTCGGCCGCCTGGAAGGGGGAGCCGGCCCCCATGCCTTCCCCTCCATAGCCGTCACCTGCCGGGGGGGGCGGGGGGGGGGACGGGACACCTCGGTGACACCCCCCTCTGACAGCAGGGCAGCACCACGATGAGCCGCACCAGGCCCCCCCCCCCCCCCCCCAAGGACACCCCCCTTCCCGGGACAGCACCTCAGGGTGCTCAGAGCGCCTGGGAGACCCCCAGCACCAATACACCCCCCCCCGCAACCCGCACCCCCCCCCCCCCCCCCAAAATAAGGCTTCCCCCGCTTACCGAACCGCACGGGCATGCTGGGCATGGCCATCCCCGGCTGGGGGTACCCCCCCGGCGCCGCGTACCCCCCCGGCTGCGGGTACCCCCCGCCGTAGTGGGGGGGCTGGGGGTAGGCCCCCGGGGGCGGCGGGTACAGGGGGTTCTTGTCGTCGTACGGGGGGGGCGCGTTGGGCTGCGCCATGCCGGCTCCGGGTTCTCCTTGCGGGCACCTGGAGGTGGGGGGGGGGGGGAAAATATGGGGACGTCACCCCGCTGGGCGGCCCGGAGGCGTGGGGACACGGGGGGGGGGACGACGGTGCCGGCGACGCGCCCCGCTTCCAGCGCCGGAGCGTGGCCACCGCAGGAGCCGCCCTTTAAATAGTGGCCTCGGCTTAACGAGGGCTGGGAAACGCGGTGGCCTCGATGCCACCGGGGCCGTCCCCGTCACCCCGTCACCCCGTCACCGTCCCCTCGGCCGGGGCCGCCCGCATTCCCGTGCCCTGAGTCCCCGGTGCCCGCGTCGGGGCAGGGCACGGCCGCGCGCTGACTCAAGCCGCGGCGGGGACGTGACCTCCAGGGCCACCGCAGGGGGGACGGGGACCTCGGTCCCCACCTGGCCACCACCCCGCGGTGGTGCAGGCCACGGCCAGCACCCGGCTTCCCCTTCGCTCCCCAAAAGCGCTGCGGGGGGCTCGCGGCTGGGGCAGGGCCGGGGACCCTCGGGGCCGCGTGCCAGCGCCGTGCTGGGACCCAGCCCTGCCCCGCGGCACCCGAGGAGCCCCGGGAGGGCACGCCGGGCGGTGACGTGGGGCACGGGCGCCGTGACCGAAGCCCTGACATCACGCAGGTCCCCCAGCAGCGAGCCCTGCCCTCTGCCCTGGGGACCAGTGGCACCACCCTGCCCTCTGCGCCAGCCCCACACCCAGCGCTCAGCACCTCGCCCCGGGGGCTCCGCGACACCCCCCGGCCATGGGGTGCCCCCGTCCCAGCCGTGGGGTGCCCCCCGGGGACGTGCCAGCCCTGGGATTAGGGGGCAAGTGTCACCCCCGAGGGCGGCCGGCGTGTGCCGGGGGGCAAGGGGACGGGACCCCCGCGCTGAGCTCCCCCTCGCCGAGCCCCCCCGGCAGCCACCAGCAGCCGGCCTGGGCCCAAGGCCAGCAGCCAGGCCCGGACAAGGAGGAGGAGGAGGAGGAGGAGGAAGGCAGAATCTCCAAGGCCAGGAAAACAACAGCGCTGCCAGGAGCCGCCGCCAGGCCCCCGCCCGCCCAACGTGCCCGGAGAGCCGGCAGCGAGCCCCCACCCTGACCCCGTGCCAGCCCCCCCCCGGCGCCGGCGGTGACGTGAGGCTGGGGAGGGCAGCGGGAGCGGGCGCTTCCCGCAGCGTTACGCCACCACTTCCCGGGCAGAACGGGACCGGGGAGGGGCGCGAGGGGCGAGCACCCAGTGTCCGTCCCTCCGTCCGTCCCGGCGGGGGCGGCCACCCGGCCCACGGCCGCACCGTCACGTTTGCCACCGCGATGACGGCGGTGCCGAAAATAACCCACGCGCGTGGTGACCCCAAACTTTTGGTTTCGCTGCCCGGCAGTTTCCCCGAAAGCAGCTGGCACCTCCCGGCCGACACCCCCGCACCCCACAGTGCCTCCCCCTTCCCACCCCCGGGTCCCCTCCTGGGTTTCAGCGGGGGGCCACGACCGAAGCCAGGAGCCTGAAACGGGGCCAGAACCTCAAACCCGAGCCCGGCCCAGGAAAAACCCGGGGCAGAGGCGAGGGAACCAGCCCAACGGGTCCCGGCCGCACCCAGCCGCACGCAAACCCCCCTGCGTCCCGCCCAGCCCCGCAGCCCCCCCCCGGCAGCCCCGCAGCGTGGGACACGCGCACCTCCAGGGCCCCCCCCCCCCGAGTCACCACCCCGGGGGTCGCCTCCCCGTGGCCTTTGCCACAGGACCTGCGCCCCTTTTCCTCTTCCTCTCGCTGCCACCGCGGAGCGCCGAGACCCCGGGGGGGCCCTCAGACACCCGGTCCCCACCGACGGGGCCGTGCCGGGCACCGTGACTCAGCACCGATAAGCAGCACGCGCCGGGGGGGGGCAGATTTGGGCCCCCAGCCCGGCTCCCCCCCACGCCCACCCGGCTCAAGGCCCTGTCACCAGCTCGGTGGGGACCCCGTGGGGTGCCCGGCAGGGAGCGGGGAGCGGGGCTTCAGGGTGGGGTCCCCACGTCCCCGTGGCTGCCCAGGGTCTGGAAGGGCTCTGCCCTCCCAGAAGAGCCTGGGAATTGACACCAGCTTGGCACGGCACGGCACGGCTCGGTACAGCATGGCACGGCTCGGTACAGCATGGCACGGCACGGCACGGCACAGCTCGGTACGGCACGGCCCAGATCACAGGGCCGCGCACCCAGGCTCGCCGCCCCCCACCCAGCTCACCCCAGCCACGAGTCTGTAGGGTCTCAGCACCGCAGCTGCCCTCTCTGCCCCCACACAGCCCCGTCTCGGGGGGGGGCGCCGGGCGCGCGTGACGGATGTGACCTCCTGTCCCCGAGCCGCGGGGAGCCGCGCGCCCCTGCGCAGCGCAGAGCTGGTCCCCAGCACCCCACAGTGCCCGGCGCCACCCCGTACGGCCCAGCGCCCCCCTGCTGAGGGGGTCCCCAGGGGACACCCCACGCAGTGCCCAGGAGGCCACCGAGGTGTCACAGCGCGGCGTCCCCCGCCTGGCTCACCCCAAACCTCGCCCCATTCCCCCCACGCTCGGTGGGCAGCAGGGACAGATCCGGGGGGGGTCCCAACGGCAGCACGGGCCCTGCTGCGGGGTCCCTTCCCCAGGAGCCCCCACCTCGGCGGGTCCCTGCCCCCAGGACCCCGCTGTCCCCCCCCCGTGCCAAGCGGGCACGCTCGGCAGGACTTTGCCCTGGCCATCCGGATCCACAGGTTGCCTCGCAACCGGCTGGCAGCCCCCTTCCCACGGGGCCGGGTCACCACCAAGGGGACGCCTTGGCGCGGGGTCCCCAGGCAGAGCCTTGACCCCCCTGGGGACAAAGGGACGGGGGACACACAGGGAAGCCCCCCCCGCTCCCCCATCCCGCCCCCCCCCAAGCTGCCCCCCATCCGCTCCAGCGAGCGCAGAGGAAGGCGCCAGCCTGGGGCCACACCTCGCAGGGCCAAATCCCACGGGATCTGCGTGTGCCTGTGGCTCAGGGAGGGGACCCCCCCGCCAACCCCCCCCCCAGGACACCCGGTGCGGTGCCGGGACCCCCCCAACCCCCTTGGGCTGCGTCACCCCAAACGGGCACCGGGGAGAGCGGGGAGGGCCCGGAGGGGGGGACGGGGGGGCAAGGATGGGGGGGGCAGGGGGGGAACCGAGCTGGGAGGGGGGGCTGGGAGGGAACCCGGGGGGGGTGAGCGGGGTTAACGGGGCGCTGGCGGGGGTTAGGCTTGGGGGGGCAGGCTGGGACCGGGGGGGGGGACCCCAAAGTGCGCTGGGACAGCCGGGGGGCTCCGCCCAAGCCGGGGGGGCCCCGGGGGAGGACCGGGGGGGCTCCGTGCCCCTTCCCCCGCTCCCCCCCTGTACCGGCGGTGTAGGACGGGGATGGGGAGGGGGTGGGCTGGGGGGGGCGGTCCCCGGTACCGGCGGGCCCGGCACTCCCCTACCTGCTGCGCGCTGCTCCGCCGGGCTGGGGCCGCTCCGTCGGGGCGGGCCGCGACCAGCCGGGACGGGGCGGGGACGGTCGCTGCCCGCCCCCCCCCTCCCCCGGGGCCCGCCCCGGGCCCCCCCCCCCCCGTTCCTCCCCGCTCCCCCTGGCGGCGGCTCCGCACCGCGGCGCCCGGTGCCGGTGCCCGGGTCCCGGAGCTCCCCCGGGGCAGGGGCGGCACCGCGGGGACCCCCCCGGGGACGGGGACGGGACCCGGAGGGGGCACGGGGGGCGGGCAGGGAAAGGGGGGGGGGGGGGGCACCGGGGGGAACCCCCTTTCCCGGCTGTGACGTCATTTAGGGGACCCCCATAGCGCGTCACTCACCGGGGGGCGGGGGCACGGCCCCAGCAGGGGGCGCGCGGAGCTGGCGGGAAACGCGCGGCGGGGGAGGGGGCGTGGCCGGAAGCCGCGGCGCTCTCCTATTGGCCGCCGGGGGGGGCGTGGCGCGCCGGAGGGGGGCGTGGTCCCGGCGGGGGTGGGCGGGGCCCCGGGCATGGCGGGGGCGCGCTGGCGGGCGGCGGCGGCGGCCGGGGCCGGGGCGTGCGGGCTGGGGGCCGCCGCCTGGCTCAGCCCGGCCCTGCGCCGCTTCGCCGCCGCCCTCATGGCCCTCGCCGGGCCGCTGGTCTTCCGCGTGGGGTGAGTGAGCGTGGGGGAGCCGGTACCGGCACCGGGGGGGGAGCCGGGAGGGGAGGTGCCGGTGCCGCTCCGTGCCGCTCGGTGCCGGTGCCGGCTCAGCCCCGCCGGCCCTCGGCTCGTGCCCCCCGGTAACCCCCCGCCGCGCACCGCAGCGGGGTTCGGGGGTATCCGCCGGGGGCTCCGTGCCGCCCGCCGGGCGCCGGTGAGGAGCTGCGGGGTGGGAGGTGGGGGAGGTGGGGTGGGGGGGGGGTGAGACCTTCCTGCCTGTGCCCCCCCCCCCCCCGCTCCCGGAGAGCCCTGGCCGCCGTCCAGGGGGAGCGGGGGAGGTGAGGTCACGGCTGCAGCCGCCTTTGTTCTGCCTCCGGCCGAGGGAACGGCGAACCCGCCCCCCGGTGCCGCGGGGCCCTCCTGCAGCCCCCCCCCCCGCTGCCCCCCCTCCAGACACCGGACTTCGGGGCGCAGCCCCCCGGGCCAGGGGGACGAGGGGAGGCTCTGTGCCCCCGGCTGCGGGGCTGGGACCCGGCCACGTTCCCCGGTGCCCCAGGGTGGTGACCGGCACCCTCGGCCCCTGGTGGTGGGCTCGTTGCAATCGTTAATTGCAGTCATTAACGCTGCAATCGCTAATTGCACCTGGCCTCCCCCTCCTGCCCCAGCCCCCTGCAGCTGGGGTACGAGGTTTGAGCCTCGTGCCTCTCCCAGAGCACCTTCCTGCCGGGGGGTGCTTGCTGCCTGCCCGGGGGGGTTTGGGGAGCCCAGAGGAGAGGCAGGCACGTCCTGCTGCCGCCACGGGGCAGAAACGGCCTTGGGGCCGCGGGGACCGCCCTTACCCCGGGGTTTCGTTTCTCCCTTCTGCCGCTGCCAGGGCCACGAGGTGGTGGCCGGTGGCCAAGCGAGGGGGACTTGGCGTCCGGGGAGGTGGCCTCGGGCTGGGGACGGAGCCTGGCGCAACCCCGAGCGTTGCACGTCCTTCGCGGCACCAGTCCTGCCCCCAGCCCCGAAGGTGCCCTATAAATAGGGTGCCCAGGCACCCCCGGGCAGCGTCTGTGGAAGCTCGGCGTGGCACGTGCCACGGGAGCGTTTCTCGCTTTCCCTTTCCGCAGCCCTGCTGCTCTGCCCTCCCCGTCGCTCCGCGGGGGCGCGCAGCACCCCGTGCTCCCCGCTTTTCCCTCGGGGACCCGGTGGCACCACGGGGTCAGGCTCAGGCAGCGGGGGACACTCGGTGACCGCCAAGCAGATGCCACCCCCAGGGTGTCCCACCGTGCTGCGGTACCCCAGGGGCTGCCTCCCCTGCCTGGGCAATCGGTTCTGCCCTCGCTGCGGGTATGGGGCAGGACCCTGACCCCTCCCCGGGGAGCCCAGGAAGGGGGCTGGGGGCTCTGGGTAGCCCCATCACCCCCCCCAGTGCGTGCACAGCTGGGGGTCGCGAGGTTGTGTCCCCCAGCTCTGCCTCCTGGGTGGCTTTGGGGAGCGCTGGGGGGGCTGGGGCTGACACTGGGAGGCTGCAGCTGGCTGCTGCGATAACCCCCCCGCCCCGTGCGCGCACCCTGATAACGGGGGTGGCAAGCAGCAGGACCACGTCGGGAACCCCCCCGTCCTCGCTGCGAGCGCCTGGCCGTGCTCCAGCGCTTCCCCGGTGGGGTGGGGGCCGGGAGGGCTCCCCGTGGGGGCTCACCGGGTGCCCCCCCCCGCCCCCAGGTACAGCCTGTACGCCCGCACGCGGCTCGGCTTCCTCTTCTACAAGCGGCAGGTGAAGAAGGCTCGCGAGCGCTTCCCCCACGGCCACTCCGTGTCCCGGCCCCTGGGCTTCCGCGGTGAGTTGCGACCCTAATTTGGGGCTGGGGAGGGGGGGGGGGGGCTTGGCCTCGCCCCCCTTTTTCCCCTGGTGGAAAGGCAGCGAGGGGGCTTTGCCATGATGTCTGTCCGTCCGTCCCTCCCAGGGGTGAAAATTGTGCCCATCCCCGTGCTGTCCAACAACTACAGCTACCTGGTCATCGACACGGGCTCCAGCCGCGCCGCTGTGGTCGACCCCTCCGACCCGCTGGCCGTGCAGGTGAGACCCCCCCCCCCCCCCCCCCCGGCCATGGGGTTTGGGTGTCCTCGGGGAGGGGCATCGCTGGCTTTTTGGGGACGGAGAGGGGGCAAATCTACCCCTAACCCACGGTCCTCAGTGCATGGGGCAGGGTGAGGGGAGGGGGATTGGGGTGCGTGGAGGTGCCCCCCAACGTTTCCCCCAAATCTCTGCCCTGCCAGGCTGCCATCGAGGAGGAGGGGGTGATGCTGGAGGCCATACTCTGCACCCACAAGCACTGGTAAGGGGTAAGGAGGGGTTACGGGGGGGCTCTCCGTGTGCCAAAAGGGTGCCAGGGGCATGGGGTACCCATCGGGGTGGGGTGGGGACCCCCAAACAGAGGCTACCTGGGGACTTGGGGGGCAAGCGGGGGTGCCCAGGAGCATGGCGTTTGCTGCTGGGGGTGCCCCTATACCTACCCCACGTGGGGGGGGGGGGCGCCGACCTCTGTGCCCGCAGGGACCACAGCGGGGGGAACGCGGAGCTGCGCCGGCGGCACGGCTCCTGCAGGGTGTACGGCAGCGCCCTCGACGCCATCCCCGAGCTCACCAAGTAAGTCCCGGCCCCACGCCTGCGTCTGTGACCCCCCCCCCCCAACACCCCACAAATTTGGGTGGTGCACGCCGGTCCCTGCTCCACCTCTCGCGCACCCGTTCCCAGAGGCTGGGGATGCTCTGGGGGGGTGTTTTGGGGTGCTCGGCATTTTGGGGGTGCCCTAACGGTGCCCCCCCCCCCGCTGGCGCAGCCCCCTCGGTGACAAGGAGAAGGTGATGGTGGGCTGCCTGACCTTCGAGGCGCTGGCGACGCCCGGCCACACGGTGGGCCACACGGCGTACGTGCTGGACGCGGGGCCCTTCGGGGGCCCCCCCTGCCTCTTCTCCGGGGACCTGCTCTTCCTCGCCGGCTGCGGTGAGTGCGGCCCCTCGCCCCCCCCCCCCCCCCCGGCAAGGCAAAGCGTGAAATCGGCCAGGGTTTGGGCACGCTGGGGGGCTGGGGAGGGAGGAAGGTGGGGTGTTTTTTTTTGGGGGGGGGTTTGGGAGGACACCCCCGGTGATGGGCAGGTGTGCGCGTGGGTCCAGGCAGGCTGTTCGAGGGCTCCCCCGAAACCATGCTGGCCTCGCTGGATGCAGCCGTGGGCTTGGGACAGGACACGCTGCTATGGCCCGGTGAGCGTCACCCCCCCCCCCCCCCCCCCCCCCCCAAGAAATCCCCTCCTAGCCCCCATACCCTGCCCGTTCCCATCCCTGGGAGGCTGGGGGGGGCGATGCTGAGGGTGCCCCCCCCCAGGGCACGAGTACGCGCTGGAGTGCCTGAGCTTCGCCAGCCTGCTGGAGCTGGACAACCCCGCGCTGGAGCAGAAGCTGCTGTGGGCGACGCAGCAGCGGCAGGAGAAGAGGAGCACGGTGAGCACGGGGGGGGCACATACCCTGACCCCCCCCCATCCCCTCCTTATCCCTCCGTGGTACCCCCACCCCCCGAATTCCGCTCGCGGGCGGCTGCGCCCCACAGCCCTTTTGTAATTGGGGATGGGGGTGCCAGGGGGGGCTCGGGGCTGAGTGCCTGACCCCCCCCCCCTTCATGTGTCCCCCCCCCCCCCCAGTGCCCCTCCACGCTGGGCGAGGAGCAGACCTACAACCCCTTCCTGCGCACCCACCGCCGGGAGCTGCAGGAGGCCCTGGGGCTGCGGCGGGGCGGCGGGGAGCCCCCCGACGCCTTCCGAGCCCGCGTCCTCAAGGAGCTGCGGAGGCGCAAGGACCTCTACAAAGCCACCTAGGGTCACCCCCCCCAACCCCGGGACGTGGGGACCCCCCCCCCCCCCCAGCCAGGACTGTGTGATTGTTGCTGTGAATTTCCCCCCTCCTTCGTGGCCCCGCTGCGAGGCGGGGGCGGGGGGGAGAGGATGGAGCCCCCCACACCCCAACCCCATAAGTGTGTGCCCCATAAGCGGTCTCCCCCCACTCCCCCCCCCTGTTTACCTGCACGTTGGGGTCACCTGGAAGCGCCTCGGGCCCCTTTCTGGGGGGCCACAGCCCCCCCCCCCCCAGTGCTGGCACTGTAGGGACAGCACCAAGGGCTTTTCCTATTCCCCCCCCCCCGTTTTTTTTGGGGAGTCCCCAGTTAACAGCACACCAGCGCTCAGGGACCCCCCGTTCCCCAGGCAGCCCCCAGCACCGTGCGCCCCCTTTTTGGGGTGGGGGGGCTGGGAGGGACCCCCCCTGTACACTGGCATTGGGGGCACCGTGCTGGGGGGTGCTGCCGTGCTGAGGACCGGTCGTGCCCCCCCCCCCCGTCACCCCACAAATAAACCCCCGGATCGGATTTGTACCCGCTCAGCCCCTTCCTCTGTGTCTGGGGGGAAGGGGTTGGGGGGGGGGGGCTCCCAAATTTTCTGAGGGGTCGCTGCCCCTTTAAGAGGCAGGGCCGGGGGGTTGCTATAGCGACGGCTGGAGGCGTCGTGGGGGGGGCACCTCGGGCTGGAGGGGCCAGGTTTGGGGTCCGGGGGGGGGGAATTTGGGGGGGATCTGGGATTTGGGGGGGGTCTGGGGGCGCACCGGGGGGCGGTGGTGGGGCGTGGGGTGGGGGGCTCTGCTCCTGCATAGGGTTGCACGGCTGGGACCCTGGGGGGGTGGGAAGTGGGGGGGGGTGGGGGGGTCCCTGTGCTCCCCGCAACGTGGGTCTGGCATCGGGACCCCCCCCCCCGTGTCCCCGCAGAAGACCCCGGCCCCATGGAGGCGGCCGCCAAGTTCCTGAAGCGCATCGGTGGGTGCCCGCGGCACCGCGTCTCCCCGGCCCCCCCAGCCCCGACCCCCCCCCCCCAGCCCTCCCCGGGGCCGTGACCCCACGCCGTGACCCCATATGGGGTCGGGGGTCCCGGGGAAGGGGTCTGGAGGGGGGTGGGATTCGGGGCCGCTCGGTGACCGTGCGTCGGGACAGGCCCCGAGGAGCTGGAGCGCTGCCTGTTCGCCGAGACGCTGGCGCTGGTGGGGGGCCCTGCGGGGGGGCACCTCTGGGTGGGCGCCAGGCCCGCGCCCTACAAGCGGGGGGGGCAGCGGGTGCGCAGCTGCCTCCTGGTGCGGGCCGAGTGCCGCGGGGTGCTGGGCGCCGTGCCCTTCCGCAGCACCCTCAGAGGTGAGACTGGGGTTGGGGGGGGGGGGGGGTGGCAGCCCCAAACCTGGGCCGTCCTGGTCCCCCCGGGGGGGGGGACGGCGGTGTCCTGGTGGCAGCGGGGCTCTGCCCCCCCAGGGTACGTGTCCATGGGGCTGGAGACCCTGGAGCAGGAGCAGCACGAGAGCCTGGAGGTGAGCGGGGTGGCCGCGGGGGCGGCACGGAGCTCCCCGAAACCCACCCGGCCTCGGGACCTCGGGGAGCCTCGGGGCACAGTGGGCTGGGGGGGGGGGCCCCATTGAGAGGGGGGCGTTTTGGGGTGGCCGGGGAGCACCGAGCTCAGCGGGGCGACCCCGCAGTTCGGAGCACACCCCGTAGAGAGGAGGACCCACATGGTGCAGCACCCCTGGGGGATGACCGTCACCGTGAGCACCCGGGAGGGGAAGGTGAGGCTGGGAGGGGGGGAGCGGGGTCTCCCCCCTCTGTCCCCCCCCTTGCCTGGGGATGTATCCCGGGCAGGGGGGATGCCCACCCTTTGGGAGGCCGGGTATCCCACGGGGGTTCCCCGGTGTCTCCGCAGGCAGAGCCCCAGTCCCGAGACTTCTCCTACGGCTGGGCCTCGCCGGGGGGGCTGCTGGGGGAGGCCGCCAGCCTCCTGCTGCTGCGGGTGCTGGCCCGCCGCCGCGCCGTGCCCCCCGGCCTCGTCTTCCCGGCCATCGACGGCGAGGGGCACCTCGGCACCGCCACCTACGTGAGCCCGCCTGGGCAGGGGGCAGCGCGGGGGGGGGGGGGGGGGGGGGGGGATCGATTTTGGGGGGTGACCCCAAGGGGTGTCCCTGCAGCGGGCCCTGGGCGTGCAGCGGCAGTCGGTGGGCTCGGCGGAGGCGGAGGTGTGGGTGATGGAGCGAGCCGTGCGCACCAAGGAGGGCGTCCCCGTGGTCTGGCACAGCAGCTTCCTCCCCAGCGGGTACGGCTTTTGGGGGGGGGGGGACCAGCTTTTGGGGCGGGGGGGGGGGGCACAGCCGCGGTGTTGGCACCGAGCGGGGTCCCCGTCCCGCAGGCGTTTGGCTCGGCAGCTGCAGGTCGGGTGCCCGGTGCTGGCGGTGCTGCAGGATGCGTCCGTCCTCAGCGAGAGGGGTACGGAGCGGGGCGGGGGGGGGGCTTTGGGGGTGTGGGGGGGGCCGGGGGTGACGCAGGGCGCCCTGCCTGCAGCCGAGGACGGGCCCCAGCCCGCGTTCCCCAAGCAGCCCCTGGACTGGGAGGAGGACGCCCAGCTGCGCTCCTGGTTCCTGGACAGGAAGGTGAGCGGGGGGGGGTCTGGGGGGCGTGGGGGTGGCAGGACCCCCCCCCCTGAACCTCCTCGAGGCTGGGAAAGGACCCCCGCCCGGCACGGGGACAGGGGGCTGGGTGCCCACCCTGTCCCCCCCCCCACGCAGGAGGAGCTGCGGGCGTCGCACAGCACCTACACGCGGCAGCACCCTGAGCTCGCCGCCCTCCTGGCCCATTTCCTGCAGGCCCTGCTGCTGCGGCAGCCCCCCGACCCCGTCCTCTTCGCCGCCGAGTTCTTCGCCCCCTTCGCCCGCCGGCAGCCCCCCGGCCCCCCCTTCGCCTCCTCCCGCAGCCCCCCGGCTCCCCAGGATTAAAGCTGTCGGCGCTGCCCCTGCCATGGTCTCGTGTGCTTTGGGGGAAACTGAGGCACGGGGCGTCCAACCTCCCTTCCCTCCCCCCCCCCCCTCCCCGTGGCAGTTTGGGGCACCCTGCTCCCACTTCCCCCCCCCCCCCCCCCCAGCACCCAGCAGATCCCCACCCCAGGGTGCGTTTTTGACCTGCTCACGTGCTTGTGCAACGCACTCCTGCTTCCTCCTCGCTCCCGCTCCTCCGGCCTTTCCCCTACTCCAGCAGGGACAGTCCCCCCCCCGCGCCCTCCCCCAGCCGTGGGACACTGTCCCTGTGTGTCCCCCCCCCCCCCGCCAGGCGCCAAGCGGCAGCAGGACCCCCAGCACGCGCGGGGGGGGCCGCACGTGGGCACGCTCCCACCCCTGGGCGTCCCGTGTTTGCACGAGGGTGTGCGCAGGGTTGGTGCCCCCCCCCCGAACCCCCCCCGTGTGTGGGGTGGGGAACCGAGACCGCACGCACCCGCAGCACCCAGCCCTGCCCAGGGCCCCCTTTCCCAGCCCAGGTCAGCAGTTGGGGGGGGACACACTTCCTCCTCTTCTTCCTCCTCCTCCTCCTCCTCGGGGCGGGGGGGGGCTTTAAGAGCTGGGAGGCGGGAGCTGAGCCCAGCATCGAGGTCAGGGACCCAGCACCATGGCCGGATCAGACCCCACCATGGCATCGCTGGAGCCAGGTGAGCACCCAGCCCACCCCGACCTGCCCGGGGTGCCCCCCCCGCTGTGCCCTGTCCCCTCCCCAGGGTGCTGGCAGGGCAGGGACCGGGGACGGAGCCAGCCCCGTGTTGTCCCCACCGTCCTGTCCCTCCTGCCCGGAGATGTACGTGGCTTCGGGACTGGTGGGGATGGGGGTACTGGGGTGGGGGGCAGCTGCCTCCTTTGGTCCACCGCTGGTGGCCCCAATTGCTGCCACCCCCCCCCCGGAGCAGCGGGGTCGTCCTGCTTTGGGCAGACCCCAGGGCGGGTGGCTCTGGGAACCAGCGGCGTCCTCATCCCCAGCTGGCTGCCACATCTCCTCCTCCTCCTCTTCCTCCCCTCCCAGGCCTCGACGGGTCCCTGAACCGGGGCCAAGCCGATTCTGGCGATGCCCCCGGCCCCCCGCAGCCCCCCGGCCGCCCGGCTCAGACCTATCTGGACGAGCTCATCGGCATCCCCAAGGGCAGCGGGGTAGGTGCGCCTGGGGACGTCGGCTTGGGTACCGGGGGGTGACATGATGGGGTGGGGGACGCACCCTGGGGACCTCGGTGTCCCCCGATCGCAGCCCCGACCCCTGGCTGAGCGTTAAAGCTTCACTGATGGGGGAAACTGAGGCAGGGGGAGGCGATGCCCACCTCCCAGGGTCCCCATCCCCAGGGGTGGCCAAGCCCCGTGGGAGCCCCCCCCCAGCTGCCTGCCCCCCCCCCCCCCCCCCCCCGGCCCCTCTCCAAGAGCGGAAAGGAGAAGGGGAAGGGATGGGGTTGTGAAAGCAGGGCTCGGGAGCAGGATTGCGTGGGCCACCGTTAACGGCAGCCCCGGGACCCTCACGGGGAGGGGGGGGGGGGCACCTCCTTCCAGGCTGCGACACGTTTCTCACCACCCGGTCCCCAAATGGGATTTGGGGTCCTGCTGCCCGTGTTGATGGAAAGGGACCGGGGCGAGGGGAGGAACGCCCTCCGTGCCTAAATGCGCCCGCGCGGGGCAGCGCGGGGCTCCCCAGCGCCAGGCGGACGCGGCCGGTGGCCCAGCTGGGAGCCACTGGTTTTAAACGGGCCGAGCCAGAGCAGGGGTGTCGCTCCCCTCGCAGCCTGGCTTCAGCCTCAGGAAGCTCTGGGCTTTCACGGGTCCCGGCTTCCTGATGAGCATCGCCTACCTGGACCCGGGCAACGTGGAGTCGGACCTGCAGTGCGGGGCCGTGGCCGGCTTCAAGGTGAGCCCCGGGGGCCGGGGGCCGGATCCTGCCCGGTGCCCAGCCCCTGCTGCCCTTCTCCTGCTTCCCCCCCCCTCCAGCTGCTGTGGGTGCTGCTGTGGGCCACCGTCCTGGGGCTGCTGTGCCAGCGCCTGGCCATCCGGCTGGGCGTCGTGACGGGCAAGGACCTGGGCGAGATCTGCTACCTCTATTACCCCAAGGTGAGCGGCCCCCGGGGGGGGGGCACAGCACGAGCGTCCCTGTCCCGTCCGGGGACATCCCAGCGCGTCCCAGCGTCAGCAGCCGCAGCGGGTCGGATCCTGCCCGGCCCAAGCTGCGACCTGTCCCCGTCCCGGAGCAGGGTGCCCCCACCCCGGGCTGCCAAACGCAGCGTGTCCCCCCCCCCCCCCGCCCCAAGCCCGAAGCGTCCCGGGGCCGGGTCCCCGTGGGGCTGGGACACGTCCCCGTGTGCCGGCCCCGTCCCCTCCAGGTGCCCCGCGTGCTGCTGTGGCTCACGATCGAGGTCGCCATCATCGGCTCGGACATGCAGGAGGTGATCGGGACGGCCATCGCCTTCAGCCTGCTCTCGGCCGGCCGGTAACACCCCCCACCCCCCGCGGGGTCCCTCTCGGGGGGCTGCCGCCCTCAGCCCACGGGGGTGGCCCAGGGGACAGAGGTGGCCCCCCCCCCACCCCTTCCGTTGTCCCCCA
This sequence comes from Anser cygnoides, assembly GCF_040182565.1. Lineage (NCBI taxonomy): Eukaryota > Metazoa > Chordata > Aves > Anseriformes > Anatidae > Anser > Anser cygnoides. The sequence continues at coordinate 31,929,974 of NC_089878.1, forward strand.
TCCTGCAGCATCCCGCTCTGGGGCGGGGTCCTCATCACCATCGTGGACACCCTCTTCTTCCTCTTCCTCGACAAGTACGGTGAGTGACGGGGTGTAGGGACGAGGGGGGGGCCACTTGCTCAGGCACCGAGGTGTGGGTTTCCCCCGGGGGGGCTGGCATCGGTGTGCCCCCCCCAGCCCAGCCTTCCACCCCCCGCAGGGCTCCGCAAGCTGGAGGCTTTCTTCGGCCTCCTCATCACCATCATGGCCCTGACCTTCGGCTACGAGGTAAAGGCTTGGGGGGGGGCTCAGGACACCCCAATCCCAGCCTGGTGCTGCCGGGCGGGGGCCGCTCACGGGGCTCCCACCCCCCCCCAGTACGTGGTGGTGAGGCCGGCGCAGCTGGAGGTGCTGCGGGGCATTTTCCTGCCCTACTGCCCGGGCTGCGGGCGGGAGGAGCTGCTGCAGGCCGTGGGCATCGTCGGGGCCATCATCATGCCCCATAACATCTTCCTCCACTCCTCCTTGGTCAAGGTGAGCAGGGCCCGGGGTTGGGGGGGGGGGGCACGTCCCGTGTCTCAGGGCCAGCATCCACAGGGGGGGGGTGGCACGAAGCCACGGGGCGGCGGTGGGACCCCACGGTGTCCCCCGCGGTGCCCAGACCCGGGCCATCGACCGGTCCAAGAAGGAGGAGGTGCAGGAGGCCAACGCGTATTTCCTGACCGAGTCCTGCCTGGCGCTCTTCGTCTCCTTCCTCATCAACCTCTTCGTCATGGCCGTCTTCGGCGAGGCTTTCTACCGCCAGCGCAACGAGGACGTGGTGAGGGGCTGGGCGGGCGCCCCGTGGCGTGGGCGGGCGGGCGGGTGGAGGGTTGGTGTCCTCACCCCTTGGACGTGGGGTGGTGCCACGCGTGTGCCCGCCGCGCCTTGCAGCACGCCAAGTGCCTCAACAGCAGCGTCAGCCGCTACGCCGGCATCTTCCCCGTCAACAACGCCACCGTCTCCGTGGACATCTACCAGGGGGTGAGTGGCACCGGGCCGCACCCCGGGGGGGCCACCCAGTGCCCCCCAGCTCCTCCCCACGGGATCCCCGTGCCACGCGGGGATGTTTCGGGGTCCCCATGGGGGCGTCCCCCCCCCTTGCAGGGTGTCATCCTGGGCTGCTATTTCGGGACCGCGGCGCTCTACATCTGGGCCGTGGGGATCCTGGCGGCCGGACAGAGCTCCACCATGACGGGGACCTACGCGGGGCAGTTCGTCATGGAGGTGAGGGCAAGGTGGGTGGGGGGGGAAATATCCCCCGGGGGTATTGGGCAGAGAGATTTGCCCCCCCCCTCCACCCCGCTCCGCGTCCCTAGGGGCTGGGCAGGGGGCACCCGCTGGCACTGGGGTCCCCAAGAGCCGGGCTGGGGGCAGTGCCACCCTGGGGGTGCCCCGTCCGTGTGGGTGCCCCGTCCGTGTGGGTGCCCCGTCCGTGTGGGTGCCCCACGCGGGGCGCTGCTTCCCTAATGAGCTCATTTAGCTTAATGAGCAGGAGCTGACATCTAGCGGGGCCCCGCAGCCCTGCAGGAGCCTGCTCAGCACCCCAACATCTGCAGGGGGGGCGCACAGGGGAGGAGGGGCCGCAGCCCCCCGGCCCCCCAGGGTTTTGGGGTCACTCCAAGGGGTGAGGGCAAAGCTTTCCCCGTGTCCCCCCCCCCCAGGGCTTCCTGCAGCTGCGCTGGTCCCGCTTCGCCCGCGTGCTCTTCACCCGCTCCTTCGCCATCCTGCCCACCCTCTTCGTGGCCGCCTTCAGGGACGTCAGCCAGCTGACGGGCATGAACGACCTGCTCAACGTCCTGCAGAGCCTTCTGGTGTGTGTGTGTGGGGGGGGGCTACACCGCTGTGCCCCCCCCCACAGCCCCCCCGCCGCCCCCCTCACCCCGTCCCCTTCCAGCTGCCCTTCGCCGTGCTGCCCGTCCTCACCTTCACCAGCCTGCGCCCGCTCATGCACGACTTCGCCAACGGGCTGTGAGTGCTGGGGGGGGGGGGGGGCAAATATCCCAAATATCCCAAATATACCCCAAATATCCCTGGGGTGGGCAAAGCCCCCCCCCCATGCCCCACCGTGGGACACCCATGGGTGGTGGCCGTGGGATGTCCCCGTGGGGGCGAGACCCTACCGGGCACCGTAGGGGCACCGGGGGGTGCCCGGTGGTGCCGGTGCCCGGTGGTGCCGGTGCCCATGCCCCCCCCCCCCCCCCTCCCCAATTCGTGCCCCCAGCCCGGGGAAGGTGCTGATGACCCTGATCGCGGGGCTGGTCTGCGCCATCAACGCCTACTTCGTGGCGGCCTTCCTGCCCACCCTGCGCAGCCCGGCCTTCCTCGTCCCCCTGGGGCTGCTGCTGGCCGCCTACGTGGCCTTCGTCGCCTACCTGGTAGGGCTGGGACCCCAGGGCGGGGGGGGGGGGGGGGGTCAGGGTGGCCCTGTGCCCCCCCCCCTCCTGAGCTGCCCTCGTCGCCCCCCTGCAGCTGTGGACGTGCAGCATCGCCCACGGAGCGCGCAGCCTGGCCCGGGGCCGCCACGGCCGCTTCGGCTTCGGGGTCGCCCTCGACCCCCCGGGGGTGGCGGGGTCACGGTGACGGGCTGGGGGCCCTGGCATTGTCCCCCCCCCCCCGTATACTTTTATTTGGGGGGGGGGGGGGGGGATGCTTGGGGGGTGATGCCCCCAGCAAGGCAGGGGTCAACAGCCCCCAGCCCCCCACTTCTGCACAGCCCCCCCCAGGTGAAGGGAGCGGGGCCAGGATTTGGGGGGGGGGCGGATTGGGGGGGGGGGGTCTGGCTGGAAGTGCCTCAGCCTCCCCTTGCCAATTAGCGCCGGGAAGCCGAGGCCCGCTAATTACCCCCGGGGACCGCTAATTGGCACCCGGGCACCCTGGGGCTGGCCCTGGGGGGGGGGGGGGGGGTCCTCCCGGCTGGGGGGGGGGGGGGGCCGGGCACTGTGTGTGTGTGTGTGTGACCCCCCCACCCTTATGGCTGGGGGGGGGGGCTGATAAACGGGATGTGTGCACCCTGCCCTGTGCCTGGCTGCTTTTGGGGACTCCTGGGGGGGGGGGGGGGCACAGAGTGGGGGGACACACGGGGGGGGGGGGACACGAGGTGGGGGGGGCCCTGGGGGGGGGGGCTCAGCCCGTTTCCCGCTTCCTGCCCCCCGCCGGATGCGGCTGGAGGGGGGTGCTCAGGGCCCCCCCCCCCGGCCCCCTTCCCAAATCTGGCCCCGGGGGGGGGGGGGGGGGTCCCTCGTCGCCGCGCCCCCCCCCCCCGCGGCCCGCACTTGCGAGACGCTCCCTGCCTGTTTCAAGGCTCCCCCAGCGCCCCCCCCCCTCCCCAAAACGCCCCTGCCCGGCCCGCACCGCCCGCAGGGCCCTAACCCCGGGAGGGGGGGGGATTTTTTTTTTGGGGGGGGTGGACCCTGACCCCCCCCCCCGCCGCCCCCCCCCTCCCCCGAACCGGTGCCGCCCCCCCCCCCCCCCCCCCCCGGGGTAGGGCCCCCCCCCCCCCCTCCGGCCCCGCGCTTGTTTATGTGAAGAATTTCCCCTCCCTTAAAAGGGCGATGGCAGGGCTGCGGGGCGGGGCCGCCCCCCCCGCCTCCGCCTTGGCCCGGCCGCCGGCTGCTGGGAGGAGGGGCCGCGGCGGTGGGGCCCACCGGCACCCCGGGGGTGTCCCCCGCGTCTCTGTGCCCCCCCCCCCCCCCCCCCCGTGCGAGGGACGGGGGGGTGATGGCGGGGGCTGGGGGGGTCCCAGAGCCTGGGGTCCCTGCGGGGTGGCCGAGATGGTGGCGGGGGGGTGACCCCCCCCCCCAGGCACGGGCGGTGGGGACGCGGGGGATGCTCCCCGAGGGACGGCGCGGTCCCTGCGAGCCCCCCCCCAGCGCTAAGGGCGGGATGAGGCCGTGTCCCCAGCCCCCCCCCCCGTGTCCCCAGCCCCCCCCCCGTGTCCCCAGCCCCCCCCCCGTGTCCCCAGCAGCCCCCTGTGCCCTGTGCTCGGAGCGCTGCGGCAGTGCCCGGCCCCGGGAGGTCGCTAATTGCGTTAATTAGGGGACGGGCACGGCCCGCCCGGGCCGGGCAGGGGGCACCGGGGCTGGGCACCGTCACCGCAATTGATGGGGGGGGGGGGGGGGGGGGGGGGGGGGCAGCGCGGGTGGGCTCTGCCGTGCTCCCCGTGCCCCCCGGGGGGATAAGGGAAGGGGGGGGGGGGGGGGGACCCTCACCCCCTCCCCCTGGAGGGGGGGGGGGGGGGGGGGGGGGGGGGGGGGGGGAGAAAAAGGGGGGGGGGGGGGGTGAAAAAGGGGGGGTGTCCGTCCCCGCGGCGGGGGCGCCGTTGCCCCTTTAAGGGGTTCCTTGAAACCGCGCCGGGCTCCATGTTGCCGGCCCCGCGCGGGCACGCTCCATGTTGTAACAAAGTTTCCTCCGCGCCCCCGCGCCCCGCGCCCGCCGCCGCCGCCCCCCCCCCGCGCCCCCCGCGCCCCCCCACCCACACCCCCCCCCCCCCCCCCAACCCGCCGCCGAGGGGGGGGGGCAGCGCCGGGGGGGGGGGCCAGCCCCGGCATCTCCACCGCCCCCCCCCTTTCCTCCCCCCCCCATTCCCCCCCCCCCAAAAAAAACAACCCCCCCCACCTCCCAGCCCCCCCCCCGGGGCCCATGGACCAGCAGTCCATCATCGCCCAGGTTAGCAAGGAGGAGGTGAGCGCCCCGCTGCAGGAGAAAGGTAACGCTGCCCCCCCCCCCGGAAAAAAAATATTGGGACACCCCCAAAAAAAATTGGGACCCCCCCAAAAAATTGGGACCCCCCCAAAAAAAATTGGGACCCCCCCAAAAAAAAAAATTGGGACCCCCCCCCCCAGCACTTCGGGGTTTGGGTAAAAGGCGGGGTTATGGGGGGGGGGGAAATTGGGGGGTGTGGGGGGAAATCCCTGCTTGCCCCCCCCCCCTTTGGGGTACCTGTCACTGACCCCCCCCCCCCCCCCGGTGCAGGGCCCCCCCCAGACAGCAGGGGTAGCCCCAAGGCCCCCAGACGGAGCAGGACCCCCGGGGGGGGGTCAGAGGGGTTGGGGTTTGGGGGGGGGGGGGTCGTGCCCTAGTGTCGTGTCCCCCCCCCGGGTGTTTTGGGGGGGCCGCTGCGGCACCCCGGGGCTGCTTCCTGCGGAGCGGGGAAACTGAGGCACGGAGAGGTGCGGGGGGGGTGGGGGGGGGGGTTCATTTCGGGGGGGGGGGCACGCCTCGCCTCTCAGCGCCCCGCACCGCCCCCCCAAAGCGGGGGGCGCGCCCCCGGCTCGCTGCGAGCCCCCCGGGGACCCCCGGGCCCTGCTGGGGGGGGGAGGGGGGGGGGGGGTCGGGCAAAGGGGGGGGGGGCGGCTGGGAGCTGAGGGACGCGCCCGGCAGCCAATGGGGAGGCCGAGCGGGGGGCAGGGGGCGGGGAAAAGGTTCCTAAGCCACGCCCCCAGCGCGAAGCCACGCCCACTGCCCCCCCCCGGGTCCCGCCGGGGTCGCCCCCCCCCCCCCCCCAGGCAGTGCCCCCCCCCCCCCCCCATAGGGTCCCCAACCGCTGGGAACCGGGTCTGTTATTGTAGGGTCTCCACCAAAACACCTCCCGTGTCCCTCCCTGGGGAGGTGTTGGGGTGACACCCGGGGATGGGGGGGTGACACCTGGGGGGGGGGGGGGACACACACCTGGGCTGCGTGTGGTGCCCCCCCCCAAAAAAAAAAGTCCCTCTCCAAATATTTGTGTCCCCTGCCTGCCACCAGCCCGCCCCGCGTCGGCGCCCGGGGCAGGAAGGGCGGCCGGACGCCCGCGGGGGGGACGATAAGGCAATGGGGGGGGGCGGGGGGGGGGCACCCCTCAACACCCTGGGGTGCCCCCCCCATCCCCGTGCCCCCCCCCCCCCCCCCCCCCCCCCCCCCAATCCCGGTCCCCGCAGGTGCCCCGAGCCCCTCGGCCGCCAAGAAGCCGCGGGGCCGCAGCATCCTCCAGTCCCTCTTCTGCTGCCTGTGCCGCGATGAGGCCGAGCCCTTCTCCGTCAACAACAACGCCCCGCTGCTGGGCGAGGAGAACGGTGCCCTGCCCAAGGTAAGCCCCCCCCCCGGGACCCCCCCCCCCCAAAAAAAAAAAATGGGGGCAGGATGGCACCGTGGGGGGCACCCGGCCGCCTCCTGTCCCCCTCCTCCACGTGCCCCAAAAAATATATATATATATATAAAAAGAGGGGCCCTCCCGCCTGGGAATGGGGTGGGGGGGCCCCTCGCGGCCCCCCCCCCGACCCCCCCGTGAATTGTGCCCCCCCCCCCCGCAGGCCGCCGTCAAGCACCTCCTGCCCGAGATCAAGCCGCAGGACGCCAGCAAGCTGTGCGTGGTCATCGACCTGGACGAGACGCTGGTGCACAGCTCCTTCAAGGTGCGTGGGGGGGTCACGCTTGGCGGGGGGGGGCAGCACCGGGGTTGGGACCCCCCCCCCCAAAAAAAAAAACACCCGCACTGACCCTGTCGTGCCCCCCCCGCAGCCGGTGAACAACGCCGACTTCATCATTCCCGTGGAGATCGACGGCATCATGCACCAGGTAGCGGGGCGCGCCGGCCGGGGGGGTGGGCAGGAGAAGGAGGGGGTCCTGGCGGGGTGCCCCCCCCCCCGTGTCCCCCCCCCACGAGAGGCCGGCGCCGGGTTCAAGTAATCCAGGATAGGCTGTGGTCTGGCAGTCAGCCTGTTCTAGGTTACTTGGCTCCGGAGCCCGCCCGACGCTCCGCCGGGGAGGTGCCGGGGCCGCCGCGTCCCCGGGTGGCGCGTCCCCTCGCCCCGCGTCCCCTCCCCGGGCACGGTGCCCGCTGCTGGGGGGGGGGGGTGGGGGGGGTCCCTCGGGGCGGGCACGGGGATGGGGGGCGGCGCTGGGTGGCGGCGGGGTGCCCCCGGCTCCCTCGGCCCCCGTGCCCGCAGGTGTACGTGCTGAAGCGGCCGCACGTGGACGAGTTCCTGCAGCGCATGGGCGAGCTCTTCGAGTGCGTGCTCTTCACCGCCAGCCTGGCCAAGGTGGGTGACAGCTCCCCGGGTGGCCCTGTCACCTCTGCAGCGGGGGGGGGGGGGGGGGGGGGGCTTCCCCTTGGGTGGGCCACCGTGGGGTTCCCCCCTTGGCCACCCACCCGTGGGCACCACCGGACCTTGGGCACCGCAGGTCCCCCCTTGGCCACCCACCCGTGGGCACCGCGGGTCCCCCCTTGGCCACCTACCCATGGGCACCGCGGGTCCCCCCTTGGCCACCTACCCGTGGGCACCGCGGGTCCCCCCTTGGCCACCCACCCGTGGGCACCGCGGGTCCCCCCTTGGCCACCCACCCGTGGGCACCGCGGGTCCCCCCCCCCTTGGCCAGGTCCCCCCTACCCATGGGCACCGCGGGTCCCCCTTTCAGGTCCCCCCTTGGCCACCCCCGTGGGCACCGCAGGGGACCCCCGGTGCGGGTCCCCCTTCCCCCCCCGTGGGGACCCCCTCCCCCCCGCAGTACGCGGACCCCGTGGCCGACCTGCTGGACAAATGGGGAGCTTTCCGCGCCCGGCTCTTCCGCGAGTCGTGCGTCTTCCACCGCGGCAACTACGTCAAGGACCTGAGCCGCCTGGGCCGCGACCTGCGCCGCATCATCATCGTGGACAACTCGCCCGCCTCCTACATCTTCCACCCGGACAACGCCGTACGTACCCCGCGTTGGGTTTTTTTTTTTTGGGGGGGGGGGTTCAGGCTGAGGGTCTTGGGGACAAGGTGCCGAGGGTCCTGAGCCCGGTGCCCTCCCGCAGGTGCCGGTGGCCTCGTGGTTCGACAACATGGCGGACACGGAGCTGCTGGACCTGCTGCCCTTCTTCGAGCGGCTCAGCAAGGTGGACGACGTTTACACGGTGCTCAAGAAACACCGGACTAACAGCTAGCGGCCCGCGGGACGCGGCGGCGGTGGCAGCTCGGGGTGGGGGGGGGGGGGGGGGGCGCGGGTTTTTTTGCCCCCCCCCTTCCCCACCCCCACCTCGCCCCGCTCGCCCTCCCCGTCTCCCCTTTCGCTCGCCGCGACGCTCACGGTCGGTGCCCCCCTTCCCGCGCAGAAGGGGGGGGGGGGTCTCAGGGGGGCCCCTCTGCCACGCTGTGCTGGGGATGTGCTGCAGGGGGGGGGGGCATCCACCCACCCCCGCCTCCCCTCTCCATCCCGTGCCCCCTCCCCGAAACGGTTCTCAGGTCCTTTTCCCCTCCGCGTCCCCCGGAGTGGGGAGGGGGGGGTCAGCAGCTGCTGCTTTCCACTGCCTTTTTTTTCGGAGGGGGGGGGCACTGGGCCCCCCCCCCCCGGGGTCTGCCTGCTGGGGGGGGCTGGCAGCCCTCGGCCCCCACGGGGGGGCCCCAACACCCCCAAACGTGGGTCCTGTTGGTCTCGGGGCGTGGGGCCGCCGCCGTGCCCCCAGCTCTGCCCTTCGTGCAGCTGATCACCTCGGGGGGGGGTGGCACGTCTCCACCCCCCTCGTGCCTTCTGGTGCCCCCCCCCACCTCTGCGGGGGGAGTTTTTTGGGGGGGGCAGCCCGGCCTCTGGGCTGAGCCCCTGGCTGTAAGCGCCCCCCACGTGCCTTGGGACGCCGAGTCTCCATGTGTGTCCCCCCCCGCGCAATATAGGGGTGCCTGCCTTGGGGGGGGGCCCTAAATCACCCCCCTCCAACCTCATTTTCTTCCCACGGGGGGGGGGTCTGCCGGCCTCCCCCCACTCCCAGTCCCGCTGCGTCAGTGGGAGCCCCTCCAGCCACCAGCGGGGGTGTCCCCTGCCTCGCGGGGGGGGCCGCGTGCCCCCCCCGTCCCCCTCCCGGCGCAGCGCCACCAAAGGCTGTGCCTCCCGGGTGGGGGGACCCCATCCAAGCCTTAGCGTGCCCCCCGGCCCCCCCCCGGCCTTACACCAGCCCCGGGCCCCCCCTCACCCCAGCCTCGAGGGGACGGGGGCTCTCAGGGAGGGGGCGTCTTTTTTTTGGGGGGGGGGGGGGTGCGGTTTTTTAGAGTCGCTATATGGACAATGTCTCGTATATTTTTAGGGGGAAAAAGCAACGGTTTCCCAAAAATTCAAGGGTGCCTTTTTAACCGCTGTGCCAGGGCAAAAGGAGGTCTTTTTTTTGGGGGGGGGGGGGGGGGAGAGAAGGGTTTTTAACTCTCCGTTGCTGTCCGTCTGTCCGTCCGTCCCCCGCGGGTGCTGCCCCTCCCCGAATGCTGGGGGCCAAGGTGGGGAGGAGGAGGCGGGGGGGGGGGGTCCCCCTGGGTCTGCCCCCACCTCCGCACCCTGCCCGGGCCTGATCCTGCCCCTCCGGCGAGGTCCAGCTCAGCACTTTATTCGACAAGTCAAACGGCACCGGCACCCGCGGGCTGCACCCTTGGGTGTCCCAGGGGGGTTGGGGCAGGGCGGGGGCGGCGTGCGGAGGAGGGCTCGGGGTCTGGGGGGGGGTTGAGGGGTCGGGGGGGGGGCTGGGGACCAGATCCAAGTGCCTTGGTGTGATTAAAGCTGTCGAAGCCTCCTGGGAAGGGGCCTGAGCTGCGGTGTGCGTGTGCACGCGCCAGTGTTTGCGGCGCTGGGTGTGCAAGTACTGGGTGTGCAAGCACCTGGGTGTGCAAGCACTGGGTGTGCACGTGGGTGTGCAAGCACCTGGGTGTGCACCTGGGTGTGCAAGCACCCGGGTGTGCAAGCACGTGGCATGTGCCCGTGCACGGGTGTCCCGCTGTGTGCGCACACGCGTGTGCACGGGGTGCGCCCCAGGGCCCCCAGCCCCTATCTACAACCCCTCGGTGTCCCTGGGCGGGGGGGGGGGACACACACCGGGGGGGGTGGGGGGGCTGAATTCCCCACCAGGGCCCAGAGCTCCCCTGGGAAACTTCCCCAGTGTCCCCCCAGTGAGGTGCCGGAGCCCCCGTCGGGCTGGGGGGCAGCGGGGGGGGGGGGGGGGGTCGCGTGCCTTGGCCCCACGCCTCTCCTCCTTAATGAAGTCTCTGTCCTCGGCTGCGCTAATTACTGAGCTCATTAGCGGCCCCGCTGGGGCTGGCTGGGGGGGCCCCAGGAGGGGGCTCCCCGCTGCTGTCCCCCCACCCCTGTGCCACCAGCGGGCTCAGCCCCGGGACGCGGCCACCGAGCGGAGAGCGGCCACCAGGGTCCCCCCCCCCCAAAAAAATAAATCAGCCCCACGCCCCCCACGGGGGGCTCTGCGCCCAGGTAAGGGGGACACGGCGTGGGGTCCTGTGTGGGGCTGGGAGCTGGGGGGTGTTGAGGGGGCCAGAGGAGCAGAGGGCATTGGGGAGCCCATCCCCTGGCCTCAGGGCACCCCGTTTTTGGGGGCTGACCCCCCCCCCAGGCCGGCTGAGCCCTCGCCGTCCCCTTGGGGCTCCCCACGCGGGCGCAGGATGCAGCTGCGGCACGGTGCTGGCTCAGCAGGGCGGGGGCGATAAGGCTGGGACAATCCTGCGATAAGCAGGGGATGGGCGACGCCAGGGGCCTGCGTGTCCTCGGTGCCGGCTTTATGTGCCCCCCCCCCCACCTTGCACCCCCAGAGCCACCTTCGGGCCACCGGGCAGGACTTTGGGTGGCACGGGACGGGGGCAGGAGGGACGGGGGGGGACAGCTCGGCCACAGGACGTGGGTTGGAATTGGGGGGTGGGGGGCAGGTGAGCCCCATCCTGGCACTGCTGGAGGGTCCCCAGCCGCCTGCCGCCGGTGTCCCGGGGGTGTCCCCGCTGCCCCAGCCCCAGGGCACCCAGCTCGGTGCGTGCGAGGCCACGGAGCGAAAGAGAAAGCGAGCGGCGACGGGCAGGAGCCGCCCCGTTCCGGCAGCCCCAAGCCTGGGTGAGGCCCACGGGGCGCTTGGGGCAATTCCCAGCCCTCTGCGGGGGGGTTTCACCCAGCCTGGGAGTGGGGTGGGGGTTAAAAGGGGGTGCTTTGAGCATGGCTCCGTAGGGCTTGGCTGCTCCGGATCCCCCGTGGTGGGCTTTGGGAGCATCTCCGCGTCCCGCTTGCTCCCCGGCTCCCACGGGGACGCGGCCGCTGGCACCTGCCTCGTCCCCTCCCGGTGCCACCCAGCGCGGGCCCGCAGCCGGCGGCTCGGTGCCGCGGGCAGCGGGTGCCACCCTGAGCCCAGCAAGGCCCCCGGGGGGGTGTCGTTACCCCGTGAGTAACGGGGCTCCGGGGGCGCCCCGAAGCCCTGGAGGGATGCGGGGACCTTGACTCCGGGGTGTTCCTGCCCTTATATGGTGTGAACACGGGCAGGGACACTTGGGGACAAAGGTCTCCTCGCTGCTGGCACCCCGGCACTTCGCCCAGGTACGCGCACCTTGTGCCCAGCTCCGCGGGGAAGGTGAGGGGATGGGGACGGGATGGGGGACGCGGCACGTCCCGGTGCCACCGCTGCTGGCGGCACCGGGGTGGCGCGGGGACAGGGCTGGGCAATGCACCCTGACGGCTCTCGGGGGGCTGCGCTGGGGAGATGTCCCCCCCCCGTGCTCTGTGGGAAGGGGATGTGGTGGGTTTGGGGCAGCCGAGTGGGAACGGGGTGTTGGTGGGGGGGGTGGGGGAGAGGAGACCCCGCTTCTGGGCACCGCTCGCTCTCCCCTGCCAGGGCGCACGGGGAGGGGGGTGCCCGATGGTGGGTGCCCGAGCCCCCTGCCTGCTTGTCCTGCATCCCCTGGGGGGCACGGCCCAGGTGGGGGTGTCGGGGGCCGCCGGGATGCTGTGGGACATAGCGGTGAGGGGGGGGCTTGCAGGGGACGGCGGGGGGCTTGGGAGGAGGCAGAGCCCAGCAGCACGATGGGCAGGGGGTGTGCGGTGGGAGGGCGAGGGGGTGTCCGTGGGTGTGCGTGCACACAGGCGCAAGTACGTGAGTGTGCACGCAGGGCCGTGAGTGTACCAGGCGTGGGGACAAGGGGGAACGGGGCCATCGTGCAGCGCTGTCACCCAGGTGTGGCCGCTGCGCCGGGGATGTCCCGTGCCCAGGCAGCGGGGCAGGACACGGGGACACCGGGACTTGGGGACACCAGGACTTGGGGACACCGGGACATGGGGACACCGGGACATGGGGACACCAGGATGTGGGGACACCGGGACTTGGGGACACCGGGACTTGGGGACACCAGGACATGGGGACACCGGGACACAGGGACACCAGGACGTGGGGACACCAGGACATGGGGACACCAGGACTTGGGGATACCAGGATGTGGAGACACCGGGACGTGGGGACACCAGGATGTGGGGACACCAGGGGAACACCACTCCCATGCCCCTGCCCACCACAGACCCTGGCACAGTCCGGGACCCCCACCGCCCCCATCAGCAGCCGTGGCACTGCTGGGGGGGGGGCTGCACCCCGCTCGGTGCCCGCAGCCCCGGGCACCCCTCGCCTCCCGCAGCCCCGCGGGGGGTTTAGGGCCCGGCGGGCTGTAGGGCAGCAGATGGCCCGGCCGGCTGGCTGCAGCCCAGCCCTTAATGAGGCCGCCTGCCGCTACCGCTAACGAGGGTGTTGGCGACGCCCCGGCAGGTCCCCTTGCCTGCAGCAGCCAGCGCCATGGCGGAGCTCAGCGCCCAGGTCACCAGGAAGCTGAACACGACCACCCCGGGCATCCAGATATGGAGAATCGAGGTGGGTCCCGTGGCTTTTTGGGGGGGGGGGGCTGTCCCCTGCGTGAGGCCCCGGAGGGGAGGCACGGTGCCGGGAGGGGGGCACAGTGTGGGCACCCATCGCCTGCGCATCCCCTGGGTGCCTCCAAAGGGGTCGGAGCCCCCTAAGGGTGAGCAGTTTGGGGGGGAGGGGGGGGCTGCAGAGGGAAGACCATCCCCCCCATCCCCTTTGTATATCACCAGTGCCTGGTTTGGGGGTGTCAGCGCGGCACCCAGGTTGGGTTTTGGGGCTGGGCACAGTGGGGCGCACAGGGCTGGGGTGCCTGCGGGCTGCCCCCCGGTTCTGACGCAGGGTCCCTTCCTCCCGCAGAACATGGAGATGGTGCCGGTGCCCACCAAGAGCTACGGCAACTTCTACGAGGGGGATTGCTACGTCCTGCTCGCGGTAGGGTGCTGGGGGGCGGGGGGGACCGGGGGTGCTGCGGGGTGCCCCTGGCCGTGATGGCCCGGGGACACGTGGCGCCCGGCCCTTCTAGTGGGGACCCCTGTCCTGCAGACGCGCAAGACCGGGAACAACTTCAGCTACAACATCCACTACTGGCTGGGCAAGGAGTCGAGCCAGGACGAGCAGGGGGCGGCCGCCATCTACACCACGCAGATGGACGAGCACCTGGGCTCGGTGGCCGTGCAGCACCGCGAGGTGCAGGGCCACGAGAGCGAGACGTTCCGCGCGTACTTCAAGCAGGGGCTCATGTACGTCGGGCACCCCGCTCGGCCTCAAGGGGGGGTCCTCAAAGTGTGGGGGGGGGGCGGCGGGGACGGGTCCCCCCTGGGGATGCCTCTGCTCTCGGGCGGCGGGCTTGGAGCCGGTCTCGCTCCAGCCACCGCTCGCGCTGCTGGGGGGTGGGGGTCCCTGCGCACAGAGGCACGAGGGGGACCCCGCGGGGGTGGGAAGGGGGGGCCCAGGGCTCACGGCACGTTCACACCCCCCCCCCCAGATATAAGAAAGGCGGGGTGGCCTCGGGCATGAAGCACGTGGAGACCAACACCTACAACGTCCAGCGCCTGCTGCACGTGAAGGGCAAGAAGAACGTGGTGGCAGCAGAGGTGAGTTAGGGGACCGAGGTCACCGCCCTCCTGCCCCAGCCTCAGCCCCGAAACCGCCCTGTCGGGGCAGGAACGAGGGGGTGCAGACACCTGCGAGCGGGACAGGCGGAAGGGAGGGGGGGGGGCTCACATCCTGACCCCCCCCCATCCCGCTGCAGGTGGAGATGAGCTGGAAAAGCTTCAACCGAGGCGACGTCTTCCTGCTGGACCTGGGCCAGCTCATCATCCAGTGGAACGGCCCCGAGAGCAACCGTGCTGAGAGGCTGAAGGTACGGCGGGGGGGGGACAGCTGCCCCGTGCCCCTATCCCCGGCTTTGGGCCCCCCCCCAGGCCGTGCTGACCCTATCCCCGGGGGCAGGCGATGACCCTGGCCAAGGACATTCGGGACCGCGAGCGCGGGGGGCGCGCCAAGGTGGGTGTGGTGGAAGGAGAGGACGAGGGCGCCACGCCGGAGCTGGTGCAGGTCCTGCTGCAAGTGCTGGGTGAGAAGCGGGACATCAAGGCGGCCATCCCCGACGACAAAGTGGACCAGATCCACAACAGCTCCCTCAAGCTCTACCAGTGAGTTGCTGGCACGGGGCTGCGAGGTGCCGGGGTGGCGCAGCACCCTGCATCCCCGCAATGGGGTCCCACAGGTCCCATCCCCAAGGACAGCCAGGGGGGAAGGGACAAAGCCACCACAAGGGACAGGTCCTCTGGGTGCCCTTGGAGCAGGGGGAGCCCCCCCGGTGCCCATGGGGTTGGTACCCGATGGCTGGTACAGAGATGCCCACAAGCGCCACCGACGCCTTCAGACACAGTGGCACGTCCCTGGTTAAGCCGAGTGTCCCCGTCCCATCTGACACCCCCATCCCTCGCCACGGCCACTTGCACTGTGGGCAGGGCTGGATGCGCCCCCCCGCTGCGTGGCACAGCAAGCTGCAAACCTGTCTGCAACCGTGGTGGGACAAGGGGGTCCTTGGGTACCAGCTGGGACTGGGGGTGGCAGCGGGGAAGGGGATGGGGAAGGGGCCCCCAGCCCTGCCACCCCAACGTGGGGCTGGGGAGGGCGTTTTCCAGCCCTGTTCCTACCCTTCCCTCCTCTCTCTCGCCCCTCCAGCGTCTCGGATGCCAGCGGGAACCTGGTTATACAGGAGATAGCCATTCGCCCCCTGACTCAAGACATGCTCCAGCATGAGGTGCGTCACCCGTGGGATGCTCAGGAGGGATGCCCCTTTCTCCTGGCAGCTTAATTAGGACCTTGGCAGGTCTTAATTTCTGCCGTCGCCCCCTCTCCCAGGACTGCTACATCCTCGATCAAGGCGGTCACAAGATCTTCGTGTGGAAGGGCAAGAACTCCAACAAGGAGGAGAAGCAGCAGGCAATGAGCAGGGCCCTGGTGAGTTTTTGGGGCTGGCTTGGTTTGGGGATTGCCGCTCCCTGGGAGGGGCCAGGCACCCCAAACCCGTGCCCTGGCTCTGGCTCCCCCCCCCCCCCTCAGGGCTTCATCAAAGCCAAGAACTACCCGTCCAGCACCAGCGTGGAGACGGAGAACGACGGGTCCGAGTCGGCCGTCTTCAGGCAGCTCTTCCAGAAGTGGACCGTCCCCTCGCAGAGCAGCGGGCTGGGCAAGACCCACACCGTGGGCAAAGTGGGTGAGTGCCCCCGGGGGCCGGTGCCACAGGATGCCCCGGGTCGGGCTGGGGGTGCTCGAGGGTGGCGGGGGGATTCCCCCCGCCCCAGGCTCAGCCCTCGCACTTCCCTGCAGCCAAGGTGGAGCAGGTGAAGTTCGACGCCACCACGCTGCACGCCAAGCCGCAGATGGCCGCCCAGCAGAAGATGGTGGACGACGGATCCGGGGAGGTGGAGGTGGGCTGCGGGAAGCACGCGGGACCCCTTTGGGGCTCCCCCAGGCGGTGCGGGGAGACGCGGTGGGGCCGAGGACGCACCAGCCTCAGCGGCACCGTCCTCGTCCCGCCAGGTCTGGCGCGTGGAGAACCAGGAGCTGGTGCCCGTGGACAAGCGGTGGTTGGGCCACTTCTACGGCGGGGACTGCTACCTGGTGCTCTACACCTACTACGTGGGGCCCAAGGTGAACCGCATCATCTACATCTGGCAGGTGAGACCCCAGGCCCCTGTCCCACCATCCAGCGGGACGGTGCAGGGCAGGGCCACCGATCCGGGGGGGGCTCTGCTCCCGTGCATGATTCCTCCATGTGTCGTCCCCCTCCACGGTGGGTATCCCAACGAGGGGAATTTCCCTGCCCAGGGCCGCCAAGCCAGCACGGACGAGCTGGCCGCCTCAGCCTACCAGGCCGTCATCCTGGACCAGAAGTACAACAACGAGCCCGTGCAGGTCCGCGTCACCATGGGCAAGGAGCCGGCGCACTTGATGGCCATCTTCAAGGGCAGGATGGTGGTGTACGCGGTGAGTGGGGGGCCGGGGGAGCAGCGGGAGGGCCGGCCGGGGGCACCGGGGGTGACCTCCCGTCCCCGCGCCCTCCCCGTTGTCCCCAGGGCGGCACCTCGCGGGCGAGCAGCACGGAGCCCATGCCCTCCACCCGCCTCTTCCAAGTGCACGGCACCAACGAGTACAACACCAAGGCCTTCGAGGTGCCCGTCCGTGCCTCGTCCCTCAACTCCAACGACGTCTTTGTGCTCAAGACCCCCAGCTGCTGCTACCTCTGGTATGGGAAGGTGGGTACCGCCCTGCCCAGCGCTGCCGCCGGGCACCGGGGGGCTGCGGCCCCGGAGGAACATCTTCATCTCCTCCTCCTCCTCCTCCTCCTCCTCGAGGGGACGTGGTGGGGACGGGTGCCGGAGCGGCCGTGCTCGCTCTGCAGGGCTGCAGCGGGGACGAGCGCGAGATGGGCAAGACGGTGGCCGACATCATCTCCAAGACGGAGAAGCCGGTGATCGCGGAGGGGCAGGAGCCCCCCGAGTTCTGGGTGGCCCTGGGGGGCAAGTCCCAGTACGCCAACAACAAGAGGTACCAGCTCCGTGCCCCCGGCACCCCGCAGTGTCCCCAAATCCCTTGGCCCCTTCCCACCACCGCCGTGTCCCCCCCCCCCCTCCAGGCTGCAGGAAGAGAACTCCTCCGTGCCCCCCCGGCTCTTTGAGTGCTCCAACAAGACGGGCAGGTTCCTGGCCACCGAGATCGTAGACTTCACTCAGGACGACATGGATGAAAATGACGTTTACCTGCTGGACACCTGGGACCAGGTGCGCTGGGGGCAACACAGGGGCAGGGGAGGCTTTGATCCCGCAAGCTGACGTCCCCAAGGGGGGGTGGAGGACCTGTAGCACCAGAGGTGGTGGGATGGGAGCCTGGAAACCCCCTCCCCGCTGTTTTTTATCCAGCCCCCTCGTTCCAGGGATGGCTGAGGATGGGTGCCCAGTGCCCATCCCCGGGGACAGATCCTGCGTGTCCCCTGGGCACGGGTCCCCAAGGGCCTCGTCCCACCCCAGTGCTGGACACGGTGACCCTGCCGCAGGTTTTCTTCTGGATCGGGAAAGGGGCCAGCGAGGCGGAGAAGGAGGCGGCGGCGGTGATGGCGCAGGAGTACCTGCGGAGCGACCCCAGCGGGCGCGACCTGGACACCCCCATCATCGTGGTGAAGCAGGGCTGCGAGCCCCCCACCTTCACCGGCTGGTTCCTGGCCTGGGACCCTCTCTGCTGGAGCGTGAGTCACGGCGGGGGGGGGGGACCCGGCTGGGATCTGGCCCTGGCCAGCATCCCAGGGTGGGGGCACTGAGCGCTTCTGTCCCCCTGCCAGGACAAGAAATCCTACGAGGAGCTCAAAGCCGAGCTGGGGGACACCAGCAACATCGGGCAGCTCGTGTCTGTGAGTGTCACGGGGAGGGGGGGGGAACCGCTGGTGGCCTCGGCGGGGGGGGGCGCACGAGGAGCTGCGAGGCGAGGGGATGGCGGCGCCCATCGCCTGGTGACCCTGTCCCCGACGTGACTCCGTCCCCCCCCCTCTCTCTCCAGGGGCTCACTTCCAAGGAGGTCTTCACGGCTACCACCACCCTGACGCCCACCAAGCTGGAGACCTTCCCCCTGGACGTGCTGATGAACACGGCGGCCGAGGACCTGCCGCGGGGCGTGGATCCCAGCAGGAAGGAGGTGAGCCGGGTGGGGGGGGCTCAGGGGGGGGGCTGCGGGCGGGTGAAGTCCCGCAGCTTAAGCTCAGCCTCATCTCTTCCCCCAGCAACACCTCTCCGACCAGGACTTCCAGGCTGTTTTCGGCATGAACCGCGCTGCCTTCGGCAACCTGCCCTTGTGGAAACAACAGAACCTCAAGAAGGAGAAAGGACTCTTCTAGGGCGGGAGCCCTGGAGCTTATTATTGATAAATAAATGGGTTTGGAGCAGGGCTGTATCTCCCCCCCCCAGCCCCTGAGCGCAGACCAGTTATGGGGCTGATTTGGCAAATAAAAGACACTGGGGGCACGTAAAGGCTGCAGCACGGTTCTTGATTCGGCACCGAGACAGCATGGGGATGGCCACTCTTCACTCCCCGCCCTCCCGGCCCCGGTTTGCTCGAGGGGATGCACAAAGGTGGGGCTGGACTTGCCCTAGTGCCCCCCGCTCTGCCACAGCCCCAAGTCCCCGGGTCCAGCCCTGCTGGGGAGCTGGGGCTCTTCTCCTGTCCCACCTCGGCGCCTGCTCCAGGCTAAAGGTCTCGTATACAGCCCGAGCCGCTCCCTGCGTTATCAGCGAGCCCATGCATAAACCTCGGTAAATACTTGCGGTACCAAAGGTAAAAGCAGCAAGCCGGGGTAGGGGAAGCATGGGGACAGCACCTGCCGGGGACACCAGGCGCAGGGCAGCTCCCTGGGGCCGATGAGCAGGGCTGCGGGAGCGCGGAGGAGGTGTCACGGGGTGCAGCTGTGGGTTTTGGGGTGCTCTCCAGGGACGGGCCGCTGTTGGCACGCCCCGGGACTTGCTGCGCATGCAGGCAGGATGGCACCAGGCACCGGAGCAAAGTCCCAGATAAGGGCGAAGCGGGAGGCAATGCGCACGTGGGGCAGAGGCGTGGTGCCCATCGCCCCCAGCCTTCAACGCGTGGCGAGAAGATCCCACACCAAGAGAGGGTTAATAAAGAGGTTTTAATTTCACAAAAATCTATCTACACATCATTTAAAAGTGGGGGGGGGGGGGGGAGGGAACAAGAGCAAAAACTGTAAAGAATAAGAGAGGAACAGGTCTGCTAAAACACAGAGAAAAGTGCTGCTCCACATCAACAGTGTAAAGAACCAGAAGTCAGGCGGGAGGCAGGCTCCGAGCCAGGCATGCGGCGGCCCCGTGGCAGGTCCTCGGCCACACGCCCCTGGGAGCCCCCGGCGTCACCGCGTGGGCCTGGGGTCCAGCAGCGTGGCTGCACGGACGGTAGCTGCCAGGGGTCCCGCACCCCTTTTTCTCTCTTTGGCAGGCGATTACAAGGGTAAGAGCTCCGCGAACAGAAAACGAAACAGACGAGTTATTCCCAGTCCCCCCGGCTCCTCCACTGCCCAGGCACCGCGACAATCCCCACGCGCCCGGCGCTGGGGTGAAGCGCAGCAGAGCGTGGGGCGGGACGATCGGCCCTGCCTGGTGCAAAACGCTGCGGGCACCACGCCGGGAGCCCCCCCAGCTCCTGGGGTAGCCGTGCTGGGAAGGAAGATGAGCAGGCATTTCTCATTACGCTCAGCAGGAGGTGGAAGGCGACGCCGCTCGGAGCCCCGCTGCTCCTGCTCCTCGTGTGGCAGGCGGCAGCTCCGGCAGGAAACCAGTCCTGGCTTTGCAAAGGCTTTGTGCAGCCCCGCGGGGACCCGCACGCGCAGGCTCCGGTTCAGACACAAATGTTTTCGCATCTATCAGGGCAGAGGAGCAAATCGGGAGCGTATCTTGAGCAGTCACACGATGAAGGGGAGAGAGGAAAGACAAGATGGGGGGGTTCCTTGTGTTTATATGCTGAATCACACCTGGACTAAAGCAAGCTGATTCAGGAGCGGGTGAATGTTTAACCACGGCTCCGTACAACTGCGGAAAAGCCCAAGAACGGTTTGTAACGTGTCAGACCTGTCAGGGTTTCGCAGAGACAGTCCTGACCCATCCCCACTCCGCTACCGCCCGAGGAACCCTGCGCTCCTCAGCTGGCCTGGTGCGCACCTAGCAGCTGCCGCCGTGGTAAAGGCCAGGAGTGTTTGTACAGCTTCTGTGTCATTTCCTCTCTGGAACAGCCAGCGCTAAAAGCCCGCAAGGCGTGAAGGGACTGTCACTGAGCTTCTCTACCTCCCCATAACCCGGGGTGGGTCTGCCACCTGCAGGGGCCGACCTTTCTGAACTCTCTGCCAGGACAGCGCGAGCGGTGGGGAGGTGCCAGCGCAGGGCCCTCGGTGGTCACGAACTCACCCTCCTCCCTGCGGACAGAAAGCTGGCTCCAGCAAGGAAGGGGCTCCACGGACACTCCCGCCAGGGTGATGGTGCAACTGAGCTGCCACGTGCCAAAAAAAATACAAAAAAACAACAAGCTTAAAGTAATTCACAGATGTTTGCAAATTC
The DNA here is from genome assembly GCF_040182565.1 of Anser cygnoides. Classification (NCBI taxonomy): domain Eukaryota; kingdom Metazoa; phylum Chordata; class Aves; order Anseriformes; family Anatidae; genus Anser; species Anser cygnoides. The sequence continues at coordinate 31,950,215 of NC_089878.1, forward strand.
TTAGTGGCTAGAATATTAAACGAGAACTTTGTTTGCACGAAACAAGGAATGCCGGTTTCGAGCATCAGCTTTCTCACCTCGTTCCAAAGAAAAACTGCTTTTAAACACAAGTTAGTGCACTGGGAAGTCGGGCAATGTTTGCTTTTATTATAAATTAGCTGGAGTGCAGCGCCTCGAAAACATCCTTACCACCCAAAAAAGCAGAGCTGACTTCTGAGACTACAGAAATACCGGTTATGTACAGCACTAGCACAGGGCGTGCTCGGGGAAAACAGGCTTGCCCTCCGGATGGAGCAGTCCCTTTGTCACATTTCCAGGGGCAGGGGCGATCGGTTCAAAGGACAGCTCGCGCATCACCTCCTCTTCCGATTGCCCCCAGCTCTACCAAAATTAGTATCGACAATAGAAAAGTATAATGCTTTGTAATAAATTAACGTATATGCCATCCCGGCTGCACCTCGCAAGATAAACGCTCCGTCGTGTTCACAGCCAAACGGCCACTCCTAGCTCGGAACCCAGAAAGATGTCACCCTGACCAGGTCCACCAGGTTCGCCTGGGCTGGAAGGTCAGTCAGTCTTTTCACCACCCCGGGGTCCCCAAAGGTCCTGGGGAGGACTATCAGCGGCGGTGGCTGCTGCTCTGTGCTGCGCACGGAGGTGAGGAGAGGCCACTGAGGTAGCAACCCCGTGCCAGCCCGCTAGGAGAAGCCCTGGGGGAGAAGTGCCCACGAAAGAGGCGCACGCTGTCTTTTTTTTTTTGTTTGTTTGTTTTTTTAACATCGATGGTTCTGTCTGCTTTGCTTCAGCTGATTTATTCCTGAGAAACTCGTAACGATAGTTTTTTAAAAAAAAAAAAAACACAACAGAAACTATCTCGACAGCATTTTTTTTTTTTTAAGAAGTCTTTCACCTCTAAAACTCAAGCTGCAAAAATCAGAACTAGAGGCCAAAACAAGAGTAACTACTCTGCTTAATAGCGACAATTTCTCCGAAATGAGTAAATGCCAACGAAAGGAAACATCTGCCCCTGCTAAATAAGTGCGAAGGTGCTAAAAAAATAAAGTCACTAGGCTTTTTTTTCCCCCTGCTGAAACAAGCTATAAACTGAGCATCACGTCTCTAAATCCAATAAAACACTTCTTCCTAACCGTGCTCTGTTAATGCTGAAGACGAGCTTTCTGAAAGCTTTCCGCCTGGTTTGGTTTCACAGTTTGAGCACTCTGTACTCCTTAGAACAGCCACCACATAGCTGCAGTGAAATCCCTCTTTCGCTCCCGGGATAAGAGAAGGCCACAGCAAGACCCTGGTTCAATTACAGAGAAATTCAAGTGTCAGGCACCAGCCTGCAGACCTTGCCTTTTCTCACCGTTTCCATTTCACGATGACCCAGGCCTGCACAGAAAGGGTAACGCTAAAGCACTCCTTCCCTCCAAGGAGGCAAGATGAAAAAGTGGCTGTGGTTCACCTCCTGCTACTGCTCTCCGTCCGCCCCAGCAGCTTCGGTCGGAGTTGGATGGAAGCAGCCCTAAGCAATATAACTCCAGTGCGAAATACCGCGCACCTCGAGAGAGACCTCTCCTCTCCAAAGGGTCCTTAGGAACAATGCAACGAAGGAAATGCAATCAAATAATGGAGCTTGTGAAATAAAAGAAATCACATATATAATCTCACTGCTAAAGAAGGATGACAGTGAATGGTGTAAAAAAGACAGAGCTGCCACCAGGTATGCAATACATTCCACAGCACCAATAGTTTGTTTCCTGGAACCGCATGTAAATAGCAGAGCACTCACAAACCCATGAATGTCAGAACGCATCAGCTCGAGCGATTCCAAAACGCCGGTTAGCGAGACGACTGGCAAGAGCGTACTCAGTGATCTGGGTTTCCAGTGAAAATTACTAACACAATACACGCCAGGTTACAGAATCTATTGCTTAAATTGCTCTTGGAGGAAAAAAAAAATAAATGCCAAGTGATATGTAAATCTTCCCCACTCACATCTCACGGGTGAATGGGCTTTTAAAGTTGAGTCTCTTTTTGCACTTTTTTGTTTTTAGATCAGTTTATGAGCAGCTGTAGTCTTGTGGCTTGATGCAACTCTTTAAGGCTCCATGCTGACAAAATTGTTTGAGGAACAATAAAAACTTCACCGCAGGAGGATTGCTCTGGGATGTCAAGGTTTAAAAGTGTGGTTCGGGCCCAGGACTTGCACAGATGGTTCAGCAAACTGAGTGTCCCATATTTCTAACTTTTGTCTCTTGTTTTGGCCCTGAGCTGTTTGTTACTCCTGCGTGTCTGGCACAAGTTCAGAATCTTTCTTGCTCCTCGGGAGGAACAAGGTGTTTTACTCTTCACAGAGGCTGACGAATTGATCTTCCTACTTCCATGGTAAGTGGCTGTGCGTTTTTTTCTGTTTCTAGTAACTCATCGAAGATATCCCTAGAACACAGGGAAAAAGCAATAGTGAAGTTACACACAGTAAGGAACTGCTACACAAGACAGCCCTGAGGGAATCAGCAACTGGACTAAATCCACTAACTCAGCGTCACGGACTCTGGCAGAGAAAGGTGTCTTATCTGGCATTTCTAAGTAAGGCTCCTTGAATCCCCAAACACTTCTTCTTTTCACTTATTACAATGAAAAAGATCACTGGTAAGCCCCGGAGAACAGTAACAACAGTGAAAGTAAGTCCAGGGTAGTAATAGGATCTGAAGGAACACAAGACACAGTCTGTAGATCAAGTAGCATCTTTTACTGGAACAATCAGCAACGACAGTAAAAGGGGACAAACTTTGAGGCACAAAACCCTTCTTCAGTTGTGTGCCTGAAAAAGCATTACTTCTATCTACAAGCCTCATCTTGCTCGTGTCCTGAGATGACCGGAGCTGCAACAACACAACCACTAGGAGCGGGGATAAGGCCATTTACAAATGTCACAGCACAAAAGGAAAAAAAAAAAATCTCTGTTGTGATTCTTGGTGCAAATATGTATAACTGAGACGCTGAATCCCTTTTTAAAAAGATGATTTAATGCATCCTTTTAAAACCTAATGCAGTAGTGACATGAAATTCTACGCCTCTGAACTCACGGCACTTTAATTTTGTCATTCTTGCACGTAATTCTAACTAGAATGTCTTCTGACAAATACACGGAGACACTTTGCATCCCACCAAAGAGGACTGGAGGTAAGAGAAGCACACTATCTCACAAGTGGCAGATAATTACCAGTACCGTAATTCCCCAGGACACCTACTTGTGCATGTAGAAGAAGATGTAGCCACTTCGGTCTCTGTCACACTGAACTGTGGTCTCTAGAGTTCTAGACACTTCCAGATCGTTGTAGGTGAACCAGGACTGCTTCTTGATATCATACACATCACTGATATAATGACCTTGAAAACAGAGAACGCACTTTTCATGCTGCAGTTCAAGCAGTAAGCTGGTTAGCTAGGTACCCTGGTCCGACAACCTTCATCGGATTTAAATGCGAAAACACCCTTAGGATCCTGGGCCCTGTGCCTTTCCTGGTCAACGGGCTGGTAACAGGCTCAAGCAGCGCCACAGATCCCATAGGCAGCACTCCACTCACATGTCACAGTTAGGTACCACAACATCCCCACTCCGCTCCCCTGCCAGCAAGCCATGAGGAAAGATCCGCTTTTGCTGCCCAAATTCTCTGCAAGTAACCACGCTACGGTAATTCTGTATCACAAATTTTTAGTCTCGGTAGGTGATGAAGAATAAAATATAGTATCTTTTACCTGAAGATGATGTGCTTCCGATATGACTGACAATGCTGATGAGACGATAGGAGTGAGGCAGCTCTCCTGTCTAAAAATAAAGTCCGATTACAGCTTTTAGGCATTCCCTTTTTGTCCCATGTAGCTTATGGACAAGATAATTTATATCCAAGATAAGGGCTCTGGCTACTGCCTTTAAAGCTGAAACCCCAGCAAGGATTAGAGGAACAGACACCCCGGTTCAGACCAGTGGAAGAGTTCTTCAGGTGCCAGATTTTGCACCTGGGACAGGACAACCCCAGCTGTATGCACAGACCAAGGGACGGGAGGCTGGAGAGCAGCCCCACGGAAAGGGATCTGGGGGTTGTGGTCGACAGCAAGTTGCGTGTGAGTCAGCGGCGTGCCCTGGCAGCCAAAAGGGCACCAGGCCCAGCACTGCTAGCGGCCAGGGGAAGGGACTGTGCTGCTCTGCTCTGCGCTGGTGCGGTCTCACCTCCAGTACTGCATGCGGGTCTGGGCGCCAGAGTGTAAGGAGGACATAAAACTATTAGAGAGCATCCAAAGGAGGGAAACAATGACAGTGAAGGGTCTGGAAGGGCAAGACGTGTGAGGAGCAGCTGAGTCCCTTGGTTTGCTCAGCCCAGAGCAGAGCAGGCTGAGGGGAGGCCTCATGGCGGCCTGCAGCTCCCTCACGAGGGGAGCGGAGGGGCAGGCGCTGAGCTCTGCTCTCTGGGGACAGCGACAGGACCCGAGGGAACGGCATGGAGCTGGGACAGGGGAGGGTCAGGCTGGGGGTTAGGGAAAGGTTCTGCACCCAGAGTGCGCTCAGGCACTGGGACAGGCTCCCTCAGGGCAGCGGTCACAGCACCGAGCTGCCGGAGTTCAAAAAGCGTTTGGGCAACGCTCTCAGACACATGGTCTGATTTTTGTGTGGTCCTGTGCAGACCCAGGAGTTGGACTCAATGATCCTCGTGGGTCCCTTCCAACTTGGGATATTCTGAAAAGTGGGAAAAAGTTCCTCATCGTATTTTATCTTTCAGCAAGCCAATAAAAACGCAAAGAAGCCAGGCTGACCTCAGAACAGATGCTGACATGAGCTCTACTCTGCAAAGTTTCCTAAACAACCACTTCCTGAGCAACTTCCACTGATGTCAGAATCAGTCCACCAAATAAACACAGAAAAGCAAAATGGGAACAGCACACTTACTTCTGAAATATTAAAGATATACCCTTGATAACAGCATATAGATTTGACAGCTAATACCAAATATATGGCCCAGATTCTCTCATCCTGCACCTGTAATGTCAGCAGACAGTGCTCTCTTCATATGCAGGAGACGTGCTCTGTCTATTCACTGACAATAAAACTACATGATGGTAATTGGCTTTTGAAAATTATTTCTTTATCTTCTTAGACCAGGAAACTTGACTGATATGATTAATTGACCATACTCTTAAAATGTAACTCTTGGTTTAAGAGTAAGAAAATTGGTAAAGAATTGTAAAAAAAAAAATATAAAAAACAATTAGGTATTTTTCTGTCTTTCCATTTTTCATCAAAAAGGAGCTTTCTAAGACTAAACAAGTACGTCTGCTCTTTAAAACTACCTCTAACACTAAGCTGATGGTGAAGAAGAGGGTATATTTCTCACTTAAACTTTTGGAATCATAGATCACACCTCAGCATTTCTTTTCAGCTCTTCTGCTTCAGCTTCTGAATACTCCATGTCAAGAACATCCTCATTTCCAGAGTCTTCATCAGAACCAACGCTGTCCAGGAGAGAGCTGTTAAACTCTAAATAGCACGGAAACAACAACGTTGTGTGAGAATCCACAGCGCCCACAGGAATTCACAACAGGTTGAGGTATATTTACCTTCATAAACAGGTACAACAAAACACTTAATGCTACAAGCTTCTTTTCCATGGAAAGCAGGAGATGTCGGAATTTCCACATAAAAACAATCTCCCCCTTCCCCAGCTTGTGAAAGCAATAATTACGGGAAGTATCTTGGACTACAGAATTAATTTTGGCATAATCTAATACTTTTACAGAAGTGCACTGTGACAGTGACAGATGGGTGACAAAAGAGCAGTTAAATACCCAGTTCTCTCCAGAGCACTGGTGGTCTGCAGCCAGAACCGAAGTTAAAAGAAGTGCAGCCAGTTTGGTCAGTGAACTGTAAGTTCAGCAACGAGAAGCTATGAATTACAGTTTGAAACTGTAAGTTGCATTAACAAAGTGCATTTTTCAATTAAAACTGGCATCAAATTGCTACTGCTGGCAGCAGGCATCTCTTCATTGTTTTCAATGGTAAGAAGGCTGCTCGCCGCAGGAACTTCCAGTCTGCTTGGCTGAGCAAAACGCAGGCAGCGCTCTGCAAAGAGCCGGAAGGCACCGCTGCTCCCTGTACACGCTGTTCCAAACTTCCTGGGATTTTGCAGCTACCCGACTAATTTAGGATTTTGTACAGTACTCATTAGGAGAAGCGGCTGCGCTTTCACCAGCTAAATTAAAGCTATGAAGTCCTGAGTGGATGAGAAGTTGTGATGAACAGGACACTGCTCAGGATTGATTTACCTTTTTTTTTTTTTAAAGGCACTACCATGCCAGTTACAATGGAAATGTTTTGCCAAAGAGACTCTGCTTTCACTGTTAAATCACGAGACGCTGGATTAGTATAATCTTCTGCGAAGTTTAGAGATTAATCCCTTTAACTGAGAGTATTTTACTGCTGGTTTCCACACGCTTCATTCAGACTATGTAGGATGGACTACTGCCCCTGCCAAACACAGCCACTTAGGTAGGTCTCTGGAGCGTTTACCACAGGCATTGCTAAGCCCCCTTTCACCAGCCATTCCTGGATGACAAGTGGGTCTTTGATGGCAGCACCACTGTGAACCCAAGACAAATTCTACCAGCTCTATGTTCAAGATTATTAGCATCTCCTTAAACAACTGCTGGTTGAGGCTTTACAAATGACACGGTATCAAGTTGAGAAGCATGAGGCAATGCTCGTGTTTAAGTCAAGCGACAGCATATCCGAAGGAGGACGGATTTCTAGCCTTAAATTCCTCCAGGCCACCTGACTTGGGTTTACACAGTTTTCAGCTTATTGTTCCTCAGAAGGAGACACAGGTTCATTCAGTAATAGCTGAGGGCCTTTAAAGGTGCCTAAGCAACTAGGAGTATCTTAACACAATACTTCATTACCACTCCCTCTCCCACTCCAGAGCACAAAGTTTCTCTCTGTTATGCTTTGCTCTGCCAGACTGTATGAAACCACTCACATGCCAGCCTCACACAAACGCTAAGCAGTGCCTGAGGCTCACCACACTGGTTAGATTTGGGAAGGACAGTGTATTTTGCGTGTTTCCCCAATCCACAACAGCTATACCTTGCAATGAAGTCCATCTCCCTCCCATTCTGTCAGACAGATAGGGCACTTTTTCATTTTCTTGGGCAAGGACAGTGCATTAATGAGCATTAAAATTCCAATGCAAGCATGAAATGATCCTTAAGTTGTGAGTACAGCCATTAGCGTGATGGCTTCTGCTGGGAATGCAAAATTTCAAGGTCCATTCTGCTATATACATTTAATATATAAAAACTCAGAGAATGAAATAGGTCGTTTTTTATACTAAGTTTTTTTTCAGGCATTTGCTTCCACAATGGAGAGCAAGGAAAGCTGACCCGCTCAAAGCCAAATACAATTGAGCCTACACCAAAAGGACACGAAATCCCAGCTGTTGTACAGACATTCAGGGGCTGTACTCGTACATACAGACCCATTTTCCCCTCAAAAGCAACATACTGGAATAAGTTAAATGAGCTTCACCTTGTAGACTTAATTCCGTGGCTCGTTTAAGGTCATCATCCTCTTTTTGTTCTCGTGCCTCCTGATGGGAAGAGAACAGAACTTAGCTCAATGAGACAGTTCACTGTTTAAAATTCTTGTGGTGCTCTTTTTCCATTGAAACTGTGCTGCTCTGGTTTCTACAACAAACCTGACATTGTAAATTAAAGGTTCTGTGTAAAGGAATGTTTGCAACCAGCGAGGGTCCAATGTTCCCGTCCAACAGAACCTGGGACAAACCTTCATTAAGGCTTGTCAAAGCTTCTGAAGTTTGGTATGCAGCAGAGCAAGTCTCTAGTAACACCGAACACTTTCTCTGGATCATTAATTTGAAAAGCATCTGAATGAATTTGTAACCTTCGCTAAGGAAAGCTGTCACTTACACACAAAGCTCCTCACACTTCAGCAAAATTTAGACTTCTGCCCAAAGCCAACTGTAGACAGAGTCATTAAACTCTGACAGATTTTATTATTTTTTAGCCATTTGAAATGTTCTATGTAACAGCTGTAATTCACAGAGACGCAATGAAAAAAAAAAGACACCACTAAACAAAAGAGTATTAAAAATATTACCATTAACGAGTAGAAAAGAAACCTCAAGTCTGTCAACAAACCCTTCTATTTTTTTTTTTGGGTAGTATTATGCTCGTGTTCCTTCCACCACTCTTGAAAGCTCAGAGCTACAGCAAGCCAGTCAGTAATATTTAATGTGCTGGCTTGATTCAGAGCTTGAACACTTTCTGTGCACCTGAACGCAAAGCCCTAACTACATATTTCAAATCAAGATAACCACAGCTACCACATTTTCATGCCTGCATCATTAGAATAGCAGATTTTCATTTCAGAACCGTAGCACACCACCACTCAAAAGGCAGTTTTACATTATTAGCATGAGGCCTTTTATCTCACAGTTTCTAAAGTGCTTGGGAATCTTTGTTCAACTACTTCGCATTTCTGAATCAAAGCTACATCTGGCGTGGAACATACCAACCAGCACCTCATAATGAGCAATGGGAGAGAAAATCCAAGAGCCATGGAAACATCAGATCTCATAAGGAAAACCATGACAGCTTTAGTATTAACAGAGAGCAGACAAGGGCATCTATTTAAAGAAAGACCTGGCTGAGAGTCTGCTTCATTCTGAGGGGCAGAGTTAAACTTGGAGAAATCACTTACAGGCCCTGTAAATCAAGTAGAACACGGATGGTCAGCAGGCGACCCAAGATCCCAATTCTTTTCAAGTCCAATTTAAGGGACTGTTTTTAGACCATATTATTCGAGATCCTTTTTCTAACATGGAAGTGTCATGTAATCGCTCCTTTTCAATACCCTTCACTAAGCATCTCCTACTGGTGATTACCAGAAACAAGGTCCTAGACTAGGCAGATCTTTACCTTGACCTGGTACAGCTATTCCTAGCATTTGCTTTGAAACCAGTTTCTTTCCCTTTGATTCTTGGCAGGACCTGCTGCAGGTCCTTCAGGCAAGAAGCAACTGCCAGGGAAGCTAAGGGGTGGGCATGTCAGTTCTAGATGACAGCTAGCAAGAGTTTAGTTTATCATAACTTTTACATAATGTTACAGGCCAGCGTATAAATGTGCACAGAAGCCTTGAGAAATCTGCAGGTTTGTACTTTCCAAAGTACATACAAAATGCACCCAAATCTATCACTGTACTGACAGTGGAGCTAGAACATCTGGTTCTCTCAGAAAAGCAGCAGAATCTTTTTGCAGCTGTCTGAACACAAGGTTTTCTTCAGCTATCAGGTTTCCGCTGCTGGGGAAGACAACTCAAGGAAACAAACTTTATTTCTTACTTGTTCTTGAAGGCTTTGAGCCAGTGCCTGCTGAAGTTCTTGTTCTTCCCTCTCTCTCTCCATATCGTACTGCTGCAGCCAGTCAACCTCTCCCTGGGAGCCTTCCGGAGTTTTGTTTTCCTTATTCTCATCAAAATCTTTAGTTATCTCAGTGAAATTGGCAGGACCTAAAGAATCAGAAAGTACAGTTATGTTTTTCTGGGTCTTCTGTTTGTTACTAGCTCAATCCTCCTTAACCACAATCCTTGCAGCACAGTGACATCTATTGACAAGGAGATATCAGCCATAAAAAATAAACAAAACAAAAAGTCAAACGGGAAAAGCTCAAAAGGGGACTCTTATTTTAAGAGGTGTACGATGAATCATTTGATTAATGCCTGAACTAGTCTTCTTCTTAGTCTTTTATGCTCACTCAAACAGCAACTTCAACTAAAGGAAGATGTCACACACCACTAGGCTTCTGCAGCCACGAAGCTGACACTTGAATTTCTCTCGAAAGAACCATGGATTAAAAAAAATAATTTGCATTGCATATTATACCTCAGAGTACTGCAGGCAAAGCTACAATTAAAGCCGAATCATTTGTAAGGCTGAGGGAAGCACAACTCTCAAGCATTTTTTCAGTTTTTCAGCTTTTTTGCTTCAGGTAAGAGTTCAATCTTCTGAACGCTACCTGTATCTTTAAAAGTGCAAGAAGATTAAAACTTTATAGTCAATCTTTAAAGCGAACACTATGTCTGAAGACTTTGGGAGGAAGGTATTTAATTTGTTCCAACTTCTGGAACAAACACTCATTCAACCACTGCACACATCTCCTCTAGTTGCAGGACACTTTCATTCTTCTGTTTGCTTGCAGCTGAAAAGGAGTCAAGACCTGCTCCAAGAGCTATCGTGCAGCAACATGTGAAACTTTACAGTTTTGCCCTATGCAGACTTCAACATCTGCTCATTAGTTACTGGCAAGGATTACACGAGGCAGAGTCTCAGTATCTATGACCTCTTAAACATAAGACCACCAGAACTAGAACCATAATCCATCAGTCTAATCCTCTTAAGATGGATAACAAAACAGAATTCATTACATGATCTTTGCAAACTTCTACTGTAAGAAACACTCAAGTCACAGAACTTTTATTTGAGGGTCTTGTAGAAGAGAGATCTTCTGTCATATGTAAAGTAGCCAGGGTCTTACTTTCTACCTTTTTGGAAAGTACCACAAATAATTCAGTGTTTATTAACCAAAAAAAAAAAAAAAAAAGATTACTAGTGATAAGAATTGGACCAAGTTAAATCTTTCATGTTTAGAATCACCTTGCCTGATATAATAAAGCATCCTTTGCAATTAAGCTTCCTTTAAATAAAACAGGACTGTGAACTCAATAGGTGTTACATTTGACTGCCATAACTGGTAACTCAAAATACATAGATACGTATCTTATCTGAACAACAAACAATATGCTTTGAACAGCACTTGTTTTTTTGACCATACAACAATACAGAAAGCTGAAGACATTACTGAGTGTTTAACCAAATTCTTAATCAGAAATCACAGAAACTTCTATTAAACATCTACTTGTTACTTAAATGTCACACTACAGCCCCCAAATAATTGCATCATACCTTTCAAAAGAAACCTGAAGAGACACATTTCTGTAGCCACGCTCCCACAGCTCTCTTTCACACAACCATAAGTAACAGCATATATGAAGGAGAGCTCAAGCAAGGCTGACCCACAGATCTGCTGTTCTTACACTCTGCCTTCCAACACGAAAGCTGTCAAGAGTCATCCAGTGAAACAAGTGTGGTTTTCTGTAATGTAGTAGGTTTCTTTTTTGTGTTTATAAATATTTAACCTCCTGTCTCTCATACGAGAAGGAAAGCATGTTGTTTCCCTGTTTTTCCAGACTATTGGAATTAAAAATCTGAGTGAAAGCACGTAGCATACAACAAATGATAAACACTTAAATTTCCTTCAGCCAATTAAGACACACAATTTCCCTATACCGAGATCAAACAGTCTCCTCATACTTAACTATGTATCTGGGTCAGAGGCCATGATTTGCATGCTGAGTCTCATGCTCGCTACTCTCACATGAAAAAGTATTAGAAAAAAAACAGAGATGGAGTTAAATTCATTAATAAACAATGAAAAAATAACTACATTTCTGAAAGCATTCTAGACTTACGCACCCCAGACCTCATTCTTACACACCAGCAATCTGAACACTGCCACCACGCTGCTCAGGCTGCAGCAGCTACAGAAATGCAACCATCATCTGATTATGGAGGATTAAGTTCCAGACACTGCCAAATCTTAGTAATTTAAATTGTCTGGTAAGACAATGAGTGGAAGCATGTGTTGATCAAGAGAGAAAACAACAGCAATGAACTCTGAAGACAACCTACCTTTATCACAGAGGTGACAGACATACAAGAAAATACATTTTTCCAGTTCAATGAATTAAAAGCTTTATATATTGGGAAATTGTGAGAAAACTCTAAGTCAGGCAATTTCAGTAGTGCACTTGCACCCGGCTTCTGCCATCAAATGTTACTAACCCACTGCTATCAGTAACTCGCTTTAGCTCACTATAGTCCAATTTAAGATGGTTACTTCACCTTACCTGATTCTAGTGCTGCTTTGGGTTTTTCCATCTCCATAGTTTCCAGGTTTTCTGGCAATTCCTGAATTTCATCATCTCCAAAACCAGTGTCTGGGCTGCTTGTGGGCTTATCCTCGTCATGGCTCAGAGACAGAGAAGCTTCCCTTTTGCTAATCTCTAAGACAGCTGCTAGCAGTTCATCTTCACTCATCCCATCAAAACCAGCATTACCAAGCTCAGGTTTATCAGCCTCCATTTTACTTCTTTTTGAACCCTAGAGATGAATGGAGTTATGATTAAATGCTTGAATGAACAGGTATATAACATCAGATTTACATTTCTGTGGAGAGTTTTTTTGTTGCTGTTGCTGATTAACCTCAGGGAGTGGGAGTTTGGCTCTGTCAACATTAAACAGATAGTTACGAGAGACTCAATGGAGACACAACCTTTGTAGCTACGTTCACTCCAAGGAACGATATTTAAATATAAACTACAACCAGTTTTTACAGGCCCTGTGGCTTAACACAGACAAGCCAACTCTTCCCGTCTCCTTCAATACGTGTGTTCCACCTTTGGGTTCTGATGAACCGTCAAGCCTCTGGCAAGTCGGTGCGAGAATACTGAGGCACAAGTAGCAAAATTTCACGTTTAACAACAAAGCAGGCTGAAACGGCAACTGAAAACCATAACTGAACTTGAATGCAAGGACGGAAGAATAGGAACTGAAATTGGGCTGGTACGAAGAGGAATTAATATTAGGTTTGGTGCCACGGACTTGCAAGAGGAAATTGTCGGGGTAGGGGACACAACACAGGCAAATAGAGTAAGAAAACAGTTAATCCAAAAGGTAGGGGCAGGGGGAAATTATTATTTCCTAAGGAGAACAGAATGGCTTTAAATTGGAAGAAAGGAAAAACACTAAAAACACTCTAGTCTTGGTCTGAGGTTTTCCTTTTTTTTTTTTTTTTTTTAAGTTATTTTCCTAAAACTGATGTTCATAAACTCCTAAACCATACTGACTTGTAACCAATATAGTCATTTCCATCATTTTCATATTAATTGTTTATCAGGAGTTAACCTCCATGCACACATATTTAAACAATTATACTACTTACCATATGTTTAGTTTTATTTTTTTTCATTTCTATATTACATAATTTTTGTTGTTGTTATTTTTCTTTTCTATTAATGTTTGTATCCAGGTCTTACTGCAAACAGCATTTGGATGCTTCTCAGAACTTTGTTAAAATGAACAAAAACACATTTTTACTGCTGCTTTTTATTTACACACAAAAAGCTTTTGATAAGTAAGACCTTAAGTTTTATACAGCAAGCATTTTGCATTAAAACTGGCTTATCAAAAGATTAGTCAATGAAATTCCTGATTCAATTGCTTGTTTCTAATCACCATCATCTCCAAGAATCAGAACTGACAAATTCAGATCACTTTTTAAACAATAAATCCTCACATTGATTCAGGCACTGAATAAGGAAAGCAGAGTACCTGCTTTTTAAGCTTTCTGATTTCGCTCTGCACCTGTAGACTACTACGATCTGAACTGGTTTAGCTCTTCAAGTAAACTCCACTTCCAGGCACTCTGCCAACAACTACCACTAATTCAGCGGCCGGACTTTAAAGACTTGGCAGCAACCGTGCTTTATTTGAATACAACTTTTCTATTAGAAATTATTTGCATAGACTTTAAGTAGCTTAGGCTCTAGCACAGGCTGCTTTAAATAAGTGTATCAGAAAAGTACTTAACATCCTACTTCGCCTGCAGGGCAGCAGCAGTAACGCCGCTCTGAGGCCTAGGCCCAGGCCCCGGCCCTCCCGGGACGACATGGAGGACAAGGGGACTGGTTAAAGAGAACAGATGGCTGGTCGTGCCCGTGGTCGAGGAAGGGCCAACGTGCACGGCCACAAAAAGTCAAGTCGCTTGTGTGGAATCATTATCACCACTGTCTCATTCCCACAGCAGGCTGGAAAGCCCATCGTTAATTTGCTATTCAAATTAATACACTTTATTCCCACATTTTTTGCACTCACGGGGCCCCTGTGATAGAGACTACCTATACTTCCGCACAAACAAAACTTGAGGGAGAATCACTTAGAATAGTTTGGAATGCTTTTTCTTTATAGAAGAAGGACTTCAAAGACAAGCCGGTGTAATTCCCCCACCCACAGCTACCACAGCTGTGTCGTGCAAGACAGTGGTTGCCTGCCCTGCTCCCAAGACCTTCAGCAAAGGTTTGTTTCTACTTTCTCCCAAAGCAATCCAGTCCGTCACTTCATATCCTGCATATCAGGAAGTTTTCCCTAATATTTAGTCTAAAAATTTCTCCCTGTAATTTCACAGAATCATAGCATATCCAGAGTTGGAAGGGACCCATGAGGATCATCCAGTCCAGCTCCTTTCAGTCTATTGCTTCTTGTTCTATCAACTATGGACACAGAAAACAACCAAAGTATTTCCATTTGCTTCTTTCCTGTCCTTGAAGATACACACCCTGTTTAGGTTTCTCCTTAAACTAAGGAACCCAAGTTCACTTGCCTGTTCTTTCCCCTGACAAATCTTCCTTTCCACATCTCTGACCACTCATATTTCTCTCCTCTGGCCCCTCTCCAATTAATCTCTAACTCTTTTGAAGTCTGGAGCCCAAAGCTGGATACAGCACTCCAGCTAGAGCTCAACGCTGAGAAAAAAATGAAGTGTTACTTCACACAACCTGCAGGCTATGCCTCTGTCTACACATTTGCCTCTTCAATCAGCCTGACACTGTGACCGACTGTCACCCTTTGCTCTGCTCCAGAGGCCCATGGCTTTCCCAGATGTTCCCATCCTGCATTTACAGTCAATTAGTCCTCCTAAGATTAGCACCTTTAGCCTGTTCCTACTGAATCACCCCTCCTATTTTTAGGGAATTTCTCAGATTTATCGAGATCATTCTAACTGTAGCTCTGAATTTCAACACACTTGCAGTCTTTACCAGCTCTGTGTCTTCTGGAAATTTAGAATTCATCATTTATTTCCTTATTTATTAAATACCAAATGGATCAGGATCCTCCCTTGGTTTGATTTTTCCCATCAGATCAGAAACTGTAAGTACCTACCTCTCCGCAAAGTGCTATTCAGCCAGCTTTACGCCTGTCCTTCTGTGTCATAATCAAGTACACATTTTTCTGCTTGCTTAAAATAATCCCATAAACACTGTCAAAAGCTTTCGAGAAGCTGAGATGCAGGACACTTGTTCTAAGCACTAGGCATGCAACCCTCTAATAGAATGAAGTAGTACTGCAAGATAATCCTCTAAGTTTCCAGCTTGCCCTTCTGTATCATCATTTTTCCTCAGACAATTCACCTACCTGCTAATACACTGTCCTGGTAGAGGCAAAAATATCTTAAAACATGAACACCAGTTACAATGAAGACCTCAAAGGCTATTTGAAGTTAACTGTGCTTTTACACCAAGGAGCTCAATCTCTACACACTTCTGTGTGTCTACCTCCAAGGACTAATAGCTTTAGTGTCCAAAAAGGTTTTAATAAAGCCGTACTCGAAAGGGGACACAAATCAGATGTGGAAGAAGTTTTCTCAATTGAGTATTTTGCTTAGGCCAATTTGTACTAGCTCTAATTTAATCAAGGGCTTTACTACATAATTTTATTATTGACAGCCCATTTTATTTCAGTCTGGAAACATCATTAATGACAGTTGCCCAAAGGACTGACAAAACTGCTAAGCAGCTGGTACACAGAACCCAACAAGTTAAATGCAGTTGCAACACAATTACCTCTGTTCCCAGTGGGAACCCAATGCAATTGCACAGAGAGGTCAATTAGCTGGCATAGGAAAACACTGCCTTCCAGCAACACATTGCTAATTAAGAGAAAAAAAAATATCTTGCACCAATTTTACTCGCAGTCTATGCCAAGAAAAGCACGAGCCAACCACGAGCACATATCGGATCTATGTAGACAAAAGTTGGTATTTCTTCCCCTTACCTTTTCTTGCTCTTCTTGCAGTTGTTGCTGATCTCTACTCGGTATGTTGCACAACCTTTGACTATGGGCAACAGAGCGTTTCAATGGCTCATCATCACTGTCCGAATCTACATAGAGTGCTGTAGGGCTCTTTGACTTGAAAGTGTATTTTCTGTGAATTAGAAATATGGCTATAAAACTTCATAGCATTGTACAAATTTGTTTCACAGTAACCATTGAAGAACTGTTATGCCAAATGTTCAGACTGTTGGGCAGTACAATTTAGGGAACAAACAGCAACTGTTGAAAATGAAAATTTATTAATGTAGGAAGCAGGGTTTTCAGAAAAGGTATCTTTCACTAGTTTAATTGGCATACCTTCTTCAAGTCTGCAATAGCAGTTGACAACTTTAAAAGCAAGAACCACACACTTAATAGTTTACCTGCCAGTCTACCAAGTGTTACTTTTTTTCTTTCGCAGGATATTCATTTTAAGATGTAGCAGAGTTGAGCTCACAAAACAAGATTCTGCACTTTATTACCAAGCAACCCTGGAGAGGAATCATAGAATCATTTAGGCTGGAAAAGACCTCTAAGATCATCAAGTCCAACCGTTAACCTACTCGTCTGAGTCAAGCACGCAGTGACACGTAGAACTCAGCACAAATCATTTATTTGACTTCCGAAATTTATTAAGCTGGACACAGGACTTCCCACATCATAACTAGGATATAAAGTTGCAAGTCTGCATAATTTTTTTCCAGTTTTCCCATTTGCTCTTTCACTGGGATAAACTGTTTCTTAAGAGCAGAAGACAAGGGACTACAGTGAAGTTTGTGATATCTGGTCAATCAGGAAATCTGTTCTAAGTGTATTCCACAGTGCAAAACCACTCAGAGCAATATCACATTTTCCACAATGTCAAAAACTGTCCTTTCAAAATGGCCTATGAAAATAATGCCCCCTCATCTTTACAAATAAGCCTAAGGAACAAACCACCTGTGCCCAATACTCATCTTGTGGCTCCACATATAAAGTTGGAAAAAAGCTAGATTGCAGAATTAGAAACTACTTTGCTTCTTATATACATAGCTTGCAATGATGAATACAAGGCAGTTTAAGATACTTGGCACTGACAAATCATCTGTGTAAACTAAATCTCTCTCACTGAGCCTTCTGCATGAAAAAAAAAAACAAAAACAAAACCATCTTTACTTGCTTACAAGCTCCCAAAGGTTCTCAAGAGCAATGCTAACAGGATTGTGTCAACTGGGCAAATTGTACTATTAATACTAATTTCATCTAACATGCAACATCAATAAAGCTCAGATATGAAAAAAAGAGTAGCCAAAACAATTTATTAAAAGAGAAAAATTAAACTAAAAAAGTAAGTAGAAAGAATAAAAAGAAGAATTATAAAATTCTAAAATGCCTTGAACGCTATCCCATAAAATGCCAGGCCATGGGCATTTCAGAGCTATAACTCACCTACAAGGTGTGGAAGTGCTTATAGTACAGGAATTCACCATTTGGGAGGCTTTCAATGGACGGGAACTATTAAAAAAGCAAAGTATTTATTGCAGCAGTTACAGTCTTTAAAAAATAAGTGTTTACTCGTCTGCTGTGCATGCAAATCCATGTTCAAAGAAGCATGTAGAACAACATTATGTACTTGCTAATTGCTTATATTCAGAGTAGTATCTCTACGATGCCATAAATATACAACAGTTGTTCAAAACCATATGTAATCCTTTAAATTTGATTCACTTCTTAGTGATGCACCCTTAGGACAAGCTCATAAATTAAAGGCTTTGGGATCCCATGTCAAGACAACTCTTTTTTTTTTTTTTAATTTTATTTTATTCCCACCATCACTAGAGTTCCTGCTCTCAAACCACAGTCTCCTGTTTCTCTCTGGATCAGCCGGTTTTCTGGCATGTCCCATGCCTCTATTTCTCCTTCCTTACCTAAATCCTTCTAAACAACCCTCCTGGTCTCCTTGATCCTTTCACAGGCTCCTCAAAGCCCATCGCTATCACACATCTACCAGATAGCTGCCAATGCAGAAATCTTTTTCAATCTTCCCCCTCAAATCACTGCTGCTTCTCTCCATCTTACTCACCCTTTCACTTTCTGGTAAATCAGAATGGTTTCGATGACTAAAAAAAAAAGTCACTGAAAAGCTACTTTAAATATATCTTAAGGTATGTCTGCATTGGTAAGCTGACGCTGTTCATTATGTTTAAGAGGTAAAGATTTTTATTGTTACAGCAAACTCTTGGAAAACTGCCACATAAATCTCAAACTCCAGTAAACATTCAGCACAAGAAACATGCTGGCCGTACCGCTGAGCATACACACCAGATGTATCCTATCTCACTACAGTTACCGTGGTTATGTCAGTAGGCAGAGACCACAAGAGACCTAAGGGTATTTTTTCTTATTCTGCCACAAACTTCCTATGTGACAACTGGCCCAGTTTAATCTCTGCGTCTCGGGACAAGCAGCTGTACAGAAATAACTGTCACAGGGAAAAGGAGAGAGTATTTTCAGCCTGCGAAGCGTTCAAATACTATAGTGGCACAGTAAAGACAATGAAAAATGAATGACAGTACAAGATGTGCAAGTGGAAATTAGCAGAAAAAGAGATGATGCTGTTATCTCCTAAGCAGAGGTAAGCGTGCTGTGAACAAAAGGTAATCTAGATTTTGGACTGGGAGGCATAAATTATAGGAATTACTGACAAAAGTTCTTCTAAAAAGGATAGAAATCTATTTTCAAAAACATTGAAGAATTCTATCTTACCAAATATTCCCTGGATTACATCCCACCAAGTCTTTGTACTGCTTCTATCGTGCCTCCTCGCCATGAGAACATGCCGTGTTCTCACGATCACATTACAAATTAGCACAGTGCACTAAAAAGGCTAGATTAGGTATCTTCCACCTGAAACCAAATGATTTCCTAATCCAGACATCATCCAGAGAAGATCTGACAATGCCTACCTCACTGACTGCACTTAACAGGGCACAGGTCAATCACGAGCTGTACACTTACATTGCAGAATGGGCGCTCCACCCCAGCGTCAGCGGCAGCCTCGTGCTTTCTGTGCAGTGCGAAAGCAGGGTTAAGTATCTCGGAATAACCACCTGCTGCCCAACTTTGTGGTTGAGAGACAAGGCTACATTGAAGCTGTATCGTTTCAGATGGAGAATCAGGACCCTGAAAGAGGAGAAAGAAATACAAATGGCAAGGTTAATCTAAAGACAGAAAATGGAAAACAAACAAAAAAAAAACCCCAAGAATAATCCCTACCACCACACACTTCTACTCCAAGTCATGAACTAAACCCCAACATGAGGTCAGAAACTCCTGAGCATGCCATTAACTCTCAAAGTGTTTCCATTCTTCCTTGAAGCACTGTGCTTACTGAGAGAAAACGGGGATCAACGCAGGAAGAAGTGACCAAAGCAGAACCTTCTAATATAACTTCGGGTAGGAATGTCTCCAACTCAGTCTTGCCCACCAGGCCAACTGAGCACAGAATATCAAGCTTACAAAATATATTTACTGTTCTCACGCCTCCAAAATTCCAGTAAAAGCAGGAAGGGAAAACTCAGGTCTCCTTGTGCAGTGACAGGGAGGAAAAACTGTCGCTGAGGGTGGTCAGCACACAGAAGCTTTTCAGAGGGAAACTGAAGAACAGCATGAAGAAACTACTGCCTGCACGTGCATCTTTCTCAAGTGCTGACCACCACACATGGTGTCCCATCCATTATTCCAGCTTTAATCTGAGGGGTTTTTGCCACACGTTTCCAGGAAAGAAAGGAACAGATGTCAACAGTTACCTGGGAAGCCTATTGAACTTGTGTGTGACAACAGCTGACTTCCCATTGCACTTCTCACAGGAATACTCAATTTCCTCTGCCTGTGTAAGAACAGAAAAATGACTAGTGGAAGAAAAGATGCATCAAATAGATCTCAACAGAAAGGACTTTGCTTTCAGCTGTCATAGAAGCTCTTCATGACAGCAGCCACACTAAAAATTATATTCACCTTCAACATGAGCTAACAAGAGGGCATCCAATAGGAGCACAGGTAATAATACCATTTGACAATATATCCACTGACACAGGAGGAATGGGGAGGAATATTTTTCCCACAAATCTATCGCACAGACCACTGAAATAGCCACAGTTGAGGCAAACTAGCCTTTAGAGAGAGAAGATAATCTTGCAAGGCTTGCTGTTTTCTCTAACATATACAGCTGGTTTTTTTTTTTTTTTTTTTTTCCCCCCAATCGCTTTTGGTTGATGATAATTTACCATCAAGCTCTCTCTCGTTTAAAACCTCAGCTTTGTTCCTGAAAAGCTATCCTCATCTAACCTTGTCAGAGATGTGCTGCAGCTGAGTAGATGAACAGACATGAAAAGGAGAACTATCACTGACGCTGATGTTACATGACTTAGCCATCAAACATTTTTACAGATGTTTTCTGTGCAAAGATGAATGACGCAACAATAATCTTAATAATCTTTTTGGGTTTTGTTTTTTTGATTTGTTTGTTTTTTTAAATCATAAGCGTAAGACCTCCACTAGCTGTTAGAAAAATAAGCACATCAGTTACTCAAACTGTCAAAAACACCATCGGTAAATGGGACTAGGAGAAAAAACACAGGCCTCCCTCCCTCAAGATACGATAAAGCACAATGCAATCACATAGGTAAGGCTCATTTTCAGCTTTCAGAAACCTCGTCTTGCAAGTCTACTTACAAGATGAGCATGCATATATTAAAACAATAGTTGTGTTTGTTTTAATAGATCTGTGCAACGATATTCTTCCATGCCAATTTAGATCAGTGCACAAACTTTGAAGCATCCCAGCCCAGAAGAGGAAGCAGCAATTTCTGAGTGATTACTTCAATCTGACAATCTCCCTTCTTTTGTTTGTTTTCATTTGTGCCTCAACACTTCCAACACGTAACGGGGAAATTCACTTATTTCACAGCAACGTTATAAAAATTAGTTAAGTTCTGCACAGCATTTCACCATATGAACCCCTGTATAATCTTAATGCCCCAACCTCAAAAGAGCGCAAAATTATTTATTTCATGTATCTTCAATCACTGTCATAGAAACTAATAATCAGCTATGCAATCAAAATTTCCATATGGTACAGAATCTGCACATACACCACAGTGAATTTTAAAAAATATATGAACTATGTACCCGAAAAAAGAGGTCAAGGGAATCCTGGATTGATCGAGATGGAAGCAATTTCTTTCTTCGAGGAAGGTCAATGGAGAGGTCATTAAACTGTTCTCGTTTGGTGACTGTTTCACCACACCTAAAAAAGAAACATGCTCATGTAAGTGATGAAAAATAAACTTGAAATTAATGACAACGTATATATTTTTAGGCTAAAGTAACTTCCCAGTAAACATATGCATCTCTCTCAACCTATTTTTACCCATATTAAAATGAAAGTGTTTGATGCTTATGACAAAGCTGAGTTTTGGGATTTCACTTTGATGTTTTAGAAACTGAAACTTCTGTGTAGGAGAAAGAACAAAAAAACTTGGTCTGTGAAAACTGCTTTGGAGAGCCCAAGTGATCAAGTATACAACAAACCAAAGTGACTGCCATGTAGCTGAACAGGCAGTCTCCCTTCAACTTTCTTAGGAGAAAAAGAGTGAGCCCAGCCCCAGAAGAATGGAAAGCCCCAAAATACTTTGTAACTCTTTCAAAACAAAATAGTAGAATCTATGTGTGTAGAACAAGACCCTATTTATTTATTTATTTTTAAAGATCCTATAGTCATTTGTCTTCAGTAATTATTATCTGCATGTAATTTACTTTTACTTATTTTAGGGAACTGATGCACTACACCCTGAAAGTAATATTCCCAAGTATCTGTGTTAATGAAAATTCTGTGGAATACAAGCATCCAGTATGTGAATCTCCTGCACAAGTCACAAACAACAAATGGCAAGAGATACTGGTTTATAACGGCAATAACCTACAGAGACCAAAGAAGACACCATTACTTGGAAGCCTTTAGAAAGAACAAGAAAAATACAGCTTCCCATTTTCTAGGAGGAGACATTGCCTGGCTGGAACCCTCTTCTCCCTATTCTCATACAAGCTGTAGACAAAAAAGAAAAGCACAGCAGCTTTCCAATGGATATGTAACGAAGCGCTAAATGGTAACAGACTATTTAAAGAAGGACTGAAAGAGCAGACAGCATGGTGTGAATTTTACGTTATTTCTAGACTGCAGAATATTTTCTAAATATCTAGTTTTGGAAAAAAACATACTACTACTTAGTTCTAGTAATAGTCTGCAGATGAAATCACAGAAAATGCAAACTCTTCCCAATCATTTAAATAAGTACGAGAAAGGTTCTGAAGCGTACTTACATTTTACATATGATAGAATGCTGAACCTCAAACTCTAAGTTACTGATAACTGGACAAGTATAAACTTTGGTGGCTGAGAGGTCATCAGAAGCCCGTCCAGGTGAGTTGTCATCATTAGGGACTGGCTCGCTCTTCCAAGTCTTGTTTAATTTTTCCATGTCCTCCTTCAGCTGGTCCAGACACTGGCTCAAGAACTCATGTGCATCCTAGAAACAGGGTATTTTCAACAAATTATTTTCTACGACTCCATTCAGTACCTCTCACACATGCAGATGAGAGAAGTTACATTTCTATCTACTGCATTCAGCAATACTAAGACAGTTCTGCTTTAACAAACAGAAGGCAAAGGTTGTCATTCAATCAAAAGCTCAAGTCACTGTCAAACAGAGATGAAGCCTGACAATGCAGTCCAAACAATGAACAACATACGCAATTGTTTCGAGATGCTACGATACTTACATTCTGCATATACCCAGAAAATCTCTCTGCAGTAGCTGAAATGGCACTTTTCACCTTCTTGAGCAGCTCTTTCTTAACCTCAGGGCTGCAGACATCCTTTTTAGCGAGCAGATGGGCAAAACGCCTGCAGAAGTCAATGCGATGAAACATTGATTGGTTGTCCACGACTTCAGAGAAATGCAATAAAACTCATGATATCTGATTTTAAAAGTTCCTAAAAGCTTTTACCCTGTGATAAGCGGTGCAGGGATTTTGTATGAAAATATTTCAGAAAATGGAAAATAGCCTTTTACATTTCAAGTATTTTGAATTCTAACTTGAGATCACCATTGGCACAGGACCCAAAAAACCAAAAGAATTCCAGAATTTTCTAAGGTAAAGAGAAGAGCCTTATCAAGTTCTATAAACTTCTGCAATATCTTTTACAATGCGATAAAAAGCAATGCTTTTTGAAAACTGAAATACTGATAGGAGATATTAAATCACGTGGCACCAAATAAGCAACACATAAATCATTAAATTCAAGTTTTATGGGCAAAGATTTTGTGTGTTTGTTTAAAAGATTTCCACTCTACTCAGCTTAAAGCCATATGTCTTTTGGTAGTGAAACATTATAACAGGGTAGAACAAAAGCTGTAAAAAAAAGAGCCATGAGGAGTTCCTTGATTCAAGCTACGCAGTGTAACTGAAAACCATGTTAAAAAGCACTGTTGAAATTGACTTTACCTGCCTCTCATTTAGTGCAATTTAGCTATCTTTTTTAACTTCTTTGCGGTTTCACAGAAATACACACTGGTACATTCCATATACAACAGTTTATGTCATAGTACATACACTGGAAGATGATGGGAAGATGTTCCATGGTGTTCCACGACAAACCAAAAAATAAGACAGAAAGACAGACCCGTGCAATGCCCTCCCACTCCAAACCAACACCTAATACTCAGTTACCAAAAGTATCTGATCTGTTCCTTGAAGCTCAACAAGTTTCTACTGTTTTGCTGAGCTACAGGAAAATTCTGTGCTCTTCTGAGCCTCTACAACTGCTAAGGGAAGCGTGTTAGGGAATAGCTTTTTCACCACAAAACAGTCGACAGGGAGTTCAGGTAACATTTACCGTGTTAGACTAAGTGCCCATACCCAAACTAGCAGACACCAAACTAGATACTACCAACTCTGACCGGTTGTACTTGAGCCAGGATCACACATGGCCTTCCATCAGATGTACTCCAGCACTAGCTCTACCCTATATATACCTCTAGGTATATGAGGCACAAGCTTCAAGTGTTTTTTACAAAATTTAGGAAAAGGACATTTCAAAAAGGCACATGGAACAGCCTCCGATTTCAAGCAGAGGGGGAAGAGTTCGAGAAGATAACAGCAAAAATAGAAATGACCCCAAACAATCTAAAGGACGATGAAATGGAAACAGGAATGGTTCTGGCATCCTTAATCTTTTTTGTTTAGTGAAGGAAAAGAAAAGGAGATACACAAAAGCACATATAATAAAAATCCTGAATGGCAGAGAGCACAGTGCATATGCAAATGGCAGTCTGTCTTTTTGATAGACATACAACAGAATCTGAATGGCAAATGAATTCAAAATTTCAAAAAGAGTGCTTTACATATTTCAGAAACCTTTGGAGTTTCTTGACATGAGGTTTGTCTGAACCGAGAGTTCATCTGAATTTAGAAAAAAATCAAGTTTGCACAACACATACACTCTCCACAGCTACTAGACAAAGCAGATTTTCCAAAAAAAGACATAAACCCTCACGTAGCAAGTATAGTTAGTGATCAGCTTAAACACTAGCTGATAATGTTTCAAGAAGTTATTCTGCATCAACTACGAAGTTTTTTGCACTTCTAAAGCATTTTACTCTACCACTAGAAATACAGCAGAACACATGAAGGACTACTCTACATCGCAAATCCTAAAAGCCTACTTCCTATTTCTAAAGTAAAGCTCCAGAATACAGAGGTGTCTAGGATTTATTTTTCTAAGAGCAAAAAAAAAAATGGATTGACAATCTCCTACATTTTATCCAGAGTTTAAGGAAAGCACAATCAGCTCACACATCTACGTACACATGCACATTACCCTCTACAAAGGAGCTTCAGTATTGGGAATGCTAGCTTCTCAGTAACAAAAGAGAAAATACCCTTTCCAGAAAGTGAATTTTACCTGATCAGTGCATTGAGTGGAATTTTTTTCCACGGGATACCCTGCTTGAGCAAATCATTAGCAAAAGACTGGATTGAAAACAAGGACTGTAAAATGGCATTCATATAGCAGGTGTTTCCTAAGTTTGAAAACCTGAAAAACAGAAAATTAAACATGGTATGTATGTAAATGTGTAAACGTGCCAGTGCTAAACACGGCACTGCTATCATGTAGGACATTCATCACCCCAGACACTCCCCACGCAGTTTTAATTGGAGCTGTCCTTCTGCCGTTCAGACTAAATTGAAAACTCATAGGAGGCAGCAACTGTCAGGAAAGCATCCATGAGTCCCTACAATCAAAATATTAAAACGTGTGTGTATATACCCAAGATATAAAAATGAACCATGGAAGCATATGAAAGGAATGTCAATTAACTGAAATTATCATATATCTAAAATTTTGAGGAAGTCAATTTAAGAATACATATTTTCCAAACTAGGAAATGTGCTCCCTGTCTCAGTGTTCATAGATTTCAGGATTTTTTTTTTCCCATGAAACAATTATAACAAGAATACGCATGTTCTGATGATAAAAGCATGCATGACAGATAAAGAAAATTAAACTTACCCTTGTAATTGTTGTTGAGGATGGGTGGAAAGGGGCACTCGGGGTTTGTTCCACCCTGTGTAATCTTGATTAGATCTCATCTTTTTAACAGAAAGAGGAGCAGGCTGAGAAAGAAATCCCAGGCTCCTTTTGGATGAAGGAGTCTGGCTGGATACACCAGACCTATAAGCATTAAAGAATAAGAAGTGTAAGATTTCTGATGCTCTGCCTTAAATAGCAATAGTTCATGACACTGAAACTCTATCACTACAGATGACAAGGACTGGTAAAGTCACACGAGAGAAGTGGCATGTATCATAAAGCCGAAGTGGTATGAAAAGGCAAACTTCTGTCTAGAACACTTAAAATACTTTCTTTGGTTAGATTTCTTTACATCTACAGGTGTATAACCAGGTCTTTTGTTTTTACGACATTCTGCCAATTCTCCATGCTGTGTGAAGGAGAGGAAGAATGACAGTGTAGCATGAGATCCTGAGTCATAAGATATGCTTAAAATTCACATCTAGGCTAAAGTCTTCATTTTCAGCCTCATGGTCTTGTAACCTAATCACTCTGGCCTCAGCCCCTCACGTGTAAAGAGTGGATAATGCTGCTTTTCTTCCTTGATCTTGGATCTTACCTGCCTAGGGCAGAGGCTGACAGTCTGATTACACAGCATCTACCACAGAAGAATCCCAGCCTCAGAGGGATTCAGTATTACTAAAATACCGTTAAAATAGTTTCATGCCATTTATCTACTCGGGAAATAAGAAGCAAAGATTCAGTCTCAAGTTCCAGAGCCTGTATGTCATTTGAACCAACTAGAGTTTAGCTATCATCTACATCAGTCATTCACAATGACTATAATCAACTCGAATGAATTCAGAAAATCCATCTACTGCAAGCAGTACTGGAGTTTGTAGGTGTCAGAGCAATTGTAGCTGCACTGAATGCTTGGATTTTAAGCTACAACATTTTATGCATAAAAGCCTTACAGCGTGTGATGAATGCACAGGAAACTGAAGAACCTAATTCCTGGGAAAGGACTGTCATTTACAGTTCACACCAGTGAATCAGTCCTACCTGTCCAGGGTGGAACTGCCAGTAGAGTACTCTTTTGGCGAGGACCTACTACCGTAAAAGGATGATGACTGCAGTGGTAAAACGCCTTAAAAAACAAAAACAGAGAGGTAGGTCACTTTGTTCCAGGTAACTCAGCTATTTATGCAATACACAAATGGTTTAAAAGCATTTAATAAAAAGGTTTCTAAATCTTCAAATACTATCTTCAAGATTTGTTTGAGATAGTACAAATGCACCTACTTAGAAGTACTAATGCAAATATTAATAATATGTACGTAAAGACACCCTGGAGTTTAAATTGAGTTTAACACCATAATCCCTATCATACCCAATTGTAACATATAACACTTTAAAATAATTAACTATCACCAGTTACTAACTTTTAAAAGGTTAAAATAGGTTTTTAAAAAACCTTTAAACCTTAAAAAAAACTTTAAAAAAAGGTTTAAAATAGTTAAGACTATTTGAAAGATAACAATTACGACCTTTTGTTCAAATATATAAGATACGCAAAACAGAAACGTCACTAATTCCCTATACAGTTCTCTCAAAATTCAAAGTAAATATGCAGAATTGAAAACAGCTTCTCTTCCCACTTCAAAAGCCACAATAAATTATTATACACTTGGTGCAAAATACGATTGTTTCATCATTCTTAAAATCATCATGTCAGATTCTGAGATTCTAATGCCTCGGATAGTACTGCATAAAAAACATGCTCTCAAGAGTCAAAAAAAAAAAACAAACATATATTGAGGTGAATCACAGCATATTTTAGGTTGGATAATAAATGAACATTTACTTCTACCTAAGCTTGGAATGGTTGAAGCTGTGCAACGTTCAAAAATGCAGCCATATAAAGGAAAGGAGGTTCTCAATACCACTACTTGAACTTGCAGGTATACTGACAGAGCCTGACCTTGACTTTAAAGAGCAAACCAAATTTTCATTCAGAGATAAACATTGACACTATTTGCTCCTCCTCTAGCAATATATTTGTGCCATCAGAGCTGCAGTAAAAAAAAAAAAAAAAAAAATGCATTCAGCAATGTTCTCCATGAAAGCAAAACCTTCAACACATTCCTCTTTATGGGGAAAGAGACTCAGTACTAAGAAGTAAAATCAAAGAGCTGTGATCATTACCAGCTTATGTACATTCTGTCCATATTACTATATTGCCTATAAGCCCTTGTCACACATCAGCATCCAACTGAATTCTGGTACAAACAGAACAAAAATCCTGGCCCTGTAGAGATCCCCCTCTACATTCTGGGGAAGAGGTAGGGAGGTAAAAGCAAACAGTATGCATTTTCAGTACAAAAAAAAATCCTACAATTTGTGTGGGCATTAATAGCAAGGAAGAGCTTTAAAGACAAACAAGAAAGAGAGTGAGAGGAGAGAGAGTGAGAGGAATCATTAGATAGATGTTCATAGGAATCCCCTCCCAAGAGGAAGGGCGACTTGGAAGAAAGCGTGAGGCTGCTTGTTGATAAGCAAACACACTAGCTGGCCTCGGCAGCCAAGTACAGGGTTCAGGGTCACGCTAATCAACAGTGACAGATAAGCCAGGATAGGCTTTGAAAACAAAGGCAAGATGTTAGCATCTCAGATATGGCTCTGTAGGAAGCAAGAAAGTTAGTGGCACAAGAACAGCAGATTAGGAAAACAACGTCTGCAGCAACTTTCTGAGCTACTAGCAACAGAGGAAAAAATAGTTATCCTCCGGCTTTACTTTTATTTTTTTTACCTGATGTCCTATTTTCCTCTGCTTGCTTCAGATTCAACTGTTTCTCTCTGCTACTGTTTAAGTACTTCCATGCTGGATCACTCAAGGCTTTATTATTCCTGCAGATATACAAGAGTCAAAGTCAGAACTCAGCGAAAATGCAGGATACTCCTGGCTGACAATTTACAACTTATTTTAAAGCATTTATGTCCTACCACCTTTAATACTTGACTACGGAACAGGTAAGCTTTGCTCACAAATAAGTTCAATCCATTCATTTACACAAGACTTCTAACTTATGATTAAATGTAGATGTGCACACAGACATCATTTTACAAACAACTATTTCCCTTTGTGAATTTTGTCTTGAAAAAACAAAACAAGTGCAAGAAAGAAGCTACCTATTGCTATGTGTGTACAGCATGTGGGACAACCCAGATTAAGCTGATAGAGGGAAGGTGACACAAACTTTGCATGCGCCATTCTCCTGTAAATCAACCGTTATTTCAGATTGCATTTCCCTCGTTAACCCTGAATGCAAACCCCATTTCTAGCATTCACGGTGTTCAGAAGTTGACTAGTGGCTGGCCTGTAACATTGCCACGACAGAAAACAGCCAGGCACTCTTTTCAGAAAAAACTACCTTTACAAACCAACAGAGTTTATATCAGAAACTGGAAACAACAGTTACTTACGTTGAAGAATCATTCTCTTTGGGATAATCTTCACTCATTTCTGAACCAGGAGGTTGTGCTCTTTTCCTCTTTTCGCTAATGACAGAAAATTTTTGCAGTGGTCATTCTTTCAGAAAGGCTAGTAAACAGGCCTCTTCCAACTGCAGAAAACTTCTTAACGCTTTCTACGCGTTTTTCCCTTCTCTTCCACAACTTTCACTTTTGTAACAGGATAACACTCTTACCGATTCTCCAGCAAGCCTGTTCTGTGCGGGGTGGATGAGGCAGGAGACGCTGCAACATTCACCCTGTTGCTAGGTGTTCCAGTTCCAGCAGAGTTCTTAACGGGCGCCCTGGCTGGGGTACCCAGCACCTTGCGGAACGGATTTTCATCCTTACTTTCCACGGTCACTCGTTTGGGGGGAGGCTGCAAAACCCAAGTGGAAGGGGGCAGGGAGATGATCAAAACAGTGAAAAACACAACCACCTGGGGTCTAAACTAGCATTTACACCACTGCTGGAGTTGCCACAGCGTAATACCCAAAAACAGAAAAACGTTACTTGTAATAGAATAAGAGTTCAACACTAACTAGAGGTATGCAAACTTTTTACTGTATCAATACAAGTCGTAAGCTCGAAACTCTGTCGCGGCAACCAATTTCCCTTTTCATCTTCCAATGTTAAATCAGTCGGACTTTTGTATTTAAAATCCCCTTTACGTGCTTTCAGGTTTAATCACCCAAGGCACAACTCCTAACCACCCTCAGATCAATTCTGGGTGGTATTAAAGAAAAAAAAAAAGCTGTATTAAAAACCACACAATTAGAACTGTGCCCTGACAGCCTAGGGCCAATGCAATGAAAAGAGCTAATAGCTGGTTGACTAAGGAATGTTGGTCAATTTTAGACTTGAAAACTAAACATGTCTAATCTTACCACTGTATACACAGCTTTCGAGTTTTTACTGCGAGATTGCCTCTAAGCAACATGTAAAATTTGTTTTGGGACAATGTCAAAAATACTTGCCCTCAGGGCTGTAATAAAATATATTCATAGAGATAACAATGTAAATTAAAGCTGGGAGATACACCATGAAATCTGTCTTACGGAGGCAGAAAAGGAAGAACAAAAGCCTTCTGAAGGAAAACCACTTCCAGGTAAAAGCCTGCAAAATCCACACACAAAAATGAGCACAATGGCACCAATTCATTAACTCTACTCTGACACAAAAATGCGACCATCAGCTTTTCAATATATACGTGTGGCTCAAGTCTACTAAAGTCATTAAGACCTCTGCTGATCACAACATGTTCAGCTGCTGTGTATTTAAGGTGTTGCTTTTTGCCTGACTGAAAGCTCAGCACAAAGAACAAACTCGGTCTTTTGCAGGCAGATGCTGAACTTCTGAACGCGTACAGAGGACGAGTCTCCTCACGAGCAGGATGCACCGCTGCCAACCCTCCTGTGCATGCCTAGTACAAGCCCTCTGGATTACAAAGACTTTGGATGCAAGACAAGTATTTATAGCGCTTTTACAACATGCAATAAGAGAGGAGGAAATGAATGAAATAAAATTAGAGAAGAGGAAAAACGCGAAGTTTAACAAACCTGATTCTCTATATAAGAGAATTGCCTGTTAGCTTCCTTCTGTGTGGTCCTGCTGCCCAGCACACCTCCAAAGCTGCCAGATCCCTGAGAGGCTTTCCCAGCTGACAGGAAAAGTACACAACGTTTGGTTTGATGGTCATTTAACTGATCGGCATTCCTACATAAGATGTTATTTTACAGTTGATTTTGGAAGAGACACAATAGATTTCTTGCCAACAGACAGTACAATATTCTGAGTGCACAGACATAAGCAAGTGTTTACGGATATCCCTTACATTGGTCATTTACTTAGTGAGCAGTAAAATTCCTATCCTTAAAAAAAACAAACAAACAAACAACAATCTAAGATGAAAAATAAAAAGAAAAGAGACTATGCAGGTGTGATAAACAGACAAGGTTTTCCAAATATCAACAGGCTTACAACAGAAACAACTCCCGCACGTTTTATCTCTTATTGTTCAGCCCGACAAAGGCACATTATGAGAAAAGTACATAACAAAAACTGGGGTTTAAGGACAGCAAGAAGAGTTTACATAAATATAACATGCACAGAAAGCCACACAAGGAGGACAAAGTGGCTAAAGGTGAAAAAAGAAAACACAGCGCTGACCCGCCTCTAAGCTGTTATTAACATGATTTACAACAGTCGCACTTACCAGTGTGAACCCTGTCTTGAAGGACCGCATCCAAATACATCCGCATTTCATTCGCGTCTTTAAACGGTACCTTATCAATCGTCAGGAAGCTGGTATCCTTTAGTGTTAGCATCAGGCAGCACAGTTTTCTACCATTTGGTCGTAAGGTCACAGTTTTAATGTTATGGCTTAGCTGAAAACAAAGACGTGACTATAAACATAAATCCACTTTAAAAAGGCCAAAATACTTACAAATTCAAACAAAACACTTCAAATGGAGAGGGTAAGAGGCACTTACACAGAAATACTTCCCCCAGCTCCGCTCTGAGCAAACATTAAGCCTCGTGGCGTTAATGCAATCAGCGATGCTGGAAGCTGACACAACTGAAAGGACGGTGTCACTACCGCTCGACAGTCCCTGCATTCCCGGGTAAGCTTTCTGAAACTTGCTTTGCTGCCGAGTGACATTTCTGAACTCGGGGAATAAAGAACTTCATACCGTCCCCGTTTAGCTGTCTGAAACTTCTACATCAAGTTTGAAACGTAAATTTTAAGATGGGGAAAGCTTAAAAGATTTGAGATTTAAATGTTACGTACAAACTTCCACTCACTCGGTAATTCTCTCCCAGGGAAGACAGGCTTGACACAGCTTAAAAAATTTTGCTAGGTAGTAGGTCATTAAGAAACATGCTTAGCCTAAATACAACATTATAACAATTAAATGGTGTCTGAAGTTTCAGGGTTATGGTCAAGCACAAGAATAATTTTAATAAGAGCTTGTGCTCCCTAATAATGCCTCTGCTACTTTATTATGCAATTACATAATTGCGGCTTCCTGCTAAGTCACCTACACGAAGCAGCCGTTCAGTAAAGGCTCTGCCAGCCACACGGGTTGAGGACTCTTAAAGCAGAGGGAGCAGAAGAGTATCTCTCATCTGCAGGGTTTGTGGAAGTTTGACACTTTGTTTGTGAGTATATTTCCATTCCATTTCCATTTCCAATTTCCTCGACACTTTTTCACTTACTCGCTTTGCTGCCTCTTCTTTAGCTTTGCCTAAGGATCAGGCACTAGCTACACAAGGACCTCCACGCCAGGGTACTGCCATACTGCAAGACTGGAAACCACAGCCAAGGTCATTAGGCACCGCGCAGGGTAAAAGCCTGCCCATCAGATTGGAGTCTTCTCCTAATTTGGCCTGACCTGCGTATTACCACACTACTGATCTAAATGATGCTGTAGATTTAATAGACACCAACAGTAATTATAACGTAACACCAAAATTTCACTACACGGTGCTCTATAAGCTGTTTCATCTCCTTCAAATTATACGCAAGTTTTTTTTTTTTTAAATGATTCCTGCACATCATATTCATCAGTAAGATTTCTTCTTTTTTTTTTTTCCTACAGACCTTTAGCTTCTTTGAAAGACGATCTAGACATAACAGCAGTCTATGAGAGGCTGGAAAACCACCTCGATCAGAAGCTAAGTGCATGCTTTGCTGGGAAACTACATTTCTGTAACAGTTTGTGCTCAATCCTTCTTTTTTTTTTTTTCTTTAATAAAAACGAAAAATGTCCTCAAAAAAAAATCGAGGAACTGAAAAGTGGGCTCCGAGTTCTCCATCTTCTCTTAAAACACCGAGATCGGTGCAAAAGGCATGCAGACACTTCAGCACCTTCAGCACAAACGAACACATTTCAATTCTCAATGCTAACATAAGAGGGCTCCAAACTTGCTCTCAGTGCACCTGTCCTGATCCACTCGGCGCTACAGCGTCTTGAGGGGTGGGGGCAAAAGAAACGTCCCTTGCAGGACGCAGGTGGTGTCTAGCACAACTTCGTCACAACTTTGAAACATCAGTAAAGAAATGTTACCTTACGTAAGAAATCTGACGACGCACTAGGCACCGTAGAAAGAAATATAACCCAGGATCTACCCAAATATTACAGAAGAGTTGCTGTCCCAGAGCAACTGGCCAGGAAAATGCTACTTCTGAAGCGAAATGACCAGGTATTTGTCACACAGGGCGCTGTGACAGCCGGGGGCCAGCCGCGCAAGCGACACACGCAGGCAACGCAAGGGGCTGCCTGCTCTCCCTGCCTGCTGCTGGCTCCCGCGAAGGCTCTCGTGCCGCTGTCCGTGCTGCCTGGAGGTGACCGGCACCGGGGAGCAGATCCAGCTGGAAAACACCCGCCGTCCAAGCAGAGGCGGTGGGCCTGCAGGTGCTCGCTTCCTCCTCCTCGCCGCCCTCTCCGCCAGGCCTCGCGGTCGGTCCCCTCCAGGAGCCAGTTCAAGCAGCAACCCTCCTCCGAGCCCACGGAGATCATGCCACGAGTGCCAGAGCCCACGGATGCGAGGGGCAGGGAGCAAAACCTGCCCCTCGAGGCCACCGTGAGCCGTCCCCGCACTTCCAGGCCTCGAGCTCCAGCGGCGAGGAGCGCCCAGGGAAGGTAAGAGGGGAAAATCCAGGCCCGCTGCTCTCAGCGCGGACTCGCTCCAACGCCGACAACTCTTCGGGTTTTCAAGCCCACGCTAACAGCAGCGGGAGGTGTCCGAAGCTAACCACTTACTCACGCCCCGACTCCAAGGCAACGCGGGCTTTCAGGCCGATTCCCGAGGCTTTTCGGCGCGCTAAGGCAGCAAAACCTCGTCTCTCAAACCCGAAGTGAACTTTCTGTCCGCCAAGTCAGCGGGCAGGAACAAACGGCTCAGGGAAAGGCCCGGCGGACACCACAGCGGGCAAACAACCGCGGTGTGAAAAAGAAGCAGCCAACGTTCACATCGGCTGTCACAACGCTGCTAAGCGATACAGTAATTACGATCATTTCAATTGCAGTCGGAAATTTCTCACAGAAAAATCTTCCTTCGCGCTCTTTGCGTTTGGGGCGTTTTGTGTGAAAGAGTCCTAGGAAGGCCAGCCTGAAAGTTACCGTAGAACGGAAAAAAGAAAAGCGATTTGGGCTGAATACTGGGAGAGCATTCTCAAGAGCGCTCTGCAACAGCCTTCCTGCGAGGAAAGCACGCTGCCGGGCGTGTGTAAAACGCGGGCAGAGCCGCAGCACCGCACTGCAAGGCACGACTTGTGTGAAAGGCTGCAGGGAGGGTAACGCCGCTCCCCCTCAGTGGGGAAACTCACGTGTAGAGGTGGATGTTGGGGCTCTGACGGAGCTGCAGCTCCAGGCTCTGCAGCCACGCTAAAGACCTGCCGGTAACAGAGGGGGCACATTATTCCAAAAAACGTCGGAGTTTTGCGGACGGGGCACGGCTTTGGTAATTTTTTCCTCTGCTTTTTGGCTCCTACCGTTCAACGGCGTTCCCACCGCTGAGCCCAGGAGACCCTTCAGCAACGCACCCGCGTAATGTACGGGGATGGGGTTACGCCAAGGGGTCGGCGAGGAGCAAGAGCAGGAGCGCGGCCCCCAACGGTACCTGAAACGTCTTTGGGATGCCGCCGACGTTGTAGTGCACCACCAGGCTGACTTTGTTGTCCTTCTCCACGATCTCGAAGCTGCCCTCCTTCCACTTGGTGATGCCCGTCTGCATGCTGCGCATCCGCACCGGCCCGTGCACCTTCAGCGGGGCCATGCCCGCGGCCCCGCCGCCTGCGGGGAGAGGGGGGCTCGTACCGGGGGGGGGGGGGGGGGGGTTCCCGGGGGGGTCCTGGGCTGGGCTGCAAGGCTGGGGGGGGGGGGAAATAATATAAATAATAAGTGGTAGGAAGTAATAAGAATAATAAAAAGTAATAAAAATAATAAAAAAAATCGAAATAATAAAAGATTCAAATAAAAAATAATGGGAAGCAATGGGAAGTAATGCAAAACAATGGAAAGTAATAATGGAAAATAAGAGAAAATAAGGGAAAATAAGGGAAAACAAGGGAAAATAAAATAAAATAAGGGAAAACAAGGGAAAATAAGGGAAAATAAGGGAAAACAAGGGAAAACCGAAATAAAAACTAATAGAAAACAACCGAAAATAGTAAAGATAATTAAAAAATAATAAGAAATTATCAAAAAAGAATTAAAAAGCGGTAAAAAAGCACAAGTAAATAAAGAAGCTCAACCGGCGGCGGTGTCGGGAGGGGGCAGCCGGCGGCGGGGCGGGCACACGGAGCCCCGGAGGGCAGCGGGTCCCGGCTCCCGCCCTGCCCGGCCCCGCCCGGTGCCCGGTGCCCGGTGCCCGCAGCGGGAGGGGAGGGGGGAGGGGGGGAGCGGGGGCGGGGCCGAGCCCCGGTACCTGCGGGTCCGCGGGGGGAGGGGGGGGGGGCGGCGGCGGATGGCGGGAACCGGCTGGCCGCGCGAGACGCCGCGCGACGCACGGCACGCAGGCGCGCGCGCCCCGCTGACGTCAGCAGCAGGGGCGGCAGGGGCGGCGGCGCCCTTCCCGGCGCGCCACGCGCCCCGCCCAGCGGGCCGGAGGGAGTGCGCGTGCGCGCAGGCGCCGGAGAGGCCCCCCCCCTCCTGCCTCGTAGCCCCGCCCCCTTCCCAGCACCCTTTGCGGCGGGCGGGCGAGGGGCTGCCTCCGTCATGGCGGCGGCGGCCTGCGCCTGAGGCACGGCCCGGACCGGCACGGCACGGCACGGCCCCGCCCGGCCCGGAGCGGAACGGCACGGCCCCGAACGGCCCCGCTCCACCATGCACAGCCTGGCCACCGCCGCGGTGAGCGGGGTGGGCGCCGCTGGGGCTTCCCGCTAGCCCTCCGCGTGTCGTGCGAGCGGGGGCTTTGAGGCGGTTTTAGCGAAATAGCGTAATTCTGAGGTAGAAACCGGCGCTGTCCGCGTGTTTACGGGAGTTACGCGTGGGGCACGCCGCCTGCGGTGAAGCGTCGCCCGCCGCGGCCTGCCGTGAGGGGGCTGTGTGGTGAGGGGAGCTGCCTGGGGGCTGCGGGAAGGGACGCGGCCTCCGCGGGGGCACAGGCGGAAAACAGGAGCAGCTGCGGGGCCTGTCGTGACAAAGCTGTCGTGATAAGGCTGTGGTAAGGGCGTCGCGCTGCGTGCCGTGGCAGCCGGGGCAGAGCTGGTGTTAGGCTTCGTGCCCGCAGGCAGCGCAAGGTGATGCAGGCTGAGCAAGAGGCTAAAAATGTGAACGTGTCTTTAAAGTATACAGAAATCTCTTTATGTAAGTATATGCGTATATTTGAACTTTATATGTAAGTATATATGTATATTTGAACTTTATATGTAAGTATACGTGTATATTTAAATGAGATATAAATGGATCTTTAAAGTTAAATCTTAAATGAGATATAAATGGATCTTTAAAGTAGTCATAACTATCAGCATGCTATTGAGAGTCCAAACCGAAGCAGTTAATCTGTTGCTGTCTAAGTTCGGGGCTCCTGTGTTGGGTTTTGAGCTGGTGACCCTCCAAACCTGCTTAAAAAGGACCCCGCCGGTGAGCGTTCTGCTTTCCGTGGTCAGCGCTTCCAGCAGCTGCCTCGGGGTTCCCCAGAATTTTAGGCTGGGGAGATGGGAAACACCGACAAAACAAGGAAAAATACAGTTTTCAATTTAACTTACAACGAGAGGAGCAAGTGTAGAGCCTGTGAACAGCAGCTGGTTCTCGCTAAGACAGATATCGGGCATAAAAAAAACTTAATTGTGTGGAAAATCTGCTTAGTGTTCTCTGGGGATCACGGCCACATGATTGTGCTTTTAAAGGGTTGCTGTATTTAAGCTTGCAGGAACTGAAACTTCACAGCGAGCCTAGAAAAACAGATGGGAGCTTTAAATAACGCGATTGTAACATCATTGCCCTGCTGCTTGTCCCACCACCATCCCAAATAGAAACAAACGGGCTCTGTTTGTACGCCGTGTCTGTCCTAGCTGTGGGACAGGAGCTGCTGCCGGAATTGCCCTGCCAGCTGTCAGAGCACAGTAAACTTGTGAGGGTTGTTATTGTGAGGCCACAATAACAAGATGATAAGAATAATATAAAAGAATATATATAAGAATAATAAGAAAAAGGGGACAGGAGGAAAGCTGAACAGTTATGAGGTATTTGAGCCCTGAAATGTAGGGACTGATAACAGTGCATAAGCTTGTGTACAGACTGAGTTAGAGAGAAATTAGAGCTTCAGCCCAACATAAATCCCACA
The DNA here is from genome assembly GCF_040182565.1 of Anser cygnoides. Taxonomy (NCBI): domain Eukaryota; kingdom Metazoa; phylum Chordata; class Aves; order Anseriformes; family Anatidae; genus Anser; species Anser cygnoides. The sequence continues at coordinate 31,987,688 of NC_089878.1, forward strand.
GCTGAGGAGGAATCTGTAGGACATGACTGTGGCTACAGTATGTGGATGTGCTGAGCGGGGAAACCTGTACAGAAACAGAAAGCTCCGGAGGTGTCTCCCTCCAGCAGCCCTGGGAGCCCGGCTCTGACAGACAGTTCACTTTTGCTTTCTTTTCCCAAATTCTTTGGCTTTCTTGTAGTGGTGTTGCTGTCAGCGTGGTACAAGCAGTGCTCGCGCCTGTTGCCGTTAGCACGTGGAGAGTTTTTGTCGGGGTTTAAAACCATAAATGAACGCAGCCTGTCTCTGTGGCCAGCCGGGGCTGCCGAGCAGGGGGCACTGAGCGGGTTGCGCGCGGGCTGGCAGAGCGGTGCAGGGAGCACTGCAGCAGAAGGCTTGAGCAGCTTCTCAGCTGCTATTTGGAAGTGTTCACAGGGAGTTCTAAACCTTAGGTTTGCCTCAGAGTTTTTGGTCTGAATCACCGAACTGTCTCTAGGAAGCCCACCAAGCGTTCGTTGAGCCCCTTGAGTGCTCGTTGGGCCAGCAGAGGCACGGGGCAGATTCACTGGGAGGCTCGCTCCTTGCCCTTCCCACAGAAACTGCTACAGTTCCACAGTCCTTGTTTCCCTTCCTTTTCTTCCCAGCCCTCCCCAAGTTTTTGGGCCTGAGACCTTGTTGGCCTCGATGCTGTTCTTTCCCTGATGTCCCAGGAAAGGCAAAAGAAATAGTGCGTTTCTCCCGAGTAGTGGAAGATGTGCCTCGGCCACGAATACAGGTCTACCCTTTTCTGGGTTCATTTTGAGTAGGAATCTTTGCACAAAACCAGCCTTGAAAAATTCCCTTTTAGCTCCATGCATCTAACCAAGAGACCTGGGCTGAATTTGAGAAGTCTGCAGCAGCTGGTGTTGCTACCTGGGGCTTTTGCCTGCCCTGCAGCATCGTGCTGGTGCTGGAGCAGTGACAGTTTTCCTCGTATTTGCGTGAATATTTTTCAAATGTACCTTGTGTCAGTCCCATGGTCAGGCTCCAATGTCCTGGATGTTTTTGGAGAGAAAAAAGTACCACCTGTGTTACTTTATGTGAAGCTGTGGAAGCTTGCATCTGAGGCATGACGTTCACACACAATAAATGCAGCTGGAGCACGGGATAGGTGGCTGAAGTATGCATGACCTCCCCGGAGCTCTGCTGGCACGGCCGGGCAGCAGTGGCTCTCGGTGCTGAATGAAGTTACGGGGTAATAGCTGATGAGCAGATTAAGCGAAGCTGTCCTAAGGAGTCCAGCCAGAAAGTAAAACATTGCCTTTAGGATAGGTGAAGTAATGAGAATAATCTAAGGAAGGCATCCGTATCCACAGCGTCTTACTGCAGTCCCTGCCTGCCCCGATCGGGAGACCCTCGAGCCCTTTTTTGCTTTACCTGTGAGGTTGTGGGATGGTTTTGGGCGAGATTTGGATGAAATAACCCTGACTGAAGTGTCTTTATCTCCTTCCCAGCCCGTGCCAACAGCGCTGGCTCAGGTAGACCGTGAGAAGATCTACCAGTGGATCAATGAGCTGTCCAGCCCCGAGACGAGGGAGAATGCGCTGCTGGAGCTGAGCAAGAAGCGCGAGTCCGTGCCCGACCTGGCCCCCATGCTGTGGCACTCGTTCGGCACAATCGCAGCGCTCCTTCAGGTGGGTGGGGCTGGCGGCGTGTCCGATCTGCGTGGGGGAGATCTGGGGACGTACCGGTGGAGACCCTCACTGCCGTTTCTGGGTGTATGGTGGCTGCTGGATCGGGGGGTGAAGGGAGCCACGTGAGGGGGTGTGGGAAGCCCATTTCAGGCGTTGTCTGCTGATCATCGCTCGCAAGGTGGTAGGTGGACAGACTGCAGGCTCTCTGATGAGAGAGCTTACATAGTTGGAAGGGGAACAGGTGAGTCTGCATGAGCTTGCTGTCGGTCATGTTCTGCTTATTTTCATATGGTCTCATAGCAGAAGCACAACATTTTTACTCCTAAAGATCTCTGGTAGTGATTTTTTTTTTTTGGTTGGTTGCTTGGTTGGTTTGGGGTTTTTCTTTTCATGAGCTTGAGCATTGCCTGGTCAAAAGGTTGCCCTTAAAGAGAGCCAACAGGAAAGGCAGCGTGGGAGTGCTGCTCCCTACTCCAGAGAGCCTTGGGAAGGAAAGTACCCGTGTTTCTTGATAAACTGAGTGGCTCAGCGGAGCTCTGGGCAAGCTACAGCTGATAACTGGCCACCTCTGTGGTGAATCTAGTCATCTCCTTCAAAGAAGGAAAGAAAATCATGCAGGACAGGCAGTGCCAGCCTGTTTTCAGAGTGGCTGTGAAACAGCTGAAGAAGATTATAAGGGAGCTGTAGTTGGAAGCAGGCGGATTTCTGAACTGGATTTCTCCCCCTTAGCTGCTTCCCCTGCGTTCGGTTCAAAAGAGCACCAGCAGCTACGGTATGAGTAGAGCAGGAGTGCTCTGCCTCTGGGCATGGGAACAACATTCCTGTTTGCTCTGGGAGTTCAAAACAAAGCAGTCCCCACATCCGCAAAGAGCCAGGAAATTAAATGAACCCTTTTTTTTTTTTAACTGAAATTAAAGTTTGACTACATCCCTGTGACTCCTTGTCAAATTGGCTCTGACGTAGCTCTGCCCTTTTCTTTGTCGCACGGGGGCTGCCACGTAACTTCAGGGTGATGCTTGGTCAGAGCAGGCTAACGTCTCTTGACAGCATCGTTCCTTGCTGGGCAAATGCTTTTGTGCATCTCGATGGTTTTTCTCCCTTAACTTTTCTTCACCTGTTAATTCTTAGGAAATTGTAAATATCTATCCATCCATCAACCCTCCGACTTTGACAGCCCATCAGTCCAACAGAGTCTGCAATGCTTTAGCTCTGCTACAGTGTGTCGCATCTCACCCTGAAACGAGGTGAGTGTCTCCAAGTATGTGAGTTTGCCGGGATGTTGGTGCTGACGGCTCGGCCAGTCTGTTTCACTCCGGAAGCACATAAACTCCTTTCTGTTCTCTTACCGAGAGCCAGAGCTGGAAGACAAGCAGCTGCTGGCTGCTTTCACTTGTTTGCACGGATTACCAGGATGACAGCTTTACGGTGGTCCTGAATGCATTGCATTCCGTGAATCGTCCTGAGATCCTGCAAATTCCCAAAATATTGGGTTGTGACAGCCCCTGGGAGCTCAGCCAGAGACAAGGCTGCCTTTGTGCTGAGCGTTGTACGCAGGATCCCTGTTTTAATGAGCTTATGGCTGTTTACACCAGCTGTCCAGAGAGTGGAATGAGCAGGGCTGCCTTTCCCAGAGACTGTGTGTGGCAAGGGAGCAGTATGGGAGCCACGCCTGCGGTCCCCAGCCAGTGCCTGACTTCAGGGTTTCTCAGTCTCTGTCCAGCACATGTCAGCAAGGGAAAAGATGATGTTGGTTCAGCCAAAATCGGTAGCTAGTACTCAGAAGAAAACTATCCTGAGAGCCATGATCTCATGCTTCTGTTCCTGCTGAGAAGAACGCAGTAGGTAGCTGAATTTGTTTTCCAGCTGCTGCAAAGTAGCGTTAAACAACCACCCTTCATGAGCTAATAGCCAGAGAAATAGGATAGTTTTACACCACATGCTTTTACAATTAAAGCTTGAAAACTGAAGACAGATGAAGAATGTTGGGTGATTGTGCAAGAGAGCTACTCTCCAGGCTAGCAGAGCGATCTCCAGGTTTCTCCCTGCAGCCTGTGTTCTTCGAAGTTGTCAGAAGGCAGTATGTGGGCTCTTGGGGAAAAGTGGCCCAGCACAGGATTTACTTCACGCCTTCCCATCAGGGAGTGAACTGTTGCCCACTTTTGAGGAGCAGCAGCAGTGATGTCTGTCAGGAATAATCTGAGGTTGTGCGTGATAATACTGGATTTGCACTTGCTTTGCTTTCCTTGTCTCTCACGGGTGTTCTCCCGTTCCTACAGGTCAGCTTTTTTGGCAGCTCACATCCCTCTCTTCCTGTACCCCTTCTTGCACACAGTTAGCAAGACGCGTCCATTTGAGTACCTGCGGCTCACGAGCCTCGGAGTGATCGGTAAGCAGCGAGACTGATGCTTCAGTGTATTTGCCCTGTCATCCCCAAGTGCTGTTTTTCTTTTTTTCTGCCCAAAACATTTCTCAGTGTATAAAGTAAAAGGGTCTTGAAGTGCATTTCTTCTTCCCAGGGGTAGATGACAAGGGGCTGTCAGCCACTTGGGTTTATATTACCACTGGGGGGAGAGCAAAGAACGTATCCCCTTTCTGAAAAACAAACAGCCCCCAAACCCAGCTTCATTACATTCGTTACCAGAACGAGCTCTTCTCCAGCCGTGTGCTGCAGCATATTTAGGGTGGCAGTTGCTCTGTCAGCCCTTCAGACCCAGTGATTCCTGGGCAGGACACAGTACAGGCCACCTTTGAAAGGCAAGTTTTGTTTTTGTTTTTAATGTACCACTTACTGATTTTGGTTTTTGTTTTACTTCAAGGGGCCTTGGTGAAAACCGATGAGCAAGAAGTGATAAATTTCTTATTGACGACAGAAATTATCCCCCTGTGCTTACGCATTATGGAGTCTGGCAGTGAACTCTCTAAGACGGTATCTACATTTTTTCTTAATTATGACTTTTTGTTGATTATATCCAAATGACCAGGCAGTCAGTAACCTGCAGAGTTGGTTTGTTTCCTGTTGTAAATGCTGGGGCAGCTCGGGTGGAGTTTCACCTCCACCCATCCTCAAAAACAAAAACACCACCAAACTGAGCTGAGAGATACTGAGTCTGGTAGTTTTTGTAGCCCAGCAGAGTAACTTCCAGGGCTGAGCTGGATTAATTTTCTTTGGCCTGAGAGAAGAGATGCTGGAACTACACAGTGCAGAGGTTGTGCAGCCGTTGGTGGTGGTGGTTATGGGGTGGTTATGGGGATGTTCGCTGCACCAGGCCATTCCCATCAGGCCTACTGCGTGGCCGTAATCTTGAGGCTGTCCCGTGCAGCCTGGCAGTAATTGCTACCTCGTTCAGCCTGCATCCAATCATCTTGTGTGCACTGCTTTGTATCCACCTCTTTTCTTTAGCCAGAGATGCCAACCATTGTGTAGTGTCCTGCATTTTCTTTTGGCTTTAAACTTTAAATCAAGTACAGCATTTGCCGAAAGGCCTTTCAGCTCTGCTGAAAGAAAAAGAACTGCCGTGAAAAGAGTACAGCACAAAGGCTCTTCTTTTGGGGGATAGATAAGTTGTTTATATTCTCTCTTTTCTGATTTCTCCCTGCTCGAGGTTGCTACGTTTATTCTTCAGAAGATCCTCCTGGATGACACAGGACTGGCATACATCTGTCAGACTTACGAGCGGTTTTCCCATGTTGCCATGATACTGGTAAGATTATTTGTTTCTTCTGCTTATAAAAGTTAAAAGTTTTCTCTAGCAGCCAGCTTCTTCAGCAGCTAATTTACTGCTCTCTGGCTGTCCCCTGTGTAGGAGAGGTTTGGGTACCCGTATTTTGTTCATCCCAGGAGTAATAGCCCAGCTTGGACACTTCTTTTAGCTCGCTAAGGGGAATACGTCTGCCCTGGAATAGCCATTACTCCGCTTTTATGTATTTGTGTTTGCTTTTTAAAGAGCCAGTCTCAGGAGAAGAAAATGCAGCACTAAGTTAAGCATTTTGCAGCCCTGGTTCTGTGCCCAAATGTTGATGCTTTCATGGGGAATATTTATGCGTCTGTTTTCCCAAATGTAAAGAAATCGTTTTCCAAACTCTCATGTGAACAGCAAAACATGAATGCTTGTGAGCTAATGTCCAAAATAACCAATGTGATAGGATTTTCGTGGTCAAGAAAGGGATCAGCTTTGGATGAAGTACATCTGGCTCGGGCAAAGTAAAGGAAGCAGTTAGAAACAGAAACCCTGGGGCAGGGGAGGGAAGGAGGCCAAGGAAGAATCTGTGGCTGGGAAGGGTATGGGCATGGAAGAACGCAGGTGGGTTAAGCTGTGACACTGTGGAAGAAGTTCTAGTTGTGGTATATTCCCACCACTGGGTGAAGCACTGACACGTTAATATTCCACAGCACTAAGAGAAAGATGAAAATGTTCATAGACGTTTCTGTATTTCAGAAATTAGGATAATGTACTCCTGTCTCACGAGGGTGATGGTTTGCTTCCTAGTCCGCTGATGAGTGCGTGAGATGTTCTGCAAGTATTAGAGGCTTTTAAAAGAGCAAGTTAGCAATTTCTGTCCAGGAGCTGTCTGAGGAGCTCTCTGACCTGTTGTTCCTTATTTTGAAGAAATCTTGGTATCCAGGGGATAGCTAAGAACAGGAAGCTTGCAAAAGGGCAGATGAGGTGGCCCCACTAATTGCTGACTGACTAAATATCCAAATACAGGTGAATTTAGCTAATGGGGAAAACGGTTGGTGCTAGCCAATACAGTTTCACGGAGGAAAAAAGTCTTGCTGAGCAGATCTTATTTGATGCCCAAACATGACTCGGGGCAGGTGCCTGAAGGCATCCATACAGTTTCCTAAGCTGAGTGCTTTCAGGCTGCAGCCATGCGCAAGGTCCTACATGCTGTGAGGAACGAAGGCCAGGATAGGGATTGCTGCCCTGATCCTGTTTCCCAGTAAGAGCTTACTGAGAGCTGTAATAGAAAGAGAAAATACAGCTCAGCTGCACGGTAAGGCAGGAGTGTGGATCTTACTGCACGGTGTGGGTGAGCCCAGTCCTTCCCAGGGTATTGGCAACATTTTAAAAGGGTGTCGAAATGCAGACAGTGCGGTGAGAATGGAGAGTGTTGCAGAGGCTGGGAGCACACCGTGGAATCACATCGTGATTCAGTTGGAGCTTATCAAAATGTGTGGGACGTGCTGCTGTTCCTCCTTTAGGGGGAAACCCCAGGTTTTCTTTAGTCTAGCAGAGTTGGACCGCTAAGCAGTCCTGGGGAGGTAAAACCAAATAGAGATGAAGCAATCTTTTCCCCAGGCTGCTGGGACAACCCTTTCCAAGCCATCTCTCTCCCTCTGCTTGAACGTATGTGAGCAAGCAAGGTGCTGGGCTCCGTGCAGGGCTATCGAGCTGAAAGGTAACGGGCTGCGTTGGGTGGGAAGGCAGAGTGGTGTAATGGTCTTTGCCAGGCTTTGCTGGCTGTGAAGCTGTCCTTACAGACACTTTAACTGGTGACACTGGCCTCTGTCAAACAGGGTAAGATGGTCCTGCAGCTCTCCAAGGAGCCGTCAGCACGGCTGCTGAAACACGTCGTCCGCTGTTACCTTCGCCTTTCTGATAACCCCAGGTAAACATTTAAGGAGTTCGGGCAGGGGCTTCTCCCACCCGCTTGGAAATGCAGCTCCTCTTGCCGGTGCCCACCTGGAGTCAAGGTTATTCATCTGTCTTTACATCAGCCTTAGCTCAGTGTGAAAAATGCTTTTTTTCTATTGCTAGCCCCAGAAGCTTTTATGATAGATGGTAGAAGCTGACTCTTTGGAGTTCGGTCAGATTCAGGCCGTGCAGGTTACAGCTGCCTGAGCTCAAACGTTGCTTGGACTGGGTGTGAGGGAAGGACGGAGTCGGAAGCTATGCTGTGCTCTCACTCTTCTGCATCGTGTGGGCTGTTAGCAGTAAAAGTCAATCGATGAAATTCAGCGTGAAATCAGTTTGTACTTCCTCAGCTGACCAGCCGCCCGAAGCTGCTGCCTATGTGTTTGTTGTGTCTGCCTCTTCTGGCACGGCGCTGCTCTTGGCCGGAGGGTATCGGGACACAGGGCTTCGCTCAGCGGGATCTCACGCGAGGGATGGGAGCCGCGCTGGTCAGCAGGGCGCCACGTGCTGCTGCTCAGTGGTTTCCTTGGCTGGCCCTGCCAGGGAGAACCCCCCCCCCCCCAGGCAAACGAGCATTGTGTCCCCGGTGGGGTTTGCTCCCCTCTTGCCCCTGTGAGTTTATTTGTTGGGCCCCGTTTCTTGTCTCTTGATGTAGGGCACGTGAAGCTCTCAGGCAGTGCCTTCCTGACCAACTGAAGGACACCACCTTCGCCCAGGTCCTGAAGGATGACACCACCACCAAGCGCTGGCTGGCTCAGCTCGTCAAGAACCTGCAAGAGGGTCAAGTCACTGACCCGCGGGGCATCCCCCTTCCTCCGCAATGACTGCCGGGGGAGGTGGGGGTCCGGGGAAGAAACAGCTCAGGTTTACAAAGAACCAGGAACAGATGACCTCTTCTGCAACAAACCGGGCACGCCGGCCGGCTTTCGGTCTGCCAGCTTGTCGGACCATTCCATCTGGCCAAAGGGCTGCTCTGTAGCGATGCAGCATGCCTCTGGAGATCGCAACACCAGCAGATGCTGATACTACAGCTTAAAAAAAAAAAATCAATAAAAAAAAAAGCCTATCTGTAAAGATCCCCGTCTCTCCAGGAGGCCTGGCTGGCATCTGTCCCTGCATCGACTGGCAGGGGGTAGTGCGGGTGCCCGCTCTTGCAGCTCGCTCAGTCTCCATGCCAGCGCTGTGTGACACAGGGTGTGGTGTGCCCATGTCCCTCTGGTTCCTTGTCACTTCTTGTTTACACGTCTCTTTGGATGAGTGAGCTGAGTAAAAGCCGATCCTGTTGTTCTGTCCCCTGTTGGCGGTGCTGCTCAGCTGCAGGTAGCCCGGGGACAGCTTCCCTGCGAGCGCATCCTGATGCCTGGCTGGCACACCGAGCTTCTCTTCCTTTCCTTTGGCACGAAGGCCATGGCTGGAGCTGGGCCACCGCGGTGCTCGCCCCGAGAGGAGGGTAGATCGCTTGCGATGAACCTGCGCGTCGTCAGCTTGGTTCCCGGGGCTCTGGGGGAGGAGGAGGTGGCGGGCCTGTGGTTCTTGTGCTGTAAATAGTGCGCTTCCTCAGCACCCGCAGCTCTTGGCGCAGCACTAACCGGCGGTCAGGGGGCTGATGTGTGCCGGCCGCGGCTCCGGCAGAGCTGCTGCACCGTCAGAGCTCGGCGTTGGGGAACCTGCCTCGCTGCGGTCAGTGGGGCAGCTGTGAGCTCCATCCTGCGGGCTCCAGGCGCACCAGCTCCCTGCAGGCAGCTGTGTCCTGACCCCTTCCCTGTGCCTCCCAGCTCGTCTCTGCGGGCCCGGTGCAGCCGTTTCGGTTTTCAAACCTCCTGCCTTGGCGTCTGCTTCGGCCCCACCGCAATTAAACTGCAGCGGCAGCCCCTTACCTGCCTTCCCTGCGCAGAGGGCGCGGCGGGGCGGGCTCCTGGGCTGCGCTGCAGCAGCCGGCTCTGCTGGCACTCAGCTGCACGCAGGCCTGGGCAGCTTCTCGTCCCCCCTTCCAGCAGCCCATTTTGCTGATCATCTGCAGCCTTGTGCCAACCGTGTCTTAAATCCCGTCTGCTTTCCCCTCCCTCCCTCCCCTCGCAGCCTTGCGTAACGAGGGCAGAGCACAGCCTCCTCCCTGCCCCGGGGTCCCGTTTTATAACCCGTTGCCTCTTTCTTTCCTCTCCCCGGACCCTGACCTTGACGGGGTGTGAAAACGCTTCTGTTTTTTTTTTTGTAAGTTCGGATTAATAAATCATAAAACCCCAGCCAGCACAGCTTGCTCCCGGTCTGGTCTCTCGGGGAGGGCAGCGGCGGAGGGCTCGGTGCGGGTGGGAGGAAGGAGAGCTGCGGGTGCCCAGCTGCGGGTGCAGGCTGGGTCACGGTGCCAGCCGGAGGGGCGAGGGCTCTCCATCATGACAAGGGGGTGCCAAAACTGGGCTGTGGGGCGGGGGCCGCTGCTCGGTCCCGCTTTGCGGGGTGCTTGCAGCTGCTCGCTGGCACCCCGGCCTGCAGCAGGAGTCTGCCAGAGCCTCTGCCGCCCTTCTTGGCTGGCAGGCGCTGGCAGGGGAGGGATGCGCGGGGCTGGCCCAGGACCCGGGGAGCCCTGGGCTCCGTGGGCGGCCAGCCCCGGGGGGGGGTCGGGTCGGCGCTGCGGTTTCGGGCCGCAGGGCCAAGTGGCGGCGTTGCCCGGCCGTGCCGCCCGGCTCCCCTCTCCCCGCGCAGCCGGGGAATTGCCGGGGACTCTCCGCTTCCCCGCTCCGCTGCCGCAAAACCCCGGCCCCAAAACCAGCGCGGCGGGGCTGGCCCTGCCCTGCCCGGGGCTGTGCCTCCGCTTTGGGACCGAGCCATGGGGGGGGGTCCCGCACTTTATCCCCCCCCCCCCCCCCCCTAAATCTCCCAGGGCTCCGCCACCCCCCCAGGCAGCGGCGGCACCGGTGACCTTAATCCGCGCCGACCTTGCGGGGCCCGGGGACGTGCGGGACCGGGAGGGGGGAACCGGGGGGGTGTGGGAGGGGGGGGCGGAGGGCCGGGCTCACCGCCCCGCCGCTGCCAAGGGGCGGGCAGCCCGGGCTGCCCCGGCCCCGTGCGGCCGCAGTCGGCGGAGCACCGGAGGCGCGGCGCGGCACCGGAGAGCTGGTACGGGGCCGGGGGGGGGCCGGGGGGGGCCGGGGGGGGCCGAGCCGAGCGTCCCCAGCGGGGGCTGCAGGGTGGGGGGAGAAGTGCCGGCGTGCCCCCCTGCTTTGGTTCAAGGAGCCCCCCCCAACACCGGCAGCGTGTGCGTGCAAACCGGGCCAGCAGCAGGGTGGGGGTGCCCGGGGGGGGGTCACCCCTCCCTGCATGGGCACCGCACACCCGGAGGCATTTAAATCTCCCGGGTGACGCCGGGGGGGGTCACGCCTGCTGTGCCCCCCAGCCCCGCTCGGGGACTGTCACCTCTGGGTGAGGAGCTGCGGGTGGGCTGCAGCACGGCCGCCTGCGGCCCCACAGTTCAGGCTGGAAAGGGGAGAAGGGGCTGCGGCCCCCCCCGGCAGGAGGCAGCGGCCCTTCGGGAAGCCCTCGGGTTGGGTTTCCAGCAGGAGGGCTCTGGCTCCAGCGCCTGGCTCCTGTCCCGCTCTCCTCGACAGAGGAGCAAGGGTCAGAGCTCTCCAGGGCCAGGGGTCTGCATGGGCTCGGGGCTCGTGTGCTGGGGTCACCTGCCCCTGTGCCCGAGGGGCTCCCCGCGGTGGAAGGGGTCTTGTCTGCTGCTCTGTGTGCACGGGGAAGCCACCGCTCCCCTGCCTGGGGCAGGGCGGGTGCCTCTGGGCTGTGTCTGCACGGAGAAGGGGCACGGAGAAGTGCACGCTGCCGCTTTGCACGCACGTGTGACAGAGGACAGCCCTGCTGCTGGCAGCAAGCGGGCAGGGACTGGCCGGTCCCTGTCCCAGGCCAGCGTGTCTCCCTGCTCCTCCAGCCTTGACACCTCTCCTTCCACCCCGGCTTTCCCCAAACCCTCCCAGCCCCGTCCCCTCTGCTGCCGCTGCTCGGGGGGGGGGACGCAGGGCAGCCTGGGTGCCTGCAAGGGTCTGGCAGCCAGGCTTGGCAGCTGCCTGCACGCTGACGGCACCGGCTATTCCCAGCCCCGCGGCGCCGGTGCCGTGCTGAGTCAGGGGCCTGGGGCACGGCCGGCACCCCTGCACCCCCGCACCAAGCCCCTCACCCCGAGGGGGACCCCGAAGCGCGATGGCGCTCCTCCCCGCATCCAAACCACAGCCTGCCAGCTGCGGTATGCAGTCCTCGAGGGCTGCTCGAGCATCCGGGCGACTGGCACATCCAAGCGATTTATCATCAGTCTAATTAAAGTCTTGACAACCTAATCAAGGACTTATTGTAAGTCCCGTTGCATTTATAGTCCCACTTGTCCCCGCTCGCTCCCGGCAGCGCTGCCGTTCTGCCGCTGCGCTCCCAGCCCCGGGGTGCTGGGAGAAGGGTCCGGGAGCCCCTGCCTGCAGGTGCGTGGTGCTGGCACTGAGGTTTGTCACCGTTACCCCAAAATTTGCTGCCGTGGGGCTGCTGCCAGGTGGTGGGGGCTCTCCCCGCCAGTTTTGCCGGCTCCCAGGGTTAGTCCCTCTGCTCCCCTCCTGGCTCCGGGGGCCGCTCTTGCAAGTTTTTCCATTTTCCCCCAACACCTTTCAAGCGCTGGCTTCCCGGTAATGCAATCAATATTTCATGAGCACACCGAGACGAACTTGACACTTAACGAAAGCGGTGACCCGGCAGGAGGCAGGCGCAGGTGCACTCGCCTACACCGCACACGGGCGTTGAGGGCAGACCCCCGGCAGCGCCCGGCCCCGCTCCCCCGCCACCCCTTCTCTTCCTCCCCAGCAGCGCCGGCACGGAGGAGGCAGAGCCATGGCATCGCTGCCGTGCAACGCCCGTGAGTGCTCTCCATCAGAGGGGATGCGTGGGGCAGGGCGCTGGGTGATCCTGATTTACACCGGGGCAAATCTGTGGGTTTGGGCTCGTCTGGTGGCATGTGGGAGCTTCCCCACCATGGTCATCGGGGTGGGGGCTGGCAGCCGCAAAACGGGGGGGTGAAGGCTCCCGAGGGTCGATGGGGAATCCCTGTTTGTCCCTCTCGTGGCAAAGGGAGTTTGTTTGGGGGTCCTTCCTCCTCCATTCCAAACTGAGGGATTGTGCGGGGTCCCAGAGGCTGGAGGGAGCACTGCCCCCGTGACGCAGCCCCCTCCGCCCCCAGGCATCCAGCTCACGGACACGCTGGAGCAGATGCAGCAAGGGGCGTTGATGCGCAAAGTCAAGTCCAAGAGCTGGAAGAAGCAGCGCTACTTCAAGCTGCAGGACGACTGCATGACCATCTGGTACCAGTCCAAGAGGACGGGCAAAACCGAGTCTGCTTGTGAGTACCAGCCGGGGTGTGTCCGGGGGGGACATCGGTAGGGTTCAGAGTGAACACGGTTGTGAATGTGTGAAGGGTCTTGGAGCTGAGTTTGCGAAGGGTGCTGAGAATCAGGGGCTGTGTGCGTGCCTAGGGGCTCCTCACCCCCGCCGCTCAGGATGAGCAGCTCAGCGTGTGAGCGAGGAGACGGGTGGCTCAGCAGAAGGAGGGGCGGTCGCAAGGGCAGACGTCTGCGGGCAGTGCCCCCTGCCCTGCGGTCCTTGTCCCCACAGACAGAGCTCCTCTCCCTCTGCCCCAGTCTCCATCAGCGACGTGGAGACGGTGCGGGAAGGGCACCAGTCGGAGGTGCTGCAGAGCCTGGCCGAGGAGTTCCCCCCCGAGCGCTGCTTCACCATCGTCTTCTACGGCCGCCGGGGCAACCTGGACCTCATCGCCGGCTCGGCGGAGGAGGCGCAGTGCTGGGTGCAGGGCCTGCGCCAGCTCATCGAGGTGGCCACCAGCATGGACCAGAGGGAGAGGATAGACCAATATCCTTCCCGCGGGCACCGCACTGCACTCCCTCCATCCCCAGCCTTGCCCCAGCACGTGCTTAGTTCTCAGGGGTCTCACCGTCAGCATCAGGCCGGGGAGAGCCCACAGCAAAAGGAGGAGGTTTGGTGCTCCCCGGCTCCGTCTCCCTTAGCCACGGTCCTTTCCCTTAACGTCTGCCCCGGTTTCTCGCACGTGGATTCGTGACTGGTTCCAGAAGGCTGACAAGAACAAGGACGGGCGCATGAACTTCAAGGAGGTGCAGCGTCTCCTCAAGATGATGAACGTGGACATGAACGAGGACCATGCCCTGCGGCTCTTCCAGGTACACACCACACCCGCGGGGCTGGGCGGGCTGGAGCAGGCTGCACAACCTCCCTGCAGAAGGAGGTCTTCCTCCCATTCCTTCCTTCCTTGATCCATCCCAAATCCCTCCTTCCCTTCCTCCGTTGGGTTGCGTGGGTCGATGTCACCACTGCTGGTGGTGTGGAGTCCCCGTGCCCTCTGCTGGCACTGGGTGAACCTCCCTGGGCAGGGTGCTGAGCGAGCCCCCCTGCAGGCTGCCGACAAGTCGGAGTCGGGGACGCTGGAAGGGGAAGAGTTCGTGCTCTTCTACAAAGCCCTCACGGAGCGCGAGGAGGTGCTGAGCCTCTTCCAGGCCTTCTCTGAGGACGGGAAGAAGCTGACGCTGCTGGAGCTGGTGGATTTCCTGCGGCAGGAGCAGCTGGAGGACGAGGGCACGGAGGAGCTCGCCATGGAGCTCATCGACAAGTACGAGCCATCGGAGACGGGTGAGAGCCCGGAGCTGCGCCCTGCGCTGGGGAAGGGGAGGACTGAGACACCCCCTGCCCCTCCTGCTGTGGGTGGGTGCAGGCAAAGGGCTCACTGCCTCCCTCCTGTGATCTGGGTGCAGTTCCCCCTTTTTGGGTCCACTTAGCCTTCTGGGGGAGGTTGGCCAGCCGTGGGGTGCAAGGTCCAGCTTTGGGGCCCACTGCCTGCCTCCCCAAGGCTGCTGCCTCGGGCACCCCCATCGCTCCTCGTGCCCCAGCCTGCTGCAGGATGCCGGGGGCCACCAGCAGCCCCACTTGCCCCAACCCTGTTCCCCTGGGTCTCCAATCTCCTCTTCTCCCATCTGCCTGCAGCCAGGGCTCGCCACGCGCTGAGTGCCGACGGGTTCCTCATGTACCTCTGCTCCCCGGAGGGCTCCATCTTCAACCCCCGGCACCAGGTGCTGTGGCAGGACATGACCCAGCCGCTCTGCCACTACTTCATCTCCTCCTCTCACAACACCTACCTGATAGAGGACCAGATCCGGGGCCAGAGCAGCATCGAGGGCTACATCAGGTAATGGGCTGCTCCCGCCCACCCGTCCCCGGGCCCCCCAGCGCCGTGCCCCAGGCAGCTCCATGGGGGCGAATCCAGCAAGAGGAGAAGCTCCTTTGGCTGAGAGCTGACCCCGGGCCTGGGGCAGACAGGGATATTGCCCTGGGGGCTGGTTGCCAGCCTCCTTTCGTGATACAGCACCCCTGTGGCCATGCCCAGGAAGAAGTTCCCTTTTGGAGATGCTCAGCCCAACTCTTCCTGAACATCATTCCTCCACCCATCTCCACCCACCCATCCATCCACATCCATCCATCCATCCATCCATCCACCCCTCGGTGGGTGTCCCCACCCTGACAGCTGTCCCCTGGTCCTGCGGGGGGGGCACCACCACCAGAGGGAGGGCAGGGGCTTGGTGCCCTGCCCGGGCACGGGGTACCGGGGTGACCACCCACCCGCAGGGCTCTAAAACGGGGCTGCCGCTGCCTGGAGGTGGACTGCTGGGACGGGCCGAACGGGGAGCCCATGGTGTACCACGGCCACACCTTCACCTCCAAGATCCCCTTCAGGGAGGTGGTGAGCACCCTGGGGAAGTACGCCTTCCAGGTAGGGCGCTGCGAGTCCCGCCTGACCTCGGCGGGGCTGGGGGGCGTGCTGAGGGGCGGCGACGGGGCTCTGGGGGGGCAGCAGTGCTGGGGACGGTGGTGGGGACGGTGGCCGCGGCCGTTCCGGGGGCATCGGGGCATGATATGAAGGGGGAGGGGGTGGGCTCCTTCCCGGTACCGACAGCATGTGGGCAAAGCCCTTTTGAGATCTTGTGGCTCTCCCCATCCTCACCGAGGCTGGTCCCTGGCCACACCGCCGAGCCGCGCTGCCCTTTAGAGCCCCCCCCGGAGGTGGCTGCTTTCTCCCTGTCCCCCCACGCCGCCGCTGCTCACCCTGGCGCCGTGGGACAGGAGCGTTGGCACCTTGCTCCCCAGGCCTCCGACTACCCGGTGATCCTGTCCCTGGAGAACCACTGCAGCATGGAGCAGCAAGAGGTGCTGGCCCAGCAGCTCAGGGACATCCTGGGGGAGCAGCTCCTCACCGCCACCGTCGACGGGCGCGTCCCCACCCAGCTCCCGTCCCCGGAGGTAGGGGCAGAGGAAACCTTCCCCGGGAACTGCTGTCCTGCCTGGGAGCAGGACGGGGAGGTGGCTCTGCTGTCCCCCCCCACCCCACCAGTCCTCCTCCTCCTCCTCCCTGCCCCATCCCCTCCTGGATGCTGAAGGGAGCTGGCGGCGCCGGTCCCTGACGCCGCGGGGTCCCGGGGGACGGCGCTGAGTCCCGCGGGGCCCAGCACCCCAGGGTCCACACCCCTCCGCCCCTGCCCCTGCAGGAGCTGAAGCACAAGATCCTGCTGAAGGGGAAGAAGATCGGGCGGCTGGAGGACGTGCTGGACGGGCCGGGGGACGAGGCACCCGACGTGTCGGATGATGACAACGGGGCAGAGGCAGAGGAGGAGAGGAGGAGGATGAAGGTGGGTGGCCCGGGCTGGGGACCGGCTGGTGGTGCTGAGCCCCCGGACACCGCTGTGGGACACCACCAGGAACAGGGGGGCAGACATTTCTGGGCCATGTCAGCCCCCTTTTGGCACCCCGCGGTGGCACCGTGATGGGGGTCCCCTGTCCCTCCTGCGGGGCTGGGGGACCTGACGGGGCTCTGCTTGGCAGAAGGACAAGGAGAGCCTGGCCCAGGCGCTGTCCGACTGCGTCGTCTACTGCAAGAGCGTGTCCTTCCGGGGCTTCCAGGAGGCACGCAGCCATTCCCGGCCCTCCGAGATCTCCTCCCTCGCCGAGGCCAAGGCCAGGAAGCTCATCCGGGATGCGGGTGAGGTGGGGGTCCAGGGCGGGGGGGGGGGGGTGGCTTCTGGGTGTAGGGTGAGAGCCTTCAGGCACCGGGCTTCTTCTCTGTCTGGGAGAAAGACGGCCTGGCAGGGCTGTAGCTGAGGTGCTCATATCTGGGGGGTTGAGTGGGGTTTGTGGGGTTAGGCAGCGGGGTGGGACGGCTGGGTGCCTTGGGGGGAGAGGGAGAAGGGGTGGATGGATGGGTGGATGGATGGGTGGATGGGTGGGTGGATGGGTGGGTGGGTGGATGGATGGGTGGGTGGCTCAGCACGTGGTCCGGGTGGCTGTGCAGGCCAAGCGATGGCCTCACGGGTGGCCCTCCCCCTCCATCCCTAGGGAACGACTTTGTCCGGCACAACGCCTGGCAGCTGACTCGCATCTACCCCAGCGGGATGCGGACCGACTCCTCCAACTACAGCCCGCAGGAGATGTGGAACGCGGGGTGCCAGATCGGTACGGCCTGGGGGCGTCGGGGCTGCGGGCTGGGGAGCCGCCCCGTGCCACCCTGACCCATTTCCCTGCCGCCTTCCCCCAGTGGCCCTGAACTTCCAGACGGCTGGCACGGAGATGGACCTGTGTGACGGGCTCTTCAGCCAGAACGGCCGCTGTGGCTACGTGCTCAAACCGCCCTTCATGAGGGACGAGGGGACCCTCTTCAACCCCGGTGAGCCCAGCACCCGGGAGGGCCCCGGCCCCGTCACCCTGACGATCCAGGTATGGGCTGAGGAGGGAACCCCGGGGAGCTGCGCGGGGCCCCGTTGCTCCCAGTTGGGTTTCCACACCACCCTGGGGGGCCCTGCCCTTCCGTGCAGGTGATCAGCGGGCAGCAGCTGCCCAAAGTGGCCAACAGCAAGGACGGGGCCATCATCGACCCGCTGGTGCGCGTGGAGATCCACGGGGTGCCCGCGGACCAGGCGCACCAGGAGACCAAGTACATCGAGAACAACGGTGAGACCCCCCCCCCCAGCACGGGGACCCGGCCCTGCCCTGCCCCTGCCCTCCGTCACCCCCCAGCACCCCATCTCCCTCCCCAGGGTTTAACCCCCGCTGGGACGAGACCCTCCAGTTCCAGCTCCACGTGCCCGAGCTGGCCCTCGTCCGCTTCGTGGTGGAGGATTACGACAAGACGTCCAGGAACGACTTCGTGGGGCAGTTCACCCTAGCCTTTGCCAACATCAAACCTGGTGAGCGATCGCTGCCTGGTGGGGTGGGGTGCCGGGGGGGGGGGGCTTGGCTGGGCGCTAGGGAGCGGGGTGGTCAGCCACGGCCTCGCTGTCCCCCCTGCAGGCTACCGCCACATCCACCTCCTCTCCAAGGACGGCACCAGCATCCCGCCCTCCTCGCTCTTCGTCCACATCCGCATCGCCGAGCCGCCCGGCCCCGAGCAGGACTGACCCGTGGGGCCAGCGGGACCCGGATGGAAGCCATAGGGCCGGCCCGGTTCTGGCCCCATGTGGCTGGGGCCACGGGGCCGAGCACACCACCCCCTCGTCGATCCGTTTGTGTCGTCCCTGTGTCGTCATCGCTGCTGTGCCCGTGTTTGCAGTGGCCTCTGGGGGCTGGGGAAAGGCACCGATGTCTCCATCAGTTTGGGATGTCTCCCGCCCTCCCTTCCCAGGCGCTTGTGCGGGGTCTGTGCTGGTGCGTGGCTCCCCCCGCGTCCAGCTGGCCCCGGCAGGGCTCAGCCACGGGCAGGAGGAGAGCTGGTGCACGGCGCCCAGGCTCTGCCGGGGGGCTGGTCCCCCCCACCCAGGGGAAGCGAGGCTGGAGCCAAGCAAACCCCGGGGCTGGGCAGAGCTGGGAGAGGAGCCGGTGCTCGCTGCCCCCCACCCTGCAGCGCCCTCAGAGCCCCTGGCCCCCACAGCCCCAGGGATGCTCCTGGCCAGCACCACGTTATTAACCCTGGCCGTGTCCTTTCGATGTAAGCAACCTAATAAATTGTTCAGTGGCAGGCAGACACAGGTCTGGGTGCAGCGGTGTTGGGGACGGGGTTTGGGGCCGGTGCAGCAGGGCAGCCCTGAGAGGAGCAGCAGAAGGCTGAGCACACCCCTGACTCCTGCTCAGGGTTTCGTGGACACCATGCCCCTGTTGTGCAAGCACCAGGGCTGCTCTGTCCCCGCCCCTGTCCTGAGGAGATGTGGCTGCTGCCTCAGGGTGCAGGACGGGTTTTGGCCCTGCATAACCAGAGCACGTTCAGCGCAAACCCCAGGGCCTGCTCCTAGGCAGCCACGTGCACCAGGAGAGGCTTCCAGCTGGAGCTGTCCCATAGCTCCCAGCCCCCTACTCCCCAGCGCAGCAGCCAGGAGGACCCAGACCAGCCCAGAGCAAGAGGATTAAAAGGAGCTGAGAGATCCCTTTTATACAGTCGCATATCTTACATCCCATATACATATATGCCTATACACACACGTCCATCTCCCCCTCACGGCAAGGCGCCGTCCTTCCCCGGGGGGCACCCTCCTTCCAGCTCCGGCACGGGGCGCCCCGCGGCCGGGCTCTCCCTCTGCACAGCGTGGAGGTGGACGGTGGGCGTGCTGGGGTCCTTGCCCACCCCCTCGGCGGCCCCGCGCTCGGGGTGGTGCCGCTGGATGTGTTTGATGACCTGGAACTTCTGCTTGGCCTTGTAGGGGCAGTAGCGGCAGAAGAAGGGGTGCTCGTTGGTGTGGGTGAGGTAGTGGTGGCGCAGGCCGGCCGCCCAGCGGAAGGCCCGCCCGCAGGCGTTGCAGACGTAGGGCTTCTCCTCGCTGTGCTTCTTCAGGTGGGTCTTGAGGAGGAAGCGGGTCTTGAAGGCCTTGCCGCACTGCTCGCAGATGAAGGAGCGCGCCTCGCGGTGCCGCGTCTCCTTGTGCACCCGCAGCGCGTCCGCCCGGTTGGTGCAGTACTCGCACTCGTCACAGCGGTACGGCTTCAGCCCTGCGGCGGCGGGGACAGAGATGGGGGCCAGCGTCACCACCCCACAGCACCTCTGCGGGTCTCTCCGTCCCCAGGGACCCTCCCCACACCCCCTCCTTGGTTCTGGGAAGGTACAGCCCACCTGCACCGCTGCAGGCACCCCGAGACCCCCCCCATTTCTGTACCACCCCACCTTTCCTCCCACCACTCTTCCCAGCCCTGGAACACAGCCCCAGGGCATTGTCCCCAACCCAGCAGCACTCGGGGACGTGCTGAGCCACTTCTGCAGGGTGCCCGGCCGCCGGAGCTGGGGGCTGTGCGTCCCCACGGCCCCCCCTTGCCAGCAGGGCTGGCGGTGCCCCGTGGCCACACTCACCCGTGTGCTTCGTCATGTGGTACTTGAGCTGATTCACCCACTTGCACTTGTAGCCGCAGTCCGGGCAGAGGTATTTCCGCTCCTCCTTGTGGATCCGCATGTGGTACTGGGCAGAGGGACACGGGGCACCGTCAGGACGAGGCCGTGCCGCCTGCCCTGGGGGCATGCGGGGCTCTGGGATGCCAGCAAGGGGCTCACGGGGAGGACTGACATCTCAGAAACTGCGAGTGGCCAGGAGGGCTATCTGGTGGCCCGGGGTTCCACAGAAGGGTCCGGATGAGACCCTGGTACTGCTGAGGTTGCTCTGTCCCAGCCTGTGGAGGCCACAGGCTTTTCTTCCTACGTCTGGCGTTTAGGACTAAGTCCAGGTTAAAAAAGAGCCCGACAGAGCAGAGTGCCTCACAGCGGCCTTGCCCAGGAGGCCCTCGAGGGCTCCAGCACAGCCTGGCCATTAAAAAAGTCGATACTTCTTTTAGCAAAGACAGGCCATTTTCCTTCCATTACCCCACGCCCGGCTCTCTTGTTCTAGGAAAGGCCCTTTACTGTGTGGGAGGATGCTAATCACCTGCAAAGCAGAGCAGAAAGAGCATGCAGACACCGTCCCCTAGTGCCACGCTGCCCTGAACGGGTACCTCCTCCAGAAATGGAGGCTGCCCCACCATGGGGGCACGGCCACGCGCACTCAGAGCTGCCAGCGGGGAAGAGAAATGAACTCAGCCAGGCGCTGAGTTTCTCCTCGAGTCTTGCTTTGCTAACCCCCCTGCCCCTTTATTTGCAGCAGCAGGAGGCGGGGCTGTAGGTCAGAACCATATTCTTCCCCAAACCTCCACGTCTGTACCCCCCCCACCCCGAGCAGGGCGCTCACCTTGAGGCGCGAGGGGTCGGCACAGGCGTACTTGCAGAGGTGGCACTTGTAGGGCTTTTCTCCGGTGTGGATGCGGATGTGCCAGGTGATCTTCTGCCTGTTCTTGGTGCTGTACTCGCAGTCCGAGCACTTGTAGACGCGGGTGCCCCCGTGGCCCTTCACGTGCTGGTCGAAGACGAGCTGGTGGCGGCAGGCGAAGTCGCAGAAGGGGCAGCGCAGGGGCTTGTCCTGGGGGGCGGCGGGCTCATGGCTCTCCACGTAGTGCCGCACCAGCTGCTGCCGCTCCTTGGCGGCAAAGCTGCACAGCTCGCAGCGGTGCCCGAAGTGCTGCCTCTTGTGCTCCTCCAGCGCGTCCCGGCTGGGGAAGGTCTCCTTGCAGGTGCCGCACTCCAGGTGCGGGTGCTGCTTCTGCACGTGGCACTTGAGCGTGGCCTCGCTGTGGCAGACGAAGCCGCAACGCGGGCAGCCGTAGGCCACCTTCTCCTCGTGCCGCCGCAGGACGTGCTGCTTGAGGGCCGTCTCGGAGCTGAAGCGGGCCTCGCAGCGGGAGCAGCCGAAGTTGAGCTCGCCGCGGTGGCAGCTGTTGACGTGGCGGGTGATGTCGTTCTGCAGGTAGCTGCTGTAGTCGCAGAGTGGGCAGAAGTGGGTGGGCGTCTTCTCGTGCACCCGCAGGCGGTGGATGCGCAGCTTGGAGTTGGTGCCGAAGGTCTGGCTGCAGCTGCCGCAGGCGATGCGCCCCACGCCGGTGTGCAGGGACTGGTGGGCCTCCAGGCGGTACCGCCGCGTGGTGCTGAACTCGCAGTAGCGGCACTGGTGGGGCTTCACCCCCTCGTGCTTGATGCGCACGTGCTGCCGCAGGCAGCGGGCCTGCTTGCAGGTGAACTCGCACTGGCGGCACTGCAGCTGCGGCCGCTTGCTGTAGTGCTTGCGGTGCAGCTTGCGGTGCAGCCTCAAGGCTTTGGCCGCCTTGGAGGTGAAGGGGCAGGAGGCGCAGCGGAACTCGCCCAGCGCCACGCAGCCCCGCTTCTTGTGCGTCCTCATGGCCCGCTCCTGGTGGCAGGTGAAGGGGCAGGTGGGGCAGGAGAGGCGCCTCCGCTTGGGCAGCGCGGCTTTCGGGGCGGGCTGCCCCGTCTCAACGCTGGCCGAGTCTCCCCCGGGGATTTGGGTGCTTTGGGGTCCGTCCTCCTCGGGAGGCGCGAGGTGCTTCTCAGCACGGTGGCTCTTCAGGGCCCGCTGGGAGCGAAAGGCCTCGGGGCACTGCGAGCACCAGAACTGCTCCAGGCTCCGGCACCCGTCCTCCACGTGGGAGGTGATGGTGGAGACGCGGGAGCACACGAAGGAGCAGGCGTTGCAGTGCAGCTTCCCCCCCTCCAGCCGGTATTTCTCGGGGGGCTTCCCAGGCTGGGAGGGACAAGCGGCTCCACTTGGCTCAGCCCCGTCCCCTCGCTGCGAAAGCTCTTCTGTCACCTCCCTGCTGTCACCCAGGAGGGACTTCTCCGGAGAAGGACAGCCCGGTGCCCGTTCCCCAGCCGAGGGACTGTCTGATGCCTGCACTTTATCAGCCAGCACTCCAGCTTCCCAGGGAGGGTCAGGATGTCCTGACTCCTCCGTGCCTCCCCTGTCGCTCTCTGCTGGTTCTGTACCGTTGTCACCTAGCTGGCCAGCAGGCTGCTGCAAGCCAGGTGGCTCCTGAACAGCCGGCTTGAGGATCTTGTTCTTCTTCAGGAGGACCGGGCACTTTTTGAGGAGGTGGGTGTTGAGCCCCCTTTGCTGCTTAAAGGTGGCGCCGCACTCACAGCACACCAGCGGGGCCCGGCGGCTCTGGCAGCTGGCTTTGGAGTGCAGGGACAGGGACTTCTCCTTACGGGTTATGTAGGAGCATTTCTCACACTTAAAGACCTGGCTCTCCGACTGCACCACCAGCATCTGCACCCTGCCCTCCAGCACCAGCGTCTCCGCCTGCTCCTTGTCCTGCTTCCGTAGCGCCTTCAGCACCGACTCCGAGCCGCTCCTGGTGTCGTCGCTGGAGGCGGCCGCATCGCCTGGGACGGGTGGGTGGCTCTGCTCAGAGGTCTTCAGCACGCTGAACCAGGCCTCTGGCAGCTCAGCTGGACCGGTCTCTCTCATCTCCGTGCCTGTGACCAGCGTGCAGGGGGCTGAACAAGACCCCTCGAGGTGGCCCACGGCCTCCCTGACGCTGTCTTTTTCCCGGCTGGCCCCTGGTGCGACGCTGCCCTCCAGCCTCGCCTCCTCATCCTCACGGACATCTGCCTCCTCTTCCTTATAGTCCGGGACGTCTTCAAGTGCACTGTCGTTGTCCTCCAAGCCGAGGTGATCCCGGGAACCCAGCATCTCGTAGGCTGCAGGAGGCTCCTTGCAGCTCAGCATTTCCACGCTCTCCGGCTGCGCCGCACACGCACCTCCAGTCAAGTGCTCCAGGATGGGGTCAGACGAGACGTTCAGCGTCTCTAAGCGCAACGTGCAGCTCTCTGCCTCTTCCCCTGCAGCAGCAAGCTCAGCTGAGCCCGCGGCAGCATCACTCTGCAGGCAGGCATCTCTCAGGGCGTCGCCGGTGACTGGGCAGCTCTGCTCCCCCTCGCCCGTAGCTCTCTGCACCTTGCTGCTGTCCTCTGGCAGCGCTGTGTCCTGCCCAAGAAGGGGCACCACGAACACTTGCTGGTAGCCCTCTTCCCCCTGGGACTCCAGCTGGGATGGCTTTGCCTTTGCCCACTGCTCCTTGCCAGAGAGGGGGGAGCTGGCGTCCACACGCAGGGCCGCACCGAGCTCACAGCCAAGCAGCGCCTCGGAGGAGGAGATCTCCAGCTCCTTGCTGGCATAGTTTTCCAGCCAGTCCTTATCACCAGGCACGTAGCCGTGAATCTTGCGTTTGTGGAAGAAGAGGCTGGTGTTGCTGAAGGTGCAGTAAGAGCAGAGGGCGCAGCGGAACTCCTTCTGCTTGGTGTGCTTGCAGTTCTCGTGGTTCAGCAGCGCCTGCTTGTACTTGGTCTGGTAGGCGCAGTACCGGCACTGGAAGGTGGGCACCTGGTAGTTCTGCGAGTGCTTCGCCTGCACGTGCTTCTGGAGCTCGTACTTGCGCTTGCAGGCGAAGCCGCACACCTCGCAGATCAGGCTCTTGCCCTGGTGCCGCAGCTTGTGGCTGCTCAGCTGGTCAGCACGGTGGCACCGGTACGAGCACTGGTTGCACTGGTACCTGCGGGGAGAGCAGAATCGGTCAGGCAACGTGGGGAACTGGGGCAGGCTGAGCCCTGTTGGATACACGCAGCTCAGCTTCCCCGTCCCAGAATCCCGGGGAAGGGGCACCGTTTGGTTTGCTGGATCTGACCCTTGCGATCCGGGCAGCTCTAACCACCAGCAGTTCCTCCCCGCTGCATCCCGTGGCGCTGCTGGCACTCCACATCCCCAGCCTGGGGACAGGAGTCCCTGGGTATCCCAGCAAGCAGCTGGGTCAAAGGACAGTAAGGTGGTAATACAGGAGTAAAAACACGTTTTGGCGGAGCCCCGCACAAACCCAAGCTGCCCTCGGCCCACGAGCATCAGCAGAGCGCGTGAACCCGAGCTCAGAAGTGCAGCAACGTGGTGGTGGTGCGAGACACCAGAGAGAGCTTTGCCTCCACAGCACCGTGCTGGCAGCAGCTGCGAGCTCAGACCGCGTTCGTCACGTGCCAAACAGAGCAGGCAGCAGCCACTCCCAGGTACGGGGGAGGCTGGCACCCAACGCAGCCCCTGGAGCAGGATTTGGGGAGCCCTAACAACGCTGCCAGGCCAGGCGGCCCGGGGGCAGTACCGGAGATCACCGGTGTGCTTGCGCATGTGGACGCTCAGGTAGTGCTTCCACTTGGTGATGTATCCGCACTCGGTGCACATGAAGTTCTTGTCGTCGGAGTGGGTCAGCATGTGCTTGGACAGGTAGCTCACGTCGCGGCACGTGAAGTCGCACAGCTCGCACTTGTGAGGTTTCTCTCCTGCAGGGGACACAGAAGCGTTCTCGGTGCGATGGCAGGACAAGGAAGCGCTGCGGGGGAAATCAGCTCAGGAGGTCAGGGTAACGGCAGGGGCGGGGACGGGGCCACGGCTTCGGCCCAACAACCGAGCACTGCTGGGTGCCAGGGCCACCGCTGGGACCCAGAAATCCTGACCCAGCCCTCCCTGGCCTCCGCGTCCTGGCTCAGCTTCGGGCGCCCCGCCGCAGATACCCACCCGTGTGCAGCAGCATGTGCCGGATGAGCACGCGCTTGTGCGCGGTGGCGAAGGCACACTCGCTGCACTTGTGGATCTTCTCGTTGGCGTGCATCTTGCCCACGTGGTCGTGGAACTCCACGGGGTTGAAGGTGGCGTAGGGACAGAAGCTGCACTGGAGCTGCTCGCTGCCCGGGTGCCCCTGCTTCTTGTGCTTGCGGAAAACGTGCTTGTTGGAGCAGATGAAGTCGCACTGCTGGCAGTGGAAGGCGTAGTGGGTTTTCCGGTGAGCCTCCATGGCCTCGGCCGTGCCGAAGAGCAGCGAGCAGGCGTGGTACTTGCACTCCACCGCCTTGATGCCGTGAGCGTCCTTGAGGTGGCGGACAAACTCCTTGCGGTCTTCCGCGGAGTAGTCGCAGCCCCCCTGGAAGCAGCTCAGCCTCTTGGGCTCGGCTTTGTGGGTCTTCAGGTGCTCCTTGAGGGCCTGGCTGAGGCGAAACTTCTCCTCGCAGACCGGGCAGGAGTAGACGTCGGAGTAGAAGTTGGAGATGTCCTCGTGCATGCTGGCCATGTGGCGGTTGAGGGCGTTCTTCTCCACCGAGCTGTAGTGGCAGAGCGGGCAGCGGTGGGCCTTCTCGCCCGCCTCGCGCATCATGTGGATCTTCAGCTTGCTCTTGCTGGTGAAGAACTTGTGGCAGTTGGGGCACTGCAGGCTGGGGTCGGGGAAGTGCAGGTGGAGGTGCTCCACCAGGTGCGTGCGCTTCTTGAAGCACCGCTTGCATTCGGGGCACATGTGGGTTTTGTAGAGGTACTCGGAGCCCTCCGCGACGTCCCCTGCGAGCGAGGAGAAGATGGAGAAGACGAGCACAGGCAGACGTTCCCTCCCTGACCCCGCCGCGCTGGGCTGAATCACACAGCAGCCAGGGACCTGCAGGGGCTGTCCCCATCCTGAGCCACCGGCACGGTTTGGGTGGGCTCGAGCGGCCCAGCACAGCCTAAATCAGACCTGCCCGCGTGCCTCTGCTCCCCAGAGCCAGGCAGCCCCTGCTTCTGCCTAAGCCTTGGAAAAAATCATCTTGCTCGTTCATAAACAAAAGGCCCGAGCAGCTCCCAGCACGGCCCCACGGTCGTACCTTTGAAATACTGTGCCCGGGGCACCTTGGCTTTCTCAGGAGCCTCTTTCCCACCCTCTTTTTCCTCGCCTTCACAGGGGCTCTCTCCGTTCTCCTCCAGAGACTCGTCCCCACCGCTGTCCGAGTCTTCTTCTCCACCCGATGCCTTCAGCTCCTCCAGGGAGCCCTCCTCAGCACCCGAGGGCTTTGCTGGCCTGATTTCTTCTGCCGTGGCTTCCCAGCCAGGGTGGCAATTCCCTGCTTCCTCCTGCCCTCCTGCTTCAGGGGAGAAAGACAGAGACCGCCACGCTGCAGTGGGAGGCAGCCGCCAGCCGGGGTGCCCCTCCACCCCAAAGCGAGCCGTACCTGCAGGCAGCCCGCAGCGGGGTTTGAGGGGGGCGCTGCCCGCCGCAGGCACCTCCGCACCGTGCCCCTTCCTGTGCCGCCAGAAGAGCTTGGCGTTGGCCGTGACGAAGTCGCAGCGGGCGCAGTGGAAGGGGAAGTGGCTGCGGCGGTGCTGCTCCATGGCCGGGCGGCTGGGGAAGAGCAGGGGGCAGGCTCGGTAGGCGCAGGAGACGGGGGAAGCCCCGTGCAGGCGGCGCAGGTGGCCGCGCAGCTGCTTGCGGTCCTCCGTGGCGAAGCAGCAGCCCTTCTGCGGGCAGGGCAGGGCTCCCCGCGGGCCGCGGTGGGTCTTGAAGTGCTCCTTCAGCTCGCCGGGCTGCCCGAACACCTCCCGGCAGACGGGGCACGGCAGGCGGTCAGCAGCGGAGCCCTGCGGCGTGCTCGCTCCCGGCGGCTCCGAGCCCGGCGGCTCGCGCTGGCCCTCGCGGGCGGGCGCCCCGGGGAGCTGCAGGTGCTCCGGCGGTGGCAGCAGCGGGCAGCGGTGCCGGGACAGCAGGGAGGCCTCCGGGAAGCTCTGGCCACAGCTCTGGCAGAAATACAGCTCCACCACTTTGACCAGCACCCCTGCGCAGGGCGAGGGGGGCGGCGTGAGGAAGGGCTCCCGCCAGGCCCCGAGCTCGGACTGGCCGTTCAGTTCCAGCTCCGGGCGAGGGGACAGAACCCTAACGCCACGAATTACAGCTCGGGGAGCCGCAGCCCACCCCCTGCCCCGGCTATCCCGGGGGGCACACAGCCCCATCTCCACCCCCACCCCGGTCCCCACCGCCCGCCCCGCGCCCAGTACCGGCGGCGCCGGCGGCGTCGCTCAGCGTCACGTTGCCAGCCACGGCCTCGATGAAGATTTCCACGTCGCCTCCTTCGGCGTGAGCCCCTTCCCCGGGCATCGACGCCTCCGCCAGCAGCAGCTCCTGGCTCGCCGCCGCCGTCGGGGGAGCCCCGTCCGGGCTGCTGCCGGCTGCAGGGGGGCTTCCCGCGGCCCCCGCTGCCCGTCCCGGGGCGGGCAGGAGCAGCTGGGAGCACAGGGCCTCCATCTCCTCGCCCGCAGCCTCGGGGGCGGCCGCTTCCGCGCTCATCGCCCCTTACCCGCCGCCGGTGCCGGGCAGGGGGGGGTCTGGGGCTGGAAGAGAAGGAACAGAACAATAAGGGGGGGGGGGGGCAGCTCTGTGAGGGGCCCGCACCCGGCCCCAAAAGCCTGGGAGCACCGCGGGGGCTCAGCCCTGGCACCGAGCCCACACCTCAATCCCATGCCCCAGTGCCCCCCGGTACATCCCAGTGCCCCCCAGTACATCCCAGTGCCCCCCGGTTCCCTTCCAACACCCCAGTGCCCCCCAGTATGTCCCAGTGTCCCCCATTCCCCCCCAATACCCCCGTGCTCCCCAGTACATCCCAGTATCCCCCGGTTCCTCCAGTACATCCCAGTGTCCCCCAGTATATGCCAGTGCTCCCCAGTTCCCCCCCAATGCCCCAGTTCCCCCACAACATCCCAGTGTCCCCCAGTTCCCCCCAGTATATCCCAGTGCCCCCCAACACCCCAGTACCCTCCAGTACCCCCCCAACGCCACAGTGCCCCCCAGTACATTCCAGGGCCCCCCAGTACCCTCCCAATACCCCAGTGCCCCCCAGTACATCCCAGTGCCCCCCAGTTCTCCCCCAATGTCCCAGTGCCCCCCAGTACATCCCCAACACCCCAGTGCCCCCAGTGCCCCCCAGTACCTCCCAGTGCCCCCCAGTACCTCCCAGTGCCCCCCAGTTCTCCCCCAATGTCCCAGTGCCCCCCAGTACATCCCCAACACCCCAGTGCCCCCAGTGCCCCCCAGTACCTCCCAGTGCCCCCCAGTACCTCCCAGTGTCCCCCAGTACCTCCCAGTGCCCCCCAGTTCTCTCCCAATGTCCCAGTGCCCCCCAGTTCCCCCCCCCACGTCCCCATCTCCCCCCCCCCCAACACCCCAGTGCCCCCCAGCGCTCCCAGTACCCCCCCCAGCGCTCCCAGTACCTTCCCCCACTGCCCCCAGTGCTCCCAGTCCCCCCCCCCCCCCCCCCAGCGCCACCTGCGAGCCCGGCAGGCCGCATCTCTATGGCACCACCCCGCAGCCCAGAGCGCCGCCCTTTGTTGCGCGGCCGGCGGGGCCGCTCTACCCCGGCGGCGCCGCTCAGCCCGGCTGCGCTCTATGGTGCGCGCCGGGGGCCGGCCGGAAGCGGCGGCGGCGGCGCCGGAAGTTGGGGGGGGTGTGAGTGGAGGGGAACCATAGAGAGCGGCGGGCGGGTGAGGGGCGGCGGCGGGGGTGATTTTTTGGGGGGTAAATTTAAATAATGGCGTTGTTCGGTGCCTTGTAGGGGAGTAAGGAGCGAAGCAGGGCGAAAGTGGGGGCTGGTGTGGCCGCGGGAGGCAGCGGGTGCTCCCTGAGGGCCTCCCCCTGAGCGGGGCCTGCTGCCTGCCCCCGGGCCCGGGGCGCCTCACGGGGACGGGCCGCGGGCTGCTCCGCCCGGCCCCTGCTGCCCTGCGCCGCTGCCCCGTCACCCGGCGCTTCCCTTCCCTGCCTCTGCCCGCACAGGTCTGCTCACAAGCCTCTGAGGCGATGCTGCGGGAGGCAGCCCCTTAGCCCCGCGCCATGCCGCTCGCCGACTTCGTCGTGGCGCTCAAGGACAACCCGTACTTCGGGGCCGGGTTCGGCCTGGTCGGCGTGGGCACGGCCCTGGCCCTAGCGCGGAAGGGGGCTCAGTTCGGCCTGGTGGCTTTCAGGCGCCATTGTATGATCACCCTGGAGGTGCCCAGCAAGGATAAGAGCTACCACTGGCTGCTGAACTGGATCTCGCACCACGCCAAGCACACGCAGCACCTGAGCGTCGAGACGTCGTACCTGCAGCACGAGAGCGGGCGCGTCAGCACCAAGTTCGACTTCGTCCCCAGCCCCGGGAACCA
The DNA here is from genome assembly GCF_040182565.1 of Anser cygnoides. Classification (NCBI taxonomy): domain Eukaryota; kingdom Metazoa; phylum Chordata; class Aves; order Anseriformes; family Anatidae; genus Anser; species Anser cygnoides. The sequence continues at coordinate 32,016,842 of NC_089878.1, forward strand.
TTTCATCTGGTAAGGGAGAGCTTCGTCTGGTAAGGAGAGAGGGAAAGGCAGTCTGCGGACTCGCCATCGTTTTGGTAAGGAGAATCCAATCCGGGGGGGCCCGTGGAGGCAGCAGGTCAAGTGCTGGGAGTGAGCCAAGGCTTGTGGCGGGCGTTGGACTCTGTCCCCCAGCCACGTCCTCTTGCCCCAGGTATCGGAGGAAGTGGATTCGCATCGAGCGCAGCCGGGAGAAGCAGATGATCGACCTGCACACGGGAACCCCCTGGGAGTCTGTCACCTTCACGGCGCTGGGCACCGACCGGGAGATCTTCTTCAACATCCTGCAGGAAGGTCTGTGGGAGGCTTCCTGGAGACACCCGGGGCTTCCCGGGAGAGCCTGCTCGCTGCCAGCTGTGCCCTCTGCCTCTCTCTGCAGCCCGGGAGCTGGCTCTGCAGCAGCAGGAGGGGAGGACGATCATGTACACGGCCATGGGGGCGGAGTGGCGGCAGTTCGGCTTCCCCCGCCGCCGGCGGCCTCTCAGCTCCGTGGTGCTGGAGGAAGGCGTGTCGGAGAGGCTGGTGCAGGACGTGAAGGAGTTCATCGACAACCCCAAGTGGTACAGCGAGAGAGGCAAGGCCCCCTTTGTGCCCTGCCTGGCGCGCCTTCTCACCCTCTGCAGGCACGGCTGTGGGCTGCGAAGCCCCTTGTGAGAGCTGCAGAGAGCTGTTCTGCTTCTTGCCTTCCCCTGGTGCATCCCTCGCGTGGTTCTGAGGGAGAGGGCTCGGAGCAACCCAGCAGCTTCCCAAAAGGACCCTGTCTTCCTAGGGATCCCGTACCGAAGAGGCTACCTGCTGTATGGCCCTCCCGGCTGCGGGAAGAGCAGCTTCATGTGAGTATTGCCAGCTGGGGAACAGCCGCCTTTGCCCGCTGCCTCTCCTGCGGCGCATCAGCCCCTGGTCTGAGGGTTGGATGGGCTGGGGGTTGAAATGCAGCAGGGCAGGAGCAGGCTGCGCATCCTGCGCTGCGCCAGGCGTGAGCATTCGCACCGCTGGCACTGTTACGGGTCGGGGTGACGGCGCTGCGCGCCCTCGCTCCGCACGAGCAGGGCTCACACCCGCTGCCGTATCCGATCCCCGCTGGGGGGGATGCCGGCGGGCAGGGAGAGCCCGTTCTGCAGCCTGCCCTGCCTCCCCCCGCGCTGGGCTCTCCCTCGCCGGGGTTCACCGCCGTGGTTTGCGTCCTTCCCAGCACAGCCCTGGCCGGGGAGCTGCAGTACAGCATCTGCCTGCTGAGCCTCAGCGACCGCAGCCTCTCCGACGACCGCCTCAACCACCTCCTGAGCGTGGCGCCGCAGCAGAGCATCATCCTCCTGGAGGACGTGGACGCTGCCTTCGTCAGCCGGGACCTCGCTGCTGAGAGTGAGCGGTGTCCCCGCTCCCGGGGCGGGCGGCGGGGGGGAAATTTGCCCCAGGGGTGTCAGTGGGGACCGGGAGCGGCAGGTGGAGGCGATCGCAGACATCTCTGTCCCCAGACCCTGCCGTGTACCAAGGCATGGGGCGCCTCACCTTCAGCGGCCTCCTCAACGCCCTGGATGGCGTGGCCTCCGCGGAGGCCAGGATCGTCTTCATGACCACCAACTACGTGGACAGGTCAGAGCCGTCCCCCGGGAGGGGGGTGTGGGGAAACCTTCCTCCTGGTAGCCCGCTTGGTGACCTTTACGGAGGGCTGCGTGCAGCCCAGCGTGAAAACCGGGTTCTTTGGGGGTTCCTTTCGTGCCTCAGCCCCCGGGCACAAACCTGCTCCCCGCCTGCCTGCGCTGGCACGAAGTGGGGGGGGGCTTCCCGCCAGGCCCCTTGTGCGGATCCCCTGGGGTGAGGCCGCTGAGGCGGCCCCGTGTCTCTCGGCAGGCTGGACCCAGCCCTGGTGCGGCCGGGCCGCGTGGACCTCAGGCAGTATGTGGGGCACTGCTCCCGCCGGCAGCTCGCCCGCATGTTCCAGCGCTTCTACCCCGGGCAGCCCCCGGCCGCAGCCGAGCGCTTCGCCGAGCGGGCGCTGGGGGTCTGCGAGCAGCTCAGCGCCGCCCAGGTGCAGGGCCACTTCATGCTCTACAAGGCGGACCCCGGCGGAGCCGTCGAAAACGTGGGCTCCATGCTGCAGTGAGCGGGGTGAGCCCTGCCCTGCCACGCCACGAGGCCTGGGACGAGGAGCGGAGCGGCCTGGGGACGCCGGGGGGCTGCCCGGGTCTCTGCTCGCCTCTACCTCCCCGAAACCCCGGTGTTGTATTAACACGGAGCCGCCAGCCCTGCAGCGGGGCCGGCGGAGCGGTGCTGCTGCACGAACCCCGCTCGCCTCCCTCGTGCCGGGACTGTGAGACGCCGCCGGGGCTTCTGGCTGTGAAACCGTAACGCATCCACCCCCAGGCAGGGGGTGAGAGCCCCGAAGGGAACTTCCCCGGGGCAGGACGCGGGGGTGACGTGCCGCTGGAGAGAGCTGCTGGTCTTTGAAGGGAGAGCAGCAGTTCAGTGATCTGTGAACGTTCTCGGTGAAGCGTACAACATGGCTCTTGGCTCTCCCGTCCCTTTGCTTCCGCGTGCGTGCTGCCGAGCGGCAGCTTTGTCCCTCTGTCACTTGCCCCACAATCCAGCTGCTGACCCAGGCCAGCGAGCACCTGGCGCCCACCTCGCAGTTCTGGAGGCCGGGGATGGGGCGAGGGAGAAGCGGAGGGCTGTGTTAGGTGGGTCCCCGACCCCGAGAGCACAGGCAGCCACACGTCACTCTGCTTGCTTTTAATAGTGGTAGTGCTACAAGCCCCGGGCAGTGCCTTCCTGCCCAGCCCGGGGCATTTTTGCCAGCTGAGCCTCACAACAGCCCTGTGAGGTAGGTCAGTGACAGCACGGCCCCGTGCCAGGGGCAGGGATGCCGGCAGGCACCAAGCGAGGAGCCTCGGCGCAGGCTCCGTTCCTCCCCCGTCCCCAAACGCCCACCCTGACAAACCCAGAGATGGCTGCTGCTCCCAGCGATCTCAGACCCACAGCACCCCAAAATCCCCTGGCCAGGGCCAAGGAGTTCCTCCCACCCTGCCCAGCACAGCCTCGGCAGCTCCTAACTGCTGCCACCGAGGCTTTTTCTGGGTTTGTGTTTAACTCAAATTAATTTCCACACACCGGTGCAAAATGTCCCAAAACAACTCCCAGAGCACAGCAACTGGACAGGGCAGAGAGGAGCGAAACGAGCAGCAGCGTCAGATCCAGTTCACACCTTTTCACCCAGAAACTGGCTGGAACGAGGACCGAGCAAGTGCTAAAGAAAAATTAGGGCACGCTCCAGGGAGGGAGCGTTCAGTGCTTGTCCCCATCAGGGCTGGTTTGCAGATCCCCGAGCCCGGGGCAAGCAGCAGAGGCTCAGGCCAAGAAGGAGAAATGCTTGTTAGAGCACGAGGGTGCTGGAGAGTGTAAGCAAGGAAGGGTCTTCAAAACAAAGGCGGCTGAGCAGCGGGTTAAACCAGCACCACGAGGACAAGGGAGGGGAGAGCAGAGCAGCGGGTGCCATTCAGGTTAAGGCTTTTCTGCACCCTTCATGTGACAAGGGATCAAAGAGGTGCAAAGTGCCCTCCCCGCAGCAGACAGCTCTTGCTTTCCTAGGGATCTCACCCAAAGCTCTGACAGGTCCGTGAGAACGCTGATTTTTGCTCCATTCAAAGAACACTCAGCAAGAGAAGGAAGACAGTAACAACCCAGGTGTGACCAAAAGAGGGGTGGGGACGCAAGGCACGAAGGAGTGTGAGGAAAACTCCTGCCCAGGTGAGGCAGGCAGCTTACCCCGAGCCAGGCAAAGCAGGGAGCCAGAGCCAGGTCCCTCCCTGCTCCCAGGAGACTGCCCCTGGGTGCCGGGAGGGAGGAGGGAAGGGAGCAACACCAAGGAGCAGCGCTGATCCACGCGGCTCAGAGCAGCGGTGGGAAGGCAGAGAAAACAAAGGGCTCCAGAGAAGGCCAAAGGAATTCATTTAATAGCGGCGTCCCACTTCGGGGGCTCGGGATCTTGTCACGTCTCTGCAGTGGGGCGCGGTTTAGATCTTGAAGTGGCAGCAGAAGGACAGGGCAGGAGCTCCAGCTAAATTCAAGCTTCCTGGGGGGAAGAGGAGCCAGCCCAAAGCCTCGATCCCTGGACAGTCCTTGCCTGCTGATGTATTTGCACGAGCTTAATTTAGTTCTGGCTGGAGCTGGGAGAAGTCCTGCTGTACAAAGGACTTGCCTGGCCAGGCCCAGGGCCAGAGCCGAGGTCTGCGCCGCAGAAGCAGCAAAGCTTTCTCTAAAGAAGAGGGACAGCAGCTGAGAAGGTGCTCGGAGAATCGCTGGGAGGCACCGCAGGCCGAGCTGCAGGTGGCTGTCCCGGCACAGCCCCATCACCGGGTGCTGCCCCGGCTCTGTGGGGACGCTCAGATCCGGGCAAGGTCCTACACAGCCTTGGCTCTGCCGTGGCACCACGCTGGGCTCAGCGTTTGCCCTGGAGGTGGGTGCGCTTCCTGGCTCGCACAGAGGGGTGGTGGGTGCTGGTGGGTGCTCCAGGCTTCCTCTGAGCCCACGGCTGCTGTGAGCTGTCAGAAGTCAGCTTCTCCAGCGGTGGGGACAGCCAGCCGCTCACACCAGGATGCTTCGCTCCACACAAACCCTGGGGACTCCGCCTGTCCCACGCCACACGTCAGCTGCCTCCTCTGTCCCGAGGTGTACGGTGACCCTGCTGCTGCTCCGCCGCAGCCTTCGCTGCTCTCCCCAAAGCCAGCCCTTCCCTCCCGCAGCCCAGCCCCTCACCACTGCTGCTAGGAGCCGCTCTCCTTCTCCAGGAGATGGGCTTCTCGACGTCTGCTGGGCCCGAGCGCCCCTCGCCCTCTTGGTGCTCTGGGGTAGGATCCACGCTCCTGCGCCCTGGACCTCTCCCACCTCCCGCAGTCCCAGGGCCGGTGGTGGCCCTGCCAGCCAGCAGCTGCTCGGCGGTCGCTGCAGCTGAACGCCAGGTTCTCCTTCTCCCTGCCCTGGGCCTCCGCGCCCTGCTCCGGGGTCCATCTCTCCGCATCACGCTGCTCCTCCTTCAAGTCCGCTGTCTCCGTTTCTGGTGAGGGGTCTTCGGGGCACAGCTCCTTTCTTTCGGCCAAGGCAGCAGCCCTGCTTCTGCTGTGATGCTTCGGAAACTCCTGGCTGTGCCTCCCGCCTGGTCTCCTCTCTGGTCTCCGACTGAAGCCCCTGGGTGCTCTGGAGCCGTGGAGCGGATGACAGGCTTCCTCGGCCGCCTCCTGTGAGCTGCTGCACGTCTGCCTGCCCGGGCCTTTGGGGCCTGGCCTCTCCCCTCTGTGCCTTTCCCTCCTGCTCTGCGGCTCCCTGGGCACCGCAGGCCTCTCGGGCTGCGCAGGCGCTGCCCCGGCCGGCCCTGGGGCCGAGGCTTGGCAGGGTGCCTGGGGCGCGTCCACGGCGCTCGCACTCACCAGCGGCTCGGAGGCAGCGGCTGCCTGGCCTGGATCAGCAGTAGCCGGAGGCTGAAAGAAAGAAGCCGAGAGTTCAGAAAGGGAGAGGACGGTCCCGAAGCAGGTGACAGTGCTTGGCCCTGCAGCCCGCAGGCCTCCTTGCCAGCACGGAGCTCAGCAGATCCCCGCCCTCGGTGCCCTACCGCCTGGAGGCTGATGAAGTAACGGTTCCTCTCCGCTTCGGGGTCAATGATGCCCCCTTTCTCTTGCTGCCTCTTGAAAATTAAGCGCAGTTCTTCTTGGTGCTGCAGCGTCTTGGCATCCGGCCTGTATGGCTCCTGAGAGGCAGAGAACAGCAGGGTTAAGGGTTCTCTCACCACCTAGCACGGGCAGTCAGCTGGCAGCACTACAAACAATTCCCCAAACCCTCCTTCGATCACGCAGCACCCCGGCGACCTGTCTGCTTGCAGCATTTGATTCGCCAGGCTTACAGAGCCCCGCACAATCCCTGGATGGAAGGGGAACGTGCTGCTGCAGGCCTGCTGTTCCCTGTAGCGACTGCCTTGGGACCTCCTGCTTCAGCCCGAGATGCAGAGCAGCTAAAATCAGGGAGCACAGAACTCACTGTGTGAGCTAGGATCACTTGTGTAACCCTGATTATATCCCAGTGGGTACAGGGACATATTTAAGGAAAGCTACAGTTACTCTCTTAGAGCAGGAAAAACACAGAGAGATTCCATGCAGGCACTCCCTGTCCCTTGACAGAATCGCCTCTCCCCCACCACATCTGCTTGCTCAGGGCAGCCAGGATGACAACACCACACATTCTTGCCTCTTCCTCACAAGATAGCCACGGGTCCTTTGCTTCCCTCTGACCCATCACCCTCAAAGCTGGATCCGCCAGGGCAAGCCCCCCTTCCCACGGCAGAGGGGCTGCAAAGATCCCCTCTGAGCAGCGCACGAGATGGAAATTGTGCTTTTGTGTGTTTTCCTAGAGTCATCAGCAGAGCAGATGAATCAGGTCCAGCCGATATTGTTCATTCATCTGTTAAAGCGTCCCAGTTGAAGCTACCCAGAGAGAGGGCACAGCTGGGCAGATCCATCTCTTACCAGCGGGTGCTGCGGGGGCGGCGCTGCCTTCAGGGCGCAGAGGTCGTAGACCAGGGTTTCCCGGCAGACAGGGCACTGCACGCCGACGTCCTGCAGGGAGGCAAGAGGTGACACCAACCCCAGCCCACACACTTCCAGAGGATTCCCCAGCCTGGAAGTGAAACAGGGCAGCCTGCTTCGGCTGACCACGAACGCTCTTCTGCCAGGGCAGGGAGGCCCGGGGTGCTCCAGCAACACGAAGAGGGCCGGATCTCACTGACGGCTACAGAAAGCGTCCCCCAGTACCTGTTTGGGAGAAGGTGCCAGGTGCTGCTCTCTCTCTTCCTGCTGCATAAGGATCTCCTCCTCCATGTGCTGGGCATATCGGGCCAGGCAGTGGGAGTGGAAGTAGTGGTAGCACTGGGTCTTTGTGAAGGCTTCCCTCTCCTGCGGAGGGGAAAGGGCAGCTTTGAAGGGTTTCTGAGCACAGCGTTGTGTAACCTTCCCAGCTGAGGCAGGTTTTCACTCCAGTGGCAGCACTGGCAGCAGGCAGCTAGTGTTATTGATGGTAGAGGCACATAACTTTTTTCCACTGGGCCTCATCTCTGCCTTCTCAGCTCTTACTAGGACACCAGCCCCTGTTCTGAGAGTAAGAAATACCCCTAGTATCAAGCTGCAAGGTTTTTGTGACCTATTTCCCCGCATGTATTGTTGCGGCAATCTTCTCATCTGACGTGCTCTCCTTCCTAGGCAGGCATCACCTCTCCTTCCATTCTGGGACAAAACAAGCTCCCCTGAACCCACAGACCTCTGCACCCACACGAATGTATCACAGTCTCTCCTGACCACCTGTGTGCTGAACTCCAGGTGGGGTTTGACCACCACAGACAAACCGAGATGCCCCAGCAACTATCTCCGGCTCCCCCTCCTCCTGTCTCTCTTCTCAGCCAGCTGGCAGGGCTGGGACCCGTGTTCCTACCTGGAATCCATAGAGGCAAATCACGCACTGGCCGTGAGGAATGTTGTTGTCAGTGAGAATCTCCTTCCCCTTCTGTCAAAGCAGAAAAGCAAGCACGTTGCTCGCTTGCCCCTGCACAGGCTCCAGGCTTTCCCACCTCACGGGGTGTCGGAGAAGGGTGTCCGTGTCTGGCCACCCCCCTTCACCCCAGCTCTCACCTCAATCAGCTCATACAGCACCTCTGTCCCCAGCCTGGCTTCAGCAACGTTTCTGAGGGTCTGCAAAATCCTACAGCAAAGCAGCAGAAATACTTAACGCGGTCTGGGCACCCCTTTGCACTCTTTCACGTACCTACTGCCCCGTGATAAACAAAAAGTGCGCTGGCCTTCAGTGCTTGCCTGCGGTGCGGGATGAGCACCTGTGTAAGCACACATGGCTGGGCTTTCCCAGCTCGCCACGAGCCAGTGCTCAGGAAGCTGTTGTCTTGAGAGGACTCACACGAGCGGCTTGCAAACTGTCCCAGGTCTGTCCCAAACCGCCCGGGCTTGAGCTCACCCAGCGCCCTTCAGCTTTCGGTGAAGGCCCAGGAGACTTGGGTTACGTTGCAGGCGGGCCAGAGGGGAAGAACCCAGTCCTCAGTGTCAAACCGAGCGGCTCGTGCGGGATTTAACACGTTTAAGGTGTTTTTGGGACCCCCCCCCCACGTGCTCACGAGCCAAGGGGCCGCAGAGGGATTTGGGAGCGGGCTTTCCCATCTCTAAACCCCCACCAGCCCCCTGCTCTCCCCTCCCACCGCTCACTTCTGGATTTGCTCATCCGACAGCCCCCGCGGGTTCCTGATGGCGATGTCCGGGGCCGCGTTGGGATACTAGAAAAGAAAGCAACAAACAAACAAAAAAAAACAACCAAAACCGAGAGAAGTGGGGCAAGGTGGTGGGGGGGGGGGGGGGTGAGGGGGTGCCCGTCCCTGCCAGGAGCCTACCTGGGGGGGCACGGCCAGCAGCAGGGTGCAGCGGACGAACTGCGAGTCCTGGTCCTGCGCCGTGGCGGGGTGCAGGGTGATGCTCACCTCCCAGGGCTCCGACCTGCGGGCAGCACGGCGTGAGGGCCGGCCGGGGACCGGGAACCGGCCCGGGGGGGGCGGCCCGGGGCTGGTATGGGGGGGGGGGGGGGGAGCCCGGTACGAACCTGCCGCGGCCCCGCCGCACCCGCAGCTCCTCCAGGTAGATGGACTCCAGCACCTCCACCTCGGCCGGCAGCGCCCTGTGAGGGGGGACCGGCAGCTCAGGGGGGGGCTCCGAGGGGACGGGGATGGGGGGATTAGGAGGGGGAGAAGCGGGGGGGGCGCCGTTACCACTCCGCCGCCTCCGCCTCCTCGCCGGCCGCCGCCATCTTGTGGGCGGCCCGGAACGGGAAGCGCCCGGTTGCTGGGTGACGGCGCCGGGCCTGATCCCGCTGCCGGTGCCGGTGGCGGTGCCGCCCCCCCGCCATGGAGGGGTACCGCGTCCTGGAGGCGGTCGGGGAAGGCTCCTTCGGGAGGGTGTACAAGGGGCGGCGGCGGCACAGCGCCCGGGTGAGCGGCCGCGGGCCGCCGGCCCCAAGGCGGCCGGTGCGGTGTGACGGCGCCGGGTGGAGGGGGGGGATGGCTCCCCCGGCACTGCCTGCGGCCCGGGGTGCCGCACCCCGAGCTGGTACCCCCCGGTCGGGCTGCCCCCGGCGCTGCCACGCGTGCCTGGTCCTGTCTCCGCTCCCTGGTTGCGTTCCTTCGTGTCAAACATCCAAGCACCCCGAGCACCATTAACGGCCTTGGGGCCCTTCAGGGGGTGCAGCGCGCACACACGTCGTGTTTCCGTGTGCTCGGCTGCGAAATGCTTGGGTCCAGCTCGGGTTAAGCGCGGCGGGGCGCTGCGCTGAGCCCGGCTCTGCCCGCTTCCCAAGGTGGTGGCCCTCAAGTTCATCCCCAAGGTGGGGCGCTCCGAGAAGGAGCTGAAGAACCTGCAGCGGGAGATCGAGATCATGAGAGGCCTTCGGCACCCCAACATCGTCCAGATGCTCGACAGCTTCGAGACCGACAAAGAGGTGACGGAGCCTGCTCCGGGCGAATGTTTTTGCTTGACCGGGGCACGGGGTAGGGGCTGTCGCCTGCTGCCGGTTATGTCTCGGGAGGTGCTGATGGCGGCCTCCCAGGGCCCTAACAGCATTTCTAGCCAGCCTGGCTTGTTCTGTCCCCAGCCGTTACCCCACTCTTGTTGATCGCTGCAGTCCTGCCACCAGCCTGTTTTGCTCCCTCAGCTGGTCACACTGGGGTCCCCTGCCCTCAGGGCACTCCCGCCCTCCCCAGGGACACGCAGGGACGTTAGGCGAGGATTGTCTGAGCAGAGACTGGGACCCCGGTCCTGGCACGCCCGCTGGGTGGGAGCCAGCACCCGGCTGGCTGGGTCCAAGACGAGGAGAGCCACAAGGGCTCGGTGGGGATGTGCCTGGGCGGGTGCCCCCCGATGCCTCCACGCTGCTCTTCTCCCCAGGTGGTGGTGGTGACTGACTACGCAGAGGGGGAGCTCTTCCAGATCCTGGAGGACGACGGCAGTTTGCCCGAGGACCAGGTGACTGGCGAGGCGGTGGCCACGCTGGCTTTGCCACAGGACGGAGGGAATGGGAGTTGTCTGTCAGCGGGCAGAGGGCAGGAGGCGCCTCCGAGGCTTTGTCTGGCAGAGCTTCTGAAGGGATGAAAAGAGGGCCAGGTCGCAGTGGGCGACAGCAGGTTTCCCTCTGCAAGGGCCACGACACAAGGCTGCTGCCTCAGCTGTTGGCACGCTTCTGTGTCAGCAAAGCTGGCCCAAAGTTGGGGCTGGTCCCAGACGGGGCAAGGGCAGAAGTGGGGTTTTGGGGAGCCAGGCAGAAGGGAGCCCGTGGCTGCGCTGGCTGGTGGCACCACGGGTTACACGATGAGGTTCCCGTGTCTCTGTAGGTTCAGACCATAGCTGCCCAGCTGGTCTCTGCTCTCTACTACCTGCACTCCCACCGCATCCTGCACCGCGACATGAAACCCCAGAACATCCTGCTGGGCAAAGACGGCGTCATCAAGCTCTGCGACTTCGGGTGGGTGCTGGCGGCAAGCTGAGGGGGGCACGTGGGCTTGTGGCAGCCAAAGGGTGTCCTGGGTGCTGTGGGAGAGAAGGGTGTGTGTGGAAGGGGATTTGGATTCTGTGTGTACCCAGGGGTTAGCAGGGATGGGGAATTTTGGACTCCAGAGGGGAGAGGAGTGTTGGTGTGCTCATAGGAGTCTCCTTGGGAGTGGCAGAGCGTGCTCCAGCCTGAAATAGCCACCTGTATTTTGCTCTGAGCAGGTTTGCCCGTGCCATGAGTATCCACACCATGGTGCTGACCTCCATCAAGGGCACCCCGCTGTACATGTCCCCTGAGCTGGTGGAGGAGAAGCCGTATGACCACACGGCGGACCTCTGGTCTGTGGGCTGCATCCTGTACGAGCTGTTCGTGGGCACCCCTCCCTTCTACACCAGCAGCATCTTCCAGCTCGTCAGCCTCATTGTCAAGGACCCTGTCAAATGGCCCAAGGCCATAAGCCCAGTCTTCAAGGTAAGGGGACAGAAGGGACAAAGCCCTGTCCGTGGGGTGAGACCCTCTGACGCGATAGAGCTTGGCCTCTTGGGATGGGGGCTCTTATCACTGCTGCCCCTTGCTAAGTTGGGAAACTGAGGCAGGCAGCAGAGCAGTGGTTTAGTGGGCTGGGAAGGGAAAGCGCCTTCCCACTGCCCACCTACCCTCAACACCAGACCCGCTCTTTCTCAGAGCTGTTCAGAGAACCCAGGAGCCCTGGGCTCCCTCTCTGAGGCTGGCGGGGGCACTGTGTCCATTAGTGGATGTGCGCTGGGTGCTGAGCACGTCTGACCCTGGCGCTGTGCTGTCTGTAGAGCTTCCTGCAGGGGCTGCTGATGAAGGACCCCCGCCAGCGCCTGTCGTGGCCAGAGCTGCTCTCCCACCCCTTCATTGCTGGCCGGGTTACTGGTGAGTACCAAGCTTTTTTCCAACTTGGGACACGTCCTTTTCCTCTGACTACCGCCTGTAGACTGGGACCACCACCCTACCCTAATTTCTTGTACTTCTCTGGTCTTTCCCTCCTTCCTCTCAATTTCTTCCAGTCACCAACCCCTAGCTCCTGCCCCGGGGGTTGCTCTGAGTCCCCCGGGATTCCCCTGGGATCATGGAGCTGCTCACCCTCCCAGTGTCCCAGGGGAGATCTGCTGATGAAGATCTGCCTTCACCTTCGCAGTGATTGACGACACAGAAGAGCATGGGATCTCAAACCCCTTCACCACCAAGCTGTCTCCAGAGCTGCAGGCCCTGAAGGAGCAGCAAGCTCATTCCCTGGCTCCCAGGAGCGGCCAGTCCAGGATCCTGAGGAAGGCCCGGCAGAAGATGGCTGAGGAGGCACAGAAAAAGGTAAAGTGTGGGGTTCCCTGGACTGTGCCCCACTGTTGTGGCAAAGGAAAGGCACTGAAATGGGACCTGGTGGGAAAGACAGAAGGTACAAGGTCAGGATGGGGGTATTTATTGGCCGTATACAAGGCAGGATGTGGGATCCTTGGTGTGGGGGGGTGTCGGGGGCTCATCTGGCTGTCCGAATAACCCTGCCCTGACCAAACGTTTCTGCCATCAACCAGGGGCAGCTAAAGGCAAATACTGCGTGTACGAAGGATTCTGGCAAAGGACACACTGAGCACAAACCCAGAGCAGCTCCTGGGAAGGCAGCGCTAGGGGAGGGGGAGCCACCAGCTGCCTCCAAAGAGAAGAACTCCGGTGTCCTGCAAGGAACGAGCAGCGTGGCACAGTGGCAGCTGGAGGAGCCTCCTCCCAACCCATGGTAAGGCAGGGCTGGGGCTGCGAGAGGAGGGAGAGGGGAAAGCTCACTTACCGGGTCGTTTCCTTTGCCAGGGAGCACAGCATCACTCAAGATTACGAGCGGGAGTTTCGCGGAGCAGGAGTCCCTCTGCACTCTGGTGCTGGCAGGGCAGAGCCCCACGGCAGGCGCAGCATTGAGGCCGTGGACCTGGAGAGCGAGGTGAGGCGGTGCCCTGCAGTAAGGACAGCAGGGCCCGCTGCCTGCGGGCTGGTACAGAGACTCTGGAGCAGGCGGGGTCTGGCTCTAGCCTTCTCTCCTCCGTGGTCAGGAGCCGGAGAGCGATGAGGAGTGGCAACGCCTGATCGAGGCCACAGAGCCCTCGGCCATGCAGCTGAGCACGCCACTGAGGCTCGTGAGGGACCCAGCCTTCCGGCACCGCGTCCAGGCCCGCCTTGCAGACTCTGCTCAGCAGGTGAGGGATGGCTGGCCCAGCCAGCTAAGGCTGGGGACGTGGAGGCCTTCTTCTTTTCTGCGGTTGGGTCAGGAGCACTAGGAGAGCCCCCACTGTCCAATAAATAGTCCCACTGCTTCCTCAGGAACCAGGGCTGCCTCAAACACTTAGCCTGTCGTCTGCTCCCCTGCCTTAGAGGGTGATGGAGGGGCCGTGACTGCTGCTGATCGCGAGCCTTTTTGGCTTTCTGTGCTCAGGTGCTAGAAGGGATGCTAGAGGGAGCCTCCCACCTCCGCCCTGTGCTCCGTGTTGTGGGCAACCTCCTGGCTACCCGCTGCGACTCTGAGCTGCTGGAGCAGTTCTGCCTGGAGCTGAACGTGCCGCTGTCCCTGTTGCATCTGACCAAGCAGATCCTGGAAAGTGGACGCACAAAGCAGGTGGGTCTACGGCCCCAGACGGACTGAAGCTCCCTCAGTCCTGCAGCGTGCCTGTGCTAGGGGATGCTGGGGAGGTCCTTGTGGCCTACGGGGGCTGGCTTACAGGGACAGTGCTTCTTCCTGGCCCCCGTGAGAAGGGAGAGGTCCTGGCTAGGAAGGGCGCCTCTGCAGTGGTGTTGGAATGGCCAGCAGACGTTTGCCGCTTGCTGTTTCTTTCTGTTCTCCTGCAGCAGCCCTGGTGTATCGCGGTGCTGACGGACCTCGTCACGGTGACCACAGTTTATTTCAGCAGTGAGTGCAGCCTGGAGGAGAGTGGGCAGAAGGACAGGTAAGGACAACGCGGTGTTCTCCGAGGTCTCTCGTGGTCACTGTGGGGACCCAGCAGCAGGCAGGGCAGAGGAACTGTCCTGTGAGGAAGCATCACTGTGCTCTCAGAGCAGTGCTTTCCTTGAGTGGGGCAAGTACGGGGGAAGGCAAAGCTGATGAGTCCAGTTGTGCTGCCTGCTGGCACGAGCTCACAGTGCCACTGTGCACTGCCTGCTCCGTTAGCCAGGGCTGCAGGGGCATGGCCAGATCTTGTCCTTACAGTCAGTGACCATCTTTCTCTGCTCTCCTTTGCCCTTGCTGCCTCTCCAAGCCTGCAGGCCTTCCAGGAGAGTGCCAAGCACTTCCTAGCCCTGCTGCTGGATCTGCTGGCTGAGCCAGCTGACAGCGAGATGAGACTCTGCCAGCAAAGCCTCCTGGTAAGGGTGCCTCTGTCTTCCTTCTCTCCGCCTTCTCCTCCCCTCACAGAAGCTCTGGGGCTGGGTGTGCATCTTAGGGGGAGAGCAGGCTGAGGAGCCTGCTCCCACGTAAGTGGTCTGATGCATCCTAGTCACGGCAAGCTGTCTGACCCCACTGTTTTTGTTAGTTTTGTTGGTTTTGTTTGTTTGTTTGTTTTGTGGGGATCTCAGAAAGGAGTTCTCTGAGGGGGGCGCCTTCCCTGGCTGCGCCTCCATGTGCACCCCTCCCGCAGCCAGCCTGTGGCTGCCACGCAGCAGCAGTGGGACTGAAGTGGCTGGAGGGGACGTTGGTCCCTGAATTTGGGTCCTTCCCCCACCTCTGCTGCCCCCGCTTAGCTTCCTCCACGGTTGCTTGTCTCCCTCCTCTCCCTCCCCATCTGCTGTGGTGGCAATCCCTGTGCCTCCCCCAGTGCTTCACCCTGCTCTGTGAGAGCCTGGATGCGGCATGCCCCTCTGCCTCTGCTCCTTTCTACGCCAGCCTGCGAGAGGAGCATCAGCCCCTGCTGGACAGACTTCTCCAGGGATCCACCTCAGAGCAGCACTCTTTGCAAGGTAGCACTGGTGGCAGCTCACCGTCTCCTCCTGGGGCTTCCTAGGGTTTCCCTTCTCCCTCCAGCCCTTTAGTTCCCTCAGAGCACTGACTGCCACTCCAGTACCGTTCCCAGGAGCAAGTGGCTGCCCAAATTGCTCAACCCCCTGCTACCCAGGGCTCTCCTGTTCTCTCCCTCAGTCCCAGATCTCACCTTTCTCATCGCCCAAGCCTGACTTTTCCTCTCTTGGCCTCCAGCCCCATCCAACTGCCCCTCGGCATCCCTCACCCAGGCTCTGTCCCTGTGCAGGTGCAGCGATGGAGGCCAAGTCAGCCCATGCCCAGAGCCAACGTGTGGCAGACCTTTATACAGCCGCGTTGGCTGCTGCCTGCAGCATCCCCCTGGCGAGGAACAGCTGTCGGGAAGCCAAGAAGCAGGTCGGGCCAGCTCTCTTTGCAGGGCACGGACGTATGGTCTCCCTGGAGGCAGCAGCCTTTTGCAGGAGAATCTCTTTTTCAGCAGTGAAGTGCAGGGCCGGGGTCCTCCAGGTTTGCTGTCCAAGATTTGCAGTCCAAGAGCCGAGCTTCAGGAGTTTAAGGACTCCTGAGTCTGTTAAAAGGCTCGCGCTTTGGGTCTGACTGGGGAAACGGGCTGAATAAATAGGCAATGCAGAGGAGACACGAAGAACTCTTAAACGTCTGTGATATGAACTGTAGGAAATCTGAAGGAGAATGAACTTGACAAAGAGGGAGAACAAGAATATAGATTTCCATTTGATCATTACACTGAACTCTGAGTCACTTTGGGGAAAGCAGAGGAGGAATCTTACCTTGCTCATTGCAGCCCAGGGGCTGTGCGCCAAAGCCATGCTGGTTCGTGGCAGATGAGCGCCCCTGCGTGAAAGCAGGCACCGCCATGAAAGCGGATGCCTCCTTTTGTTAATCTGTTGCTAGTATGAAACTTGTTAGGTCTGTGCAATGCTTTGTGTGCCCGGGGTGCCTAACAGGCTGGTTTCTGCAGGTTGCTCAAAGGGTAGCTGAAAAGCTTATGGATGGAGAGAACCAACAGCTTGGGAGACTGCTGGGAAGGCTTCAGCACCCAGGCTGCTCCTTGAACGCCCTCAAGGTAAGAGCTCTGTCCGTTTTTCTGTCTGTCCGTGGAGGTGCTTGGCGTGCATCTCTCCCCTCTGCCTCGCAGATCCTCTACGCCGCCTGCCATGCCAGCCCGAGCCTGTGCCAGCACCTGGGGAGGAGCCAGCAAGCGTGGGGTTCCCTCGTGCAGCTCTCAAAGGGCGAGGTAGGACTGCCTGCAGCCTCCGTGCTGGGGGAGGAGTGCAGGCAACCAGCACCTGTTCCTCCGGGCGCTGCTTGGACCAGGCTGGAGGGCGCGTGGAGAAAAGAGCTTGGGGGAGCTCGCTTTGGAGAGAGTGGGTGCCATCTTCCTCCCGGGGCCCAGGAACATCCCCTCCTCCCCTCCTAGCCCCGCTGTTCCCCTGTGACTCCCGCTCCCTTGGCAGGTCCCCATGGCGGAGGTCGCCCAGGGGGTGGCCCGTGAGGCATCCCTGTACCTGCTGGCCCTGCTCACCCTGCAGCCCCAGGCCTCCCCTCCCAGGTAAGCACCCGCTTTCACCCGTGGGCGGGGTAAAGACGTTTCCTGCCCCAAACAAGCCTATCCTGCCCAAAGCTGGGCTTCTCTTCCTGCTGACCCCTCAGATCCTGACACCCAGCGGGCAGCTGGGCAGTGCGCGCGGGCGCTGGGGACGCGGTAGGGACCCAGCACGGCCGAGGAAGCTCTGCGATGCACGGCTCACTCTCCTCCTGCAAGGTGGCTGCTTCCCAGCCCTGGGGGTGTTCGGATGCCGCTGCTCCGGAGCGTGTAGAGCCCTGAGAACATAGTGCCGTGAGGAGGGCTCGGCTGCCAGTGTCTTTCCCCTGGTCCCTGTGTTTCAGGCTCGAGGAGGTGGTTTCCCTGGCCGCGGATCTCCTCACCCAGTCTCCTGTCGTCTCCCGCGTGGTAAGTCTGTGCTGCCAGAGGCACCGTGGGGAGGCCGGCAGAGCCCCACATCCCGTTCGGGTCCTGCTGTTGGTCACCCGGCGTGGGGTGGGGCAGGTGCACTCTGGCTGTCCTCGCCCTGGGCCGAGGGGTGAAGAGCGGATAGGAGGGTCCCAGAGGTGCCGATCCCTGCCTGCTCCTACAGGGTGCTGCAGCATTCCTCCTGACACAGCTCAGTCAGCACGGGGTGGACGCGGTGCTTAGGGGTGAAGAGGTCCTACCAGCGGTGACAAACGCCCTGACGGCGCCAGCTGAGGTATGGGATGGGGACAGAGGAGCAGAGGGGGCCATGCTCTTACCCCAGTACGGGCGAAGACGGGGTCAGAAGGGTGTGGGTCTGGTGCTGCTGCCCTCAGAGCCAGCACCCAGCTCCAGCCCGTCCCACGCTCTCTCTTACAGCTGCAGCTCCCCCCGCCAATGGGTGCCGGTCTCTACGATGGGCTCATTTTCCTCCTGCTGAAGCTGCTCGCCCAGGTACCAGCCTGCCCTTTTCCCTTTGCCTGGTCCCCTGCTGGCGCCGTGTCCGTCCTCAGGACCGTGGGGCTGGCAGGGGCACGGACCAGAATCCTGGGGAGCAGCCCCTCGACGCCCACCCCCCCACCCGTAGGAGGATACGGCTGTGGAGCAGGGCTTCGCTGCCTCAGAGCTGTGGAGCGCGGTGTGGCACGGTGTGGCTGCGGTGCTTCGCGTGGGCAGCGACGGGGCAGCGCTGGAGGGAGACGCCCCGGGGGCAGAGCGCCCCGCGGCAGAGCCAGACTGGAACCTCCTGTCCCCTCAAGGTAGGAGCTGTGGGGTGAGCGGGGCATCTGCCGGGGACCCTGCTCCACGTTCTGCCCTCAAGCTTGCCCGTGTGTCTCTGTCCCCATCAGCACCTGATCCCTGGGGCCTGAGGGGTTCAGGGGCTTTTCTTGAGGATCGCTGTCTGTGCCACGGAGTGAGGGTTGTCTGCAGCACAAGCAGACAGAAGGGAGGAGGTTTTTCAACCTTCGTGTCGACTCTGTTGCACCGTTTCCCCTGCAGGCACGCTGCTCTTCCTCAGCCTGGCCCTCGTCGTCTTCGCTCGCGAGTCCCACCGGTGCCTGCCTGAGCTTACCCAGTCCCACGGCGTCCTCATGGTGACGCTGAGGAGGCTGCTGTCCCCTGGCTTCCTGGCATGCCTGGCACAGACGTGAGTTGGGAGGGCTGAAGAGGGCTGAGAAATTCCTGACCTGGCACTTGCAGGGCACAGTTCCCCGGCAGAGCCTCTCCTCAGTGCCTGGGAATGCTCTGTGCCTCCGATTTTTTTTTTTCTCTCGTTGCCTCTGTATTGAGCCCAGTCTCTCTCAAAAATTCAGGCAAGCAGGAGAGGATGGGGACACGGAACTCGTCCCAGCCGTGGTGATCCAGGCCTGCCAGCTCCTCTGTTTCCCTTTCGCCCTGGATGTGGACGGAGACACCTTAGCCTTGGTCGTGGCAGCAGTGAGAGACTCCCAGCTCCCCGCCCAGCTGCTGCAGGTACCCTCCTGGCCCCGCGGCTCTCTCCATGCCCTGCAGACACCTCCCTGCACCGCAGCCCCACCGTCTCACTCCTCCTGGTGCTGCCGATCCCTGCCCACGCAGGGCAGCCCTCGGGTGCCTCGCAGCCCCCAGAGCAGCCTGGCTGGCCGCCGAGCTCCGCGCCGACCCGCGGGCAGACCTCAGCTGCTCTCTGGCCCACGTGCGAGGACGAGGCACTCAGTGCTGCCATGTCTCCTTTCTCCTCAGGTCTGCTGTCACCATCTGCCGCTCTCAGACGCTGAGCTCCCCGTCAGCCTCTTGTGCCAGCTCGTTGTGTCCGACGAGCAGGTCATAGCTCAAGTGGTACGGGAGGCTGCTGCCTCGGAGCGCATCCTTGCCTTCTTGACTGCCATCCTGTTCTCAGACAGCCTCCCGCTCGTAACCGACCTCCTGTCTCTCTTGACTCACGTGGCCCGGGTCTCCCCAGAGCACCTGCCCTTTCTCCAGAGGATCCTGGGGGGCTCGGACACGTCTCACCAGCTGCTCACCCGCTTGCTTGCCCACCGGGAGCACCCCGTACGGGCCAAAACCTGCAACCTGCTGGGCAACCTGCTCCGACACAGCCACGGCTTTCCTCAGGCGCTGCAGAGCCAGCCCGGCTTGCTGGAGGGCCTGCTGGCGTGCCTGGCAGACCGCGACGAGAACGTGCGCAGGGCGGCCAGCTTCGCGGTGGGCAACGCCGCGTACCACCCGTCCTCCCCGGCCCGCACCCTGCGTGGGGCCGTGCCCGGGCTGACGCGGCTGCTGCGCGACCCGCATGCCAAGACGCGCCGCAACGCCGCCTCGGCCCTGGGCAACCTGTGCCGGCGCTCGGCGGAGCTGGGCGACCTGCTGGCGGAGAGCGAGGCCCCCCGCGTCCTGCTGGAGGTGGCCTGCCGGGACCCCCAGGCCGGCGTGCGGGAGGGAGCCCTGGTGGCGCTGCGGGCTGCCAGCCGGCACCCGGGGGTACGGCAGGTACCTGCTCGCCCCGCCGCCTGCCCTTCCGCGGGACCGCTGGTGGCACCAGGGGGGGACGGGGGGGACGCTGCCGGGCCGGCCGGTGACTCGTGTGCCTCTGTGCCCCGCAGGTGCTGCTGTCTCTGGGGGCCGGCGAGAAGCTGGCCGCGCTGGCCAGCGGCGACCTGCGGCCCGCGGCCGGTGGCGGCCCCCGTCCTTCTTCTGCCCAGCACTGCCAGGAGCTCGTCCGCCTCCTCGCGCCCCTGCACAGCACCTGAGGACGCGGCGGCACCCCGGGGGTCACCGGCAGGAGGGCCGTGGCCTGCGGCACCCCGACGGCAGCGGCGGGACGGCGGCGGGAACGCTTCTTCCTCCAGCCCTGACCCTCGGCGAAACCTCGCCCGCCCCGAGGGGGCCCTGCCCGGCTCCCTGGCCGTCCCCAGACCCCTCACCGGGGCGCAGCGCTCGGGGGACGCACCGTGCCACGGTGCCACGGCTGGCGGTGTGCCGCCCGCCACGGGACCATTGTCCTCGATGGGATGGTGCCAGCGTGGCGCTGCGTGGCGGCCTCGCACCCGGGGCTCTCCGCACCCCGTGTGACCGGGGGGGGCTCCTCCCGCGTGCGGCTTTTTTTTTATTTTAGGGAAAAAAGCGCCTGTAACACCCCCTCCCCCCCGCCCCCCCCAAACACCTCTCCCACCGCAGGGCCCTGCTGCCCCCCTCCGGCCCTCCCCGCCGCCAGGGGGCGCTGCGGAGAGGCGGGGAAGGGGGCGGGGGCGGAGCCGCCGCGCGGGGCATGCCGGGAGTTGTAGTCCGCCGGCTTTGCCTCCCGCCGCGGCCTACCGGGAGGCGCAGTCACGTGGCGGCGCGGTACCGCCCCGGGTCGCCATGGTAACGGCGGGCGGTTGGGCGGCGGCGCGGCCCGGCCCGGGGGGGTGAGTACCGGGGGGGGGGGAGGGCGAGACCCCCGGGGGGGGAGGGCCCCGCTGCAGCCCCCCCCCGTAGCAACCGGGCTCCGGTTCCACCGGGAGCGGCCCCATCCCGGCCTCCTCCCCCGGTCCGGGGCTGGGGGCGCCCGCCGGGCCTCCCCCTGCGGCCCCCGGGCCTTACCGGCGGGGCCCGGCCGCCCTGCGGCCCGCTGGGCCTGGGGAGCAGCGGGGCCGGGCGCCGGGGGCTCGGTGGGGCCGGTGCCCCGGGGAAAGCGGCCCCGGGGCGGGCTGGGGCAGAGCCGGGCCGCTCCCCTCCTCCCGCGGGGGCCCTGCCCGTGCGGCACGGGGGCGGCGGGGCTGGCTCCCGGGGGGCCGGCCCGGGCGCTTCGGGAGCAAAAGTAGCGGTGAACGGCCCCGGGGCGGCTTTATGGGAGGGGGTTTGCCTTGATTTATTTTTCTTTTTAGCAGCCGCGGCCCGCAGGTCGCTCCCCTGCGGTAGCCCCGGGAGTTTCGCCGTAGGTGAGTGTGGCGCACGGTGAGGCTGCCCCAGCCGCTCCCCGGGGGTGCCCGGGGCCCTTCCCAGCGCGGCGGGGGGAGCCAAACGCTGCGGGGACACGTAACGCACCCCGGGGTGCTGCCCGTGGGGAGCGCCCGCCCGGAGACGTCGCGTCCCCGGCACCGCCGTGCCGCTCCGGGGCTTTGGCTGCCACGCCAGCCTGGCCGGGCGCCGTGCCTGGCGTTGCCTGGGCTCCTCCGGTGCGGCAAGTCCGGGATTAGTTGGCGGCTTCTTCCCAACTCGAACCTCGGCTGCTCCCCGCGCTTCCGACACGGGCTGCTCCGCTCCTGAGGCCGCTCAGAGATGGGGCGAGTTTGCCGCAACGCGTGCGCGTCTCGGAAGGTGGCTTTTTGACCAGGAATGTCCTTCGTTGTGTACTGAAGGGTTGACCTGGAAGCTTTTTTTTCCAGTTCCAGGTATGTTTCGGAGAAAAAGTATCGAGAAAAGAGGTTGGATAAAGAATTGGAGTGTTTTAAACTAATTGCGCAGTTCTTGTTTCCTTGTTCTGCGTTGATGTTTTATACCTACACCGCTCACCGCGAGTTTTCCACCTTCATTTTGTTTCTGTGCCCGAGACTGAGAGCGTGGACAGGCTGTCTACAACCAGACCGATCTGTGCTGACCGCCCGCCAGTTCCTGCTCTGTTGGCCGAAATCCCCAGGTCTGGCTGCGTAACTCCCCAAATGCGAAGCTGGATGACGAATGCTCTCCCTGTGCCTTGCTCTGCGGGGATCTGCAGCAAGGTGCTTTGGTGGTCTTCTTTGAAACAGGCAGAGCTGTAAAATGCCCCATGCTTTCACTGCTTATTTTTAACCCAGAGTCATTTCCCTACTCAAGCAAGTGGCGTGGTGTAGTTGAGAGGACGAGAAAGCGCGATTCAGGGCAGTCAGCCCAAGGCAGGCGCCGGGTCAGGTCAGCCCTTTTATTTCGGCCGTCCCTCCGGGACGAAGCTGCGGCTTTTCTGCCTCATCACGCTGGGGCCCCTGACCGCAGCTGGCACTGCGCGCCGGCGTCCTGAGGGCGGTGAGAAACGCGCGGGGTCCCCCGGGACTCCAGCACCTGAGAGCCTTCGTCACTCAGCCGCGGGGAGCAGCCGCTCACTCGCGTCCTGCGGTGGGGCCATGGCCGGGTCCCAGCTGCCCACGTGTAATTAAAGGACGGCTTTGGGAAGCGATGCGCTTCTCACGGCTTTTCTGTCCGGCGTCGAGTTCAAAGCCCTGGCCCCAGCATAAACGCCAGGCACGGAGGAATCCCCGGGTGCAGGGGGAATTTGCTGATGCACCCTCGTGGTTTCTCACTGATCTTTTTTTTTTCTGACCCGAGGGGCCAAACGCAAACTTGACGCTTCACAGTCCGTGCAGACTAGGGGAGAGGCTGCTCGTCATCGTCCCGTGCCTCTGGTTTTGCGCCCAGAGCGTGTTTCTTCGGGACACTCGTTGGCCCCCGTCCCGCGGGCGTCCCCGTGGTGACCGAGCTGTTGTCGTGCCGCCTCGTCCCCGCCGCCCGGTCTTCGTGGGTCCTCTGCTCCTCCGCTGGAGCTGGCGGCTGGCCTCGTGCTGCTTTGTCTCGGGCGTCGCTGTGTGACCCGTGCTGGGACCGAGGCTGCCCGTCTCCTGGAGCTGAGGGTGGTTTCCGTGCTGTAGGAGTTTGCGTCTCGTTACCGGGCGCGCGAGTGGCTTAGGCACGCTCAGTAAATTGGTTTTGGATTAATGCGTTTGGCTTTGTTGAAAGCTTTTCGATTTTTTGAAGGTGGAGTAGGTCCTTCTTTAGAAACTGTTGGTTTTAAAGCCCGTTTGTGTGGCGTTGATGTGAACTCTCTTGTTCAAGCATTAATCAGAAGCCCCAGAGCTTCAAGGGAGGGACGTGGCGTGAACTCAGATCTTCTTTAGAAACAGGTCTCACCTTTTCTAATTGCAAAGATCAGGCTGAAACGCTGCGCTGCAATGGCGTAAAAAATGATAGCAAATCACAGTTGTCTGACTTTTTTTTTTTTCCTTTCCCCTCCCGCGACTTGTGGATGCGCGAGGCTGACAGCGCATTATCAGGTCAGCTCGCAGCTCATACATTTGCAAGCTCTCGTTATTTTAAGCGTGTCACCGCAGCCGGGTTTTAAAATAACCTCCCCGCTTAGACTCACGTGACGGGGGCTCGGTTCGCGCGCCCAGGCTCTCGCAGTCCCGTCGTTTCGGGTTGTGCAGCGGCGGGGTCGGGCCGGGAGAAGCTCCCTCCTGCCCCCCGCGCTCGGTGCAGCGGCGAGCCCTGCGAGGTGACGTTGGTCAGGGCAGTGGCAACGCTCCGGCTGACGTCCCGGAGCCTGCGGGCAGGCTGCGCAATAATGGAAGGTGCTCGCTAAATACTTGCGAGCAGGCGCGGCCGGGCGCCGGCCAGCAGCGACAGCCTCGGCCTCCGTGTTTAGTGTGTGTCAGTCAGCCCAAGCCAGAATCCGTTAATTACTAGTAACGACGTTTGGGTTTGACTTCCAGCCCTGCCAATTCGCCCTGGGAGCTGGAGCCGGGCTTTTCCCAGCTCGTGTTTCTACAATAAAATCTCTGAGCGTCGTCTGAGGGCTGTTGCCCTAGGGCTGGGTTGGCAGGAGCAGTGCCTGCACCGAGCCGTGACCTTCCTCCCGGCCGGGCCCCTGACGGAGGCGCGGGTGAGCTAAACAGGAGGAGAAACCTCGCTGACCTGCGTCCCACGGGGATCTACCCGGCACGTGAGGGTGCCCGCCTCTCCGCTGCTTCTCCTGGGTGCTCAGCAGGTGCTTCGAGGCGTCCTTTCGGCCAGCCCCTGGCTCGTCACGCAGTCCCTGGGGACGCAGGCGGGTGGTGAGAGGCATCCTTCGGAGGCAGGGGCGCGGGAGGTGAAGGGCACCTCGTGCCGTGCTGCCTCCTGTCCCCGGCTGGCAGGGCGCGGAGCCGTGCCGCAGGCAGCTCGGGGCTTGGCAGCTCCTCCTCGCGCTGCCTCCCCCGGGGTTTTGCCGCCAAGTGGGTAACGGAGCTGGGAGCTCGCCTGGCTTAACTGCGCGCCTCGGAGCAAGGAAGCGAATTCGGAAGGCGTCCCAGAAAGGAGGGATGCTTGGGAGGGGCTCGGTGCCCCGTCGGAGGGGTTTTATCCCGGGATGCACTGGTTTGCTGCCCCATACGGTTGGTGCATCTCCTTTCTCTGCAGCTGCTGCTTCTGCTGCGCCCATCCGGCTCAGCTCCTTGTGCAGCTCTGCGGCAAAAACCCCTCTGGAGAGGGGGACGCTGGGCACGTGTCCCCTCTGCTGTTGCGGGGCAGGGCTGTGCCTGGCGTAACGCATCCTGCCGCCGGCTGCGCGAGCCAAGCCCCCTTGTAACAGCTCTATTAGGACAAAGCGCTCGTATTTTTATAGCGGGATAAGGCAGGCGTAGCTGTAAAGCCTGCTGGAGATGAGGCACGGGTGGTTGTGCAAGGTCACGCACGGCCAAGCTGCCAGCACGTGTGGCGACCCTGCGGTGAGAGTCCCCCGTAGGCAGGGACCCCGGGACGCCTCCCTTAACCTCCTCACGTTTTATTTTTAGCTTTTCACGCCTGTTTTTGCCGGTGTGCCGGGATCTCTTCGCGGTTTCGAGTGCACTTGCGGTCCGGGCACAGCAGAGCGGGTTCGTGTGGGCGCCGAGCGCTTGTTTACCCGGGGAAACTCGAGCCGGGCAGGTGGCGGCATCTGAGCCGCAGCCTCCGCGCTTTGCGCTAATCGCTGCGAATGTCACAACACGGCCGGGGTTCTCGCCCGGGCGTCTGTCGGGTGACGGGATACGACTCAATTTTGCAGGGCGCGTGGCCGTCCCGACCCCAGGGCCAGCGGCGGAGAGGTGAGGCTACCCCACGCCTGGCACCGGGGATGCCCTGCGGGAGCACCGGGGGGGCCGCGCGTTGGCGAGGAGCTCGCCGGCAGCGTGCCCCCTCCCGCACCTCCTGGCAGGGCGGCAGCTCCCCGTGAGGACGTTTGGGTCCCCTAGGCGCCTGCATGGGGCGTTCCCACCTTGCGCAGCACCTGGCCGGGGCGTCGCTGGCCCCGCAGGAGCTTGTGCTGGGGCTCAGGGGCCTGACTCACAGCGCGAGCGGGTCTGCGAGGGCTGCGGCTTGCTCTGACCGAGCCCCGCGGCGGGCCCGAGCTGCTTTCAGGGTGCTCCAGAGCAAGGGTCTGGCAGCTACACGTCAGCTGCCGCAGCCCACGCTTGATTTTCAGGTGACAAAGGAGGCGTGCGTATCGCAAGGAAATTAAGGGGGGTGGTTAATGCTCTGCTTACCCTTTTTATACGTGTTTTTTTTTTTCTTTAAACCTTCAGGCTTGTGCAAGCTGAAAGGCTGGCTGCAGAGAAAGGCAGTAACTCAGCCTGCTCAGGATACAATTTCTTATCTCGGCGTGCCCTCCAGGCACGTGCTAAAGCAAGCCGCATACCTGGCGCCCAGCTTTTCTCTTCCCCCTCTCCTCAGGCAAAAGGATCGTACAGGTGTGGTGGAAACGCTTTCAGCAGGATGTAGGACACCGACGTGCGGCAGCTGCTGCTTGAAGAGACTTCAGTAGGGCTGAGATTAAGAGGGATGCACGTCTGCGGTGCCGCCAGTCTGTGCTACGCACCGAAGGGCTGACGTTAGAACAGCCCCGTGCCTTTTGCTGCCTCCTTGTTCCTGAGCTTCTCAGGATGCCCTTGGCTCTTGCTGAGCTGTTCTGTAGCGTTACAGAAGCGAGAAGCTTGTTCCTTCGAAAAGCAAGGGCTGAGAGTCTCACCCGATTGTGTAACCTCGGGAGCTGAAGCTTTAAGGGAATGAGAAGGGGGAAAAAAAGGAAAAAAAAAAAAAAAAAGAAACATTTAGGGGCTTTCTGTGGAGGCCGGAGAGGTGGCACAGTGGGATTTGGAGGCGCAGGGCCAGGCAGATGGGCCCTGGCTGTCGCGCCAGCCCTGAGGCAGGGGTGAGCTGTCTCGCCTTGCGGCCAGGCTTGCCGTGGCAGCCAGGGAAGCCTTTGTGTTTGCAAAGTCAAAGCTTTTGTGTGCACAGGACTTTTCCCAGGGCCTTTTGTAAGTGGTTCTCCGTCCTTTGGTTTTGTGTGAGATGCCAGCTCTTTCTCTGACGCGGCCCCTGCTCCTCCTGGGGCCGGCTGCTGGGCTCACTGTGCCTCTTGTGCTGTCTTCTCTTTTCAGGCCAGCAAAAATGCTGCCGTAGATGACCGTCTCGCTCTCGCCCCGCGTGCTATGGCTGTACATGGCCTCTGCAGGACCGGACCGCTGTGACCTGGGCCCCAAACAGAAGAGCTTCGGCCCCCCGGCGGGCCCACCCCCCCGGCAGAGCGAGCGCGGCCGTGCCAAGCCTGGCGCAGCACTCCTCAGCAGGCGAAACCCGTCTGGGCTTTGGAGGGGCAGCACGCGAGCGCTTCGCAGGAGCGCAGCCCGCTGCCCTCGGGGATCCCTTTGCAGCAGTCGGGCTCCCCGTACCCGCCGTCGCCGTGCCCCGCGCACCCCGCTGAACGCGCCCACCCGAGCCTGCCCCCGGCCCAGCCCTGCCCGGAGCTGCGTGGGAGCGCGCTGCTCTGTCGGCGCTCCTGCCTGAGAGCCGAGTCAGGCTTGCAAACCTACAGGTTTCCTTTCCAAAGCCCCCAGGACACCGGCCCTGCCGCGGGAAGGACGATGTCTTCCGTGCTGATGGAGCCCTACCTGCTGCCTGCGCTGCCCGAGGAGCACAAGGGGCCTGGGGTCAAGGGCTCTGCCCTCAGCTCAGCTAGGCAGGCTGCCAGCTCCTACAGACCGGTGCTCAACGACAACCCCTTCCTACGGCCAAGCAGCGCTCAAGTGCCTTCGCTGCGGTCACCGGAGATCAAGAAGCTGAAGAACGCTCCCAGCTTCCCCGCTGTCTCGTGGGACTGCTCCCCCAGCACCCCTGTGGCGCAAAGCAGCGCCCAGGAGCAAAGCTGCGTCCCCTCCCTGGCCCTCGTGCCCAGCAGCGTGACCCTCAGGAAGGAGCGCTGCTCCTGGCCGCTGGGGGACGCCGAGAGGAGAGCGCGCAGCTTCAGCGAGAAGGAGCCGGAGCTCAGCCCCAGAAAGGCTGCGCAGCAGCTGGCCGGACAGACCGCCACCCCCGGCGGCTTTGGACGCGAAGTTAGAAGCCCTGGCAGGACGAATGCGGGTGGGGTGTCCAACGGGAACAGGTGGGGGCATCGCATCGTAGCGCAGCTCACCCCGAAGGAAACTGTCGCTCCCCTGAGCCTGGAGACGGGCAGCCGCCGCCTTGCCGGTGCCTCGAGCCTTACAGGCACCGAGGGTGCCGTTGTGTGCACTAAACGGGTCAGCCTTCACCTCCTGGCCTCCCGCGCTGCCTCTCCTGAGCGCGGCACCGGCTGCCGGCTCCTGAGCATGCCGCTGTGTGGCAGGGAGCGGGCGGTGGAGCCTCAGCACCCCGCCGCCGTCTCCCAGGTGGCAGCTCAGATGTCCGCCATCAGGCTGGAGAAAGAGGAGAACCGGCCCCAGGCTGCGCTCCCGGGGAAGCCTGAGTGAGTAGGGGAGAGGAGGAAGGCTGTGGTGAGAGGAGCTGGGCTGGCCTTGGCGTCACTGCGTGTTGGGTACGCTGCAGGCACTGCTGGGGTGGCTGCAAGGGCACCCCTGGGCTGCATCCGTGCACAAAACCCGTCTGGGGGAGCCTTCCTTCCACCCCAGCTTTCACAGGCTCTCGGGGTGGCATGGAGCAGCAGGCTTGGGTGACAGAGGGACACAGATCCCCTCCTGGTCCTTTGAAGGGATGCAGGGGCCTACAGCTAACAGCAGAGCTGCCAGTGGAGGTGTGTGGTCCCGCAGAGGCACCGAGACCTTCCTCCCTTTGGCCAGGAGAGCTCTGGGGGAGGCACGACCCCGGCTGCTGTGGTGCTGCCAGCATTCATCCTGCTGGGAGAGGGGGTCCTCGTGCCTCTTTCTTGGTGTTCCCTGGGGCCTCTCCATCTGACTAGCTTGGGATTGTCCGTCAGCACTGGGGAGAGGAGAGCTGTCACTCCTCTGGCCAAATATCTATTGCTGCCTTGTGGGTCCCGGGCTTTTTGGAGCCAGAAAGCGCGTGCTGCTCCCTCTGATGTGATGTGCTTTGTCCCAGCGTCGCTGCTGGGGAGTCGCTGCTGGAGCCAAGCCATCCCCAGGACGATGTGGAGGAGGAACTTCCCGATGGCCTGGATGAGAGCTGTGGCACAGACGAGGAAGAGGACAGTGAGTGCCCGTTCCCAAGGGAGCTGTGCCCCGTGCCTCAGCAGGGTGGGGAGTGCAGGGGCTGTCTGGGAGCGAGGTGTGAGCAGCACAGCAGGAAGGCTGCGCCCTGACTCACGTTCCTGCGGTCACTTTAGGATGACCTGGAGATTGCGCTGAACCCAAACGTGGCTTAGCAGCAAGGAGGAGCTGTGTGGTTTCCTCTGGGAACTGGGCAGGGGTTCAGCACTGTCCTGCTGCAGCACTTGCCCAGCTCTTCTCGGCATGCAGGGCTGTCAGTTGCACCCCCTGCCCTGTGCTTTATACCACCAGTTAAGTTAGCAGATAAAACTTGGGATCCCAGGATTCGGGGCAGCAGAGAAGGGTCTGTCCCCAGGACCATTTGTTTTCTCTCCCCCCTTCCTAACTTTGTATGCACTCGTTCCCCGCGGAGACAAAACCCGGATCTCTTTCCTCCTGCAGGTGACTCGGATGCTTCCTCTGTCACTGGCGTGTCATCTCGTGGCTCTGTGGCTCTCGTATCCAGGTTAGTGGCTGTAAATAGTGCGCTGCAACTTGGCATCTTTGTCCAGACTTGTCCATCTTTGTCCTCTGCGGTGACAGAGGAGAGCTGTAACGTGTGAGGGAATGGAGTGAAGATAGCAACAGACCACAAAGTTCAAGCCAGGTGAACTCTGAGCTCTCTATTACCCAGCTGACAGCAAAACATCCTGGGGAGGCAACACGAGGAGCAGCTGGCCCCAGGGAAGGAGCCTGCATCGCTCAGGCAGATGCCTTCAGCACTGAGCAGTCCCTCACCTCCTTCCGGAGGCCACCTGCTACCAAACCCCTGCCAATTATGCTCCGTACATCCCAGCCCTCGCCTCTGCAAAATGCTTCAGAACTTCTGTGTGAATGTTGTTCATTATAAACTCTGCTTATAGCATCATCACGTGTGTAGCAATGGATGTGTTACCGGTTCTACCTTTCCTCCCAGATATTAGGGATTGACATAGAGTCATAGAACAGTTTGGGTTGGAAGGGACCTTAAAGCCCATCTAATGCCACCCCCCTTGCCATGGGCAGGGACACCTCCCACCAGACCAGGGTGCCCAAAGCCCCGTCCAGCCTGGCCTTGAGCGCTTCCAGGCATGGGGCATCCACAGCTTCTCTGGGCAGCCTGTTCGGTGCCTCAACACCCTCAGAGTAAAGATTTTCTTCCTTATATCTAATCTAAACGCACCGAAACCAAGAGGGTTACAACATCTTAAACATGCATGCATTACAGTCTCTACCCCGTGCTCCTGTGGACCAGGTTATAGGTTTTATTGTGTAACAAACTCCGCCCCGTGCCCCTGCAAAACCCACAAGGAGATAACAACAGTTGGCACACACATTTGGTGCAAACTCCACCCCTTGTCCCTGCAGATTGGTTACTGGCCTGTACGCCCACTGCTTGCACCGCATTGCAATGATGCAAATTCCTGATTGCTGCAGTCTCGGGCCACATCAGAACAGTTTCGTGTCAAGGAATTTCAATCCATTTGATTTATTGCTGATTAATAAACTTTTACTGGTTCTGACGTTGAAAATAATGGATGTAGAGAAATAGCCACTTAGGAAGAACAGCCCAGCTCTCTCCTTTTTCTGATCTCCAGACCCGTTGCTGCATGTTTCCCTTGTGGAGGCAAGGGGCAGCACAAGAGGCTGGTCAGTGTGATGTGGCTCCATTTCTTCTGCTGTTCCTAGCTCCTTACTTGATTGTTCCAGTGGCCACGGTCCCTTTAGGGTCATAACCTCCTTCTGAGTTTCCTCTTGGATCCTGCCTGGGTGTCTGGTTTTGCTTTAGTGTTTTTCCTGTCTCTGACGTTGTCCCTTTGTTCTTGTATGTACTGCCCTCTTTGGAATATATTTTTGCAAAGGTAACAGAAACTCATTGGTTCATGGCAACTGTGGACAGTAGCTTATGGATGTTGAGATGTAAACTGGCCTCTATGGGACTGCACGTGTAGATGCTCCCTGTGCTGTTTTTCACCTTTAGCCATCTGCCTGCTGCTTCATCTCTCCTAGGAAACGCATCGACTGCCTGTCTCAGCCCACAGAGGATCAGGAGAAGGTGCTCAAACCAGCTCTTGTCTGCAGTTTATTCCCTAATGTGCCTCCAACCATCTACTTCAGTACGCGGGATGAGAGAGGTGAGCTGGGGCGTGTTGCCATGCCGTGTTCCAGCATCCTGGATCTCCCCCAGCCCTCGGGTCTTCTGTTCCGTGCTAGTTCTGGAAAGTGGGTTACACACCCTCCCTGCAGACCTGGTGGCTGTGCAACAAAACATAAGAATTGCCCTGGATACAGCTGTAGGAAATCAAGGTATCGCGTCTGGTTTCCTCCTGTCCTCAACTTTTTGCCTTCCTAGTGGAAAAGCTGCCTTGGGAGCAGAGGAAGCTGCTGCGGTGGAAAATGTGCACAGTCACGCCGAACATCGTCAAGCAAACCATTGGCAGGTCTCACTTCAGAGTCAGCAAAAGTAAGTTGTGGGAGGCTGGCAGCAGCTGATGCATCGCATCCTCTCTCGCCTCCAGCCTGTGGGTGTGAGAAGGCAGACTGCCTGCGAGGAGCAGAACAGGATACAGGCTCGGCACTGTAGGATGCTGGGTTCCTGCTTCTGCCTGTCTGAGCCGCAATATCTGAGCTCTGTGGGGCCCGGCAGAACCCGGTCTCCCTTTTGGCTTGTCCTTGGCATGGAGCACGGGGACATACTCCTGTGTTGGCAGGAGCTGGGGCAGCGTGTGGGGCAGCAGAGCTGGGATCTGGCTTGTTTGAGCTGTGCCTCTAGATGGTGCTGCCACCCTAAGAAGGCTGGTGCTCTTCTGGTGCCAAGCCCAGCACCGCTGCCCCCCGTCCCCATGTGCTGAGGAAGACGATGGCCTTCTCTCTGACTTTAACTGGCGAGTTCTCTGGGCTGGGATCTTGGCCCTGAAGAGACGGGTAGGAGAGGGCTGAGGAAGCACTGAGCGCTCACAGCCTTCATCCATACCCTGCGGTGTGATCTGCTAAAAGTATTTACAGGACTCCTGCGTGTATCGGGAGACCTCTGCTCAGTTAATTTGAGGGATATAATGAGGCATGCTGGGCAGACCAAGACCTAACAAGTCTTGAAATCCTACGCATCCCTATGCAGAGCAGAGCTGATTAGCTAACTGCTTTATTTGCCTGCTGGAAAAAAAGGAAGGTAAGGATAAGATACTGGGGGTTCAAAGCTATTTCTTTGACCCCGTGTCTGCACAGACCCTTACAGCAGTCCTGTCTGTGGGGATACAACCCTCCTGGTTGACTGGATCCCGCTCACAGCCCTTGGTTGGGCAGCTTTGCCGTAACCACTGTGACTGCTTTGAGCTATTGCTGTGCATTATCCCTGGCATGTTTCTACCAGCCCAAGGAAATGGGGTGCTGTTGGGTTGAGGGGGTGTTGTGGGCGGCAGGGTGCTTGGTCATGGACTTTTCTGTTTTTCCTGCAGAGAGCAATGACTGGCTGGGCTGCTGGGGCCACCACATGAAATCCCCCAGCTTCAGAGCCATCCGGGAGCACCAGAAGGTAAGGGATGTTGTGGGCTGACCTCGTTCACGTAGGTGGAGAGCGTGCTGGGAGCAGTCTGGGAGTCCCCCCTTCGGGGCCAGGTGTTTGCTGTGCAAACTGTCCTTGCACTGTCCCTTTCCCTGTGTGGCAGCTGGTATTTCTATGCTGGGAGATGAGCCCAAGAGACAGGCTCAGATGGGAGCTGAGCGAACAACTCTGCTGGCTACCTACGGAGCAAGGCTGTAGCTAAGCTCTGTTCACGTGTGGGTTTGTCTAAACCCAGTTATTGTTGTTTAGAGTAATCTTTCCGCTGGCAGAACCGAGCCAGGACTGTTTGTCACTGCGAAGCTTCAAGAGCAGATGGGTCCTGCCTTGGTGCAGGGCTGCGGGGGGAGCAAGGAAGATGTGACCTTGCGCAGGGTTCAGAGAGGATGTATCCCCTGGCCAGGGAGCAGCATGGGGTGTTGGGGAGATCTCACGGGATCTGGGTTCCTTTCCAGCTAAACCACTTCCCTGGTTCGTTTCAAATTGGGAGAAAAGACCGTCTGTGGCGCAACCTGTTGAAGATGCAGACTCGCTGTGGAAAGAAAGAGTTTAACTTCTTCCCCCAGTCCTTCATCCTGCCCCAGGACATCAAATTACTCAGGAAAGCATGGGAGGAAGGAGCTAGCCAACAGAAATGGATTGTGAAACCAGTAAGGGCAAAGCTGCACTCGATTCCCTGTTCCTGTGTAGCTGCAGGGAGAACATCTGATCCCTTCTTGTTGATGTTTTGCAGCCAGCATCAGCAAGAGGCATTGGCATTCAGGTTATCCACAAATGGAGCCAGCTCCCCAAAAGGAGACCACTGCTGGTGCAGAGGTGAGTGAAGAAAAACAAGGTTGACAGGTTGACTTCCTGGCGTCTCATCCCTCAGGCCAGATCTGGGCAGATCTGGCCACTACCCAGCAGAGCAGAAGCGTCTGATTTGCATCTGGAAACTTCTCTGCTGCCTGGGCGTAATGCTGCTGCTGGAAGCCTGGCTTACAGGAGTGCTGCTATCCCTGCAGGAAGTTCTGCGGCCTTGGGTACAATCTAGATCTTAGTCTGGCTCCATGGGCGTTCTGGAGCTTCTGTCTGGCAGGTGAGCCAGCTTCAGCTCTGCTGGGATCCCACTCCCACTGCTTTGAACTCTGGGGTTTTGGTGTCTTTAGAGGCAAACGACCCTTATCCAGTGCTCACAAGCACCCTGGGAAGAGTTGGGAACTTCCAAAGATTTGTTCTTACCCAAGTTAGAATGGGGCAGTAAGAGCCTACGTGTATGTTAGACGTTGGTCAAAGGGTTGTCTTGAAATAAGAGAGGTTTTTCAGAATCTCTTTTTCCTTGTGCAGAAAAATGGAGTAGCTCATCTTGGTTTGTGTCTGCTTTCCGGGGAGGTTCTCGTGAGGGCAGGAATACTGTCTGGTGTTTGACAGACGGGGAACTGCTGTGTTGGCTTGTCCGCTTCCCATGCGAAGCGATAAGCTCTCTTATGGAAAATAATGAACTCTTGAGGTGGGGTGAATAATGAGATGATTTGGGTGAAAATTTCCAGCTGTTGAGCAAACCATCTGTGGCCCGCTGTACATCTTAAACGTTCCCAAATACTGTGACCTGTACTGTAGGTATGAAAAGCTGCTATGCCTTAGACCTGCGAAAAATCTCTTCAGAATGGGACTGAGCACGGGACTGTGATGCACTTAGATTGGAAGTGCTGTTTAGAAGGGCTTCAGCTGGTCTTCAGATTGATGTCTGTTTTTGCCAAGCCTTCTGGGGTGGGGGCAAGAGATGTTCTTGTACGTTGTAACTCTCTCCTGGCGCTCGCTTCCCTTTGCAGGTACCTGCACAAACCCTACCTCATTGGCGGGAGGAAGTTTGACCTGAGGATCTACGTTTATGTCACTTGCTACGATCCCCTCAGGGTCTACCTGTTCAAGGACGGACTGGTTCGCTTCGCTAGCTGCAAGTAGGTTGTGTGGCAGAGAGGCGACGGGGGTCTTCCTCAGCGCTGAGACCACGCGTGGCTGTGGCACCCGTTAGCTTGGGCAGGAGGCAGGTGTTCCACGTACAGTGGATGCTCAAAGCTGTAGCTTGCTTGTTTGCTGAAGAAGAGTCTGGAAACACACGGGGTCATTGCAGGTGGTAGTATTGAAAGGAAATTTGAGAGGATGCTTCATTCATCCTCCTTTCCCAAAGCAAGATCAGCTCAAGATAAACGTGCTGCCTGTGCTTCGAGTTGACATACCATAAATTAAGATGTCCCGTCCACTTTTGACTATATCGCACTGGGCTGCTGCAGTTCCATCACTGCTTTTGCTCAGCAGTGCTCTGGTCTTTTCTTTAGGACCTGTTGCACGGGTGGGATTGCATCCCTCGGCCCCAAGGCAGCCTGCTCTGTGCCTCGACCTTTGTCCTGTCAGCTCTGGGTCTGTGGGGATAGAGGTTGTGGAGGAGGCCTTGCTCCCGGCGCCCTGGGAGAAGACAGCAGCAGGGCTAGTGGGTGGCCAAGAGGAAAGGTGTCCGAGCTGAGAACAGAGCTGCTGCTTGCACCGTGGCCCTGAGGGCAACCAGTTCAAGCTCAGACTGCTTGTACTGCTATCATCTCCTCTAGGTACTCCTCCTCGATGAAGAGCCTCAGCAACAAGTTCGTGCACTTGACCAATTACAGCGTGAACAAGAAGAACACGGAGTATAAGTCCAATTCGGATGAGACTGCTTGTCAGGGACACAAATGGTAGGTGTTTGGGGGGGAGCTTTCAGGGCACAGTGGCAGCTCTTTCTTTTCCCTGTAAAGTCAGCCTTTTTCCGGTATTTGTACCCAAAACTGGAAGGTGCTTCCTGTATCTTCTTCTCCTGCTTGGAGAAGTGGGTTTCTCCTGGCCTGTGACTTATCCTGTCCACTGCTGCTTCAGCTGTGGTTGTTGCCTGTGCTGTTCCCTGCTTCAAGCTCTGCTCTCATCTGTGCTCATTCATCTTCTTGCCCTGGTGTAGGGTTGATGGGATGTGGTTAAGGCTGAGTCTGGTGGTTTTTTTTTTCCTGTTAGAAACTTGATAGGCAATTCTGACTTAGCTTAAATTAGCTAGGTGGGCTGGATGGGAGCTTCTGCCCATCGCACACTGAACTTCTCTGTGGAGCCAGGGAATGGAACAGGTTTGGTACAAAATGGGTAACGTGTGTGTGCTAATTGGTGTGAATAGGACGTGGTGCTAAGGAGCGGTGGTGCACTTCTACTCACTTCAGAGGAGGGCTGCAGCCTTGCAGGGAGGGAAACTCCTTGCAGGAGTTTCTGTTCCCTGCTGTCCCATGGGCGGACTGATCCAAGTGCTCAGGCAGTTGTCTCTGATTCCACAGTGGTGTTTAAAGTCTTTTAAAAATAGTGCAGGTTAGAGTTCTCGATTTGTGGGCCTGGGCTGGCGCAACTTAGTTCACTTCAAAGGGAAGCTGCAGGAGGTGCCTTGCTGTGATAGGATTGCTTTCTTAGACCCCGACCCGCTGCCCAGTGGTCTGTTCCTCCACAGGTACACCGGGAAGGGTCTGCTGTCCCCCCGCAGCTGGCATCCCGTGGGGGTGGGATCGCGTGGTTTTTTGGTACCGCCACGCAAATCAAAGCTGGCTGCTCCCACGTTAAAGATGAGAGTGGCTGTAATCAACTCCATCTTGAATGCAGGAAGCGTGACCTTTGGATTCCTGGCCATTAGCCACACGGTCTCATTTAAGTAACATCTGAGCATCCTTGGCTTGATGTCAGGGCAACTTGCAGCGCTTGGTGTGGTGTGGGAAACTCATAAAAAGCAGAGATACTCTCCCCCACCATCCTTTTCTCCACAATATAAAAATAAAAATAAATGAAATCTCTCCACCCCCAGAGCCTCAGCGAAATGACTCTAGCTAAAAGATTTACGGGGGTCCTGCTGGATTCCTGCTGAGCTGCTTTGCAGTGCTCCTGGAGAAGGCCTGCAGGAAGGGGAGGTTTGCTAAGGACACGGAGGGGGAGGGAAAAGAAGATCTGGGGCTGACGTACCTTGCTCATGTGCTAATTTGGGACTTATTACTCCAATGCTGGGACAAGTCTGTGACAGATTTATGGTTCTGGTAGCTTGGCCCTGCAAGATGAGGTGCCAGGCTGGGGAGGGCTGCAACCAGGAGTTGAGTGGTTTGAGGATGGCAGAGGGATGCCTGCGCTCAGGAAAGGTGGAGATTTGCCCCCTGGCTTGCTGCTAAGGAAGAGCTTTGTCAGAGCTCCCCATCGCTGTTTGCACTTCCCTAGCAGGGTTGGGCAGCAAGGGGCTACAAAACCATCTCTTTGCTTTCTGTCTCCCAGGGCGCTCAAAGCTCTCTGGAGTTACCTGACCCAGAAAGGAGTTAACAGCGAGGCCATCTGGGAGAAGATTAAGGACATCGTTATCAAAACCATCATTGCGTGAGTCGTGGCACCCCTTGCTCTGTTCCTCTCAGCTCCCTCTCAGCCTGGTCCTTTTGCTCTTAATCTAAATGCTGCCACCGCTGTCAGCTTCAGTATTTCTCTCCGGATCCTTCCTTTCGTCTTGTTACCTGTGTTCTTGCCGCAGTAGCTGCTAGGGGTGAGCAGACCTTCTGTCTCCTGGCCCTGCCTGCAGTGCAGGGGGAGTGACCAGGAGGGTGCAGCGTACCTGGCACTCTGCCCTGCTTGCCACCCGCTGCGCTACTTGCGCAGGATGCCTGAGAGTAAAAGTCCCTTGCCTTCAGAAGTGGGTCCTGTCTGACGAAGGCTGGGGTGGGGGCAGCTATGGGGGGGTGGGGAGGTTGCTCAGGATCTGATGCCGGATCCATACGCAGTGCAGCAGCAGCTTGCAGACCTGCATCAGTCTTTCAGCCCACCCGTTCCCGCAGCATGTGGCTGCGTGCGCTCTCAGAACCGGCAGTGTGCTGTGAACAGTCAGATCTCTGCCGCCTGCCTGTTGGAAATGAGCGTTTTAACTTGGCTTGCAGATCTGAGCCCTACGTGAACAGCCTGGTGAAGATGTACGTGCGGCGGCCGTATTGTTGCCATGAGCTCTTTGGGTTTGATATCATGCTGGATGAAAACCTCAAGCCCTGGATCTTAGAGGTCAACATTTCCCCAAGGTAAAGCAGTTGATCCGCCAGAGTCTGTCCCTGAGCCAGTGCAGGGTGGATGACAGCCTTTCTTTTATCACAAAGTGAATTTGGCTTGTGATGCCCCCTGCACCCTGTGCTGAAAGACAGTGGGCTTTGAAGCCACCCTCTCCCGATTGCAGGAATCCTTGCAATCCTCCTGCAAAGTCCTCCCTATTTACAAAAGCAGAATCCATCCTCAGCTCAGGAACCTTTGCTGGGCATGCTCCCGCTACAGCCAGGGAAGAATACATGAAAAAAGGAAGGCCAAAGGAGGATGCATCATGTGGGGAATGGGTGACGGCAGAGATTTCTTCTTGGCGTGGGCAGAAGTGATCGGTGGCTACGCTGCCTCACGCACCACTCCTGTCTTGCTTTTTCCCTGTCTGCACCTGGGCGTGCTGCTCAGGCAGGGCTGGGAGCTGGGAGCACCACCTCTCCTGCCTCTGAAAGTGGGTGGGCATGAGCTGGACACAGCTGGGATCCCAGGCAGGGCTCTGGGGTGGATTTGCCAGTTTCCAGCAGCCCTCTGGGAAGAGGGAGTGAAGTGAACCATTTGTGGTGGGGAGCCCCCATGAGGGAGGGCATGATGTCGGGGGACACGGGGCTCAGCACCTCTCTTCTAGCTCTCAGACTGCTGTGGTGCTTCCTTCCCGCAGCCTCCACTCCAACTCCCCTCTGGATGCAAGCATCAAGGGCCAGATGATCCGGGACCTGCTCAACCTCGCTGGCTTCGTTCTGCCCAGCACGGACAGCATAGCCTCAAGGCCGCAGACTGGAAGTGACTCCACGTGCAGGTCAGCCCCCTTTCTCTGTCAGGGCAGAAGGGCAAAGCAGGCTTTTCTCCCGGGGCAGTTCATCCGGGGGCTGTTTTCAGCCCAACAGATGCTGGTTTCTGTGCTGTTAAGAGCCTGTGCCTGCTGGTTCTTCAGCTGTGGGTCTGAGGGACTTGCATCATCACATGGGTATCTGGTTCCTGCAGTCTCTTCGAGGCAGAAGGATTTATGCCTGATCTGCAAGTCCATAGTTGGAAGTGAGGCCAGGCCAGGGTAATTCGTGCTTGCTCTGCAGTTAGTCAAGTCTTCCTTCCCCCTGCCAGAACTAACGCGACGCTGAGCCACACCGCCTCTCCATCTGCTTGGAGGGCTGGCTGGCTGTGTTGGGGCTGGATCCACTTACCCCATCCCCCAGAGCTGACATGCTGCCGCCTTGAGCAAGAGGAGCACCTGTTATTTTGCAAAGGCTGGAGCAGTTTGTTCCTTAGGCAGAATTACAGGTGTCAGAGGATGTAGAACATGCTTGTGGGTGTGCAGTTTTGTCTTGCAATAAAAGTGACTTTTTTTTTTGCTTTTTTCTTTTTTTTTTTTTTTTGTGTAAGGCTTATTCCTGGGCATGTGCCCACCCAAGCCCCTTTTCCTTTTGTGTTTTACCACGGTTTGGGCTTTTACTGGTTTCGGACCTGACGAGGGGTGGGGAGGACCAGTCCCGTTCCCTGCAGTAGCAGAGAGGCTGCTGGCCCTACGTCACTGAAGGGGCAGCCTGCTGGGGTGAGCACCCGCACGTGGTGATGTGCAGACACGGAGGAAGATGGGACTCTCGCCTCCTGCCTGCTGTGTGCCGTGAGCTAAGGGAGAAGCTTGGAGCGCGGGCCCATTCCAGCCCAGGGAGCTCTCGCCAGCTCGTGTGCGGCGCTTTGATCACACGCTCATTTGCGGCTTGCGACGGAGGTGCTGAAGGGCAGGTGTCCTTGGAGGGACCTGCAGGGGATTAACCAGATCCTTAACATGGTTCAGATGATGCATTACCAGAGTTCCTGCATCCAGAGTCAAGCTTGCTTAACTGTATCTCCTGCCCTGGGAAGGATACGAAGGGTTTTTTTTTCTTTTGCATACGGGCATAATTCCAGTAGATTTGAATGTTCCCAAGAACCGTGCAGTGCAGCCTCGGGGCTCTGCTCTTCCTGTTTGGATCTGTGCGCTTCTAATTATTTTTGTGGCAGCAGAACAAATTAGCTGTGTTGATATAAGTGTTAAAAGGTGTTGGACAAGTATCTCCTAGACTCTGGCATCCCCAAACGGTTCATTTGGGTGCTTAGAATAGTTTAGATGGTTGCTGGTCAGATCATACAAAAGGCCAGGATTTCCCATGGCATGTGGAGCTGTAGCTGAAATCAAGGCTTGGGAATTCTTGGGCGTTGCGTGAGGAAGCCTTTGATCCAACGGTGCTCTCCTGCCTTGTACAGTACCAGTGCTGGGTACCAGCACGCCCAGGTCTGTTGTAGGAGTTAGGGAACTGCATCCCAGGTGGGGTGTAAATCTGTGATCCCTCCAGGCTTCGTGTGCTCTGAATCA
This sequence comes from Anser cygnoides, assembly GCF_040182565.1. Taxonomy (NCBI): domain Eukaryota; kingdom Metazoa; phylum Chordata; class Aves; order Anseriformes; family Anatidae; genus Anser; species Anser cygnoides. The sequence continues at coordinate 32,055,635 of NC_089878.1, forward strand.
GGTCATGCTGTGTCTTTGGTCCTCTTGCATCCTGTGTGGGTATGAGGTGGTTGTTAATGTTTCAGATGAGGGCATGCTACAGTGGCTCGGTGAGGAGCTGGCAGGATCCTCCTTGTTGCCCAGCCCACATCCTGCCTGGGTCCTGTGCTGATGCACAAGGCTGCGGGTGCATCACTGTTCTCAGAACTAGTGAAATCCTTGGAGAAAACGTTCTCTCCTCCACGGCATCTTCCCAAGGGTGTCATGATCACACTGAAGTTGCTGGGAGCAGCCCTGCCACAGCAGTACTTTGCTTTGCTTTAATGTTCTACCACCTTTTTTTTTTTTGTGTCCTCAGTCTGGGCAGTGCATTCAAGGAGAAGCCCAGGCCAGCCTCTGAGCATTTCACAGCAGAGAAGGTGAAGAAGGCCTATTACTTGATGCAGAAGGTGCCTGACCAGGTATGACACCACCTCCTCTGCTACTTGCAGTGCCAGAGTACTGCCAAGCCACTTTTCCAAACGATCCCACATGTCCATCCCATGCTCTTTTTCTGATTGTGCCCCTCTGGGTGCAATCTCGACGAGAGAGCTGATCAGAAATAAGTCAGGTTTGCTTAAACTACTGCTGCACAGGCACATGTTTACCTCTGCCTGGAAGGGTTTGGGGAGTAGGGAGGTGGGAAAGGGGACTGACAAAACGTAGTGCACTTCTCCCTGACCCTGGGCTGCTCTTGTCTGCAGGATTTTTATTCTTCTGTCTTGGACGTCTTGACCCCAGATGATGTTCGCATCCTCGTGGAGACAGAGGACGAGTATTCCCGGCGCGGGCAGTTTGAGCGGGTGTTCCCCACCCACATCTCCATGCGGTATCTGCGCTTCTTCGAGCAGCCTCGTTACTTCAACATCCTGGTGACCCAGTGGGAGCTCAAATACTACTTGAATAAACACAAAGGTAACTGCCGTCCGAGAGCCTGGCGTGGTTACCTGAGTCAGGCAGGCTCCTGCCTGCGGTCGTGGGAGACTTCTGAACTATGCGTTTTGAGAGGGAGCTGCCTGCCTCCACACTAACCTAGGAAATATGTTCCCCTCCCAGGCTGCTTCACATGCCAGGAAAAGCTTACTCTGAGTTGATCACAGATGTTGGTTGTGCTGGTAAACTCAGCACCAGCACTTCTAGGGGCCTTAGGGTTTCCTAGTATCCAACCGAAGCAGGCTGGATTCTGCCGTCAGCCTGTAACTCTGGCCTCTTGGTGCACAACTCTGCCTTCTTTTGAGGGAGAAACAGGTGGAGTTGCTGGGGTTTGTTCCTTACCGGTGATCTGCGAAGTGAAGGGAAAATTGGGCCTGTTCCCTGGTCTTCTGCTGCTTTCTAATCAATGAAGAAGTGTCTGCCTGCATGCAGGAGAAAGGGGTGTTTTTCCTAAACCCTAGAAATCTAGCTGTCATTTCCATCTTTCCAGGACAGCTCTGTATTTTATCAAAAACTGGCCTTTAGTGAGGCTTGCTGGCCCGACCAATTCTTTCTCACCCAGGACAGTGGGAGAGGCTGTTTAGGAGAGAAAACTAGCAGAGGTCCAGTGTGAGGGGCTGGAGAATGCAAAAGGAGTGAGCCTGTGGCTCAGGGCTCTCCATCTAGCTCCTGACTTCGCTGGAGATGTTTCTGAAGGAGCCATCCTTCCACTGAAACAGCTGTGTGTGTGCTCCTGGAGTGGCTGTAACACAGAGGAAAGCAAAAAAAAAAAAAAAAAAAAAAGCTTTTGTCACTCTTCACTGCTGTTTAAGCAAATATCAAAGGGGTCAGCGACTGTCCTTCACGGAGAGATGACAACCTCGCAGCCCTCTCCAGCTGTGCTGTCAGCATGTGTCATTCTTTGCCTCGCTAATGCCTTTTCTGGATGCTCTTCCGTCAGTTGGAGGAAAGATCCTGTCGTCATCCTCACTGAAGTGCTGCCCTGAACTTTGCTGCTCAGGCTGGGTCCCGGTTCAGTGCTCCAGCATCCCCTTGGCAGCCCGGCAAGCAGATTTGCTCTACCCCATTGCTGACCTTCACCCGAGTAAAACCCAATCTCCCTGTGCCCCCGTTCCCAGTGACATATGTTCCGTGCTGTCCTCATCTCTCCCTGGCCAGCAAGGTGCAGAGCCCTGCCTGGTGCACAGAGCTGGGGCAGGGCTGTCCAGCCTCACTGCTGCCCTCAGCCCCCAACGTGTTTTTTTGTTTTTTTGTTTTTTTTTTTACCCCCTAAGATCCTGGGGCTTGCTGAAAGGTCACCGAGGAGCACCGTTTGGGCAGCAAGGATTCCTCCTATAGCCAGGGCTGGTATCGTATAGCAAGCCGCAGTAACCCCAGCTGGGGCAGCGTCAAGTTCCTGGCCACTGGTGTGCAGGTTCTTAACTCTCACGGCACCTCAGCCTTGGCATCTGCCGGGGATGGAGCCCAGGTCTTGGCCCACGCTGAGCTGTGCGTGTGCTGGCCTGGCCTGGGTGTCTCCAGGCAGGTAGGAGATGATGCACCGAGCTGCTGCGGCTGGCCGGCGCTGTGCGGGGAGGAGGCTGCCTGAGCTGCTGTCCCCCGGGAAAGGGGCCGGTGACCGCGGAGCTGCTCTACATTTGCACTGGAGGAACTTTCACCAGCGCAGCCCAAATCAGGCGCTGCCGTTGGCAGGCACCAGGCTCGGGGGACAGCCAGTCTGGTCCAAATCAGCAAATCCCGCGTTGCCCCAGTTTCCCTGCGTGGCTGAGCCTGCTGCTCGGTGCGCCTGGCTCCCCGGCAGTAAGGCAGGCCCTGCGGCAGCCCACGTGCTGGCGCCCGGCGGTGTTTGCTCGTACAAAGGGTGAACGCCCTGGGTTTACCCTGTGGCTGCTGGGGCTGAGGCACGTGTTCATGCAGTTACTGCGTGCCGTTGGGCCGTGTGGTCAGTTCACGCTCCGCAGCATATTTGTGCGCCCCAAGCTGGGGGAGACTTAGCTGTCTGCCGCTCATTCTTGCTTCTTGTCTGTTCTGTCGCTGCCCAGGTCTGGAGCTGCTCAAGAACTGGTGTGTCAAAGGGTACCACACCGGGGCGGGGACGGATCTGGCCCAGACGGTGAGTATGGCTACGGGTCACCTAGGGAGAGGTTGTTCTTTGCTCCAAAGCATGTGAAGAGGGGCACAGAGATCCCACAAATCTGCGGTTGTCTGGTTCAGAAGCACTTCCTGCGCGTTCCGCTCCTGCCCTGCCTGTTTGCACTGTTCTTCCCTCTCTGCCGAGGCCTCCAGCAGTCTGGAAAAACCCACACTCCTCCATCCTTCACTAACGTGAAGTCCATGCAGTAAATCAGATCTGCAAGTACTTTGAATCTGAGCCTCCTGGATGCATCGGGCACAGCCTTACAAATTTAGCATCCTGCCTGCCCTTTATTCCCCTTGGTGAGGGAACAATCTCCGTCTGTCACTCCTGTGCCTTAGAGCAGGCTGATCTAGCGAAGAAACCCACTCTTCTGACCTCAAGATGCTCTGCTCCCACTTACAGCAGAGGGATTCATTAAGCAGAGAGCAAAGACTGCTCTGTTTGCTATTCTGGGAACAGTCTGGTGGCAGTGACGATGCACAGCGGTGTAAGGCAGTTTAAGCTGAAGCACGGCAGGGCAGCCTACCGCAGATCCCAGCCTGTTCTCTGGGCACAGCGGGCTGAGGGGGATTTTGCCGTGGCTCGAATGGCCATTTGCTTGTCTTTCTCTCCTCCTGCAGTGGTCCTTACCGAGGTCCTTCCTCCTCCAGAAAAGCAGCGGTCAGTCAAATGGCTTCAGCAAACTGGAACTGGGTGGACTGGGGTGAGTTTGCACGGGCCGTGCTGTTCACAGCGTGGCTTTGGGATGGGCGCCCTGCGAGAGGACTGGCAACAGGGAGGCCAGCTTTGTTTGGGGGGAGAGGAAGAAGGTTTGCAGGGTCTGAAGCCAGCATCTGATTTCCGGAGAGCCAACTGGTAGGGCTGGCATGGTGTCGACAAGACCGAGCCTGTCTCTTTGGCACCGTATGCCCAGTGCAGCCGGTGCGAGGCCCCAGAACAGCCGGGCTGTGTGAGATGTTTGGGGAGTGGCTCCCACGGTCAGGACGTGCTGGCAAGGTGATCCCCGCGGGGCCCTGCTCCACCTCGGTGGTGAGCAGGGGCTGTGCCCCAGCATGGGGCTGTGAGGGTACAGCAAGGTCTGCGGGGCTGCCCCAGGCTGCTGGCTTCCCTGAGGAAGCCAAATGGGTGCCGCTGGCTGTGGCAGCCTTCCGCAGAGAGGTACAGGGCTGGAGTTCAGCTGGGTGAGCCAAGCAGGGTGCAGGCATGCCTCTGGTGCTGAGGGAAAAGGGATCTGGAGCCCAGGCCAGGGTGCAGCTGGGTTTACGTGCAGCCGGGAAGACCAACCTCTGCCCCTGACATCCCGTCCCTGTCTTGGACGGGGTCTCCTTTCTCCTGCAGCAAGCTCCTGCCTCCAGCCGACGAGGACCTCACGAGATGCCTGGAGCCCAGCCCCGCGCCGAGCTTACCTCTCACCAAGCACGCTGCTGGAGCCGACCAGAAGCCGGCCGGCTGCCTCTCAGACGCTGCCCTGGTGCTGTGAGCGGGCAGCTGCTGTCCCTCCCTGGGGACACCTCAACCTACCTCAAAGGAAGAGACAGGAGCTGGCTCCGGAGGGCGAGGACTGCGGAGCCCCCCTGCGCTGCGCACTTGCCTGCGGGCTGTTTTTAGGGAGGGATGTTTTACTGGGGAGAGCTGTGTGACTTCCTTTTTTAAAACAAAGGGCAGGAGCTGGCGAAGTTGGGCTTGTGGCTGGATGTTCAAGCCCGGACGGGGGGGCGGTTTCTTTGCTGCACGGGAGCTGCGAGCCAGTTTGGAGTCAGCCTGGCCTTCCCTTCCCCGACCAGCATGGGCTGAGCCTGTGCTTGCCTGTGTCGCCCTGCACTGACCCCGAGCCCCGGGGAGCCCCAGGGACCCGAGCCTGCTCCCCCCCACTGCAGGCCAGAGCGGGGAGAGCCTGGTACCCCTGGAGAGAAGTCCTTGGCCACCGCACTGCTCCTCTGGGAGGAGCAAGGCTTGGCCCTCCTAGCCCATATGTATTACCCTTTCTGAATGCCCGTGCCACCCTCCTGCCCTTTGCCAGCCGCGGGTGGTGGGCAGAAGCTGGGCCTTTTGCCCCCCCGCCTGGCTCCCGGCGGTGCGAGGGCAGCGGTGGTGCTGGGGGGAGCGTCCCCTCCGTGCTGTCCCTCCTCCGGGGGCACCTGCAGCGCGTGCGTGGGGGCTGCAGGCAGGTGCCGTTCTCCTGGGCGCTGCTCTATTTTCCCTTCGTTTTTTAAGGATTTCCATTAAAGTTTAGCACTCGGCTGCTCTCGTGGCCTCTCTCTGTCTCCAGCCGCTGTGTCCCCACGCCTGGCAGCCCCCTCGGTGCAGGGGGACGCGGGGTGCCTGCTCGGCCCCTGCCCTGGGGCTCGCAGAAATCCCTTCCCTTCCTTCCCCTCTCCCCGCAGCCCCCCGTGCCCGTGGCTGGGCCCTGTTTTCTGGTCTCCTTGGTGACAATCTCATCGCTCCTCGGCTTCTCTCCAGCACCTGAAAATAGCCGCCGAAAGTGGAGATGCCTGCTGCCAGCACCGCCACAGCGGCCAGCCTGGAGCCAGGCTGCCCGGCTCGGGGGCCGGGCGCTTACAGCTGCGTGCCGGTGCCCTGCGGGAGTGTGGCGGCTGGGGGGGGGCCTTGGGGCACCCCGGCACTGCTGGCGTGTGCCCAGCCCCCTGCCTCATCCCTCCTCTTCCTCCCTGCCTTTGGGCACCGTCTTCGCTGTAGCGCTCCGGGAGCAAGGAGCTTTGCTCCTTGCGCCCCTTACGGGGTGCACGGGGGTGCTCGCAGCTGGCCCCTGCATCCTGCGGGTATTTTGGGAAGCTGTCGGCCGTGATTTAAAACCCTCCGCCTGGCCCTGCCTGGCAGCATCTCCCGCACCCTGGGCCCTGATCTGGGGGGGGGCCCGCGGCCACGCTCCCCACCGTGGCTGGGCTCCAGCCGTCCCACGGGGGGCACGGAGCCGCTGCGTCCCCCACGGCCAGCCCCGGGCCCTCTCGCCCACGGCAGCCCTGGGCTGGCCCGGCAGCAGGCCAGGCGTTACTTGAACCTTCCTGAAATAGAAATGGAGCTGGGAGCGAGCGTGGGGCGGGAGGGGGTGGCCCAGCGGGGCGAGGAAAGAGTTTCTGGGGCAGGCACGGCTCGGGGACGCGAGGCCAGGGGCCGCGCTGCTGCGCCGTGGGGACAAAGCGCCCAGCCAAGCTGTCCCCGCGTCCCCAGGGGTGCTGGCTGCCACCAGGGCCACCCCTCCTCCAGCATCCCCAGGGATATGGGGTGCCTAAACCCCCTGCTCCTCCTGCCTCATCCTGGGGGGGGGTGAGCCCTCTGGGGTGCAAGGAGGTGGCGGGGGCGGGGGGCGGCTTTATCACCCTGTCCCCGCGTCCCTCAGCCCTCCCCTCGCCTCCCCGGGGCCAGCGCTGTCCCCGGGGCCTCGGCCCCCAGCAGGTGCCGTGGGCTGGGGGTGACGGGGTGGCGCTGCCCGGCGGCGGTGGCGGCCCCCCCGGCGGCGGGGGCATGGCTGGCATTGCTCAGTGACACCCTATCTGCCAGGGCCCGGCCAGCCGCGGGCCCAGAATAGCAGCGCTGCCCCGCAGTCAGCATGGAGCAACTCCCCGGCCCCGCTGCTCCCCAGGTACCCCCGGGACGGGCGGGGGGCACGGCCGGCGAGACGCCGCGTGGGGACCGGCCACCGCGGGTGGGGGGCACGGGGGGCTGGGGGGGTGCTGCTGGCACCTTCCCACGGCCCGGCAGGCGTGGGGACGAGGGCACGGAGCACGGCACGAGCCGCCTGCCTGCCCCGGTGCCGCCAGCCCCTGGGGGACCGGTTGGGGTGGGGGGCGTTTGTGTAGGGTCGCCTCCCTGCCGGGGTTAGCTCTGGCCTCCCTAGGGAGCAGCCCACGCAGCTTTGTTATGGTAGGGTGGCATGTAAACATTGGCTCTGCCCGTGGTGCGTGCTGCTTTGTTACGGTAGGGTCTCCCCGGGGGGACCGGTGGGGACTGGGGGGGGCCAGCCGGCCGGTCCTGCTCGCCCCCCTCCCACCTGGGGTTCCCACTTTGTTATTGTAGGGTCTCCCGGCGCGGAGACCCTTCGATACCTACAGAGCCACGCCGCAGGTGGGGCTGGCCGGGCTCCCAGCATCGGAGGAAGCCGGAGCAGGATTTACACCTTGGGGGCCGGGGGAGGGAGAGGAAGGGCGCGGGGCTCGCCTGGGCTGCCGCGGCAAAGGGAGCACCCGCGTGGCCCCGCATCCCCTGCCCACCCCGGGGACCCCCGCTGCCCCCCCAGAGGGGGGGGACGAGCCCCTGTCCCTCGGGGCTGTGGTGGCAGGGGGGCTCCCCACCCGCACCCTGGGCTGGGGGAGCCGCGGCAGCGAGGTGGGTGCAGGAAGCCCCCCTCGGTTTTGGGGGGCGAGGCTGGGCTGGGTGCTGCTGACCCCCCCCGATCTCTCTGTGACCCCCTCAGATGGCGCTGCTGGATGCCGCCGCCCGTCCCGAGGACGAAGGTGGGTAGCGGGGGGGGGGGGGGTCTGATGGCCCCAGGGGATCGCTGCCTCCTCCCGCGGCATCCCCCCGTGTGGGGGCACCGGGACCTGGCAGCGGGGCTCACGGCCGGGGCAGGTTTGCCCGCAGGGTTCCCGGAGGCGCCGTGCCCCAGGGAGGAGGAGGAAGAGGAGGAGGAGGAGGACAGGCGGCGGAGGAGCCCCAGGCCCGTCACCTTCACGCTGGGCCCCGAGGTGCTGGGGCTGGGCCCCGAGGGGGATTTCCAGACCCCCGACGCCGAGGTCTACATGCACTTCTTGAGGAGCCACTGCTGCTACGACGCCGTCCCCACCAGCTGCAAGCTCGTCGTCTTCGACACCAGCCTGGAGGTGAGGCCGCGGGGGACAGCCCGGGGGGGGTGTGGGGGGGGGGCTCAGGGACCCCCTGACCCCCCCCTCCCCGCTCTGCTGCCAGATCAAGAAGGCTTTTGTGGCGCTGGTGGCCAACGGGGTGCGCGCCGCCCCGCTGTGGGACAGCAAGGCGCAGAGTTTCGTGGGTGAGTGCCGGGAGCCCCGGGGCGGCGCTGGCCCCGCTGCGGGGTGCGGGCAGCACGGCCAGCCCCCCGTGTCTCCGCAGGGATGCTCACCATCACCGACTTCATCAACATCCTCCACCGCTACTACCGCTCGCCCCTGGTGAGTTGCCGGGGTGGGCACGGGGCCGGGCAGGGGGTGGCCCCTGCTTCTCCCGGTCCCCTGCTCCGTGGGCAGACCACGAGCTGCTCTGGAGCACCCGAGGGATTGGCGTCGCTTTGGGGCACCAAAAGGGTCCCCACGATGTGACCCCGTGGGGAGGGGTGCTGGGGAAAGGGGCAGCCCCCTCGATCCCTTGCTGGGCGCCCCCTGACCAGGGCTTCTCCCTGCCCTCAGGTTCAGATCTACGAGGTGGAGGAGCACAAGATTGAGACGTGGAGAGGTAAAAGTGAGGGGGGGTGACGGGGGTGTCCGGGCTGGGGGCAACGTGCCCGGCATGGACGTGGCACCAGGAGTGTGGGGCCCCTCTCCCACCGCTCTCCCTTCGCAGAGGTGTACCTGCAGGGCTCCTTCAAGCCGCTGGTCTACATCTCACCGAGCAATAGGTGAGCTCCTGCCTGCGGGGGAGAGCTGGTGGGACGCCCACCCGGCTGCCCTTGCTGCAGAGGTGCCCCCCCATGGGGTGTGCCCGGGGTGCTGGAGGGCTTCCAGGCACAGCCATGTCCCCCCCGCGCCGTCCCCTACAGCCTCTTCGACGCCGTCTACTCCCTGATCAAGCACAAGATCCACCGCCTGCCCGTCATCGAGCCCACCTCGGGCAACGTCCTGCACATCCTGACGCACAAACGCATCCTCAAGTTCCTCCACATCTTCGTGAGTGCAGGGGGGCAGCGGGCACGGGGGGCGCACGGAGTGGGGGTCGGGTGCAGGGTGCGCGCTGCTCGCTGGGGTCGCACAGTGTGCGCACACGTGGGGTGCCGTGTGTGTGTGTGTGTACACACTTGTGTGTGTGCGTGCACTGCCCCAAAGCAGGGCTCCACCATCCCCAAGCCGCGCTTCCTGAAGAAAACGGTGCAGGAGCTGTGCATCGGCACCTTCCGCGACGTGGCCGTGGTGCCCGAGACCGCCCCCATCTACACGGCGCTGGAGATCTTCGTGGACCGCCGCGTCTCCGCGCTGCCCGTCATCAACGACGCCGGTACGCGGGGCCGAGGGGCCCAGCAGAGCCCCCTGTTCCCCCTCTGCGGTGCCTCCTGCCCCGTTCCCAGCCCCGAAACCCCTCCTGCCATCCCTGCGCCCCCTCCTCCTGAGCCCCCGCGCTCTGTCTCCTTGCAGGGCAGGTGGTTGGGCTCTACTCCAGGTTCGATGTCATTGTGAGTACCGGGCGCGCTTGCACGGCCGTGCGCCAGCGTGGTGGCACGAGCCTGCACGTGGGGGAAGGTGGGGACGTGTCCGATCCGGGCTGTCGGGGCACTCACACCCCGGCACGTGCCCCGGCACCCGTCCCACGTGCGGTGCCGCGCGTGCTGGCACCCTGTGCACCCGGGCACCGCCTCTCCCGCAGCACCTGGCGGCCCAGAAGACCTACAACAACCTGGACATCAGCGTGCGCGAGGCGCTGCGGCAGCGCACCGTGTGCCTGGAGGGGGTCCTCACCTGCTACCCCCACGAGACCATGGAGGACATCATTGACCGCATCGCCAAGGAGCAGGTAGGTGAGCGGTCGGGCAGCGCCCCTCCCGCCCGCCAGCACCAGCCCTGCCTTCTGCCGCCTCCCCCCCACCGTGACACTTTGCCCGTGCCCGCAGGTCCATCGCCTGGTTCTGGTGGACGAGAACCAGTACCCGCGGGGCATCGTCTCCCTCTCCGACATCCTCCAGGCCCTCGTGCTCACTCCCGCAGGTATCGATGCTCTTAACTCTTAGCCCACGACGCTCCGGCTTTCTCCATTCGCACCCTCCATTTCTCTCCACTTCAGGTAGGCGCTGCCCCCCCCCCAACCGCTGGGTCCCCGTCACCGCACACACCCCAGTGTGGCACTTTTTGGGTGGGGAATGGGCTCGGGACCCCCCCACACCCGGTCCCCAGCAGTGCCCAGTTGCTCCATGCAGACAGGGACTGGGCTGTACTAAACACACCAGGCTTGGGACCTCCACAGCACGGTGCCTTCACCATGCCCTTGCAAGTCTCCGCTGTCCTCTGCGCTGTCCCCATGCCCTCTGTGCTGTCTCCATGTCCCCTGTGCCGTCCCCACGCCCTGTGGCCACCAGGGCAGGAGGCAGTGCTGTGCCACAGGGTGCCCAGCCCTGCGCCGGTGCCCGCCGGGGGTTACGGCCTCGTGCGCTCTCTTGCCCCGCAGGCATCGACTGAAGACACCGGGGAAGTGCCGCCGCCGTCTCGTCCGACTCGGGGCCTCTTGCTTGGCCCGGCCCAGGCACTGGCGGGGCCGTGGAAGGAGGCTCAGGCCCCGGGGGCTCTCCGTACGGGGGGGCTGCCCACCCACCCCGCTCCTGGGACTCGTCTTGAGCCTGGGGCCAGCTCCCTCCAGCCTTGGGGAGGACCAAGGGCGAGCACGTGGGGATGCCTGACGGGCACCGTGCCGTGAAGGGCTGCGCAGCCGGGCCCTCCTGGCCCCCCCCCGTCCCACCCCGTCCCAAACTGCTGCCGGACCCGAGTGCTTCAGCCCCCGGTGAGCTGGGTCCCGCCGGCTGCGGCGGCACCGGTGCGCAGGAGGGGCACGGTGGCGTGGCTCAGCTGCACACACAGCCTTGTTTATTGTAGGGTCTCCTAGGGCTGGAGCGCCCCGGCAGCGGTGCTTGCAAGGGGACCTTGCACACTTTTTTTTTTGGGGGGGGGTGGGGGGTATTTATTTATGTGCCGGTCTGTTCAGCTTTGTTGGAATAAAGCTGCCCGCCCCAGGCACCGCGTCCTCACCTTCCTGGGCGCACAGCCTGGCACGGCTCCTCCGGGCTGGGGAGGGGGTGCCGGGCGCTGGGGTGCCCATCTGGGGGCGGCCACGGGCGGCACCTCTGCCCACGTGGGGACAGCCAGCAGGACACCCTGGGGCACGCAGCTTGGTGGCTCCACCACGGCTGGGGTGGCCCCTGGGGACAGGGGGTGCTGAGCCCATCCTCCCCCCCCTGCTGCCTCACCCTGCCCCCTTCCCGTGCCCCCCCCCTATCAGCATCGCTGGGGAGGAACGACTGATAGCGAAAGGTCCCGTGTGATGCACGCCCCCTGCGCTGGCTGGCGCTGCTGGGGGGCACGGTGCCAGCCCCGGGTGGTGCCAGCCCCCTCCCCACGGCGGGGACCTGCTGCCAGCTGCAGTTTCACTCCACGGGGCTGGCTCCGGCCCTCGGGACCAAGCACAAACCCCAAAACCCCACTGGCGGCTCCATCCTGCCCCGCGAGGTGTGTGTGTGTGTGGGGGGGAAACTGAGGCACGGAGAAGGGGCTGGGGCCAAGGTCAGTTATTGAGACAGGACCCGGGCGTCCTGGCCCCAGGCACAGATCCACGCGCAGCGACACGATCACGGGACGAAGGAGACACCCCACGGCCGCAAGCCCCCTCCCTGCGCCCCCCCCCCCCCCCGGCAGGCAGAGCTCCTGGGTCCCCGCCGCAGCCCAGGGGGGCGGGGGACGGGGCGGGGGGGAGGGGGGGGACCCCTGGCAGCGTGTGAAAGGCACAGCAATGCCCCAAGCCTCCTGCTCAGGGGGCCCCCGGGCGAGCGATGAACTCCAGGTTGATGGGCTTGTCGGCCACCAGGACGATGCGGGACACGGACGTCACCTCCACGCCGCGGGGGTCCGGCCGCACCTCGAACGCTTGGATGATCTGGGGGAGGGGGGGGAGAGAAAAGGGGGTGGCGGTGCCTCAAGACTCCCCCCCCCGAGACACCCGGTGTGGCTTGGGGGGCCCCTACTCACCCTGGCGAGGGCCAGGTGCATCTCCAGCTCGGCGATGCGGCGGCCGACGCAGGCGCGGACCCCGTAGCCGAAGGGAATGGAGCTGAAGGGGTGGTGGGGGGAGCCGTAGCCCCGGAGCCAGCGCTGGGGCAGGAACCGCTCGGGCTCGGGGAAGTAGGTCTCGTCGTGGGACATGGCGTAGTGCGCCAGGACGAAGAGGGTCTGTGGGGTGAGAAGGGGGTTAACGCCCCTCGGGGCACAGCGGGACCCCCCCGGAGTGGCCCCACTCACGTTCTTGGGGAAGAGGTAGTCTCCGATGATGATGTCCTTCTCGTAGAAGACCCTGGCGTTGGTGGGGACCACGGGGTAGACCCTGGGCGGGGATGTGGGGAGAGTTGGTGCGGGAGCTGCGCCCACCTGGGCCCCAAGGCAGGGCCAGGAGGAACATCTCCCGCTGCTCGGCGGCTCCGTCTCCCCCGGGGAGGACGTGGGTGGGTGGGTGGATGCGGCCCCAAGGGTCTGCGACCCAGCCCTGCACCCTGCCTGGCCGGTGCCCCCATCACCAGCATCCCCCCAAAACCATGGGGCCAGGCTGGGCTGTACCTCAGCGTCTCCTTGATGATGGCCCGGAGCATCGGCATCTTGGGGATATCCTCGGCACGAGGAAACCGGTCCGGGGGCACGACGGCTTTCAGCTCCTGGTACAGGGTCTCCTGGATGCCTAGGTCCCGGGAGAGGTGGTACAGGGCCCACGACAGTGTGTTGGAGGTCTGGGGGAGCAGAGGGGAGGGAGGGAGATGGGGCTGGCACTGGAACATCCTCGTGCCGCGTGGCACCAGACAGCCCCAGCTCCAACGCGCAGGGAAAGCACGAGGGAAACTGAGGCACGGAGCCGGGCAGGTGGCAGAGAGGAGAAGAGGGTCTGCACCGACAGGCCCCTGAGCCCTTGGGGCAGTGCGGAGCTGGCCCTCACCGTGTCCACGCCGGCCAGCAGCAGCTCAGCCACGCTGCCGTAGACCTCGTCCAGGCTGAGCCTGCCGCTGGCCAGCAGGTAGCTCAGGTAGCCCGACACCTCCTTGCCCCCCTCCACCTGCCCCTCCAGCTCCTTCATCTTCCGATCAATCAGGGTCTTGCCTGCGGGGACAGACACGGCCATGGAGAGATGACCCAGAGTCCACGGAGAGACGGGCAGACCCCGGGGCGGCCAAAAAGGAACGCGCCCCGGCCACGCTCGGTGGCTCTCCCGGGGGGGCTGCCCCCCTCGCGAGGGTCCCTGTGGGGCCTGATCCCATCCCCACGGCTCACCGAAGGCAAAGATGGTGTCCCAGCTGTCCAGGTAGCGGTCCCAGAAGGGCAGCACCTTGCGGCTCCAGCGGGGCAGGACGGTGGCGAAGATGGAGTTCTTGAACATGAGGTTGATGGAGTCGATGAAGTGCTGGGTCTCGGCGGGGACCTGCTGCTTCAGGCACCCGATGCGGGTCTCGAAGAGGATATAGGAGATCCCTGCGGGAACAGGCCGCATCCAGACCCCCGCGGGGACACAGCGGGGCGGGGGCGAGGGCTGGGCCCCCCCTACCTTCCAGGGCGAAGCGGTAGAGCAGGTTGGCCACGTCCCCCACCAGCACCCCCGAGGGGCTGCGGCTCCGCTCCTCGCGCAGCCGCACCATCAGGTCCGACACCACCTCGCCGATGGCATCCGCGTACAGCAGCGCCTCTGAGGGCTTCAGCAGCCGCTTGTTGAGGACCTGGCGCAGGCGGTACCAGCGCTCCCCTTCCCTGCGCGGCGGGGATCGGGCTCAGCGGGCTAAGCCGGCGCCGTGCCAAATTCACCCCCGAGCCCTGCAAGGCTTTCTGCCCACCGCAGCCATGCCCGCCCGCTTGGGGAAAAGGGAGCACTGGGAGCTCCTGCCCCGACCACACATCACCCCGGCGCGGGGGCAGGAGGTTTGCTGTCCCACAGAGCACGGCCAGGGCAGGACTCACTCGGTGAAGGGTCCGTAGGGCAGGCGCCGGGTGTCCCGGTGCTCCTTCCACAGGGCCATGTCGCTCCGCATCGGGTACTTGCCCTCCTGCCGCAGCAGCTGCTCCAGCACCACGGGGCTCCCGATGTTGATGTTCTGGTAGTGCCCGAAGGTCGACTTCCAGATGGGGCCGTAAATGCGCCGGGACATCAGCTGCGAGGCACCAGAGCAAGGCAGGGTGAATGGGACGTCAGGGTGGGGGGCAGCGCTCAGCACCGGGGCTGGATCAGTGCCCGAGCATAGGAGGCACCGACCCCCTGCAGATGGGCACATTCCTCATCCATCCCTGGGATGCATGGAGGGCCCGGCGGGTCTTTTAGGGTGGCATAGCCCAGGAGGGGACAGCAGGGACGGGGACAACTGCCATGCACGGGGCTTGGCGAAGGTGCAGGGCCACTGCAGCGGCCGTCAGCAGATCCAAGCCCTGCTGCTTCCAGCATCACCCCATCTGTGCTCCGCTCAGCCCATGCGGGTCCTTGAACCCGCCGCCGATAAGGGTGGTTAATGATCAGCGCCGGGCAGCACCGGGCTGCTCCCAGGGCAGGTGTCCAAGCACGGGGCTGGGGCCACGTGTGGCCTTGGGCTCCCGTACCATCCGGGGGACATCCACCAGCACCAGCCCTCCTCCGGGCTCAGAGCTCCCCTCTCCTCACCTGCACCCACCAGGGCCGTGCCTGCGTCCCCTCGGAGCATCCGGTGCACCCCAGGGGCGGCCGGGCACCCCCCTGCAAGCCACAGGGCCACTTCCAAAGGTCCCGTGGCACCTCGCCGGGCACCACCGCAGCCCCTGCGGAGCGGGACCAAGCCCAGGGGGCTGCAGGGACCCAGCAGGGAAGCCCTGGTCCCGGTTCCCCGTGGCTGCGGGGATGCACGTGGTACAATCTCCCTTGGTGACTGACTGCATCGCAGCCTGAGCCCGGATTCATCTGGATTCGTCACCGCGGGGAGACGTTCCTCGCGCGTGGTGGCAGGAGGAGGGGGAGGGACGGCCGCCCCGGTGCCGCAGGCGGTGCGCCCTGAGAGCACGGGGCTGCAGGCGGCCGCATCCTGGGTCGAAGCCTGCTGCTGGCGTGTGCTCACGGCCAGGACCCGGCACGGCTCAGGCCTTGGAGAGCAGGGCTGGGAGAAGCTGCTGGCATCGGGGGAAGGCACCTCCGGAGCTGGCTGCAAAGCCGGGCCACGCTCGGAGCCCCAGGGGAGCAGCAGGGACCTGTGCCTGCTCCCCGAGCCCCTGCTCCCCTGTGACAGCCCCTTCCCCTGTGACAGCCCCTTCCCCTGTGACAGCCCCTTCCCCAGGCAGCGGTGCCCGCTGCTCGGCGGTGCCGGGGAGGCCTGATCCTGCGCCCTCCTCCCAGCTGTGGCGGGTCAGAGCTCCAGGGCGCTGGAGGCTGCCGCCTGGCTCGCGGCCAGCCAAGCCCATGGCTTGCTTCATCCGACGTATGAGGAAGTGCCGACAGAAGAAAACAAACAGCTGCCTGTTCCTCCCCTGCATCCCCGGGCACCGCTCGCCCCCACATCTGCCCCCCCAAACTGATGCCCCCCAAGCTCGCTGCAGCTGGGGCTGGCCGGGGATGCCGGCACCCCGCGAGCAGCCCCTGGCCCTCGGGGGGAAGCCAAGGCACGCGTGGCCCTGCCCGGCTCGGGCACTCCGAGGCAGCCGGCGGGACCCATCGGGTGCCACCCGCTTCTCCGCCAGCCCCTCCGCGCGCTGCTCCCCCCAGCACCCCCCCACGGGTGCCGGGGCGCTTTCCCCCCTCAGCTCCCCACGGTCACTCGCGGGCTCACCCCCCACGCCGGCACCCAGCTCTCCCCGACCCCATCCCCAAAGCCCCCCCAGCCCACGGCGCCATCCCCCCCACCTCCCTTGCGCCCTCGGGGACCCGCAGCCCCCCCGGCAGCCCGCAGCCCCCGGCCGGCCGGCCGCGCCTCCCCGGGCACCTGGAGCCGGTGGGTGTGCAGCAGGTAGCCGCGCAGGAAGAGCCAGACGAAAGTCCTGAGCAAGCCCGGCCCCGGCAGCTCCGCGGGGCCCTTCAGCCGAGCCGGCCCCGCCGCCGCCGCCGCCGAGCTCCCGGCCCTGCGCGGCGGCCCCGGGCTGCGCGGAGGCGGCGGCGGCGGCGGCGGCGGGCGAGGGCGCAGGAGCAGCGGCAGCAGCGGCCGCCGAGCCCCGCCGCTCGGGCCCGCCATGCTCCGTCGGCAGCGCACGGGACGGGGCGGTGCGGGGAGGCACCGGGGGCGGCGGGGGGCGGCACCGGGGGAGGCGCGGGGGGCGGCGCGGGGGCGGCACCGGCACCGGGGAGCGGGCACCGGGAGCCGCTCGTGCGCGCCGGGAGCTGGGCAGCGGCACCGCGCACCGGGGGCTGCACCGGGAGGTGCGGGCGTTCCGGGGCCGGTACCGCGCGGCCGGTACCGGGCGGGGGGCGCGGGCACCGGGTGCCGCGTAGCGCCGGCATCACGCACCGGGAACCGGCACCGGCAGCGCCGTGCAGCGGGTGCCCGGCGCCGCGTGCTGCGTAACGGCACCGCGCCCCCGGTGTGGCACCGCCGCAGGCACAGCGCCCCGGGCACCGTGTGGCGTGTGCTGGGGGTGCTGGCACCGGTACCGGCACCGGGTGCTGCTCGCCGAGCATCGGCAGCGGGCACGGTACCGGGCGCTGGGTGCCACGGCCCGCGTCCTGCACACCCCCCAGTGGCACCGAGCTCACCGCTGGGCCTGATGCTCGGGTCGGCTGTCCCCCCGCCCTGCCCTGTCCTTGTCCTGTCTGCCTTGACACCTCGCCCATCGTTCCCTGTCCTCGCCCGGTCCCCGTCCCCGTATCTCTCCCTGTTCCCGTTCCTGCCCCATTTTTCTCCCCGTCTTTGTCCCCGCCCTTGTTGCTCCCCCCCAGACCTGCATCTCCCGCAGAGAAGGTGGCAGAGCCCCTGCGTGCCCCCCCTCCGGTCCCCTGAAGCGTCCCTTGGTGCAGCCATTTGGGAGGACCTGCTCCAGGCCACAGGGACGATGCCAAAGGTGCTGGTAAGCCACGGCTGCCCTGGGCTGGCACTCATCCCTCCCCTGGGGCAGGGGTTGGGCGCTCAGGGTGGGCACAGCCACCCCACAAGGGAGCCGGGTGGGGACACCCGGAGTGGCTGTGGCACCTTTCTGGGGGCGACTTTGCTTTGTCGCCGCGGCAGTGGGAGCGCAGCACCAGCTCCTGCCAGCCCACGAGCTGTCACTGCTGCGGCGGTGCCCAGGACACGTTCCCTCTGGCCAGCCTGGCGCTGCCACCGGGTTTGGGGACGGCGGGCAGGGCACTGCTCTGCCCGCAGCGGGGACCCGTGCCGTGCTGGGGCCGTCCCACCGCTGATCATTGACCGCCCTTATCAGGTCAAAGTCCTGGACAGGGACATTTTGTCCCCGGGGCAGGCAGGCAGACACCCGAGAGCCCCAGGGGTGGCTGCGTCCCTGTCCCTCTCGGGGACGAGGGCTGTCCCAGGCTGGGCTCCAGGTGCCCGACGTGCCCTGCAGCAGCGGGGCCGGGGCTGGGTGGTCCCGGGGGGCTGGAGGGGCGCTGGGCAGGGGCCCCGTGCTCCAGCAGACACCCGGCAGAGCCGGGGCGCACAAGTGCGAGCGCCTGCCGCCATCTCATGGCTGCGCGCAGCCAGCTCCGCAGCCGGTGCTGCCCGGCCTGGGCACGCACCCCCAGCCCCACGGGGGGGGGTTCCAGCCCGGGCTGAGCCCCCCCAGGGCCCCGCCCGTCTCAGCCTGCCCCCCCCCCGCCTTGCTGGAGAGTGCTTTTTGGCCCCCTTCTTTCCCTCGGGAAGCGCCAGCCGGGGAACCCAACCGCTGGGGCTGGCTGTTTGGGGGGGGGGGTGCAGAGCCAGGGCACGTCCCGAGGGGGGGGGGCTTGCTGGTGGGGCTGGGGGCTTCCCCGGGCTGGGAGCAGGCTGCTGAATCCAGAGCTCTGACACTATCCCTGCGGGGTATTCCTGCAGCATGCCCAGCTCCCGGGGTCCCTGCGGAGCTGTTGTCCTGCAAACTGGGGGGCTCGGGTGCCGGGCACCCCGCAGGAGGTCTTGGGGCTCGGGTGCTCCCCGTCTCCGCATCGGGGAGCTGCTGGGGGTGGGCTCACGGGGAACGGCCCCCGCGGGACCCCAAAGGGCAGGGGGCGAACCTCGTGGGGTCTGACAGAGCCCCCGTCCCCCCCCTCCGGCCCAGCCGAGGGGGACCCCGGTGCCCGGCTCCTTCTCGCCGCAGCCGCTAGGCTGTGCTCCCGCCTCTCCCACCGCGGGGAGCCGCCGGGGACCGGCAGCGCCGCCGAGCCCCGTGCCCTGCCCGCCGCAGGATGCGGCCCCGCAGCCCGGCGGGGTCCCCGCCTGCACCCCGAGCAGCCCTGGGTGGCGGCACCCAAGGGTGCTCCTCCAGCTCCCCCGGTTCCAGCCCGGTATTCCTCCCGGTCTCCCAGCCCCGGGGGCCGGTGGCAGGGGGGGGCGCACGGGTGAGTCACCCAGGGGGGAGCGGGAGGCGGGAGGCAGCGGGAGGCCCGAGGCCACGGGGATGGCTGCCAGGGCTGCGGGGGCTGTGGGGGAGGCAGTGCGGGAAGGAGGGGGTCGGGTGAGTCAGGCTGCCCCGTCGGCGGCCTGGCGGGGACTTCCAAAAGGAAGTGGCTGGGCCATGACACATCCCCAGCCGGAGGGTGCCGCAGGGGTCCTGGGCTTTTCCAGCTCCAGGGACAGCTCATCGGGTGCTGCACGGGGACCTCGTCTCGCTGGGGTGGGCAGGGGGCTGCAGCGGGGGCCGCGGTGGTGCAGGAGGTGGTGGGGATGTCATCGTAGGGTGTCCCCGCAGCCGGGGATCGATCCTGGCAGGCGGGGCAGAGGCAGGAGAGCGAGCACTGTGTTCATCCGTGGGGACGGAGAGATGGCGGTGGCCATGGGCCATCCTTCCCCACGCCGGATGGGACCTGTGGGTGCGGGGACAGGCACCGGGGGACCCCCGCCCTGCTCTGTCCCCCTGCAAGGGTCTCTTGACCCACCCACCAGCTGCTGCTCACAACGCGGTGGGTCCTGGCCGCCGGGACAGAGGGACAGCTTCCTTACGTGACTTGCACAGAGTCACCCAGGAGCTGGAAACTTTTCCCAGGACTGCCTCCGCTTCACCCCCTTTTTCTGTCCCAGAGCTGGGAGCGGGCTGTCCCCCGGGAGGGCATCCCCTGACTCACCCCCAGGAAAGCCCAGGCTGTGAGAAGGCTGCGCCTGGGGTCCCCGGGACCATAACCGCTCTGCCGTCACGCCAGCCGTGCGTCACCGCGCTGTCACCAACTGAGTCACGGGCTGTGCCGGGGTCAGCGGGGCTGCACAGCTGCCTGGGGGGACACGGGGAGATCCGGGAGGACGGGGACATTTTCTGGGTCTGCAGTCAGCTGCTGTCCCCCCACACCGAGTGCCCAAGCAGGGCCTTCTCACCCTTCTACCTAAGGTCCCCGTTCCCTTAGAGAGGCAGGACAGCCCCCTCCTGACCACGGGGACAGCACAAGGCTTTTGAAACAAGCCTCGAATCAAGCACCACGATAGCCCCAGTGTGCAGGGCTCAGCACCCAGCAGCGAGCCCTGGTGCCCTGGGGGCCCCGGGGTGCCGGGACCTTGCCCCGAGGCCGTGGGGCCGGAGGCTGGGGCAGCCCTGGGGCTGCCGGCCGGGCGCGCAGGCAGGCTGTTATCGGGGGAGACAGAAGGCAGCCCGGGCTGCTCTCAAGTGGGCCAGGCTGATTAGTGCCTTCAAGTGCCTACAGAGTTATTCTAAGTCAAGTAGGCGCGAAGGGAGCCGATCTCGCCGGCCTGGGACCTGCGTCGGGCGAGGGACGGCTGAGACCCGGCTGACCCTGCCTCGCAGGGCTGCTAGGGGCCGCGGGGAGCAAGGCAGGGGGGTGCTCCCCTCCTCCGGCCACCCCTCTCCATCCCTTGCTCCCGCTGCAAAAGGCTGTTTGCTCCAGCCCAAAGCAAACCTGATTTTATCTCCCGGCTGCAGTTCCCTTGGCTGTGGGCCACGGCCGATGCCTCCTACGCAGCACTTGCGGAGCCCATTGGGGGACCCGTGCACAGAGCGGGCTGTGTACGCCGCCACATGACATCATGTTTACGGCCCGCGGGGGCCCAAGGACACCCCCTCCTCGCTCCCAGCCCGCCCGAGCCGTGCGCGTCCCTCCTGGCCCACAGCTGCACGGCATCCCGTGCTCCCCGCGCCGGGCAGAATGACACAGGGGGAGCTGGGGGGAGCAGGGCCGACCCTGGCATCAGTCCTGCCTTGTGGGGTGCTTTCGGCTCTGCTGGTCCCCCCCCCAGCCTCGGTTTCCCCTCTGGAGTGCGGAGAGTGGATGCCGTGCTAGCGCTGAGTGTGGGCTGCTGCAGCGGCACGAGGTCAGGCCCTCAAGTTGTTGCTCCGAGGGAAAGGCAGATCTTCTCCCCTTGGGACGTGGATGTTCCCGTCTCTCCCAGGACAGAGCTGGGGCTTCGCTGCTCTTGCATGAAACTGAGGTTGTTGGGAAAGAGCAACAACATCCAGAGCCACAGGGGCTCGCTAAGGAGTGCTAGGGCCATCCGTCCTTCCATCTGTCCGTCTGTCTCTCCATCCATCCGTCCATCCACCCACCCATCCATCCATCCATCCACCCACCCATCCATCTCCACAGGCATTCATCCATCTCCCCATCCATCTTCACGTCTATCTACCCACCCATTCAGCTAGCCTCCCACCCATCCATCCGTCCGTCCGTCCGTCCGTCCATCCATCCATCCATCTGTCCATCCATCCGTCACTGGGCTGTCAGTGTTGCTGCCCCGTCTGGGGCCCGGCTGCTCTCACCTGTCTGGTGCGGGGCTCCCCAAGGCCAGCGATGGAGAGCTGGGAGCCGCTTGCACCCCAACTCTGGGGACCTTTTGGGGTCCCCCAAGGCCACGCCAGGAGGCTGCGAGGTTCTCCACCCCCACGGGTGCCCAGAGCGGGGCACCACAGGGACGAGACGCCTCGGCTGGGCAGCACCGCTCAGCTGCAGGCACCGAGCTGCCCTTCCTGGGGGCGCAGCGTGCTCGGGTGCGGGACACGCCGGCCGTGCGGAGCACCGTGGGCAGGGGGTGCAGGTGGGATGCCCGGGGCTGTGCCCACCATCTCCCGGTGCTGCTCACGGGGCCGGCCGTGGGGCAGGGGCTGAGGCTGCGCGAGTGCTGGACGGGGGGGGGAAAACCTGTCTAATTTAAGACGGGGCCCCGCGGTCGCTGTCAGCGGCGGGCAGCGCTCTGATCTGGGGACAGGTCCTCGTCAGCTCCGCTCGCCACCCGCCGGCCCGACATGAAAGGGCTCTGCGCCCCGATAAGGCCCCAGGCGGGCGGCCCCGTGGTGGCAGCGCCACGGCCGATCCCGGGGGCAGCCCGCGGGGACCCCTCGCAGCGAGCCCATCGCCAAATTCCCCATCACCGCTGCGCCCGTGCGTTTGCACCGGTCGGGGAGCTCAGCACCCTGCTTGGCCCGCCGAATGGTGCCCCCGTCCCTCCCGGCTCCCACCGCTGGCAGCGCCCCGCGGGCTGGGGGCTGTCCCCACGCAGCCTCCCCCCCATTTTTCGCCAGCCCCTCCGCGGCGCGCAGGGGGCCGGTGTTGACTTAATAAGCTCATTCCGCTCCCGCGGCGAGGCCGCAACCCGGGGCTGGTGACATCACACGGCGCTGCCATGGGGACGCCGCGATGTCACCAGCACCGCGATGACCTCACGGCGGGAGCAGGGGACGGGGCCAGGCTGGGTTTGATCACCGGGGTCCTGGGCGGCCAGGGAGGGGAGGGACGCTGGGAAAGTATGCGGCCGCTGCGCGCCGCCGTGTTTGGCTTGGAAGTGGCCGCGCTTTCCCCGCAGCGGGGAGGGACGGTGCCCTTCCTCCCCCCGTTTTTCCCTCCCGCAGCCCCCACCTTGCGGCTGGGGGGGGGTTGGGGGATCGGGGGACCCCCTTCCCTGCTCTTTGGGGTAGGCGGAAGGGGCAGAGTGGGGTCGATGCGGGGAGGCTGCGTCCCCAGGCTGGACCCTAAAACGCCCCATAGCCTCGCGCAGCCCTCCATGCACTTCCCTACAGCCGGTGGCAGGTCTGTCACTGCCACTTGGGACCCCACAGCTGGCCGGGAGGGGGGGGACAGCCGGGCCCCCACATTTACGCTGCGGGAGCACAGGGGCGCCCGCATCCTCTCGGCACCCCCCCCGTCATTAATTTCCATCAGTGGCCAAGCAGGGCCAGGGGTGGCCGAGGAACACGGCGCTTTCCCCTGATAGCAAAAATAAATACATTAAAATTCTTGCAGGAGGCAGAAGAATGCGGGACGGCAGGAAAAAATTGTTTTATAATTTGTAATAACACAAAAGCTGGAGGGGGGGGGGGGGGAGGCGAGCTGCGAGAGGCGAGGGAAGGCAGAGACAAAGGGTCGGCCGCGGCGGAGAAGGCTGCTGCGCGGTGGCGGCGGGGACAGCCCTGGCACAGCACCTCCACCGGGACCTCGTCCCCGAAGGATGTGGCCCTGCAGGTCTCGTTGCAGAGGAGGAACGAGCAGGGCTAGTCCTGGGGCTGGGGAGCCCCAGCTCGCTGGGCTGCTCTCAGCAGCTCCGTGCCTCAGTTTCCCCTTGCTAACGGGGGATTTCCGTGCTGCTGGGGGACAGGGCGCAGCCCCCTCCCCGTCACACACAGGTGCCGGCCTTTGCCCACCCCTCTCGGGGGGCTTCAGCACAGCACCCACCCACTCGGGCCACCTCTCACAGCCAAGCTGGGGGCGTTACAGCCCCCCCGGCCCCCCCAGCCCCACGAGGGGCCGCTTCCCCTGGCCGCGGCGGCGGGGACGTGACAAGGCGAGTCGCTGTGCGCCAGGCGCACCTGCTGTCGGGACGGGCCCCCCCCCCTCCCTGCTCCCCTCTTCGGGATGAAATCAAAGGGATTTTTCTGCCCTTAGGAAATCAGATAAAGGCTTCTCACCTGCCCCGCGCTCCCTTTGCGGCGCAGACGAAGGCGGCGGAGGCGGCCGGGCGCTCGGGGCGGGGGGACAACAGGCACTTTCAACACGCCGGCGGATGAGCTGCGCGCTGCAGGCACAGTGTCACCCTGTCCCCAGCCCTGGCCGGGACATCTCCTCGCCAGGGGGCTGCCTGGTGGTGACTGCCCCCCTGTATTCAAGGCGATGGGGGAGCCACGGGGCAGGGGGGATGGAGGCTGCTGGGTGAAAGCCAAAGACCCCAGGGACGATGGAGCAGCCCCGATGCAGCTCAGGAAAGGTCCCTGTGTCCCCACGCCAGGGTGAGGACAGCTCGAGGCTGGTCACAGCGCCGTGGATGCTGAGCCTGGGTGGGAGGGCAGGGTAGGAGCAGGTGGGAGACCTTCAGAGGCGGTGGGAGTCTCTTCCCTCCCGCACCCACGGGGAGAGAATGGTGCCAAGCTGCAGCTAAAACCTGAGTCATTCGCCACCGAATGCTGCTGGTGGGAGCGAACGTGCCCAGGTGAAGGGGAGGAGGTGCTGGGGATGAGGAGCAGGGGAGAACTGATGGGCAAAGAGCTAGGGACGGGGGCAACGGTGCCCTCCTGGGAAGGGGGACGGCGCCCACATCTCTGCTGGAGGGAGGGGTGGGCTCACCAGCAGGGAGGATGCCCTGGCTGGCCCATCGCTGCTGCCAGACGCCCTGCTTCCCCCGGGGAACCATTCCCAGGGCAGCTCAGGAGGGGTGAAAATTGGGGTGGCAGCCTATGGGCACCCTTTCCTCCTGTCCTGAGCTGCCTGGCCCCTCCACCTCCCCAGCCCCTCAGCTCCCTGCTGCCCCTGGCAGGTCCCGCTGCCTGGTGTGACCCGTGCTGGGGGCTGTCCCCCTCCCGGCCCAGCTGCAGCCGAGATGAGATCACCCCAACCAGGCCGGCCCTCCCCGCACTCCTCTCCTGCTCCTTCCCCGCTCTGCTCGCCCCTGGGGCTTGCTCCTCACCCACCTGCCGTCCCCCTGCCCAGCCGCTGCCTTCGAGGAGGGGGGTTGCCGAGGGATGCTTGGGGGTGTCCCTCCTCCAGCGTGCCCCGGTGGGACAGCCTGATGCGGTGCCAGGGAGCGGGGCAGAGCCCCCTGAGGACACCAAGCAGAGGGCGGGGCGGGGATGCCAGGCTCGGCCACGGGACCCCCCCCCGGGGCCGGGCAGGTGGGCAGGTGACGGGGGGGGGGCACCGTGAGGCAGGGCCGTGCCGAGCACGGCGGTGGGAACGGGCAAGCCGTGGGCACCGCCCGGTGCCCGGAGGACGCCCGGAGCCGTGCCCGTGCCCGCGCCGTGCCCGTGGCTGCGCGCAGGGCGCCGCGCTTGGCATCCCGGAGTCCCCCCCGCCCGGCCCGCCCTGTCCGTCCCCCCGGGCTCCGGTTTCCCTGTCGGAGGCAGATGCTTTCGCAGCCCTGTCCCTCCTCCTCCTTCTGCGGAGCAGCCTCCGCGCCGCGCTCCAGCCGCCCGGAGGTGCCTGCCCAGCCCAGCCCGGCCCGGCCCGGCACGGCCCGGCCCCGCCGGCCCCGGGCTGGCGGAGGGAGGCAGCGGGCACCCAGCCGCGGGGCCCCGGCCAGCCCCGCCGCCCTCCTCGGGGGGGCTCGGAGGGGGCTCGGCTCTCCTAGCTGCCCCCCAGCCCCTGGCAGGATGTTGCCCCCCTCCCGGACCCAGCTGGGGCTCTTCTTCATCCTCCTCTGCCCCGCCAACATCATCGGGCTCTGGTGGTGAGTAAGGGCATCCCGGGGGCGGGCGCGACGCGGGCACCGGGGTCCCGAGCCCTTTAGGGGGGGGTCCAGGCTTGGGGACCGAGCCCCTGCGCCCCTGACACCCCGACGGTGGGGACCGGGGCTCGCCGGGGGGGGGGGCAGAGCCAGCCCGGGGGTGCGCGCCGGGTGGGTTCGGGCTCCCCCGGGGCACCCAAGCGCGCTGGAGACTGGTGGGGGGCAGAGGGCTGAGGGGGGGCCCTTGGGGTACGGGGAACCCCGATCCCGCGGAAAGAGCCGCAGCCTCCCCACCGCCCTACAAGCCCGCCGCCCGGCGGGGCTGTGTGCTTGTGGGGCGGGGAGGGGGAGCGGGGGCCTCCAGACCCCTCCAATAAGTCAACTTTAATTAAAAGCCCGAGGGTCCCCACGGCGTCCCCTCCCGAGCGGTGCCCTGGCCGCGGCGGGGACAAAACCCCTGTTTGTAATGGTGCCTTCATCAAAGGCAGGGACAGTGCTCTGCAGGATCCCGGAGGGGGTGGGGGATTCATTACAGGCGCAGAGCTGGGACCCAGCCTTGGAAAGCCCAGGTATCTGTCGAAACATGAACTATTTAAATCTATTAAGAATTTCACCCAGCCTGTCTTTATCCGGTTTTAAGTGCTTAGATTCCAGCTCCCCGGCGTGCCGTCCGGGCTATCATTCATTATCTGAGGCTATTCGTCTCCACATTGTCACACTCTTTTGACCCCTAAAATAAAGCTCTCCGTAAGCCTTTCCCCTCCCGTTCCCCCGCCCGCCCGGCAGTGATTTATTCCGCGGCTCCATCCCCTTCTCCAGCCCCGGCTGCGGGGACGCGGGGCGAAAGGGGGGCCTGGGCGGCTACAAATCGTGCCCTCGCCGTCGGTGCGGCACCGGCCAGGTTCGTGGGGAAGGGGTTAACGTGGCTCTGAGCGGGGTCGCCCTGCCGGGCTTAGGGTGTGTGCCGGGGGTCCCTCGCTCCCCGCCGCTCGCCTCCGGACATCTGCGCCATCCCGGGGCACGGTCCCTCCCGCTGGCTGAGAGCTGCGTTCTTTTCCCTTGGCTAATTCTCAGCCCGCTGCTTTGCGCACGCAAAGGCTGTCCCTTCGGCCGTCCCTGCTGTCCCTGCCCCGGCCCCACCGACACCCACCCGGCGCTCCCCTCGTCCCCAAGCTCGCGTCCCGAACCCCAGCTGTGGGACGGCGGTGGCACCAGCCCACGGACGGAGCGGCTGGGGGGAAGAAGGAGCTCGCTTTGCCCTCAGTTTCGGGGCGGGTGGATGGGGCCAGCACGGGCAGGGCTCTCCGAGCCACGTCTCCCCCCAAGCACGGGTCCCGCTGGTGCTGCGACTGTGCCCTGCGTGTGCTGGCAGCGCCAGCTTGGGGAGATTAGAAGGATTTGGCAGAGGAGGGCAAGGGGTCAAACTTGTTTTTTCTTCCCTTAAAAAAGAAAGAGAAAAGGAGCCTTTAATTTAAGAATAATAAGGCAGCTGCAAGCAGCGTGGCCGAATGCACCGGGCAGCGCAGGGGGGTCACCGGTGCGCATGGGGCTTTGCCCAGGGTGAGCGAGCCCGGGGGAGGCGAAACCCACCAAAGGGATGTGCCGGGCTTCCCAGGACGGGGCAGGTGGCTGATTCACGAGACGCTTCCCCCCGGGCAGAGCTCGGGTCTCCTGCCCTGCTGAGATCATCCGGCACGTCCAGGGAGCTCTTCTCATGTGGGGGAGAGCCCCGGCGCTGCCGGCCCTGGCAGCAGGCTCTGGGCAGGCACCTTCCCACGCACCTGCTGCCGTGACCCGGCCACCTCCCAGGCGGGGGCTGCGTCCTGGTGCAGCTGTGCCCGGGCTCCTGGAGCACCCAGGGCACGGCGGCAGTGGTAGAGCCCTCCCTTGCTGTCCCTGTCACCGATGCACGGGGTTCTCGGTGGCGTGCCTTTGTGTTTCTCCGTCTGTGCATGCTCGCCTGGCTACAAGGTGCTGCAGGGGCACCCGTGGGTGCTTATCCAAGGGACACGTTTCCCCGGGCAGGGAAGGAAGGGCTTCACCCACCCCTCTGCCTGGCCCACCTGCGGGCGCAGTGGAGGGGGGTGCAGGGGCCGCCCGTTGGAGGTGCTTTTTCCCATTCTGGTGACAAATAACGTGTGAGAGCGGCATGGCGGGGCGGCTTGTGGGTCCATCTGCTCTGACGGACAGGTGCTGGTTCGGTGCGATGTCAGAGGAGGAACTTTATGTGTTCCTGATGGCTTCATAGCCTGAGAAAGAGCGCCTTCGCTGCAGCGGGGTGTCCCCAGACGGGTCACTGGGGATCCAGTCACCCTCATCCTCCACCCCCTGAGCCCCTGTGTTGGAGTCGAGGCAGAGGGACAGAGGGATGGACACGTACCTTCCTGTGGCAGAAGGGAGTGCCGATGGGGAAGATGGGCTGCTCACGTGCTGCAGGTCCCTCGGCTTGCACCAGACTGCAGGGAGCCAGCTCCCTTTGCTCACACCACCCCTGTAAAATCTGTTTCTTCCTCCTCCCTCCATTTTTTCATGATTGCCACCCAGCTCCTTGTGCAGCGATTCCTCCCTGAACAGGACAGCTGGGGATGATTTGGGGCTCCCAGAACAGCAGGGACATAGGCAAACCTGGTGTCTTGGGAGCCCCAAGCATGTTCGGGGCAGGATTTGGGCTGAGATGGTTTGTGGCCGTGTCCCTTGGTCTGCTCAGGCATTGCATCGTATCTGGCTGTCCCTTGCCACTCACACTGACGTGTGCCCCCACGCTCACCCTCTGCCCCATGTGCCACCCTGCTCCCGTGCTTGCTGGTGTAGTCCCAAAGCTCCCACTGCCCCGCGGCCCCCCAGCCCAGCCAGGCTGCGCTTACCGGAACGGGGGCACCTTGGGGATGGGGTGAGCAGAGTAAGGAGACGGAAGAACCAACCTCAAGGTCAGAGAAAGGAGGAAAATCATCCCCAGCACCTGCAACGACATAGACCGACCCTCCCTGCCCCTGCGCCCATCCCCACCCAGCCGGCAGGTCTCAGCGTGGCTCCTCCAGACGGGGAGGACCCACCCCCTAGCACCCATGGGCTCCCCTTGCCGCACCCCGGCTCCCAGTTCCACTCCCCCCAAAGCCACCCCAGCTCGGCTCTCACCCACCACCGGCCTCCCCTTTTTCCTCCGCTGCCCCGGCCGGCACCCACAGCCCCACGAAGCACGGCCGAGCCTGTAAGGGCAGGCTGCTGGCTGGCATGCCCTTGGCTGAGCCGTGAGTCACCCGCCGTCCCGCTGACCCACACCCGCCACCCCACAGCCCCCAGGGTGCCCACGGGCTGTCCCGGGCATGCCCCGGCCCCGGCTGCCCTGGCACGGGCAGCACCATGCAGGCAGCAGAGCGCTGCCCGAGGGGGGGGGAGCCCTGCCCCGTGGCACCCTCTGGGGCAGCCACGCTGGGTCTTCCAAAAGGAAAACGTTTCAGCCTAGCATGAAAATGCTCAGCCTAGCATGGCCCTGCAGCCAGCAGGTCCCCGCCGTGCGAAAGCTTCCTTCCTTGGGGCAGCTTTCCATCGATTTGCATCCTGTCCCTGCCCCTGACGCCCCGAGGAGAGCAGGGAAGGGGTGCCGCAGCTCTGCCCGGCCCATGGGATTTCCAGCTCCCGTGATGCCCCCGGCACTGCTCAGCAGCCAAGCCCTGGCTGTGCCCCCCAGGCTGGTGACTTGCTGCTTACTCACCCCGCCGTGCTCCTCCTGCTGGGCTTTCAGCACCCCTCCAAACCCTCCCGGGTCAGTAACCCAGCTCCAGGCACCCACGCACATCCCCAGGGGAGGAGCCGGGCGCTCGCAGGGCATCTGCGTGGGGAAGAAGGGAAGGTGGGCCGGGGAAAATCCATGTCCCCCCCTCACCCTGTTCGCACAGCTTGGGAGGAGATGGGCATGGGGTGAAGGTTCGGCTCCTAGCTGAGATTTCCTTGCAGGATTGCCCCTGAGTGTGAGCTGGGGGTTGGTGGTTGTGGCTTGTGAGGTGATGGAGCAACGGGGTGGTGGGGATGGGGTCTGCAGGGTTACCCGTCCCCCCAGGATTTGCTGGCAGCTCAGACCTACAGGGCTCACATCCTGCAGATCTTGCCTCTCCAAACAAGTGGAGAAACACCTCTGGGCTCAGGGGGGTGGCTGGGCACCCTGGGCTGCTGTGTCCTCCCAGCTGAAGGCATCCAGAGGCAGGGATGGAGACCCGGCTGCGAGGTGAGCCGTGCCTTCGCTACCCCACAGCAGGGCCCCCCACTTTTCCAAGCAAGCTGCAGGAAATCACGTCATCCTGCACGCTGAAACCCAGGGCATGGCCAGCAACCTCTGCTAGGACACGTCCCAGCCTTGGAGCACATCTCTGCGACCCTGCTCCCAACAGCTCGCAGCCCGCGCCGGCACGTGGGCAGGGGGGCAGCAGGCTGCTGGGCTGGGAATGTGAGCTTTAGGGGAAGGATGGGGATCAGGGAAGCCGAGCACATCGCTGGGGTGCATCCGAATTTCTCCGAAGCAAGGAGCTGAGGCACTTGTGTGAGGGCAGCCTCCAGCCGGGGGATTTAACACAACCCAGGAGCGGGCGGCTCTAACACCCGCACCCTCCTCCAGGGCTGCCTCTCCCTCCCGCACAGCCCATCTCATTCGGGTCTGCTTTCCTGGCCCGTCCAGGCAAAGTGCACGTGCAGGCTGACCACCCTCTTCCTCACCAACTCCGCCAGCCCCCCCCATCGCCTCCCTGCGAGCTGGGACCCTTGTGCTCCGTCCCCTGGCCGGGAGAAGCCCTGCCCCATGCCACCTGGGGAGCCCGGGGGTGCCGGGGCTCTGTGCCAGGCTCCTTTTGGTTGGGAACTGGAGTGGAGGCTCAGTGACCCCGAGCTGAGCCAGAAAAGCTGGGCGTTATGTCTTAGGGGCCCCCGGCTCTGTTGTGCTGGAGCACACGTGCAGAGCACGGGGCTTGCACCAGAAGCTGCGGCTCTGCCTCCCGGCGCAGCGCTGGACGTGGGCTTCAGGAGCCGACGGTGTGGCAGCAGCAGGGTGGCGGGGGCGCGGATTCGTAGGGCAGGTCCGGGTCCTCTTCAGTGCCTCAGTTTCCCCTTTTCACAGCGGGGGCAGACCCCATTTCGGGAGGCTGCCACCCCCCCGGGCACCGTCTCGGCGGTGGGCGCAGGGATGCTGCGGAGAGGCTGCAGGGCTGGGGTGCCCTGGGCGGGCTGGGGGGGCCACGCTGGCGACCCAGCTCCATCACCAGGGCAGGGGGAGGAGTGCCCGGCGGCAGAGGTGGGGCACCTTAATTGTAGATGCGGGAGGCCTTGGAGCAGGACAAGCTCAGGCAGATCTGGGCCCCGCGCCGGAGCCCTTGCCAAAGCAGTAGCAGTTTGGCAGCATTTTTCTTGCCCTTGTCTCCCCCCCACCCCCCCCCAACCTCCCCCCCCCCCAATCCTACAAAGCAAAAACAGCTCTCGGGCTCCCGGCAGCCTCCCCTCGCGCGAAAGCAGAGCCCAGCGGAAATTAATATCGCGCGGGGCTTAGGCAGCCCACCCCACAGCCGGGCCGGGGTGGGGACCCCCGCGGTGCCGCCAGCCCCCAGCCCTCCGGGGCCGAGCTCTCCCCGTCCTGCCGGCCCGTCTGATCCGGGGTGAGCCGCAGTTCAGCATTTGATCTGAGGGCCCGAGGGCTCGCGCATCGTTTTTATAAGAAGTACAAAGAGTCCTCTCTTAATGAAAGTCCCGGCCCGGCTCCCCTGCTTCCCCACCCTGCCCCATCAGGCAGCCAAGTGGCCCTGGCCCTGTCGCAGCCCGGCACGGAGGCGGCGATGCCCATGAGGACAGCGTGGTATGGGATATGGGGCAGGCTGGTAGCGTCCCACGTGCCTCAGTTTCCCAGTCCTCTGGGGTGTTGGGGACACTTGGGGCTGTTTCTGGCATCAGGGAGGGTTTCGGGTCCCCCGGTGCTTCCCCAGCTGCGCACCCCTTTGCAGCGTGCCGTGCCAGCACGGGGATGCTGGGCTGTGGGGGACAAACGAAGCTGCGTGCTCCCCAGCAGTGCTTTCCTCAGTCCCCTGCGGGAGGCCACCTTTCCAGGCTCTGCAGCTCTTTAATCCTTCAAACCCCCAGCCAAAGCATCAGGGCTCCTTTTCCAAGCCGAGAGGACACATCCTCCCAAACCCTGCCTCCCTCGCAGACGAGTCCAGCAGGGATGTTCCCGGCCCGGCCCCATCCCTGCTCATCCCAGAGGGAGCTTGGGGCGAGCAGCGAGGGACGGGTTAGCCTGGTCCAGGCTTGGCAGCCTGACGTGGAGCAGGGGGAGCCTGGGAAGGGCTTTGACCCGAAAAGCAGGGGCTAGGAGGGGGGCTCACGGCTCCCGCAGCCTGGCGTCCGCAGCCCGGTGTCCTGAGCACAGCCCCCCCAGCTGAGCGAGAGGGAGAGAAAAAAGGAAACCCAGAGCGTACTTACACACAGAGATTTATCTTGTGATTTTCGAGCCCCTGGGGCTTGGCCAGACTATAAAGGCCTGTCTGGGTTTGGAAGCGGCGCTGCAGCTGGTGCTCGGCAGCGAGCGGGGCCGCGAGCAGCACAGGCGGCCCTGGTCTGCACCCAAAAATGTGGCCGGGGAACCTCTGCTCCAGGAGGGGACAGCGGCTGCGGCAGGGCTGGCACACGGGTCCCTCGGGGCCGGGGATGGGACCTTGCTGGCCCTGCTGGCCCAGCCCAGCATCCCTGGTGCAGTACTGGGAGGCTGGATGAGAGGCTGCTGGCACGCAGCTCGCAGCATCCCTGGGGCAAAGCGGCTCCAGTTTGCACAAGACCCCCCCAAAATCCTTGCTTGTAGCCTCGGAGCAGTTGCACTCTTCCCTTGCAGCCCTGGCGCATCCCGAACGGCGGGGGGCACGCCGAGTGCGGCAAAACACGAGGCCAGAGCACGAGGCCGTGCTTGGGGCACGCTGAATTCGGGCAGCCCGGGGCCACGCGCCGGCTGAAGGCACCTCGGCGCTGTAGGACGGGCGGCGTGGGCAGGAGGCTGGCGGCACGCGGCGTGCCTGCCCTCTGCCCGCGGCACCGCCGCGCCAGCGCCCGCCCCGGCACCGGGCAAAAGGCGTGGGGGAAGTACAGGAGTTTCTGTAGCCAGAGGCGTGCCGTCGTGCTCAGGCTTTGCCTCGCAGCCCGGAGAGGCAGCACCTCTCTCCAGCTGTGCTGGCGAGGAGCTGGCTCTGGCAGAGCCCCAGCCGGGACTTGCCCTCCCGCACCGGGATCGTCAGGGCTGATGCCGCGCGCATCCCTCCCTCGCCTGCCCGCGGCCCCGTTCCCCGGGGTGGGTGCCCGGGAAGGGGAGGTGAGCGTGGGAGCTGGGGAGGGAGCCTGGCCTGCAGCGCGTGGGCTTTATCTCCAGCAAGGTCTCTGGGCTCATATCCCATGGGGTAAAGCAGAGAGAAAACCCTGAGTTGGGGAGGTGATGCCCGTGGGGTGCCAGGAGCAGCAGCCGCCCTCATTCATGCTGAGGAGCCAGGGCTGTGCCAGGTCAGTGCCAGAGCCAAGGAGCAGGCGCTGAGCAGCACAGCATCTCTGCCACCTCCACAGGGGACACCGCCATCACCCCCAGGGATGTCCCCGAGTGCCTCGGGGTGTGCGGGACGCGGCTGGCACTGCCCCGTGGCCCCGCTCCGTCCCCGGGAGCGGGTCTGGCCGTGCCCCGCGCCCGGTCCCCCCGCTCGGGTGCTGGTTTTGCTCTGCTCGCTGTCCCTCCTGCAGGGCAGTGGGGAGCCCCCTGGTCATGGACCCCAACAGCATCTGCCGCAAGACGAAGCGGCTGGCGGGGAAGCAGGCGGAGCTGTGCCAGCTGGAGCCGGAGATCGTGCAGGAGGTGGCCAAGGGCACCAAGCTGGGCGTGCGGGAGTGCCAGTACCAGTTCCGCTTCCGCCGCTGGAACTGCACCAGCCACAGCAAGTACTTCGGCAAGATCCTGCAGCAGGGTAAGGCCGCCTCTTCCCCTGCCTCGCTGCTCCCCAAAAAGCACACCGTGCACAGATGTGTGTGTGTGTGTGTGTGTGCACGTGTGTGTGCGCGCGCGCGCGCACAGAGGGGCTTGCTCGGTGCTCCTCCTGAGGTTTTACTGCCGGGACATGTCTCCCCGTGTTGTAATGAAGCAATTAGCGATGCTCCCAGACAGCGCAGGGCTTCACACAGCCCAAGAATGCACCCTCGTCTGGCAGTGATTTACTGCTCCCCCAGGACCCCGCTGCGTGCAGGGGGGAAGGGGCCTGGTGGGGAGGTGGCCCTGGGGAGCTGCCCCTTGTCCCACGGGTGCCCAGAGCCTGCAGATCCCTCGCCCTGCCCTTGGAGCAGGGTGGGCACCCTGACATCCCCCTTGCATGCACTTCCCATGCCCGAGGGCTTGGGGGGCAGGAGGTGGAGGGGGATGCTAGAAGGTCCTCGCTGTCAGGACACTTCCACGGGCACTGCACTGTGGTGCTGCCCCCGCTCCCACACCAGTCCCTGTGAAGGTCCTGGCGCAAGCCCCGGTCTCCTTGGCCACTGCGTCTCCCTGGCATGCACCAGAAGAGAGCAGGTATGCCCTTCGGTCAGGGTGGCGGTGCCCCGAGGACAGCATTTTGCTATTTTCCTCCTCTTCTCCTCCTCCCTGGAGGGACTGGCAAGGGCAGGGCACCTTGGGCACCCCACAGCTGCGGGCGACAGCCGGGAGCAAAGCCGTGCCCCCAGGGAGACACGGCTCCCCAGGAAACCCTCCCCACAGCACCTTCAATCCACGGCGGGGCGGCTGGAGGCTGAACTGCCTGCTGCAGGGGGCAGCCGGGGCCGGAGGCGATGCAGCCGCATCAGGCTCCTCTCTCCCAGCGAGGATGCTGCGGTGAGCCCTGGTTCCCCAGAGCCCCGCCGGTGTGGGCACAGCCGTGTCCCCGTCCCTCCCCGTGTGTGCGAGGTGCAGCGTGTCAGGGCGTGCTGGCGTGGGGCAGCCGCGTGTCTGCGGGAGCTGGCAGGGGAGCCGCATCCCCACCCTGGGTGGCACGGGAGCCCTGCCGGCCGCAGGCTGCCCCCCGAGGGCACCGACTGCCCGTGAGGCAGCAGGCAGGGTCCTGGTGGTCCAGGAGCAGGAGGGACAGGGTAGGGGACACCTGCCCCCCCCCGGGTGGCATGGCTGGAAAGGGATCAGTGTGCCCAGTTCCCTTTCCTCCTGCAGACCCCCCCCGGGTTCAGAGTGCACTTCAAGGGATGGGGAAACAGCCCTTCTGCAGAGCTGCTGCCCTGTCCCCCCCTCCTCAGCCTGTCCTCACCATCGCACGGCCCCAGGCCAGCAGTGTCCCACCAGCTGGAGGCAAAGTGGCAGTGGCTGGGGACCTGCAGGGCCAGGGGACAACCTGAGAGCTCCTGAGGATGAGGGTGAACATGTCCATGTGCTCTCACACACACGCAGATGTGGGCTCAGCACCCCATGTGTTGCACATGCGTGTGTTGCACGTGCATGGGTCAGGATTTGTGTGGGGCACGGCAGAGCAGCGGGGCTGGGGCTGCTCTGGGCAGGATGAAGCCCCTAAAACCTGCCACAGGGCTGAGGGAAGGGGATGCCCGGCCTCTCTGGCATCAGGAGTGACCATCCCAGTGACCATCCTGGGGTCCAGCCGCGAGCATCTCCCCCAGCCCCCTCTGTCCTTCCCTACATGGGCTGCAGACGCCCCCCGTCTCCCCTGCCCACCCCCACGCAGGCCGTGCCACCCCCTGTGCCCCGGTCACTCCCTGGGTGTCACCACCCCGGGCCACCCCTGCCCTGGCACCCAGGGGCCTGCCTGGCACAGGGGGGGGTGCGGGAGCCCCCCTGAGCAGGGCGCCGCGCCCCCGCTGCCAGAATCCCCCGCTGGCTGCGGCTGCGAGCGGCAGGTCCGGGCAGGGGAAGGATGCTTGGAATTTGTGTCCCGGAGCAGAGAGAGACAGGAGCAAATACTAATAATAAATAATCCTGCAGGGTGGAGGCTGCGCCGGTGCGGGGGGGGGGGGGGGGGCAGGCATCGCCCCGTGGCAAAGTGGGTACGGCGGGGAGAGCAGGCAGGACAGCTTCCTCGCTGCCACCCGGCACGGTGCGTGTGGCACCCGCGGTGTCCCTTGTGGCACTGCTCTGCTCCCTGGGTGCCACCGGGGAGGGCATTTTGCTATCCGGGGGGGGACGTTGCAGGGTGCTGAGAGGATGCTGTTGGTACAACCTGGCCACCCGAGCCTCCCTGCCTGCAGCCAGCACCAGCTCCCTGAGCTCCCCCCCTTTACAGGGGGCAGCAGGGGTAGGTATGAGTTTCGGTTTCCCACCGGCAGCCCCTAGGACCTACTTTGGGACGGGCGCATCACCAAGCAGAGGGGAAGGGGAGATCCGAGCCCCCACGGGTGCAGGCGAGGGGGTGCTCTGCTTGCAGAGCCTTAGCCGGAGCTGACCCCGCGTCCCGGCCCTGCTGTTCCCCCGCAGATATCCGAGAGACAGCCTTCGTGTACGCCATCACGGCGGCCGGCGTCAGCCATGCCATCACGCAGGCCTGCAGCATGGGCGAGCTGCTGCAGTGCGGCTGCGAGCTGACCCGCAGCCGGGCCCCCCCCTCGCCCACGGCGGGGCCGGGCACCGAGGGCACGGCCTGGGAGTGGGGGGGCTGCGGGGACGACGTGCAGTTTGGCTACGAGAAGTCCCAGCAGTTCATGGACGCCAAGAGCAAGAAAGGGAAAAACGACATCCGCGCCCTCATCGACCTACACAACAACGAAGCCGGGCGCTTGGTAAGGGTCCCTGCGCTCCCTGCGGGTGGGATGCAGCACCACCCCGAACCCCCTGGGTGAAACAGACCCCAACACACTTCAGAAGCCATTCGGAGGTGCTTTGGGAGCCCCTTATCCCCCCGGGACCAGGGCAGGGCGGATAGGCTGGGGATGCCGGGCAGGGGTGCGGGTGCCGGGAGGGGACCGGGGTCTCAGCGCCGCCGTCTCTCCGCAGGCGGTGCGCAGCTACATGAGGACAGAGTGCAAATGCCACGGGCTGTCGGGCTCCTGCACCCTGCGGACCTGCTGGCGGAAGATGCCCCATTTCCGCGAGGTGGGGGACCGCCTGCTGGAGCGCTTCAACGGCGCCTTCAAGGTGATGGGGGGCAACGACGGGAAGACCCTCATCCCGGTGGGGGACAACATCAAGCCCCCCGACAAGCAGGACCTCATCTACTCGGCCGACTCGCCCGACTTCTGCTCGGCCAACCGCAAGACGGGCTCGCTGGGCACGCGGGGCCGCGTCTGCAACAGCACGGCCATGGACACGAGCGGCTGCGACCTGCTGTGCTGCGGCCGCGGGCACCGCGACGAGACCGTGGTGCTGGAGGAGAACTGCCTCTGCCGCTTCCACTGGTGCTGCGTGGTGCAGTGCCGCAAGTGCTCCGTCCGCCAGGAGCTCAGCCTCTGTGTCTGACGGCCTCCGCCGCCCCGCTGCCACCCCGCCGGTCCCCATCGGGTGAGGACACTTCGGGGGCCACCCCCCCGGGATCGTGCCGCGGGCGTGCTGCGGCCCTGGGACACGGAGAGGTGACCCGGGGGGTCCCGGAGAGCAGGCTGGGCTGGTGGATGGGGAGCCCAGCTCTGCAGGCGGGATGTTCCCGCTGCCTGGGGATACTGCGGGGCTGCCCGGCATCCCCACGGCCCCTCGGGGGGGCTGCGGGTGCAGAGCTTCCACTAATAAAGCTATTTAAAACCCGTGTGCTCCAGCGCTTCCTGGGGAGGGCTGGGAAGCGCTGACTGCCATCCCACGAAGGGGAGCTGTCCCATCCTGGCCGTGTGTCCAGAGCAGCCTGATCCCCTCCAGCCCGTGCTCAGCCACACAGCTCATTTTCCATCCTCTCCCTGCTTTTCTCCACGGTGGCAGTCTCAGGAGACGAGCGTGGATGAGGTCGAGCGCTCTCCTGGCCCAGGCTGGGCGATGCCACACCGTGCCCGGCACCACCGTACCCAAGGCATTTGTGAACCGCAGCCCCCAGTCCCCCCACTCACCTCTCCCCAGGAGGTACTGCCAGCCACCCCGATGCCACGGTGACAGGCTGGCACTTTCTCAAAGGCATCCCCTATTCTTTTCTCTCCACCTCCAGCCACCTCCGCCGCAGTCCCCACCGCGGGGGCCTGGCACGGCGAAGCCTCGTGCGGCGCTGGCACCGTGGGGTTGGTGGCATGCGAGGCATTCTCTTGGCATGCCGTGGGCCACGTGCAGCCTCACCTGGCCGGCACGGCGCCAGGCAGGGCTCGGTAATACGATCAGCCCGTACCCTCCTGGGCAAACACGGAGCGAGGAGCAGCAGCGAGAGCGCTGCCAGGCAGGGCAGGAGCGGAGCTCGTGGCGTGGGCACGCTGCAAGGCGAAGGGGGCTGCGGTGCCCACCAGTGCTGAAAAAAACCCACCACGGGTCCCTCCTCGCTGAGCCCTGGCAGCGAGGAGGAAGCAGGGTGCTGGCGAAGCATTAACGTGGCCTGGTGAGCGCTGGGGCGGGAGCCTCTAAATCTGTCAGCTGCAGCTTTAGAGCTGGAAATTCCCTCCTGGCCCGGGGAGAGGGGAGGCACATGGGGCGCCCGGGAACTCCCGGCCATGCGCGTAGGAGCACATCGGTGCGTGTGAGCGGGGCTGGGAGGGTGCGTGCCAAGGCGCCTGTGCGTGCAGGCAGCTCCGTGTGTGTGTGCACGCTCAGGTAACACGCTCGTGCATGTTCACCGCTCTACGCGGGCATTTGATCTCGCGTGCACGCCCCTCACTGCGTGTGCAAGCCCCTCGTGTGTGCAAACAGGTTTGCCCGTGTGTCTTCACGCACGTCTACTAACGTGGGACAAATTGTGTGCTTGGCGGTGACCGTGTCCCCTGAGCGTCTGTGTGCAGGTGTGTTTGTTTGTCTTACTTGCTCTGCTCTGCCCCTGCAGCATCCCAGGCTGCGGGCAGTTGTACCGAGGGATGCTGAATCTCCCCGTGAAATGTCGGAGCGCAGGGGCTGTGCCTGGGGCTGGGGGCAATGTTTCCTGCTCCATCCCAGCCACGGCCTTCAGTCAGCTCCTTCTCTGGGCCCTGCCCCAGTTTCCCCACCCTGGGCTGCTGCTGGCTGCATGTGGAAGGCTGGGTCACGGATAAAGCCTGGGCAAGGCAGGTAGCGCTGCGAGGAGGGGATCTGACCCGTGGCCTCTGTGCCGTTGCCAAAGTTACAGCTCCTGGAGGCTGGAAACCACAAAAGCCAAAAACGCGGAGGAAAAGAAGCTGGAAAATGGGGCGAGGGCAGGGGCAAGGGCTTCTGCCACTCGGAGAGAGACACACGGCCGCCGATTGTGGGGTGACTCCTCGGCACCCCCAGGACATCTCCAAGCACCCTGCCCGGCTGGAGGGGGGACGGCAGCTGGGGGCGTGCTGACCCCTGCCACCGCTCCCACTGGCAGAGATGGACCCATGCCCTGGGACCCCCTCACTTCCCCCGCCCCCCCCCCCGCCCCCCCCAGATTCCTAGAAGCCCCCTATCTCTCCAGACCCTTCGGACCCCCTTGGGGACACCCCCCAGACCCCCAGAGCCCCCCCGGGAGCCCGCAGCATCCCCTCTGTCGCCGCGGCAACGCGGGATGCGGGACGGGGCCGCTCTGCGCGGCGCCCCGAGGCCGCCAGGGGGAGCCGGGACCGGCCCGGGGGTGTCCCGGGGGGGCTTGGGGGAGGGCATGGGGGGGCGTTGGGGGGCGTACGAGGGTGTCCACGGGGGGTACGTACACGTGTGTGCGGCCGTGCGTGTGCGCGGGGGCGATCTGTGCCACGGTGCACGGAGAGATGCCGGGGGGGCGTGCAGCCCAGATCCCAGGGCTGGGCAGTTTCAGTTGCAGGACTTACCGAGGGAAAAAGGGAAGTTTATAAAATGTGGGTTAAAAAAAAAAACAAACCTCCAAAGTCTGTAATGTGAATGGCTTCGTTTTTATTTTATTTTATTTTATTTTCAATGGGAAGGGCACAACTTTCCCCTCAATTGCTCGAGTTGAAAACAGCCGGACAGATTAATTCAATCAAACTTGGGGAAAATAAAACATCCCTCTGGACTGAGACCAAAAATAGAATGTTTTTTTGCCAAAAAAAGAAGCTTTTTAGGAAAGTCTGGAGCAATGCAGATAGGCCCGCGAGGGGGAGGCTGAGAAACCCGGAGAGCGGCTGGGCCGAGGGAAAACTCGGAGGGCAGCACCCGAAACCACCTGAAACCTCCGGCAAGTAGTGGCCAGGGCTCCTGCTGTGCCAGCCCTGCCCTCCCGGGAGCCCCCTTGTTCTCCCGCGCCCTGCTCCAGGCTTTGCTTTTCCCCAGGGAGCTGCCCTGCTCTGTCCCTGCTCTCTCCGGACATGGGGACCGATGTCACCCGTGGGGCCCCACCCGTGCCGAGCCGCCCACCACATCCCGGTGCCCCGTGTCCTCACCCCGGGTGGGGACCAGCACCTTCCACCCACCCCCGGGGCCGCTCATCCTGCCCTGCAGGGCAGAGGCACCCGGAGCACTGATGTCCTTGGCCAGTCCCCGTCCGGTCGCCTCCCTGCCACCCCAGCGCCCGGCGTGGCCCCAGGCTGGGCGCTGGCCCACCAGCCCCCGTGGGGACTCTGGTGACACCCACAGGATGGCACCCCAAATCCCCCCATCCTTGCACCTTGCGGGGGAAGGCAGGAGACACCTGCCAGGTGGGAGCGAGGGAACCTGAAGGATGCGGGTCCGATGCTGCCGAGCACCTCCAGCTGCCTCCATCCCCTGCTGCCGGGAGGAGGAGTGGAGGAGCTCTGCCCCGGCACAAGGATGCTCCCGGGGATGGCCGCATCCTGCTCCTCCGCCCCGACGCGAGGGGCAGCGTGGCCGAGGCAGGGTGCCGGGGCTGGCACGCCCCCGCCACCCCGTGTGCCCCGCCAGCTCCCCAGCCCGGGGCAGCCAGGAAGACAGGCCGGGCCGGCCGGGTGGCCGGGCGGTGCGCTCCTGAGTCACGGCGAGCAGACTCGGGCAGGTCGCCGGCCGCGTGCCAGCGGGAGGGCAGCGGTGCTGGGGGCTCCGCTGCTGCCGGTGAGTAACAACGCCGCAAAGGCAGGGGCGCCCCCACCCCGCCCCGAGCCCTGACTCATTCACGGCCATGGCTCCGGTCCCGTGGGTGCCGCCGGGCAGGGGCAACGAGGAGATGGTGAATGCTGAGCCGTGTGGGCTCCTTCCTCTCCATCCTCCTCCTCCCAGCGGGATGGCGGGGTCCATTGCACGGTGCGAGGCAGCAGCCGTGCCCTCCTGTCCGTGCTGGTGGCAGCAGGCTGGGTGTCAGTCCCGCTGCTGCTCCATCCCTGCCCGTCCTCCAGCTGCCCCGTGCTCCTGGTGCTTCTCCTGGTGCTTCTCCTGCACCCCTCCCTGCGCTCGCAGAGCTGCCCCATCCTCCCACGCCACTAAGAGGTTGCCCTCGGACATCCCAGAGCCCCAGCGAGGTAACCCACCGCTCCAAAGAGTGCCTACAAGAACCACCATGTGGTTCTCCTGGGCGCATGGCTTGGCGTTTCCTATCCCAAGGCAGGAGGGGCTGAAGAGTTTCCAGAGAAGCTGTGGGTGCCCCATCCCTGGAGGTGTTCAAGGCCAGGCTGGACGGGGCTTTGGGCAGCCTGGTCTGGTGGGAGGTGTCCCTGCCCACGGCAGGGGGTTGGAATGAGGTGATCGTAAAGGTCCCTCCTGGTGGAGATGGCAACGCAGGGGCCAGGGGCGCAGGGCCCCTGCTTGGGGTGCCCGGGGGGACGAGTCGTGCAGCAGCTGGCAGGGTCTGCTCCTGCCTCGGAGGGGGAACGGAGCAGGGGGTGAGTGGGCAGGACGGAGGGAGGGACATGAGGTGCAGAGATGGATGGAGGGACACAAGGATGGAAGGACAGGACGGAGGGATGGAGAGGCAGAGGGACAGCAGCTTCCCCAGCCCCCGGCACAGAGCACATGCTCAGGCACCATCTGGGTGATGGGGAGGAAAGGCTGCAGCGAAGGTCTCGCCCAGCTCTTCCTCAGCCTGGGGGCGTTGCCAGGACCAGGACCCCTCACCTGCCTGTGCCGCCTGCACCGAGGCAGTGGGACACAGGGCCAGGCTCCTCCTGGAGCCAGCAGGAGCATGAGGGCGAGAGACCCGCTTTTGGAAGCGGTTATATTGTAGGGGCTGGAGGAGGATGACAGCGTCCCCACTCCGGTTTGCCTCGGCATTTGTTTGTGTGCGGGATCCCAGCGAGCACACAAACATCTGCGCTGCCAGGAACCAGGTGCTGGGATCCCCAGAGCTGCAGGAGATGCTTTCCGGTGGGCAGGAGCCCTGCTGCCACTGGGGGAGCCCCAAGGGGAGCTCCCTGGCCCAGGGCATCGCGCTTGGTCCACGTGGACCAGGGCGCTGCCTGTGCCGTGGTCTGGGGAGAAAAGGAGCGCAGGACTGGGGTCTGGGCTGGGAGGAGGCGGGGAGTGCAGGAGCAGTGACCCCATATCAGAGCCCAGTGTGTGTCACCACCACCCCAAGCCCCATGGTGTGCTCTGTCCAGCACAGACACCGCGCCTTACGTTGGCCAGTCTGCAGCAAGGGGACAGGCATCCCGTGTCCCCTTTGCTGGCTGGGGGGTCCTGACAGCTCTACCAGCCTCCTGCGTCACCCCACCAGGGCTGACATCGCCTGCCGGGTGCTGTGGGACCCAGGAGGGCAGCAGCTGCGGGGGCAGTGGGCTGGGAGCAGAGGAGCAGCCAGCAGCCCTACAAAAGGGACCTCGGTGGGGATGCCACCCCCTGGCTCCCAGACTCCCTGCAGTGTGTGGGGGGCACAGCACAGCCTTGGGGGCCCAACCCCAGATGGCAACTCATTTCCCAAAGGAAACCCATTTTGCTCCCCGGTGCAAACAGGAACCGACATGCCGGCGGAGCCGGCAGCCCCCGGCAGCAGAGACACGCGGTGCCCGCCCGGGGGGGAGAGCTCGTTGCCAGCTGCCACCCGGCTGGTGACGGCGTGAGCACCAGCCTGGCGTGGGACGTGGTGGCTGGGGACACCGGGGAGCTGCGGGGGCCCTGCCCGCCTCCCCCTGGCCGCCAGCACCAGCTGGCTCCCAGGAGCAGCCCGTGGGCAAGGAGCTGAACGCAGGGGGCCACCACCGCCAGGAAGGGGCTGAGCGGGGGCTGGTGGGTTTGTGGAGACCCCACCTAATGTTGCTTTTCCAGGGCCACCCTCCTGTCCCCAAGCAGTCAGCCCAGTGCCCGGCTGGGATGGGAGAGGGCATGGTGACAAGGATGCTGGAGCCGGGTCCCGGCTGCTCTCCTAGGAAGGCTTGCAGGGAAACTGAGGCACGGGGCGCTCCAATTTGCCTGCCTGCACAGCCCAGCTCCTGCCAGCCCCATGCACATCCCCTGCCACCCTCTGCACACCCAACGACATCTCCTCCTGTGCGCACCCCACACCGTGTGCACACTCACTCCGTGCCCCACACATTTAACCTCTGCCACGCACACTCACCCCACACCCTAAATACTCATCCCACACCACGTGCACGCTCACCTGTCCCGTGCACACTTGGTCCACGCTGACCACTTGCCCCATGCCCCGCACACCCACCATCGGGCACGCTCTCCATGCTCCATACGCACTCACTCACCCCTTGCACGCTCACCCCTGCACAATGCACATTCAGCCCAGGCTGCGCTGCCGCCCACCCTGCGCTCGCCCCAGCACGCTCACTCACACCCACACGCACCCCAAGCCCAGTGCACACTCACCCCACTGTCGCCTCACACTCCGTGCACACACAGCCCCGCTGCTCACACTTTCTCCACACTCCATGCGCACGCACCCCAACGTGCACCCCCCCCCCATGCACAGCGTGTCGTGCACACGCATTCTGTAACTAGTGGACACCCCACAACGCCGTGCACGCTCTCACCCCACAGTCCACGCACTCACGCCTGCCACGCGCGCTCACCAAACCATATACGCTCCCCCCGTGCCCTGTGCATCCCCCCCCCGCCTTGCACACCCCCGTGCCGCACCCGCTCCCCCCCGACTCCCGAGTGCCGCGCACAAACCCCCCCACCCCACGCGCACCCACCCCGCCG
Organism: Anser cygnoides; assembly: GCF_040182565.1. NCBI lineage: Eukaryota > Metazoa > Chordata > Aves > Anseriformes > Anatidae > Anser > Anser cygnoides. Next base: position 32,098,445 of record NC_089878.1, read on the forward strand.
CGCACACCCGCCCGCCCCCCCGCGCGCTCACCTGCACTTTTTGCACGCTCACGCGTGCACGCTCACCCCGCGGCCCATACCCTCGCCCCGCAACCACGCTCCGCACACGCTCCCCCACCCCGTGCCCCCTCCCCGCTCTCCGCGCGCTGCCCCCGCCGCAGGCTGCGCGCACCGCCCCGGCTCCCCCGCGCCCCGCGCCCCGCGCTCCCCCTGCCCTCTCGCCCCCCTCCGCGCTCCATCCCCGCGCCCCCCGCGCCCCCCGCACCCCCTCCGCTCCCTCCCCCGCCGTTCCCACGCACCCTGCCCGCTTCCCGAGCGCTCCCCCGCCGCCCGTGCCCGCTCCCCACGCCCGCCGCTCGCCCCCCCCCCGGGGGCCGCTCCCTCCCCGGCAGCCTGCGTGCGACACGCCGCCTCCCCGCCCCGCTGCCACCCTCTGCCCCGTCCTTCCCCCGCGGGCTCCTGTCTGGACGTGTCGGGACTCGGGCTCCGGGCGCTGAGTAATGCTCGGCGCAGCGCGATCCCAGCCAGAGCCGCCGCCGCCGCCGCTCCGCGCCCAGCGCTCCCGGGGCGCTCCGGCCGCGACCCTGCCCGCTCCGCCGGCCGCCCGGCGACACCGGCGGGGGGCGGCGGGGGGGCCGCGGCTCCCCATGTGCCTGCGGGCCCCGCGGGAGCCGCAGCGCCCCTCGGCCGGCCAGCCCCCCCGGGCGCCCTGCCCACGCCCGCCGCGGCCCCGGAGCCCCGGGGCGCCCTGGGGAGCGGCGGGGGAGCGCGCCCCGAAGGCCGAGGGCCCCCCCGGCCCCCCGGCCCGCCCGGCCATGGGGGGCTGAGCCGGGGGGGCGCTGAGCGCGGCTCGGCGGCGGCGGCGGCGGAGGGCAGGGAGCCCGGGGGGGGCGCGCAGCCCTCGGCGGGCGCTGGGGCGGCGGGAGGCGGCGGGGGGGGCATCCCGGGAGGATGGCAGAGCCGCCCCGGCGAGCCGAGCCCCGGCGCGCAGGGAGCCAGTGAGAGGGAGGAGAGGGGAAAACACAAACAAGCAAACAACCCACAACAAACAAAGCGGGCAGAGAGCAGCGCCGAGCCCCGCCGCCCCTGCCCCAAAGGCGCCCGCCCGCCCGCAGCCCGCACAGCCGCTGCCCCAGCGAAGATGCGCCCGGCCCTGGCCCACGGACTCTGCTCGCTGCTGCTCAGCCTCTGGGTACCCAGGTAGGACCTGCGCCCCCCCCGGCCCCCACCCCGCAGCCCCGCACCCCCCCCCCCCCAAACCCCGGGCCCCGCCGCCGCCGAGCGCCCCGTTCCCCCGGGGAGCCGCTGCGCGCAGCCCCGCACCGGGGGCGGGCGGCCGAGGGGGCTCCGCGGGGTCCCTCTCCCCGGCCCGGCTCCCCCCGGACCCCCCCCCCAGCCGCCCCGGTGGCCCCGCACGGCCGGCTCGCCGCGCTCGGGGCGCTGTCAGGGCCGCCGTCCCCCCCCCCCGCTTTTGCTGCTCCCCCTTCTTTTCCCCGCCGGGATGCGCGGCTCCCCCTCCGCGGGAGCTCTGCGCCTTCCTCCCCGGCCGGAGCCACCCCGGCGCGGCCCGGCCTGCCTCAGTTTCCCCGCTGTGCCCGGGGGAGGCCTGGGGATGCGGGAGCAGAGCCCGGTGCCGCCGCCGGTGGCGGGGGGAGAGCAGCCCCCGACCCCGGGACTCCGCAGCTGGGCCCCCCCCCCGATCCACCAGCATCCCCCCCATCCCCGGCTCTGCCGAGCCCGAAGGCAAAGGGGGGCAGGTGGGGGCCGCCTGGTTTCCATAAGTCCCCCCCCCCCCCCTTTCACTCACCACCCCCGGCCGTCTCCATCTCCCCCGGGTGACTGGGAGCTCCCCTCTGCCTGCTCCGAAACTTGTGCGCTGCAGGCAGCCAGGGGTTAACCGCGGCGCTGAGAAGGGGGGGGGGGTCCCCCGCCCTTCCCCCTCCCTCCAGCCCCTTTAAATATAATTTGTTAACGTTGGGACTTGTATTAATTAAAGCGGCAGCCGCTGCAGCCTGTGACCCGGGGGCTTGTCACCGTGAAATCAAGTTTAAATCCAGATTTCAAGGGGGGAGAGAGCTGGGGGGGAGCGCCGCGTCCTCCTAGGGACGGTGACAGTGACAGCCCTGCGTGGGTCCCTGGCCCCCCTGAGCCCTGGGAGGAGCGAGAGGCAGCAGGACCTGCCCTCCGCTCCCCGGGCCCTGGACAAGGGCCCCTGCCTCAGTTTCCCCGCCGTGCAACGGGGACAGCGACCCCATTATCCGCCCCCCCCTCCCCCTTGGATGCTGGTGGGTGAAGGCGGCAGGCGCTGGGGCTGGCTCAGGACAGGCAGGGGACGAGGTCGCTGCAGTGCTCGGGGTGGGAGCTGCTGGCTTTGGGGTGGCTGCAGAGCTGCTTCCCATCTGCCGTCAGCCAGGGCTTGCTTCCACGGAGGGAGCGAGAGCGGGAGCCGGGCAGAGGATTCCCCTCGTGTGCAGGTGCTTTGGAGGGCTGCGCTCCCCTCTGCTCTTCTTCTCCCCCCGCCCCGTCTCTCCCTGTTGGAGTCACTGTGGATTTGCACTGTGGCAGCCTGCACAGCTCGCCCCGTGGCAGTGGTGGGATGGGTATAAACACACTTGGGAAGCTGGAGACGGCAGCAGCGTGACGCTGACAGCTCCCTTCCCCCCGAGCAAGCTGTAATTCAGCGGGGATGCTGGGGCTGAGCCCTTCCTCCAGGGCTGGGGGAGTCAGCCCCTGTCCCCTGAGATGCTCCTCTCCACGTACCTGCACCAGGCTGGCAGGAGCTGGGGGAGCAGAGCGGGAGCAATCCTTCTCCCCGGGGCCTGGCTGCTCCACCAGGGAGCTGCAGTCCCTCCTCCAGCATCCTCCTCCTCCGAGTCTCCCTTCTGTGATCGAGGCTCAAAGGGCTCCTGCGCCCTGCTCCTCCCAGGCACCCAGCTCCTGGGGAAGAGGGAGCCCTGCCCGGAGAGAGCTGTCCGCGGGGATGGAGCTGTCCTGAGCGAGGAGCGGGGCAGTGCTCAGCCCCTGGCGGACCCTGCTGCAAGGTGCAGGATGCTCCTCGGCACCCCGCTGCCTGCTGCCCGCTCTGCAGGTCCTCTGCGTGGGCTCTGTGCGTGCCAGGGGCCTCTGAGCTCTGCCCTGGAGCGGGGCAACTCCTTTTCCTCATCCATCTCCCTCCTCACATCTGCTTGTCCTGCCTGCACCTCTCTTATCTCCAGCCGTGTCTCTGGACATGCTTTATCCATCTCCCCACGCTCCATCCACCTCCCTTCTCCCCAGACAGCATCTCTGCTTGTGTAAGGACCCGTACCCCCAAACGGACCGTGCGCCTCCTCTTGCCCCCATCCACCTGCCAGCCTCTGTGCTTCTGCTCCTGGCGGTGACAGCGCCACAGCCGCTGGGGCTGGGATGTGCCTGTGGATGGGTTCTGGGTTATCGCTGGAAGCTTGGGAGCATTGAGCAGGGTGCTCAGCTCCGAAATTCCCAGCTGAGCTGCTGGGAAAAGGATGGTCCCTCTGGTTCCTCCCTCTCCTCCAGGAGACACAGGGAGAGGATCGGCCAGCAGCAGGGATGGAGCCCGACCTGGGGTGGGTCTCCTGCTCCAGGGGCTTCCCCCTATGACAGGGGAAGCCCAGGGAGGACCCCGCACTGCCTGGCGAAGGCAGGGCAGTCTGTGCCCGAGAGCCTCTGCACCGTGCTGCTGGGGTGGGAGAGCCCCAGGGGAGCGCACGGAGGGCGTGCAGCCCTGGGGGATGCTGGCCTCCAGAGGCAGGGGGGCCAAATTTGGCTGCTGGGGTGGCGGGGATGTGCTGGCACGCCTGCAGAGGATTGCAGCCCCGGTGCTGCTGAACAGTCCCTGCTTGCTCCGCTTGCTGTGGTGCCCAAGGGTTTCCCAGCCTCTGTGGCATCTGCTCGGCTCACGGGTTCCCCTTTCCCCCAAAGCTCCTGCTCCAATGAGATCCTGGGCCTGAAGCTGCCGTCGGAGCCGGTGCTGAACGCCAACACCGTGTGCCTGACGCTGCCGGGGCTGACGCGGCGGCAGCTGGAGGTGTGCGTGCGGCACCCCGACGTGACGGCCTCGGCCATCCAGGGCATCCAGATCGCCATCCACGAGTGCCAGCACCAGTTCCGGGACCAGCGCTGGAACTGCTCCAGCCTCGAGACCAAGAACAAGATCCCCTACGAGAGCATCATCTTCAGCAGAGGTAAGGGCCGGGTGGCATCCCTCGTCTTCCTCCTCCTCTGCCCAGACTCCGCTCTCAGGGGCTACATCGGCTCCCAGTGGGCACAGCTCCTTCCTGGAGCAGGGGGCCAGGCCAGGTCTTCAGCATCCCCATGCGTGAAGGCAGAAGGAGATGGAGAACCCTTAGGATCTGCCAGACCGAGCAGCAGCAAACTTGGGCTCTTCTCCGTGCACCTTCTTGTTTGCCCTTGTCCTGAGCTACATGCCCATGCCCAGCTTCTCCTGAGAGTCCTCCTAGGTCCCACCGCTTTCCAAAATCTTCCCCCCCCCCGTGTGCCGTAGGCTGATGGTGCCATGGGGGGGCCTTAGGGGTCAGGGTGCAGCACTGACAGCGGGTGTGAAGGTGTGTGCCGTGCTCTGGGGTTTGGTTTGGTGGATGCGCTGCGCGTCTTGGCTCATTCCTGCTCTGGTGCTGGTGTATGGGGATGGTGCCTCAGCGCATCGCGGTGGGCAGAAGCATAACGGGACGTAGGTCTGTGAGCACATCACCCTGGTGTCCTGCCCTTTTCGGCTCCCCGGTGCAGAAAGCCTGCGTCCTGCCTGGCTCCAGGGTCTGCCAGGTCCTGCTGCGAGGGTCTCCCTGCCTCCCTCCCAGGCACGGGCAGCCCTGCAAGTGTCAGAGCTCCCCTGGCTGGTGCTTGTTCCTCCAGGGCTGCACTCTGGGGGTGCAGAGGGTCTGCCCTGCACGGTGCACGTCGGGGCGGTGACCCGATGGGGCTTTCAGCAGGGCTCGAATTTATCTTCTTACCCTGCGTGAAGCCTGGTCCTCTGCACACACCACCCCTCCGAAGGGACGCACGGGCAGGGACCTCTCTGGGCAGGGAGATGGCTGGAGAGGGAGCACAGCAGCCTTTGGGTGCTGGGAAGCCCCTCGAGTCCAGGGCAGAGGGGCAAAGCCTGGCTGCAGGGGATGCTGCCTGGAGGCAGGGCTGCAGCCCCTCTTGGCGTGCTGGTGCCTGGAGGAGGGCAGCGCCGGTGCCTCCGCGAGCAGCACCGAGCTTAGGGCCTGGCAGGGAGGGTGGGGACCGTCAGCCCTGATAAGCATCGCGGTATTTCCAGGTCTCTGAGGAGCACGCTTCGCTTCGAGTCTCCGCGGGCGGCGGGAGACACCGGCTGGCTGGCTCGAGCCGCCCCCAGAGCCGGGTGGGGTGCCCCGCTCGGGGGTCCCGCCAGGCTGGGCGAGATGCTCCAGCAGCAGCGGGGTGCAAGCCCCGGCGGGGAAGGAGCTGCCCCAAGGTCCCCAGCCCCAGGGCGCCAGGCACCACGGGGATGTCTCCCTCTCTGTACACCTCCTCTGTGGTCGCTCGGAACCATTTGGGCACGCAGCAAGCCTCGGGGCTGGTGCCCTGCTCTGCTGCCAGGCCTCTGCGTCCCTCAGTGACGGGGCTGGAGCTCTGAGCCCCGCCTCGCAGCTCTCAGGGCCACAGGAAGAGGAGAGCCATTAGAGCAGGGATGCCGCGTGCGTCCCCGCAGCCCGGAGCTGGGAGGAGAGGCGAAGCGAGGGGTGCAGGCTCCGTGCCACACGCACTGATGCATCTGGTCCCCGAGGTCCGGGTCCCTGCGCCAGCCTTGGCGTGCCTGGGAACGCAGCGTGCTGGCAGGATCGTGGTTTGTAACCCGAAGTGACAGACCCCGTTAATCTTTCATTCCTTTTCCCACTTCTTCTGCCATCAGTTCAGCCGTGCGTGAACCTCACTTTAAATTATTTGTAGCTGCTTTCTCCTTCCCTCCCTCCCTCCCTCCCTCCCTGCTCCGCTCGGCTCCCACCTCCGCCCCGTCCCCCCGCATCCCACACGTCTCCCCCAGCGAGGCAGCAGCATCCGGGCTCCTGTCCCGGGCTCTGCCCCGCATCCAGGCACGCAGCAGAGCCTGCAAGGCAGATCCCAGGAGCTTGGTGCAAGCCCTGGGGAGTCAGGGAGGAGCAGGGAGGCTTCAAACCAGACCTGGTGGGAGTCTAAAGGGGGCTTCTGGGCAGAAGAGCTGGGGAGAGGGATGCTGATGGGCTCTGGGGGCAGGTGTAAAGGGACGGAGCAGTGCCGTGGGTTCCCCTGGTATCCAGGGGCTGTCGGGAGCTGGCTGGGCAGGACTGTGCCTGGGTGCGTGCCAAAAACTCACTGCGGGTGGCAAACGGGTGCTGAGCCCTTGTCCTGGCCCTGCACTCGGAGGTGTACCCGTGGTGGGGGTGTGCTGCTGCTGGGGCTGCGGGGGCTGTCTGAGGGGTGCTGAGGGGTGCAGAAGGTCCCTGTGCCCATGGCTCATCCCAACCCCATCCATCTGTGGCTCTGAAAGACGCGGGGCTGGGCTGTCCTGGAGTGCAGCGTCCCTCCGGTTCCTTCTGCAGCGTTCGGAGGCAGGGTGAGGTTTGCAAGCCTGTGCCCTCCTAAGAAGGTCTCCCGGGTGCTGTGGGTCTGGGGGGGCCCGGCCAAAGCCTGGCGAGGAGGGGGAGGAACTCCCTGCGAGGCCGGCAGAGCCGGGTGCCAGGGCGCAGCCAGCCATGAGCCGGAGCTTGGGGCAGGCTCCGCCACGCAGCGAGCGAGGCAGGTGCTGTTAGGGCTGTCCCGAGGGATGCTGCCGAGCACGGGACCCCGGCGCCCAGCTCCGCAGAGCCCCAGCCAAGCTCTGGCGCCCGCAGACCGCAGCGCCCAGCCCGGCACAGCTGCAGCTGGGATCCTGGCAGGGTTTTTCAGTGCCCCCAGGCAAGCTGCGGGCTTTGCCCACCTGGCCCCGAAGCGGGCACACGCGCGCACGCAGGTGCTCCGGGTGCTCAGCTGCATCCCTGTGGGTGCCCGCAGCCCCTGGACGTGCCCCCAGGCGCACGGGCACAAAGCGGTGCCCTCGGGGAGCGGGCAGCACCCCCGGAGGTGTAGGGCTGAGCCCAGCTCCCCGCAGCCCGAGGAGCAGCTCCAGCTCCCGGCTCGCAGCGCCGTGGGCGGACGGGGAGCCGCGTGCTCGCAGTGAGGGCTCCAGGCTGTCCCCGGCACGCTCGGGAGGTGCAGGGAGGGCAAGTCGCGATCTGCAGGGAGCCGTTTAGTGCCTGGCGTGGGGCCAGAGCCTGGCAGGTTCACCTGCAGTTTAATTAGGGCGAGGGGAGGGGAGGGAGCGGGGCTGGGGGAGAGGCGGCGTGTCGGGACCAGCTGGCTCTCACGGGAGAAGAGCTCCTCCGCCTCGCCAGCCGGCGGGGACGGGGTCCTGGCGGCCACCCCGGGCATCCCTGGGGTACCCCGCGGTGCCCCAGGACCAGGCAGCAAGAGCAGGCTGTCCCGCGTGCCCCCTCGATGCCACCCAGGGTGAGCTGCAGGAGGAAGGCTCCGGCAGCCGTGGGATGAGGGATGCTGGGGTGATGGCTCCATGCAGTGGCTTCCTCCCAGCTGGAGGCCAGGGCTGAGCCGGAGGAAAAAGGATGGGAAAGCACTGCAGAGATCCCCTCGGCTCCCTGCAGGCAAGGGAGCAATTTGCTCCCAGGAAGCATTTGGCTGTTCAGCTCTCCCTGCCCCAGAAGACCCTGGAGCCCACAGCCAGCCAGCTGCGTCCTTTGCCTAGGGACCAGAAAGGTTTTTTGGTGGGTGCCCAGCGCTGCCCTTTAAGCACATGGCTGGATCCCAGCTGTGGTGTCAGGGGGGGTGTCCTCCATTCCCTCTTCCCAGCAGGATGCAACACTTCCCACAGCCCTTCTCGCACCTCCTGCAGCTACAGCCTCTTCTGTAGTCTCGGGAGGGACCTGGTGACTCAGGCGCCGCCACCACGGTCTTGGGAGTCTTGGGCAGCTGGAGAGCCTCCCTCTGAAGGGAGGTCCTCGGGGACCACCCGATGCACACCGTGCTTTGCCGAGGTTCCTGGAAAATCCCACCCTTGCCGAGACCACGATGCCCACGGTTGTCGCCTGCAGCCACCTTGCTCACTGCTTTGCTGCATTTTGCTCTGGCATGGCCTGGGCAGAGCGAGGAACGCGAGCTGATCCCGGGCTCAGAAACGTGTTGGCTCCACTGCTGCCGAGGGAAGGAGGCTCCAGGGACGTGCACCCATGCGTTGTCCATCAGCTCATGAGTGGTCGGAGAGCAGCAGGGGAAGAAGAAGGGCCGGGGCTTGACCAGAAGGGGTTCCCAGCCATGGAGGGCACCAAACCAACTTGGCCTCCTCACCAGTAAGGAGACGGGCTTGCTAGACAAAGTGGGTGGGGTAGAGCTTCTGTCTGGGCTCCAGAAGGGATTTTAGGGAGATGCCGCATGGGAAATTATTAGTTAGGCTGGGGAAATGTATGAGAAAGAGGCTAACGGAAAGGCAGGGCTGGAGAGGAGAGCGTGGCGCCGGGTGGAGGGTTTGCTCCTGCCGTCCCTGGGCACGGGCTGGGAGAGCAGCCCGGGAGCAGCTGGGGACACCGAGCGGGGCTGAGAGCTGCCTGTGCCAGGCGAGGAGGGGGGAGGCAGCCTGGAGGCTGGTCCAGGGGATGGAGAGCCGATAGGGTGATGTAGGGAGCTTGGGGGTGCCGGGGGCTCGTTGTCCATCCTGCACTGCACGCCCGAGGGATGAAGTTCTCCAGGTTTGGGCTCTGCTTCTCGGGGAAGCTTGCAGGGAGGCGGCACAGGCTGGTGGAGAGGGGAAGACGCGGTCCTTGTAATAAAGACAAACTGCTTCCACGCATCGAGAGCTTCCCTGGCTGAAGAACGTGGAGATGCTCCCCGGCCAGGGACGGGGAGCAGGCAGGGCTGAGAGGGGCTGACCCTGCCCCGGGGCCGTCAGGGCTGATGGAGGCATGGGTGTGTTGCCTCCCCGGGGAGGCTGCACGGCGTGCGCACCAGCTGCCCCATTACCTGCCCAATGAAAAATGCTGTTCAACTTGTGCATTGGAAGAGACAGGCTCGGAGCAAGCTTGTCCGACACCGAGGGGAAGCTGGGAGAGGCTCCCGGTTGCTTTTAAGGAGCGCCTCGTTAATTTTTTAAATGCACCAGTGTCAAATTAGCACACAAAAGAGCAGCACGGCTTTAAATGCAGGTTTCCGAGATGCGTTTCGTTTCCCTTTAATAAGATCATAGCGTTTGCTCAGCAGGCGGCAGGGAACCACAGAGGAGACATGCGTGCTGCCGAGCATCGCCCGCGCCAAGCGCGTCCGCCGGGGAGCGTTCGCTGGGAAAAGCGCCCCAAACCTCCTGTCTGTTCAGCAAACCCAGGGCCGTTCAAGATGTTTTTGTCCAAAGGAGGGAGAGAGGCTTGCAAAAGCCAATCTGTTTATTTATTCACGTGGGAAGGCAGCGCAGAAAGTCTGTCCCTCCCTCCCTCCTTGCTCCTGCTCGGGCCAGTCACTGCGCAGCGAAGCAAAGCGCGCTGCGGGCTCCCCGCCTGGCCCGGCACCAGCAGGAAGGAAAATAATAGTTAGCATTAAAAAAAAACAACAAAAAAGAGAAGTTCCCGGGTAGGGGAGGCCGTGTCCCTGCGCAGCAGCGAAGCCAAGCAGCCCCTGCTCGCAGCCCCACGGGATCCGTCCCTGTCCCCGTCCGCCCCACCAGCAGCTAACGGCACTTGCGGGTGTCCTCGCTCCCCGGCGCTTAACGACAACCAGCTGCCGGCCCTGGCAGCGCACGGTGCGGTCAGGGATGTGCAATTTTTCCAGCGCCGTATCACATTTACAGGAGGTTTCAGCAGGAAGCGGTGGGGCTCAGGGCTCGGGGCTCGGGGAAGGAGCGGGCGGGCGCAGATGGATGGGGCCAGCCGGGCAGTGCTGCACGCCCTGGTGCCAGGATGGGGCCCCGGTGCTGTGCCGTGCTGCGTGGGGACCCGCAGCTGGTGGGGAGTGCTGGTGCCCACCTCAGCCAAGGACAAATCCTGCCTGCCGCTGTCTGGGCAGTGCTGTCAGCACAGCCGCCCTTTTGGGGAGGACGCCTGCACCCCCTCTTTGCTTCCCAGTGGTGTGGGATCAGGAATGGGCTATTTCTTAGCAGAAATATTCCTCAGCCAGTGTGCTTTTCTTTTCTTTCTTTCTTTCTTTCTTTCCCTTTTTTTTTTTTTTTTTTTTTTTTTAATGCACTGGGAAGCTCAGAGGGGAGGGGAGGGAAAGAGATAAGTGCCTTTCCCACCAGCCCCAGGTGCCGTGGTGGCATCTCCGCAGGGCAATGCGAGCGCAGGTGACAGTCCTGTTTGCTGAAGCCAGCACCAGGCAGGACTGGCACCTTCTGCAGCGGTGTGCCCTGCTTGGAAATGGGGCTCACGGCACGCGGAGGGGTTTTGCTCGTGGTCCAGACGGAGCATCCGCAAGGCAGGAGCCCAGCCTGAGCCCCCTCTTTCTCCTTCCCCGCAGGTTTCCGGGAAAGCGCCTTCGCCTACGCCATCGCGGCGGCCGGCGTGGTGCACGCCGTCTCCAACGCCTGCGCCCTGGGCAAGCTGCAGGCTTGCGGCTGCGACCAGAAGCGGCGGGGCGACGAGGAGGCTTTTCGCCGCAAGCTGCACCGGCTCCAGCTGGAGGCCATGAACCGCGGCAAGGGCATGGTGCACGGCGTGCACATGGAGCACATGCCGGCCGAGACCCCCGGCCTCCAGGACTCCTGGGAGTGGGGGGGGTGCAGCCCCGACGTGGACTATGGGGAGAAGTTTTCCAAGGATTTCCTCGACTCCCGGGAAACCTACCGGGACATCCACTCGCGCATGAGGCTGCACAACAACCGCGTGGGGCGGCAGGTGAGCGGCACCACGGGGGGGGACGTGGGGACACCGGCGGGGACGGCATCCCTGGGACATACACAGGAGGCTGCAGGGGGCTGGTGCTGAGGTGCAGCCCGTGCTGGCTGGGGTGGCACAAGTGTCCGAGGCTGTTTGTCCCCAGGGCACCCCCAGTTTGTCCCAGGCAGTGCAGCAGGATGGATGGGGCACGGCGAGGCTGGGCTGAGCCAGGCAGCGGGCACCCGAGAAGGGTGGCATCGCCTGGGGAGCCGAGGTGACGGCTGGCAGCCTTGTCCCCCAGCTCCGTGGGGACGCTGGAGCCTGCCCAGGCGAGCAGAGCTGCCTCCCCTCCGTTCTCATGATGTCAGGTCTCGTTAAAGGTGCTAATTAGTAGCTCTCTGTCTGGAAAGTGGTGTTTAAAAGCAGCCTGCCGTTGGAGGCAGGAGGGGACCAGAAGCTGGCTGTGCTCCCCTGCCCGGCCGCGCTGCCAGCAGGTGCTGGGGGGACCCCACCACACAGACCCAGCCTGACATCTGTCCCCAAGCCCCTGCCACACACGTGTCCCTATTTCTCCGTGGGGACCAACACTGATGCCGCAGAGCTGCCGTTCTTCCTGCTGCAGCCCCCGGTGCCCAGAGCATCTCCGCCAGCACAGCCAGATTTTGACGTTCGGGGTGGGCATGTAGTATAACGCGGGGATAAGTAATTAAAGACCAGAATTACACAGAGAGCATTTCCCCAGGACGGCACAGATGTTTGGACATGCCTCTCGCTTGGAGCATGTTTAAAGCCAGCTGCAAGATGGGGACACTGCAGAGCAGGGCCTTGACGTTTGCTGTTCCCGGGTGCTGGAGCTGGGCTTCACCATCCCCGAAATCTGCCCCAGTTTGATGAAATCTGATTTTGACAGCTAAATCCTGTACAGGCTGCTCTGCCCCCAGCCAGGCAAGAAGACCCCCGACCACCTCCAGCTGCAGGGCTCATCCTGGCTGCCCGCTGGCTCTGCGTGCCCAAAACCACAGGGGCTGGCAGCAGTGCTCAGGGATTTGGGGTGTGCAGTGCCAAGGGAAAAAGCCCAGAGACGGGGGATGTCACCACGCAGCGCCTTTAGGATCTGCCCTTTGGGGTCTGCTCTCCCAGGAAAGGAGCGGCAGCGCTGGGGGCAGCAGCTCTGCGCTCTTCTCCTCTACCAGGGGCAAGCCTTGAGCTTTTGTCCCCTCGTGCAGTGCTCGGCCACCACGTGCCGTCCCTCGCCACGCCGTGGCACCCAGCCGCTCGGTGAGATGATGCTGAGCATCCTCTCCGAGGTCCGTGTGCCTCCCTAGGGTACCCTGCGCGTAGGTAGGGCCGACGCGTGCCTGGATCCCAGCTCAGACCCCGCAGTGCCAGGGGAGGTGACGAACCCACCGACAGCCACCCTTGGTGGCCCAGGGACACGGGTTTCTGTAGTGTAGTGGTTATCACGTTCGCCTGACACGCGAAAGGTCCCTGGTTCGAAACCAGGCAGAAACATGCCCTTTTAAATCCAGCTCCGAAGCCAGGGAGGGGATGCACAGCGCACAGCATCCCTCGCGGGCATCTCGGTGTCTTGCCTTTGCGCAGGAAGCCACAGGGCAAGGAAAAGCTCACGCCCCCAGCCTGCAGGAGGCTTCCCATGCGAACTCAAGACCCCAGCACGCAGGAGGCTTTGCAAGCCCTCCTCGCCCGCCAGATCAGAGAGCAAGAGGATGAAAGGCAGCCTGGAACTACCCATTACCCTCACAACAAAGGGCTACGATAAAGCTCTTATGAGCGTGTCTGGGAGGAGCTGGGAATGTGTGAAAGAAAGCACCAGCGAGCCCGGGCATGTGCCGAACCCGGGTGTCTGTGAGATGGGAGAAGGACCTGGCTGGGCAGGGGCGCGCGAGGAGAGGTGGTGGCAAAGGCACTCCTGGGTCTGGTGGGGTCTTGCTCCTCATGCAGGACGGAGAAGAAGCTGTCCACGGGCAGGGATGCTGCGGTGCAGGCGCTTGGGATGCCCAGCGGTGACGGCTCGGATGTTCCACGCTGGGTGATGGGGACACCAGCATCCCCTCCATCCCAGTGGGGACCATCAGACCTGCGGCACTAGATGTGGGTTTTCCTGGTCCAGGCCTGGGAGGGGAGGCAGCAGAAGATGGGATCCCGATGCCAGTGCGTTCCGAACCGCGGACAGGCAGCTGGTGTTCCCTGCCGGCACGCCCAGGGCACGGCAGAGAGGACGGGCAGCTCATTACCTGCGAGGTGGAGGCTGTTCCCGGCAGGAGACAGGGCTCTCTCAGCAGGATGAAAGCCAAACTCCAGCCCAGCCCAGACCTCTCTGCCGTGTGCCCCAAGCTCCAGGCGTGTTTCCCTGACCTGCCTTCATTAACATAAGTGCTTAGCAACGGGGAGATTTACTCAAAAACAAGAAAACAAGCAGCAAAAAATACCCACCCCTACCGAAACAAGGCACTTCTTGCACACGCATTCCCCCCCAACCAGGGAGGGGTTGAGAACAGGGAACCTGCGACAGGCACGAAGCCAGGCGGCCGGCTGGGACATCATGGGGCGAGACCTCATGTGGGGCTGCGCGTCCCCCGGGCTCACCCTGAGCCCCTGGGGGGCACCAGCCTGGGATTGAACTAGCACGCGTGGGCTGCTCTGCGCCAGCCCCAGCCCGGCTGAGGCACCCCGAGGGGTCCGGGGGTCTCCGTGGGAGGGGGTCTGCTGGAGCCCACGCGAGTGCGTGGGGCTGAGGGCAGGCAGTCCCATGGGGAATCCCTGTCCCTGCTCGCTGGGGCTGGGGCCGGGCAGGAAATTGTCTCCCAACCACCACAAAGCTGGTGGCAAAGTGCTTCAAAGCGCCTGCTGCCTTCAATCTCTCCGCGCTCTGTAATTTGGGGCTAATTTCCCTTATTACGTCGTTACTCGCGGGCCAAGGGGTGCGGAGGGGGAGGATGGGGGACAGGCCTGCTGCCTTCCTTGCTGCTCTCAGGCACGGCTCAGAGGAGATGCTCGGTCCCCAAGCCAGGCCCCACGCGGGGATGGAGCAGAGGGTGGCACCGAGTGCGGCTGTCTGGGGTGTGCAGCTGCTCTGTGCGCCTGGAGGTCGCTGGGCTTGAGCCGTTTGCCTTGGCACAGCCAAAGCAGCATCCCTTGCAGTTTTGGGTGACCCTTCAGCACCTGCCCTCGATGCCAGCACCGTCCCCTCCTGGCATAGCCACCATGGTCCTTCTTGTCCCTTTGTTGGCCACACTCCCCGGCCAACCCAACCACAGCGCTGTCCCTCGTGGGGGCGGACGTGTGGCAATGGCCTTGCTGCAGCCTCCCAAAACCACAAGCTGGGACCGCAAGCATCTCCGGTTCCTGCTTGAAATTCGCCTCCTGGTGTGACGTGGTGATCCCACATCGCCCACCCGCAGGGAGCTCCACGTTGCCCAAACACCGCATCCTCCGCGCTAACCCCTTTGCCTTCCCCTCCCCACCCAGGTGGTGATGGACAACATGAGGAGGAAATGCAAGTGCCACGGCACCTCGGGGAGCTGCCAGCTGAAGACCTGCTGGCAGGTGACCCCCGAGTTCCGCCTCGTGGGGTCCCTGCTCAAGGACCGCTTCTACGGGGCCACCCTCATCCGGCCCCACAACCGCAACGCGGGGCAGCTGGAGCCGGGCCACGCTCGGCACCGCCGCCGCGCCGGCATCAGCGAGCTGGTCTACTTCGAGAAGTCGCCCGACTTCTGCGAGCGGGAGCCGGCCCTGGACTCGTTGGGCACCCAAGGGCGCCTGTGCAACAAGACCAGCCCGGGCATGGACAACTGCGAGAGCCTGTGCTGCGGCCGCGGGCACAACATCCTGCGGCAGACCCGCAGCGAGCGCTGCAACTGCAAGTTCCACTGGTGCTGCTTCGTGGCGTGCGAGGAGTGCCGCATCACCGAGTGGGTCAGCGTCTGCAAGTAGCCGCCCGCCCGCCCCGGGGTGCCAGGGACAAAGCGCGCCCGCCCCGGGGGGAGGCAGACGGGGACCGGCGCTGGGGGGGTGATGGAGCCGCGGCGGCCGCTTCCCTCCGCTCCGGAGCCGGAGAGGAGACGCTCAGCACGAGGGCGGCCCGGCCCTCCGAAACCAGCACTTTGTCGTCACCCAGGGTGGGTGGGGGCTTCTTGTCACCCGGGGAGGGTGCCCACCCGGCCCCGCACCGAGGCACCGGGGCTGGCGGCCCTGGGAGCGCACGGCCACGCTGTACAGACCGCCGTCACCAGCACCGCGCGGGGGGCGCAGGGTGGGCACTGGGGGGGGCACCCGGTGGGACGGGGTGGGGTGGGGTGGGGACAGCGGGGCACGGGGTGGGAGGGTGGGGGGGACGCACTGGCACCGTGCGCAGGTTCCTCTGGCCACGTTGCACTCCCAGTGGGATGGGGATGGAGGCCGGGCATCCGTCGGGGGCTCAGCCCCCCCCGGCTGGAGCTCGCCTCTGCCAGGACAGAGCTGTAGTGCA
Organism: Anser cygnoides; assembly: GCF_040182565.1. Taxonomy (NCBI): domain Eukaryota; kingdom Metazoa; phylum Chordata; class Aves; order Anseriformes; family Anatidae; genus Anser; species Anser cygnoides. The sequence continues at coordinate 32,113,826 of NC_089878.1, forward strand.
GGGGGCCGCCGTCGTGGCCGGAGGGGAGGGTGCCCGGGCTGTGCTGTGCGTGCCTGTGTTATTGTATGGTAAGTTATTTCCTAATTGTGAATAAAAGTGGATTGGAGACAGCGCTGGGTATTCAGGGGCGCAGCACCCTGCTCTTGGGGACCCTCTGGACTGCCCACCCTGGTGTGCAAAACCTTCACCCCATAGTGACCTTCGTCCCATAGTGACAGCCCTGGGAGCTGTCTGGGGACCGGCAGGAGGCCAAGCACACCCTGCACCCGATCCAGCCCGCGGGGATCCCTGCGTTCAGCCCCATGCCTGTGGCTGTGCCGCTGCCCCCCCTGCGCTGCTGGAAAGATGCTCGGGGCAGGGAGCAGGGAGAGGGGCAGGCAGCCAGGCTGGGCCAGGCGCTGGGGACCTGCATGTGTCCCTCCCAGCCAGCACTCGGGCCCCATGCTGGTGGCAGGGGGGCACCCACCCGGCCGTGGCAGCCCGCGGGGACCAGCAGTGAATCACGCCGCTGGTATCTGCCAGCTGATATCCTCCCTGCTCCTCCCACGGCTTCGCGCCCCTCGGGGCTATGCAAAAATATAACAGAATAAGTGAAGAAGAAGAAAAAAAAGAAAACAAAAAACAAAACACAAATCGAGGAGGAAAATAGCAGGCTGGGAGGAAGCAAGTGCCCCGGGTGCAGCGGGGAGGAGCCCTGCGTCCTCATTTTGTAACGCTCCTGTGGGCACCCGTGCAGCTGTCCCTGGGCTGTGGGACAGCAGTGGTGGCACTGCCACAGCACGGCAGGATCCATGTCCTCGGGTGGGACAGTGCCTGCCCTCGCCACCCCAGGCGTGGTGGTGGCCAGGCTGGCTTTGCCCCTCGAGGAAGAACTGGCTGGATGCGGTGCTTGCCCCGGAGCTGGCTGCGTTTTGGGGGCTCGGGAGCAGAGGAGGGTGGTGGAGGTGATGGAGGTAAGTGTGGGAGCTCCTGGAGACCCGCTCACGTGGCCATCTGGCCACCCCACTTCCCCGCTCCTTCCCAGGCTGTCCCAGTCCCCGTGTCCCCAAGCCGTGCTCCCCAGGGCAGGGCAGTGGGACTCTGCATGTCCCTCGTGCTGCGGCGTTTTGTCCCTGGCAGCTGGCTCCCACCCCAACGGCGCTGCTTTGAGCATCCTGCAGAGGCTGCTGAGGGGCAGTGTGCTCTCCGGGTGCCCAGCTGCCCTCCCCAAACCCCTCATTTTGGGAACAGGGGGGTTGTGAAGCTACCCACAGGTAAAGCCAGCCACCGAGCTGACAAAGCACGGTGCAGTGGGGTTCTGTCTGGGGTTGGGGCCCTGGAAAAAAAAAAAAACAGTGGAAAAAAACAACCACAAAGTGGAAAAAAAACACAAAGGTCCCTTGATAAGGGGAGAAGCCAGCTCCTTTCCAGGGGTCTGCAGGCAGCGTGCTAGGGGTGCAGGCGGCTCCCAGGCACGGGCTGCCTGCTCGCAGCAGCTCCTCTGCTGGTGGGGCCAGCTGGCTCCCAGCACAAACCAATATTCGGGATCTGCTCTGCGGCTTCCCTTGCTGAGTGTCTGGGAGCCGCAGGCAAGGCACCAGAGAGCCTGTGGTTGCAGAGGCAGTGTCCCTGTGCTTTGCTAACTGGTAACCAGCCTCCCAGCACCCGTCCTATCAACCACACGAGGAGCCTGCAGGACACCTCCTCTCCCCACGACCACAGCTGAGCCTCCAGAGCAATTTGCAAGGCAGAACTGGGCTCCCTGGCGTCCGTGCATCCCAAAACCTCCCCTCCTTCCCTGGGAAAGAAACGCACTGTGGGTCATGGCGAAGCCTGGGGGAAAGGGGTGATGTCTGATACTCCACTCCTGGTCCACTGGTGGCATTGGTCCCAGTCCCACCAAAACGTCCCGTTTTCTCACGTTTGCGTGGAAGGACTGGGCTGCTCCAGCCTTGCGCCTCCTGGTACACGGTCCCCCTGCCCCGCAGGGCACTGCACAAAGAGATACCGCTGAAACAGGAAAATCTGGGGCACTTTGCCCGAGAGAGAGGGATGAGCACCAGAGTAGATGAGCCTAGGTAGATGGCTGAGGCGGTTTCCTCCAGAGGAGACCAAATTTTTCCAACACTCTCCCATTTGTCCTCAGATGCAAATTAATAAGGAAGTTCCCAAGCTAAAAAAAAATAAACGGACATTTCTATTATGTGCACAAAAAGGGCAGTGAAGGCTTCCAGAGATGGCAGCGGGTCCATGCTGGCAAGAACAGATGGAATTCACCCCAGTGCCATGAAGCATTTGGGAGGTCCCTCCACCCCGGGGGTCCCTGCAGAAGGACCATCAGCTGCGTGGCTCTGCCAGAGCTGTGCAAAATCTGGTGGTATTCCCGAAGTCTGAAGCCCCAGCAGCGGGAGAGCTCCCCAGCTCCTTCAAACAAACCGAAAGCAGATGCAACTCCTGGCCCGTGTGGCTAGGGAGAGCCATGGGGAAACCTGACCTTAGTGTGACCGCTGAAAGGGCAGGAGAGAGACCTGAGCCGCTCCGCTCACCCCGTGCCTCTGCCAGGGCTGAAGCCGGCCGCGTGGCTGCCCAGGTGCGGATACCCCGGGATAGCCGATGCTATCTCAGCCCTGGCCCTGCGCCCATCGGCAGGCACGGCGTGGAAGAGCCGGGGGGGCAGTGGATGCCCTCCGGCGTGGCAGGTCGCTCCAGTCCTTTCTCCTCGCTCTCCGAAGCCCCAGCTCGTCTCCTGCTTCTGGAAAGCTCCAGCAAGGGTGGGGAAGGTCTCTGGGGGTGGCAGGGGGGAACGGGGGGGCTGGGACTTTCCCCAGGAGATCACAGGAGGAACTTTGGCTGGAGGGTGGGGGGAACCAGCGAGGAGTTGCTACATCATGCCCCAGTGAGCCGTGAGTAACTCCTCTGGTATTTATTCCCCGCGCAGAACAGTCATCGGAGCCAGATCCTGCCCGGGGGAATCGCTACCCGGGAACGCCCAGCCCCATCCAAATTCCATTCCTGCTCCCAGCAGAGCCGTGAAGCAAAGCCACGAGGGAACGGCTCCCTGTCCCCCCCGTCCCATCCTGTCCCCACGCTGGGCTGACACGGGCACGGCCACCAGCACCCACCGGCAGGGCTGCCACTGGTGGCACCTGGAGCGTGCTGGGCTCTTGACATTGGTCTCCGGGAAGTCACCGGAGAGCAACGTCTAGCTGCTGGGCTACTGGGCAGACCCCTCCTGGCCTTGGGGTGGGCAGCGTGCCCCCACGCTGCCCCTGCTTGGGTTGGGAGGCAGGTGGCCGTGCCCTGAGCCCCTTCCCCAGAGCCTGCCCGGCACCACGCTGCAACCTGCGCGGCACAGCGGTGCTCCGAGGCTTTCCTGGAGTTCGGCCCCAACATGTCGTGCTTGGCACCGGCACCCGTGCAACCCCCTGAAAAAAAAAATGAGAAAAAAAAAAAAGTTTGGCCCTAACTGACCTGCTTGGCAAGGCAGAGTACCTACAGCGAGGCAGCAGCTGGCTCGGGAGCGGAGCCCAGGAGCCCTGTGCTCACCCCTCCAGGGTCCTGCCTGCCGGCCCCTGGCACAGCATCCCGGTGGCATTGCCCTACAAAAAGTGGCCTTGCTCTGCAGCCACCGCCGTGTTGGGCTCGTTGAGTGACCAGACATGCAGGCTGCTGTCCGACCGTGCTGCCCCTGCTGCCCGGAAGGACTTCAGCCTCGAAGGCACCGCGGCTCAGCTGGGTGTCCTGGGGCACGGCGCTGCAACGCACCTTCACAGCCCCAACCTGGGTGGCTGAGGTCCCAGCCAGGCAGGCGGGGGGCACCAGGGCTCCTCAGGGTGCCCGTGGTCTCAAAGGCAAGGCTCTCAGCATCACACCGCCTGTTTGTGGTGTGAGCCGGCTGCGATGGTTTTGGGTAGGTTTGGACCCAAATGCGCTTGGCCCCACACATGGCCCCCTGCCCCTGGCTGACACCAGAAGCTCCCCAAAGCCTCTTGGGGAGCACACAGCAGTCCGGGGCACAGGTCTGTGAGCCAACAGAATAGGACACCCACTTCTTTCCCTTATCCCTTGACCAAAGACTTTCCTTGGTTGGGCAGGGAGTGCCCGACACCGCAGGAAGGGTGCCCTTGCTTGGTCCTCAGCTGGAGCTGAAGAAGAAGAAGGTGGGTGCGAGGGACTGGGAGGGACATCGGGGTCCCCCAGCATCCCCAGTGTACTCCTTCCATGAGGCAGGTGGGGCAAGGGGATGCCCGGCTGTGACTGCATGGGACACACACGGCGGGGCTGGCCCTAGAGGCAGCGTGGTGGGGACAACGGGGCGGATGGGAGAAAGGGAGAAAAGCTCTTTGGATGGAGAGGGAGAACACCAGAGGGGACTTTGCCTGTGCCACCCCCTCCTTCCCACCAAAGCAACGGGAGGTTTGGGGATGGGGAGGGAGATCACAGAGGGGCACAGCCGGCAAGGGGCAGGCAGCCAGAGCAGGGGAGGTGGGAGCAGGCGGCTGCGGCCGGGGGATGAAAGCGCAGGGTCCGGGGGGGGGGGGGGACACAGGAGAGGCGCAGAGGCAGCCAGCACAGCCAGGTGCAGCGGGGAAGGGGTGGGGGGAAGGCAGGGAAAAGAGGCCAAGTGCAAAGAGAGCAAAGGCGGCGGAGGAAAAAGAGAGCGTGGCCAGAGAGGCAGACATGAAAGGGGGAGCGAGGCAGGGGAGAGATGAAAGGGCGACGGCGCGGGTGCTCCTGCCTCCTCCCCAAGGCTCCCGGGGCTCTGTAATCCCCGGGGAGCTGGCTCCTCTCATGTGGTGGCCCGCAGCTGTGTGCGGTCGGCTCAGCCCCACCGCTCCGCACAGGGACTTTCCAGGAGGGGGAGAAGCCCAACACAAAACACATGACTTAACCATCGCCTGCGAAGCCCGGCGCATGCGGGGTCCGGGGGCACCCCGGCGCACACCCCGCCAGGGCCAGGGCCGGCCGCAGGCACGCTGCCTCCTGCCCCAGGGAGCAGCGGGGAAGGGGAAGGGGTATGACCCCGATGGGCATTGCTCCAAGGTGGTTACGCACGTGCGCAGGAGTGGGGATGAGCCCAGATCAGGCATCGCTCACGGCAACGTCGCGCTGGTCCCATAGGGCACCCCCCCTCAGGGCACAGATACGGGGAGTGTGGGGGCCCCGTGTGCTCTGTGCCTCTCCCTGCTCCCCGCTTCGGGTGCTGAATCGCACCCCCTGCTCCCCAGGCTTGGCGCTGGGCACCAGGGATGAAGCAGGACTTGGCAGACGGAGTAGGCACCCATCCTGCTGGGTCACCGGGTCACTTGTTTTACTGCTCAAAATCAAACCAGGAGCCCATGCCACAAGAGGTGTTGAAGCAGCCTTTCCAGAGACTTGTGACTTGGGATACCTCTGTTCTCTGTGCCCAACTCAGGCCACGGGAGCCCGTACAAAGGGATGTTGCTGTTGGGCAGCCTCTTGTTCAGCACTGCAGGGACGTCTCTGTTGAGATGCTGGGCTCTCTTCTTCAGTCTGGGGCATCGGGGGCAGCAGAGCTGGTTCCCATGGGGGTCCCCCACACCTCTCCCTTCCCCTATTCTCAGGTTTGCCCATGCCAACCCTCTCTTGTGCACTTGTGTGAGCGTGGTGGGCTCAGATGGAAGTGGCCCTGGCTGAGCTTGAGCAGCACCAGAAGCTGCCTTGGCCCTCCCGCCTCTGTGCTCTTCCCTTCCTTCAAGGCAAAAGATGGGTGCTTGGCAGCACAGCCAGGGAGCCCACCTGAGCCCCGGGGAGAATTTCACTCCTCGTAGGACCTTCCCCTTCCAAAGGCTCTCATGGAGCTTAGTCATTTCATCCCCATGCGTATTGTCCCTCCACGGAGATCCCCACAACCCCCGTCTGTTTGGGTACCTCGGGAAGTACTCCGGCTTCCTCCAATATCTTTCCCTCAGCAAGGAAAAGGATTCTCTGTGGGGGACCGAGGTCCTGCCCAGCCCTAATGCACCATCCTTGCTCTTCTTGCTCCCGCTCCGCGTGCCCAGCTGGGCTCCACGCCCTCTGCAGAGGCTCACACCACCCTCAGCCACATGCACATGAAAGCAGGGGCGCAGCCGTCCCGGGGTGCTCCGCACACCTGCACGGGAGCCCTGACATCGCTGCCAGGAGCTGCTCCTCGTGCCAGCCAGCAGCTCAGAGGAGACACCGGCCACCTCGGTCTGCAGGGAGCACACTGAGGGGTGCCACGGCAGGGAAGAGCGCAGCGCCCGGGGTGCAGGGGGTGGCCGGCAGGAGCCAGCCCTCCCCAGAGGAATGCTCCGGCACGGCTGCAGCTGCAGGGAGGGGAGGCGCTTGCAGAGCGCCGTGGCATGAAGGCATGATAGGGCATGCTCTGCCGGACCATGAATACCTGTCCCAGGCGGTTGGAGGCACCCAAGGCGTGTACGGGTGGCGCGGGAGCACACGCCTCGTCAAGCCTGGGCGGCGGTGCTCCGGCGGAGAGGAGGCTCTTCCCAGTGCGCCCTCCCACTCCGGCTGGATGGCGAGCTCCCCCCGCCCGCGACCCGCTTCTCCATCACACTCTGCACGTAACGCACGGGCCTCGTGGGGGGGAATGCCCCTTTTCTCCCCGGAAAATGGGGCGCAACAGGGCCTGGCCCGAGGCTGGGGGGCTGAGCTGGGCTGGGTGGCCTCGCCGGGTCCCTCCAGCCTTCGCATCTCTGCTTGAATGAACTGCCAAGGGAGCTGCTGCGCTAGGAGCAGCAAGCAGGAGCCGTGCAAGGCAGCCCGAGAATGGAGAAGTGGAAGTAGCAGTTCCTGGTACCTTGTCTCCGTTTGCTGCTTGCAGTGCACCTGGCCACCATGGACAGCATGCTTGTCACAGGCAGGGGGACGCATCCATGCGAGCCTCATCCCTGCTGCTCGCCTGCAGCTCCCCGTGCCCCCGCAGGACACCGAGGTGCGTGCCAGGCTGCAGCCCGCTGCCGCTGGTGACTCGCACCGTCTGCACCAAGCCAGGCACACATCATCCCAAGAAGCCCCCAGCCCCTGCTCGCTTGCGGTTTTGGTCCAGGCACCGATGCACATATCCCTGGGGCACCCTGAAGGGCTGACCCAAAGTAGAGGACGAGGAAATAAGCCAAAGTCTCCAGCTGCTTGTCCATGAGTGCATACTGGACCACCGCACCGGCAGCGCGAATCCTCTGCCGTGAGCAGAGCCGGTCTGGGCTGCACGCAGTGCGGGTTGCTGGGCTCCATCCTCACCCCAAAACATCCAGCTCCTGGGTAGCGTCAGGTCATCAAACCTGCGTGCAGCGAGGTGGTGCCACGGGCCTGCCAGCAGCATCCTGCGAGCCGGGCAGCGCAGAGCCCACAGTCACGGCCCCGGGCACAGCATCTCCGGAGGAAGCTCCCCAGGACTTCCATCTCTGAGCCATATGCTCCTCGGCTGTGTGCTCCTGCTGGAGGAAGGGGCTTTTGCTGGGGGACAGCTGAGGCTGGACTGGTGCTAGAAGCCCTGTGCTGGCTAAAGGTGTGCTCCAGACCTCCCTGTCTCTCCTGGAAGCCAGGATTCAAGCCGGACTCATAGGGGCTGGCAAGGAGGCATGTTCCCAGCAATGAGAACGACGGGGGGCTTTCAGCCAGGAACTGGGGAGTTTGCACCTTTGTCACTTCACCTGAGGACCAGAAGCAGGCAGGGGGACACGTGAGGAGGGTTGTCCAGGCCTGACGCAGCCCATCTCTGCAGGACCAAGATCTCTGGACCAGGCGTGTCCACAGTGCATGAGGATGGATGGCTACACCTCTGAGGGGCGGGCAGGGAGTGAGTACCAGGGGTAGGAGTCCCCCACAGCAGCGACTGCTCTGCCCAAACCCTGGTCGTCCTCCCCCCGACCCCAGCTGTCCCCAGCCATGCCCTTCCTATCATGTCCCTGCCTGTGCTGGGTACCCACGGTGGGATGCCACTGGCACATCCACACCGTGCACATGGGACGGCTGCAGTTCGTGACCCCCGCCGTCACTGCCATGGGTGGGTTTCCTGCTGCTGTGGGTAGAACCCTTTAGGATTTGGGGACTCAGCTCCATCCCTGTCCTTCTGGCGTGCCGCGGGAGCGAGCCCGGTTCCCAGCTGCTGGCAGAGCGGGCTCCCTCACCAGCTGCCTGCGCACGGGGCTGCACACAAACAAACAAACACCCCGGCACCGAGCTCCAGCAACTCATCTTCTCCTAACAACTGTAATTACGGCCAGGCAGCTGGCGAGCCGTGCTTGAAACCTGGTGTGTAAACACGGCTTTCTCCTCCACCGCTCAGGCAAAAGCAACCTCCTTCAGGGGAGCAGCAATTTTGGGAGAGGGGTCCGCGTCGTTGCGGCAAGGGCTGCGGCCGGAGACTTTCATCTCGGCCTTTTGATGCGGGGCAGGAGTAGAAGATGGCAGCTGGCAACAACACACCTTGCTGCACTGCCTGCTCGGGGCCGTTTCCCACCTCCCGGTGGGGCGCTGAAGCCTCCTCACCCTTCCCAGCCCCTGGGCCAGCCACCGGCTCCCTCTCCCTCGCCAGGATGGGTGAAGGTGCAGGGCAGCAGCCAGGCCAGGGCTGCCCCAGACACGCAGGAGCTCCCTCAAACCACCTCTTCCAGGGCTGCGGCTGCTCCAGAGCCGATGGACCAAGAGCAAGGGCTCAGATACCTCGGTGATGGGCACCCTTTGAGACCAAGGGTGACCTGGAGATCCCCACTGGTGCCACCTCTTGCAGAGCAAGCCCTGACTATCCCGTGCAGGATGTCCCACTCTTTGCGCGAAGGTGCCACATCCCTGCCACGTTCCCCCTGTCCTGTCCCCCGCTCCCATCTCAGCCCTACCTGGAGGTCCCTTGGGCACCACTGGGGGGGTGAGGAGACGTGTGGGGAGCAGAGGGCAGTGGCTGGTTGGGTGCTGGGTTGGGAGAGGCGATGCGAGAGGTGGGTACAGGAGCCCCTCACCTCCCAGCCCCTCCAGCTCCCCCTGATACACCAGCCCTGCGTGCGGCTGCTCCCGAGCTTTGGGACCCTCAGCCCAAGCGCCGGCTCACCATCACCGCGCACCTCCTTGCCTCTCCTCCGTGCCCTGCTGCTGCCACTTGCCCAGCTCGCTGTCACAGGAAGCCTCCTGCGCCGAGCCCCGTGCAGCCGGGTCCCTCTGGGGAAGGAGGTGGCGCGTGTCCTGCCAGGTCGGGAGGAGCGCTGCTCTGACCCATGGTGCCAGCGGAGCGCCCGCGCCGGGAGAGGGAGGGAGGGGACAGCCCGTGCTGCCACAGCCACCCGTGGCACTGCCAGGCTGAGCACTCGTGAGCCAGACAGGCACAGCTCCGGGCACTGCGTTCCCAGGACACTCGCTTTTTGTTTTTGTGGGAGCGATTCCTGCTCGTCAGCCACCACGTGCCCGGCGTGTGTGCAAGGGGACAGCGCTGGGCACGAGGGTGGTGGCCTGCACCACCCTGAAGAGTGGCGGGAGGGGAAATGCTGCTCTGTGCCCTGCTGGCTTCATGCTCTCATGCACCCATGGGTGTTCAATCCACCACTCGAGGCCACATCCAGCTCGGGCAGCTACACCTGTCAGAGCCCCCTTCCTTGCAATCCCAGAGCAGGACACCCTCTTTCCCTTGGCTGGGGGGAGACTGGAAGCCATCGCCTCCCGGGGATGCTCTCTCAGCACCCGTGCCCACCTCAGCACCCTGGGAAGGCGCAATCCGTCCCCGGCCTGCCGGGAGGGTGCCGCTGGGTGCTGCGGGGAGGATGCGCGCCCGGCTCCCCGCTGACGTAAGTGCTGGGAGTCAGCCGGGAGCTGCCAGCGGGGAATTGGCCCGCAGCACTGGGAGCACTTGGGGAGCCGTGCAGAGAGGAGGTAATTGTTAAATGTGGGCTGAGATAGGCTGAGCGGGGAGGGCAGGAGGCCAGGGAGGTGGCAGACACCTCACCAGGGCTGGCTTGGTTTACACAAGCTGGGCTTTGTTCATTATCTCCTCGGGCTTTCGTGGCTGTGAGTTAACACCCCGTGCTGCTCTGATTACAGGGAGCCGGGCGGCTGCTTTGCAGAGCCTTGCAAAACCTTCCCCAGCGCCCTTGCCTTAGCAGGACGCGGCAGGCAGGGGAAGGGGCACAGCAGGGCCGTGGCAGGTGCATCCCTAACGCCGGCCCCAAACCCGCTGTGAAAAAGCAGCCTCGGGGCTCTCGGAGGGGACAGACGAGGTCCCCTCTGGCTTCCCACCCAGGGCACAGGGCTTCTAGGAGCTCACAGCATGCCCAGTCCCCAGGGTCCCCTGGAAGGACGTGGGCAGGTGAGGGGTGCCCGGGAGGCAGGAGGCAGGTGCTGGCAGCTGGGGCAAGGTCCTTCAGCCTTCAGGCCTCCCAGTAAGTCCCTGTGCCCACTGGAGGTGACGTCCTGATGGCTAATGGGGCTGGGACATGGCCTCTCCCTGCGAGGGGAGGACTTTGCTGCACGCCATGCTAGCGGGCAGGAAGGGAAGACCCATCGCTGGCACATCCCTTGGACAAACAGGGCAGGTTTCTCGTGCCAAATCTCAGCACTGGGGTCAGCGGACACCTGGGTTATGCACCAAGACACAGCTGGCCGTGGGGCATCCTCGGCCACCCCGTCTTTCCAACAGCCCCAGTGTGCCCCAGCCTGGTGCAGGGGGTGCCCACAGCACTGTGCTGGCTGCCGGGCAGCCCTCTGCAGTGTCACACGTCACCAAAGCGGAGCCTCCTGTCCCACAGGTAGAACCTGCCCTTGTCCTCGCCCCCGGCGCTGCCTCGCGCACGCCGTGCGCTCGCCCGCGGTGGCTCTGTGTTGCTCACCGCCAGCCCACACGTCACCTGGCCGGCAGAGGTGTCACCTCCCTGCTCTGCCCCACGCAAACCAACAAGTGTCCTTGGGACCCTCCAGCAAGGGGCCAACAGCCCTGCGTGCACCGCCCTGCCTTCAGAGCCCCCTCCCCGAGCTGCGGGGACGTTCCCAGCACACCCCCCCTGCCGCGACCCAGGCACAGCGCGTGTCTCTGAGCTAAAACCCTGCAAAAAAAGGCCAGGAGCGGGCCGGCTCGCTTGGCTCCGAGCCCCCCTGGTCCGAGGCATCACGGCTCCCAGCACCTGCCTCCCCCAGCCCGCCGGCCCCGGGGCGCACGCGAGGGGTGACAGGTGAGTTGGCAGCAGCCCGGCCCCGGCTTCCCTCGGCGCTCCTTCAAAACCCAGCCTCCTGCACGCCGTGTTTGTGCCGTGACGAGCCGGCAGACTTCAAGGAGAAGCAATTTGCCGGGATTCTTCTGGCCAGGCGTGTCCTGACGCCCACACGCCGCTCTCGCCTGTGCGGACAGGAGACACGTGCTCTGATGTTGCCCGACACCCGGCGCTGCTGCCGGCTTGCGGTCTCTGGAAGCGCTCGTGCAGGGCTTGGCTTTGTTCCTCCCCGCACGGCAGCTGTCAGCTGAGGCCTCGGCGTCCACCTGCGGGTATCGGCTCGGGGTTTGCCCTTCGCAGGGCGCGGGGCCGTGAGACAGCGAGCACGTGGGGTGTTTTGCGCAGGGAACCCGGGCAGCGTTGCTTCAGACAGGATGAAACCGGCTCCCGAGAGAGCGGCGATGCTCTGCCCTTCCCTTCTGTCTCACGGCTCCTGAGCATCCTTTGGCTTCAGGCAAGTCCTATCACATATCCAAGCTTCCCTTCCCTGTTGTTGCTCTGAATCACCGAGTCTGCCTCCTGGGAGCTGATACCCTTCCCCAGCAGAGCCGGGAACAAGCCCTCACGTTCTGCTTTCCAGGTTTCCCTGGTTTTCCTGATCTCTGCAAACCTCTCTGAGCCTTTAATTCCTGGCTCCAAAGCCAAACCGCTCCGTCCCACTTCGCAGCCCATGCAGGGCACGTCCCGTCTCAGCACAGCCGTGAGCGGTCCCCCAGGCACGGCTGGTGGGGCAGCTTGGTTCCCCCACATCTTTTAGGTGGGAAAATCATTCTTGGGAGTCTCGGTGTTGCCCATGCCCGTCGCGGACAGGCTGCAGTGGGGCAGCTAACGAAGGCACCCGCACCCCGGCATCCAGCGAGGCTCCGACGCGCTCCGCCTGCCGTAGCTGGGCTTGGTGACAGCCGGGCTCGGCCCAAAAACGCTGACTTGGCTGAATCCGGGCCAGGACGGCTCCTGCCCTGGCAGCCAGCAGGGGCTGGGAGCAACTGCTGGGGATGGGGTGGCACAGGCAGCATCCCGCCGCCCCCCGCTCCCAGCACGGCTCCCGCCACCCTGCTCGGGGCCAGCCCGGCCTGCGGAGGGGGGGCGGTGGGGCCGGGGGCCGGGAACACCCTCCCTGTGGCTTCCCTCGCAGTGAGGAGGGGATGACGCCATGCGCGCAGGCTGTTCCTAAGGGAGGAATGTCCTTTCTTCCCGTGCCATGTCGCGGCTGGATAAGTACAGGCCTGGGGCTCGGCAGCCTCCGCAGGGCTTGCCGTCGCAAAGTGTGCCCGGCGCATCTGGCCCGGGTGCTGCACAGCCGCCGGGGCTGCCCCCTCCCTCTCCCCAGCACATCTGGGCCAGGCAGCAGTGAGGCTGGAGATGCTGGGGCTGGCAGGGAGAGGCTGGGATGCACGGGGAAGGGAGAGCAAGGGGCAGAGCCCCTCTCCTGGAGCCCCGGTGCAGGTGCCCGTAGGCATGGCGGGGCACACAGGGCGGCCACGTGCCCGCAGCACGGTCCCCAACGGGGAGAGGTGCCCAAAGTGTGCCGGCCTCCTCCTGCCACGAGCACGCATCGCCTCCAGCAAGAGCACAGCGTCCCTGGCTGACCCGGCCCAGCGAGGCCAGCGCAGCGATGGCACACGCTGCAGGTGCAGGTGACAGCGAGGGGACTCCCTGGTCCTGCCCTCCCCTTTCCTTGCTGCCCCCTGGGGGGGCACTGGGGTCCCACCTGAGCAGCCCCTTCCCGCCCCGTGGCTGCAGGGCAGAGCAGGGTGTCCGGCTGCTGGCCCGTGTGCCAGGTCGTGCCAGGGCCCCGTGCGCCCGCACGCACGCAGACACGGGTGCGCAGGGGCGTGCAGCACAGGTGTGCACGTGTGTGTGTGTGTGTGCATCCACTGCCCTCTGCTGAGGGAGCCCGGGCAGCTCAGCCCCCATCGGAGCTCCGGGAAGCTCTGGTTCTGCCTCCCTCCACCCCACACACCCCACCGCTGCCTCCTTCCTCTGTGCCACCCACTCTCCTACAGGGGTATTGCTACCCCCTGACTGGGGGGGGCTATTTTCTGTCCCCCGTCCCTTGGCCCCTGGCTCTGAGCTCTTTTTTCCATGCCAAGAGCTTCCCAGATGCTCCCAGACCTCGTGGCTTTTTAGTTTCTCATGGGCCCCTCTTCCCCCTCCCCACTATCTGCTTTGGGGAGGGGGAGCTGTGTAATTATCCAGCTAGTTCTGATTTCTCCTAGCCCCAGCCAAACACTTCCATATGAATTAATAACCAGGAGCTGGACCTTAATTAATAACAAGGAGCCGGCTGTCAGCGGCCAGGTGCAGTGGGACAGCAGCACTCCTGCCCAAGCCAGCCACACCAAATGGGGACAGGGGACATTAAGCCACAGCCCCTGGCAGCCGCGCTCCCCTCTGCCCTGCCCCAGGGCCGTGGGGTGATCTCAGCCCCGGTGCCTGACTGATTTAGCATCTGATTGTGATGGGGTCTGCCCAGGCACTGCCCCGTGTGCCGGAAACCTCAGCGATGCTGGCACAGGGCAGTAGTGTGTCCATGAGGCCGGATCAGCCTCTCCCTGCAGCACCCCTGCTCACCTGGGGGCTGCAAGCAAGTGCTTGGCTCCCTGCAGGGTCTCGGGAGGGTCTCAGGGTGCATCGAGCTGCCAAATGTGCTGGGGAGGAGCCGCTCCCCCTCCCCGCCTTGCCTTCTGTTCCCTTGCGGCCGCTCTGAAAATGGGCCACTTAATTCAAAGCCTCTGGAGGAAAGGAGAGAGGGAATCTCTGGTTACGTCTGCACTTGCAAAGCAAACAGTCCCAGGGCATTCCCAGGCACGGCAGCGTGACTGTCCACATGGGAATTTGTAGCACTGCCCTGGTGTGATTTCGGCTTGGGGCAGCTCGCGCTGATCCAGGCAATTTTTTGCTCGTGGTTTGGGCACCAGCCCGGGTCAGGGACAGTCCCGGCAGGGCTTGGCACACAGGCTGCCCATTTGCAGGATGTGTTTAACACCCTGCAGGTGGGCTGCTCCCTGGCAGAAGTCCTCAGGGCCAGAGAACAGCCCTGGGCTTATTTAATTTACTGTATAGCGACAGCTTTTGTGCCTAGAGCATCCTTCCTTCCCGGAGCACCTGGCGACGGGCACTCTGGCAACACAGCCCTGCTGCTCCTGGGCAGAGGAGCTCCCACCACGGTGGCACGACACCAGCCGCATTTGCACAACCACCAGGCAGAGGATGGGGAAAAAAAATCCGTGTGCGTGCATGCATGCACGTGCCCGCGCCAGGTCCTTGGCGTGCCGCACGCCTGTGTTTGCGCCGCGCTTGCCATGTGCACGGCAGGGCACGTGTGCCAGCCGGCAGCCCGGCGCGGGTGCGTGTGCTCTGCGTGGGCTGGGTGTGTTTTTGCTCAACACATGCCTTCATCTGCAGCGGCGGTTTTTGGTTCAGAGAAAGCCCGTGCGTTTGATGTCTGCGCGTGCTGGGCTCCGCAGGTATTCCACGCACGCTGCGCCTCTGTGTGTGTGTGTGTGCGCGCGCACATGCGTGTGCGCACGTGTGTGAAGTGTGAGATCAGTGTCCCAGCTGGCCGCCGCTCCGGCTGCTGGAATCCCTGCCTCCCAGGCCATGTTATAGATGAATACACTTGAAAGCATTTTTTCCCCCTTAGCCACCAGATTTCACTCGGAGGAGAAAAGGAACTGGGCACTTTATCTTCATTAGCAGCTGGGAGCCTCTCGGGGCGGCTTTTGTCTGGGCGATGCTTCCTCCGCCCCTGCTCTTATCCCCTGTCCTCACTCATTAGCCCTTTGGAGAGGGGAAAGGGGCTGCCTGGCAGGATCCTCTGCCTCTGCTCCAACCCTGCTCCCGCTGGCCACCACATCCCTCAGCCCGGTGGCCTTCTGCAGCCCTCTCCAGGCAGCGGGGCTGGGAGAAGAGGGGACAGCTCCCTTCCCTTACCCACTGTGGGAGACCCCAGAGTCGTGTGAGGCCCCAAGAAGCCCCTTTAGCAGCAAGCTGGCTACAGAGCTGCCTTTGGCCAGTGCTGGCTCAGGGTCTGGAGGGGCTGGGGAGGGTCCTGCAGGGGGCTGCATGGCCAAGCCCCCCTGGGAGGGAGCAGCCTGTCCCTCCTGGGCTGCTCAGCACGGAGGAGCGCTCATGCCCGCATCCGTTAATACCCAGTAACCATGACAACTGGCACGGAGCTGTCATCCTGTCCCCAGGCCAGCCACCACAGGGGTCCTGACGGAGGGGTTTCGGGGCAGCAGCTTTCCTTGGGTCGCTGCTGCGTGCCCCGGACTGCTGCTGCTGGGGCAGTCTTGGGGGGGGGGGGGGGGGACGACACACACAGCGCTGCCCCCAAAAGGGTATTGGGGCATCCCGGGGCAGGGATGGGGCAGGATGCTGGGGCTGTGGGGAGGGCAGAGCTGGGAGCACAGAGCCTCTCTGCTCATCTCCCGCTAGCCCAGATGCTGGGGGTTCACCGAGACAGCGAGGCGGGGGTGTCAGGGGGCGGACTGCCTTAGGTAACATTCCTTCCCACTTAAAAGGAGCCATAAATCACTCACTCTTTATTAAAAGCCCTGCCCGACCGGGAGAGAAATGTCAGGAGCATAAATCACCCCCGCCGCTCGCTTGCAAGGGGTCCTGGCTTGCCAAGGGGTGCGAGGCAGGGAGCGAGCCCCCCACCGTCCCCGGGGACGGCACGGCACAGCCACGCTCTGCATCCGTCCCCACGGACAAGGGCTGGGGGGCCAGGGTCCCGACAACCAGACCCCCTCCCCCCGTGCAAACCCTGCGAAAGACTGGAGGAAAAGCAAAGAGAGGCTGGTTTAGCCCAAAGCATCCCTCCTGCCAGCCCGGGGCGGGGCGGCGGCGCAGCTGCGGGTGGCGAGCACCCTCTCCTGGGGAAGGGAGCCCCTTCTCACCCCTCCTGCCCGACCCCAGCAGGCCTGCCCTTCCCCAAGCACCCAGCCCTTGCTCAGAGCCCAGCTGAAGCCGAGCACCTGCCCAAAGCCCGTGATACCCCGCTGCCGGCCAGGATATTGCCCAAAAGGACGGGAATCGGCCCTGTTCTACGCGAGAGGCAGGGAGCAGGGGCAGGAGGTGCTCACGCAGCGCTGCAGCGGCCTGCGCAGAGGTAGCCGTGCTCGCCTCGCCACCTCCTGTTTTTCCAGCTCGATGCGCGGCTTAATATAGCAGCTCTCATGTTGTAAAACATCGCCCGTAAAACACGCAGGATGTGCCGCGTGGGAGCGTTCCCGAGCCAATCCCCAGCTGCTTTTTGATGTCAGCCTGGAAATCGCAGCGTCCTGGCAACGGCCGCCTTCTGGGGCTTGCGTGCAGCGGGGCCAGCCCTTCCCCAGGTGCCTGCACGAGTCCCCGCTGGAGCTCGGAGGATTTCCACCCACCCCCGAGCAGAGGGGCAGAAGTGCTGGGACCGGTACTGGGGTCAGCCTGCCCAGGACAGCCACCAGAAGCAACCACCGGTGCCACTGGCACGGGGGGCACACACCGAGGATGCAACAAGTGTTTCTGTCCCCTCTCTGCATGTCCAGCCCCATCCAGCCCCAGTGCGGGGCTATTCCCAACGCTGCCCGTTCTTGGACGGCTTCCCCAGAGCAGCGGCAGGCTGATAACGTGGCAAAATCAAGCCCTGCGCGGCCAGGCATCCCCACGCGCAAAGGCTGAGCGCTGGGGGCCCCGTCCTGCGCAGAGGGGAGGGCTTGGCTCCGCGGGGTACCGCGAGGCTGGGAACGGGGAGGCAGCCAAGGACGGCTGATCATCCTATTCCAGCCTCAGCTGGAGGGGAAATGGGCTGGGGGGAGACAGAAAGGGGGCGAGGGGAAAGGGGGGGGGGGGGATCTTGCTTGGGAAACCACCGGGACTCTTCCATCAAAGGGAAGGAAACCCTAAGCAAAATGCTGCAGGCTTTCATGAGCCGCTCGCTGCAAACCCCACGGGTCTGTTTATCCTGGCACGGGAGAGCCCATAAAGCACAGCCCCCAGCTGGCCTGCGGAGTGATGCTCTTCTCCACCGCAGCTGCGGCAGCGGGGCCGGGACGGGCTGCAGGGAGGGGAACGGGGCTGCAGGGAGGGGAACGGGGCTGCAGGGAGGGGAACGGGGCTGCAGGCCTGGCCAGGGCATGGCCACAGCCAGCAGGTGTGCAGGGGCAGGTGTCCCTGTCCCCACACCTACATCCCCGCAGCAGATGAGGACCACTGGGGTCTCAGGGGCTCAGTCTCGGACCCGAAAGCAGGTCCCAGCCCAAGGACAAGGGGCTGGGAGCGGGGCTGGGAGCTGTCACCACGGCTGGCCGGCTGGCACCCCCGAAATGTCTCTGACCCACGCGGCCCCGCAGTTTCCCACGTTCCCTCCCGCCCGCCACCCGTCATATTTTGCATTTCTCCCCCTATCTTATCTCCCCGCCGGCTCACCCCTGTGCAGCTGGTCTCTTGTTTTCTCCCTGCTCTCTCCCTCGCTGCCCGGCCCCACCTGCCGCAGCTCCCTGCTGAAGGACCCCGAGGCAGGTCCCTGATAAGGGGCCAGACCAAACAAGAACCTTTTGTGCCACGCTGAGCTCATCCGCAGGAGCCGGCTGAAACCCTGGCCGGGGCAGAGCAGGAGCGATGCAGGAGGGTTCGGATGGCTCGGTGCCCCCAGGCAGTGCCAGGCACGCAGCACGACCACGCCGGGTGCTGCCTCAGTTTCCCCACCACCCCGACAAGCCCTCCGTGCTCACTGCGGCGTCCCCATCCCTCCCTCGCCCCCGTGCCGGGCCGAGCCGCGTGTCCCGCTGAGAGCTGCTGTCAGCGCCCAGCCCCGCGCGCACCGCAGGCAGCAAGCACGGGGGACAAAACTCTCTCCCCCCCCCCCGGCCTGCTGCCGGGTTAATATTCCCTCTAACGACAGACGGCTCCTTTTATCCCCTCGCGCGCTCCCGCCAGCGATTTAATCTCCAACAAGCCGTGATTATTTCCTGTACAGCTGCCTCCCTCGCACCACCGGCCAGGCCTGACGGCATCCCACCGGGCAGGGAGCAGGTCCCCGGCCGTGACCGGGGCTGGGGAAGGCGCTGGGTGTTTGGTCAGGGGGGGTCTTCCTAACCCCAGCTTCACGGGGCTCTGACAAACCCTGGGGGTTACGTTGGCAGCCCGGGACCCCCCCCAGGTGGCTGCACAAGAGCTGGTGGCACGGCCAGCAGCAGCCTCGGGGGGTCACAGCTCCTTGGGGACCCCCCCAGCTGGAACAGCCAGGGCGTGCTTTGCACGGGGAGCTCGGAGGGGCTGGGACTGACCCCGTCCTGCTCCCTGCTGCGAACGCGGGGAGCTCCGAGCACTGGGAAGACGTGAGGCCAGAAGTCCACTGAGGACAACGTCCTGAGCCTCCCCTTGCCCAGGCTGCTGGGGAGAAAGCTCCCAGAGTAGCAGGCCATTACCCACCACAGGCGCTTTGGCTGTGCTGCTGAGCTGGTGGAGCCGCTGGGGTCAGCGCTGGGGGCCTGGCACCAGCACATGAGTCCAGGCTGGGAGTCCTTCGTCCACGCACTACCCGTGGGGGGGCCAGGATCCCTCCTTGGCAGCTCAGGGCCGAGCAGCAGGAGCCCGGAGCTGGCCCAGAGCCACCCGGCAGCAGCAAAGCGCGGGGCGCAGCTCCACCTGGTGGGCAGCCAGACCCCCCCCCCGGCCCCCCAGCGCCTCCGGGTCCCTCTGGCCACCACCCCAGGGGATGGGGGGACCCCGAGAGCTGGAGCCTGTGGCTCTGCCTTCCCTGTCACCGCTGGCAAGCAAGGTGGGGGGGGGGGGGGGGGGAGACAGCAGCCTCACCCGGGGCTTGCACTGCACCTGGGATGCAGCCTGCGGATGCGCACCCCAAAGCCCCTTTGCCCCGGGATGCTCCTCGGAATCAGCACCCGGCAGCATCCCTCCCACGGGGACCCCCCCACACTTCCTCCCGCACGGTGCGAGGCCCCCCCGGGACCCCCGGAGGGGGGCCGGGTGCCACCAGAGGGCAGCACCGGCCCGGGGCTGCGACACCCGGCACGGCTGCTGCAGGGGGCACAGCGGCTGCTGGGGGGGCCGGGGGGGGGGCTGGGGGGGGCCTGGCTCCTCCTGGTTGTCTGCAGGGTGTGGGGGTAATTAGCCCCTCCGTTAATCACTGCCAAGCTGCAGCTGGGTGGGCTTCCTCCTGCTGCAAGGCTGTAGGGATGCTCTAATGGGTGTCTGAGCACCTGCAGCTACGCTTGGGCTTCTTGGGGTGTATCGTCCCGTCCTGTGCACAGCTGGAGCCGTCTTCTCTCGACGGCTTTAACAGCAGCTGCCCTGAGGGGGCCATGGTTTGCAAGCACGGCCCCAGCAGCAATCCCCATCCTCACCCCACAGCAGCGAGGGGCAACCTGGGGGCTGCCCGGTGCCGTCCTGTGCCCCTCTCTCCGCCCAGGAATCGGTAAGCGTTTCCTGGTCGATTCAAGGCCTGGCTCCGTCTCACAGTTTCCACCCAGAGGAGCTGTGTTTCGCTGCCTCGGAGCTGTTTCCAGCGCTGCCGTTGGGCAAATAGCAGGCCATAAATAGCTGCTCTCCTGGGGCTGCTGCGCTCCGCTCCGTGCCGCTGCCTGAACCCGGGGCTGACCTTGGGGCAGAGACTGCACGAGCTCCTGCAGGTCCGTGCTGCCCCGAGACACGCTAAGGGGGTACCGCGGGGTGAACCCCGAGCAGCCGAAGTGTCTGGGGAGCCACGGCTGCAGCCCTTCTCCCGTGGGGACCAGCCAAGGGGTGAGGGATGGAGGGGGAGCAGGATGGGACGGGAAAGGTGCTGGGGTACCTGGCAGCACAAGCACGTTTCTCCTCCCTGGGGGCTGCAGACAAGCTGCCAGCCAGGCTCTCCAGGGCTCCCCAGCCCCAGGGCAGCCAGCTCAGCCAGCAGCTCTGCCAGAGGTTGTGTGCGTGCTATATGGGCTCGGGGGGGGAGCGGCGGAGCCACCAGAGCCGCCTGCCAGAGACGGACGGAGGCTGCGAGCTCTGTCTCCACGGGTACAGCAGCCCAGCCGCTGCCAGGGAGACGCGGCCCTTCTCCCCGGCTGGCTTTGCCAGTGCAGACAGACCTCGGCACAGCAAGCGAGCCATTAAAAACCAGCCCCAGCCAGCCTGCAGGCAGGCGCTCCTTCATCATCCTGGAGCAGGCAGGAGGACGTGCCAGCTGCCTTCAGCCAGTACCCTTCGCAAGGCCCGTGCCCGATAGCTCTGCAGCCTGGAGGGGGGCTGGCATCAGGGTAAGGGCCCCAGGACCCTCCAAAGGGCATTTTCCTATCCTTGCGGAGCTGGGACAGCACGCGCCTGCAGAGAGCTGCATGGCTCCTGCAGCTCGGCACTAGCTCCTTGCGATCTTTGCTCAATATTGCCTGGTTTTACCCTTGCTTCACCCCCCTGGTGCTGCTGTGTCCCTGACTCAGCTGCAGGAGCCCCGCCAGCTGTGCTGGCTACCAGCGTACCCCACTGCCCATCCAGAACACCCCAGGTTCAGCATGGGATACCCATTTATGCCCTCAAAATCGAGGGCCTGGACAAGCAGTCGTCCCTTTGTTGGCACTAGCCCATAGCTGATGTTTATGCTGCCCCAATTGGGGTGACCCCTAGGAGCAGGGGATCTCCGTGTGCCCGCGGTGTCCCAGCAAGGCCAAACCACCACCAGGTGAAGGATGCTGAGAGCAGCTTTGAGACCAGCTGTGTGCTGCCCTCTCCTCCTGTGCTGTGCCTTCCACAGCTGCCCAAAGCTGCTGGGAAGCGACCAGCCATGGCCAAAGGGAAGAGCCAAGCAGAGGTGGGCCCGAGGACGTAGCTTGTGCTGTATCATTGCCTGTCAGCCTCAGGGCTGGAGCCTGAAGAGTAAAACTGAAGGGGGGGGGAGAAAAGATCCTCCTCCTTCACGTGGAAGAGCAGCTGCCTCCCAAGTAAGCTGCAAAGCTGCTTCCTTACCTGCATAAGAAATGTCCCTCTGCTCTTGCAGGGCCTGGGTAATTCCCCGGCGCTCGCAGGAAGCCCTTGGCACTGCCAGGGGGAAGGACAGCGTTGCTTACTGACCGCCCCCACCCGGAGCTGATCCTCCGGGACCAGACCCCGCAGCAGGACACGGGCAGGTCCCGGAGCTCGTCTGCTGCTCCCAGCCGAAGCCTCGAGCTGCATCACCGAACGGCCCCAGGCTGGATTTTTTTATACAGGCTTCAGCCAAACCTCCCCTCCCGGGAGCAGCGGGAGGCTCACACGCAGGGAACTGCTCGGGGCTGGCGACCACGAGCCCAGCTGGGGGAGGCAGGGGAGCTCTCTGCATGCTCCTCCACGGGAAAGGCTGCAGAGCCCGGCTCATCAGAGCCAAATACAAATAGCCTTTCTTAATGAGTTCGGGGAAGCCAATTTGGGAGCGCTCGCGGAAGGCGGGGGCGGTTTCATGCGTTTCAGATGAAAGGCTCTGCGAGCAATTTTGCTCCAGCAGGAGCAGGCAGCAGGCAGGGAGGGCTCTGCTTCCTCACCTGCAAAATTCAGCTGCGGGTTTCTTGGGAGACCGTGTTTGTGCATGGCAAATCAGTCCATCCTCACGCGTGCAAAGAGGGCAAGGACCACAGGCTCCTGATCCCTTCCCTAGGACTAGGGCTCCTCCATCCTCTTTGCTAGGCTTTGTACATCCGGAAAAGCTGACTTAATCTTCATCAAGAAGCTTGTCCTGAGTTTGTTCCTTTTTCATTTGTACCTTGTATCCTTGTTTTGACACCAAATCCTCTTGGTTTTTTGTGTGTGTGGCTTTTTTTTTTCATTTTGATTTTTTTTCTTCAGCCCAGCCTGAGCAGGCCTGGGGTAGGTGATGCTGGCCCAGACCCTCTTTGATTCTGGCCTCTCCCAAAGCAAATCTGCGTGTCTGTGCCTCTGTGCATACGCGCATGTTTTTGCAGAGGCCTTCTGCAAGGGAACAGAGGCGTGAGGCTGGCAGCAGTGGGTGATATGTGGGAACAGGGCTTTGCCCTTTTCCCTGCCCTGGCACAAAGGGCACAGCCTCTGCCCTGCCCCAGGCGTGGCACATCAGCCCCAGGCACGAGGAGGCCCGGCTGGAAGGATGAAACCCAGCTCTGAGCCTGCGCTTCCATTTCAAACACCTCCAGCATCAGCAGTGCAGGAGGAAGGGGGGGGGGGGGGGGGCTCGTTTAGCTCCTCCTGGCTGATAATTCATTACCGCCTGTTAGCCTGGATCCACCCAGCAGCAGCCACATCCTGGCACTGACACGTGTTAATTTCGCAGATAAAAATGCTGTATCAAAACGCATCATCGATACATTCTCCCTGAAACCTTTCCCAGCTGCTCTCGGGCACTTTGCATGCGGGAGCAGCGCAGGCAATCGGGGCGCTTTGTTCCTGATGGATGCCTGGCGATGAGAGCTGCGGGATCCGTCCCCCAGCTCACGCGAAATACGGCAGGACCTTCCTGCGAGGGGCACGGGGGCAGGGGGGGGGCTGGATTCATCAGCGCCGTGCTCAGATCTGGAGGGGGGAGAAGCAGGCCGTGCACCCGGCTGGTTTGTCACGCACCGTTCTGCAGCGATGCAGGAGCGCAGCATCCCCTCCCTCCTACCCCTGTCTCCAAAATCCCCGACTTTTGCCGGATGCCGGTGGGGGGAGATCTCCCCTGAAGGGCTGAAGAGGCAGGCTGGGGTGGGGGAAGCAGCGAGCTGCTCGTGCAGCAGGCGCTGGGCCGCTTTTGCAGGAGCAGGCCGTGGGGAGCCAGGCAGGGTGCGAGCACAGGCCGGGGGCTGGGGGGCTCCCTGCAGAGCCGTGCTGGGATCGGGCTGGTTCCCACCAGCTGGGGGGGTCTCCTACCGGGACCAGCCCCTCGGTGGGGGCCATCTCAGCTGCCCCCCCCAGTGCCTGCCCCCCAACTTCCCAAGCGTGGCGTTGCCCAGGGCTCTCCCCCACCCCCGCAGCCAGCCGTGCCCCCCCCCAGCACCACCGGAACGGGACCTGGCAGGGCTCAGCCGTGCCCCCTGCCCCCCCCACCGGTGCCCACCCCCCCCACCCTCGTGCTCCCCCCTAGCACAGGGACCGGGAGCGCCCCGTGAAGGTCACGGCGGGGCGGCAGCCGCTCGGGGCCGGCACCCCCCGATCCCCCTGTCCCCCCCCCAATTCCACCGCCTACCGGCGGCGGGGGGGGGCGGGGGGGGCGGGACTCACCGGGGCCCGGTGCGGCACGGATTGGCTGGCGGCGGGGAGGCGGAGGAGCTGGGGGGGGGGCCGCGGCTGGCTGCAGCGGCGGGCACGGAGCCCAGAAGCGGGCGCGGCGGCGGAGCATCCTCGGGTACCGCGGCCCCGGTGCCGGCCGCTTTCCGCTTCCCACCCCCCCACACCCCCCCCCCCCCCCGCAGCCGCCGGCCTCCTATGGGCCCCGCTCGGCGTTAGCATGGGCACGGTGCTCTCCCTGTCCCCCGCCGCCTCCTCGGGCAAGGGGGGCGGCGGCGGCGGGGGGCTGCTGGCCGACAAGGCGCCGCCGGGAAGGGTGCCGGGCAAGGGCGAGAGCAGGCTGAAGCGGCCCGGGGTGCTCATCTCGGCTCTCACCTGGAAGCGGCTGGTGGCCGCCTCGGCCAAGAAGAAGAAGAGCACCAAGAAGGTGACGCCCAAGCCCGGCGCCGGGGCCCCGGGGGGGGTCCCGGGGGGCCAACCCGACCCGCTGGTGGCTCAGCGCAACCGCGAGAACCTGCGCAAGTCGCTGGGGGACGGAGCCAAGCAGGGCCCCCTGGCCGTGCCCGTGCCCACCGTGCCCTCGGCGGCGCCGCAGGAGCCGCAGCCGGGCTCCGGGGGGGGCAAACCGCCGCCGCCCCCCCCGCCGCCGCCGCCGCCGCCTCCTCTGCCGCCGCCCGGCAGCCGGGCCCCGGGCTCGCCGCGCCGCGTGGTGGTGCAGGCGTCCACCGGGGAGCTGCTGCGCTGCTTGGGGGACTTCGTGTGCCGCCGCTGCTACCGGCTGAAGGAGCTGAGCCCCGGCGAGCTCATCGCCTGGTTCCGCAGCGTGGACCGCTCGCTGCTGCTGCAGGGCTGGCAGGACCAGGGCTTCATCACCCCGGCCAACCTGGTGTTCGTCTACCTGCTGTGCCGGGAGGCGCTGCGCGGGGAGGAGATCGGCAGCCAGGCCGAGCTGCAGGCGGCCTTCCTCACCTGCCTCTACCTCGCCTACTCCTACATGGGCAACGAGATCTCCTACCCGCTCAAGCCCTTCCTGGTGGAGGGCGACAAGGGCCGCTTCTGGGAGCGCTGCCTGGGCATCATCCAGCGCCTGAGCGCCAAGATGCTGCGCATCAACGCGGACCCGCACTACTTCACGCAGCTCTTCCAGGACCTCAAGAGCGAGGGCGAGGCCGGAGACGGGGCCAAGCACTGGACGATCAGCCTGGACCGCTAGGGAGGTACCGGGCCCCCGGCGGGGGAGGCCAAGGACTGCCGGATCCCCCCCTCCCCCCCCAAAAAAATCTCCCCGTGGAGATGCTGCCTGGACCCTCCCTGCTCCGGATCCGGCCGCTTCCCCCCCCCCCCTCCCCTCCACCCCCTGCCGACCCCAGCTCTCCGGGACACCGACACGGCGGAGAAGACCGGGGGGGGGGGGAAAGGGACGGACCCGGGGGGCGATGGGGCGGGGAGGGGGGGGGCAGGCTGCCGAGGAGCGGAGGCTCCTGAATATGTTTTCTTTGGACAAAAAAAAAAAAATAATGGGGGGGAAGGGGAAGGAGGGATGCAGCTGGAGGGGGGGGCTGGGGGGTGCTCCCGGCAGCCCGTGCACACCAAGGGCCCCCCCCCCCCCGCCGGAGCTGTCCGCGGTGCTGGAGCCGCCGCGGCGGAGCCGGGCAGACAAAGGGCGGCGGGGAAAGGGGGGGGCCGGGGGGTGCTGGGGGGGGGGGGGGGGGGGCGCGGGGCTTTGTGTCCCCGCCGCTGCCTCCTTCCCCGCCGGGGGGAAGGCAGCGGGGTGTGGGGGGGTCCCCCCGGTGCGGTGGGTCCTTCAGCCTGGGGGAGCAGCCCGCTCGCCCCTTTGTTTGAGATGCTGAGGGGGGGCTGCAGCGTCCCTTCCCCTCTCCCCCCCCGCTGCTGAGCCCCCCCCCAGGTGCAGCCCCCCCCCCCCCCAAGCTCCCCAAAGCTAGGGCACCTGCGGGGTGAGCGGTGTTCCCTTTTTCCCTCTTCCCCCCCCCTCCCCACCTCGGCTTGCTGCGGGGAAAGGTGTATGTGCCAGAGGAGGGCTTGGGGGGGGGGGGGGGCTGCTGGGGTTGGGGAGGGGGGGTCCTCTCCTCTTGCTTTGCTTCACTGGAGAATAAAGAGGCGGCCTGGACGGGCCTGGTGGTGGCTCCCTGGACTTGCTGGGGTGCAAGGGGGGGTGTTGGAGGGTGGCCCTTGCCCGAGTGGGATGTGGGGAGCCCGTTCTCGGAGAGAATTTTCTTCCCCAGTGTGAGCTGGGGGGGGGGGCACACCCCAATGTCCCTGCTGCCCGCTGTGCCCAAGGCCAGCCCTGCTCCTCCCGGGTGCCCCCCGGCTCCCTGGGTGCTCTCCAGGCCTCTTGCGTCGCAGATGGAAACGCCTGCCTGCCGGCTGCCTGCTGCCACGAATTTAACCAGGAGCCCACGGCCCACGGCCCCCCCCTCCCTTCGCCTCGAGCAACCCCACCCTCGCCTCCTGCCTCTGCTCTGCAGGGCCGGGGGAGCCCTGTTGCTAGCCCAGTTACCAGCCCTGCACTTCTGCACGCCCCAGGGGAGAGGGGTGGAGAAGGGGGAAGGCTTTTTCCCTCCTCCCGGCTGCTTGCTGCCGTTCCAGGTACCAATTTTTCCGGGCTTTCTTTAGCAGGCTCCCCAGCAC
This sequence comes from Anser cygnoides, assembly GCF_040182565.1. Lineage (NCBI taxonomy): Eukaryota > Metazoa > Chordata > Aves > Anseriformes > Anatidae > Anser > Anser cygnoides. Next base: position 32,139,838 of record NC_089878.1, read on the forward strand.
GCGCTCCCCCGGCGGGGGTCTGCACCCAGTGCCCCCCAGCCCCTCCGAGCCAGGCGCTCGCGTTTCCCCCCCCCCCCCCCCGAGCCAGGAAGGGCTGCGCTGGCTCTGCAGGTCACGGAGGGTAAGCTGGATTCCCCACCTTTGTGCGCATCAGCAGAGCTGCTAATTAGGCCCAATCTGGCTCATTCAGGCAAAGCTGCGCGGGCAGGAAGACGGCACAGATGTCCCTGTGACGGGGCCCGACCTGGCAGGGTGCTGGGCGAGGCTTTTCCGTGGCTGCGCGCACCCAGAGGGACCTGCGCTGCTCCCACCCTCCCCGTCCCTACCGTGTGCACTTTTCCTTCCTTTATATCGATGTTTATGTGACCTTGGGGGGAGCAGTCTGGGCTAAAATATACCCATAACCCCTCCCCACCCCACATTTGGCTATACCCCTTCCTTCCTCGACCCTAGCAGCGGGGCTTCAGCCCCTCTGCTCCGGAGCTGAACCAAGGGCTAACACACACGGAGGTTTCCCACCCTACAAATCCCCTAAGAGACACTCTCGGGGTCCTTCCAGCCCCAAGTCCTGGCCTTTTAAAAGGCTTCCAGCTGCAGAGGGGCCGCACCTTCCCCTCCTCCCTTGTGTTTCATTGATTAAGAGCGCTAGGCCTCGTCGGGGGAATTAGGAAGAGCTAATTGCAGGCTGGTAATTGAAGACAGCTTGGAGTCTCTGGAAATGTCAAGGAATGAGAGACGAGCTCGGATGCTCCCGTGCATTTAAATACGCATCGCCGGCTCAGCCGGAGCCTTGCTGGGGGGAGAGGCGTCTGCCTTTCCCTTCCCCCAGGGGACCTGGCGCGGCTGCCGGGGGGAGCGGGGAGCTCCTGCTGCCACCAAGGCCAACGGGGGACAAGCCCAGGGGCTTGTAGCCCCCCAAGAAAGGGGTGTTTCTGCCCAGAGCTGAACCCGCGCCCAGGTGGGCTGCAAGGACGATGGATACCTTGCTCCTGAGGGCAGCTGGAGGTGGAGGTCTCCCGCCTCTGGGGGAGCAGCCTGGGCACCACAGCTTCAAGCTGCTGCTCTGCTGCACTGGGGAGGGTTTGTGGGTGCAGGTGAGCTTCAGCCACGGATGTCTGCTTGGCCCCAGAGAAGCCAGGGAAGGCGGGGGAGAGCCTGGGAGCCCCGCTGTGCTGCGCGGCAGAGCAGAGCGGTGGCCGTGCGCTGCCCCTCTCCCTGCCCCGTGTCACCCCGGGGAGCCAGCTCCTGGCAGGGCAGCGAGCAGCGCTCAGCTGGGACCCTGGAGGGGCGCAGGGCTGGACCGGGTGCCTCTCCCTCGTCAGAAGTCCTGCGTTACAGCTTAATCTGGCATTAGCGCCTTAATCCTGCCCTCCCCGCGGCCCAGCCCGTGCCCTCGGCGGAGTCCGGCCCAAGGTCTCAGCGCTGCAGCGGGGCAGGAGCAGCACCGAGGTGCTCCCCAGCGGCCCCTGCCCGGACACCTGGGTGCTGGCTGGCCTCCTTCCCTGCCTTCTGGGCCTCTGCAGGGAGGCACGGCCCGGCCGGCCTCTGCAAAAGGTGTCCCGGGCACACGGGGAGGCTTTGGGAGCAGGGGGAGGCTGTAGACAAGGAGAGCCCAGGGCACGTCCCTGGCAGGCTGCTGGGGTCGAGCCCACTGGATGGGAGCAATGGGGCGAGGGGGTGAGCACCCGCAGCAAGGCGGTGCTTTGGGGAGGACCACGGGGTCCCAGCCCCGGCACAGGAGGCGATGGGGCCATGTCCACCAGCTCCCCTCAGCCCTGGCAGCACCAAGCAGGCAGGGGCTGCCCCAGGGAGACCCCGGCACCCCAACCCCACGCACGTTTGCCGAAGGGGAGAGCAGCACCCTTTGGGAAACCCCACGGTTGCTTCCCCGGAGGAGCTTTACGGGGGGGCTCCGGAGCCCCAGTGCCTGCTCCCGCCGAGCCCCACTAAGTCACGAAGCGTGCGCAGGGAGCCAGGCGGAGGGGAGGTGGCGTCTGGAGAGAGGACGTGAGTCAGCAGCCTGCTGCGGGGTGCTGCGCGGGGCGGGCAGGAGGCAGGGAGGAGGATATAGAAGTGGGAATTGGGAAAACTGGGGGGGGAGGAGGGTGGGGACGCCGTCAGCCCACGGTTCCCTAACGCAGATGTGACCTGGCTGTGCTGCGAAGGCTCTGGCCAGCACGGGGGAGGATACACGCGATGGGGGTCTGCTAAAATAGGAGAGGGGCTCCTCCACCCCCCCGCTCCGATCCCTTTCTCTGGGGCTGGGAGGATGTGGGGGGGCTGGAGGGGTCCCCATGCCTTCTGGTCAAGGTGTTGAGACCAAGGCAGGGCTCAGCCCTCCCCTCCTGCTGGCTAAGAAAAGCCAGACAAAAAAGATATATATATATATATTTAAAAGCAGGAAAAAAACCTCCTCCTGCCTTTAATCACAAAGCAGCACACAAAGCTCCCAGGCCATGTGCTCTGCTCCCAGCTCAGCACAGGATGAGGCCCTCTGGGCACCCATTCCCCCACCCAGGGCACCCAGCACCACCCCCTGGCAGGCTGGGGGACACGTTTTGGTGAGCAGCAGAGCCGGGGGACAGCCCTGTCCCCTCCTCCAGCTCATTCCCATCCTCAGAGCCGGTTCCAGGAGGCACCAGTCCCTCCCCGAGCTGTGTATTTGGGCACAGGGAGGAGCAGGGCAGCCGAGGCAGCAGGTAGGGTCTGGTGGGCGCACCAAGCCACCTGGGCTGTGCTCCCCACATGCCCCCCACTGCCAAGGGCGATGCTCCCACATCACCCCCCCGGGCCAAGCACCCCCGGGCCGGTCCCTGCCGCCCACCGGAGCCGTGCCGGGCTCGGCCCCGCTCACCCATTGGCAGGATTTTGCTGCAGTCTGCTCCGAGCCGGCGGTTTGGGTGAGCGATGAGAGCAGCGCTGCCGCTGGGCAGGGTCAGCCCGGGGCGCTGGGGTGGGGGCGATGCTCTGCACACACCCCCCCCCCCCCAATAAGTGTGATGTGGAGGGGGCTGCGTGCGGTGGGAGCATCCCGAGTTGCCATGGTGATGCTGGCTGCATCCTCGGGCAGAGCATCGCTGGGTCCTGCGTGGGTGCCCCCACCTTCCTGCCGGCTGCCGTCACCGGCGGGTGCGTCTGGGGACAGAGCCGGGGGACCTCCCTGCTTTTGGGGACGGAGCAGAGCTGAACAAGCCCCCAGCATCAGCCTGTGGGTGCGCCGTGGTGCCCCCAGCTCCGATCCAGCAGGGACCTTTTGGGGCCGGGAGCGAGCAGGGAGCTGGGCTCACCTGGGCTTCCCTGGCGCGGGCACTGGCAGAGGGACAGGAGCGGGATGGTGGTGGCGGGGGGGGGGGAGCTCCTAGTGACCCACATCCCTTAATCCCCGTCCTGCCCTGCGTCACGCTGTTACCTAAGCCCTGAAGCAGGCTCCCTGCTGGGGGCACAGCCCCCTGCACTGGTCTGAGGTGCCCAGCTCTGGCCAGCTCCCCCCCGCCCCCTTCCCATTTTGCCTTTGCGAGGCCAGAATAATAGGGTGGGGGGGGGAGGCTGTTTGCGTCTTGCTTGGGGGTAGCTGTTCCTTTTCCCCCTCTTCACATCCCGCAGCCCTCGGGACCAGCCTGTGCGGGGCTCAGGGACACTAGAGGAAGGGACCCCCGCACCCCCTGCATCTCCCTTCCCTCCTGTCCCACGCGTGGGCTCCGTGCCGGCAGCATCAGTCCCCTGTGCCCTCCCTGGAGGAGACACTGCCATCAGATCCCCCTCCCTTAAGCTGATTAGGGCAGCGAGGATGTAGCTGAGCAGATGCCACCGGGGCTATGAGTGTGACCGGACACCGGAGAGATGCAGAGGGGTCAGCACGGAGCCACCACCCCCGGGGCTGCCCTGATCTGGGGGGGGCAGGGAGAAGGGCTGGGGGCTGGCCACCTCCCCCATGGGCTGGATGCTTCCCCCAGGACCCAGCTGCGGGCTGGGCTGTCCCCCTGAGCACCCCGGGGCTTGGTGGCCCTGCCTGGGGCCGGGGGACACCTTGTGGCTGCCCCGAGGCCACCGCAGCAGGGTCATCCCGCTGCACCCCGGGGTGCTCCTGGCACATCCCTGGGGTGCCCGCAGCAGGATCGGGCCATGCTGGGCACGGTGCACTGCTCGAGCTGGTCGCACAGGGCTCTGCAGCCCACGAGAGGTCTGGCTCCTGCCTGTAGGGCCGATCCCCGGGTGGCGGCGAGGCGGCAGATGTCCCAGCAGGCAGGCTGCCTCTCCTCTTTGTCTCCAGCTCGCCAGCCCGGGACAGGGCAGGCAGCTGCCCCAGGGGGGTGTCCCAGGAGCCCAGGCGTTCCCCCTAACTTTAGGGGGCTGTAAGAGCCGGAGGTGATGCTGGGGAAAGAGACGAGGTGCAGAGCGAGGCAGGGTGGCCGCATCCTCCCCGTCCCCGCCCTGCAGTGGGGCTGGGGACAGGAGGGGTGCGCCGGGCTGCGTCCCCCGCTCCAGCCCCCTGCACACACGAGCAGACACAGTCACAGCACCTCTCCGTTTTATTGAAGCCAGATCCCTCCCCTGCCTGGCAGAGCCCGGCACGCCCGGCTCTTCTCCAGCCACTGGGTCAAAGTCCTGCTCTGGAGGGGGGGGCACCTCCTGGGACCCCGGGGGGGAGAGCTCCAAGCCCACCCCTCGGTGCCCTGGGCTCCCGGCCCTGCTCGGGTCCCTTCTCCTGCTCCACCTCCACCCAGCCTCGCTCCTTGGAGATGGGTGGGGGGCCAAGGAGCTGCAGGGAGGGCCCCTCACCCCCGGGCAAGGCGGCTCTGTGGGGAGAGGGGAGGGTGAGCACGGGCTGGGGGCAGAGCTAAGCACCAGTGGGGGCCGTGGGTTGGGGGGGCTGAGGGGAGGGCGCACGCTTTTCCCTCCCGTTCACACCCCTCTTTAGCCATCCCTGCGCGTTCCCACGACCGTGGCTCCCCCCTCACCCTAAGCGCAGACACCTCCTGCCCTCCAACCACCCACACCAGAGAGAAGAAACCCTACTGCCCCGCGGCCACCCCGCGCCTCTCTCCAAACCCCAACGGGGGCGGCCGCCAGCAGGGCAGCAGCATCCCACCCCCCCCCCCCGCACCCCTCCCCGCCGAGCTCCCCAGCCCCACACCGCCCGGGACGGGACCGGGATCGGGACGGGGACCGCCTGGCGCGGCCGAGCCCCTAATGGTAGTGGTTGTTCATGTTGTTGAGGTGGGAGGCTGCCATGGCGCTGAACGGGGCGGAGGGCTGCAGGCCGTGCCCGGGGTAGAGGGACGGGCTGGAGCCGGGCCAGTAGGAGAAACCGGCCGGCGTCACCCCGGAGGTCATGAGGTTGAGTTTGGAGATGCCCGAGAAGGGCAGCGGGGCCAGGTTGCCCTGGAATTTGTAGAGGGCGTGATCGGGGGCGGCCGGCTGGCAGACCTGCGCCAGCCCGTGGAAGTCGAACTTGTAGGCGTAGCGCTTGCCGTGCACCTTGGTCATGATGTTCTTGTCGTAGTAGTAGCGCAGCGCCCGGCTCAGCTTGTCGTAATTCATGTTGGGCTTGCTCTTCCGCTCGCCCCAGCGCCGCGCCACCTCGTCGGGGTCGATCAGCTTGAACTCCCCGTTGGTGCCTTCCCAGGCGATGCAGTTGAGGTTGGCCCGGTCCGAGAGCAGCTCCAGCAGGAACTGCCACAGCTGGATCTGCCCGCTGCCTGCCCCGGAGAGGTCGAAGCTCCCCGTCAGGGCACGGGAGCGGGATGTGCCCCTTCACCCCCTGCCACGCTGCCCCCTCCCGCCCCCAGGTGCATTTTCCCTGCGCTCAGGATGCGGGTGTTAGCATCGTCGTGTCTCCTAAGCAGCATCCCTGCGGCATCCTGCGCCCCAGGCGGGAGGAGAGGACCCCCCTGGGGCTCTGGAGGCTTGGAGGGCAAAAGAAGCTGCAGCGGGGCCTGATGCTGTGTCCCCACACCCCCCCGCCTCATTCCCACCCCACTGAGGACGAGTAGCTGCCCGCTTGCTTTGCCATCCAGCTCTGGGCTGGTTCTTTGGTCTGCAGCCCCAGGAGGAGGTATCCCAGCGGCAGCCAGACCCCAACAGCACCCACATCCCCCACCTCCACCTCTGCCTGCAAAGGGGCCGGTGCCGCAGCACATCTCCAGGGGCACGGATCCCTCCGGGGGAGCTGATGCCAGGGAGCAATGCTGCTCCGAGCCAAGCCCTGGCTGCCCAGCAGGTGCAGGGAAAGGTGAGACCGGGTGAGACAGGGCCCTCTGTGGGGTTGAATCGGGCACCAATGTCCCGTGTTTCCAGAGGGGATCTGTCCCCTCTGGGGACACCGCATCTCCAGGCTGCACCGAGTACCCTCGATGCCCAAGGTGCCCCTGCGCCAGGCGGGATGCGGGTGTGCACGGGACATTGGCACACCCGGATATGCCCACGGGCAGGCTGCACCGGGTCTGCCCAGGGGAGAAAAGGGTCCCTGGGCCTTAGGGGAACGAGCAGCCCCATGCCTGGGACAGCCACCCTGCAGGGCAGCCCTGCACCTACCCTGCAGCCCAGACCCCGTTCCCCCCGCAGCACCCCTGCACGTCCCAGCTCCCATCCCCGGCCGCTGCAGCACAAGGTCTTCCTGTGACACAGGAGCTGCCTTTGCATTTCGTCCTCCCCCCCATGCCTTTCTGCCACTATTTTACCTAATGCTTGTGCTCTGTGCAGCAGGCAGTCCCGTGGCTCACCTGGGTTTCGCCCGGAGCCACCTCTCCCACTTGCTTGCACCCACCTCGGGCACCCGATGCCCCCCGTCCTCCCTCTGGAAGAAGCAGGGAGCAGCCACTCCCCACCCACCCTCACGCCACCAGATCCCGCTCAGACATCCCGATGCAGGATTTTCCAAGGCTGTGCCTTCACCCTGAGCCATCCCACACCTTCGATCCCTGCACCTCTTGGTGTTTCTACCCCCCCCCCACCATGGTGTGCCCACCCCGTGCCGGGGGTGCGGCTGGGTGGGGTGGCGAGGTTCAGTCCTGCCTCTGCGGCTCCCCGGGGAAACCTGCAGTGATCCTAAAAGGCCCTGCTCACGCGGCGTGGCTGGACAGAGTCCGCAATGCGGAGGCAAAAGGGCCAGCCCCAGCCCCAGCCTCGCCCTGCTCCCACCCCTAAACCAGGGCTCCCCTTTTCCTGCTCAGAGCAAGCCCTGGCCCCTATCCCCTCGCCAGGCAGGTGAACCGGTGCTGGCCCCATGTAACCCCACGCCCAGCGCTCCCCAGGCTGCTCCCTCCTGTCCCCGGATGGCTTTTCCCAGGGGAAGGCTCCAGCTCCCGGGGGATCCATCGCTTCCCGGCCACCCCATGCCCCAGCACCCCCCTCCCCGGCGGTACCCCCTTTCTCCTGCTCCCAGGACCGGCTCTCCCAAGCCCAGATGAGCCCTCGCAGCTCCAGGGCTGGCCGGCAGCTCCCTCTCCATCAGATATTCCCGGAGCACCGGGGGGGGACCCGGGGTCACCGTGCTCTGCTCCACGGGCTGCGGGCTGCAGCAGCACCGGGTGCGGCGCTCCCCTCTGCTGCACCAGGACGGCTGTCAGGGGGCCCAGCTCCTTCCCCGTCTGGTTTTGGATCGCAACCATCCTGGCCTGAGCTTTGGAAGCCCCGCTGGACGGGGCACAAGGAGAGGAAGGTGGCCTGGCTACGGGGTACGGGTGGGTCCGTGTGCCCCGGGGGTCCCTGCTGCCGGGGAGCTGGGGGGGGGCGGGGAAGGGGCAGGCGGGCTCTTACCTTTCTGCACGCCTGGGTTGAGGGACCCCCACGCCTGGCTCTTGCCGTCTTTGAACAAAGTTTCTCCGACTGGATCTGCGGGACAAAAGGGGAGCGGGTGTGTGGGGGGGGGGGCCAGGACCAGGCGGGACCGAGACCCCCCGGCGCCCACCCCCGGGCGGCCGCTCCCCCTCGCCTGCCCCGCCGCCGCGGCGAAGCCAGGAAACGCGTCCAGGAAAAAGGAAATCCGATTTCCGACAGAGCCGGGGAAGCTTTTAAATAGGAATAGAAAATCCCGCGGGCTGGGGTAGGGCAGCGGGAGGGAGAGAGGGAGAGAGCTGCGGGGCAGGGGGAAGAGGTGGACGGGGAGACGGAGGGACGAGTGGCGAGGGAAGGGCGCTGGGGAGCGGACGGGTGGGGAAAGGGAAAGAAAAGTAGGTGGAGAGGCGGGTGGAAGGCAGGAGAGGTGGGCGGTGGAGGGCTGGAAAGGAGGACGTGTGGATGGAGGGACGGAGGGAAGGGTAGAAGGAGGTGGAAGGGTGGAAGGATGAGCAGGCAACGGGTAGGGCGGTGGGGGAACGGCGTGATGGAAGGGATGGAGTGATGGAAGGGACGGTGGGCAGATGGAGGGGACGGCCAGCGGTGGGGACAGAAAGAAGGACGGAGGGATGGGTGGGTGGGGTGGAGGGGTGGCTGGAAGGACAGGGGAAGAAGGGCAGCTGGATGAAAGGTGGGTGGCAGGATGGCTTGGAAGGACACGAGGACGGACGGACGGAGGGACGGGGACACGGCAGGTGGATGAAGGACGGGAAGGAGGACGGGCTGCGAGAGCAGCGGTGGGGATGGAGGACGGGACGGCGTGTGTGGGGCTGGAAGGGAGGGAGCGGGGAAGGCAGGGTGGGCGCTGGAGGGGGCCGGGGCAGGGGAAGGGCCGCGGGGCCGCGGCGGGGCAGGGCGGGCGAGGGCCGGGGTGCGCTGCGGTGCGGGGGGGGGGGGTCCGCCCGTACCTGGCAGGTACATGTTGAGCAGCAGTGGCACCGCTCCGGCGCCGTGTCTCATGGCAGCTGTGGGGGCGGCCCGCGGGCTGCATGTTTTAATATTCCTGCCCCTATTATTATTATTATTATTCCACTTTATCAGGGAGCAGCTGATGGCGAATAAATGGCAGCGGGACGGGCAGGGGACGGGCAGGGGCCGGGGGGAGGCGGGAGGGGGGGGGGGGAGTTTCCAGGCAACTCGCAGGGGCTCGGGGCCCCGGCTCCAGCAATTTCCTCCGCTGTAATTAAAGCGGGCGCTGCCCCCCCCCCCCCCCAGCCCGCTATCGGGCCCGCATCAGACTTTAATCACGGCCGCGGGTTTCTATGGAGAGCGGCTCGGGCCGCTTCCTGCCTCTTCCGCCTCCTTAACTCTTCGCAAACACGGCGCTGCCATCCCAGCTGCGAGCGGGGCTCGGACACTGCCTGGAGACCGCCGTGGCCTGGCCTCCCCCCGGCCTCCCCCCGGCCTCCCCCCGGCCTCCCCGTCCCCGCATCCCCCGTGCCCTCCGTGTCGCCCCGCCGAGCATCGTCCCCGTGCCCCCCTGTGCTGCTGTTTCCCAGCGCCGGGGTCCCCTTGCAGCCGTGGTGGGGTGAAGTCGGGCACCCATCGCGTCCCCGTGCTGCGTCCCCTTGCAGCTCCCGGAGCCCTGGGGAGGGTACGGTGCGGCGCCAGCCACTCACGGCACCGGGGCACAGCTCAGCTCTGTCCCCTCCCTGCCTCCTTGGTGCATCCTGGGGTCCTCAGCCCTGTCCCGACCTCTGGCCCCTCTCTGTTAGGGTCTGCGCAAGCTGGGTGGCCCCACACACCATCCCAAACCCGCACGGCCTCGTCTGCATCGGGCTTTGTGGGCGGCTCTGCCGGCTCCGGAAGATGCCAGCACCCCCTGGCCGTGCGCTGCCCGGTTTGGGGCTGGGACAGAGGTGTTTCGGGTGCCTCCAGCCTCTGCAAGCGGTGTGAAGACAGGAGGGTGACTCGGGGAGAAACTCGCAACGGGGAAAGGGGCTGGGGCAGTCTCGGCTCCCAAAGGACACCCCTGGCCACAGGTGCCACCTCCGAGCGCCAGCTCCGTCCCCACGGCCAGGACTGCACCCTGCTCCGTCACCGCGCAGCCCAGTGTGACAGCAGCGGGCAGCAGCATTCCCGGCCAGCCCTGCTCTGCCCGGGGGGTGGGCACCCCCAGGGGCACCGAGGGAGGAGCTGGGCGCTGCAGCTTCCCCGCCAGACTGACCCTGAGGGTGCTGGTGGCCGTCCTGCCCCGAGCACAGCAGGAGCTCGGCGCCGTACCAAGCGAGCCGCTCGTCAGCCCGCGAAGCCTCCTGCGGTGTTGCGCTGACGTCCATTAAAGCTCTCGCTCCAGGCTCAGCAGAATTCCTCCAAGATGTTCCTCGTGAGGCGTGAATCCAGTGGGAACCGGGACGCGCTCGTGCCGGGCCCGCGGTTGTTATTCATCCCGCAGCCCACGCGTGCCCTGCATCACCAGCAGCGCCGGGGGAGCGCGGGGGGGGCGCCAGGCTGGGAAGTCCCACGGCTGGGGGCTGGGGGCTCCTCCTGTCCCCTTGGGAAATGGGCTGAAAGCAGGGTTCCCTTGGGTGCTCAGCCAGCCCCCCCGCCCTCCACCCTCACCGCCCATCTCCATCAGGGACAGGGAGCAGGTGCTGGTGGGGAGAGCTGAGCGCAGCCCGCCGTGCGCCCCCACCACGTTTCCCCCAGCCCTTAAGGATGGTCTCCAGCCCCCCCCCCCAAGCCCCCCCCCCCCACCGTGCAGCCTCTCCGCAGCCTCCCAGACTTGCTTTCGCTGCCTGAGTCACTGCAACAAACCGCAGGCAACGGAAAACAAGCCCCGGACACAGCGGGGTGGGGTGGGGACGGGGGGGGGCACAGCCGCCACCCCTCTCCTCTAGCAGCCTCGGGAGCTGGCCCCGGTGGTGGGGATCCTGCTCCGGGGAACCTGCGTGGCAGAGGGAACGCGCTGGGGACCGCGGGGCAGTGGGAGGGCTGTGGGAGCTGGAAAGGGGGGGGGGGGGGGGACCGGGGGCACGAGAGATGGGGAGCCCTGAGAGTGGGGGCTGCAGGAGACCTGGGGTGTGATGGGGCTGGGGGCTGGGGGTGGCCTGGGGGCCGAGGGGCAAGGAGGGTGGGGACCCAGGGGATGGGGAAGGATGGGAAAAGCAGGGAGGGGGGAACCTGGGGGACCCAAGAGGCGTTGTCCCAGGTTCGTGGGGAAGCCGGGGCAGACCCGTGGGATGGGGAGGGCAGGGCACATGAGAAAACCCAGGGAAGGGGCCCAGGTCCGTGGGGCAGGGAGGGGATGGGGGCTCAGGTACTGGGGGAGAGGAGGGCTCAGGTCAGTGGGGTTCCTGGGCATGGGGCCCCGACCCCTGGAGCACCAGGCCGGCAGAAAGCAGCACGTACCCACAGCTGCAACCGGGCGGTTTGCCCTCCCGACCCCCCACCCAGCTCTCTCACCCCCTCAGGACAGGGCAGAGCAGCCCCCACATTTCCCTGTGACCACCCCCCAGAACTTCCCCCGTTGCAGCCCTGCGGGTCAGAGCCCGGGACAGCTTCACCTGCGTGCCGGCGGCGTGGAGCAGAGCGCCGAGCTGACGTGGCCTTGGGCTGGCCGCGGCCCGGCCGGTGTGCAGGAATGTGTTTGTGCAGGGGGAGAGGCCGGGCTGCGTGGGGCCGTGGCGGGGTGGGGACAGGGGAGGGCTGGGAAAGGCTCGGCGGCGGCCACGCAGCCCCACAGCACGGCCCTGGGAGGATGCGGGGGGTGCCGGGACCTTTGCACGGGTCGCACGGGGGTGCAAGGGGAGCGTGGAAGCACGGGGCGTGCACGCACACAGCGGCGTGCGAGCTCCTGCGTGCAACGCGCGCGCTTGTGCACGTGCACGCGCGCAGCCCAGGGTGCAGGGGTGTGCACGCACTGATATCGCGGGGGCCGAGACCCCCCCCCCAGCCCGTCCCAGACCCTCCCCAGCCCCACGTCCTACTGGGTGCAGCCCCGAGGCCACCCGTGCAGGCAGCCGGGCACCCAAGCACCCAGCGATTCTGCTTTCCTGTGGCTTTACAGGTGACGCCCCCCGGTGCGGGGAGCACCTCGGGGTGCCGAGGGAGGTGCGCGCCCCGGGAGAGCTGGGGGTGCTGCAGCGAGATGGAAGAGGATGGGGAGGCTGGGAAAGGGTGCAGGAGGAGGAGGCTGGGTGGGGCTCCCGGTGTGCCCAGGCGGAGCCGGAGCCGGATGCTGGCACGGATGTGCTGGCGTGGCCGGGCTGGGGGGGGGGGGGGGGCACGGGGGAACAGGCCTCTGGGGGTGCTGGCAGCAGCGAGCTGAGCCCCCTCGCCTGCCCCCAGGTCCTCCTGCCCTGGAATCAAAACCTTAGCCCTGGGTTTTGCCACCTTGAACAGGACACTGCCCTGCACCCCCTCCTGCTCCCTCTCCTGCTGACCAGTGCCCCCAGCACCCCCCAGTACGCCCCCTCCGTAAGCCAGCGCCCCCCAGCGCTGCCCCGACTGGGGCACCCCATCTGTCCCAGCCCCCCCTCACCCAGACCAGCCCCGTGCTCCCCTTCTTCCCCATGCCCAAGGGGCGGGGACCCCTCTCCCACACCGGGGACCTCGTGCTCAGAGGCTTTGTGGCAGTCACCTTCCCCGGCACAGAGCCTGGGAGCAGCATGACCCCCCCCCCCAGGTCCCCCCCTCCCCAGTTCCAGTAAGGCCAATATGCCCCCATCTCCCCAGCCAGAGCATCAGAGGGGTAGGAGCCTTTCTGTACCCCCTCTGCCCCCCGTGCACGGGGACCAGGGGACCCAGGTGGGGGGCAGAGGTGGCCACGGGCCCGATCCTGGCAGGGGAACGGGAAACTGCATCCAGGCCGGGATGGTGCCGGGGGGCGGCAGGGCTGGGGCAGGCACCCTGCCTCCTGCCCCACGGGGGGGGGGGGTCCCACAGCCCCCGAGGAGCAGAGCAGAGGCAGGAACACCCGTCGTGTTGTTGTTTTTTTTTTTTTGACAAATGCCTTTATTCGCTACCAGGTACAGGTCTATGGCACGGCAGCCCGGGGGGCCGCGGGGGGCGCGCGCCCTGCCCCTGCTCAGTGCTGGATGCGGCGGATGGACTGGATCTGGTTGGTGTGGGCCTGGCTGCTGTATTCGTTGTACTTCTTGTACTCGCCGTTCTGCCTGTCCCGCTCCAGCACGTACTGGTAGCCCCGGTAGCCTGGGTACTGGTACGCCACCCACCTGCGGGGACACCCCCGGCTCAGAGCCCCCCGCGCCACATTCCCCCTTCCCATCCTCTCGGCCCCATGGTGGGGACGGGGAGCACAGGGACACCCCCACGGCATGGCTTTCCGAGGGAAGGGGAGCAGGCAGAGTCCCCCTCATTTTGGGGTCCCCCATCCGTGGGGCTGCGCTCCCCGACACCCCTCTCTCTCTGCACCCCCCCCCTCTCCCCCCCGCCAGCAGGACTCACGCTCCAGCGTTCACTTTGATGGATGCCACCTCCTTGTTGCCCCAGCCCATGGCCTGCAGCGAGGGGTAGTCGTCGCTCAGCTCGAACTTGTGCCCCTGGAAGTTCTCCGCCTCGTACAGGATGGCTTTGCTGTCGTTGTGGTTCTGCGGAGCGAGCGGGGCCGGGGTCAGCGGGGCAGCTGGGGCACGGCTGGGGGACGTGGCGCGGGGGTACTTGTGCCAGGGCACACCTTGGGACCGTGTCCGGCTTTGGTGCAAGGCTGTGAGCCCACGGGGGGGTGGGGGGGGGCTTCAGCCTCGCCAGGACACCCCAGGGCTGCCAGGAGGATGCTGCCCTTGTGTCCCTGTGGGCCCCCAGGCACAGCTCCTGGGGGGGGGGGGGACCGAGCTTTGGTGACAGCAGCCACATCATCTGCACCCACACGGGCTCCTGCCCCCAGCATCCTCCCACTCCCCAAGGCTGCAGGGCAAGGCAGGCTGCTGAAAGAGCCCCCCCCCCCCCCAGCTCAGTAGGGTTTGGATGGGCGCTGGGCACCCAGGAGTTAACGGCTGGGACACTGAGCAATGCGGCACTGTCCCCCCCTCCTGTCCCCCCCCCCGTGTGCCCAGCCCCCATGCGCATCCATCTGCACCAGGGAGCAGTCCTGCCAGCAAGGAGCGATCTTATCGCAGCCCCTTTATTAAAGCCCGAGCATATCTGCCTGGTGATTATTAAAAGTTGGGGGGGGGGGGGGGACGCCCCGCGCCAAGGCGCAGACATGCCGGCATCGCAGGCACCCGCATCGCTGCAGATGGAGCGATAGGGGCTGAGTCTGCGCGGCGCGGCTCGGGTACCCCAGCAGGGAGGAGGATGCACCCCAAACATCTCCTCAGCACCCCTCTGCTCCCCCCAGCCCCGGGAAGCCAGGTCTGGGGTGGGGGGAGAGGGGGACGTGAGATATGGGGACCCCATCCTGGGAGGTGGCTCCCCGATGCGCAGAGCAGGAGTTGGGACGGTGTTCGGGGCTGCGTTTTGGACCTGAAGCGCATCTCAGGATGCTCGCAGGGAGCCAGTGAGCTCAGCCGCCCCTCCATCCCACGTCCCCACATCCCCACGTCCATCCGTCTGTCCCATGTCCACTTTCTGTCCCCGCCGCCCCCCGGTCCCAGCCCCGCCGGGACCCCCGTCACTCACGGCGCACTTGACGGGCCGGAAGGAGAGGAGGTGCTCGGTGCGGTAGCCGCTGTTCCCGCTCCAGGCCTCCCACCGGGGGTAGTCGCCCTTCTCCAGGATGAACTGCTGGCCCTGGTACTCGGGGTACTCGAAGCCCACCCAGCTGGAGGGGAGAGGAGGGCGGCGCTCAGGGACGCAGCCCTGCTTGGCAGATGGGGAAACCGAGGCACGGCGCAAGGGAGGGAGGCTGCGCTCCCCCCCCCCCCCCCCGCGGCAGCGTGGCGCACCGAGGGGTGGCGGGGAGGGTGCCGGGGGGGGGGGGGCACTTACGGGCCCGACTCCACCTTGATGGAGCGGATCTTGCGGAAGCTGCGCTCCATGATGCTGGGGCACTCCATGAGGAACTCGCAGCGCTTGCCCTGGAAGCTCTCCTCCTCCCACACCGTGATCTTGTGCTGCCCCAGGGTGTCCATGGCTTCGCTGGTCATGCGGGGAGCTCGGCTGCGGGCAGAGCCCAGGCGTCACCCGGGCAGGGGGTCCCCATCCCGGGCCGCTGTCCCCTCGCCCTCCCAGGCTGGTTGGGGGGGACACCCCACGGCCCCCCTCCCCCCTAGCTGCACTCGCAGCACCCCGTCTCTCCGTGTGATACGCCCGGTGCCCGGGGCTGCCATCATTTCTCTGCTCCCAAGCCCCCTGCGATGAGTGACCTGGGTGCCGTCACCCTGCTCACCGAACCCAGCAGGCTGTGGCCGTGACCCCCCCCCCCAAGACACAGCCCACCCCAAAGCAGAGCACCTCTCACAAGGCTGACCCCCCCCACTACCCGTGCACGGAGCACAGCACCCCGCACCCTGCCCGTTCCCTGGGGTGCACACAGGGTGGGGGGCTTCGGGGGGGGGATGACACACACAAGTGTGGCGTGGCAGCGGCTGTGCGTTTGGGGGGGCTGGGGGGGGGGGGGGGGGGTCACAGCCTGGTACTTACTTGGTCGCAGGGCACAGAGGTGAAGGTGGCGGTGCCGGGGCCGGCTTTTCCCCGGGCCCTATATAGGCGAAATGGGGATGGCGGTGGGGGGGTCAGGCGCTGTGTCAGCGGGGGGGGGGGGGGGGGCGCCCACCCGGCCGGGCTGCCGCTGTCCATTCCACTCAGGCAGCGTGGCGAGAGCGGCCCCCCCATGTGCCCCCCCCCCCCCCAGGAGCTGACAATGCAAGTGCTGGGCTGTGTTTGCGCAGGGGCTCAGGGCACAATGGGCCGAGGGCCTGACGCACCGCTTTCCTTTCTGCCCCCGGACAATGTCCCCGCTCGGCACGGGGATTAGGGGCTGCTGCCTTTCCCAGGGCGCCGGTGCCAGCGGGACGAGGACGTGGCACTGCCAGGGCTTGGCCGGGGTGGGCTCGGGGAGGCGTGCGGCCCCCACCCCCATACGGGTGCTGGTGCACCCCACTGCCTGCCCACGTCCCCGTGCCCATGTCCCCGCACCTCCCAGCCAGGCAGGGGCTGGCACACAGCAGGAGGGGACCAGAGCTGGGAGTGGGGTGCCACGGGGACATCCCCAGCCCCACCAGGGCTGGATGAGGACAAAACGGGGGTCCCGGTGGCAGCGCTTCTCGCCGTGTCCCCGCACAGCTGCGCCTGGCGGCTCTGTCCCCTGCTCAGCAAGGACCGGGGACCGAGGGGTGACAGCAGGGACCAGGACCCCAGGTCACCTTCGTGTCCCCGTCCCCCCCAGGCACCGGCAGCACCTCTTTCCCCGCAGCGAGCCCCCCCCGTGTCCCCCCCAGGGGAGCCCGGCTGTCCCCTGCAGCTGCCTCCTGTCCCCAGCCCTGCCGCCTGTGCCGATGCCTCCAGGTCCCAGCAGAGGGTGCAGCCCGGCAGCGGTTGGAGCTGGCTCCAGCGGAGGGACGGGAGGCGGGGGGGGGGGGACACACACGACACCCCCTCCGCTTGCAGCACCCTGGGTGGGAGTTGCTGAAGGAGCAGAGGGTGGGGGAAGGATGGGGATGCTCCCCGGGGAGGGCAGGGGGTGCCCGGGGGCAGCAGACCCTGGGGTGCAGCGATTCCTCATCCCAAACCCCAACCCCATCCCCATGGGGCTGGGGAGGGCACGGATCCATCCGGCTCCCCCACACACCCCCCCCCGTCCACCTCCCCTCCACCCTGTCCCCCCTCTGCCCCCCCTGCGTGTCCCCATTTGTCCCCATCACTAAGAGGCGTGCGCAGTGGCTCCTCTTGTGGGATGGATTTGGGCAGCCCCGTCGCTTGGGGGAAGACGGGTCAGGATGCAGAGCAGAGGTGTGGGGCAGTGCAGGGTGCTGTGGGGTGTGGGGACAGCCTGAGGTTACGGGATGGGGGGGCGCCGTGAGGTACGTGGTGGAGTCCCTGCCCCTGCAACGGGTTTTGTGGGATATTTGGGATGCAGGCTGTGCTATGGAGCACGTGGGATGCTGGATATGGTGCTGCAGGATCTGTAGGGCGCTGGTGCTGTGCCATGCGGGCATAGAGGCAGCCCTAACAGGCAGCCCCGTACAGACCTTTAAGCAGAAGCGTCTGGGGAAGTGGGGGGCACAGGGGAGAAAGCCACCCCCAGCTGCAGGCCGTGCCCCGTCCTTGCTTCTCTGCCCTGTCCCACTCGCCGGGACGTGCCTCGCACCCCCCCCCCCCGGCACACCAGGCACCCACAGAAGGGCGCAGCTGGCGGGGGGCTCCCCGTGCACCCCAGGGTGCTGACACAGCCTGCCCCCCCCCCCGAGCACCCCCGGTGGTGCTGGGTGATCCCCATCCCCATCCAGCATCCCCACGTGGCGGCTCGGTCACCTGCCAGCCCCCAGGACCCCCTGCAGGAGGGGGACAGGGGCTGGGGGGGGGGGGGGGGCAGGCAGCGAGCCTGCTCGAGGGCAGCTGCTCGCCCAGGGCCTGCTGCATAGGCTAATTTAATAAGGGCCCCGCGTCCCTCCCGGCTCAGCCTGTTCCCTGCAGCAGCAAAACAGATCGGGTTTCTCTCTGCCAGCCCCGGGATGGGGTCGCTCCCCCGCTGCGGTCCCCAGCCCTGCGGGCACAGCCCCACAGGAGGGGACGTGGCTCTGCCCGGGCATCCCGGTGCTGCTGCCACATCTGGGGCACTGCTGGGGCTCGTGGCAGCACGCCGCCCTTCCCACCGTCGCTGTGAGCATCTGGGCTGGTGACCGGGACAGCCGCCCCCGGAGTCCCCCCGGTGTCCCCTTGCTTTGCCCCAGTCCCACTCGGGGCTGCGCTGTCGCCCCCAGGGGCTGGAGATCCAGGGCCGGGGCCGGGAGGGAGCAGATGGAGCCGGTGCCGGCCCCTGTTTGCCTTTTTCCCAGTTGCCTGGTGCTCTGTTTGTTCTGGGGCTGGCTTCCTGCTGCCAGGCCTGAAACAGGTGGCTTTTATTTGCAGGGTCTGGCTGATTAGAGCAGGGGCAGCGCATCGTTCCCCTTACCCAGCCCCGCTGCTCCCTTTTCCTTCCTTTTTTCCCCCAGAGAAGCGAGGCCGGGGGAAATCCCCCTCCTCAGCAGGGACGCAGGTAACCCTCCCCAGGCACCTCCCCTCCGGGGCTGCTCTGAACACGGCCACACGAGGATGCATAAATCCCCAGCGGGGTCCGTACAAGCCCAAAGGCACCCAAACCCCACAGCTGAGGCTTGCTGCACCCCGGTGCCGCTTGTCCCCTCTCCGTGCTGGCTGGCCGAGGGCGCACGTGTGCAGGCACCCACCTGGCGGCTGCAGGCGCCCACCCTGGTGCAGCAGGAGCCCCGGCACACGCCGGCCGCCCCGCACGCACGTGTTCCCTGCACACCCGTCCCCGCAGCCGGAAACTCCCCGGGACGGCAAACAGCCCGGCAGATGTGCCCGGGATTAGCTCCCACACGCAGCATGCACGCACACCACGAGCCCCTGGGGTACGGGGGTCCCCTGGGCATCGCTGCGCCCGGCCCCGTCGCGCTCCGGAGCTGGCCACCCGCTGTCCCCAGCGGCCACCCCCAGGGGTGTGGAGCTCCTCCGCTGTGCTCCTGGGGGCCGCGCTCAGCCCCTCATCCAGCACATGCCCTGCCTGAGTTTGGGGGCAGGCTGTCCCCATCGCTGCGGGGACGCTCGGTCCCCCCCCCCCAAGCCCCGCCAGCCTTGCCGGGTCCCCACGCTGCCGCAGGGAGCCGTGGCCTCACCTGCCTGCTCCCCGCTGTTCCCATGGGGATTAATCCCACCTGAAGGTCAGGGAGGCTCCGCCAGCTGCTCACCTCCTGCCCGTGGATTACAGCCTGCCTGTGAGCAGGTGGCAAGAGCTGCGTCCCCGGGCCAGCCCGGCCCCGATGCGGGGCTGACAGCGTTTCAAAACCCGGCCGGGCTGCTCCAAAAGGGGCCCCGGTGACGGGTCCCTCGCAGCCCCAGGGGTCCCCTCACGCCCATCCCACCCTGCCTGGCACCAGGGCAGAGGAACTGGTGGCTGGCCCTGGGATCTTGATTCTGACCTGAAACGGAGCCCGCTGGTGCCAGCCTCCTGCCTGTTACCCCAAAGGTCCCCAGCCTGTCCCCCCCAGGGCACCCCATACCCACAGCGTCCCGGAGGGAGGTGCTGGTCCCCTTCCCAGCACCCAGCCCGGCCCAGAGGGCCGGGGCAGGATGCTCCGAGGGAGCACATCCAGCCTGACCCCAGCCCCACCTGCAGGTGCATCACATCGTGTTTGGAGGGGCTCCGTGGGGTAAGCATGGATCCCACGTCCCAGCTTCCCCTACAGCACCAGGGGGTTGTCGTGGGGGTGCCAGCTGCAAGGATTTGGGTTTCTTTGAGTTGTCTTTAGGTTCTCCTCCTTCCCATCTCCCTCAGACCCAGGGGGTGCCAGGTCAGCCCGTGCCTGGCCAAGGTCCTGCCCGACCTTGTGCTCGTCCGCTCTCCTGAGCTGCAGGTGTCTGGGGACAGCCAGGGTGTCCCCCAAAAAGCCGTGCAGCACCTCCGGAGCTGGCCGTGCTGCAGTGATGGGCTGGGGACTGCCGGGGAGGAGGGGGCGAGGCTCACTCCTGGATTTACACCCACTGAACGAACAGAGGGTGCCCTAGAGAGCTGCAGGAAGGAGGCAGGGCACCAGCAAAGCTGTCAGCTCTTTTTTTTTTTGCCCCAAGCCAGGCTGACGTTCATCCAGGCAGCGGGATGAGAGCCTGGCAGCTGCGGCTCCCCTCCTCCAGCAGCTATTAGGAGGCAGCGCAGGCAGGGGCCGAGCCAGGCGCCGCGGCGAGGACAGAACATCCTGCCTTGGGGCTCCCCGGCACAGCACAACAGCTGGGACAGGAGCCCCAGCACGCCGCTCAGCACCTCGTCCCCAGGCAGGCTGCCTGCCCTGCACCTTCAGTCCTTAACCCGTTTGCTCATAGGGGTTCGCAGCCCTTTCCTGGGGTCCCGGTGACCTGTGGGTGCAGGGGGGAGGATGCCAGGCTGGTGACACTCTGTGTCTGATGCTCCCCACGGCCAGGAGCAGGCTGGGGGCAGATCCGTGCCTGGGACCCAGCTCTCCCCTCCACCCCACCTGCCAAATAGCCAGGGGTTTGTCCCAGCTGGGCTCCACGGAGGCGAGTGGTGGAGGGGATGTGTGGGACAGCCCCAGTGCCTGGGGAAGGTATCTGAGGCTACAGCCCTGCCATGGGGAGCGCAGGACCCCAGCGGGGACAGTCCCTGCTGCTCCGTGCCCCAGTCCCTGCCTTGCCCAGGAACAGGTTGGGGAGAACCAGGGGTGCTCAGCAACACCCCCACCTTCCAGATTAGCCCAGCCCTGGGGACACAAGCAGCTTTAGTCTCCTTAGCCTAGACCTTGCAAGCTGGCTGGGTACCCACAGTGGTGCCAGCACAGGGACACGGTGACCTTGCTGGGGCAGGGAGCCCCTGCTCACCCCAGCATCTCCGCCAGGCATGGCACAGCCATGGTGAACAGGCTGGGGAGAGGTGGGCTGTTGGGGGGGGTCAGCCCCTGGTTCCCTTTGTGCTTGTCCCTACACATCCCCGCTGGCACTGGGTGCAGTGGCAGGTCCCTGGGTTGTCCCCCTCCGTGTGGCACTGGGGTGCAGAGGGCAGCCGGCTGCCTTTACCACATCCTGGGATGGCACAAAACATCCGGGCTGGGCAGGACACGCAGCTCACCAGGAAGAGCGCACACCTCTCCTCGCACGCACACCCAGCCCTGCACACGACGCACACGCACCGGCACACGGAGCAGCGAGCACGGCGAGGGCATCGCCAGCTCCACGCGGTTCGCCCAGCGAGGGCGCACACACACGCACACACACGCACAGAGCCGTGCACACACTCGCAGCTGTATGCAAACGCACACACACACATGCACACGCACCTGCATGCAAACACACCTCTATGCAAATGCACACTGGGGCACGCGTGCCTCCTCAGCGCTCCTCCCGCGCCCTGCTCTCCCTATGCAAATCCTCCCGCACCATGCAAATCCCCAGCCCAGGGCCCAGGGAGCCCAGTGGGATGTAAATGGCCATTTTTGGGCTGGTGGGGTGGGGGACAGTGCGTGGTGCCACCACATCCCCTGCGCCTTGTCACCTGCCAGAATGGCACAGCCTTGGCACTGCTGCCACCGGCTCTGGCACGGGAGCTGGGGATGGTGCGTGAGGAAGGGGAGCTGGGGGCAATTTGTGGTGCTGGTGCTTGCAGGGTGTCCCCTTTTCCTACTGGGACACTGGGTCTGGCTCCAGCCGCTACCAGGATACCCTGAAAAGCCAAAGAGGCTTTTTTTGGGGCACCTGGACTAGCCACAGGGTGCCCCGTGTGGTCTCTAACGGACTCGGGCTGTGCTAGGGCACCACGCAGCCCCACAGAGCCCAGAGTCACCGAGGGCGGGCGAGGCGGCGGGGCAGCACCTCCCGTGCCCCGCTGCAGCAGATAGCGTCTGTGCCGGGCTGTGCCCCCGCGGGGACGCACGTGCGGCAGCTGGAGCAGCGCGGGCGGCGGGGTCTGGCTTTGCTCAGCGCTGCTAATCGTGCTCTGTTTGATCCTGGGGGCAGCTGCAGGGGTTTGTGCGTACCGGGGCGTGTGTTGTGCTTTCTCAGCTTTTCAACTTTGCCCGGCCTGGTGGCAGGAGACAGAGCCCAGAGACGCGGCCCGGAGCAGCCCGTGGCCGCAGGGCCGTGATGGGCAGCCTCTGGGCAGTGTCAGCACGCCGCGTGCTGGCTGTCCCCGGGCTGGGATGGGCGTTTGGCTACCGAGAGGCAGGGGGGGGCTCCTCGCCCCGTGCTTTTGATGCTTTCCCCCCCCACCTGCTGGAGATGTTCCAAGCATCTGCTCAGCGACGTGCCTGATCTCCATCCCTTGCAGAGGCACCCCAGGATGGAGCGGGGCTGTCCTGCTCTGGGGCAGGGGCTGCTGAGCCTCATCCCATGCAGGGACCAGGTGGGGATGGGGGAAAGCAGCAGGAATCGCCTCGTCCCACAGCACACAAGGCTCAGCCTTCGTGGCGTTCGCCGATGCTGCAGGCAGGGCTCAGGACCCACCGGTAGGCTCAGAGCATCCCTGAGCACAGCTGGGTCCTACGCCAAAAAAGAAGCACGAGCGCCTGCGGGGAGTGCCTGGGAGCAGCACCCGGAGGGCAGGGCAGGAGCTGCTCAGGGCTCTCAGGAAAAACGCAGAGAGCCAGGCATGGCCAGGCACAGAGGCACAGTGCGCATCCTGGGCTGATCCGTCGCTGTCCCAGCTCTCCGGGACTCCCCGCTAGCTCCACAGGGCAAGGAGCAGCCCTGGGCTCTGTGCTGGCCAGGGAGGGGAGCAGAAGTCCAGGTCAAGCCCTACAGCGTGCTTTGAGCATGGGGTAGGCACTGAGCGG
Organism: Anser cygnoides; assembly: GCF_040182565.1. Lineage (NCBI taxonomy): Eukaryota > Metazoa > Chordata > Aves > Anseriformes > Anatidae > Anser > Anser cygnoides. The sequence continues at coordinate 32,162,073 of NC_089878.1, forward strand.
GCTGTCCTGGAGGAGCCCCCCGCAGCTTGCCACATCCCCCCCAGACCCTTCCGTAGCAGCGTGGGCAGCAGCAGGACCACGTGCCTGGCCCGGGCAGCCCAGCGCACAGGCAGGGAAAGGATGCGACCCCCCCCCCCCCAAGTCCTCTGCCCTGCTCTTGCTCTCCCTCCCCTGTGGCTCCCTCAGTGCCAGCAGACCGTTGAGACCTACCTGGAGCTGCGCCCCGCTGCTGGCGGGCGCACGGCCAGGCTGCTGCCGGCAGGCGGGACGCGTGTGCCTAGCGTGTCACGGGTGGGTGGCTTTCCTCTCGTGCCCTGGGCACACCTAGCGTGTGTCCCCCGTCTCACTGCCTGCAGTGCCGAGTGTCACCGCCGCCACGTGTGCAAACGGCACGCGGGTCCCGTGTCCTGCGTGCGCGTCCCGTGGCGTTCGCACGTGTTGCACGCACAGTGTCTTCTGCGGGCACTGCCTGCTGAGAGCTTCGCGCCCGTGCCACCCTGCGCCCGTGCGTGTGGGTGAAGGCTGCGTGCGTGCCCCACGGGCTGTATGCTCACGGGGTCGCACCCGCTGCAAACCAGCCCGCGCGTCCCGCACGGGTGTGCACGCTCCGCGTGGGCTGCGAGCCGCGTGGCGCAGGGGACGTGCCGCCCCAGCACGGCGCGGGTGCTTGCAGACGGGCTGGACCTGCCTAACGCGAGCCGAACGAACAAAACGTTCAGGTCAGGTCTTGCACGTGGGGCTCGACGCCAGGCAAGTGCAGAAGTCGCTCCGGGCTCGGACCGTGCGGGGTGGGGGTGCTGCCGGGAGCCCCTTCCCCGTCCCGCATCCCCAGCCGGGTGCCGATGTCCTCGCCACAGCCGCTGCCCCGAGCCAGCTCCGGCGGGGTAAAGTCCGGAAGGTTGGATGCTCGACACCTGCTGCCTGGGAAAGCCAAACAGAGCAGGGGCGGGTTAAACTGGCACCGCGGGGTGGGGAGGGACCGTGGAAAAAAAAAAAAAAAAAAAAGACGGAAAGAAGGAAGAAAGAATAGAGGAAAGTAAATGGAGGAGGGGAACAGAACGGAATGGAAAATACAGGTGAGAGAGAAGAGGCAAGTTAAGGGAAGGGGACAGCCGGGACGGCATCCCCTGAGCCCGTCCCCTTCCCGCCGGGGGGTTCCTCTGGGCTCCCGGAGCTTGCCCCCGGGGTGTCCCCAGCGGGACCCCCGTGCCCAGCTCCCTGCTCCCAGCCAGGCGGGCAGGACCCCGGCCCAGGCGTGCCGGGCTGCAGCACCTCACCTGGCTCCGGTGACACGCTGGCAGCTCGCAGGTGAGCGGCTTCGCCTTCCCCCTCCGGCTCACGAGCAGAAAATGAGGGTGACGCCGGCTGGATGGGGCTTTTATAGCCCTGATAAAAATAGCGCTGGCTGGCCGGCGGTCGGGGGGCCGGAGAGATGTGGCTGAGCAGAGACAGGCGAGAGGGCTGGGCTGCCCGCCGCGAGCCTTCTCCCCAGCACACCTGTCACGGCTCTGTGTTTGCTCAGAGCAAATATTGACCCAGGGAAGGCAGGCTGGGCAAGGGAGGCGATTAGCCCACCTAGATTAGAGGCAGAGCAGGTCTCTATGCAAACTCTCCAGGGCTGCCTTTGTTAATGGGAGCCTGATGGGCTGATAGGAGCCAGGAGCCTGGGTGCTGGGGCGGGCGGTGGGGAGGAGGAGGAGGTGTGGGGGGGGGGGGGGGAGAGGAGGAGACATTCATTAACCTGCACTGGAACAACACCAGCTGTCACTTTTCCACCCACCTGCCCGGCTCACTTTGCAGCCAGGGGTGAGGGGAGAGCAGGCCGGCGGAGCAGGGGGGCCGGGGGAGGCAGGTGCGGGGTGCCCCGCCTGGGAGCTGCTCTTTGCTGCACTTTGGGCTGCCAAAAGGTGAGGGAGCAGCGAGGTCCTGGGGCAGGAAAGCAAAGCCGCCGCCTCCCCCCTGCAGCCTGGCTGACGGCGAGGACTCCCCTGGTGCCCACCCCAGGCCCCTTCCTCGTGCCGAAGGCACCTCGGGCACACCAGGGCGATGCTCGCTTGGCTCCCGGGAGCCCCCGGCCCCCTGGTTTGGGCGGCAGGGCAGAGCTCGATGGAACGCCTCCGCTCGCTCTCGGGGAGCGTTCCCGGCGCAGCCCCATCGGCCGGCAGCCAGCTCGCCCGGCGCAGCGGTGCGAACAGGACGCGTCTCGCTCCGTGCGCCTCGCCTCGGGGTCACCTCAGCCCCGAGCTGCTCCAGCCCGCGCAGCCACCAGGCAGGGAAACGTGGGCTGAGACCCCATGCTGGCTTTCTGGGGAGCGTGCAGAGCCCGTGGGGGCCAGAAATAAGCTATGAATACTCCTCAGCCCTGCCAGTCGTCGGCAGGAGCCGGGACATCTCTCCGGGTGCCTCTGGCACCCGCAGCTCCCTGGATAACAGAGCATGAAGCGGGACTGCGGTGGCAGGAGAAGCTCCTTTGTGCGAGTGCACTGGTGTGTTTGTTTGTGTAGATGGGAGCGTTTGCGGGTGGGGAAGGGCGTCACACTGCTTTAACCCCCGCGGCAGACACCTGCAGGTATCCTGGCTCCCGGGAGCGCATTAGACCCTGCCGCTGTCACCCCTTCCGGACCGAGAGCGTGCTCGCAGGTGGCAGTAAATGGATTCCCAAGTGTAAGTGGATAGTGGCGGATCCTTATCAGCCACTGCCACCCAGCTCTCCTTCCTTGGAGGCTCGTCCCTGGCAGAGTCGGGATTTTGAGAGGCGGGCTCCGTCCCTCCTGCCTGCTGCTGTCTCTGGGGGGGGGGGGGGTCCTGCAGGCTGCCCACCCAGCCCAGGCACAGCAAGGAGCTGGGGGGTGCTGGCATTGGCCACCCTTACCCTTTTTTCCAGGAGCTTTGCCAGTGAAAGAAACTGCCTCCGTGTGCTCTTCCCTGGCAGCACCAGGGACTGAGCCCCTGCGCACGTACCCAGCGGGGCTGGCCCCGGTGCGGGCAGGCTCAGCCTCCTCTCACACCAGCCACGGGTTTGTGCTGCCCCACGAGGAACGGCTGGCTCACGTCAGAGCACCTCTTGGCTCCGTCAGAGGCCGCCTGCAGCATCCTGACCCGAAAAAGCCACCGCTCCCAGCTACCAAAGCACCACGGCTGAGCCAGCCGAGCCCGGCACCTCGGGCACGGCAGAGCAGAGGTGAGGGGGCTCTGCCCAGCTCTGCCAAGGGGCCGGGGAAGCTCACCGTCACCGCTTTGCTCTCCAGACGTCGCCCTGGCCGTGCAGATGCTGCAGGCTGCTCGGGGCAGGAGCAGTCCTACCTAACGCTCAGTATGGGGGGAGAAGGGGCTGAAGCCAGCCGGGGCCCGGGGGGCTGTCCCCCGGCACTGTCCCCGTTCCCAGGTGGAGACGGGGTCACACCGGGTGGGGGTGGAGGATTCAGGCTTCCCCCTGCAGTGGGACAAGCGGAGCCCTGCAGACACCCTGGCAGGGAAGACCAAGAGCAGCTTTGTTCCCTTCCCTTTATCTCCCAGACAATGGCACGATTCAGCAGGTGTTAAATGTTTTAACGGGATTCTGGATAGCTTCTGCTGCCCACCTGCCCCAAGGCCACCCCACCCCTCCCTAGGAGCCAGGACCGACAGCCGAGAAGAAAAGGCCCCTTGTGCGTTGCATTAACTGCCTGCTGACTGAGGCTGCCGATAACCAGCGCAGGAGGAGGGGAGCCCGCTGCTCGCCAGGCTCGCCCCCAGCCACCCTCCTTCTGCAGGCACCAGCCCCAGCATCCCCGCCACAAGGAGCCTCACGCCGCTTCGTGGCCCAGCGCCGAGGCAGCAGCAGGGGAGCACTGGAGGGATTTGTGGCCCTTGGGTGAGCTCTGCCCAGCCAGCCCGAGCACACGAGGCTGTGCGCACACACGCGTGTGTCTTCCGAAATCGTCCGGGGGGGCTGTTCTCGGCTTGAGGAGAAGAAAGAGGACTTTCCCAACCCCAGAAAGGGGGCTGTTCCCAGCGTGTTCGTAAATAGGGTGAGGAGGAAAGGAGAAAAGTGTGTGACGGGTGCACGCCGGGTGGTTCTGGTCGACAGGAACCAGACGAGACCTAGAGCAGAGGCGGCACACGACCACCTCACAGCGGCTGCAAAGGGCTGAGGGGGGAGAGCTTTCTCTCACAGCTCCGTAGGTAGCTCCCAGGCCTCTCGTTCCCTGACTCACCCGATGCCAAAGACACTGTCTCAGGGCCCTCGTACTGCTCCAGCTGCCAAGTGCAGCGCTGCCTCTCTTTTGTCCAGGTCGTATTCAGCACGGGAGAACAAGGAAAAGGGTGGGGGGGAACACACAGTGTTCCCCACATCAACCCATCTGTCCTGCGAGGCAGAGGAGGGAACAGTGCAGACAGGAGGGCATCATCATGCAGCCAGCCTGAGGATGGGCAAACTCATTCGCCTCGTTTCCACCGCTCCAGGCCGCCCCTGGGCTCCTGCTGGATGCCACCCGCTTTGGGAGGATGGCGAGGCTCCTGCCCCTGCCCACGTTACCCGTTTTGGGATGCCAGTCACGGGATCTGTGCTAAGAAAATCCTAGCGAGGAGCCGGGACCAGGCAGATTCACCCCAAGTGGACCGAACAGCCAGGCTGGGCTGCTGCTGCCTTGAGCTGGGGAGGAGGGAGGTGGCACCCAGCCCCTGCTCGGCACCAGCCGGGGCCCAGAGGGAAGCAGAAAAGCCGCCGTGGGAGATCCGGCACCCAGCGTGCTGGGAAGGGAGGAAAGGGTCTACGGCACGCCTGGTGAGAAGGATCCAGGAGCCACGTGGAGCCCCCCGGGGCTGAGCTCGGGAGCTGGCGGTGCCTCTGCTGTATCTGCAGCAAGAGGAACAGCTCAGCCCTGGGGCTCAGGAACGGGCTCCGCACGCAGGGCTCCTGCGCCGAGCAGAGCTCTGCGAGAGCAGCGGCACCCCCGGGCGCAGCAGGCGCCTGCCCTCTGCCAAGCAGGGCAAAAGCAGCCCCGCGGCGCGTGGTTTTCCTGCGGGCTGCAAGGGGAGAAGGCGCAGACGTGGCCCTGGGAAGGCAGGGCAGGCAGGGCTCGGAGAGGGACGCCAGCAGGGCGCCTGGGCGCAGCAGAGCCCGCCGGGGCTGCGGAAGGGGGGAGATGCCCCAGGGCCGCCCCCGGTGCCCGGCGCGGGCAGCCCGCAGCCTGCAGCCTCCGCGGGGAGCAGCGGGCAGAGCCCTCAGCTCGGGGCTGGCACCGGGGCTTTCCCAGAACTCACACTGCCACCTCCCGGCTGTGACAAACCCCGCTCCTTCCCCAAGTGAGACCTTGCAGTTTTAAAAGGGGGGGAGCTGGTCCAGGGCGCTACCGAGCCCGGAGGCACCGACCGCGTTATATTACGCATCAGTATCCGTGTCCCCAGAGGCCAGTCTCCTTTTATTGGGCTGCCAAGCCTGCCAGAAGCTGCACGCACGGGCTGGGCTGCTGCATATGGGACCCGCAGAGCAGCCACGGGAGCAAGGAGGGGAGGAGGATTCAGCTCCTGCTCCCTGCTGGGGGGCAGCGGGGGCTCAGCACCTCGGTGCCCAGCTGTTAGTCCTTCCTCAACGATATTCCAAAGCAGGCTCCACTCCTCTCCCAGCTGGCACAGACCGAGGGCACCGGGAGCAGTCACAGGGGCCGTCCGCGTGCTCCCACCGCGCAGCGAGGTCCTTCTCTGATGGTGTGGCCAGCCACGGGAAGAAGAGACCTCGTGAACTCTGCTGTGGAGCCGCTGGAGGATTCAAGCTGGAGCTGAGGACGCAGGCAGGACATATGTCCTTGGAGGTGGCCAGCAGGCCGAGTTCAAGTCGTGGTGTGGGAGGGTCAGAGTTGCTCTGGACTTCACAGGGGTGGGATGAAGGGTGCAGGCACTAGGTGTGCTTGCAGAGCTCAAGCAGCGCGTTGTGTCACAGCTACGTTCTTGAGCTTTGGGGCGTTGGATTGGTGATTCTGAAGGAAAAGAGATTGCCTTTGGAGTGGGGAGAGTGCAGGCTGCTGCTGCCTCCCCCCAGACAGCCATCCCTCCCTGAGGGACCACAGGGAACATCCACCCTCCATCTGGACAAGACTTCTGCAACTCTGGAGATGACACCTCCATTCAACAACCCTCCCTTGATGCCCTCTCCCTGTACTTATCCCCAGGCCGGGACAAATCCTCATTCTTTGCCCTCAGTCCCAAATCTGCTTCCCCACATGTGTTCACTCCCTCAACCCAACCAGATCCCACCCCATCCCGGACCGGGGCAGCTTTGCCCCCTTCCTGCTGCCAGAGGATGTGCTGCCTGCTCCTTGAGCACACTCCCAAGAAAGCCTCCTTGCGCCGGGCTCCCCAGCCTGACACGGGCTGTGCCTCAACCTGACACATTAAGGCCAGTTCCTGGCCCCCAGCACAGAACAGATACGCTCTGCTACCTTCGGAAAGGGCTGGGGGGCAGAGCGATGACCCTGGGCCGGGCTGTCAGCACCACCTCCCCACGGCTGGCTTCGATCAGGATGTTCTGCAGAGTGTTCTCCAGCACCAGCTCCGCCAGGGTCCCACAGGCTGGATGCCTGGAGGGACAAGAGTACAGGCAGAGGATGGTTATCAGGAAGCCGATAAGGAAGGCTGCTTGCTGTGGCTCCCCCGAGGCACAGCAGAAGAGCGCACGCTGCTTCCTGCATGCTGAGGCCAATGAACCAAAGCCTTGAGCAATCGGGTGCTGACCCTTCTCCCAGAACTGCCACCAGCTGGCACTCAGCCCTGACCTTGGTCAGAGCAGGATAACAGCAGTTTTACTGCTTTTTTCCCTCCAAGCTGTGTTGTAGCTAGCATTCGTGGATGTGCTCGTGGCCTGTAGCAGTGTGCCAGGGTGTAGCCACAGTAAATATGATGTGATGAAACACTGCAGTAAAAATGAAAGGCGAGGTAAGCACACACTGCCTTCTGACGTCCAACGTAGCCAGGAGCATCCAGGTGTAAAGCAGACGTCACGCAGCATCAGCATCCTGGTGCTGCCCGGTGCTCAGCGCCAGGACGCAGCAAGCCTGCGCTCTTCATAGACTGCACTTGGGGAGGGGGGTGGGAGGGTGGGCTAGCGTGGGCTTCCCCACAGAGCACACAGAACACGCCAGGAAGGCTACAGGGAAGATGGAGAAATGGGTTTCTGGCCAGGCAGTGCAATTTAAATCTTTTCTGTGTGAGTTCTTCCTCACCTGCTCAGCAACTCCTTCTGCTCCCTCAACTGCTCGTGTTGAAAAACCTCACTCAGCCTCTCCCAGGACTCCAGAAATTCCTTGTTGGGGGAAGATTCTTGCTTCATTTCTTCTCTCTCTCCATTCTCCTCAGTGTAAAGATCTGGGGAAGCAGAGCCCCTGGATGGGACCGTGGTGCACTGTCCCCCGTCCTGTGTCTCTACTGATTCTTTACAACGGAACTGGGAGAAATATGGGATGGGTTCATTCAAACTTCTCTTCACTGCGTCTTGGAACTGGGTGTTCTCCAAGAGGCCACTGGGAGGAAGAAAATAAGGGATGAGTCCCAGAAAATCAGTTATCTGAGTGACCCCAGGGGATCATTACAAGTAAGAACAAGTCAGAGGGAAAACCGTGGCTGATATCAATGGCTTGAGCTAAAGAAACTACCGTTGCTTCCCCAGTATTTTTTCTTTAGACATCTGCATCTTACAAACAGAATAGGAAAACCCCAATGCTGCCTATTTGCAGGGTGCTGCCTGTTGGCAAGGCAAGACCACAGCAGGCAGAGCACCGTGGTTCAGGACAGTGACACTGACCACTGCGCAGAGAGCTGGGGAGCAAGACCCTGCCTTTGGCTGTCACACCAGGACTCCCGAGCTCGTAGACCCCAGGGCAGCTTTAGGCAAGCTGCGTCCCTTATTTTGGAGCAGCGTCAATGCACGGATCCCGTGGGATTAGCAGGTGGCTGCCCGTGCTACACGCACACACCTGGAGGACAGGGGCTCCGAACCGGGTGAGTGTGAAGGGACACGCACCTGAGGACGCCTGTGAGCATGTCAGTCACTATCTGCAGCTCCTGCTTGGAGGCAGCGGCCAGAGATAGCCATTTGGGGTCCATCTCCATCCTGTCGCTGACCTTACTCCCATCCACAGGCTTGGTCTCCAGCAGTAGGTGGCTGAAGGGGCTGGGAAAGAGGGATTTGTTCCATCAGTGGTTCTGCTGCTGAACTGAGCTCCTGCAGCCCTGCAGCCTCCTGGCTGAACAGCAGCACTGCAGGCAAGCAGGGAGCTGTGCAGGGTGCTGGGGGAGGCGTGAGAGCTGCTACACGCGATAGCAGCAAGGACACTCGCAGAAGAGGAGGACTAAGCTCTGACTATCTCCTGATGGGCTGCCTCTCCTCCCAGCACCCCAAAGAGCGGCTCCTGGCTCACGTTAGTGTCAACAAGTGGCTGCAGCATCCCATAGAGGCTTTCCCAAGCCCAGTGGTTTCCAAGGTGTACATGTTAAATACTCCTGCCCTTCCCATGCATGGCACCTCTGACAATGATTTAAGCCTGGGCTTTGTCCCATAATATCAGGGCCTTGATACTGGGGTGCATAAGTATCGGGACCTGGACCACACCAGGCTATTCTCTCAAGAGAGGGAGAGAAATAGACCACGTCAGCTAATATCAGGGAAAGCAAAGCCCCTCCTGCCGATACTGAGGCACTAGAGCAGAGCTCCAGCTTCAGTGGGTATCAGGTCAGGGGCAGCCCTGGCTCAGATGAAGATGCCAAGCCAAAAGGACAGATCTCTTACCGGGGCAAGAAGTACTTGGGGAACTCCGAGGGGAAGTTCCTGAAGAAGTCCTCAGTAGAGTGGGACCTGGCTGTCACAGCGAGGTGTAAAAGGATGGGCTTGGGAGGCTCTGGTTTGACCCACACCCCGCTGGCTTCTTTGTCCAGCAACAGCCTCCTCTCCAAGTGTCCAGCAGGGAGATTGGGCACAGGGTGGTTTTTAATAGGGGGCAGCGTCTGTTGGAGAGAAAAATGGCAGGCCCTCAGTTGCTCCTCTAGCCACAGGTAGGCTGGGGTATGTGTGAGCGCTGGCGTGAGGACTGGAAAGCCCAGAAGCCACCAGATGCTGTTCAGGAGACAGCACCCGAACGGCCTTGGCACTGCAGTAGCCCGATCAGGCACAAAGAGCCACGCTGGGAACCATGCCTGCCCCCTCCTTGCTGCCCAGAGCACCAGCCCCGAGCACCAGCAGGGCTTTGGGTATCTCCCCAGGGCCCTCAGGGCTGTTGCGCTCCAGCCCTTCCACCCCCAGTGTGAAACCAACCCCCCTGCCCATATGCACCTTTTCTGCTCATTTGAAATCTTTCCACTTTTCTCCGGTCATGGCTGCATGCTTCCAGTTTCCCTTCCCGTTCACCCCAGATGGAAAGTTACTGCCCACGGGACACAGCCAGACAGTCTGATTCTTCTGGCTCCTCCAAACAGTCTGTGTCCCAAAGCCTTGAAGCTACAAACCCTGCCGTGCTCTCTGCCCAGGCTCCCACGCTGTGAGATCCAGCATCTGCCTCTTTTCTAAAGCAGTCAGTTTGATTCCACTGGGGGTGAGACAGGCCTGACTTACCTTGTATTTCCTGACCGCAGCTGGGGGCTCAGGGAGATTTTCTGTCTCAGCAGAATCTGATGATCTCTTAAAAAAAAAAATAAGAAAAAAAGAATAAATGGAGAAGTCACAGTGTAGGGAAAGATTAGGAGCAGAACAAGTCTTGAGGATTTCTTGAGGATTTGGTTTTGCTTTGCCCTAGCTGAAACCCAATGATCTATCTCATCCTCCCAGTTTTCACTGTGCCCCATTCTTAATGGTAGTTACATGCTTCACTCCAGTGTTCATCCATGTTTAAAAATCCAACCAGTAGTTTCCAGAGCCACTGGCTTTGTTTTCCCTAAGGCTTCTCATGCCCTCCCAAATTTCAGATGATCATTAGCAAATTCAGAGTTTGTAAGGTGATTAGAAAAAATGATTTTTAATTTCAAGTTCCACATCTGCCATCCCCTCTCTCAACATTAAAGAGAATGCAAGAGGATTCCTGGCTAGAAGTCAAAATCACATTTTCCACTGTCCGCAGACCAGCTGAGAGAACCTGAGTAGATCAGAGCCCTACGTCCTCTCGCCTGGATTTTCTTCAGGAACGTTTCTTGTTGACACCTGGCTGCTGTTTCCGAGCTGCTGCGATATTCTGGCAGCACTTACCCCTGCAGGTGACTTCGGCTTCTTCTCAGTCCTGAGGTCCTTCTCCGTGATGGTGAACTCCACAGCCTGCCGTTCCTTCTCCCTTTCCCACTCCTGCAGGTCGCTCTCATACTGACGCAGGGACTCCTGGCTGTATACCTACGGAGCAAAGCATGACTGAGGGAGCAGGGCGAGAAAGGAGCTGCAAACAACAGAGCCTCTGGCTCAAGTTCCTGCCTGTTAGTCCTTCCTCCCCGTCACGTCCTCCAGTGGCAGGAAGGGGAGAGAGCAGTGCTATTGTACGGCTTACACGGAGAAGACAGTCTTCTGCCAAAGGACACCTGAAAATTGGCCAGTACTGGCCAGAGGGACGGTGCTGCCAGTCTGGGCCCCCACCAGTCTCACAGAAGCAAGACTTGCTTTTCACTGATATTTAAGTGTCTGACTCCCACTGAAAGCCCGTTCTGTTCAAACGGTGACTTCTCGTACCTCCGTTCAACTCACAAAGCCCCAGGTTGCACAATTACACCTCACCTGGTGAGCCACACAGACAGAGGGGGACACAAAGCACCAGAAGAGAAGAAGCTCCGTTTCCTCAGCAAGGAGAAGCGCTGGCCAGCGTTACGGAGCTACGAAGGGTTCCTTCAGGTGGAAGCCAGCAGGCAGCTGACTGCTGGGGCCAGCCGTTTGGGAACTGCAGTGACCTGCCCAGGGGATGGGAATACACACGTTCCTGCCGGGTCTCACCTCACACACCACATCTACGCTGTACAAGGAAGGGATCCCTGAAGGCTGCAGCGTGATGAAGCAGGGGATGCTCTCTCCAGGCTGCATGACCCCCAGCTCTGGAGCAATCTGCAACACCTGGGGAAAAGAAAATCCACAGACGATTTGTGTCTCTGTCCTGTGCCCTTGCTGCGTGCCCTCTCCTTGCGGGAAATACAGAATGGTGAGATTTCTCTCCCTGTGCCCTTCTGAAAGGCAGGTGGCATGAAGGAGATGCAGCTGCTGTATTCAAGAAATGACTGTAGACTTTGCTGGTAGATGGAGTCCTAAGGCTCATCACATCCTTTAGCCCGAGGTTCACTTATCCTCACCAAAATCTTCAGACACCCTTTCTGAATTCTTGCCTTTTTTCCTCCTATCCTACCCTTGCCTCCACTTTCCTCTGCCCTTTCCTTTCAACAGCTAGTACAAAATCAAGTTTCCAGGATGTTTTCTCAGTGTCTGGGTGAAAATGTAGAGGAAGGTCTTTTTGTGGCACAACGGAGATCCACCCCCTCTCCCCCGTGCAGAATAGAGGAGAAAGAAGGAACGACTCACCCCACTGTCTTTAACAGTGCTCGTCTTCCAGGTGAACACAACAGCCTTGCTCTCCGAGATGTTGTTGAGAAAGACAAGCCGAGACACTCTGGTGCAGTCTGGGATATTTCCGACGCAAATCTTGTGGTGTGATAAGGTGGCCGCCTGCAGGAAAGAGGGCGAAACCAGGGAGAGCAACAGTGAAGGAAGATGGCATACGGGGAAGGGCAGCCACACGTTCATCTTCAGGTTGTACAGCAAAGTCCAGGAAAAAAAAATAAAAATATTTGCTGGTTACCTTTACCATAACAACTGGAATGAGTGTCACGTTTCTCTCAGTTTACTCTGGCTGCAATAACTCTTTGCAGCAAGAGGACAGCCCGTTTGCAGCGGGGGAGGACCAGCAGCACCCAGACTCTCTTTGCAGCACTCGTAGTCCAGGCCTTTTCCTCACTTCAGTTGGAAAAAGTGTGAGCTCTGTGCTTGGGCAAAATTCTCCTCAGCCTAGCTGTGAGTTCTGGGAAACTGCTCCCTATCTCACCCCGTTACTAGCATGCTGCTAGCCTGTCCCATTCCCCAGGCACAGACCAAATTCATTACAGCGATCATTTTCTAAGCTAATGAAAACTTATGAAATTCAAAAAAACTAACGAAATGTTCGGAGACAGGTTTTTAATCACCTCGTTGCTTTTGCCAGCAATGCAAACCGCCCTGCAGGAAGTCAAAGAGCATACGTAGCTGTGGCCGGGCTCCGGGGAAGGTGCGCTAACGTCACACGGAACGAACCCCTTACCTGCCTGGTGTACGCCAGCGCCGGTGCTGTGTAGCACTTACTGCACTGGGATCTGCGGCTGAGTTTAACAACAAACCATCCAGGCTGGCAGGACGGCTCTGCCCAGGCCAAACAAGCCAGCAGCAGGTCGGGCAGGCACATTCCTCAGGAGGCACCCGAAGCAGCGACCCTCCTGCAGTCTGGGTGCAGGCGATGCATCGCTCAGTCTGGCTTTGGCCGTGAAGCGGAGGCAGCTGAGCCTCAGACGTGGCACGTCAGCAGTAGGACTTTTTCTTAATGCGTGAATGAATTGCCAAGGACAAGGTTTTATATCTGCAGACAAGGAAGGTAGCTGCAATGGGGATAATTTTTAATGGAAATTTCAGAAAATGAACAATGCCTAAAGCCTTTTTCGTTCAAATGGCGGCAGAATCAGCAAGTTGGAAAGAAGGCACCTTTCAGAGCAACAGCTTTGGTGAATCAGGCTCTAGGTGACCTGCTGGAAGGGAAATATCTTGCCCATCACACTGCAATGGACTCCTCTGCAATACAGGCTACTGCTAGATGGGGCCACTTGCATATTTCAGTCTTTTTCACTCATTTCTGGGCCGATCATATTGCTCAAATCACCATACCTGGCCTTACCTGCCCAGGCACAGTCAGTTTGGTAGAACCCAGAAGGACAGAAGGAGACAAGACTTCGCTGAATGTGGCGTTCTCTCCTGTGGTATTCGGATCGTAGCCTACTCCCTGGAAGGTGATCAGAGCTGAATCACCCCCCAGGATGTGGATGGGAACTTCAACCTGCCTTGGACAGAATAAAAATATTAAGACCAGAGTCATATTTGGGAGAGATGTGCAAGAGGGCAGTGTACTTGCTAATGGACTGCCTCTATGTAAACCACATTCATGGGTGAAGAGAACTCCGTGTTTCTTTGCTCTTTTAGGCTTTGACCTCTCTGTTGGCCTTTCCTGCTTACCCAGGAAGGTCAGTCAAGCAGGCAAATAGCAACTTCTGTATGAGATGGGCAGGGACTCCCTTTCAGAACAAAACCTGGAGGGTGTTTTTTTTTTCTGTTTTATTTCTTCTTCTTTTCTTTTCTTTTTCTCTCATGCAACCACCATTAGTGGAGCTGTGCTCCAGCTCTGGCCATGCCTGCCTCCTGCAGCCTAGGTCAGCAGCCTTTGGAAAGGCTGTTTCCAGAGAACTTTTTATACCCCCACGGACACTATTAGATCTTTGAAAAATATGTGCTGGGATGACTCTGGTTGTGAAAGAAATGTGTCCTTTGGGAAGGAGAGACTTATGAGATGATCTGCTCTGTTTCTTGACCAGAGCAGTCACTTCTTTGCTCTCAGATTCTGCTTCTTGGAGGAATGGAGCCGTCAATACAAGATCTAAAGAATTTTTGGCACAGGATAGCAGAAAGAAACCATTTCTGGCAGTCATGAGGAGGGCCTTACCGAGTACATTCTCGCTTCCAGTGGTGAGAAGATCCACTCTATCTGACCTGTTGTGCCAGGGGGGATTTCACCTCTGGGAGTTAAGCAGACGAACACAGGATGCTGAAAATTGTCCTTCTGGATCCTCACGATGCTGTCCAGCTGAACCTCAAACATCACTGGCATGGAGCCACCATTATAGAGTTCATAAACCTGAAGGGAATCATAGTGCACTGCTTGTTACACCCTGCACAAGTTAAAGCAGTTAACACTTCCCCAGAGGACTCTGATAACCACGAATTAGCCAGCTTGTCTCCTAAGCATGAGGAGACCTCAAAGTGTCAGGAGTTATCCCCGAGACTAATAGGCGACTGTGCTGAAGGTTTATCACCACGCAGGTACGTTAATGACTACAGTGCCTCTCCATGTGGCACCCTGTGAATTCAGGCTAGGAGGAAATTAATACAAATTAGCTAAAGGGATCACTGCAAAGTGGATTACTTGAAATGCTAAAACCCTCTTGTTAAAGTGATCTCAATTCAGTTCAGACTTGTTCATTTTCCAAGTAAATTAGGCAGAACAGAATCAAAGTTACCTTTTCTTGCTGAATAGGTGTTTAAGGAAGTTGAATTAATTTACTAAGAAACTAATTAGCATTCATTTCCAGAGTGCCTGGAGCAGCTAGACAAGCCTTCACCTAGATACAACGCAAGAGAACAGGGGAAGAGCCCAACACAGCTCACGTGCATTCTGGCTAGAGTAAATGCCAAATCCTGTAGAACTGGAGATGATGAGCGGTACTTTCCCTACAAGCTCCTGGCACCAATTTCCAGGCTCTGCCTAGTACCAAGTGCAGAGTTTTGATGTGGTGCTTTCCCGCGGAGACCACTCTGTTTCCTGGGAAATGCTTCAGACACTGCTGCTCCTTTGGACACAGTAACGTGCTAGCTCGTTCCCTCTGCCTGCTGCTGGGTTTGGCCCCAGGATGCTCACCTGTGTCGGGGGGTGGGAAGTCCCAATCGCGATGGGGGTGAAGAGGTGCTTAGCGGATGCAAAATGAACGTACCGCTGGTCCTGTTTCACCGTCACGCCTCTGAAGTTCAGCTACAGCAGGAAGAAACACAGTCACTTTCTCACAAAGCCTTGGCCCCGTCACTACCAACTACACAAGGACTCTGAAGGACTTTGCAAACTGAGAGCAATGCATTTACAGCTTGAAATTTGGTAATACCAGGACAGTGAGTCCTAAGACAGAGGCAAGGAGATGGAGAGCCTACTCAGCTGTTAGCTTTTCTCTGGGAGGTTGGCATCTTTTATCAGCAACATGGTACCTTTCTCCATTCTATATCAGGCACCAGCTTCAGTGCTTCTCCTTGCAAGTATGTAGTAGAAATTCTGCATGAATGAAAGTGTCTGTACACGGTAGACTGTGCAGCTGTGACATCCAAACCCTTTGCCATAAAATCCTGAGCCAGAATTTTAGCTAAGTAATGACCCCCTCTTGGAAGGGACCATCTGGATGTCCTCACTCTGCAGAACATGCTACTCCAAGACTGTGTATAACAGGGTCCAAAGGCTGCAAGAAGATCCCAGCTGAATTTTAGGTGATCAAGTAATGATTAACAGTAACCTGTCAGCAGAGCAGCCACCCCGCCAAGCAAAGCAGAGGGATTTGTAAGAGCTGTTTCATGGAAAGGCAGGGACACGGGATTCTGTATTTTGAGAAGACTGTGCACAGGCTAGAGGTGAGTCATGGTGCATGGTTTCCAGCAGGATCACCCCAAAGCACCCCGGAGCTGCCTGCTGCCTAGAGACAGAGGCTGCAAAGCAGTCACAGAGCTAATAATGTCTCTGCACGGACAAAGGGAGCTAACTCACTGCAGTTCACAATTAGCCAAGCCTAGGACATGCCTACTTTTCAAGCTCATACACAGAAGATGAAGACATTTGTGATGCTGGGTGGATGCCTTGGACAGACACCTGAAGGAGATACCATACCAGCTGTTTAAACAAGGCAGAGATTGCCGATTTCTTCAAAAGAACCCCTTCCAGTTCAACTCCATAAGCAAAGCGATGAGGGAGAGAGGACTAGAAATACAATACTAACAAAGTCCCACGTGGGATTTCATTCTTTCATCTTTTCAAAGCACTACATGAGTGTTCAGCTTCTAAGGGCCTCAGCAAGCCAGATACAGTGCAAATAAAGGAACAATAGCTGACACTTTCAAATTGCAAGGGAAAAAGGGTCAGGAACCTTCCCGAGCTTTGGGAGTGAAACACCCGTTTGTACTACCTGTGTCAAAAGGCTGCCTTTGATTCCACCAGACCAAAACTGCTGAGGCAAAACTGTCATCAGTTTCCTTAGACACAGGATGTGACAATTAGGGGACTATTATTACAGGGAAACGAACGGAGAAACGTGAAGACCTGCCGCAATCAGTTCCCCTTCCAGAGAGCACAAACCTCACCCTGCTAAAATGACTTAGAGCGTGCAAGGACAGGGATGCCAGAGCCCCAGGGAGCAGAGCTGCCCGGAGAACACGTGCTGCATGTGACAGCATCTCACTATACCTAATTAGCAGCTATGAAGTGAAGTGCAAACGATTCCAGTTTATGGATCCTGTGTGCTAGGGGATTCTCCCTGAGATCCGGCCGTCCCCTCCAGCGAGCTCTGGGAACCAGCCTACAGCCACCTCGTCGTGCAACACCTGCAGGCAGCAGGGCCTTTCCTACTAAAAGTGCTGAGGGTGCAGACTGTGCCCAGCCAAAACTGTCCCTGAGCTCTGAGAACAAGGTCACAGCTGCACTGTTACAGGCAGGCTAAGGAGATGAGGCAAAGGACAACCCACGAGAGCATTAGGCAGCTTGAGGCCGTATTTCCCTCCTGGGCAAGAAATTGGGTGACAAACAAGTCCCACAGAAACTTCATCCTGCAGCCAGAAGAAATTGCTTGTGGGAAATCAGTTTGATTCCTTCGGAGCACCTATAAACCCCGTCACCACAGGACTGAAAGCAGGGGGGAAGCAGTGATGGGAACTCTTGAAGAAGCAGCAGACACTCTGCTGGGGAAGCAGAGTGGGAGGTTAAACTGCCCGTACGTACAAAGCCATCGCAGAGCTGAGTTTGGACAACCCCAAAAAAATGATGCATCAGCCTGCAGCTGGCTACCATCACCGCTCTGAAGCCAGGCAATTTGGATTTCGACAGAATAACCGGACAATACCGTAGCCTGACAGTCTCCACCTCTGCTTATTGTTGCTATATCACCTTCCCAAAACTTAATTTTTGGGCTGTCATTACAGCATTTACTTCCCTTAAGATCAGCATATATTCTGCAAGTTTCACTCAGTTCCCAGGTGAGGACTGGTACAACCCTGGCACGTGAGCACAGTTACGGTGGTCTCCACCATCTCTTCATGCCAGGGCTGGAGGGAGTGAAAGCACACTGTGTTTGGCCCTTCAGCTGCCCCCTCTTCCACTCCTACTTTCCGATATTAGTGCTTTGGTACCGGAACTGTGTTGCAACCCCCTGCACTGCTCCAGGTCCCTGGCTTGGCCTCTGCAGCTGCCACTGCCAGAGCTCCAGTGCACCCACGGGACTTTTGGCATCCCATGCTTGTTCAGCCCCTTCTGCAGTGACAGCGTGAGGTAGGGTGGTGGCTTCTGGTGGCCACCAAAGCCACTGGCAATGCAGCCAGGGAAGGTGTGTGCCCTATAGGCTTCTGGTACTCCAAAGCCTAATCCCTCACTGGCCAGCTGGTGAAATGCTGGCTGCCACTCTCAGGATTGTGCCAGGCAGGCAGAGCACAGGGAGCCCGTCCAAGGGCTTTGAGAGAAGGCACAGTTAAGCCACTGTTTGAACAGCTTGGTCAAAGGGTTGGATTTTCAGCTGACAACAGTCCTGAAAGAAAAGAAAAATAAAAGAGATGTGTGAACACAATGGTCTCATAGGAAACTTCAGAGACAGACAGGAAGGCTCAGCCGGGCATGAGCTGTGCCCGGCAGAGCACAAGGTGACTTTGACTCTAACTGACAGTTTGAGAGAGGGAGGGAGAGAGGCAAATTAGTTCCAGGCCTGAGGAAATGCCCAGGGAAAACACATAGCGGATCAGCTCGGGGATGCTTTAGCAAGCAGCGAAGCAGGGAGAATGAGTAGGAAGCGCCTCAGCTATTGGCAAGGAGAAAGAAGTGGGAGGACCAAGCAGGGATGCAGGGAGCACCTCCTGGGCCAGTGGGAGCAGCTGCCTCCATGCCTCCAGAGCCGGAGGATGCTCTGCCAGCCCTGTGCCAGCGCGTGTCCCCAGACGGCAGCCACTGCAGGCGGTACTTGTGGAGAAAAGCACCTTCCAAGGGGTTTTGAAGAGAGGAGAGAGCTGATGAGGTGGGGAGAATCAGGAAAACTTCATACGAGAGAAGCAGGATGGGCTGCACAGCTGAACTCCGGGATCACTGCACGGAAGAACTCACTGTGCAGCAGATGAAATGAGGGGAAGAAACAAAGAGATCCTGTCCGTGAGTTATACCTGAGTGTGGAAAACACACAGGGATGCTAAGACCCAGGAGGGCTGTTTTGGACTTTGTTTGGAGGAGGAAGCCATTCTGTACTAACACCACTGATACAATATACAGGTTATGAATATATTTAAAAATATATATATATATGTATCCATATATACACATATACATATCCTCTTGCAACTTGTGCTCTGGGGAAACCAGCAGATGCTACATCCGAGGGCCGTTTTGCCAATGCACTGCCCCAGCCCACTGTGCTGAAACCACGGGTTTGTCAGGACGCTGTTTTTATGTCTCTGCTTGGCCCTGTGTTACTGCCTGGACAGTGCAGGCTCCAGGGGGAGGCCAGAGCCTCCTTCCTGCCACCTAGCTTCTGGGAAAAATAACGGGTAATTCGGTCCCTACCTGCTGTTCTGCAAACAGAAGCAAGAGCTACCTGCTACCTTACCAGAATCTCATGGCCATAGGAAGCCTTCAGCAGGACGGGGAGGTGATCGGTGCCAATGAAGTCATGTCTAGCAGCACGAGAAGAGGAGAAAGAGAAAAACCATTAGCCACCAGCCTTGTGTCCATGGTGATAGAATCAGGGTCACACAGTACATTAGAGACAACTCATTTCCCTGCTAAAGAGTCACTGTTGCGTAAGGGCCGTAGAGAGAGGGAGCGGGACAGTTGTGCTTGGGTGGGAAAAAGTGATGCAATGTTGATTTTAGTCATACACCGATTTAGGAACCTGAGTTTCTAGGCCAAAGCCTTTAAAAATGGGCAAGTGGCATGTGAAGGGAAAGGATCTGGTATGGAAAAAGAGGGGATTCTGCTGTCCTGTCATGCGGCACGAGGCCCTGAAGTACAGATAGTTGCCATCACCTGTGTGAGAGCTGGACACATTCCTCCTGTCCTGGAAGAAGCTTCCCTGACTTTGGAGAAACAGTGAAGAGCTGGTTATCCTGAATTCTCATCTGGTGCAGCTCACGGGGGCTAAACTCGGCATCCTCTGCCCAGTGTTCCATGTCCATCTTCTGATCAGAAGGAAAGAGGAAGGCCCTAGGGATCCAGTCAGCAACAAGGACAGACAGCTTGCCCAGGGCCACCAGTCCAGCCAGGCTTCCCCACCCAGACCCACCAACGAACTCACCCACTGCCCCACAACACAAGCTACACCAATAAAATCCACCCCGTTAATATTCAGACATCTCACGGCCCCTCTGAGCATTTCCATATCCCCAGAGAGACCCCCGAGAGGAGGCTGGGCTCCGGCAGGCACTGCTTACCACTCCACGGGCACCATACCCTTGTTCACCAGCAGGAGCACCACCAGGCTAGGCTCTGAGCCTACCGGGGCAGCCCCAAAGTTGAAATCCACCATGAAAGGAGTGTACACTGGAGGGATCAAGCATGTGCTGGTTACAGGAGAGAAAGAAAAGATTAAATTGAGACAGGAGGAAGAGCTGGCAGGGCAGGACAGGGGAAAGGGTCGTTCTACACCATTTGCCTTCCTTATAATTCTTCCCTGACTTTATGTTGTTGGCCATTTTTGGAGAAAGGATCCTGGGTGTAAGGAATGCCTTTGGATTTTCTCCCAACTTTTATATATGACTAATGAGAGTGAGTGGTGTACATGGAGGATCTGAGAGTCCTGCTTAGCTGAGGCCTCTTTTTAGCTCCCAATTGCAAGGAACACACTGACATACTGCAACAGGTCTGGTGGAGGGCCACCAAGATGGCTGAGGACTGGAGCACATTACTTACAAGGAGTAACTAGAAACCTGCACTTGCTCAGCCTTACGAAGCAAAGGCTCAAGGAAGGAAACAGCATGAAGCTGCAACACAAGATATTCAAATTAGATATTAGGAAAAAACGTCCAGGAAAGTCCATCTTGGATTTGATGATCTTGAAGGTCTTTTCCAGCCTAAATGATTCTGGATGTGGTTTCTCCATCCTTGGAGATATTCAGCATTGAAATGGACAAGGCCCTGAGTGACCTGATGTAGTTATCCCCGTTTTGAACAAGAGGTTGGGCAAAGACTTCTAGAGATCCCTTGAAATTTAATTATTCTTTGTCTGTGCTGCTCCTCTCTAGGAAGGGAGAGAAGTGGAACAGCCTGCAGGAGCTAGAATAAAATAACAGAGTGCTATGCAGCAGTAAGCTGCCAAACAGGCCCACAGCCACAGCATCTACGTAGGGCTTGTGCTAGCAACCGAGAGCTCCTCATCTCACCTGTGCCTTGTAGGAACTCTGTACGTGAGCTCGCTGGGAGCTGGGTCTTGTTCCAAGTATTCATTCAGTTTGTCCAAGGAGAAAAGCCTCCAGAGGTACAGCGTGCTGACACCGCTAGCACTCCCTGCTGAACAGGCATCTGCGATGCAGAAGGCCGGGTAGACACCTGTTGCTTCTACGCGGCAGAGGGATTGTGGCTCTTCTTTCGTGCTTGCAAGATCCGGAGCTTGGGAGAGAAACACCACTAAGGGGCAGCTGTCCACGACAGCAGACCGGATAGACACGCTACCCGGGCCAAAGAAAGCACAGAACTTGCACACAGTCTTTTCTTTGGCAGCGTTTGAAAACCTCTGAACCACCCACTTCCAGCCATAACTTAAATTCTGCTTTTAGAAATCACCTAAAGTCTATGAATATGGTCCTTGTCAACAGGGTACTTTCACAGTTTAGTTCTGTGCAACTCCATGCTTTTTTTGGTTTAAGCCTACAGCCCAATCACTTTACCAAGCACCCCTTGTTTGCACACTGGGAAGAAAATAAACAGACAATATATATATATATATATTTTATGTTGTCTTCTCCATACCATCCATGTGGCATTGCCATTTTTTATTCTCCAAGGTGAAAACTCCTTCTCCAACTACTCCCTGCTTGTACAGATACTGCTCCTCACCTCTGAATATCCCTGCTGCCATTCTCCACGCCTTTCTAGTTCTAGTACTTTCTGTATCATACATGGACCAATCCAGACCTGTAAAAAGGACCCCTGCTACATAGGACTGGTTGCATGAAGTTCTCAGAATATATTTCAGGATATATCATAGGAAGCCATGGTTATGCAGAGGGGCACACAACCTTGTGAGCACAGCAGCAGGGAAGTTAGAGCTTTCCCTGTTTCTGTGCCTTGTGGCTCAATCATATGTAATCTAATCTAATCTAATCTATCATATCTAATCTCAAAAGGTGAAGCAAAAGGGAAACAGCATGCAGGATCTGACAAATTGCTCAGCACAGGGATTTCTGCATGTTGTGCTGTTACATTGGAAACTGTGCTGCACAGCCTGTCTGCAGCCTGTGCTGCCAAGCACAGTCTACTTGGCTGGGAGGGAGTGAATTTCTCCCCCTTCCCCAAAATGCCCATCTCTTACCTGTGGGGGTGCAAATATTATATTTGATTGACCAGGTGTAATGCAGCCGACGGGCTGGCCTGACCGATACTCTCACAAAAGCTTTTGACCTCGCAGGGATCGTCCCTCTGGAGGGTTCCAGCTCTAAAGCTGTGGGAGAAAAGAGGTGGCGTGAGCTCTTGGTACCACTGGTGTCTCTGACACCACACATGCATTCAGCACAGCTCCCCAGGCAGCCAAAGTGCAGAGAACTTCCCCAGAGGAGGCCCTCTGGAAAGGCAGCCGAAGGTTGGACTCCACCATTTCTTCTGGGAAGCCGCTTTGTTTAACTCCCTTCTCTGCTGGGAATTCACAACTTATTTCAAGGTCTCAGTTGGTCTAACTTCAATCACCAGGCTCTGAGGTTTGCTTTTTCCAGCAAGATAGAAGAGTCACCTGTAGCAAATCCCTAAGCAAAGCAGCAGGTGCTTCTCAATCACTGAGGGACCTGTTCTTTCAGCAAACATAAGATGTAAACCACACTCACACACAGGGCGAGTGACAGCGCACACCCTGCCTGCATTATTTCCAGAACCGCCCTCTGCCCTCCTGTGCACCTCCGTGCAGAAGCACCTTCACATCCTTTGCGCAGTGCAAGCACCAGCACCTGCCATCTTACCAGGGCTGCGCTAGGTGGCATAGCTCCCTCTGACTTCTGACTGATGTGCCTGGTCTCCACATCCCAGCGTCTGGGTAGCCTCCTTCCCACTGGGTTGTAAGAGGTGCCCATGCAGTGGGAATTCCCTCCAATGAGTCTCCCAGCATTTCTTCTCACTTATTTTAGCCAAATATATGTACTTCAAATTGGATCTTTAAAATGTAACAGTCTAATAGCCCATGAAAAACATTTTCTTCAGTCCTTAGTACATGTAGAACAAACACCGCTGCTTTGATTTTACTCAGAATTATGCACACACACACACACACACAGACAAAATTAACTTTGAGCAAGAAGCCAACACAGATATTTTTGATTAAGTCAGTGATGGGGATAGGAAGGTATGTGTGTTTCCTGAGAAAGGTTTTGCAAAGTTAACACGACACAGAAATGTTTCTAGCACTTGCACAGTACAAAATAAGCTGTTTTGCTGTACCCTCACACAGATTGCCTCATGTCCTCTCAAGCATACTTTTACCTCTTAAAATATGGTTTCCTTAAGGTGCTTATGACAATAGTTGCATGTTAGCCAGCAAGCAGCCCAACCTCTACGTTCATACTAGTGTGATTTTGCAGAAAAGAAGGGAAGACCACGGCCCCATTCCAAGCTAATTCTCCCACAGTACCCAGTGGATCGCTGCAGACTTCCTCAGGGTCACAAGGCCTGGTGATCAGTTGTTCCACGCTGAGGATGAACTTCAGAGAACAGATGCCATCATTCAGCAGTACGATGCTGCAGCTTTGCAGGTCACCAACCAGAACATTTCCAAGGTCCAGGTGCTCCTTTAGTGCCTGGAACACAAGCCCACCATGCAAAGGTCACTGTTACACAGAGTGAGCAAGTGTGGTCACTGCTCAGCTCATCACTGTGCTGATCCCTTGGCACACAACACACAGTGTAAAGAGCTCCCTACTTTGTGCAGGGCCTCGCATGTCCTAGGAGATGCTGGAACAGGGCTGCAAGGGACTCCAAAGGCTTTCTCCTAGCGTTATTTGGGCTGCTAGCTGGGTAGGATGCAACATGTTAGGGGCTGTGAGGACACTAGCTGGCCAGCTGCACTTGGCACAAAGGCTGCCAGTGTGTCTCTGTCTGCCAGCCCCTCCATGACTGCACCAAAAGCCCTCCTCTCTTTTAGCTGGCAATCCACTTGCATGCAATTTATAGTGACTAAACATCTCTGAGACCTTTCTATCCAACTGCCCAACATCACTGACATTGGGAATTGACTTACAAAATATTATTTTATTTAGCTCTGGTTCCTTAGGAAACCTGCCTGAAAATTAAGGCAGCTGCACAGATCTGTGGACTATCCCAACCCAGTCCCCCTCCTGCTACCCAGTGGGTCCCAGTTCCTTACCCTGATGGTGCCCAGTGCTCCCTCCCCAACAATCCGTAAGGTATAATGGACGCTTTTGGGAGACGCAGGGGCTGGGCTTTTCCAGCTCACGAACACCACAGCTCGCAGGAGATACTTGGTCACCTTGTCAGGAGTAAAAGTCCATTCCTGAGCCTGGAATTACAAGAGGGAAGGAGAGAGCTCACAGAAGCTCCAGACCAGAGCCAATGGTCTGGAGCTCCTGGCATTCAATGCAGAGCCCTTTCCTCCACTGCAGTGATCTACAGAGAGCACTGGAGACATTCACTTCAGTCCTCCATCACCTCTGTCTGTGTCAGAGGCTCATATTGATGGCTCACAGGAATGCACATTCAGATCTTCAAAGTCAGCCCTTGGAGATCTGTTCATCCTCACTACTCTTAAAAAGCACTCAGGGAATGCAGTAAAGATTTAGAACCTGAGTTTACAGGTAGAAGAACAGCAGAAGAACATAACGAACTCTCCTGTGTTCTCATTCGTCCTCCATCTATTAATATATCCAGGTGCAAAACACAGTTGTTGCTGTGTGGTTACCCAGACCCACCCAGAGTCCCTCTTTAAAACTCATTATCATTATCTAGTCCCTGTTTAAAACTCATTTGGTCTTGTAGTCAAGGAGGATGTCATCACGTTTGGGCAAATCCAGATCATGGGAAACCGCAGAACTGCAGATTTTGGCTAGCAACCCAAGCTAAGACACAGACAAGGGGATATTCTCCCAGTTTGGCATTAATGACCAAACGATCAGCAGCCCTCATATTTCTGCTCTAAACACTCCACAGCTGCATTGCAGAGAGCAAAATACAGTTTTGGTAGAACCTGAACTTACCATGGCTTCACAGGGCTGGAGGAAGCCTGTGGCTGGCCTGACAGACAGGACCTTGCTG
This sequence comes from Anser cygnoides, assembly GCF_040182565.1. Lineage (NCBI taxonomy): Eukaryota > Metazoa > Chordata > Aves > Anseriformes > Anatidae > Anser > Anser cygnoides. The sequence continues at coordinate 32,186,600 of NC_089878.1, forward strand.
TCAGACTGCTGGATCTTCCATGTGAAGGCCATGGGCAGCCTTGTGCAGTTCTTTATGGTGTACATACGGGTCGAGGAGGTCCCTTTATAGATGGGCTTGAAGTATAGATTCCCATCACCTTCTAAGAGCAAGAGAAGGGACTCCGCACAGCTCCTGATGGCAATCTCCTGTGGAATTCAGAGAAAAGTAACAGACCAGAAGTCTCAGCTGACCTCTGGATGGACCTCGCAAAGATATTGTTCCTTCCAAAAAGAAAGCAAGAACAAACTGGGGCTGAAGGAGGACAGGAAGGACTCTGAAGTGGGCTGCCAAGGAGGTCCCTGAGCACAGTATAGCGCATTACAGGTGACAGAGACCCAAGGAACAAGGGGTACAGGATGTCTGGCATCGCAAGCATCTTCTATATGCAATGTGGATTCCCACCTTAAATGCTGAAAGTGTTCTTTCATTCCTATTTCCAAAGAGAAAAATCCAAACTAACCATTAGGAGATATAACAGGTGTCACAGTGCAAGTCACTGATAAAAAAAAAAAAAGAGTACAAGGGAAGAAACCTTTCTTACCAGCTTCTACTTCCCTCTCCCTACCTTGGTGTATCCAGGACAGGAGTTCAGCTGCAAGGGCAGGACATGCTGCTGTGAGATCGTGTTAACTGGGTGAGTGGAGAGAAAGAAAATCTGGTGGCCTCCTGGAATGACGTGTCCTGAGTGGGGCTTGACCAAAACAGAGGGACAAGCAGTTTGGTTCACACTGAAGGTTATCAGTGAGGGGCCTGTGTTCAAGAGCAGAATACTGCAGTAGGTGTCAGTGTCAGAAGCCACGGGAGGAAAGGTCTAGAAGAAAAAAAGCAAAAAGGGTTGTTTGCATTAGGCTTAGAAAGCCAGCTTAAAGAAAAAGCTTTTTTTTTTTTTTTTTCCCATTGAATTCCAGGTTTCAATAAGCACCATCCTGAGCCTGTGGAGAACTCTGTAACTGCTTCTCTTCAAGGAAAGGAAGCAAATCACCCAAGGGTACACAATGTATAGTCTTTTCCCTTCTCACCTTTCATACATGCGTGTGACTAATGAATATACTTTCCATTATGCAAGGCTTTCTGTGCCAATAAGTAAGCTCCTTGCTGGGACCTGCAGTCTCTGCATGTATAGTAATCTCTTGGATTAAGAAATCCAACAGGCTGGAATTTGCTCCAGTTCATGCATATCAGGTGCAGGCTGTGTGCCCTGAACTAGGTGAGGAGATTTTCTAAGAGGTTTTTAAGACTCTTCTTACTTCCCAGGATCAGAGCTCACTTTACCTCACAGAATCAATACTTTGTTGTGCTACAAATACATCAACAAGAGACAGGAAAACTTCCACTCCACCTTGCAAGCCACTTCTCTTCCAGAAGCATGGATTCTGTGAGATGCTCTCCACTTGTGTAAGTGTGTGCAGAGTGTCTGAGGCACCTAAGAAGGGACTAAGCACCCTTGTCAGTGCCTACATCCACTTCCAATAGGAAGGAAGGAGAACCCAACAGCTCTCCTCTCAGAGCTGATGAGATGCTCAGTGCAAGCTGTCACACTGGGGGCTGGGAAGATAACACAGGAGAAGGGGCATCCTACTTCTGTCCCAAATCAGGAGCCTCCACACCATCATAAATCACCTAAGTCACATCTTAGGTTGGTGCAGTGGGGCACAAGGTGGAAAGTTCAGAGGTAAACACTGAGCATCTCTGCAAAATCCAAACTTCTTTAAGTACATCAACCCGTCACGCACCTTGGGGACGTCAAGGATGTACTGTGGGATGAAGTGTTCCCGTTCTGCTTCGAACGTGTGCGCCCTCAGCCTGACAGTCAGGCACCAGGGCGGGCAAATGGTGGCATCCTCCTCGATGTTGCTGTACTGCCTCAGAACCTGCAGGCACACGAGAGACAGAGCTGAGTGCACGTGGGAAGGAAGTGTGGCAAGGTGCCTACAAGAGCAAGTACCATCGCAGGCAGCAGTTTGCTTCACTGACACCCCTGGGCCTGAGGAACTGACTTCTTCAGGGAAGGACTGGCTGGTGCAGGATGAGGAACGTGAGTGCTGTTCTTCCAAACAGCTACATTTCAGAGCAGAGAGACCACTGAGTGACTTTTGAGCAGAAGGGTCTCTCCAAGCTGTTCTGTGATACCACAAGGGTTGCCTTAGGGAAGGAGTGTCTACAGACCCTCTTGTGCAGCTTGAGATATGTGCAGATCCCAGAGTTAGCACTTTACAGGAAGTCACTGAAAACAAGCATTCATCCTTTACCTGAGCCCATAATACTCCTGACTTGAAGATTATTCCCAGATACCCATTCAGTCAGCAGCCTAACGAAGATCTCCCTCCTACCAGGCAGCATCCTACCACGGAGCATCCTCATTTTAGGATGCTAACACTCCTGTGACTGCAACTTCGTGAGGTGTGAATCCCACATCACACGGGAAGAGAGGCCGCAATGATGCACAGTGCCATCGCGTGCAGTGCTCTTCTTGTGGAGGCCCAGACACAAACAAGTTACTGCCCATCACCCCGGCCGCAACACCCATCCTTTTGCAGACTGCCGTCCACAATATCAGTTCAGTTATTCATAGCAATTTCTCCTTCAGCAAAGCGTGCGTTACTTCACATTCACTACACAGTAAGAGTAATCACAGCTGTCTATACGCATGAGCTATGGCTTGTTTTGCTGATTTATCTCTGCCAGGACACAGACGAAGGAGAAATGTTAACCCACCAGTGTATTGCGGCAGTGGCCACAGGATCTTAGAAAGGATGCAGGTTTGCTAAATTCAACATGAAAGGCTCCATTCGAATTTTAACTCCCGAAAAGGTCTGCAAAGTCTCTTGCTAATCCCTCACCTGAATCTGGTGCTAGTAATTTCTACTAACCTTGTAGAAGGCAAAGCCTTCCAGCTCTGCCGCATAAAGGCTGTTGAGCTGAGTGGGCTGGAAGAGGACACGGAAGGCTGAAGACTTCAAAGGCGGGATGTCACAGATTTCGGGTGTCACCTGGAAGGCACTGCTGTGGCTTGGAGTCCAGGCAACAGTGATCTTTCCTTTGGTGTGGTTGGTCACACAGAGAGGAAGCGGTTCTACCTTGTGGAGCGGCACACAGCAACCAAAATCATACTCCCTGGGGCTGACACTAACATGGGGGGGAAACAAGGCCAGGTCGCTGCTTATGCCATCATAGAAATACTCAGTCATGGAGCTGGCTTCAGTGTATTCCTTGGGGGGCTTGTCCAGTGGGATCTGCAGGATTGAAAGGTCTCAGTGTGAGCAGGGAAAATGTGCCTGTGGGAGACAGAAGGCACTAGAGTCCTGACTGCCTTCGTGAGCAAAAAAACATGCAAAATGCTCTTCAGTAACAGTTCCCAGGACAGCATAAAGTCTAGGCTTTAAGGATGCTTCCATTTGCAGCCAATCCTCACTCTGAAGCTGCACGTGGCAAAAGAAGCCCCCGTGACTGAGCTAAAGCCAGACAGCAGCTTAGCAGCAGAGCCTTGGTAAGACCCAACCAACGCAGATATTGTTAGTGTGTGCTGGGAACATTACCAGCAGAGACGCTAAGGAGGTCAGGGTGGCACCTGCAAGTCCTTCTAGGTCTGTCTAGCCTGTGCAACAGAAGCCCAGCCTCTGCAGAGAACAGCACTGGGGCATCTTAAACTTCGGGGAGGGCAACTCTTACCTCAGGAGGCAGCATGAGGGCTCTTTTTTCATCCATCTGCAGCATCCCATCCTTCAGCATCGCACTCAGGATATCAGGGGGATAGAAGGTCAGCCCCCTCACCATATTGGTTCGAAACCAGGAGAGATGTCTTGCCTGTAGGATGGCTGGCTTAGCTGTGTCTGAATGGCAGGTACCAAAGAAGTCCACATACAAGGGTCCCTGGAAAAAACACCAGAAAGGTTTGTAAGAAATAAGCTGCCGTTCTGTGATCGCTTTGAACGTTACACTAGCCTAGCACCTCACTCCCAAAAGCGTGCTTGGGAAAGCCTTAGAGTCTGCTCTCTTAGACTGCCAGTTACTTTCTGTCTTGATGTGGCCCAAGAACTTTGAGGCAATTGGAAGGAACGCTGAAGGCACTCCGTGCACAGCTGTGCAGCAAAATATCACTTGGATGCTTAAGTGGACACGAGACTCTGAGGACGTACCTCACCTCACTCCCCCTGCCACCACCCTGCTCCTGCAGGTACTACTGTGCCTGTCCACATCAGCCCCCTACTGATGAGAGGAACCTGCACCATGGAGAGTCTGCCGAGCAAGAGCCCAGGACGGGCATCATTGTAAATGCAGTGGGAATAGATTTCCAGGGGCTGCTAACTGAGAGGGGCCGGCCCTGGTGGGTTACACTGGGAAAGCCCTCTGAGCTGTCAGAGCTCCGATACCACCCTTTGCCTCTCGTACCTGATGGTGGACAAGGCACACCACTCGGCGGTGATAGCTGATGGGGTGAGCAGGTCGGAAGGTCACCTTCAGTGCTCGTGTTGTTGTGCCCTCCAGGACGCCGCAGGGGTGATCCAAAGAGAAGACACTCCCCCTGCCATCAATATCAAACTGGTAGTATGCAGGGACATCTGAGATGTTGCTGATTTTCAGTATCTGCATCGAACTTTCCCCAAGATTGATCCAGTCGAAGTCCACAGAGAATTGGTGCAAGGACACCAAAGGACCTAGAACAAAAACGTGCAAGACAGATCTTGGACCTGTCATATCTCCTTTCTATCAGGATGTCACAAACCACTGCTGCGCCTAACTGATCTCCCCAAACTGGAACGATCTCATTAGCAAACCCACCAGTCCTAGCACACAGCTGGATATTCACTTCCAACAACTTTACATCCGTCTCAGGCAAATATAAACTTCAAAGAGTGCACCAGGGACAGCCTGGATGGCAGCAGAAGGTAAGTCTATGACTGAGGGTTATGACAGTCCTTCTCCAGGCATTAGCCCTTTCCCTTCAGGGCTGGGAGGAAGGCGGAGAGGAACGTGAAAGGATTTCACTGTGATACCTTTACATGAGCCAACCACCTTCAGAACGGTCTGCTGGAGGCATCCAGCCGATATAATGGTGAAATAATCGGTGCTGTGCTCTCCTACTGTCCGTGGCTGAAATCGTATGCACAAGACCAGCTTCCCTTTGGCAGGCACAACACTGTGGGACACATCGCAGGAGAAGACATGATCTTGGAGCAGAGGGTCTTTCGCTCTTTCTATCCTACACGGTGCATCAACCTGCAAGCAGAAAAGAAATAGGTTAACACAGGAACCCACAAGAGCGAGGACGGTGTCGTTCTGTATGCAGAACACTAATCAGTAAAGAATTGCAGCTTTTAGCACAGGCCAACATCACCAAGAACACCAAATCTACTGTGGCGCAGCACAGAAACACTGTGCAGACACATGCAACCCAGTCCTGCTGGGGCACTATGGGCAGCAGGCTCCCACCATATGCTCAGAAATCAGCGGGCTGCAGCAAAATGTCCTGGGGAACTCTAGGGATAGAGTGTCTCTCCTGCTAGGAGGGGGGGTGAAGCTGACTCAAGGTGTCCTCAAGGGCCAGTGTAGCCAAAGTGGCCGCAGCGGCCAGGAGAACAGGCAAGCAAATAGCTTATTTCGTTCCATCTACACTCCCTCTTCATCTGGGGATTTTCTTTTCACAAAAAAAAAAAAAAAAATTAAAAAAAAAAAAGAATGATGCTGTAACTCCGTCCTCTTGCCCCTGAAAGAAGGTCCTGATTCTTAGCTGGGTATGCTGGGCACTGCTGCAGAATGAATGACAGTATTACAAATGATTAAGCTTTTGACACTCCTAGGTTTCATAGTCTTTTGAAGACCCAGCACTGCTGTCACCCATGCCAGCAGTCGGAGTGCACCCAGCCTTTAAGGGGTCTGGAATGGGCTGAGCTGGCACATAAACAAGGTTCTCAAATGCAGCCCATTTGACTCAGAGCAATTTGCCAGGCTGCAGCCCACTGAGGACACCAGAAGGTCTATCAGCTGCCTGGGACACATGCAGACCAATTTGAGGCGGCCACAACTGCCACGCAGGACTGATGGGCATGGCCGGTGTGAGCAGGAGAGCTGCAGGAAGGACCGCAGCGGCTGCCTGATCTGCACCAAGTGCAGTGAGAAGCAGGCAGGAGCTTCCATACCGTGCTGCAAATGAATGAGTTACTAGTGTCGTAGCTGGAAGGCAGAGGGCAAGGGTGAATGGCCTTGTTGGCGGTGGAAGGTTCATCATTTCTGCTTTGTTCCAACTCCCACTTGGGCTATTTTCACAACATTAAGGGATATTCTCAGAACCACATCCCCCAGGGAAACATGCCAGCATGTCAACCTCTTACAAGAAGTAGTCTCCCTCTCCACATACCACAGACAAGTTGAAGATTTCTACACACTTCTCCACTGTAGTGCCCACTGGCACGGATCCAAAGCACAGCACGTCCCGAAACTTCCCAGGCTTTACACCTTCATACTGTTCCCCTGGCACATTCACCCGCAGGTAGGGGTATTTGGCTGTTAAAGAAGATAATACACTGCGTTAAGAAAGCGTGGTGGAATCTCCGCCCTTGGATATTCAACTCTCAATTAGACAAGCCTCTAATTAACCTCAGATAACTCTGAGGTTGGATCTGCCTTCAAAGCTGGCCCTGCTTTAAACCAAATGAGCTCCCTTCCGACCTCAATTTACCAAACAGAGTCACATCTTTTCTTTGTCAGTGGCCGTATAAGGCACTTCAGGCACAGGCTTGTTAATGAAACCATTGTGGTTATTCCAGATTATAGCCTGCTCGCATCCTGAAAGCTTTAGAATATCCCTCTGTCTCTCTGGCTGGCAAAGACAGCCATGAGAAACTGAGTGCAGGAAGACAAGGAGTTCCTGGAGGTTTTTCTGTTCCACCAGTGAACTCATCTCATTTCTTCCCATCTGCTGGTTTAAGCAGGGAGCAGAAACGTCAGTTTGGCCAAAGCATGCCACGGGGCACGTTAGACTCTGTTGTCTCTTCAGATCACACTTCCAAACCGACAACAGTCTATTAGAGAATTTCACAGGCCACTTTCAAACCGCGGGCTTCATTTGCTCATCAGTGGGTGAGCCATCTACGGCCCAAGCCTGCGAACGCAGTAGCCTCCTGCATCCCTGCGGAATGCTGTTTCGCGGTTAGGGACAATACACATTACTTTGAGTACTACTTGCACAAATGACTCACCCCGGGCTTTTAGCTGGAGAGTCCTCTTTAGTTTCTCTTCACCTCCAAACCAGCAGGTTGCTGCCACGTCACACACCACAGCCACCTTGGGCTGGAAGACCACCTTGATCGTGCACTCATCACCTGCAGACAGCATGCCGTGGTCAGGAATCATGTAGAAAGGGCTTGGCGTCTCCCAGGCAAACACAGTGATGAGATCACTAGCAAAGAGAGACATTTGAAGATGAATGAAACCTTTGCTGCCTGCGCAATCGTGCAGAGGATGGGCCTTTCCCAGTGGGTTGCTCACTGAGGATGTTAAGCAACCAGTGTTGAACGTCAGAACCCCTCACGCATCCCGCCAAATATGTGATGCTGGGAAGGAATTTGTCTCTAATGCCTGTAAATGCTGTGTTTACGCTTTAATTAATCTTTGCCGTTACATCCTAGAACTTAATTAATGGCCAAAAAATCTCTCAGCCTCATCATGTGACAGCACACAAATCAGCTCCGGAATGAAGCATATGCTTTTCCTGTATCTACATTTGCTGCTACTTAACTCCAAATGAACATTTGTTCCTCTGTTACATGCCCAGGTGAGACGAGAGGACTGAACTCTTTTCCTAACACCTCATTCAGTTCTCCTCCGGAGCAAGCTCGCTCTGCTTGTTCGATTTGTGCAAAGAACATGACATAACACTGGCTTTTATATTATATTGATCCTAAGCAGTGTGCTGCTCACCATCCATATCCTCTACCACCCCAGGTCCCTCAGTGCAAGTGATTTCTCAAAGGAGAAAATGACTCATTTGAAATGGTTTCTGGCTGATCCCTTGCTCTGCTGAAGGTACATGTGCCCGCTGACTTTCCACCCTCATAACCACATCAACCGAACATTTTGGGCAGCGCAGGCTATTTTTCAGCTAGTAAAAGGTATTTTGCTCTCACTGTCACTCACCGTAAATGTTTTGAAGTACACCTCCTTCTTACCTGCAAACTTCTCCTCTGCTTTCCTATTTATAAAACTGCTTCAATTAAAACAAGACAGTCCTTGCTAACTGGGAGCATCTTTGCTCCTAAAGGATGAGTCCAAACCACAGAATCCTGCCGCTGCTTAGAGGCCAAGTCACAGAAAGACTAAAATGTTTCCAGCTGGTATTTCATCTCTCCCTGCTCTTGTGGGCATGCTGCCTTTGATTAAGCAGAAGCCCGGGCCTTTCCTGTGGACACGGGATGTTCTCTGCGGGACACTTGCTGGTCACTGACTATTTCCTGCGCATGAATGGTTCTCAGAGCACGCTGGAATCAGACAGATGCGGAATGCCAAGATGTGCCCGCAGTGAGATCTGGTCTGTACTACCACCTCTGCTGCCTTTTCTGCTCCGATCTCAGAGGAGGCAGGGGTCTGCTGACCGCTAAGACAGCCAGAAGATCTAATAACAACTGAAATGAGCTGAAAGCCCGAGAAGGTAGCCAAATATCTGACAAAACAGAAGGAGGGCCTGCTCAGCCACACGTCACTCACCCAATATTGCGCACGGTGAACGTTGTCTCCGTGACACTGTGGACGGCACAGACGGGCAGCTGGACAGTCGCTGGGAAGGACAGACACGGGCGCGGAAGCGTAGCACGCAGGGTGACAGAGAACTCGCCCTCGGCCTTCCTAAAGCAGATGCTGTCTTCGTAGTCCCTCTGCACAGAAGAGCGAAGGGAGACAGCAGTTAGATGGGGGTCCCTCTTGCAGGTACTGCAGCTCCTCCAGCGAACACCCGTCACCCGACCCTCACCTCTGGGAGGCTGTTGGGAACAAAAACATCTGTGAGAGGGGCACCAGGGAAAGCTTCTGTGCTGGAGAGAGAGCCTGTGAAGCACTCCGAAAGGAAGGCATTCAGGCACGCTCCTCACTGTGTCAGGGAGCACACGAACACCCTCTGAGAGTGCAGTTTGAGGCCACATTTGTTTCACCCGAGTGGTTTTGATGCAGATTGATAGTTTCAGTGTTTTCAAGCTCCCAGTTCAGGTTAACTGAAGCATGTGCAGCCTCTCCTTGATCTCCACCAGCACAGAAATATCAGTCCTCGATTAAGTGCCTTGTCAGCTAGAGACCTAAGCAGATAACACACAACTTAAAGATGCAGCGTTGACAGCACCGTGTACAACTAGCCCCAGGGCATCTGCTGGCCAGCTAAGACAGAAGAAATTGTCAGATATGTGTCTTCCATGCTCCCCCCCATCCTCACTCCTCCTGGGCACCACTTTTACAGGTATGGAGAGACCTCGGGCACTGCAGCACATGCGGTGATCCCTCTGAGAAAGCAAGTCTCCTGCTCTAGTGATTGATGTGGTACAAACTATCTGCTGGAAATGGAGCGAGGCCAGCAGCTTATTTTACAAGGAAAACACTCCACAGTCAACAGAAAAAAATCAAGATACTAAGAGACCAAGGTACAGGGCCCCACCCAGTGATCACACTCTGGCCAGGACGGAGATACACTTCACAGGCATGTAGCTGTGGACACGAGCCAGAGGCTGACATTCAGAGCAACACAGACACCCGTCACAAGCTGAAGACCAAGAAAAGGGGCCAGTAATAAGAATCATTGCTGCCAAAAATTAAGCTTAAAAGGGAGGTCCTTGAAGTATCCCTTATAGAAAATCATCTATCCCTTGTAGAAAATCCCTTACAGAAGATCATCAGCCTTTCAATTTACAAGACAGGGGTCTCCTGTGACATAGCAGAGGGTGAATCCCTCAGCCTAGGTACTGCACTAAAGCCAGCCAGCTGAGGCTCCCTGGGATCAAACCAGGGGCAGGCAGTTCAAATAGGGTTGGTTATCTTACTGACATGGTGGGAGGCAGCACGCGAAGACCTGGGAACGCTTTCTGTGTTTCTACACTAGAACCTCCCCTAAGGACAGGTTCCTGCAAGTGAAAACAAGCCAGAAAGGATAAGAGAAGCAGAGGCCCCTTGCCCCCACGGAAGCCAACCTGAGCACTGAGAGCAGCTTTGATGTTTTGCCACTTTACCTTCTCAGTGGGCCGGAAAATGATGGGCAGAGTTAAGGACATACCAGGGCTCAGAGCAATTGGCTGCGGGAAAACAGTGATGAAGAACCGCGTGGAAGGACACCTAGATAATGAAATCAAAACAAGAGATTTTGTCTGATGCCATACAAACGACATTAATTTAGCAGAAAAGAGAATAAAGTATCAAAAGGCCCCAGCAACGCCACCCCCCACTATCAGAAGGAACTTACAAACCCGACCCCAAGGTCACTTAGCAAATCAGCAAAAATAGGAACAGAACCCAAGTGTCCTGAAAACTGATTCCCACCTCTAAATACCTACCCCTTCCTAGAACAATATTTTACATTCCCAGGCCGTGTAGCGTGAGCCAAACACTTGCTAAGGGCAGAAACATTTGAGGCTCAGAGCAGGCAGTGCTCCGTAATCCCACAACAGGGAGTGCTGGAGTCCCGACATCCAGTGGGACTCCCGGGAGCAATGGTTTCAGGACACACTAGTGACGGGCTGGCACACATCCACAATTAAAATCTCACTAGACTGGAAATGCCTCACAGACAGAAGTATCAGCAAAACAGAATTTTAAAAAGGCATTTCATTTAAAATACTCCTGCCAGGAACAAGGGCTGTGCATCTGAATTAGCATGTTTCTGTCCGGCCACGCCAGCGTGCGTGCGCTGTTTGCAGCACACAGCCCAAGGGAAGGGGGGCAAACGGATCTGAGAAAAGGCGCTAAAGTGATTGACGGAGCAGGAGGGATGAAGACGCAGCGAGAGCGTGAGGAGGAAAAGGAGAAGGAAACTTGCCACGCACCTGTAGCTCAGCTTCTGGGTTTTCTCGTGAACATTTTTCAAGATCAGATGTTTGATCGTCTCTTTTCCAAGCTCCCAGCCACGCCACCTGAGTGTTTCCGCCACTTCAATGCCCCAGAATACGCCTTTCTTCTTCCTTCCCTTTCTTGCAGACAGCTTAGGGAGTTGCAACAGGCACATGAGCAGTTCGTGAAGGAGGGAGGAGAAATCACGCAAACAGCTGTTTCCCTGCGCTAAAAGTCTCTGACTCTGGCAAAGGGTGGGAAGAGCCACCCCGTGGAAAAGCTCCAGGAGTCACCCAAAGCCCTGTCGGGGACTCCAGGTCTGCTCCGTGAGTCCAGAGGGGACACCTCCCGGCCGCAGCCCAAACAACGGGTGCTGAAGGATGTCACGAACTAGGGAAGCAAAAGCTATTTTTTTTGTTGTTGTTTTTCTCCTCTTTCCTTCTCTGCCAGTAAACCCACCCATGACCGCGGCACCCTTTGCTCCACCACTCACCTTCCTGACACAGCCACAGTGCAGCTTCTGAACTGAGCCCGAGTTTGGGGGCTCCCCATGCACTTGAGCAAGCATCTGAAAGACGAGGGGAAAAACTCTGCACGTGCTGCTCCAGCACCCAAGCAGCCTTTGCTGCCAAGCCCTGAGAGCTCTCTGGGTGCCTCAGCTCCTCGAAGGGCACAGGCTGTGCTGCAGCACCCCCAGCAACGCCCCCATTTTGCTAGCTGAGCTGGCACAGCAGGGCTGGCACCGCTGTGCACTCAGCAGCCCCCCGGCACTGACCACAGCCCCCCGACCCCGTGGGGCCGCGCTCTCCTCGGGCTCTCACAGCACAGCCCTGCCCGGCCCACGGTGGCCCTGCTCAGCCCGGCAGGGTGAGGCTGTGCCCTATAGCCCTGCTGTATGGCCGCCGCAGCCCCATACAGGTGCCTGCAGAGTGCTCCCTGCAGCGGGGCGCTGCCCAGCTCCCCGTGCTGCAGCGCAGCCCCAGTCCATGGAGCCTGGCCCCGATCCCAATTCCAATCCCAATCCCAACTCCGATCACAAACCTGATCCCAATCCCGATTCCAGCCCTGATCCCAACCCCAATTCCAATCCTGATCCCAACTCGATCCCAACCCTGATCCCAGTCATGATCCTGACCCCGATCCCAATCCTGATCCCAATCCCGATCCCAATTCCAAACCCAATCCCTATCCCAATCCCAATTCCTATCCCAATCCCGATCCCAACCCTGACCCCAATCCCGATCCTGATCCAGATTCCAATCCCAATCCCAACCTCAATCCTAACCCTGATCCCAATCCCGATCCCAACCCTGATCCCAGTCATGATCCTGACCCCGATCCCAATCCTGATCCCAATCCTGATCCCAATTCCAATCCCAGTCCCTATCCCAATCCCTATCCCAATCCCGATCCCAACCCTGACCCCAATCCCGATCCTGATCCCGATTCCAATCCCAATCCCAACCTCAATCCTAACCCTGATCCCAATCCCGATCCCAACCCTGATCCCAGTCATGATCCTGACCCCTGATCCCAATCCTGATCCCAATCCTGATCCCAATCCCGATTCCAATCTCAATCCCAACCTCAATCCCAACCCTAATCCCAATCCCGATCCTGACCACAATCCCAATCCTAATCCCGATCCCGATCCCGACCCCAATCGCGATCCCTATCCTGATCCCAGTCCTGATTCTGATCCCAATCCCAATCCCGATCCTGACCACAATCCCAATCCTGATCCTGATCCCAATCCCAATCCCAATCCCAATCGCAAACCCTATCCTGATCCCAGTCCTGATCCTGATCCCAATCCCAATCGCGATCCCTACCCCGATCCCGATCCCAATCCCACTCCCTACCCCGATCCCAACCCCGACCCCAGCCCACCAATCCCGCCCCCTCCCCGTCCCGTCCCGTCCCGTCCCGTCCCACCTCCGCTCCCCGCCCGCGCCGCCCCGCCGCGGCCCGCAGCCGTCCCGCCGCCGTTGCTGCGGGCACCGCGCGCGGCCTCCTCGCCTCCCGTGGCAACGACGGCGGCCGCCCGGGGTCAGCCCGCGCACGGGGGGCGGCGGGGGCCGGGGCCGCCAGGGGGCAGCAGGAGGACGCGCATGGGGGGCTACGGGGGGAGCTGGGGCGTGAGGGGGCGGGGGGGGGGGGGGCAGGGGGGAGCCCAGGGGACGTGGAGGTGAGGATGGGTCCTGGAGGACGAGAAGCTCGTGGTGCTGGCAGCAAGGGCTGCGGTGAAGAACTGCAGGGGTCCGGGATGGAGGGGGCGGCTGTGGGGCTCAGGGGTGGGATGCTTTGGGGGCGTGGGGTGCAGAAGGCCGGGGAGCACTGGCGTAGGGACGGGGGAGCCCCTCGGTGCGGCCAGGTCACCCCCTGGAGCACCAGTGACCCGCATAACAGGTGCCAAAAGTCACGGGGCTGAGGCTGGTGAAGGGGCGGGGGGGCGCAAGCCAGGCAGCCGTATGGGCACAAACCCACGGGGTATCCCGGGTACCAGTCCCGTGGGGCAGCACCACCACCGTGGGTCACCCCTACATCCTCCCAGGATGTCCCTCGAGGTGCGGGAGGCCCTCGTGTCCCCGGTGGGGACACCCAGACAGCCCCCCGGGGGGTGTTAGCGGCGGCGTGGCGCAGAGCAGGGCTGGCAGGAGGCGATGCAGCTTTAATGGCGTTTGTCTGCCTTTACAACGTGAGTCATCCGGCTAAGCAGCCGTAAATCAGCACCCCAACTCCTCCGGCATCCATTGCGTCCCCTCCTCCGCCCCCCCCCCCAGCGCTGGACGAGTGCCTGGCTCCTGCAGAAACAGCCCCATAAATAACAGCCGCAAAACAAACCCTCCTGCGGCCGCGGAGGGCCCGCGCGCGGCAGGCGCGAGACGAACGCCTCCCATCCATCACTTTAATGGTTGTACTCTGGAAATTAAACCTGTCAGGGCCCGTCAAGGTGAACGGTTTCGAGTCTGTGACATCCCCTCAGCTCCCCTCCTCCTCCCTGATTTTCCCTTTCCCTCGCTGCCCCCGCCACCCTCGCGGCCCCCAGCTCGCCCCCTCCCCACGGTGCCCACCTCCGCCCACGTCCCTCCGTGCTCCCCTGGGCAGTTTTGGGGTCCGGACACCCCTCAAGGGGTCCCGCCGTGCCCGGGGCTGTGCTGCCTGGGGACAGGGGACCCGGGCATCAGGGATGCCTGGCATCCAGGTCAGGCACCCAGGGGAAGATGCTGAGCTGCCAGCAGCCGCTGCGGGTCACTGTCCCCCTGTGTAGGACTTATCCAACATCCACCTCCCTGTCCGGTCCCACGCTCCCCTCTCCCTTCACCTCCTTCCCTGCCCATCCCTCTGTCCCAGCCGTGCCTCTCCACGCGCATCCCCGTCCCCTCTGTCCCCCAGCCCATGGTGCTCTGGCACAGCCCTGAGGGGTGACAGCAGGACACGGGGTAGGGGCAGCCCAGCCCACCCCGCTCCTGCAGCCCCATAATGGGACAGGGTGGCACAGCAAACTGGTCCCTGTGCCTGCACTGCCATCACAGCATCCCCAGGGAAAGCCCGGAAAGGGTGCAGAAACCTTGGGAAGTTTGCATATATAGATAGAGGGAAGTATATATATATACACACACGCACACACACATACATAATATACAGGGTCTCTCAGGACCCTCCAGCATCCTAAGAACCAGGGGAGCCTGCTCACTTTTGGGTCACGGCCGAAGCCTAGGGCTGCTGGGGAGGTGGCAGGGGGTGGCTGCTGTCACCCCACTACTAGGGGCTGATCTGAGCCTGGCACGGCCCCCCCAGGGAAGCTACAGCCACAGGAGGGGGCACACATCCTGAGCACCCCCCTTCTCCCCCCGGTGCCCCAGGTAGGGCAGCATGGGGGCACTGGTAGGGCAGAGCCCCTGTCCCCTAAGGAAGAGCACAGGCATCCGGATAACAGCTTTATAGGGGCAGGGTGTGGGGACTCCCCCAGATACACACAGAGGAATAATTACGAGTTAAATAGGATCCAAACACACATAAGTTAAAGTGGGGGGCAGGCTCCCCACGGCCCTCCTGCCCCTCACGGGCACAGTCTGTGGCTGCCAGCAAAGAGGGTCCCGACGCCTCAGCCCAGCCCCTCTCCCTGGACGCGGTTCACAAGATGGAGCCCATCTTCCTCTCCGTGGCACCCAGCTCGTCCTCCTCCTCTTCCTCATCCTCCTCGCCCCCCGAGCAGGAGGAGTCGGGGCCGTAGCCCAGCTCGGCGGTGCTGCGGTGCAGGAAGCCCGAGCCGGGGCTGCGCCCCACAAACTCGGGGCCCTCGCCCGCCTGTCCCTGGGGCTCGCCGGGCAGCAGCTTCTCGCAGGCTTTGCCGAGCCCCCGCAGCTTCTCAGCCTCCGCCGTGGCCCCCTGCTCCTTGGCTTTGCGGCTCCGCTTCCACTTCATCCGGCGGTTCTGGAACCAGATCTTCACCTGCCCGTGAGGAGAGCACCCGTGACACCGGGGCCACGGGCACCCAGCCCCATGCAGTTGTGCCCCCAATGCCCCATCCTGTCCCCACTCCCCCCGCTGCCTTCCCTGCAGCGCAGACCCCCCCCCCCCCAGGCTTCCATTTTTGCAGGCATCCCTGCCAGGAGGCTGGGGAAGGACTCACAGCTCCAAGCGAGGGGCATCAGCATCACCCCAAATTCCCACCCCCATATCCCCAGGAGCCCCCCTCCACCCCCCAGGACCAAGGTACCTGCGTCTCGGTGAGCATCAGCGACGTGGCCACCTCAAAGCGCTTGGGCCTGGACAGGTACTTGTTGAGCTTGAACTGGTTCTCCAGCTCCAGGAGCTGCTGGCTGGTGAAGGCCGTGCGGGGCCGGCGGCACTTCCCCATCAAGCCGGCCTGCGGGGTGGCTGCGGGACAGACAGCGGGATGGGGTCGGGGGCAGCAGGGCCGGGGGCACCCCCTCGGCGAGCCCGGCGTGAGGAGGAAGGCGAGCGCCTCTTCCATCGCCTCCCGCCCCAATAATGGCTTTATTGCCCGGCTGATACCGACCGGCGAGATACGTTATCAGGCCTCGGTGTGCAACTGGGATCAGTCCTGTGACTGGAATTAAAGCTCCTTTTATTGCCGGGACACGCAGGTGTCTGCCCAACTGCCGAGGGCTGCGGCGCAGGGCTCCGTGCGCCCCGCGCTGGGCTGATAGCTCGCCCTCGGCCCCGAGCAGGAGGCTGGGGAACAAAGGGGCCTTTGAGAGGCCGGCTGGGGTGGCTCTCGCGCCGTGTTTGATCCCTGCTTATCTCCTCTCCGCTTGCTTTATTGTCGTTCCCCCCCCCCAGGGTTCGGCTTTTACTGCTTCTCCCAGCACCGCAGCGGCAATCAAACCCAGAGGTTTGCAGCTGGGAGTAAAGGGCCGGAGCGGTGCAGGGGGGGCATTAAACGGGAAAGGTCCTTGGCACATCACCCCTGCCACAAAGTCCTCGCCACGTCCCATGGCACTGCTGCAGAGCCCCGATTCTCCCTCCAGCTCATCGGCAACCCAGGCACCAGCTCGGAAAACTCCTGCCCAGCTGGGCACCGGGATAAGGACACACGTGGGACAGAGCGAGACGGAGCCCCGCAGCCTCACGTGGGTTCGGGACGGGGCAGGGCTGTCAGAGGGGGATCCATCTCCAAAACGCCTCTGCTTGCCAGCAGCACCTGGCCGAGCGTGACATGCGAGGGTCACCGCGGCTCGCCCTCCTTGCGTGGCACAGGGCACCAGCAGCCACGTTATCTCCTCAGATTCCAGCTTTGATCCCGACCTGCCCATCTCCCGAGGTGTCCACCGAGCCCTTCACAAACACAGCGGTGACGCACGGCGCAGGAATTTATGAAGGGGGCATTAACTGAGCGCCATCCAGGTTTGATCCCGGGTACCTGGATGCTGGGTGGGACAGGTCAAACAGGCAGAGGTGGGGCTGGGCTGGGGCTCTGCAAACTCCTTGTGTGATGAGCAGGGGTGGACATGACCCGCCTCGCAGCCTCTGGCCATTTAAACGAGGGACTGATTAGAGGGATGCTGTGCCGATGGCTCTGACATGCACACGGGGCAATATTTTCATCTAAGAAGTGTTAGATGAAGGACAGCTCAGCTCTGCAGCGGTCTGGGCTGTGGATGGTCTGTGCAAACCCTCAGCAGAGACACGGGATGGAACAGATCCAAGCAGGGCCCCATCTGCTAAGGAAAGGGGGACTGGCTTCTCCCACCTCAACATGGAGAGCCCTGAGCTCAACCCCGAACATGTGCCCTAGGGAACACAGAAATCCTCCAGACCTCCCCGAAAGGTTCCTCTGTGCTGCCTCCTGCAAGGCCAGATGTGGGAAGGGTGGAGGCAGAGAAGTGAGCCCTGACCCCAAAAGCAAGAGTAGTTCTGTCTGCTCGGGTTCAGGGGATGCTGACAGGCGGCTTGCTTTAGCAGCACCCCCAAAAGGGACTTGCTCTCCATAAGGTAAGACACTGAGGACAGCTTGGTCAGGCAAGAAAAGGAAGAGCAGAAATTTTGCCCAAATCCAGACAAATCTAAAAGGGATGTAGACCAAATGACTACCAACACAGGTGACTGGCCACTGGAGCACAATCCCTCTGGCAGCCCCAGGTTGTTCACCTCAGTGCCTCCAATTTGGGCTCGGCACAACGGTGCCCACCACAGACCGTGACTTTCTAGAAACCCCCAATACCTCCTGTCCCAGTCCTGGCCAAACCAAAAGCCACCACCACCAGCACGGGGGTTCTGAGGGTAGGAGGTATGTTCCAGTTTGCCGTGCAGAGGGGAAATGCCTGTCCTAACCGTGTGCCTGGTGGAACCTTCCCCTGCCCTGTGGCACGGACAGCAGCCCCCCAGGGCTCGCCTCTCTCAGTTCCCTGCCAGCTGAGCTGCGAACACTTCTCCGTCACCGCCACCACCCCACAGAAAGAGCAACCCCTCAGGAAGGCTCTCCCCCTTACCCAGCTCCTGCCTCAGCACCATGCCTTTGCTTGACAAAGGGTTTCCTACCTGCCTGTACATCTCCTGTGGGATCACAGCTCATCTCGGTATCCCTTCAGCCTGGCCATGCCCCTCTGATGGGTGCCTGGCATTTGGCTGCAAAAATCAGTGAATATATTGGCTGGCCTGGAGCTGAGAAAGCCCCCGACTCTGCGGCCAGGAGCTGTACAGGACAGCTGCCTCCCGGATAATTAGATAAAGCTTATAAAGAATTATTAGCTTATTTGATACAGTTCCGTCTACTTGATAACGAGCCTAATCCAAGGTTGATATTAACCCACTTGGTTTTAATTTGGTTTGTTTAGCTATAGCTCACTTGGCTTTGTGGGCTAGCAGATAAAGGAGAGGAAATTAGCACCCCCGCCCCCACTGGAGGTGTTTCTGCAGATGTCAGGGCTGGCAGGAGGAGAGGTGGTCCCACGGCCAGGGGTCTGCCAGCAGCCCCGACTGCTCTCCATGGGACAGTGTGTGTAAGGGACCTTCCTAAATCTTCCACCCCCTGGTTTCCTCCATCGCTGGCTCCCGCCTGCTTTTTCCCAGCTGTTTCCCAGCTCGTGCTTCCTGCCGATGCCAGCCCACTGCACACACGGGAGCCTCAGAAGGCACCAGCCAGGAGCAGTCCCTGCAGCCCCTAGAAAGGGGTCTGAGCACCAGGTCCCCAGAAATGAACCGTGTGTTCCTCCCGAGAGCCTTGCCTTGTCTCCCAACCTGCAGCTGTGCATCACCACGCTCTGCTCCTACAAATGTCTGCCGGGCAGGTCTCTGCTCTCAGCTCCCAGCACCCTGCTGCATTTTCACACCGCCAGCCAGGGCGAATAAATCACAGCTCCCATCAATACCGACACACACAGCACCCAGGTGCCAAACGCTCTCCCTGAGCGGTTCAGGAGGGCAGCCACCTGCTCACAGCGAGTCCGAGCCCCCAGGACAGGGACCCGTGCTGGGAGCAGAGGAGCCCGGGTGGCCGCAGCGAGGACATGCCTGCTCCTTGGACCTTCCCCGCCTGCCCTCTCACTCCGCATTGCAGCAGAGGCACACGGGTGCTGGCTGCGGCTCCGCAGAGGCAGATGGCAAGGAAGGCACCCGTGTATATGGCAGCGGGAGCGCTTTTCAGAGCAGAACCAGCACCCAGCCCCAGCCCTGCTCCATGCAGGTGCCCACTGTCTCAAGCCACCCCCCGGCACCCTGCTTTCCCCTACAACAAAGGCAGGCCTGCAAACAACGCCGTGCCTGCAAAACATCTCTACACTTGAAGCCAGAGAAGGAATTCATGATTTGGCTCTAGAATCTCCCACGAATACATCACAAGGGTGACCTCTCTCTGGGGTGCTCCAGAACAAGCACTGGGAGGCTTTCAGATGTGTCTCCCCCAGGTATCTGCCCAGTGCTACCCGAGAGCTAAACATGAGCAGCACCAGCAGCACAGAAACTTGTGCTCACACACTCCGGAAACCTCATCCAGGCAGGTCTGTCTGTCCATCCATCTGGGCCGGGTGATGGGACAGGGACACACAGACCACAGGCAGCCCAAGAGCCCTGTGCCAACAGCGGGAGGCTCCTGCCCAGCTCACCATCCTCTTCAGGAAGGGCTGTGCAGGCAGCATGCCCCAGGCAGGACGCAGATGTCCCCTCCTGTCCCTGCATACCCTCACCACGGTCCCCACCCCCACACAACAGCCAGCACGCGGGAGGCAAAATCTAGCAAGTGGTGGTGGTGACTACAAGAAGTCAACCTGCTTTTGAATCTTGCAGCAAGCCCACAAGAGGAAGAGCTGGAGACACCCTCGAGAACCCAAACGATCCCAAGGGACTGGAACAAGAGCCTGGAGATGAATGAGCCGGTGCAGAACGAGGGCCAGGGCCTGATGGCAGAGCCTACGCAGCAGCGAGAACAAGAGGACACAAGAGGACACACTCCCCAGAACTGGGACCAAGCGCCTTTTGACCAGGATATGGACTGGGGCAGTGGTCACCGTACTTTAAAAATCTACAGCCCTGGCAGTTTTTGCCACATCCTTGTTACACCTCCTTGCGTCTGCCTTGGCTCTCCCAGCTCTCCAGGTCCCAACCCACCAACACTGGGGTCAGCAGCCGCTTTTCCCCCCTTGAGCTACTCCCGTTGGGGCACAAACCTGTCCACGTTATCCCAGCCAGAAGCCAAGCCCGGAGGCATACTCTGCACCCTGAGGTGCCGCCACCACTTTGCAGCTGGACCCAAAACCCACAGCCCCGGGGAGAGCCGGGGAGAAAGGAGAGCGGCCGAGGGAGGGGGACAGCCCCTTTCCCTTCAGCCTGTCCAGGTGTAACTTAACGAGGGAGCAAAGAAGGGGCTGGTTTACGTTAATTCTCCATTTGTGCGTTGTTATTCGTTTCCAGCGGCCCGGGGCGCTTTTGATTCGTTTCCCGGTGCCGGTCCCGCTCCCCGTTTCTTTCTTTTCGTTTCCTTCCCGCGGCGGCGGCGCGCAACGAGCCCGCGGCGGCCGTGCGGTGCCGGCGGCTGGGGGGGGTGCGGGCAGAGACCCCCCCCGGGAGCAGCTCTGCCCTACCGGCCCCGGGGCCGGCACCCCCCCTCCGTGCCGCCCTACAGCCCCGGGCCGGGGGAGGGCTGGCGGCGGGGCCAGATCTCCCCCCCCCCCCCGCGACTCTGCTCGGGGGTCTCAGCGCTGCGGGTGCGACCCCGCAAAGTGCCCCCCGCAACGGGGAGCAGGGCCGGGCACAGCAAAAACCCCGCAATAGGGCCGGCCCCGAGGGCTCCCGACCTCCGACGGGGCGGCCCCGGCGAGCCTCAGCCCCCCCGGCCCCAGCCCCGAGGTGTGTGTGGGGGGGGGGGGGCGGTCCCGGCCCCGGATCCCTTACCGTGGAAGTCGGAGAGCCTCGGCACCAGCATCCCGGCTCGGATCCAGTGCTCCAGCGGCAAGGAGCCGGCCACGGCCGCCTTCAGGTGCTCCGCGCCGGGCGGCGGCAGGTGGGGGAAGGCGGTGTAGGCGAAAGCGGGGTGCTGGCCCCCCAGGGCCGGGAGCGGGTACACGGCGGGGGGGTAGAGGGCCGGCAGGGCGCCGAGCCCGGGGCCGGGGAGATGCAGCAAGCCGGGCTTGGGGACGAAACCGGCGGGGGCGAGGGGCGCAGAGACCTGGGGAGCCCTCGGCGAGGGGGTGTCGGTGCGCCCGGGGGGGCCGGGACTCCCCGCGGGGCTGAGCCCCGGCGGAGATGCGCTCCTCGGCGGCTCTTCAGCCAGGAGCGCCTCGATGCTGAAGTTTTGGGATTTCTCCATGGGTTTGTGCATGGCGGGCCCCCCGCCCCCGGCACGGCACGGCACGGCACGGTTCGCCTGCCAGGGCAGAGCCCGGCCGGGCAGCCCCGGTACCGGCGGGCATCCACCCGCGGGGCCCCGCTCCGCTCCGCGGGGCTGCCCTCGGGGGCAGCCCTCCTCTCCTCTCCTCTCCGCTCCTCCTCCTCCCGGGCACTCGCTCTCCCGTCTCCACCGAGGGGGGGCTTTTTTAACCCCCCCTCCACCTGCCCCAGCTCCCCATTGGCTCCGAGCGGGCCCCCCGCCCCGCCGGCCCGGCCTCCCTCCCCGCGGGCCTCCAGCCTCCGGTGTCCTCAGCCTCCGGCACGGCGCTGGGGGACCCGGTGGGGCCCGATCCGGAGGCTTCTGCACCTCCCCGGCCTCGTAACCCGGCCCAGCTCCGTGCCCAGGGGGTCCCCAGGCTGCGGGGCTCGCAGCGCTGACCCACAGCCGGGCTCGGTTTCCTCGGTGGGGAAATAGAGGCTGCAGAGGACATGGATCTGCTCAGATAGGGCGAGACCGGACAGGCTTCAGTGGCGTGAACCCCCAGCCCTGAGGGGCTCTGCCCTGGGCGCCTCAGGGCTGGGAAGGCAGGAGAAGGGCTCCATGTCCCCCTGCCATTTCCCATTGCACCCCTCTGGGACAGGGAGATCCGTGGACCTGAGCTGGCTCCACACAGTGTCCACCTCCCTGCATCGCCCGCACCCATCCAAGATGCCAACAGGGCAGGCAGGGAGATTTTTACTCATTTGCCCAGGCTTCGCTTATCCAGGCAAGCCACAGCTTGAAAAGCACCACCGGGAACAGACAGAGAGGAGAGCCTCGGCTGTTCTGCGAGATGTGGGTGAGCTGGAGCAGAGCTACCGACGCTCCACTGCCAGTGGCCTTTGGGAAGAGGCAGAACATTTGGGAGCAGGTCTGTGCCTGTCTGTGCCTCCTGGTCCCACCTTGTGTCATGCTGGTGCAACGAGACAAGCCTCTGGTTGTGCCCAGCAATGGGTCCTGCTCTTTGGAAGGCAAGTGAGGCAGCTACTGCAGCTCTGCTTAAGGATTATCAGAGCTAGAGAGAGCTCCCACCCCTGTATTTCCTTCCCCTTCACCATTTCTATCCTTGCTGGATTCCCTGAGATTTTAGAGCAAGAGTCTGTTCCCCAGTATCCCGCATCCCACAGAGGCTCTGAGGAGTCACACAGGGAAGAGAAAGGCAGAAGCACGTGGGAATTTCCCCAGCCTCCTCTGCCCGGCAGCCCCAGGGGCTTCTCTTCCGCAAGCCCATCCAGCCTGGCCTGGAGACCACTGAGCTCCCTGCACCCACAGCACCGAGGTCCAAAGGTCCCCCGTGGGGGATAACTTCCTCCTTCCTTTGCCTGAGCTTACTCCATCCATTGAGCGGCCCCAAATCTTTGCGTGGGAACAGACACGCAACAGCCCTCCTCCACCTGCCTCCCCAGGAGGACAGGAGTCAGCCCCACGGCCAGCCCAGGGCTAGATTGAACAGAAGGGAATTTGGGGTGGGAACGGAGCAGCCTGGCTGCCGGGCAGAGGGGAGAGCTGCAACAGGTATCCTGGGA
Organism: Anser cygnoides; assembly: GCF_040182565.1. Classification (NCBI taxonomy): domain Eukaryota; kingdom Metazoa; phylum Chordata; class Aves; order Anseriformes; family Anatidae; genus Anser; species Anser cygnoides. Next base: position 32,209,493 of record NC_089878.1, read on the forward strand.
ACCACGGGCGCAAGAGAGGTAGGACAACTCTTCTTCTGCAGGCCAACAGCAAGCAAGGCCCTTCACTTCCCAATAACAAGAGATATCTGGGATGAAAATGGAGGGAGATCCCTCCTCCAGGCGAGTCAAACCCAGAAGCTGGGGCCCTGCAAGAGATGCGCCTGGGGCAGGAGCGCCCAGCAGGCAGGGACAGGAGCAGAGCCCAGGAGAGCCGCCCCAGGAGGTGGCCAGCAGAAGGGGCGGGATGCGGGCGGTGATAGATGCCAGGGTGCTGATGAGTTCACAGTCTTCGGGGTCATTAATCAGATCAGAGCTGGATTAAGGTGTCCGAGGTCTGATTAGCTTCATTTCCCGCCTCGGGAAGGAGGGAACTTGCTTTCCCATCCATCAGGGTCCTCCGGCGACAGCTCACCTGGTTGCTAACTAGATCTGAGGATTGCAATGAGCGAGCGTGGCTCTGGCCTGGTCCCTTACCTCTGCCCGTTGCAGAAGGGTCTGCACACAGGAGATAACACAACCCCGAGCGTCAGCCGAAGGCCACAGCCCCCAGGATATCAGCCAGAGAGAGCCTGACCCCACGGCCCAGGCATGCAAGAAGGGCACTGCAGACTCGCATCCTTCCCCAGCCACCTGCCAGCGGTGCCTCGGCTCTCAGAAATGAGCCGTGGAGGGGGACAGGTAGCATTTGGGAGCACAGTTCAGTTTTACAGCCCCGCCGTTTCCTCGCTGTCACCTTGGGCAGCAACGTAACACCCCTCAGCAAAGCCGACTGCCCCGAGATCAAAGCCCAGGGTGCCGAGGAAAACACACACCCCGATAAAAAACCGCCGACTGGGAGCAGACTCTCGCTTTCCCAGGATCAGGTCCTTATCCCAGGCTTCAGACAAAGACAAGACCCGTGCTGAGGCTGTTTTAATCTCCAATTAACCCATAATTTTGGCCGCTCATAGGCCGTGGTTTAACACCAAGCCGTTCTGGTGGGTTTGGGCGGTGGCAGGCACGGATTTCTACCACCTTGCTCCCACCAAGGCTTGACCTTCTAAGTCTTGCAGGAGCTTCCCTGTCCCCAGGAGGCTTGCTAAGGATTAACTGCTCCTCCAGCCAGGGCTTTCTGCCTTTGGAAATGACTTCCCCAGATTTTTGGAGCCCTAACCATCACCCGCAGCGCTGCAGCCCTTCCCCTGCCCCTCGCAGGCCACCCCTACCTCCGGGCTCTGGGAAGCCGCAGGAGGCTGGTGGGGAAGGTAAATAAACTGCCAGCCCCGGGGTGATTTGTGGCAAAATGAACAGCCCCGAAGTCACCTGCGGGTGGCCCGGTGAGATAATGGCTCCTAATCTCCTGGTGGGAGCCGGGCTTTGCGGGGTCAGACCTGGCACGGCCAGCCCGGTGTCCCAGGCTGCTTGGTGGCCGTCCCCTCTGCAGAAGGCACCGAAGCAGCTGTCCGCACAGCCCAGCGCCCCCAGGGCTCCCCAAACCCCTTGAGGTGTCTCCCAGCGATGGCAGGAGCAAGTGCCAGGAGTGCCACCAAAGCCACCTGCACGCCTGCTCCCGGGCTGCGCCGTGCGCCTCTGTCCCTGCCTGCACCCCCTTCTGCTCGGGGTCTGCCTGCTCCTGCCCATCCCGGGGGTCTCCGAGCCAGCTGCAGGCTGCCCAGGGCTTCTCCAGGCTGTGCCATCAGCAGGCAGAGCTCTGCCCTAAGGGACAGAGGGATCCCCACGTCTCCATCCCCCAGCACTGCACGGGCTCAGTGGGGAGCTCCGCAGCCCCCCCTGCTCACCGCATCCAGCCTCCACAATCCCCCCGTGGTGCTGAGCCCGGGTACCTGCCCCAAGCGAAGGGGTTAACAGGGAGAGCAAACACCGCGCAGTCCCTCCCAGACAGGCCTCCTGCAGGGATTTCTGAGCTGCTGTTTATTTAGCCAAGCGATTCCTCAAATAAGCAGCCCCATCTCTGATGGGACGTGGCAAGGCTGAGCAGAAAAACGTGTTAGCAGCTCCCCTCCTGGAGCAGGGGGATGGCAAACGGATGCAAGAAGGGCTGCTCGGAGTGGAACGAGCCAGAGGAAGCAATAGGATGCCAAAACCCACAGCAGCCACCCAGAGATCCCCTCCTTCTGGTGCACCAAACAAGCTCTGGAAGGACCCGGGCTCTGCCTCGTTGCCCGTCCTTGCCCCAGGCTTTGGCTTTTTGGAGAAAAGGCTGAACAGGTGTCGTACCCGACGGCCTGGCATCACTTAAGAGGGATGGGACGGGATGCACAGCCCATTGGGAACACCCTCCTGGTACACCCCTGTGTCCTCGCTCCCAGCACATCACGCCCCGTGCCTACAGCCCTACTCTCCCCCCCTGCCCCCCCCAGCAAAGGGCACTGGGGCACCCCGCACCCCTGATTTGTCCCGTCAGCTCCAGGATTTTCAGCTCCCATTTGGCTTCGCAGGGTCCTGAGCTGCTCCCCCAGAGGGAAGGGAAGCGAGGCTGGGCCCTGGGTGCAGGGTGACCCCCGGCACAGCCTCACCTCCTGCTAATGGGCTTTCCATGGAGTCAGCTCCCAGCCCGCTCCCAGGGTGACTGGATAAATCAGCTGCTCCTCCCAGGACCTTGGGCTCTAATTAATGTCAGCTCATTAACGAGATAACGGCCATTTATTACCCTGTCTCCCTGGCTGCTGATTAACCCTTTCCCGAGGCAGGGGGTGGCGATGGCATGGGGTGGCAGGAGCTGGGGACGTCCCTGCAGTGACACCCAGGGGTGCCTCGGGAGGATGGGGGGACAGGCAGGGCTTCTAGGGCTGAGCGAGGAAAGGATGGGACAGGGTTTGTGTGGGTGTGTGCGTGGCAGAGTTTTCCCCCTTTTGGCACAGAAAAGGGGTCCATGGATTACAGCCAAGGCCCTCGTGTCCTCACCTCTAGGTGCAAAAGCAGCCCCGGCTCCGTCTCCCCCGGCACTGCCGCCCCACCGGCCCTACGGAGCAGTGGGGCAGGGTGATCTGCCCTGGGGAAGGGGGTGCCAAGGGGGCTGGGGAGGGCACGGTACCCCCTCCCGGGGGGCTCACGCTGTCGTTACATCAATCACGGTGCGCCGTGGCTCCCTATTAGCGGGAGCAGCGGCTGGTTAATCAGGCTGAGGGCTTCGGCTCGTTAAGCTGACACCTCCGCTGCGAGAGTGAGACATGGGGGCACGCGAGGTGCCACTTATTTATTTTCTGCCTTTCCCAGGGAATATATTAAACAAATTAAATTCCTGGAGTGTTGGGTCAGCACCGACCGCTCTGCGCCTGTGCCCAGCACAGCCACGGGGAGGGTCTGCCGCAGAGCCCGGCCCCCCCCCAGCCCCTCGCGATGAGGCACAGCCCCCATTGCCCTCCCCATTCCCCTTCCCTGGGTGCTGGGAGGAGATCTTGCAGGGAATGCAGACCGTGGCTTGGCGCAGAAGCTCCTCGGCCAGGGCTGGTGCCAGCTGTAGCCCTGGCATTTGTTTGTGGGGGCTGGTGGCAGGGTGGCACCGCGAGGACCTCTCCGTGGCTCAGCCCGCTGGAAGGCCGTGAGCGTTTTCTCCGTAGCACCTCACAGTCTCCGTCCCAGGACACTAAGAACGGGGGATTTAGGAGAACACCCCCAAAAGTGCTTTCATGCCTTAACAGCGCTGGTGTTGGCTTCAACCTATGTGGAGCCCTGAGAAGGCTCTTTACCGAAACAGCCCCTGCTTCAGGACCAGCCACCCCTTCAAAAGCGAATGTTGGCCCTGCTCAGATGCCCCAAGGGTTCGTGAGCCATTTCCTCGCCGCTGGCTGCAGCACCCCACCCCGGGGCTGGCCGTGCTTCAGCCCTGCTCCAGGTCTCTTTGGGACGAGGACCGACGACCGTGGGTGGGGGACTTGCCCCACGTGAGCCATTTGTTGATTTATCGGCCGTTCGCAGCTCTTTCCTCTGCCACCACCGCTTCCCTCCCCATCCTCGCAGCAAAGCTGGCGGCAGCCTGTCCCGCTCCGCTGTCCCGTCCCTTTTCGGCAGCCTCTTCCCCTCGCAGATCCCAGTCCCTTCCACTTAACCGCAGTCCTCCCAGCACCTCCTCGGTTCGGGAGCAGTCCCACCTTCCGCCGGTGGAAGGGTGACTCCCTGGAGGTTAGCGACGAATTAGAAATAATTTAATTTACCTCCCCATTCGGGCGCTTTGATGAGCTGAAAGGCCCCTTGTCAGGCGGCGAATCCATCTTCCTCCAGCCTTACATCAAATTTCATTCCCTAATTAGAAACTCCTGCCCCGGAGCGTGCTGCCCCCCGCCCCGGCCGCCCCGTCTCCCCCACCAGCACCATTAGGAAAATAAATCGTTCCATTAGCCGCATTGTTGTGGCTGGGGGGCCCCCGCCGCCGGGAGTTATTGGAGCAGGAGGGAGGGCGGGGGATGCAGAGGGATGATTTATTAAGGAAAAGGGCCCTGATTAGATCCTTCCCCGGTCCCTCGCGAGCACATACTCGCAACACCCCGTCCCGGGGCACCCCGCAGCCGCTGGCAGGAGGTGACTGCGGGATGGCGGCGGGGTTCCCGGGGCCGTATCCTGCAGGTGCCCGGCTCCCCGGGCGGCGCTGGGACCCCGCACGAGGTAACGTCGGTGCCCGCTGCCTGGGGGACCGCCGGCATCACCCCCCCGGTGCTGCCACCCCGCAGCCGGGGTTGTGCGGGCGCTGCGACGGCAGAAGGCCGGGGGGCGAGGGACAGACGGGAGAGGCGGGGACGGGGCTGGGGTCCCCCCTTGTTAACAAGGCCGGGCCCTGTAACCTTTACAAGGCGCTGAATGGGAGGTGGGAACCTCTCCTCCCCTGATTTGGGGCCGGGGGGGGGGTCTAGGCTTGGATTTTAGGGAGGGGGGACGCCCGCTGCCCCAGATGGGAGCATGTGTGGGGCTTCTCCCGCCGCCACATGCCCTCCCTCTCCCTCCCGCCCACCATTCACATGGTAATGGGGACAAATTGATGGAGGGACATCCATTGTGGTACCCCCCCGGCAGCCCGGCCCTTCTGCCGGCCACCCACCAGCATCCCTATCCATCACCACCTCGGGGTGGGACGGGACGGGACGGGGTGGGGGCCCCGGTGGGATCCCCGCCAGGATCACTGTGCTTTCCACGGAGCTCTCTGGGGGAGCTGACAGGGCTTCAGGAGGGCAAAGAGCCCAAAATTTTATTTACGGGTCCTTCCTCTTCATGCCCTGGGGGCAGCCCAGAGCCAGCACCCCACATTTCCCCCGCTTCCACCCCAAAGCAGCCCGCAGTGCCCTGCAGCAGCCTCCTAACGGGGCAGAGATCGTTTCCCCCATGCCCACAGATACCCTAAAACCCCGGGCCTGGAGATGCCCCCAACACCACGGGACATCCCCGAAGGGCACAACCGGTGCTGCTGGGGGGGGCCTGCCCCCGTCAGCTGGGCTGGTGCTGAGCTGCGAGGGGGCACGGCCGGAGCATCCCCTCTGGAGCAGAGCCCCCCCACCTCGGGCTCCCCCCGGCCGCGGCACCGCCGGCAGCCCGATGGAAATTTCACTCCATAAAGCGGCTCTCCAAGGCCTGACCCCGCGCCCCCCCCCCCCCCCCCGGGGGACCAGTTTGTCCTTCTCTGTAATAAGAACCTAATTAAATTAGCCCAGCCGCCTCGCCGAGCCCTTAAATTAGCCGCGGTGAGGAGGGCCCTCGCTGACAGCCCGCCGCCGGATTGCTCCGCGCTCGCCGTGCTTTGGGGTCTGGGCAAAGACCCCAGGGGGGGGGACCCCACTCCCAGCCCCGCTGTGGGACAGGGACGGGGAGGCTTGGGGATGGGGCAGGGGCGCACGGGGAGCCTGCGTGGGGCACGGGGGTGTGGGGTGGGCTGGAGGGGGGACGGGGCTGGCTCGGGGTGGGGGGGACAGAGCTGGAGGTTGTTAGCACCAAGCCGATGGGGAGAACCCCATGCGCCACGCGGGGGGGGGTCCATCCCCAGGGGAGCACCGGGGTAACGGGGGCTGCGGTGATGGGGAGCCACCCGGGGGTGGCTCTCAGCTTGCTCTGCCCTAAGTTGGGGGCTGCAGGTTGAAGGCAATGCCCCCCCCCCGAGGCTGAGTCCCCCCACAGCAGAGCTCGGAGCACCCTCCTGGGAGATGACAGATTTATTGGGCCGTGCCCCCGACCAGGAAAGGTACATCCAGTGAAGAGACAAACATGCACTTGCCCACTCGTGCTCCCTCGCTTTGCCCCGGACAACAATCACCATAAAAACTGTGCTTTAAAATAATCTTTAAATAATTTCTGCTTTTCATTAAAATAATAATAATAATAATAAAAAAAAATAATAAATCCCCACCCCCGCCCCCAAACAAAGAGCTTGCCTGCCCCTCCCGGTCCCACCTTCCCCTGCACGCGCCGGCGATGCCTCCCGGCCATGGTACATACAAAGAGCAGATAAATAAATAAAGGCGCGTGATTCCGCGGGGGGGGGGGGGGGTGCCGGTCACAGCCCCCCCCCGGCCCCCTCCGCACTTCCACTGCCGGGGAGGCCGAGGCTCTAACTGGGATTTTGGGGGATTTTTGGGGGCGCTGGCCAGACCCCCAGCCCGGGTGAGCAGCAATGAGATACCCTGAGGGTTTGGGGTGCCGGGGGGGGGGCGGGAGGTCAGGCCAGGCAGGGCTCTGCTCCAGCACCTGGGGGGGGGGGGTTCTGAGCTTTGGGGTGCAAAAGGTGTGGATTTGGGATGGGGCAGCTTGGGTCACGCTGGCCAGCCTTCTCCACCGGCAGCACCCGTGCCACCGAGTCCCGGGTCTCGTGCCAGAGATGTGCCAGCCCCAGGGGGAATGTCACACGCCCCCCCCCCCCCAGCACCCCGGGACCCCCCTCCCAAATCCTCCCCGCGGGGTCCAGCCGGGCTGTAAGCTGCCGGGAGCTCCCTCCTTTGCCCCCCCAGCCCCTCCGGGCCCTGCTCCCCCTCGTCTGCCAGACCTCCGCCGTTCGCTAACCCTGCACACGCACACGCACGTCACACGCACACACACACATAGCAGCATGTGGATCCCGCCGGGGGCGCCCTCCACCAGCAAGGGGGCGAGGAGGGGGCGCGGAGGAGGCGTGCGGGGGGAGCCCCCCCACTCTGCCCCCCCTCTGCCGGGGGCACGTCCCCGTGCCGCCCCCCCCCCCCCCCCCGAGAGCCGCCCCGCGGCCACCTCCTCCGCCAGAGCACCCTCAGCTCTCCACCCGGGGCACCCCCAGCGGGTGGAAGCTGTCGGGGGGCAGCAGCAGCCTGCCCAGGCGGTAGAGCAGCCCCGAGTACCAGTGCACGCCGTCCCCCTGCGCCCCCGGCCACCCCACCAGGCTGTGGTAGAGCCGGAGCGGCCAGAAAGCCAGCTGGGCCAGCTGGTGCTCCTGCACCAGGGCGAAGCACGAGGCCACCACGTCGTCCACCACCAGCGTCCCGTGGCTCGTCAGCGGGGCGTAAGCCCCCACGTCTGTCCGGCCCCTCACCCCCACCACCTCGGCGGCCTGCAAGCCCCCCGAGCCCGACGCCACCAGCACGAAGTGTCCGGGGCGCACGCGGCTGGCAAAGGTGGGGCGGAAGCGGGCAGCGGGCGCTGAGGCGTTCTCGGCCACGAAGAGCAGGTGGGTGGGCGTCAGGGCCAGGCGCCGGGGGGGCTCCCGCGTCTCGATGACGTGGAAGGCGGTGAGGGCGCGGGGTTCCTTGTCCAGGAAGGCCAGGAAGTCACTGTAGGTGGGACGGCCGGCCCCGTCCATCGCCAGCACCCGCTGGCCCGGCCGCAGCGCCCACAGCGGCGTCCGGGCGCCGTTCTCCAGCGTCGCCAGGGCCCGGCCGGGGAAGCAGCCGCCCGTCTTCGCAGCAGCCGAGTGCTCTGCGCGGGGAGAGAGAGGAGAGGAGGGTTACCCGTCTGCGAGACCCCCAGCATCTCCCCTGTGACATGCAGAGACCCCCGTGCTGCCCGGCTTTGCCCGCTGCTCTGGCGTCGCTACCCTGCACAGCTCCCCCGCGCACAGTCCTGGGGTCCCACCCCCCCGTGCCGTTCGGGGGGGTTGCTGTGTGTGCCAGCACCTGCTTCCCAATGCAGGGCCAGGGCACCGTGACCACTCTGCAAAGCAGGGTCCCCAAACCTGCCTGGCCCAGGGAGCAGCCAGCGCAAAGTGCGGCCCCGCTGCAAAGCGCAGGGTGAACACCCCTTGGGTGCGGGGGCACCCGAAGTTTGAAGAGCGGGTGCAGAGCCCCGTGCTGGTGGCAGGCAGAGAAGCAGAGCGCGTGGCCGCTCCCTGGGTGCCAGGGCGCTCCCTGCCTGCCCGTGCACTGCGGTGCAGCACCCACGGCACCACCGGGGAGGATGCAACAAGGAAGGGCGGCAGGGCGCAGCGCCCGGCACCGCAGCTCGCCCCCACCCCTTGCTGCAGCCCCCTCCTCCCCCTGCCTGCCCGCTCGCCCCGCGCTCCCTGCACCAAAGCCCTCTCTCAGCTGCAGGGACGTGTCAAAACCCCCGGCCAGCATCAGGGAAAAGCCACCAGGCTGCTGGGCAGGGCCACGCCAGCAGCAATCACAAGGCAAAGCACCCGAACACCTGGGGACATGTCCCCTGGGGCGGTGGCACAGGGGGACTGCCCCTCTCCAGGCGAAACAAGTCACCGGGTGTCCCCAGCGCCCAGGGTACATCCAGCCAGGTGCTGGCACTGGCAGGGGATCCCCGGCTTCCCAAGGAGCGATGCTCAGCCCCCCAGCAGCCCCGGCTCCCCCAGGGCACAGCCAGCCCTGTCCTGGGGTCTATTCGATGCCCCCCCACTGCCTGCCAGGGACATCTCGCTTAGGCTCCAGCTCCTGGCCCTGCACGGTCCCAGCCTCGAGCTCCCAGCCCCTGGGGCCCTCTCCCGGGTCCCCACCTGACCCCTCAGCCTCCCCCCAGGTCGCACTGCCCCCCCATCCCTCCCCAGCCTCGGGCAGAGCCAGATCCCAGCCCCCAGGCCCATGAAGAGAGGCATCCATCTCTGGGACAGAATCCTTTTATTGCTCAGACGAGGTGCAGCGTCCGCCCCGTGCCTGCTCCCCAGCAAGGGACAGGTCCCAGATCCTGCACCCCACGTCCCCAGGCAGGCGTCAGAGCCACGGGGCGGGGGGGGATGGCAGGAGGGCAAGGGGGGCACCTGGCAGAAGCAGGGGCACAGGCACCGGGCACGGAGGGATGTGCGGGTGCAGGGGGGACCCGACGAGACGCAATACATACAACAGGCCACGCGGCCATCCGTACAAAAATAAAAGCCATTTACTAAGAGGCAGGGGCAGCCCGGCTGCCCTCTGTACACAGCTCTGGAGGGGGCCAGGATGGGCACCCCACAGGCTCCACCACACACCCCACAGCTTTGGGGATAAATCTGGGGGGACCCGGAGCCCCGGGGAGCCGCTGTGAGCCACGAGGCTCTGGCCAGCCTCCAGAAGCCCTCCAGGGTCTCAGGGCCCCGCTCGGCTGCCTGGGCCGTGGCGTTTGTCTTCGGTCAGTCCAGGGGAGCATCCTGGGCTTCGAGAGCCTTGGTCCTTCTCCGGGGGCACAGCCCCACTCCTCCGGCCAGCCCCAAGGCACTGGGGTCACGGTCCTCGCTTCGGAGCCCGGCCCCGTTTCTCCGGCCAGCCCCTCCGGGCACCGGGAGCCCTGGTCCTCGGCCCACGCTTCGTCCCTCTTCTCCGGGGGTGCGTCGCTCCCTCTCTGCGCCGCGGTCGCCCCACGTCCATCGCGGGCCGGAGATGCGCCCGTCCTGGCATCGGCACGGGGGAGCGGGTCAGCGCGGGGGGCCAGCCTGGCGTCTGGGGGTGTCGGGCCGCTGGCCGCGGGCTAGGGCAGCAGGACAGGCACAGTGCGGTGGGAGCCGAGCGTGGGGACCCCACCCCGCAGCGCCCGGGCGAAGCGCGGGGACGAGGGGCACCGAGCGGCACCGCTGCGGGAGCCCCCGGCCACCGCGGCTCCTCGGGCGTGGGCGTGCGCGCAGCCGGGGGGGGGGCACACCGTGACCGTGGGCAGGCCGGGCTCGTGTGGCACCGCCGAGGCTCTTTCCACGCGTGGGCACGGCCCTTTTGCCCCAGGGCCCCAGGGCGTGGGGCCGGCTGCGCGTCCCCGCCGTGCGTGTGCCGCTGCTGCCCTCTGCCGCACGCCCGCAGCGCCGCCGGCACCGGGCTCGCAGCCGGGAAGGGACCCGGGGGGGGCTCCGGGGGCCTCGGGCACAGCTTCCCCATCACCACCTCCCTCGGCGGGGGGGGGCCTTGCACCCCATAAAATCACACCTCGGAAACCCCTTTCAGCACCGTACGGGAGAAGCGAGCGACAGCAGCGACCGCAGCACCCGGCCCCGGCCGGCTTCCCGCAGCTCCCGCTGCCCCCGGCACCCCCCCGGCCCTGCTCCCCGGCATGGAGCTGACCCCAGAACACCCTGCCCTGTCCCTGCCTCGGTGTCCCTGTCCCTGCCTGGGTGTCCCTGTCCCTGCTGCACGATGCCCTGGTGGCCGCAGGAGACCCCGGATGGGGGCTAAGGGACCGCAAGGGCAGGGGGGACAGGCTGGGGGAAAAGGGGGCGCGGGGTGGGAAAAGGAGGCGGGTGGATTTGGGGGGGTCAGCAGACAGCTCTGACGGCAAATCTGCCCCACGGCACTGCTCCCACAGGGGTGTGACTCGCTCCCTGCCCCGCTGCCTGCCCCGGATAGGGAAATCAGGCTGCGGGAGCCAGCACCCCCCCAGGAGCCCCCCCTCAGCCAGCAGCCGGGCTCCCATGGCACGCTGCAACAGGGGGGCCGTCCCCCAGCCCCGCTCACCGTCCCCCCCAGCCTTACCTGACTTGACGGAGCAGTGGATGTGTGCCTTGGACTCGTAGTAGACCCAGTCGAAGCCGGCCTCCACGGCCAGGCGAGCCAGCATGCCGTACTTGTTGCGGTCCCTGTCCGAGGTGGTGATGTCCACGGCTCGGCCCTCGTAATGCAGCGACTCCTCCGAGTGGTGGCCGTCCTCGTCCCAGCCCTCCGTCACCCGCAGCTTCACCCCCGGCCACTGATTCATGACGGAGATGGCCAGGGAGTTCAGGCGGTCCTTGCAGCGCTGCAGGGCAGAGGGACAGAGTCAGGAAAAGCTTTTGGGATGGGGGATTTGCCCTCCTTGTTCGCAGGTTGCGCCCCACCATGCTTCCACGAAGCCAAGGGACAGAGAAAAGCAGCTGACAAGGAAACCCCGGGGGACAACAGCAGGTCCCAAAGCCCCAGGGCTGCCACAGAGGTCACACAAGCGAGCTGAGTCCTGCCTCGTCCTGCCCTGCCGGGGTTTCTCACCCCAAAGCACAACCCCAAGGATGCCAGCCCTGGATGCCTGGGCGCCCCGGCCGCTTCCCCCAGAACAACATCTCCGTCCCCAGCTGCAGCTCCAGACCTGCTCCAGCCTTGCATCAGCCCCTTGTGCACCTGACTCACACGTACAGCCCGCACTGCTGGCCCCTTCCCTGGCTGCAAAGGGGACGGAGGACGGAAAAGGTGCAAAGAAAGTGATATTCATGGCGTTGAGGAGCTCCTTGACAGCACTGGGTGAGCAAGGCTAGGACTGCCCGGCCAGGAAGAGCTGGTGGGGGGGTACAGGAGAGCTCTGTGAAACCAGAGGGGGGGACGGAGCCATTAAGGTCCCAGACGGGGCAAGTCCTGGGAAACATTAAACGAAAGAACCGGGCAGCAGACTAAAAGCAGACACCGCGGGGGATGTTTTCGTGCTGTCACCGCTGAGCTGGAACTCCGTGCCGCAGGACGTCACGGTGGCAGCGACACAAGCAGGTCATGAGACGCTGTCCCAGGGAGCATGAACCAAGGCTATAAAACCTGGCGCTGGGTCCAACCCCTGGCTCAGAAAGGCCCTAGCACCGCTCCTGCGGGGAGCTGCCCCCAGCACGTGGGCCCTCACCCTGTCCCCCATCACCAGCTCCTGCCCCGGGGGAGGTGGGTGCTGCCGCTCCCGGGGAACCCCGCTTGCTCTTGGCATGGTCCAGGCCCCAGGAAGGGCAGTGCCAGGCAGGTCTTTGCCCCACATGGGGCGGGGGAGCGCCTCTGCCCTCTTCTCGTGGCTCCCTGGGTGTGGGGAGATAAGCCGGGAAGGTGTTGGACAAACAGTGCCCAGGAGAGGGGAGGAGGAGGGAGGGGAGCGACTTTTGTCCTCACCAAACACCACCGTGGTGCCACTCTGCGCATGGCACAAGGAGCTCCCAAGGCTCCTGCTGGCAGAGAGGGGGCTTGGGGCCGGGGGCTGCCCTGCGGAGGCAGGCAGCGAGCCCCCAGCACCCCGCTGCATCCCCTGCACGGTCTCCGCTCCAGGTGTCCCCTCGCCACCCCGCTCCGGTCCCCCCTTGCGCCCTCACCGCCGACCCCTCCTTCCTCCGGGTGCTCCCTGCGGGACAAAGCCCCTGCACGCCCCCCGAGACCCTCCAACCTCTGTCCCCTGGTGGGGCACAGCGCCCGCCACCAGCCCCTGGGGACAGGCCAGCCTGTCCTAGCGGGACCCCGCTGCGCCACCCTTGTCCCCAGAAGTGCCACCTCCAGCGGGACCCCTGTTCCCTGGGCTGTCAGGGTCCCCGCAGCACCCGGCACCGGCTGTGCCTGTGCCTTTGGCGGCCAGCAGGTGTCAGGGCACGGGCAGGGACCGGCAGCCAGCAGGTACGGGGGGCAGGGACCGGGCGGGGATGAGCAGTGACAAGCAGCGGTGGGCGAGGGCGGGCAGGTGGCGATGCGCAGGGAGCGGGCGGCGACGGGGAGCGGCGCAAGAAGCCTCTGGTCCCCTCTCCGGGCTCATCCAGGAGGCTGCGGTCCCCAGCGCGCAGCCCAGGGGGGCTAAAACATCCCTGGGGACCAGGGAGGGGCCGGGATGTCCAAGCTGAAAACCCGAGAGACAGGCAGACAGCGGGGCTTGGGGGGAAGGCGCGTGGTGGCAGCGTGTGAGGGAGGGCACAGCCCGTCCCTGTCGTGTCACGGGCGGCCGGACGCCTCCAAGCCACACGTAAAGGCTCTGCACTGTCCCACGGCACGGGGTGTCACCCTTTTGGGAAGGCAGCGGGTCTGGAGGAAGGGCACAGCGCCAAGATGACACGGCCACCGGGGACCCTGGGGCACTCAGGTGGGACCACAGCCTCACGCAGGGGCTGTGGGTGGGATGCGATTGCTCGCAGCCGCCCCCCCGTGCCCGAAGCGTGGCCAGGAGAAGAAGAAGGATCGCACTACACCTGTCCCCAGGTGGAGTTTCGCCCAGAGGGAGCCAAGATCCTCTCCTGAGGTCCCCAAGAGCAATTTGTCACCGCCCTGAGGACAGTCGCCACACCGGTGTCTGCACGGGGTGATGGCTGGGGTAGGGACACCGTGGGGGCAGGGGGCCCGGGACATTCCTGGGCCAGGCTGTCGCGGAGAGGTGAGGCAGGCTCTGCCTCCAGCCTTATCTCAGCACCTCCGAGTGGGACCAGCGAGAGCAAACACACTGGAATTCTTGAGGAAGATGAAACGATAAAGGGAAGGCGGGCAGAGAGCAGCACTACCCACCCCCCCAAGCAGGCAGCATCGTCAGGCTGCCTGGGACACCCAGACCCTTGGACTTGGGGAAAGAAAACAGGTTTGAAGTGAGTCAACAGCAGTAAAAGCCAAGGCACTGGGGGAAGGGACAAGGAGCTGGGTCAATGGCCTTTCCCAGCCCATAGCTACGCGGGGCACGGTGCCAAAGCTCCCACGCTTGGGGGCATCTCCCACAGCCAGGGGCCAAGGGACGAGCCCGGAGGGCTGTGGGATGAAAGCGAGCTGCCAGAAGTCGTGCCAGGCGGCGGGGACAGCCCTCTGCCTGGCTGCCCCAGGCACCACGGTGCCCATCCGTGCACAGATGTGCAGCGGCAGGGACTGTGCAGGGCTGAGAACCCTCACTTGGGCAGCGCACGTAACCTTCGAGAAGACCCAGGGAGCTTCCAGGTGCCCTGCCAGCAAGGCAGCAGGGAGGAGGGGGCTGGCAGGTGGGACACGGAGCCTGGGACATGGTCCTGGGGGTGGGCAGGGGCACTGCCTGGGGCAGGGCAGGCGGTGGGAGCAGTCTCATGGGCAAACGCAGCCAGAGGTGCTCTCCTGCCTCTAATCCAAGCCATGCGATGTCACTCGTTCAGCATAGCTCACTCTTCCTCAGCATCCCAGGAGCTGTTCTGCATCAGGAGATGCAGGCTCCAGTGACCAGCAGTCACGACTTGTGCAGCTCACGGGGGGGGGCTGGATTCAGCCCCTCTGCTGCAGCCCCCGGTCTGAAAACCGCCCCGTGCCACAGCGTCTGCCCTCAGGGACCTGCCCCTTGGGGCACATGAGGTTACAGAGCTGCCAAGCCGGCACCCAAGCCACTTCTCTCCTTGTTACCAACACCTCGGGCAGAGTCCACGGCCAGAGCCCTGCTTGGCTCCTGCCGCCAGGAGCTCACCCACCCACCTGCCAGCCCCCGACCAGGGGGTGCAGTGGGCAGCGGGCAGCCCCGGCTCCCCCCCGCCTCCCCCAGGAGCTCGCTCGGGCTGTAACCCGGTGCTGAAGCTGGTGGCCGGGTTTCTTAGCAAGGCCGTGCGGCTCCTTATCTGCATTCCTGAAACCCTCAGGCATTCTCCTGGCAATATTAAAACACAGAGTAACCTTCGTCCAGCATCACCCCCGCCGCCCGCTGCTGTCCTCTGTCCCCGTGCCCCTCCTTCCCCCGGCCCAGGACACTTGCAGGCCGTCTTCGGCAGGGCGTTTGCACCGACAGCTTCTCCCCTTCCCCAGACGCTGCCAGCCGAGGGCTGCCCCCCGCCAGGCTCCCCGCACCATCCCACCCGGGGGGCACGGGAGAAGCGGGGGCACCGCCGCACGGGGGCTCGGCAGCAGCGCGGGACGAGGCCAGCAAGGCGCTCCTGGGGCTCCTCTGCGTGCCCCCTTTCCTCCTGCAGGCTCTGCTCTGCCCTCCGCTACGCGGAGCAGAGGGGCAAGGGCCGGCAGGGCGCAGCGGGGCAGGGTGCTGCCCCACCGGGGAGCGCCGCGTCCCGGAGCCGCCGGCCGGAGGCACGGCGCGGCAGCGTGCTGCGACCGCGGGGACGGCGGGACACGGGCCGGGGACAAGCCGGGCAGGGCGCTGCCACCTCGGGGGACGGACGGGGTGCTCGGCGAGCCGAGGCGGGGTGCTGCTCCCGAGCTCCCCGTCCCGTCCGTGCCGCGCCGGGGCACCCGGCCGGGCACCGGCGGCAGCGGAGCGGGGCCGCAGGTGCCCGGCGCAGGGGAAGGGGGGGGGGAGAAGGGAGCGGCGGCGGGGCCCTACCTGGGTCATGAGCCGGTCGGCGCCGGTGTTCTCCTCGTCCTTGAAGATGATGTCGGGGTTGTAGTTGGGCGTGAGCTCCTTGAAGCGCTCCGAGTTGCGCGCGATCTTGCCCTCGTAGCGGCCGCTGGCCCCCAGCGTCTTCTCGGGCACGTTGGGGCTGAACTGCTTGTAGGCGAGGGGGATCAGCTTGCGGGGCGGCCGGCGGCGGCTGCCCACCACCCTGCCCGGCCCGCAGCCGCGCACGGCCGGCGCCAGCAGCAGCGCGCACCCGCTCAGCAGCAGCAGCAGCCGCGCCGGCTTCATGGCGCGCCCGGCGGCCCCGGGGCGGCCCGGGGGACCGGCGGCTCCGGGGGCTCCGGGGGCCCCGTTAGGCTCGCCCGCCGCTCCCTCCGCCCGCCCCGGGGCTCCCCATGCGGGGCGCAGCCGGCGGGCAGGTGCCGGTGGCGGCGGCGGTGGCGGTGGCGGTGCCGGTGGCGGCGGCGGTGCCTTGCGGTGGCGAGGAGCGGGTGCCCGGCGCGGGTGCGCTCCGGCTGCCCGGTGGCGGTGTCGGCCCGCTCTGAGCTGCCGTGCCCCGGCGGCGGCAATAAATAGCGAAGGGCCGTTTGTTTTGGCAGGAGAGCGGCCGCTTGCGGGGCGCGGGGCTCGGCGCTGCCCGGAGCCCCCCGCGGTTTGCGCCCTGGCGGTCAGCGCGGCGGGGCTGGAGCAGGAGACCGGAGCCGCCGCTGCCTCCGCTCCCCGGGCAGGAGTGAGAGGGGAAATTGAAGAGATCCGGGACCGGGAACCGCCAGGACCGCACCCTGCCCGTGTCCCAGCCTCCCTGCGCCCTCCCTCCCTCGCCTCCTCCCCGCGGAACCTGCCCCGGGCCGCCCGCAGCCTCCTCCCCCCGGCCGAGCCCCGGGGCCCGCAGCCCACCCCGCCGGGCCGCCCGCCGCCACCTGCCCCCCGGGGCCGCCCCGGGACGCTCCCGGACCGCCAAGCTTCCCCCCCCCCCTTCCTCGCACCCCCTTTTTTTGCCCCGGCCGCCCCCCCGGGGGCTCCCCCGGCGCGGCGTGGGCACGGGGTGGCACCCCCGGGGCTCCGGCCCCCGCCGCGCCGCCTGCTCGCCAGGGGCCCGGGCCTGCGGGCGGGGATCAAACAGAGCAGGGAGGCAGCTGGTTGAAATTTAACCACAATATTCTCGCTCCCCATTGTTTCCAGGGAGGCCCGATATTTCCACAACAGGATTATGGCATCTGATTAACTCGCTGAGACAACAATGAGGGGCTGGGATGGGCTTCCCCTTCTAGCTGCCAAAAGGGGAAAGTAAATACAACACCCTGATTTCAGGAGCGAGGCTTCGCGGGGCCCCCCCCGGTTCTGCCCCAGCTGTGCGCTGGGGAGGGGTCCGGCAGGGCTCTGCGCGCACCCCGCTGGTTCCCCGGCACCTCCCCAGGTGAGGCGGTGGCCTTGGGACACCCCTGCACACGCAGCCCTCGGGGGGATGCCCCCTCACCACGGTGCCCTTTGGTGGGCACGGGGAGCTCCAAGGGGTACCCGGGAAGGCCAGGCTGGAGCGGCCCGGCCAGCAGCCCGGCTCTGCCCGCAGGTCTGCGCTGGCCTCATCGGCACCGAGAGGTTCGGGTGAGAGGGATGCAGCCAGCAGCACCCATGTGCTTGGGATGCTGCTGCCCACTGGCCCCAAAGGACCATCTCCCTTGTGGGAGCAAAGCCGGCCGGAGGTTTCTCCATCTGGGTTTTGTACTCCGCAGCCACGCAGCCAAAAGCCGTGCCCAGAGCTCTGCGAAGCCCTGCCGCTGCGTGGGACGGCGTGGGCGTCCTGCTGCTGCACCCGCACGTGGTGGAGCAAGAGGGGCTGGCCAGCAGCCCCCCCAGCCACAACACTTGCACATCTCAGCTGCCTCTTCCAGCAGAGCATCCTAAGGCAGCCAACAGGCAGAGCAGAGACCTGTCCCAGCACCACTCCCCAGCCCCGCCTCTGCCTTCCCTGGGGCTGCAGCAAGGGCACGGCTCTCCGTGCATCACAGGCACAGGAGAAGCAGAGCCCGGCTTAAGTCCGCAAGGTCCCCCGGGCTGCTTTGCACTGCCACGAGGAGCGAGCCCAGCTCCCCACCGTGCTCATCGCTGCCACGAGGAGCGGGGAACGGGAGTGTCTGGGGGCAGCGCTGAGGGTGCAGCACACCGCCAGGGAGAAGCGTCCTACGGCTCCCGGTGACCCGAACCCAGACCCGAAGGAGCGCTGCAGCCTGCAACACGCAGCGTGCATGTCACATGTGCCTGTCCCCCCCCCCCCCCCCCGCAGCCCCAGGGTGACAGCAGCCTGGCTCTGCCCTCACCGGTACCCTCTCCCCACGGGGACGCAGGGCTGTTTCTCCCAGACCTGACACAGCCGAAGTTAGACGGGGAGCTGACTTGGGTTGCAACCACGGCTCCTGCCCATGCAGGGGCCCCAGCACCCGCATTGGCTCTGGCCGTGGTGAGCAGCGACAGTGTGGCTGCAGAGCCCGCTGTGTCCCCGCGCAGCAGAGACTGCAGGGCTCCTGCATGGGGACACCCGAAATCACTCCTGCCCATTGACACCTGCTGCTGATGAGGGGCAGCCCCCCCCCCCAGGTCCTGCCCCAGCCCTCGGGTGGGTCACAGGGGTGGCACTGTGCTGGGGACACTGCCAGCTCTCTGCAACACCTTCCAGAGGAGCCAAAGCGAGCTGTGAGCTCAGCACCGCCCACAGCACCATGTTCCCGATGCCAGCCCGTGTCCCTGCTGGGCAGAGCCTGCTGGCACATGGGGCCAAGCGGGACAGGACCCCCGGGCATGGTGAGGGGGGGACCTTGCACGGGGCTGCTGGCTGATCGGGGTCTGTCTAACCAGGGCTGTCAGTGGGAAGGGGCACTGGCAGCGGCAGCACTGGGGCACGGGGAGGAATCACCTTCCAGCAGAGGTGGGAGGGATGCGGGCTCCATCCCCGTGCCCCACAGCACCTCCCGCATCACTCGGCCACTCTCAGACACCACCAGGACGCACGGTCCCCATGCGCTGCTCCCGGCTGCGTCCTCACCTTGCCCAAGCCCCTCTCTCCCTGACCCACAAAGGCCCCCATCCCCAAACCCCTCTCCCCCAGACCCACAAAGCCCCATCCCCGCATCCCTCAGGCCCCGGGGCTGCCCCAAGGCCCCGCAGGGCTGCCCGGAGCCGGGCGCTGCACAGGGCAGGCGCGGAGCCGGGCGCTGCAGTCGGTCTAGGTGGTGCTATTTCTCTATTTTTGCACCGGACGGGTTTGGGATTTTCCTCTCCCTATTCGCTGCCTTGGTCGTCTTCTTCTCCTCTCTCTCTCTCCCTCTTTTTTTTTTTTTTTCTTTTCCTTTTCTAAAAATACTTGACAGCGATTGAAAGGTCCCTTTAATCGAGGCCACAGAGCCCTTATTAAGGGCACGGGTCGGGGTGCTGGGCCGTGCCCGGCATAACGGCTTCATTAAACCCTGCGAAAACTAATATTTATGGAATCAAATTTATGGAAGCCGAGGCCGAACTTGTGGCCTTTAATGTGTGTCGGGAGCTCAAATCCAGCCGGCTCCAGGGAGGAGGGGGTGGGGACAGGGCAGGAGACCCCAGCGGGACGGGGATGGGACAATGAGCGGTGACACTCCCCGGAGCCGGCGGCGACCTGGGCCAGGCAGGCACCGGTGGGCTCCACGCCGGAGCCACAGGGCCTGGGGTCCCTGCCCTGCCCTGGCTGGGGCTGGGGGGCATCAGCAGAGCTCTTTTTCCCTGCTGACATCTCCGATCTCCTGCTTTTGCCCATCCTCATCCCCGCTCCTGCAGGCCCATCCCTCCCGTGCCCGGGGGGAGCGGGGCAGGATCTGTCCCTGCAGCAGGTCCTTGCCCCAAGCCCCAGACCAAGGGTTGTCCCGAGGGGGGGTCAGCTCCTGGGTGCTGTTTTGCCCGTGTAAGATGCTGACAGATGGCAGAAGGCAGGACACAAGGCGGCTACGGCTGTCGGCACAAGCTCCCCATCCCGCGGCTTCCCCTTCCCACCACCCACCCTGCCCCGCACGCTGCTCCCTCGGAGAGGAAATATAAAAACCTCTCGCCCTGGGACTGGCCGGCTGCGGCCCTGCAAAGGCCCTTTCATTCCCCTTCCACAGACACGGGGGCTGCTCCGGATGTTTTTGTTTCCCCCTCGCCGCCCGTGAGAGCGGGCAGCGAGGCTGCGGCCAGCCCAGCCCCGGGGAGCCGGGGGCAGGCAGGGGCAGGGGTCCCTGCGGTGCGCGGTGCTGCCCAGCCCTGCTGCCTATTTTGGGACCTGGTTGGGCACAGGAGTGGCAGCCCAGCTCCAAAGGAAGCACGTGGACGCAAGGGCTGGAAGAGGATAGGAAGGGTTAGAGGGTGGGTGGGTGGGTGGGTGGATGGATGGATGGATGGATGGATGGGTGGATGGGTGGATGGATGGGTGGATGGGTGGATGGACAGGGAATGGAAGGGCAGAGGTGGTGCTTTGTGTCCAGAGAGCATCTGTAACCCACTCCAGGGCTGCTCCCAGGCCTGGAAGCTTTCAGTGCTTGGTTGTCCCCTGCCCCTTGGAGCCCGGAGCATGGATTAACCCCACGCGCCTGCCCGCTGACCCTGGGGGAGCTGCTGGAAGGGCTGCGCCTGGCTCCTGGCACACGGTGTGTCCCCTGCTTGGGACAAGGGGAAACTGGGCTCCCGCCCCATGCTTTGCCCTCAGGACTCAGCGATCTCCTTCACGAGCACCCACCCCATACCCTGCTGGTCAGGGTGAGGCTCAGCAGGGGCTGGGAGCTGCCGTTCTGCCCCACAGCCTTGAGTTCCCGTCTGCTCCTCACCATCCAGAGCCACCGCAAGCCCCTGGGATGGTGGGACCAGCCTGAGGGACCCAGCTGCAAGGGGGGGGCCGCACCCCTGTCTGGGCACTGCTGGCTGAGGGAGGACAGAGCAGGAGGAGGGGACACGTCACCCGGACACAGCCCTTTAATGCGAGCCAGCACGGGAGCAGGGTGCGTTGTCTCCTAGCCCAAGCCCGTGCCCTGCTGGAGCCCCGCAGCATCCCTGCTGGCACCCCCGCAGCAGCAGCCCTCCCGCTCCCCTCTTGTCCAATGTGGGCAGCCTGGGAGCTGCACCCGGGGAGAGGCACCGAAAAGTGTCCTGAGACATCAGCGAGGGGACGAGGTGCCCACGTCCCCGTCTGGAGGCAGCTCGGGAGCAGGGAACGGCCCAGGCAGCGTCCCCGGGGAGGTGCGGACGAGGCGGAGGGTGCGCCGTGCTCTGCTCCGCCTCTCTCAGATGTCCTCGCGTGGTGGCAGCGACCTTTCAGCCGAAGAGCCCCTTCGCTTTCTTCGGCTTGGCCTTGGCCACGGGCAGCCGGGGCTTCTGCACCGGGGAGGAGGGCAGCTGGGAGCAGAGGGGGGGCAGCGTCAGTGCCCCGCGGGGGTTCCCACGGGATGGGTGCGCGTGTGCAAGCAGTGACACCCCCCCCACCATGTGGTGGATGTGCACCATCACACACACGTGTGCAACAAGCCCACACGCTCCCCAACCAGGGTGCAGGGGGTAGGATGTGGTGGGAAGCGAGCTGAGCCCCCCAGCATGCCCTGGACGGGCACGGGGCTGGGATTTGTGGTGTGGGGGGCAAAGGCTGGGCGCTGGGGCCAGGAGGAGCACACCGTGTCTGGCTCCCTCTCCCTGCCAGCCTGGGAAGCCCCTGGCACGGCCAGGCCGTTCCTAGCGCCGTGCTCACCGTGGCTCCCTCGCTCGCAGACGCCGTTTCGTCCTCCGGGGACTGCGGTGGCGGGTCGGGGTGCCCCGAGGTTTCTGCAGCGGGCGCCGGGCCCTCGGCGTCCTCTGGTACCAGGAGCAAAGAGATGCAATTTGGGGTTGAGACAAGGAAGCACGCGGCAGCGCCCAAACCCACACCGGGAACAAGGGGATGCTCGGCCCAAAGCAAAGGGGGACACGTGCAAGGGGCGGGCTGCCCCCACCCAGGTCCCCGCTCCCATTCTCCGGGGATGGGGGCTCACCCAAAGGGTGCCCCACGCGCCCCCGCCTCGCATCCAGGAGCTCCTCACCCGAGCAGTGCCGTTTCCGAGCCTGCTTGGCCTCCTGCAGCGTCACCGCCGTGTAGAGCTCCTGCAGGGCCGAGGCGAACGCCTGCCCGTCCCCCGCACCGCAGATCTGGGGCAGGCTCTGCGGGACAGAGCGGGGACACCATCACCAGCCGCCAGCGCTGGGACAGGGAAACGACCCGCCAGGAGCTGGACCCTGCCAAGCACACGCTCATGCACACGCACACACACCTGCTCGGCCCACCGGCTGCTTTCCTGCTAGGAGGAGGACAGCACAGCCGCTGCCTGCAAGCCGTTCATGAAACGCTGGCGATAAGATCGCACGGGAAGGGCCGCGGCTTCCCCAGCAGGAGCAGCGCAGAGGATGAGCCGATAAGGAGCACAAGCCTTGGGCACGGGCAGGACCCCGGGCACGCGGTGGGGACGGGGAGCTCCTGCCCCGCCACAGCCACCTCCTTACACGTGCAGCGCAAGCCGCCCCGGTGGCCCCAGCAGCTGCCCCAGCACAGGCAGGGGATGGTGATGGAGATGTGGCGGGTGCCCGGTTTGCTCCCCGCCTGCCCGAGCGGCTCCTGGTGCTGTGCACACGTTTTCTTGATGCACTCGCCACATCTCATCTCAGCCTCCCATCACCCCGGGGACGCTGCTGGTCCCGGGCAGGGGCACGGCAGGGGAAGGGGCTGCAAGGAACGTTAAGGGGATGCAAGCAAGCGGGTGCACCAACAGGAATGGGGAAGCGCCTGTGCGCAGCGGAGGGAGGGCTCGGGGCAGGGACGTGCACGGGCAGCTGTGCGGGTGTGCGGGTGAGCGAGTGTGTGCGCGCGGGGCTGCGTGCGCAGCTGGACTCGCGTGCTGGTGAGTGTGGTTAGTGGTGCATGTGTGGTTGGTTGTGTGTGTGTGTGTGTGTCAAAGGTCTGGCACTAATCTCTGCTCGGCTCCACACCCAGACAGCAGGAGAACAAAGTGTAACAGATAAGGCCGGTTCCTCTCCCGGCCAGGGGAGCGGGGAGGGGATGGGGACGCTCAGACCCACTCAAGGCCAGAGTCCAAAGCGTGGGCCCGGCTTCCCAAGGGCAGAAAGGGCAGGCTGAGACCTCCCCCGGTGCTCCCCGCCGGGCAGGGAGCTGGTGCCGGTGCTGGTGGCCAGAAAGGCACCTTCCCCGCAGGTCTCAGCCCTCCGGCTGGAAGCAGAGGCGTGAAAAACGCTCGGCTGCAGGACACGCACGCCGCTGGGGTCTGCTTTTTGGCCAACCTCTCCGCAGGACCTCCTGTGGCCCTGCCCACTGCCACAGGAGGGAGCGATGCTCTGGTCCGAGCGCCCTGCCAGCAGCCCTGGGATTGCCAGCCAGAGGGCAAACCTCCCGATTCTGCTTTGCCCGGCCTCCGAGCTGCGGGCAGCACGAGGTGCCAGGGAGGAGGAGGGATGCTGAGCACCTCGGACACCCCTGGGATGCGCCAGCCCTGATGGCTCAGCCCCACGGTGCCAGGCTTGCACCCGAGGTTGCAAAAGCAGCGCCCGACGCTGGGAAGGCGACTGCACTTCAAAGGCAGCAGAGGGGCTGGCATCGGGTGGCCGACACAGCCCAGATCAAAGGCAGGAGTCATAATTCAGAGAAAAGCAAACAGCAGCTCCCAGGAAAAGCTGGGACCGGCGGCGGAGCGAGCAAAGTGTACCAGATAGCACCGCGCGGGTCAGTGCCCCCGGGCACCACTGCTCACAGCGTGTCCCCACCGCCGAAGGGTCCCCGGGGGGGAAACGGGGCCGCAGGTGCAGGGCACCCCCTGCCCATGCCTCCGGGAAGGGCCCAGCTCCGGATGCAGCCGCCACAAGCCCGGGGTGGAATTTGGGAGTCACCGGCCGGCTCTGAGCCAGCGGGCTGCCGGAGCTCGCCCTCGCGACGCAGACCCCAAGGGAAACGGGTTTGTAACCGGGGCTGGAAGCGTTTCCCTGCAAAGCCCTGCCTCGGCAGGGAGCAGAGCGTGCTGTGCCAGCCACCGGCCGCCTGATGGCCCTGGAGGCTGAGAGGGACAAGGAGGTGTCCCCAGAGGTGGGGGACAAGCCCTGGGGACGGGCGCTTGCCCTCCCTCCTTGCCCCGCATCCCCAGAGCATCCCTGGACCAAACCCTGCTGCAGCCAGCTTGCTGTCCCCGCTGCGACTTCAGCCCTGGCTGCCGGTGCCTTGTTTTCCTCTGATCGCTTGTCTGCGGGATAAACACAACGCCCGAGGCCCGGGAAGAGGCAGGAGCAGGGTGCTGGGAGGCGGGGGGGGGTGCCCGCAGGGTTTCCCCCCGCAGCGATACCCGGGGAGCTGGCGGGGGGCACGGCGGCGGACCGACCTCCGGTCGTGTTATGACTACCTGGCCGCAAGGCCGAGCGCCGTGCCCGGTATCAGGAGCGACTCAAGGCTGCGACACCGGCACGGGAGGCTCGGCAGCACACGCTGAACCACGATTAGCCCAGCCGGGGCGGGGGGGCTGCCCCAGGAAGGGGAGGCTGGTGCCGGGGCTGGGATGCGTGTCGGGCTGCGCTCCTCGGCACGGTGCGGGGCAGCTCACGGGGAGACGAAACCCAGCCTCGCACGGTGCCCCCATCCCAGGGCTCTGCTGTGGGGAGGTGGTGGGGAGAGGTGGACGCAGCAGGCAGGGTGCCAGAGCCATCCCCAGCCATCCAGCGTGGCCAAGGGGCTCACGTCACCCAGCCCAGCGCCGTGCCCCCGGCGCAGGAGCGTCGCCGTCCCCTGGCACGGGGCTGCAGGCTGGCTGGGCCCCCGCGCCGGTGCCAAGCACCAGAGTCTAAATCGGTCGTGCTCAAAGCCGGGGACTGACCCTTTCATTATCACACCAGACGTTCGAAGCGGTTACCAACATTCTTTGCTCCCAACCCCACATTCCTATTTTTTAATATATTTTTAACTGGAAAACAGAGCGAACGGGGCCTGTTTGGAAATTACAGCCTGGCTGCTGTGGCTTGTATGTCAGATCTGCCCACATTCCCGTGGCCAGCCTCAGCACATGCTCCACAGGGGCACACTTAATAATTCCTGCCGGGGCTGGGAGCCAAGGGGTGTGGGCCTGGGGGGGGGGGGGGGGCACGGCTTCCCCGGGCTGGCCCCGCCGGCGGTGCCGTGGAGCAGTGGTCCGGGAGCGGCACTCTGGCTCTCCGGTGATGGGCACGGCTGCTTCTGCCCTGCTGGCACGGGCAGGGGCTGGTGATGCTGCAGCAGCCCGTGGAGGGCAGGGGGATGGCCCCACGGCTGGGGCGTCCCTGTGCCTGGTGGCCACGCTGCTGTCACCCTCCCCTGCCGCGGGCTTTGTGCGCTCCCATGGCGCGCTGGGCATCGCTGCCCGTGGTCCTCCCGGCGTCCCGCAGACTGGGCAGGGATCCACCCTGGGATCCACCCTGGGATCCACAGAGATGAGCACCGAGCTGTGCTAGCCGCTTGGCCAGCCTATACCAACGGCAAGGGATCCCACCTGCGGGAGGACACAGCTGGAGGGGGGGGAGTTGTGCTGGGATCACGGGCAGGGAAAGGGGCAGCTCATCCCCCTGGGATGCAGCAAGTCTGGGCTCCTGTCCCTGTGGGGTTGTCACCCTCTCCACTGGGGCAGAGCTTCCCCAAAGCACCCCGAGCTGCCCCAAAGCACCCCGACCTGCCCTGCACTGGACGCTGACACCCTTTCCACCTCAAGCCCTCCTCCCCATCTCAGACCCACCCGCACCCACCCACCCCAGCCTGCAGCACGCCCCGGGCACCGCACAACCCGGCAGAGGACATCTGAGGGACCTGCCCGAGGGCTGACCCCGCGGCCCCCAGCACCTCGTGCCATGCCCGCCCTCGGGGGACGGGGAGCAGCAGCCGGCAGCGACGCTGGCGCCGGGCGCTGCGATTCGTCCCGCGGCGCAGGCAGGGGCAGGATGGCCAGGGCTTCCCAGGCACGGAGCCAGCGCCGCGCACACCTGGCAGGAAGCGGCTGTGCCGGCTGGGGAAGGCAGCCCGGAGCTGCCGAGAGGTGACGGGGTCACCCCGGGGAAGAGCGGGCGGCGAAGCCGGGGCAGCCTGACGGCACAGCCCGGCCCGGCACAGCCCGGCACGGCCCCGCGCTCCTCCCGGCTCTGCTCGGGCCCCGCTGCGGGTGATGTTTTCCTTTCCCCCGATTTTCGCTGGCCTTTCCAGCGAGCAAATGTCAGGCGCATAAAGAGCGGCACTGTGAGCGGAAGATGGAGCGAGAATGCCTGCCCGCGTCCCTCCGTAAGTGCCGGCTCACACTTCATCAAGGCAGCCTTTGCAAGCGAGGCACCCGCTTAACAACCGGCGGTCTATGCTGGCCGGCGACCGCAGCAGCCCGCTGCTCAATACCCTTTTCTTTCCCCCCCTTGTGCTGCTTTCACGGCTTGGGTTACAGCCTTTCTCGCAGACACTGCGCGCAGGGGGCTCCGCATTGTGCCGCCTCCGCGCTGGGGCGGCCACGGGGATGCCGGGGGTCCTGCCCCTGCCCTGCCCTCCCGCTGCTCTTCCAGCTCCCAGGGACAAACCCGGGACAAAGGAGGGCTGACGGCAGCGCAGGCGTAGGGCATAGGCATTGGCATCCTCCCCAAGCAGCACGATGCTCCGGTCCTCGCGGGCACGGCTCGGAGAGGAGCCATGCTGCCCACCACAGGCACCCAGCCCGTGAGTCGGGTGCTGGCTTGGCAAAGAGGCACCTAAACCAGGTCCTGGCAAGGCAGGAGGACTTGGGAGGACTCGATGCAGGAGGCATGGAGACCTGCTGGCCAGCCCCCCGCCCCAGCCCAGCACCCCAGGTTTTCCCAGGGCACAGCTCAGGGAACCCTCTCTGCGAGGGATCCGGGCGGCTTGTGCCAGCTCGTTACCGTAGGGTTGCTCAACAAAGGTGGACACATCACCCGGGCTTATTATTGTAGGGTTCCTCGGCAAGGCATGCCAGCTCATGCCGGTTTATTATTGTCTGTCCAGGAAAACTGGACACATTGCGCCGGTTTGTTATTGTAGGGTTTCTCAGGAAGGCTGGCCAGCTCATCCTGCCTTGTTATTGCTCAGGGCACGCGGGGGGCTGGCCAGGAAACTTCCTGCAAAGTAGGGTGATGGAAACGGAGCCACACCTGATGAATCACATGGGTGCCACACGGCGATAAGGGACGGCGGCGGGTGGGATCCTGCACCCCAGCTCCACCCGGCAAAGACAGGCCATGCATTCACGGCAAGAAACACTCACCGCTCCCCTGGGGCCACGAGGCTGGCCAAGGAGCTGGGAGCACGGGGCAGGGGGGGCACAACCACAGCTTGGCGCCAGCGGCAGGGGGGATGAGCAGAACAGCCCCTGGACCTCTTGGAAAGCAAAGCCTGGGGGTGGCGAGGGGGACCCAAGGGGACCTTGCACCCAGCGTGGCCCCAAACTCAGCGCGCAGGGGATTAGCTGTGATAACAGGGCTCGGAGCGGAAGCAGCCCTGGGCTGAGCCAAGCGAGATTAGGGGCTTTGGGGGGAATCTGGGCGCATTCGGGACCGGGCTGAGCTGCAGGCAGGGGCCGCCCTGCCCCGGTGGCTTCGCAGTTCCTCCCAGGTGTGGGCGCACCCGGCCGGAGGGGCAGCCCATGGGGACGTCCCCTGGGGACGCTGCCCCGTCCTCACCCGAAACCGCAGCAGGAAACGCAGGGGGAGCAGCAGGGCTAATCCCCCAGGCTGACTCAGGCGTCTCACCGGGCACACAGGGCCAGCAGGACTGGGTCTGGCGCGCCCCGGCAGCCCTGGCACCGCTGCTGGCACCGCCACTGAGTCACTGCCGCTTCCCCCTGCCTGGTGGCAGCCTCAATTTCCTCTTTGCAGCCAGCAGCGTGCCCGGCACGGCACCACGGCGCCCGGGGGACAGGGGGGCAGGTGTCCCCTCCAGACAGGTGGCCCTTCCGGATGGTGACCACCTGGGGCTGGTAGCCGGTGCCCCTACAGGTGGGGAGAGTGCCCAGGCGTCCCCACGGGCAGTGCCGAGCCGTGCAGGTGCCCAGGTGTCCCCGCGGCACCCAGGTGTCCCCGCGGTGCCCAGGTGTCCCCGCGGTGCCCAGGTGTCCCACGGGCAGTGCCCAGCTGCTCAGCGCAGATGTTGGGCCCCGGCCAGGCAGCAGGATTGAGTGTCGGGCTTGCTCTCCGCGCAGCGGCAGGAGGCCAGGCTGCCCGGCGAGCACACAGCCCCTTCATTCATGGCAAAAAATAGCCCCCCGGGGTGTGGTCCAGCCTGGAAAAGCCCCCTCCAGCCCCGGCCAGCCCATGTTTATTCAGCGAGGGGGACGCGCTGCCCTCCCCCTGCCCGCCGGCCCCGCGTGCCGTCTCCGTGCCAGAGCGGCCGTTCTTGGACGCGGTTCCCCGGGTCCCCCCCTGGCCAAAACACACAGGCCGGGGCGGGGGGGTAGGGGGGTGGGGGGTGGCAAACCCCTAAAAAGCACCGGGTTTGTCTCCGGGAGGAGCAGCCCCCGGTGATGTCATGAGAGTTTGCGAGCGGCCACATGAAAGGGACTCGCTGCCCAGGAAATCCACGGGCCCGCGCTCCGCCAGACAAGCCGGCGATTCTTCACTGGGCCGGGAAGGAAACCTCGGGGAGCCCGAACCAAGCCCGCCTTTGCCCCGGGGACAGAGCCTGCCCCCTGCCCCACAGCCCTCGGGGACCACAGCCCTGCTCTGCAGTCCCCCCGTACCCAAATCTCAGCACCGCAGACCCCAGCATCCCAACCCCTGCTCCCAAATCCCCCCTGGGTACCAACCCCTGTCCTGCAGTCCCCAGAGCACCAAAACTCACCCCACAGCCTCCCAGCATCCCAATCTCTCACACATAGTCCCTGGGGGCCCCATGCCCTGCCCCATAGAGGCCAGACCCTCCCTCTCCTCTGGCCTGGGGGGACAGCACCCCCATTTCCGTGCTGGGAGCATCCATCAAGCTGGGAGCAGCGGGTGATTTAGGGCTAGGCAGTGCTGCTGGCAGACAACGGGGATGCGGCAGGGCAGGGGATTCTCTTTCCGGAGGGATTACACCAAGGACAGCTGGGAACACACAGACACAGACTCCCCAAGAGCCGGCCAGGATCTCGACCCGCTGCGGCGGGCACCACAGACACGGGCTCTGAAACTGAATCTGCTGCCAATCCCCTCCCCATTTCCCAGAGGCGCAGGTCCCTGGACAGGCAGGGGAGGCTCTGCCTTCCTCCTCCTCCTCCTCCTCCCCATGTGGGACGACCCCTGGTTCCGCACCCCGCATCTCAGCCCCCTGGTCCATCACCGTGGAGCCCACACCACGTGGCTGGGCCATCTCGGAGAAGGCTGTGGGGCATCTCCATCCTGCCGGTGCCCACATCCAGCCTCCGTCCCCCAAAGCACTGCAGCACCATGAACACGGAGGGGACAGGGCCAGCAGGGAGGTGACAGCAGCCCCCGGTCAGCGGCAGGCTCGTGGGGCTGTCCCCTCTCCCCACCAGGACCAGGGGGTGATGTTCGCTCCCTCTGTGGCTCTGCAGAGGGGGGCTCAGGCTCTGGGGCTGTCAATCAGGCACCGCTCGCCAGAGCTAAAAATGTGCTCTCAGCAGGAAAACAAAATAAAAACACCAAACAAAACAGAGAGGTGAAAAATTCCTTGACATTTCTCTCCTGCGAGTCCCCAGGGCCAGCAGAGAGGCGAGAGCCCCCGGAGTTTGTCAAGCAAACACTTTCACACCCTGGGCCGCGCTCGGCACGCTGCCGCTGGAATGCCAAATATATATTTAAGCCCCGCTCATCAAAGGAGCCTGTTCGGAGTCGGTCTCGGGCAACGTGCATGTGGGTTTGGCCCGGAGTGAAAACCAGGGATGCTGAGAACATTTCTCGGGGCCGGGAGACGGCGCGCACGCGGGAGATAAATGCCAGCCTCCAAGGCCGTGCGGCTGTAAGGTCGCGGGCTGGGCACGAGATACCTGCCCGCTCGCGGCGCTCGCCCTTATCAGCTCGTGTCGCACAACGGGGTGGGGATGTTTAGGCTGGAGGGAGGCCAGCAGCAGCCCTGCATTCCAGCCCGCCGTAAACTTAGTCAAAGCTGCAGAAGCCCAGCCAACAACGCCAGGGTCCAGGGAGACGAGCAGGAAGCGACGACGGGAGAGGACAGGGCTGCGGGGACACGGCGCGAGGGCGGAGGGGAAAGGAGGGCTGCCCGGGGTCTAGATATGTGTCGCGGGGGGTGACAAGTGTCCTCGGCCCCCGCGGGCAGGCTGCCCTCGGCTGCCTTCCTTGAGCATCCCCTCGATTTGCTGCAGGCGGCCCGGGGACCTGTGCTGGTCCCGCCGCGCACCGGACAGCGCCCCAGCCCTGCAGGTGCTGGGCTGGGCTTTCCCATCCCCGTCATCGCTCCAGCCAGGAGCAAAGGGCTCTCAGCCTAAATCTTGCCCCTAATCCCAGCTGACAGAGCTGCGGGTCAGGGTCTGGCCGGGAGCAGGGGAGATCATTGCCCCAAGCGAGCCCGGCACGGCGGTGCTGTGAAATCACGCATTACGCGCCTGTCGCCCGCGGCAGGAGCAGCCCGTCAGGCTGCCGGCACCGCTCTGCTTACTGGGGGCCATCCCGGCCGGGGGGAGCTGACCCTGTGCAGCCGTGCCCCCCGCCCGGGTTCATCCCCAGGTGAGAGGAGGGAGCGCGGGGCTGCGGGTTGGGTTTCAGGCACCTGCTGCTAATAAAACAGCCTGTCAGGGCACCTTCGCCCTCCGGGAGAGGGACGGGGTCCCGGCGGGGCTGTCGGGGGGCACGGAGGGCTCGGGGAGCTGCGAGCTGGGTCCCCGAGGACGTCCCCACCCTCTGAGTGCTGTCGGGCATTTAAACTCCTCTTAGCGACCAGGGGACCCGAACTTTCATCCGCGGGACGGCAGCGTCCTTCTGCTGCGGGATCCTCGCGACGCATGAAAGGAGCGAGGAGGAAATCACACCCACCCCGGCATCAGGCCTGGAGCGCTGCCAGCCTTTCTTCCTCCTGCCGCGCGGACGTTTCCTCCCTGCTCCTCTCTCCCGGCTTGTCCCGGTGCCCGGGGCTGCCGAGGCTCCGTGCTTTCTGTTCACATCCCTGCTTTCCCTTCGCATCCCTGCTCTCCGGCCCCTGCCCGCTCCGCGCACCGCTCTCTGTGCTCCGCATTGCCTTGCCCCTGCCGTCTCCGGACAGCAAAACCGTGCTGTTTGGCCATATATATATCTATTTTAAAAGCCTCGCCATTTTCAGCTCTATTTTTCTACCCTGATTTTGTTCAGTGCAGCGTTATTTGGCAGCAGCAGCCCTGTGAAACAGGGCCGTGGTGAGCATCCAGGGCGCCTGCCTGCAGCTCCCTGTGCTTGGGTGACTCTCCCAGCCGTCACCACCTTCCAGTCTAATAACGGGTTTATCTTTAACCTTATCCTTAACGTGCTACACTATTTACTATCTCCTACGAAGTGCCAGGCTAGGAAGTCCTCCTCCACAGCTTAAAACCCCACCTTCCCCATGGCCCTGATCTTTGCCAGCCTCCAAGAGAGCTGGGCAAGGCAAAGGTCCCCCCAGATCCCATTTTGGCTGGGAGAGAACCTCTCCAAACGCCTCGAAACTCAAAATACGGCTCCAGAAGTGGATGCCTGCACATCCACGGCCCCAGCCCGAGCAGGAGAGCAGGAATCAATTACAGGGCTGGCAAAGGCAGGGCTGCTCCGGGGCTGGCGAGCGGCACCGGCCCCCGCGGTGGCGGCACGATGCTGGCACGCACGTGGCGCCGCACCGGGGGCTGCCTGCGGGCCCCGCGCCTCCGGGCTGAGCGCTGCCCACCTCCCCGCCGGCACACCCTGCGGCCCCCCCAGGAGAGCAGATGTGCAAATGGCTGGCGGGGAAGATGCATGGGAACCACTTGAAAGCCCTGGTATGAACGCGCTGGTAAACCAGGGCCACTCCTCTGCTCCTCCGGCTCCGGGCGTTATTTATAGTGCTCCGGGTGCCCACCCCGGGGGAGTTCAATCCCTGGGGTGCAAATTCTGCCAAGCCAGCTGTCCTCTCTGCCTTGTAGCTCCCAGGAGCCGCGGCAAGGTCTGCAAAGTGCCCCAGACCCAGCGAGGAGCCAGGATGCTCTCGGGAGGGCTCTCCCTGCCGCACCCGGGACCCAGCCCGGGGGGGCTGCTGCCTTGCTCCAGCCGGCCTGCACGCAGCACGCCTGGCCAGGCAGCACACCCCGCAGGAACACAGGGACGTGCTCCACCGCAATGCCCTGGAGAGAGGTGCAGGGGCTCCCGGCATCTCCCGAGGGCTGGGGGTGAGGATGCTCCCGCAGCCACGCGTGGCCCCGCCGCTGATCAGGAGCAGGCGGCTGCTGCTGGCGCTCCCCCAGCCAGGGGCTAAATTTATTCCACGGGTCTGTGGGCACCGAGGGGACACGGGGGTCCAGCGGCCCGCCCCGCACGCGGTGCACATCCCAGCACCCGACACCGGTGACGGGAACAGAGCCCTTCCGGACCGTCTCCTCGGCACCCGCGAGTCCTGATTACTGGCCCCAAAGCGGACCCAAGTCCTTCCTCCCCCGACCACAGAGGGGAAAGTTTCCAAATTAAAAACCTAAAACTGGCAACAAGGTGCCCATGGCAGGAACCTCTTAAACTGGCCATTAAAGTTTATAAGTTAGACGGGCACCAGGAGCGCGCGGCGGAGCTGCAGGAAAACAGCCGCCCCTCCTTGGGCAGCCTAACCACGGCTGTCCCCAAAGCCACAGGGCTGACGTCAGGGCATGAGCTCACCTCCGTCACCCACCGCCTGGCCGGCCCCAGCCCCGTGTTTACCCCTGCCCGTCCCCGCCGCTGTCCCTCGCAGCCCGCTCTCCCTTTGAGGTTGGCAGCCCCGGGGCCTGGCGAGGAAGAGGAAAAAGAGCAGAAAGGAGGAAACCAAACCTCAGCGCCCACAAGGCGGGCTGCAAAACACGGAGCCCCAGCAGCTCCCTCCCGGCCCTGCTGCCTCTCCCGGCCACGTCCCCCCTTTTCCTGCCCCAAAACCGCCCTGGCCCTGAAAAAGAGGCGACCTCGAGGGGACATGGGTGCGCAGCCCTCACCCCACCTGCAGCTCGCACAGCCTGCCCGGCTCTCCTCGGGGGCCAGGGCTGTTATCCTCCCATTATCCTCCCGCTGCAATGCGCTCTGCGCCCTCGGTGAGATGGGCCGAGGGTGGGTGCCGGAGCCAGGCAGCATCCCCTCCTCCCCAGGGTGCTGGGATGCACCGCGGGGCTGCGAGGCGAGGGGGGGGACGTACAGCTTTTCTCCAAGCCCTCCTGGTCCTAGCTGGGGACATGCGAAGAGTTTTGTGGCACCAGATTTTGGCTAGAAGGGCAGGAACACAAGCTCCCTGCCCGGGCGCACAGGACAGCGCCATTCCCCTCTCCCTGCCAGCACCAGGGCACTCTGCCTCTAGACCTCTCCATGATCCCTGCACGGCCAGGTGGAAGTGCAGCCAGAGGGGGATGAAACCCAGCGGGCAGTGATACTGGCAGAGCCCTGGGAGAAACACCACGGCTTTTTTTTTTTTTTTTGGAGCCAGGGGACAGCGCTGGGACCCTGAGCCCTGTGCGAAGCCAGTGCCGGCCTGACCGACGTGCTCAGCTCAGGGCTGCAGGCTGCCAGAAAATGGGCGAGAGCCACAAAAGCCACAGGGGCTCACGAGGGGACGGCGAGGGAAAGGCCAGGGGCCGCGCGGCTGCCCAGCCGCACCAAGCCTGCGGCACCGGTCAGGACAGGCTGGGAAGCCACCGTCCCCATCTGCTGCCGTCCCGAGCCACACGGGGCACATTTCGCCTGCCGCCACCTCCAGCAGAGGTCTGTGGGTTGCATTTATAGCCCTGGCCACAGACCCTGTCCCCACAGCGCCTGCGTGCTCTGCACCGCACGGTGCTGCCCCTGCATCCCCCAGCCCGGAGCATCGCGGGGAGCCGCCGCTGCCACCTCTCCGGGCGCCGTGAGCGGGTGCACGCACGCACGCACGCCCCTTGCACGCCCCTTGCGTGCCTCCCCGCCAGCATCGATCCACGGGGAAGCACACAAGGAAAACACACACACGCACACACACACACACACAAACAGGGCAGCCTCTGCAAACAACTGCTTGTTAAGTTAAAATTAAACTCTGCACAAATATTGACCTTTGGAGGGGACACAAACTCTGCCGATATATTTACCAGCTTTATAAATGGGCCTGACCACAGTGCCCTATATGCCGAGCTGGAGGAGACGAGGGCTGCCCAGGTACCCAGACCGTGTCCCCCCAACGTGGGGCTCTGCCCGGGGGCTGCCCCATCCCTCAGTGGGCTGTGCCGGGTGGCAGAGCCCTCCCTGCGACGGTGACTTTGGCACCAGGCATTGAGGTGCCTGCAGGAGCCAGCTCGGTGGCCCCAGCAGCTATGGGGCCAGCGGGGTGCCGGAGCAGAGCTGCCCCTGCCCAGCGTGCAGCTGGGAAGCAGAGCCACGGCTGGGCTCCGAGCCCCTGGGGAGGAAGCCGGGGAGCTGAGAAATGAGGGGTAGGGATAGAAATGGCACGTGGAGAAGGGACAGCGCTGTGCTGTGGTGGGGACTCGCATCTCATGAACCCCCCCCTGAGCTCTGGAAGGGGCCCGCACGCCCAGCTCAGCACACGGGGGGATGGCACCGGGACTGGGAAGGGACCTGGGGCAAGGTCTGCCCCCAGGGGCGGACGAAGCAGCTTGGCTAGGAGAAGAAGCAAGCTCTTCTGATAGGCGTAGGGCCAAGCGCAGGAGGCCAGCTGGAAGATACGGTGGGCTTTGCAGCCCGAGGGTACAAACGGGGCGCACGCAGGTCTTCCCTAGGACCCACCTTTGTCAGCAGGAGGCAACACTACCCCCCAGTGATGTTTCACCGTTCGGGAGCCTTTGAAAAACCACCGAGTGCCACGAGCTGCAATTGCACAACCGGGCAGTGAAGGTGACAGCACGACAAAGGACACGGAGAGCAACCCCGGGCACACGGCGCACGGCCCAGGGGAGAAATCCCTGGGGTAACACAAGGGGAAGGCCCAGCCTGGGGCTGGGCAGCAGGGAGAAGGACCCTGCACACCCCGAGGAGCCCGGGACGAGGGCAGGGTGCCCGTGGTGCAGCCGGGTGGGGATTGCTCGAGCCCCCGGCGGCTCCTGGTCCCCGGCCCCCGGGGGCAGGTAGAGGGAGGGGAGAGCACGGCACATGCAGCAGGGGATGCCCGAGCTCCAGCTCTCGGAAATACTGAATAGAGTCTTATTCAGGCTGATGTAAAACACTGTTAAAACACACAAAAATCCTTTGAGTAATGGGCGAGCGGGAAAGAGGCATCTATAATTAACAGTAACTGTTCGAGACGGTCGCTGCCCAGAGACGTGTACTGTGCAAAACCACTTGAAAAGGCCCCGTCTGAAAGGCGAAGCCTGGGGTTTTTCAAGAAGCCCGTCATGTAACGATCCTGGCCCTTCCAAAATAATTCTGCCATATTAAAAAAACCCAAAACCTCAGCTTAATCGCCCTGCAGCGCTGGGACTGGAGAGCTCTGAGGAGAGGGGAAGGGAAGCGCAACCGGCTTCCAATTAGAGCCTCGTTAGAAAGGAAAGCTGGGGAGCTATTAGGGAGCGGGCCAGGGGCGAGCCCCGCCGAGCTGAGCCGAGCTGGCTGCTCCCGGCGGTGGGAGGGATGTCCCCACACACAGCCATGCCCCTCGGCCCCCTCGGTGGGCACAGCGGGACCCCAAGGGTCTGAGCAGAAGGACGAGAGGTGGGCGCACTTGTCGAAGCCCCCCGGGACGTCCTGGTCCTGCGGGGGGGATTTGGGGATGCTCGCGGAGCCACCAGGAGCTCTGGGACGGGAGCAGGGGGAGCTGGGGCTGCAGCCGGAGAGGGGATGGGGAACGGGGTCTGGGGGCTTTGCTGCCTCCCAGAGCCCGGGCAGCTTGGCGCGGGTGCCTGCAGCATGGTTCGGCCGCAGCATCCCTCTCGCTTCGTCAGCCGGGGCTCTAATTGCCCCCAGCGGCCCTGCCTTTTGGGGCAGGCCCCGGGCACCCGCTCGGCGGCTGCAGCCTGGCCCCGGGGCCGGGCGGGAGGCACGCTGCCCGGAGCAGCCTCCCCTTCCCATCCCACGGCCTGGGACCCATCCAACACAAAGTTAATTTCTAACCATGGGTAACCACCAATGCCCGAGCGGGGATGATTTATCCCCTATCTGCCTGGGTCGGATTTATGAGCCACACATCCCCTAGGCTGCGATAAAGGCCATGTCTGTGCTCCTCGCCCCCACCCCCCCCCCCCGCCCATAGCCCCTCCGTGCGGACTCGCCGCCCCCCCCCCCCCCCACCCCATTTACAAGCCTTCCCCCGGTGCGGAAACCTGACAGCCCGCAGAAGAACAGTAAACAGCACAGAAAATAACACACGCTGGAGGCCAAGCAGAGACGCGCCGGCCGGGGAAGCCACAAATGGTTCCTGCTTTCGGGACCTGCTCAAGAAAACAGAGTGGGACGGACCCTGGGCTCCCGGCGGCTTTGGGAAGGGGCGAGGGGAGCTGCTATTAATAGGAGAGGCAGGGCGCTGCTCCCAGGCAGAGCCGGGCTGGGCAATGCTATGGCTGTGCCCGGGATGGCCGCGCGGTGAGGGCAGGTCCCCGCGGCACCAGCCGGAGGCAGCGGGCATCGCCCCGCAAAGAGGGATTCACCCACGCAGTGGAAAATTCCTCAGCGCGGCGTGAAGCTGGGGGAATCGGGGCCCAAAAGCAGGGCCTGGTGCTGCCACGTTTACCCGTGCCATGCGGCACCGGGCAGGGGGTGCCAAGCCAGGGCTCACCCCTGCTGCCGCTCGCCCCAGTCCGTCCCCCCCCGGCAGCCCAAAGCGGGGACGCCCCAGCTTCGTGTTTTTGGCCATAGCCAGCCCCAAGCTGCCACCCTCCGGCTGGACAGGGGGCGAGGACTGGGCAGCACGGCGGTCCCCGGGCTGCGTGGGACGAGGCAGAGCCCAGAGGGTGGAGGGACGAGGCTGTGGGCAGCACCACGGCTCTCGGGGCAGGGTGCTGCCAGCACTCTGCCGTCCCCGAGCCCTGTGCCGCGCTGATAGCGGCAGCCCCGGCGAGGGAGAGAAGAGAGCCTTGTTCTGGGGCCAAGACTAAGGCGATTCAGTGCTCCGCTCCCCTGAGGTTTCTCGGGTGAAACCTGGCTCTGTAATGGCTGTGTCTGTAAAACGTATGGAAATGCCCATAAAACCTCTATCAAATGCCATATGGATATATGTGGATGTATGAAATGAAGGGCACGGGGGGGAATTGGGGCAGGCTGGCTCCCTGCGAGCCGTAAACACGCCCCGGTGAGAGGCAGAGAGGGCAGCAGCCCCGGGAGCCGTGCAGACGGGCCGGCGCTGCCCGGAGCCAGGGGAAGGGCCCCGTGGCTCCGGCTGGAGCACGGCTCCGTGGGGCACGGCCACCTGCACCACCGGGTGCCACCAGGGCACGGGGACCTCGCTGCAGGGCGGCGCGGGGACAGAGCCCCTTGCCAGGACTCTCCGGCACCCCGGACCCTCGCTGAAGGGTGGGGGGCAGGAGGATTGGGGACAGGCTCTGGGGAGACCCCAGCGGGGTGAAGAAGAGCTACCCAAGTGGTCTGTGAGATGCGCAACGGGCTCCACGGTGGGGAGGACAGGCCAGAGCAGCACCACTCAAAGGTTTTGGGGTTGAAACGCTGGGGAAGGGGGGCTCGAGGAGGGTGTGTGGACAAGGGCTGGTGCTAGGGGTGGAATTTAAGCTCATTCCTGGAGAGCTTTGCTCGCGCTGAGCTGCTGGCACCCGCCCCACGGGGATGCTGCTGCTCCTCCTTCGGGCCGCTCAGCATCTGCTGGGGCAAGGCGCGTGGCAGCGCCCGCAGCCAGCCCTTGGCACGAGCCCAGCACACAGCTGGCAAAATCCAGCTGATAGCAAGGGAAGCAACCCCAGATCTGGTCGCCCTGGGATATCTCGGTGCAGCTCTGCCCTACGCCAGGCTGTTCAGCTCCGGGGGCATCCCGCTGCAGCCCCAAAGCACGGAGGGGGCAGCTTGTGAGTGGGGAAACCGGGCTGTATCCGGCTCTGCAGCGGGGGGATCACCCAAATACCTGGGAGAAACAGCAGCCCACAGTGTTATCGATGCCTGAGAGCCACCAGGGATGCAGGAACCCATACGTCCCTTCGGGGATGCCCCATCCCGAGGGGAACTGTCGGCACAAGAAGATGGCATGGCACCAGTTAGAGCAGGCAACTTCTAGTTTTAGTCCAAGGGCACCCGCACCAAATGCAAAGCACGTGTGCAACCCCAGATGGGCAGAGCTCGAGAGGTGTGCCCACAGCACAAGGAGCTGTCGGGGTCTCTGCTTGGCATTTATGGCCTCCCCAGCTAGCAGAGCCCCGCTGCCATCAGCATCCTGCTGTGGGAAGCTGCCGTGAGCCAGGTGAGACCCTACGACCCTATACAGCCGATTCGCCTTTTCCTACAACCCCATGACTCCGAGAGCTGGGGTCGATACAAAAACACCAAATATCAACAGGCTTTGCAGCAAGATCATAAATAAATAGGCAAACAGCGACCCTTGCCAAGGATTAAGCAATAAATCATGAGAGCAGCTGAGCTGTGGCAGGCTGCTGTCACCGCTGATGTTTGCTCCCTGCGCAGCACCGGGCAGCACCCCGCTGGCTCCGCTCCTTCCTCCCTTGCCCCAGCAGAGGCCGGGAGCTGGACTCCGCAGCCAGCCCTCCGCAAGTCCCATCAAAACTCCTCACAGCCTTCCTAAGGAAGAAAACAGGCCC
Organism: Anser cygnoides; assembly: GCF_040182565.1. NCBI lineage: Eukaryota > Metazoa > Chordata > Aves > Anseriformes > Anatidae > Anser > Anser cygnoides. The sequence goes on from NC_089878.1 coordinate 32,247,682, forward strand.
AGAACCCCCAGATTTGGGACTTAACGCTGCTCGTCGACCCTGATCCATTCAGCTGAGCACGGAGGGACCTGTGAGCCCTTCGAGCCCTCGCGCAGCCGGGAAGCCCCGGGCAGGAACCGGCCCCAGGCACGTCCCTGCTCCAAACCCACACCCACAGGGGACAGGCGGTGTCTCAGGGGACAAGGGCTGATGCTCAGCGATGGGGGAAAGCTCCTCGGTCGCTCCACCCCACATCTCTACCGCATGGCAGCTGCAAAGTGGCTCTGTCCGTGCTGCCGACGGGGACAAAGCGCCTCCGCGAGGCACGGCGCTGGCACCTGCCCTGCTGCCCGGGAGCATCCCCGCCACGGAGGCCGCAGCTAGGGCGAAGCAGCAGCGTGGTGCAGGGGCTGCAGCGCCTGGGACGCAGAGATGCAGCGCACGGATGCAGAGATGAAGCACGTGGCTGCAGATGCAGCGCACGGACGTGGAGATGCAGCGCACGGATGCGGCGATGCAGCGCACGGATGCGGAGATGCAGCGCATGGATGTCAATGCAGCACACGGATGCAGAGATGCAGCGCACGGATGTCAATGCAGCACACGGATGCGGAGATGCAGCGCACGGATGTCAATGCAGCACACGGATGCAGAGATGCAGCGCACGGATGTCAATGCAGCACACGGATGCGGAGATGCAGCGCACGGATGTCAATGCAGCACACGGATGCGGAGATGCAGCGCACGGATGTCAATGCAGCACACGGATGCGGAGATGCAGCGCAGGGACGCAGATGCCACGCCGCAGCCCCACGCGGGCAGGCTCTGCAGGCCACCAGCCTTGTGCTAGCCGATGGCAGGGCGCCATCTGCCGCGTCTCTGCCACATGCACCGCGCGTCCCCAGAGCCAGCGGCGCTGCCCTGCTGCATTGCACGGGGGGGACGCTGCATGGATGGATGGATGCAGAGCTCCTGCAGCTCGGGGAGCATCGGCCACCTCCCCGCGGCTCGCTGGCACCCGGGGCACCCGCTTCCCAGCAGCAGGATGAGGACACAAATGTCACCAGCCTGCCTCCTTCGGGCTCCAAGCCCCCAGATCCGGGCTGGGGGTGCCACGGGCCACCTGTAGCCCCCTGGCGAGGCCGGTGGCCCCGGTGGCAGCCCTGGTCACAACGCAGCGGTCCCTGGGCACGGCAGCAGGCTCCTGCGCCCAGCTGGTGCAGCACGAGGTCACACCCAGGCCTGTGAACCCCGGGCAGGCACAGGAGGAACCTTCTAGTCGCACAATTACTATATTATGTAGCACTAATAAAAAAAAAAAAGGGGGGGGGGGGGGGAGGGCTTGAAGTTTTCTTAGTGCCACATAGTAAAGTATTTATAGAAATCCAGGCGTGAATGGGCCGCTCACAGGCCACACTCCTCCTCGGCGTCAGGATCTCCAGGAATTATTCTGTGCAGTCACATTGTTGTATTCACCCAGAGATTGAGTTTAATTACAGACACGCGGGCGAACAGGCTGTCAGTGTTCCAGCCTCGCCGGCAAAAGGGCGACTGAGCTCCCTTTAATGGACACATTTTTAAAAAGACCCAGGGTTGAAACAGCAGCGGGGGGAGGAGGGCAGGGGGGCTGCAGGGACGGGGCGGGGGGACGACGAGGGGCTCTGGAAGAGGCACGGGGAGAGAGTGGGGATGAAGGGGACGGGACTGGGGTGATGGGGAGAGGACAGGGCGGTGGGCACGGGGCAGGATGCGGGGCCAGAGCATCCGCTGAGAGCGGGGTGGCTGATCCCTTTGGAGACCCAGAGGAGCTTCCCGAAGGAAAAAAAAAGGGGGTTGGGGAGGGCTCCCAACTTATTACAGAGCAGGGTATAAACAGAACAAATAAATATAGAGCTGCTTTATTACAAGGCTGGCCAGCTCTGGTGGCTGGCTGATTACAGGGCAGGCTGCTCCAGCGCTACCCGAGCCCAGACCTCAATAAAGGCCAGATTGGAGCTGCCTTTTGCCCGTTTACAAGCTCGGCGCGCTCCCGCCGTGCCGCTCAGCTCCTGCGCGCCGCCGGCTGCCCCCGCGCCCGATGGCAGGGCGAAGGGACGCAGCAGCGGGGGAGAACCAAAGTTTAAACAAATAGTGAGTAAGCGACGAGCAGGGCAGGCGGGATCGGCGGCCTCGCAGACGAGCACTAAAAATACAGCTTATTTTCCAAAGGAGCCCGCGACGTCCAAAATTGGCGATCAAAAATAAAAAAAAAAAAAAAGGAGCAAAAAAGCCGTAAGAATTACAGATCCATCACGGGGGCGGGGGGAAAGACCCGAGAACAAGGAAAGAAAAACACCCCGATGAGTAAGACGCACGTGTGACGTACACAAACACACCGAGACGGAAAGGCGTGAGCCTCCTGCGCACGCGGGCGCACGCCCGAGCGGGCAGCGGCACGCGTGCGGGGCCGGTCCTCGGCGGGGATGGACGCTGCCAGCCCCGCTCAGCTCTGCTCTGCTCTTTTCCTCCGGGGCCGAGGGCACTAACCTCCATGCACACACCTCTTCCTGGGGCTCAAAGGGCGCTTTGTCTCCCCACCCGGGCTCCCAAGCCACCGGCGCAGCCCCAAGGGCTCCTGCGACCACCTCGGTGCTGAATCCCTGGCCCCGGCGTGCCCACAGCTGATGAGGGAGGGACGGAGAGCAGCACGTCCGTGGGGCTGCGGGCCGGGAGGCTTCAAAGGAGCTGATTTAGTATTGTCCCACCTGCCCTGAAACGGGCGCTTGAGCGAGGGATGGAGGTTGCCTAGGGTCACCCCGGCGCTGAACAGAGCCCTTATAGGACGGGGAAGGAGAAAGGGGCTGCTTTGGGATGAGGTGGTTCCCCTGGGCACGGCTTGGCGGGACCGCTGCAGTCCCACATGTCACCCCGACCACCCAGGTCCCCACGGTGCCTTGGCCCAGCTCATAAATTTGGGAGAAAAGGCAGAGCTGGCAGGGAAAGCAGGCGCTGCTCCCAGCTCTGCAGTGCTTTGCAAGGCTCCCCTCCCCAGAAGCACCACGGCGGTCCTCAGGGACCCCAGCCCCACGCCCTGCCCAGCAGCACGGCTTGGCCACGGGGCTCTGAGTGCCTCCAGCCAGCCCTCTCCTCACGACACCAGCCCCCCCCCCAAAAAATACACCCCGAGGAGACGGGACGGAGCCTGATCCCAACCTCGCGGGGTTGACAGGGGCAGCGGGGAAGCTGCGCGGGGCAAAGCAAGAGGCACCTGCCACCCCTGTGCCTCTTCTGCCCTTTCACCGCCGCTGCCCTCCGCCTTCACCTGTGCTGACGGCGGTGCCGGGGCTATAACAGGGCGAGCCCAGGGCATCCGGGGCCATCACGGCACCCCCCCCTTGCTGCCTCCCCCCGCCCGGAGAGCGGAAAACGTCCCCCCGCGAAGGGCAGCTAATGCGGAAGCTGTTCGCATCCCGTAGCGCGAGCCCGGCGGGTGAGGAGCGGGGCAGCTCCTGGGTCGCCGGGTTATCGGATGATAACAAGGCAGCACAGCCCGAGCACGCGACTTCCAGCAATGCAAGGCTGCTTCCTTTGTTTTGGGAAAACAAGACGGGGGACAGACCTTCTCTGGCACGTTCTTGCCCGGCCTGAAGCTGCCCCCCCCCCCCACCCCACTTGCACTGGCTCCCACGGCGGCCGTCCCCTCTGCCCCCATCCCCGCGCGGCGGCTGGAGGAGGAGGAGGGGGACGGGGCCAGCCTTCGCCCTTTCCACCTTCCCCACTGCCCGTGCGGAGGCTCGGGGAGGCCGGGACAGTCACGGGGGACCCTACCAGCATGGGGTTATCTCACCCCAATCCCAAATGCAGGGTGAGCCCCTTACCAGCACGGGGAGCAGGACAGGGCACGGGGACCCTCTCCGTCCCCGCGGCCGTACCCCTCGCTCCCCAGACAGCTCGATGGGGGTGTGGGAGCCCCCCCCCCCCCACACACACACCCCTTCCCCAGCGGAGGAGGAGGAAACATAATAAGAAAAATAAAATTTATAAGCCAGGCGGTAATTACAGCGTGGCTACAAAAGGCTGCCTCCTCAGGGCCATCATTATGTGGCTAAATTTAACGCCCCGCGTCCCAGGGCTCTGAGCATCCACACAGACGCCGGCTCCTGCTACCTTCCCTCCGTGCCGGCCAGGGCAGCACAGCTGAACGGCAGCCAAGAAAGCCATAAAGCAGGTCAGAATTTTTTTAATAGTCTATTTACCAAGATGCTGTTTTTACTGCCGAGGTTTCTCTCGTTTTATCTCTGGCTTTTTTTTTTTTTTTTTTTCCCCTTCTCTCTCTCTTTTTCCCCTGACTCCTGAACAGACTGGGCTGTATTTTCTGTTTTAGGTTCCTCTCTCTCACTTGCTCTGAATACTATTTTCAGAACTCTAATTTTATATGGCAAGTCCCTTTTTTTTTTTTTCTTTCCTTTTTTTTTTTTTTTTTTGGTAAATATTTGCCATGACTAAGCCAGGACACATCCCGTTTAAAAGGCTCCCATCCCACAAAACATCAGCCCTTTAATGACATGAATCTCATTAGCTCTCCCCATGAAAAGAGGTATAGAAAGGGAGCATCCCTCAGCCCCTCTGAGCTCCTGTATCTGCACAGACGTATATTTAGCCATGTGTACTGTACAGTCACAGAAGGGGACAGACTGGGCACACGCACACCACCCCATTCAGACAGAGGGACCGAAAGCGGGGGCCCCTGGGGCAGGCTCTGTGGCCAGTGGGTTTTGGGATATCCGTCTGTCTGGGATGGGGCCGGGAAGGCTCTGGGCCCCGCAGAGGCTGAGCCGGGCCCTGGGAGCCGGTGGCCAGGCACAGGGGAGCCTCAGAGCCCCTCCAAACCGGGCTCTGGGCACCTCCGGGGGCCCTCCTGCATGCCCGGGGGGGCAGGCAGAGCCCAGCCTGGGCTGAGAGCAGGGCCCAGGTCCCCATCCCGTGGGCCAGGTCTGGCACCAAGCTGTAGATGTTGCAGCAAGCAGAGCTCCCAAGAGCTCGGGCTCTTCCAGCCTTCCTCCCAGCACACGCAGCCTCGATCTTAATCCGAGGCTCCATCCACACCAGCATCCTCAGGTGGCAGTCCTGTCCACCCCGCTGCCCCTTGGGCGCCTCTACACGGTCACGGTCACCTCTACTTCAGCACGGTCATTCCTTCCTCAGCACGGCCACCCCTTCCTCAGGGTGGTCATCCCTCCCTCAGCACGGCCAGCCCTTCTTCATCATTGCCATCCCTCCCTCAGCATGGCCACGCTTCCTCTTGGCTCACGCTCCTGACGGCTGCCTGGTGCCAGAGGGTGAACCCCCAGGAGGTGCCCACGGCTGACTGCTCCCCCGCAGAGCCTGAAGTCAAAGGACGTAGCTGGAGACATCCATGGCGAAGAATGGAGATGTCCATGGAAGAGAGTGGAGACCTTCATGGAGAGGAATTTGCTCTCTCTCCCCCAAGGCTCTGCTTTCTCCCCATTTCCAGTTCACCCCGGTTACGGCGCTACTCCTCCCTGCCGTGCCAGTGTCGGGTGGGTGTCCCTGCATGGGCTCCACCTCCTGAGCCATCCCCACCAGACCGGGTGTGCAAGCTGTGCAAACACATCTCTGAGCCCCACGGCTTGGCTCTTACCTCCCTGGGGGTGCTCCTCTGCATTTTGGGGGAGATAAGCGAGAGGAAAAACCCCCGGAGGGCTGCAGGGAGCAGCGCCGGGCAGCAGCCGGCTTCGCTGCAGGTACCGCGCCGATGGCGCAGCACCCGCTTCCCGGCCTAGAAATAAACCAGCTGCAATTTCACTTTCCCCTCGTTTTCCTTCAGATTGACCTACAGATTTGGTTTAGGCATTGCCAACACCACCAAACACAGCCGAGCCCCGCAGCCGAACGGTAACAGAGCCACACCGGCTGCGCGCTTTGGGGTCCTCTCCTCCCCACGGGGCCACGTCCCCAAGCTTCTCCACGACCCGGAGCACTGGAAGAGCCAAGACACACGGGGAGAGTCCCACCTGCCCCAGCACATGGCTCCCAGAGCCGGGGCTTTCTGGAAAAGCACAGCCGTGCCGAGCGTGGAGCTGCACCGGGCTGGAGCACGTGTGCCGGGAAGGGCTCCGCGCTCCCCCCCCCCCCTGCACACGGCAGCCAACATTAATTCATTAACAGTCCCATTAACACCCAGCTGTGGTTTCCCCCCAAACTCAGGCAGGGACCCGCTCCCCTGTGACAGCTGCTGACAGGCCAAGTTTCCACGTTCAGCCCTTCTGGAGTTCTGTATAAAAATAAGTGGTGCTTTTTTAAAAAGGAAAACTGTATTTCCCCTCTACGCACACCCGCACGCGCGCACACACGTGCAGAGCTCACGGCAGGAATTTGCTCAAATTTCCCCCACCCACAAACACATCTCCTTTGGCTGGAGACCAAACGTGGGCATTCTGAGCCCAAAATATCCCTTTTTTCAGCACCCAGGACGCAAGAAGCTGGCGTTAGTCGGAGCGGGGCCAAATAGCGCTCCCGCTCCCCGCCACCCCCGGCATTGCCAGGCTTTGCCGTGCCGCACAGGGCCTGATCCTGCCCCACCTGCCTGCGCCAGCCTCTGCACCCTTCCCGTTGTCACCCCCAGGGTGGGAAGCCCTCCGGGTTGCGGCTTTTGGCCTCATCCAGCACCCCCAGCAGGGCAGCTGCCGGCGCTTTCCAAGGAGATGCCCTCACGGGCTGTGCGCATCGTGTTTGGTACCCAGTTTTGGCACCCGGTTGCTATTTTCTCCTTTCCTGCTTCTCATCATCCCCCCAGGCACCCGTGAGCACCAGCTGCTCCGGCGCTTCCCAAGGAGATGCCCGGACGAGCACCCGCTGCCTATTTTCCCCTTTGCTCATCCTCATCTTTCCCAGACAGCCGCGAGCACCAGGTGATGCTCAGGGGGCAACCCCGGCCCCTCCAGGGGCCCCGCACCACGCAGTGCTTCCAAAGAGCCCAAATCCGTGCCGTAACTCACCCGGTTGCACCCCGGGCACCCCATTGGGGTACTGGGGGAACTGGAGCCGGCCCTCTGGGGCTGCCACCGGGAAATCATGGGACGGACACCTCCATGAAACACAGCCCCGGGCTGCGATCAGAGCAACGGGTGTGCTACCTCGGGTGTGCTGCTAGCAGGGCAGCTCCAGCTCCCCGGAGAGGGCAGGGCAAGGGCCATATATCTCCCAAATACCTGGCCGCTAGCAAAACGCCCCGCATCCCTTTGATACAGAGGTGTTGGGCTCGCCGAGAGCCCTATAACTCCTCGTGCCTTTAAATAGCAAAGCTCACAAACGCCCCATAGGGCCCGGTGTCTATAAGTTGTCTATATATTTGTGTACACACATACACACAACACACAGAGATTTATTCGTGTTTTCAGAGCGGTTCAGGAGACATTCCAGGACGAAATTCCAGCCAGCGCTGGAGCCAAGAACATCAGTCGCCCCGGCGCACGCTGCCCCCTCTGCCTGCGCACACACTAAATACGGAAAGGGAGAGGTATAAATAGGCAGAGAAATACATGAATGGCCCTGTTTCCTCATACAGATAAATAGTACACAAAGGTCCGAGCCGAGAGGGAGCAGGCAGCCTCAGGAATGCTACGGCTTTGCCGGGGCGTGCGCCCTTGGGGGCAGGATGTGCCCCTAGGTGCACAACGGCCCCGGCTGCTGCTGGAGGGAGCCTGGCTGGCACCACCAGCACAGGGCACGGGGGCATCGGAGCAGCTCCCGAAATGCCAAAAAAAATTTTTTGAAAAAAAAAAAGCTGTTTGTGAACGCGAGAGGGGAAGGGCTGCAGCTGCAGGGGGTGGGGGAGCTGGGGACGGGCCCAGGCCCACGCAGGGATGTCGCGAGGGCGTGAGGATGGCAGGGGCCTGGCAAGCACCCAGGTGCGAAATCTGGCAGCCCGTGTTGGGCGCAGCTGGGGGGCAGGCGGCACCAGCACCGCTCCTCTGCCCTGCCCCTGCCCATCGTGGCCAGCGGGGACGGGACCGCCCCGGCCCAGACCCCATCGCCGGGGATGGAGGAGCCGCCACGTGCCTCGCTGACACAGAGCAGTTCCTTTAGAGCCCCGTCAAAGTCTACCTTGTTCTCCTCCCCACATGGTCCTTTGCTGCCACATCCCGAGCTGCAGGGCTGGGAACGGCGCTGCCATGACCGAGCTCCAGCCGGCACAGAGCAGAGGAGCGGGCGATGCCCGCGCAGCGTCCCCCCGCCAGCAACCCCCTTCTTTTCCCTCCTCTGCCCCTAATGCAGCCGTGGCGAGCTCAGCCCGGCAAGGCTGGGATGCGGGGCCAGGAGCTGCCCCCAGCACGTGGCAGCGGGGCCGGGGGCTGCCGGGGCGGGGGGCTCACCCCTCACAAGGCGCTGCAGTCGCTCCGCTTTCCGGAGGGGGAAGGGGCTCTCCCCCCCTTCAATGCCGCCGTTTGAGCTGAGGCCTGGCACGGGCTCAAACCACCGCTCGCTGACACGAGATCAATCATCCCCCGCGCGGTCGGTGCCCACGCAGGGGCTGGGGCCGCTGCCGCACCGGAGGGGCTTTGGGCCCCGCTGCCAGCCTGCCCGTGGCACCCCTCTGCCTGTTTGCGGTGACACACGGCACGGCACGGCGGCACGCAGTGGCATCGCGTTGCACGGCGAGGCAGGGGACGGCACGGCAGAGCATCGTACGGCACTTCACAGCGTGCCATAACACGGTGCAGAGCAGATGGGGAAGACCCCGTAACGCAAAGGGGGGGTTCCTGCCCGCGCCACACTGCTGCACATCCAAGGCCCACGCCGTGCCCCACGGAGGGTGGCCACAGCGCTGCTGGCCTGACCCTCCACCCCCAAACAAGCCACCAGGTGATGCCCATCCCCGGGGCCGGACGGGCAGATGGAGCAATCGGCCCGGCCCCAGCCCCGCTGCGGGAGGGTTTGCTCCTTGCCCACGGTCTGGGCTCTATTTCGGGCAGCCTGCTGCCCCGGGGCGCCCGTTACCAGTCTGGTTTTAGCAGCGTGCAGCTCCACTGACTCACTGCTTGTGTAAGCGGGCTGTGGTTGCCGGCGGCAGCCCAGAAAGCGCGCCCTGGCCGCGGCCCCCCTCACCTGATTATGCCTAAGCAAATAAATAAATAAAGCCGCACCACCGCCCGCCACGTGCCTCCGCGGCAAACACGTGGGGAGGGCCCGGTGCCCACGCAGCGGACGGCCCCCAGGCAGCACTGGGCACCCGCAGTCGCCCCAAAATGCTGCTCTGCCCACCGCCTGGGGATGGGTGCGCTGCGCTGACCCCGGCCCCTGCACTGGGAAATGGGATGCTGCGCTCTGCCCCGTGCATGCGTCGGTGCCGGCATGCACACTCACGCTTTTGCACAACGATGAGCGCCGTGCCGAGGCTTGGCTGCACATGTCGGCTTGCTCGCTCATCCAAGCATCCCAAGAGCCAGCCCCATGCTCCCAGCTCTGCTCCGAGCCCAGCCTGCGTGGCTTTTGCAGTGCTGGTCCCTGCTAACGCAGAGCTGTGGCCACCAACCCCTTCCCAGTCCCATGCAGAACCCCGTGCCCTGCACCACGCGTGCGAGCCCCGGCCCCGCGCCCCACATCGTGCCCATGCCGCCGGCCTCGCTCCAGCCCGGTGGCAGCTGCAGAGCCGCAGCTACCTTGCGCTAATTAAAACCAGTCCTCGTCGGAAGGAGCCAAAAGGCCGCTTCCTCCTCCGCCGCCCCACCGCACGGGGCCGGCGTGGGTTTGCGGGATGGATGCCGTCCCCGCCCTGCCCACCGCGCGGCCCACCGCTGCCGTCACCCGTGGGCAGACGGCGGCTGCTCCTCTCCCCGGGCTTATTTTTAGCTCCCGTTAAAAGGGAGAGGCAGCGCGGTGCGGGCAGGCAGAGCGCAGGCAGGTGCCGGGCTGCACCCGGCGGCACCGGGCAGGAGGGAACCGGTGGCCCCGGTGGGCACCCACCCGCCCCGGCTGCCTTCCACCTGCCCCTGCGCCCCCGTCCCCGGCGGGATGGGGATGGGCACCTGGCACACCCCGGTCCCGGGAGGGAACAATGAGACGGGGCGCTGACCCCCGCGCTCCCTGACGTCAGCCCCGCCGCCCCGCCAGCCCCAGCCCGGGGCTCCCGCTCGCCCTCGGCCACGCTGGAAGCCGGTGTTTGTTTGTCTTCCTCTCCAGCGTTGCTTGTTTTGATGGCACATCCTCCTCCTCGCCGGGCCAGGCCGACCCGTGAACCTTCCACGTCCTGTTTGCCGGGGCCCTGCGCTGCAAGCCGAGTGCATGGGGCGGCCGGAGGTGCGGAGCATCCACCCCAGCGCTCACCGGCCACGGGAGATAAAAATACACAGGGTGAAGCATCCTGGGGCGAGGGGGCTATATTTGAACTGATCGTATCTGCGAGTTTATCCCAGAGGTTTCGATCTGCCGCGCGGCCGGGCCAAAGCAGCCGACACAACCCTCGTCACCGCGGACACAGTCCCCGATGTACCTGTCCCTGTCCTGCCCTGCACACGGTGGTGGCAGAGCCCCTGCCGCTGACCCCTCTCCGAGCTGGACCACGGACGGGCATCGCCTGGGTCCCAGAACTCCTACGGGAGGAAAATTCCCCTGCTAAATCCTGCACGACCGAATGCTGGAGCCTGGAGACGTGCTGGGGAACCCGTGCTACTCCTGGGCATCCCGTGCTGCCCCGAGGGATCTGCAGCTCACAGGGATATCCAGGGACAAATTGGCCTGGACCTGCCAGGCCCTGTGCTGCTGGGAGGCGCTGAGCCCTCTCCGGCTGCCTGCTCTTCCCCTCCCGCACGAGTCCCCGGGCTTGCCAATAAAAGCTGCCGGCTTTGCCTCGCCTCGCGCGCGGCCGCTGCTCTCCCTCCAGCACTGCCTGAGCCCAGGCAGCTGCTCAGAAGTGAACCCTTGCCAAAAAACTGCGTGTGTGAAAGCGTCGTTTCCTAAACATATAAATATTCCCAGGGCTTTGCTGGAAAACTCCCCGCGATCGGTTAAAACTCCCTGGACGGGAGGGCGATGGCAGGCCCCGTGAAAGGGCATGTGGAAGGCAAGCGGGAGGGCCCCCGGCGCAGGGCCTTTCCTCTCCACGGTGGGGATGCGACCTCGGTCCGGGAAGCGGAGCCTTCCCGAGCTGCGAGCGAAGCAGCAGAGCCCGATCCTGCATCCCACCAGCCCTGCGCCCCGCCACTCACGGCTCCCGTCGTCGAACATCTGCAGCTCGCGCGGCGGGGAGGGGAGGGCTGGGAGGACGAGCGGAGCTCTCCGTCTGACCTCCTGGCCGCTGGCGTCTAACCACACGCACCCCAATACCGAGCCCAGCATCTTGGTTTTCTTCCCAGCGGGCTCCCGGCCCGCTTTTGGAGACATCAAGAGATGGAGACGCAACCGCTGCCCTTGGGAGCGCGTCCCAGTCGCTAATCGCCCTCGGAAGCAAAACCATGTGCCTGCGTCCTCGCTGGAAATTGCCTGGCTCCGGCTCGCAGCGCCTGGCTCGCCTCCTGCTGCTCTTCGCCAGATTAAAGGGAGCCCTTCGCTAACCAGCGTTTTCTCCTTGTAAAGACCCTCACGCACCGCAATCAGGGCGCCTCTCAATTTTCCTGCTGATAAGCTCGACGAAGCTCTTCCCTTCCAAGTCCCCCAGTGCCGGGCTCTCTCTCCAGCCCTCAGCTCATTTCTGCGACTCCGCGCTCGTTGCCCGGCGTCTTTTTTAAGACCCAGGCACGGGATTCGGTGGCAGCCTTCCCAGTGCCCTGCTCAGAGGGACCCCTGCCCCTCCAGCCCCTCTTAGCTGCTCCTTTTTGCAGCTTGCAAATCGAGCACAAAATCGCGCGGTGGTCCTGAAACACCTGCCCGTTTCGCGGAGCTAATTAGATCATTAATCTCTTCCGCGGGAGCTCCGCGTTCCCTGAGACGAGCCCCCCAGCACCACCACGTGCCCCCTCCCGTGCCCAGCACCCTCCCAGCTCCTGGAGGGCTCCGAGCTTCAAGCCCAATTTCATCTTTAGCAGACGTCGTTCGTCCATCCCAAGGACAAAGACACGCTTCATCATCCCCCGATGCCGGCACGGCCGCCCGCATCCTCCCAGCGCCGGCACGGGAACATTTACCGAGCACTTCTACCATGTCTGCTTCAGTATCTATCATCTCACCACCTCCAGCTACTAATAGGCTTATCCCTTCCCCGGACTTTGGGGTTTTCTCCTAATGCACTAAATAAAACCCTTTCCTCCTGTCCCTCGCCGTGATTTTTCCCCGATGTCTTTAGCTTCTGTTATCCATTTTCTACACTTCATAATTTCTAATTTATATTGATTGCTATCTACTCCCGCTCTCCCATTTGTTATAAACTGCTCTTTTATTTCTAATTGCTACCTTCACTTCGCCGCTGAACCAGAACGGGCTTTCGGCCAGCGCTGCCCTCTTTCTTGATTGTGGAATTGTGGCTTTTTGTGGCTTCTGAGATTCTTCTGAAAGAGCTCACAATTTTCATTCACATTTTTCTATCTAAATGTTTCCTCCTAGCTGATTTCACTCATAATTTCCCCCTGCTTTGGGAAATTAGCCCTTTCAAAGCACGAAGGATATAAATTACTGTTTAGGAATGTCCTTTCTTTGCCCAGGGTGAATGTAATCTGGTCGTGATCATCGGTCCCTAGGCAACCTCCGAGTTTCAGTCCAGCAATGAATTCATCTCTATCCATCATAACCAGGGGGAAGCGAAAGTTGCCTGTGCTGGATGCAGTGCCTCTCGTGTAAGAGTGGGACCGTCTCTAATTTTTAGAAGCTCTGCAGATAGCTGGCTGTGCAAGACCAGCGAGCATCGCCCCTCTCCAGCCGAGTCCAGCCACCCCCCAGTGCTCCCCATCCAGCCCGGCACAGCATGCGCTGGGGCTGCTGGTGCTGGCTCCCCACGACGCCTCGGCCAGAGGACGGCCACTGCTCCTTACCCCGGCCATGAAGGTCTGCAGAAACGCCTTCTCCTGGAAGGGCTCTGTCCGCAGGCGGTCTGCAAGGGAGAGAGCGGGGATCAGCCCGGGCAGGGCTGGCCAGACCTCCCAGCCCACCTCCACCTCCCCCTGCCCACGGGGACTCCCTTCAAGCTGCTCCTCCGTAGCAGCCCTGCATCCCCAGGGGCTGGTTTCTGCCCTGGCAGGAGGTGGCGATCATATTTTGGTGCCTTCTCCCAGCTTCTGGAGCAGGACAGGGCCAAACCACTGTTATACCTCGCTCTGCCTCATTCAGAGTGCCAGTTTTACCCCGTCACTGCAAAGGTGCTGTCTGGAGAAGCACCCGGCCAGCTTTGTTCAGCAAAAGGACAACAGAGACAAGAGAGGCCACCTGCCCACCAGCATCGCTGGGGCAGCTCCAGTGCACCCGGCCACCCTCGGGGATGGGGGGCACCTGGGGGGGGGGTGGCAGGACCCGACCCACGTCCTACAGGAGGGGGGCTTCTGCCTGCCCATCCCCGCTGGCCGCAGGGGGCTGCGCGCTGGACGGGGGCCCACGCGCACAGCTGTGCTTCCAGCAGCGCGGAGCTGGGAGCCTCTGGTTGCTCTCCAGGAGCTGCTGCCTGCGGGAAGGAGCCTGACTCGGCTCCAGGGCCAGCCCCCGCTGGCATCAGCGCAGGCTCCTGGGGAGCAGCCAGGTGCTCTCAGCAAAGCGGAGAGCCCCTTGGCGACTCCCCAAGTCCTCCGGCTACCGGTCAAGGGCCGCTCCTCCCCGCGCTCTCCCCAGGGGCTGCTCCCCAGCCTCCTGGCTACCGTCTTGCTGCCGGAGCGGCTGGAGATGAAACACAAGCCCGGCTGGGCGATAGCCAGGGGGAGCAGAGCATGCCAGCTCGCTGCTCGCTCCTCGCTTGGCCCGGGCGTCCCTCCTCACCTCTGCTCAGAGTGGCCCCGCTCTCCCTGTAGTCCTCGATCTCAGCATCCTTCTGACGCAGCAGGAAGCTCAGCTCCTGCACCTGGTACTGCAGCGCCAGGCTCATCCGAATCAGGGGCCGCACGAGGTGGCGGCACACCTGGGGGGGGAGTCCAAAGGCGTGAGAAGGGAGGCAGGAGGCTGCGGGACACGTCCCTCCATCCCAGCCCCATGGCCCTCCATCCCCAGCTTCACGGCTGGGGGCTGCAGCAGGGGAAGAGCGCAGTGGGGACAGGGTGCAGTGGCAATGCTCCGCATACCCCTTGGGATGCAGCAGGAGGCAGAAAGCCCCCCCCTACATGTCCCCTAGCCCTCAGCAGGCCCTCCCCACAGCTCTGTGCACCCCGAGCCACGTTCCTACACAGGAAACAGGCAACGCTGGGTGAAAAACCAGGACTCAAGATGTCACACTGCAGCTGGAGGGAGAGGAGAAATCCCCCCCCCCAAGGAGGGGAGACCAAAAGCAGAATGGGGTCCCCCGCTGGGGCTCAGGCAGGCTGCAGCCCCCCATTGCAGCCCACCTCCGCCCAGACCCCACAGCCCCACAGCCGCCCCCTGCCCACGTCCCCCGCCCCGGGAGCCCAGCGGAGCCCTGGTTTTGGCCGCGGGGCCGGGGCCCGGCGCGTTACGGTGGGTGCCGGGCGCCCTCTGGTGCGCGCAGGGCGCACGGCCCCGGGGGGCCCGGAGCCCTCCCGGGGATGGCCTCTGGGGGCCGGGAGCCCTCCCGGGGATGGGTCCCGGGTCTGAAGGCTCGGTCCCGGTCAGCCGGAGCTGCAGCCCGGTGGGGTGCGCCTAGGGGGGCCCGGCTCTCCTGCTGGGGCACCAGCAAGCGGAGCTGGCACCGGGCACCTTCCCAAAGCCCCCGCGGGTCATCTCACCATCTCCACGGGCGCGGGGCAGCAGTGGAAGTCCCAGTAGAAGGGCAGGCCCGAGAGCTCGCTCTTCACCCGCAGGCTGAGCCTGCCGGCGGTGCGCTGGCAGGAGAAGGAGGTGGCGGAGTCGGGCTGCCCGGCCAGCAAGGGGGACATGAGGTTGGCCAAGCGGTGCAGGAAGGAGGAGACATGGGCCGTCAGCCGCTTGTTCAGCTCCTGGGGAAAGGCAAGGCGAGGTGTTCAGTGGGGCCCTGGAGAGCTGAACCCTGGAAAAGCCCGGGGTCTGGGTGGTGGGCAGGGTGCGGTGGTCCCCACTCGCACAACTCCCCCGCACGCCACCACGTGCCACAGGCTGGCTGGGAGCCGAGGCAGCCTTGTTTTGACCTCCTGCTGGAGTCGGGAAAGCTGCTTCCCATCCAGCCCACAAGCGAAACGAGCGTGCAGGGCACGCACAACAGCCCGGCCGTTCTGCAAGGAGGAGGGTGCTGGGCCGGGCAGGGCGGCAGTGCTGGGGGGCAGCCGCACAGGGCCTGCCCCGGGTGTGTGCACCTCAGACCTGCAGGACCCGAGGGCCGTTGTGGCAGCGAGCAGTTTGTGCTGAGCTGTCAGCTGGCGTGAGGAGGAAAGGAGGTCCCTGGCCTTCCCAGACACTCACCTTGGACCTTTGCCCCACGGCCTCCGCGTCGGCACTCTCGTACCAGACGCTGCTGAGGTCGGAGAGCAGCAGGACGTAGCCAGTATCCCCGAAGCAAGCTTTGGCAATCAAAGCGGACTCGCCAAAGCAAACAGAAGCCCAGGGCTGGGTCAGGAGCCTGCTCTCCAGCTCCTCGGAGCCCTCCATCTGCAAGAGATCAAACAGGTCTCTGCCTCACCCCCAGCCCACTCCGCGGGGTGGCCTCGCAGGGACCCTCGGTCCCTGCCGCCCCCTCCACGATGCCAGCCCCCTTCCCCGCAGCCCGGGGACACGCAGCTCTGCTGGGACAGGCGTTTCGGGGAGCGGGGTGCAGGCAGCTCCCAGCCCAGCTCAGCACAAGCACCCCTGCAGCTCGCAGCACCCTGGCTCTGCCTGGGGGGAGCGGGTGCCCTGGGGGGTTTTGGGGCACCGGGCGGCACCGGGGCTCCGCGGGTGCCGTTACCCGAGGAGAAGAGGAGCAGGAAGCCCAGAGCCGTGGGGAGACGGCTTTGCAGAGCCGAGCGAGGCCGGGCCGGAGGCGAGGGGCAGACTACGGCTCCCAGCATGCTGCTCTCTTCCGCGCCGCGAGCGGCTGGTGCACGCCGGGACGCGTAGTGCCACGCTTGTCACCGGCACGGGAAAACGGGCACGGCTCGCCGCTTCCCCAGGACGGTCAGGGCCCGGATGCGTGGCCGTGGGAGAGGAGAGGGGCCTGTGGCAGCTCGTCCCCCTCCGGCAGCCCCCCCCGACGCTGTGCAAAGAGCTGTGGAGAGCAACCGTGCTTTGGCTCGCGCTGCTGCTGCTAAGGAATGGCTTGGTGCGGGCGGCTGGGCTCCGGGTGCATGGAGGGGGGGGGTTCCGTCCCTCGCACAGCAGAGCCAGGCGGTGGATACCGTGCTCTTGGCTGCATGGCCAAATTCGGGAGCAGGCTGGGTGGTGTGGGAGACGAGCAGCAAAACCCTGTGCCCCCCCCGACCCCCCACCAGATCCCAGCGCCCTGGCACGGGTACACGAGGGGCAATGCCTCGCCCCGGCCTTACAAGGTGCTAGCAGGAAGGCAGAGGCTGGGCCCCACGGCCCCTTTGGGGCTGCCCAAAGCACTGAGCCCTTCCCCAGCAGCATCCGTAGGGTGACAGCAGCCACGGGGTGATAGACGGATCCCTGGCTGGAAAGGAAACCCCCAGGGCAAAGTTGGTTGAAGGTTTTTATAGCTCCCTCACAAAGCAGGGAGATGAGGTCCGTGACGGGAGTGTGAAAGTGCAGGTCTCTCCTGAGGCTTCAGAAATTGAGTGGAGAGGCTTTCGAGCTGCCTTGGAGGGACGGCTCAGGTCCCCCCACGAGGTGTGTCCCCCCCCCACCCAGGTCAGGCCCCCGTGTGCCATGCAAGCGTCTCCGCCTGGCTTGGCTCCCTGTCCTGCGCCTCCCCGGTGCCGGGCTTCAGGAGCAGCCGTGTCCCTTCCCCTGCGGCAACAACCCCCTCCTCGGCCGCACGGCAGCCGTCCTCTCCATCTTCCTCCTCCTTCTCCTCTTCCTCCTCCTCCTCGTGCCCCGGGCAGAGGAAGCAGCAGGGGAAGGCTTTGCAGGAGGGCAGCAGCCTGCTCAGCCCGGCGGGCAGCGCGTACACGGGGCTGGCTTCGCCCCTCTCTCCGTCACCAGCCCCGGCTTTCTGCGGCAGCCCTCGCTCCTCCGGGGTTCCTGCAAGCAGGGCGATGGGAGCCCTTCCCCGCTGCACCCTCCCTGCCCATCCCCGTCCTGGCAGTGCTCGGAGGCGGGGGGGGCACCCGGGGACCGGCCCCCGGAGCGGGTATCAGGGGGGCACGCTGCGGCACCCAGAGCATCCCCTCACCTGAGACCGTGTTCTCCAGGAAGAAGGACAAGAAGCCAGTTAAAAAGACAGGAACCGTGAGCAGGGAGAGGAAGAGGAGGTCCAGGGGCACCCAGCCTGGAGGGACACAGCCAGAATGACCCGGGACATCCCATCCCAGCAGCAGGGAAGGGACAGGAGAGGTCACAGAGCCCTGGGGATGTGTGGCTGCCATCCCCCGGGGCTGAGGCTTTGCCATCCCTGGGGAATCCCCCCAATACCTGTGGCCAAGTGCGCCGGAGCCGCGCCGAGCCACCGCGGCACCAGCAGGGCCATGAACATGGTGAAGCCGACGATGAAGATGTTCCTCCCGGAGTCGATGTCGGCGTGCTGGAAGTAGGAGATCCCCGTGCCCACGGCCACAGCGTAGGTGACGCAGAGCACCCCACCTGCGCGGGGCAGGGGTCAGGCAGGACTGGGACGTGGGAACACCCTGGTGCTCCGTAGGGCAGCGGGAGGAGGGGACACGTACCGTGCACCGCCAGCGGGATGCGGGTGAGGAGCCCCGCCAGCCTCGGCGACATGCCCAGCGCCACGCACGCCAGCGCGCTGACCTGCACCGAGAGGCGAGAGCCGTCCTGGCGCCGAGGAGGGAGGGTGAGGATGGGGGAGCACCACCCTGCCACACGCCTCCCCTTCCATCCTGGGGGCTGGACGGGGGTGCGGCAGCGACAGCCCCCCTCCATCCCCTTCTCTGTTGCCCCCCCCTATCCCTACCTGCGTGAGGCCGCCGGCGCAGGTGTTGGCGATGCTGGCGGCCGTGCCCCCCGCGGCGCCCAGCAGCCCGGCCAGGAGGCTGCCCAGCCCCTCGGCGCACAGCCCCCGGTTGCAGGCGTGTTGGGGCGGCCGGGGGGCCCGCAGCAGCCTCCCGCAGAGCACGTAGCAGCCCGCCGAGTTCACGCTGCAGCCGACGGCCATGGCGATGCCCACCGCCAGCGCCCGGGGGGTGAGCAGCGGCCACTCGCCTGCGGCGGAGGAGAGGGGACAGGTGACATTGCCGAGGTGCTACGGCCTCACCCGGCCCGGCTGCCGTCCCACCTGAATAGGGCAGCTGGAGCCAAGGGGGGTGAAAGGTGCTGTTGGCCCAGGGAAAGCGTGCCGCGGCCGCGTCCAGCGAGTCCCAGGGGACGCGGAGGTGCTGGAGGATGGCACAGACGATGCAGACAGCAGCGAAGGGGAGCAGGACCTGCAAGGCCGCAAGGAGAGGCTGAGCAGGGGGCCCCCTCCTCCCCTGCTCACCCTGGCCGTCCCCCTGCTTGCTGTGCCCCAGACAAGAGGCCGCTGCCCCATCGCCTCTCCCAAGGAGCTGTGCCACATCCCCCCTCGCCCCCCCGCAGGAAGCATCCCAGGCTCTGCTGCTCCAGCACAAGACCCCAAAAACTGCACCAGGGTTTCCTACTCCCTGCCTTCGCCCCCTGCACCCCGTTCTGCTCCGGGGCCGCTGGGTCCCGCCCAACCCTTATGGGATCAGAAAGGAGCCTGCGCACAGAGAGAGGAGCAGGGCTGCAAGCGGCGGTACCGAGAGCGTGCGCAGGGTGGGGACGGCTGGCTCCACGGAGCCCCCCGGGGCACGGGGCTGGGCGCAGAAGGGCAGGCGGCAGGACCCCAGGTGCTGGGAGAAGGTGACGGTGAGGAGCATGAGCCTAGGAAAAGGAGCACAGGTCACGACGCAGTGCCACGGAGACGGGGCCCCGAACGCGTGCCTTGCACCACGGGGACGTCCCGTTCCCGCGGCGGCCCCCGGGCTGACGTACAGCAGCGCTACCCCCCAGCTCGCGGAGCAGAGGAAGGCGGCCTCCTTGTAGGCGGACAGCCCGATGATGGAGAGGCTGGGGGCCAGCACCATGGGCCCGCAGCGCCGCGCCACCCAGCCACACACGCCCGACATCCCCAGAGCCAGCTGGGTCAGCCCGGACACCACCACGGCTCCGGAGACCTGCAGGGGAAAGGACGAGACCCGTGGGGCAGGATACGTGGAGAGCACCCCCAGTCCCTCCCAGTCACCCCAGTAAGAGCACACGTTCCCTGTGCTCCAGCCCCGCTTACTCCCAGTGTAGGGGAACCCACGTGCAGCTTTGCCCCCCTATTCACAGCAACCCCGTGGCAGGGCTGGGAAAGGGGCTGGGGGGACCGGCAGGAACTGGGGTGCAGGGGGAGCAGGATGGGTTCCCGGCAGCACCCACCTCTTGCAGCGAGGCGGCCTGGCTCCCTGTGACGGCGCAGTGCGGGGCAGGGCACGCGATGGCCACAGCTGTGCCTGGAAGGGAATCGAGGAGGGATGCGAGGTGCGTGGGCGCTGGGAGCCCGCCCGGCACGAAGCTTGCAGAGCGCCAGGCCCAAGAGCGTGCAGCACGGCAGCTGCTGGCTGGGGAAGGGCCGGCACAGCATCCCTATCCCTGCAAACCCGTACCCAGGGAAGGTGGCTCCGGGCCCCCAATCTTGCGTTTGTGGCCCCCAAACAGGTTGTGGATGTAATTAGGGGGGAGTAGCCCAGGGTGCTTGCCCGGCTGGTGGCACGTTGTCACTGCGGTGCCCTGGGCACAGACACGGCCCTACAAGGTGTGGGGAGAAGGCCCCGGGGCTGCACTCACCGTTCCTGTCCGCGCGGGACAGGTGGGAGCTCAGCACCACGGCGGGGACCAGGTACTCGAACGATGGGATTTGAACCAGCGGCAGCCTGGGGAAGGGGACGGCAAGGGCACGTCGGGGAGGGAAGAGGGGCTTTGGGGGCCTCCCCAGATGCTGGGTGCCGGAGGAGTGAGGGATGGGAGCGGGAGGAGGCTGGAAGCCCCTGTCCCAAACGTGCCACAGCACATCCCAAGATGTGCGTCCCACGTCTCCCCCAGCCTCGGCTGCACAGAGCCATGCCCTGCCCCGGCATCACCCTGCGGGCGAGGGCTGCGTCCCCCCCTCCCCGTTTCCTCACCGGCTCCCCAGGGAGGTCTGCAGCAGCGCGGAGACGCCGCAGGCGAAGAGGCTGCGTGCCAGCAGCTCGCCGGCGGCCGGGGCGCGGGGCTGCCCCTCGGGCAGGGCAGGCAGCAGGAGCAGGTGGAAGGCACAGAGCAGGGAGGCCTGCACGGCGAGGTGCTGCGTGGGGAAGAGGATGGGTGGCCGCGACACCCCGTGCCGCAGCACCCTGCGTGGGCGCCCGGCCTGCCCGGCTGTCCCCTCTCCTCCCGGCACGCCAGGAGCAGATCCCCCAGCGATCTTGGTGCGGCAGGATCCTCGTCCCGCCGCCCGCGGGGGTCCCAGCCCTCTGCCATCATCCCGTCTCTCCGGCCGCTCGCTGCAGTCCCCCCTCACCTGCAGGCCCAAGCAGCAGCTCAGCACCCGGGAGCACATCTTCGGTGGGGAGCGGGCCGCGAGAGCGGGGCTCCCGGCACCAGTCGCTCGGCGGCGGCCCCCATTCATGCCGCTGCCACCCCCCGCTGCTGCCACGCACCTTGTGGGGCAGGGTCCCACCTCCCCCCCCCCCCGAGGACTCCGCGCAGCCCCTGCGGGGCTGAACTTCCACCTCCCGCGGGAGCTGCCCCGGGGTTGGCCATTAACCCGAGTTGGTGAGTAACCTGCCCTCACGGCCAGGAATGCAAGTGTCACACTGGGATGGGACCGCGAGGGCCAGGTGACAGCCACCCGCGGGCAGGACACCGGAGGCGGCTGCAGTGCCAGCTGCCTGTGTCCCGCTCAGGGCCCCGTGTCCGTCCCTGCCTCTGGCAGCAATCGGGCAGGGGCTGCGCCACAGCACGGCCGCCTCCTTCACGCACTCGGAGCATCCCCAACAGCACCCTCCGGCCCCTGCCCGCGCTGTCCCTCCCAGCACAGCGTTCCCGGCTCTCCTGCTCTGGCCCTTCTTTGCCATCGCGCCCCGGGGGGCCTGTTAAAATCCGCACGGGCATCCCCAGCTTCCGCCGTTCCCCTCCGTGGGCACCCAGGGAAGTCTCTGATGCGTGTCCACCGCACGCCCCGTGCTCCCGGGAGCGGGAGGGCTCTGCAGGCAGCAGGAGCGGGGGATGCCCGTGTTTTGTCACGGGGCAGCGACCACGACGGTGACCGCGCAAAGCCCTCGCGGCTCACTCATTAACCGGAGGGCTGGCAGCGAGCAGCGGAGCCCACGCATTCCCACGGACGGGGAACCTCCTCTGCCACCACCCCTGCCTTCCCCAGGCGTCAGTCCCTCCTGTCCCCCCACCCCCCACCAGAGCCCGGGCCCTCTGGGGCCCTGCGGGACAGGGCTTGGCTCTCCCGAGGTCGTTTGCCAGCGGCTAGGACGCGCCTGGTGCGCCCACGCACCCCCAGCGAGGAGCCGCCAGCACGGAGGGGCTCGGGACACGACGGGCGCACAGCGAGAACTACTTTTATTGGAAGAGATAGGCATCTACAAAAGAGTGAAAAAAGAGGTGTAAAATCCACAGTAAAAAGAAGGGGCGCAACGAGCCGGGCCGCTCGGCAAGCGGGTGCCGTCCCCCCGCCCCGAGGAGCAGTCAGGCGCCGCCGCTCGCGGCCGCGGGCAGCTGGGATTTGGGAGGGGGGCGCGGCACACCCCGCTTGCCAAGCGGCCCCTGGGACAGGACAAAGCTGAGCCCCAGCACACCTCCGAGCCCAGCGGGGCGCGTCCCTTACCTGGGGAGAAGCGGCCCGGCAGCCCCAACAGAAGAGCTGCTGCGGCCAGCCTGGCGTAGGGCTGCTCGCTTCCCCCTCCTTCCGCCTCCTCTCCCCTCGCCTCCTCCCAGGGCACCCCGTGCCCTCGCTGGGGTCACCGCCCCGACCCCTCCGCCCCACACACGCAGCCCCAGCACCCCACACGCCACACACCGACCTCTGCCCAGCGCCACCGAGGGCCTCCCACCTGCTATAGGACGATGTACAACACCCCTTCACCGCATCGTCCCAGCCCAAGGGCACCCCGCTCCTACCCTCCGGCACCCCAACTCCGCCCCACCCTGTCCCGACGGCCCCAATGCTCCGCAGCACCCAAAGTGAAGGACGCCCCTGCCCTGGGCGGGGGACACGCGAATGCTGGTTTGGGATTAAGGTGGGGGACGCCAGCCCCGCGCAGCCCCAGGGACCGGGGATCCCAGAAGTGCAAGAAGTGAGTTGTGCCACGCTAGGAGGGGAGGGGAGAGGGGCCGCCCCGCGCTCCTAGCTGGGAAAAATGAAGCTCTTGATTCTGCCGAGATCCAGGGCTGTGTGCAAGGAGCACTGCCCCAGCCCCGGGGGGGCCAGCCAGTCCTCGCGGCCGGGGGCCGCGGCCCACGCAGGGCCCGCAGCAGCCGAGCAGGCGCGGCAGTGCAGCGCCGGAGGGGCCGGCAGCGCGGCAAGTCCGAAGGGGCCGTGCCGGCGGGGGGCTGCGGCAGGGGCGGTGCGGTTGGATCTCTCACAGGCGCCGGGGACTTTGCGCAGAGGGGCTTGCGGAGGGCTCCGGTGCGGGGCTAGGTCGGGCGCTTCGGTGTAGGACAGAGCCGTCATCACGCTGCCCCACAGGTAGAGCGCGGTGGCCGTGACGCCGCCGCGCCGCGGCTCCTCGGCCGTCTCGTTCTCCCTCAGGCAGCGGGTGCCGCTGCCGCCACCGCCGCCTGGGGGGACGTTGTCGGGCAGCTGGGGCCGGGGCTGCTCCCGCTCGGGGTTTGGGGCCGGCCGGGCGGCCAGCTGGCAGCCGCCCCCCACGGGGAACGGCGCGGGGCGGAAGGCCGCGGGGCCGGCGCTCCTCGTGCACACAGCCCGGTGCACAACGGCGGCGGAGGCGAAGAGAGCGGCGAAGCCGGTCAGGTACACCACGCCCAGGAGGCAGGCCAGCTGCGGGGAGGCCGAGGGTTAGCCCAGAGCCCCCAAGGGCTAAAACCAAACTAAAAAGCTGAAAAGAAGGTCCCGCCCCAGACCCATCGCCTCCCGGGCTTTACGCCCTTGCGAGCGGCCGCTCCCCCGCGCCCCTACCTTCAGCACTTGCTGGTAGAAGTGGCCCAAGGCTTGCTGCCACGCGGACTGCTCCATGAGGACACACAGGTCCGTGTAGGTGAACCAGCCGCGCCACATGCCCTGCTTCTCTGCCACGCTGCAGGGGGAAAAAAGGCAACGACGGAGGTGGCACGGACCTTCCTCACCGAAGGAGCTTCGGCCCAGGTGGGCTTGGGGAAGACCCCGCTCAAGGCAGCACGGCTGCGGAAGGGAGCCGCAGAGCCTACCGCAGGCTCGGGGCTACACCTACCGTCCTTCCAGCCAGCTCAGCACTTCAAACAGCTCCCGGGGGTCTGTGTAGAGGCTCCAGTCCTGTGGGGATGGCAGCGACAGGTCAGCGCAGTCAGACCAGGCCGCCCAGCACCTGGAGACATCCTTCTCCAGCCCCTCGCGGGGCTGAGGGAGGAGCAGAAACCCAGGGTCCGCTCGACACCTCCTGCCCCCTCTCCGTGAGACCGAGGGGCCGCGGCAACGGCCCCACTTACGATGGCACTCAGGAAGTTCATCTCCAGCGTGTTCATGGTCTGGACGTCCACCTTCCCTGCTGCTCCCCACTCGTCGTTGAACACCTCCTCCTCCTCCCCCTCGTCGTACAGGTACTTGCTGGCAACCATCTAAAAACGGCACGAAGGACAGGATTTCAGTCCGCTCCCGCGGGCCTCCCTCCAACCCACTGACGCCCCGGCCCGCGCCGCTCACCATGGAGATCAGGAAGAGGTCTGAAGACGAGATCTGCTGGAGGTATTCGGGGTTCCGGTGCCGGAGTCTCTCAATATAAACCAGCGCCAGCATCATGGAGCAGGGCGAGATGCAAGCTTCCCTGTGGGGACAAGGCAGGACCCATCCCAGAAGTTATTTACAGGCTGCAGAGGTCCCAGCCACCGCGGCACGACTCGACCGCTCCCTCCCCACGCAGCCGCACGGGGAGGTGCAGCACACGGGCAGGTGACAGCGCACGTGGCTGCGGCACGTCCCAGCCTTGCCCGCTCTGTGCCAGCTGCCCTCAGCCGCAGCAAAAGTACAAGAAGGGTGTAAGCACAGAGCCAGCGCCGGCCCCAGAAGCAAGTCACGGCGAAACCAGAGCTCCCAGCGCTGCCACGGGACGGCGAGGGACGGGTTTTGCTTCTTACCGAGACACGTGAGACACGTATTTCTTCTGGAGCCTGCGGATGGGGCTGGGAGCCACTTTCTGCAGCAGCTCCACAGCGATATCTAGAACAGAGAAACAGCACGGAGGGTTAGCCCCGCATGGCTCAGCCCGCCTGCACCCCTCCCCGTTTCCCCCACAAGCCCGTCGAGTCTCGGCGGTTCCTTTACGGTGCATCCGCAAGCGCAAAGGGACTACCAGGGCACGGAAGCGGGGCTGTGGCGTACCTGCACGCCCAGCTGCCTCCCGTTTGCCACGTGAGAGCTCGCTCCAGGCAGGACGGCGTGCTTCAGGCACGCCTCATTTCCCGTGTGGCTTCGCGGGTACCAACCAGCCAAGACCAAAGGCCGTGACAGCGAGCAGGCTCCTGCAGGAGCAGCGCAGCCAGGACAGGCGGCTCTGCGCCAAGGATCCGCGCAGGGCAGGTGCGTGGCAGTGTCACCACGCACGTTTTCGTGCCTCAGCCCCTCGTGCTCTCCACAAAAGGGACTCCGCACGGCCTCCCCTCGCCGCAGCTCCTCCTCTCAGCCTGTTTTGCCCCGCTCGCGGCCGTGTGCCTCAGCGCTCCGGCACCAAAAAGGCCGGAGATTGACGGCTGCTGGCAGACGGGCGGCAGCAGCAGCTCCTGTCTGGCTTCCCGCTGCGACAGGACCAGCTGGGAGCAGCCCTAGCAGCACCACGGGCTGCCGCTTGGCAGGGGGCGTCTCTGACAGGCAGCTCCAGCTCCGTTCTGCTGCCGGGAACGGCCGGGAACAGAGCTCCTTCCAGCAGCCTGGCATTTCCAGCTCCCAGGGGAAGCACCGCACCACGCCTCTCCTTTCTGTACCGCTCCGGCAGCAGAGAGAATGGCTGTGGGCCCGTGACAATCACTGAGCACAAAACCACGGGGCTGAAAGGGACCTTCCCGGCTCGGTCAAGCCCCGCGACTGCTGGCAGCCACCACCAAGCAGACGCAGCTCCAACCCCGACGCCAGCAGCTCCCTGCCTTTGAAGCGTCATGCCCCAGAGATCAGCCGAGCGCTGCCCCATCCCACAGCCATACCATGCTGAGGGAGATTATGCTTTTTTTCTTTTCTAGAAGCAAAAAAAAAGCACTTTTCTACCCCTTTCTCCTCACACAGCATCCCCCTGCGACTGGCCCCCAGTGCTGCAGCCCTTTCCTAGCCCATCCTGCTCGTCTGGGCTCTCCCCGTGATTGCTCCTACCTCATTTCAAGAGCTGTGCCATAAACTCCCCGCGTAGCAGCAGCACAGCTGTACCACGATAGACCCAGTACCCCCACGTCCTGCTTTTTGACAGCAGCTAGCAGAGGACGGCCGTAAGCCCGCGTTGATATTCCCCACACGTCTTCCTCCCCCCCCTCCCTAGCTGCCGGAGCTGAGGCATTTCCTGGGCTAGAGGCGGTCTCGAGAGTTAACAGCCCTTAACAGCGCCTTCCGAGAATGCGCCCTTTGAACTTCCAACGTTGGCAGCGTCCGCAGAGCAGTCCCGTCCTGCCCCGGGGAAGGGCCTCGTGCCCTTGTGGCGCTGCCTGTGTCAGCCACCGTGACTCCTGGCAGTGCCCACGCAGCTGACAGAAACAGCAACTTGACCCCACTGCAAAACTGCTCCAGCAAACCACTGCTTCCCCTCGACGGCCCCTCTCCCCCATCACCTGAGCCTCAACCCAGCACCACCCTTCTGCTCCCTCAAGCACTCCTGGAGCAACAGGAGGAAAGCCAACCACACAGCAGGCGCTCCTCATCCCTCTGCTGCCCCGGTATTTCGGGGAGCGCGAGGACGTGTCGAAGGGCCAGGGATTAGGGACAGGGACGCAGCCCTCATTGCCGAGCAACCCGAAGGACTCTGCAAGCCAGCGAGCTGCCACAGCAATAAAACAAACAAGGAGGGCTGCGAGGCCCTGGCACCCTTCCTGCTGTGCTGCCTGCAGCGAGGAGGCCAGCCGGGGGGGGACTTGGCACAGGGGAGGAAGCGGGTGCCTGTTGTTCCCGGCCCCTGGGCTACCTCCAGGCCTGCTGCCTCAGCGCTCCCGCCCGGCGCTCACCCGCCACGGGGCTGGAGAGGTTGTCCAGGCCGCAGTCCTTATCCCAGCCATAGTAGAGCCGCTTGCGCACCCTCTCGCTCAGCTGCTGGTGCCGGGGCAGGAACTGGAAGAGGAAAAAAAGAGACGAGAAAGCTGAGGAAAGCCTCGAGAAGAGAGACGTGAGGGGAAGAGAGACGTGAGGCGAACACAAACGTGAGGCAAACGCCCCCTGAGGCCCGACCCCCCCCCCCCCCCCCCGAGGCCTACATCACCGGGCGGACACCCCCGTCCCTGTGAGGGGCCCAGGGCCCCGCAGGGCTCCCGCTGTCCCGCCGCGAGGCCTCACCGTGAACTCCTGGAAGCCGCTGAGGGAGAAGGCGCCCTCCTCGTCCAGCAGCAGCCCGCCCAGCTCCATCCCGGGCCCTCACCCCTCCGCCGCCTCCTCCCTTCCCCTTCCCCTTCCACTTCCGCCCCCCCGCGCCTGCGCACACGGCTCCGCGCCGCCGCTCGCACGGCGCATGCGCACCCCCCCCCAACCCCATCCCACCCACCCACCGCCGCCGCCGCCGCCGTTACCGGGGCTGCGCATGCGCGCGGCGCCAGCGGCCGCCGGTCCCGGTGAGGCGGCGCCGCCCGGTCCCGCCGCCCGCCCGCCGCTGCCCCCCCGCAGCCATGGCGAGCGCCCGGGCCGACGAGGGGCAGGAAGCGGCGGCGGTGGCGGCGGCGGCCGAGGAGGAGGAGGAGGAGGAAGCGGCGGCGGCGGCGGCGGCGCGCTTGGCGGCGGCGCTGCGGCAGCGGCTGCGGGGCTGGGAGGCGGCGCTGGCGGCGGCGCAGCGGCTGCTGGTGTGGGAGAGGCCGCTGCACAGCCTGCTCACCGCCGCCGCGCTCGGAGGGGGCCTCTGGTGAGCGAAAGGGGGTGGGGGGGCGGTGGGGGGCACCGGGACACCACGGGGACGGGACCGGGACACCCATGGGTACCCCCGGGGCACCCCCGGGTACCCGCAGGGCACCCCCGGATACCATCAGGGCACCTCTGGACACCATCAGGGCACCCCCGATACCCCTAGGACCCCCCCCGATACCCCCGGGGCACCCCCGGATACCCCCAGGATCCCCCCGGGTACCCCCGGGACACCCCCGGATATCTCCGGGACCCCCCCAGTTGCCCCCGGGACCCCCTCCCCAGACACCCCCGGTGCACCCCCGGATACCCCCAGATAGCCCCAGGACACCCCCTGATATCCCCGGGTACCCCCGGGACCCCCCCCCCGATACCCTTGGGGCACCCCCGATATCGCTGGGTACCCCCCGGCCACCCCTGGATACCCCCAAGGCACCCCCGGGACACCTCCCGGATACCCCCCGGGGCACCCCGCAGGCCCGTTTCTGCTTCAATTCGGTCTTTATTTTTAAAATTAACTGCTGGTTTTCGCTTCGTTCCCCCCCCCCCCCCCCCCAAACGGTGCTTTGGAAGCGCAGGTGGTGTTGCCCGTCCACCCCGCCGGACGGATGGAGGCAGCGGGGATGAGGCTGCGGAGGGGGAGGACGGCTCAGCCCGCTCCTCGGCGGGACCCCCGTGAAAACGGGCACGGCCGGCCCGGGAAGGAGCCGGGGGCTGGCTGCGGGGGGGGCAGGCAGGGGGCAGGAGCCGAGGCCGGAGCTGGAGGGCTGCGCGGAAGGGGCTGCCTCTGCTCTGCCCCCCTCATCCGTACGGTTTTCTGGTGCTGAACCGGTGCCGGGCGACTGGAAGGAGGGAGAGGGGGCTTTGAAGTTAGCGGGAGGGGGGAGACGAGCGCCCTGAGACCGCAGGGGTGGTCAACGGGCGATGGCTAAAGGGTTGGGCCAGAGGGTTGGGAGAGAAATACGGAATAGGCGACGGCGGAGAGAGGTTTGAAAACCGTGGATGGGGAGGAATTATTTCCAGTCCCGTGGAGGATTCGGCCAGCGTCCTTCATCTGAAACCCACGAACAAAGAGGAACGGGAGGAAGTTCTTCCGGAGCTGACGTGGTCGGCTACAGAACGGCTGTCCCACGAGAAAGGACGAAAACTTTGTTGTTCGGGTCACGGCGTGTCGCCGGACGGCGTGTGGGTGTCCTCGGTGGGACGCGTGGCCCTGAGCCCCCTGCAGCCGGCCGTGGCTTCTTGTGGAGCGCAGCCCTCGTTGCACTGCACGCGCTCTCCAGTTCTTGGTGTGTTTGGTGTCAGTTTTAGACGCGTGCTCGTTGGAGAGGGGGAAGGTGAAGCAGTGGAGCTGCCCTTCCTTCCCGGAGAGGAGCTCTTGTCGCTGGACGGAGGGCGAAGGCGTTTCCCTGGTGGTTGTTTCTGGGGGTGCCTTCAAAGCAGCTGGGTGCTGGAGGGAAGCGCTGGCGTTCCCCTCGGAGAAAAGGGGGAATGCGGACGGCCGCCCGGGACCTCCGCCGCTGAATTCGTGAAGTCAGATGTTACAGATAACGTTAGGAAGTGGGGAGGTGGGCTCTTTGGGATGGCACGGCTGCGTGAGCGCTGTGTGAGCTGGCGCTGGGCTCGGGCCGACGTGTTGGTGAGGGCCGTGAAAGGTTTTACGATAAGAGTCAAGTGAGCGACTAAGCCGGTTAAGTGCTGGGCCCCGAATAAACGGGGAGAGGCTCGTGGCGAAAGAGCGGGCCCCTCGGAGCAGGTGCAGGGGCTGCTTTGGTGCTACCTGGGGGCGGTGCTGGGCCTGGCGAGGAGAAACGGGCCGCGCGTTTCCAGAAAAGAGGCCGATTCCCGGGCAGCCTTCTGCAGCGCCTGCCACGGCGGTTCATGTTTACGTTATCTGGAGCCTCCACCTTGAGGATTTGGAGGGACTCGTACTAGTACAAGGGAGCGGTAGCCGTGTTTTACAACTGGAGGAGGAGCTCGGCAGCAGGGGAGGAGAGTGCCAGGAGATGGCAGGCGGGCAGGCAGCTGTCTGGTCGTGGGCAAAGGCGCCATTTGACAGCGCCCGGGGGCGGGGGGGTGATACAGCGCTCGCTGCATCGCTCCGTGGCAGTCGGATGTGTCTGCTCGGCCCTGCGCTGAGCCGGATCTGCTCGCTTCCCCCAGCTAACCGTTTCTCGTTTGATTTCTAGGTTGTTTTCCTCCACTTCCCTGAGGCCCCTCTTTCTCCTCAGCATGTCCCTCCTTGGCATCCTCTTGCTGGAGAGGTGGAAGCCCAGGTTCTTGTTTGACTTCTCAGGTAGGTAATGGAGCTAGCGACACAGGTCTCGTGGCCGCAGCCGGCCCTTTCCTGGCTCTCCTAGAGCCCTGTTCCTGCTGTAACCGCAGGCTTTGCCGCTGCTGCCTCTTGCCTGTTTGTGTCAGGGTACCAGCAGGCACCCCCTGGGCAAGCCTTTGCCTGTGGAAAGCAGCGTGCCGAGCCCTTGAGGACTGACAGAATTGCTCGCAGCGCTGCCAGTAGTTCCTGGTGAGCATGACTAAGGGCGCCCAGGCTAGCGTGTCAGGGAGGCCGGTGACAGGGATGATGCAGTGTTTCTGCTGCATCCTTCCTCTCCTGCAGGTGTCACGGAGAACGAGCGCTTCAGCCCTGAGCTGGGGGAAGGAAACGGAGGGCTTGAATTACGCTGGTGCTGGTTAAGCGCAGCGTGGGCTCGCGCCCTAAGAGAGGCAGAGCGGCTGAGAGCCGCTTCCCCTGGCGGCAGGTAGCAGAGCGGGCGGTGAGGTCCGGGACAGTCGGCGTATTGTGCTGTGCTGCGCGGCACCTGGCCTCCGGCTAATCAGGGAGCCCAATCTGGCTTATCTCCCCCTTTTATTGAAGGGTCTTTGCCAACGTCAGGCACAAAAGCGACGAGAGGAGTAGTCTCAAAGCGACGATAGGCACGGCAGGCTGCTGTCTGCTTCGAGTGCCTCCTTCACCGGAGTTTATTTTTAAACAACTGGACTTAGACCTGCCTACTGCTGCTGTTCAAAGGCAGCTTGGGGCCCTCCATCCTTGCCCCTCTGCTCTGGGGAGGGTTTCTGAATGAAAGCCCCTCTATATGCGTGTTTGTAAGGTGCCCTTTATTTGACCTAGAAGGGTACTGACTTAAAGGGTGCTTTCACAGAAGTCCTGATAAGATTAGATACGTTTCAGCTGTAGTCTCAAAACTGTTTGCTTTGTGTGGTTGAGGTAACTAGGCAGCCAAACTGGAATGGCCAATTTAATTTCCTGCTTATTCACATTGTTTTTTTAAGGGAATAGTTTAAAGCCAACCCAAAACATCTCGCTTGAAACGTGGCCAGAAATGCAAAGGCTTGGTGTCCCGTACAGAATGGTGTTATTGAGGCAGGTAGGGGTAGAATCACTCCAGAAAGCACCAGGCCTATAAAAGTTGTGCTGTCACAGAGGGAATAGGAAATCCGTACTGAAATCCGTTTGTGTGATACAGAGCAGCGAGGAATGGAAAGAACAACAAACCAAAAACAACAAAGGCACATAAAAAAAGCAACGCACAAAGCCGGGAGTTCCACCAGGAGTTCCTGTGACACCAGCTCTGTAAGAAGTCAGTGCACATCCTGCTGAGCTGCTCCTCAGTGGTGCTTTTCCCTGCGCTTCACTCCCTTCTGGCTCCTTGCAGCTTCCCAGCTGCTGAAAGCAAAGAACGGGGACACCTTTCTGGCGTACCTGGCTAGGTCACGGCCCCAGTTTCGGCAGAGTCCACTAGACCACGTTTCCCCAGCCTCCACAAGGAAGGGGCAGTGTTCTGCGTTCCTGAGGGGCCTCCTGTGGAATTGACCCTGCTAAATACTTAGGGGTTTTTGTGTGACTCCCACTGAAGCAGGGCTGTAGCGTTGTGGCTTTCCTCCTCAGTGCTTCCTGTAAGCCTTTCCAGGAGCATTTTGGAAGTAGGTCAGTACCACACCTTGAAGAACTGGCACGTATATACACAAACCTCAGCTTGTGGCAGTTCTGCGTCTCTCAGGTGACTGCTTATAACATCACTTCTGAAGGAATGCTAAAACCTCAGCATATATTTTGCAGTTACTCACGCTTTGTGATCGGGGGCACGCTAATAGCACTGAGGTGCACCACCTTTACAGGTCCTGTCGGACAGGACTGCATATTTTCAGCCTGAATGCAGGGTATTTTCTCCATGTGTAGTCACCACTGTGTGGGGTTCCACCTAAATATCGTTCAGGGACTTGGGAAGCACCTCCTGTTTTCTCCTGAAATAGCTATCAAGCAGGGATGGTTTTCGTAGCCTTGTCGTTCGGCAGCTGTGGTTCAGTGAGAGTTTAGCGTAGAAGAGCTCCAGCGATGGCTGCGTTGCAGTTGGATGCTGGCACTCCTTAAAAAGGGCCCCTGCTTTCTAGCTAAAGCGCGCACACGGGTGAAGAACGCTGCCTGGGGAAGCGTTGAAAACCTGCGAGAGCCAAGGAATCCGTCGGCGACGATTTGTCAGTACCACCGTGTAACTTAAACTCCTGCGTGGCTGGCTGCTCTCTCCCAGCAGAGTCTGGTGTGTGTCAAGCGGTTCGTATTAATCCGCGGCCCGCTGCGAAATGCTGACAGCGAGGTTGCAGCCGGTTATTGACGGGGGGAGGCCGGCTGGGTGTTGTGCTCGCTGGCCCGATCGTCCTGCAGCTAGGCGGTGTTGCGGCACGGGTTGGAGTTAGGCCTCACCTAAGCAAGCTCCGGATTTGTGGTGGTCGTAGTGTCCCTCCAGCTGGGCAGCGGGCAGGTTACGCTCTCGCAGGAAGCGAGGCGCTGCCGGCTTTAATGACAGGCCGCGTTTTGCCAGGGAGGTTAAATCACGTGAGCGCTCTGCAGCCCGCTGGAACGCTCTGCAGCTCCCAAAAGTCTCTCTGAAGCCTTCGGAAGCGGCTGAGAACCGTTTCGCTCCCTCTGCTGGCATATTTTGGATGGCTCGGACTGAGGCAGGCAGTCCGAGAGGAGAGGAGCTCTGTGCCACCCTGCTCGCGGCGAGCATCCCCGCGCCTCGCTCGGTAGCTGGTACAACCGGCGTAGCCAGCAGTCGCAGCTGGGCGGATGCCAAATGCAATTTCTTTGGTGCTTTATTGCAGATGAAAGATGAGGCTCTGAGATACGGCTGGATTGCTGCGCGCTGCCATTAAGCAGCTTTAGACTCCGGCGCGCAATAACAGAGCACAGCAGCGGCGGTTGTGAGAGAGAAGCGAGTGCCCCATAGGGGTGCAGCTGCATCCACGACACTCTTTCCTCACGCAGAGGCCAGACGCCTGCTGTGAGCGGTGCTTTTTGGCTGACTGGGCAGCCACGCCGGGCAGGCACGGGCTGGGCAGCCCGGGCCGAGGGCGGTTGGCTCCCTCTTGTCAGGCCCGATTACTGGAAATCTGGGTCACGCTCTCAAAGAATTGCCTCCTCCCCTCTGCGGATGGCCTCCCGCTCCACTGCACTGGTGCGGTGCCTGCGGCGATAGGAGGAGTCCGACATACTTGGCCCGGCGTCCTCCGCCTTGGGAAAATGGCGACGGGGCCCGCTTTCCTTGGGGAAGTCGCCGCCGCTCTCGGGCCTGTCGCCTGCTGGTGGCTCCAGGGAGGCTCCAAACCCCTTTTTGCTCATGTCGCGTTTTTAAGCCCTCGTTGGGTGGACCTTGAGAGGCCTTCACAACATCACCAAGGCCTTGTTACGGGGATCCTCGTAAAGATTCTGCTGCTGGAAGAACTCTGGGCCCTGTACGTCCTTAGGCACTCGTCGTCGGGACACCCAAATCCACAGGCAGCCAGGCTTATGAGTCCCAGTTGTCACAGAAATATTTGGGATTTTTTTTTTCCCCCTGTACATCTAGAAGCAGAGCATAATCACATGTGACCTCTGCCATTGAAGCACCGCTCCTCCCTTCAGCGCTGCGTGGAGCCCCTGTTTGATCATTGCTGGCTAGGACGCAGAGAGGAATGGGAGAAGCTTTCTTACCCAGACTTAGCAGGGTAGTTATATCCGTGCCTTGCTGGCACGGAGGGCTGTCAGGAGACAAAAGAGCCCTAAAATTAGATAATTATGCATGAGGCTGCTATTTGGTACTTAATTCCATGGGAAAGGGCAGAGGCAGCAGGGAGATCTCTGGCATTTGTACGCAGCATCCTGCCAGGGACTGTGGGCTGGTCGGAGGGAAAGGCAGCTCCGCGTGGAGCTCCGGGGAGGGAGCTGACGTGCTGCCCAGCTCGGGTGGTGCTGGCAGTCCTGTGTGGATGACAGGGGCTGGGCAGCTGCGGTTGTCTCCAGGGATGGCTCCGCATCCCAAGGGGACGGCGCTGCCCAGGCGTGTGGGGCTTCAGACTTCACTGAAGCCTGCGCGGTGCAAACTGCACGCCAGTGATTCCTGCTTGCTTGAGAGCACGGAGAAGGTCCCCAGGGTGCGTCCCTGGCTAAAGGCGACGCGTTTCCAGCTGTGCTCTGCTCGAGTGGTAAAAATGTCAGGTTTTATTTTTCACTTGGCTGACCGATCTCTGTTCTCCCTACAGCACAGCCATCGGAGGAGCCAGGAGGGGACAGGTAAGCTCAGTAACGTGCTCCGTGGTGAAAGGGGAGAGTGGAGATGCCTTAACTCGGTGCGGTGGTCTCACCTGCCCTCTTTGCTGTTGTCAGTAGACTGCATGGCTCCTTCCGTGAAACCTTGGTAGGCGTTTCTCCCGCGCTGGCGGCTGTTTAGCAGCTCAGGAGCCACAGTTGGAGAGTCGGGGGGAAAGTTAATGTTCTTGAAGTGGCAATAAAGCTCAGGTGCTTCTGATGTTAGGACCTCTCAGGTTTCTTTCCTGGATCTATCCTGGACTGTTTTAAGAATCCTCCAGAGAGAAGGAAATCCCTGAGACTGACTTTTGCAGGCTCTAAGTGCTGCCTGTGGCAGCGTAGCTTGCAGCCCATGCTTGGCCGCGGTTACAGGTCCGAGCACTGCACTTCCCTCACCTCGGACCTGGTGCCAGAGAAGGCCACGTAACTGGTTCCACCTCCAGCGCTTCTGTCTGTGTGGCTTGGAGCAAAAACTGCCGTGCGTCTTGGGCCTGTGGCATGGGAATGCTGTGGCATGGTGTCTGCTGCTTGGCTCAGCTGTCTCTTGGCTCTCTTCCTGGTTAAAAGCAAAACATGCCTACAAATCAAGCGTCTTCCAGAGTTCAGCTGCAGATGCAGTCGGTATTGCCAAGCCTCGGGTAGGGATCTCCACTTCCCTGTGCGGCTGTACCCCCAAACCGAGCAGATCGTGTTCAAAGGTTGTCTTCTTGCTCTTGTCTGTCTCTAGTGAGGGGGTGACTTCAGGGGCACAGCCTCACCTGCTCAGTGTCCCTGAGCTGTGCCACTGCCTGGCAGAGAGCTGGGTCACCTTCAGGCTGTACCTGCAGGAACTGCTACAGTACAAGAGGCAAAATCCTGCCAAGGTAAGCTGGAGATACCTACTCTTCTGTGCAGGGGCTTTTCTTTCCATTGCCTAGGAGGTGGAGGAATGTCAAATCAATGTTTTTACAATTGCTATCCCTGCTTAACGTTTGCTGTTCCTTCCTTTCAGACTCTGTGCCACGGGAAGCTTAAATAACGAGTGATTGGCTTCCAGTGTTTGTAAACTGGAGCAGAACTCAGTGCCTTCTGTGAATGGCTAACTAGGCTTATTTTTATTTCTTAGTGTGCAAAGAAAGCTCTTAGACTGGGAGTAGGAGGAAGAAAGGGGAGCCTCCAGGCTCTGCCCCTCTCGTAGGCTCCACTCAACCCTGTAAGCTGGTCCTGCCCATTTGGCAGACTGTAGCTAGCCAAGCCCACATGCAGCAGTGCTCCCGAGTGCATGGAAACTGGTCATGAGCCGTGATGGCTGTGACGTGCTGTTTGGAAAAGGTTTGTAGACAAGAGTTACCTTAGCACAAAAATAGGACAGCTGAGCCACGAGGATTATGTCGAATTGCTGGGGTCCAGGGCGCCAGGAGTGGGCTTTTGTCTCTGTTGATTGCTCTGCTGTTAAAGCGCTGTCCCAACGACAGCTGGTAGGGGACTACGACAGTAGGAAGCAAAGCCCTTCGAGGGCCCTAGCTTTTGTAGGGCCTCTCCGTTATGAACAAACCTCTTTATTGCTGGATGTAGTCAGGATCTTAACCCGTACCCTGGCGTGCAGGGTGCCTGTTCTCCCTTCTCCCCGTCCCCAGGAGAACGCAGGACAAGCCGGCAGGGCTGCACCATTATGCTTCCACTTTTTCCGGAGGAGGAAGAGCCTGGCCTGGTGGGAGTGTGGGTTCTGCTGCTGCTTTTGCCAGCTGGTTTATTGCGTAGCAGTGGCACGTCATCTGGTGACTCCGTAACAGCTTTCCGGCTCTGTCAGGACAGTTTGGGCTTTTCTGAAAATGCTGAACTCTGCAGAGGAGATGTGCTCTAAAATGCCAGTTTGTGATATCCCACCCTAGCCTCGAGGAACACCATTTAGTTCAGAAAGAAGCGTCCGATGAAAGTTTTGAATCATTTTACTGGGGTCTCGGGTTACCTCGGTCTTTCTGCGCTTGAACCTCTAATGCTTCCAGCTTAACCCAGCCAGCCTGTCTGAGTTGTGACAACCAGCGTTTGAATGTACTCAGTGCAAGGCTGGGCAAGAGAACAAACGGTTTCAACTGCTTTTGGCAGGGGCAGGAGGGGAGGGCTGGTGTGCTGACTTTGTAAGGAGCATCCCTCTCTTTGCTCTAGCTGGGTTTCCTGCACGGGTTGCGTAGATGTATCTCTGCCTCTTGTCACTTCTCTTTGTTCCTCTCTTCCTTCAGTTCTGCATGAGTGTCTGTTCAGGCTGCCTGATTCTGGCTGTAGTTGGACACTATGTTCCAGGCATAATGATCTCCTACATCATTTGTGAGTATAAGCAGCTCTCCCTCGTGACTTAAGCTGAAACATGACCTAACCGTGCTGTTGATTCTCTGGTAGAAGCGTCCATGTGGTTTTCTTGCGGGCATCTGCGCTAGATGACAAATCAATACAAGCAGGGAGCTCTGGGAAGTCTCGCTTTAGGTGTGCGCATGCAGTACAACTGCAAAGGCAGGAGAGGGAGCCACCATTAAAACGTCGCTTTCCTCTTCTTCTACCCACGGGGCTGTGCTGGTGAGGTCCTAGAGAAGCAGGCAGCTGCAGTTTCTCATTCCCGAGAGTGGGCAAACCCATATCGAGAGAGTTTTTAAAGAAACTGCATGCTTAGCAAATGAGGCTTTTTTAACTGCATTATGATTCCCTGCTAACTCTGAAGATGGTTCGGGTGCTCTGCTGCTAGCGCATCTATATACGAGCTCTGTGCTGCTCCCCTTCTAAAGGTTTCAGCGACTTTCAGTTGTAAATGCCCCATTTCAGGGCCTTTGTTGCATGTTTGGGCTGAGACACAGTGGCTGAAGCGGAGGGCTTTTGCTTCACCTCAACAAAAATCTGTATCGCAACATGAAGGAGGACAGGGATTGGTTAAGAAAATCTGTCTAATTAAGCTGCTTTGGAATGAATAGCCAAGGGTGAGGATTTTAGGCAGTCAGATGGAAAGCAGATCCCGTTCAGCTGCGCTTCCCGCGATGCAGAGTTGCTGGCGCCCCGTGAATTTGCTGCGTCGTGCTTGGTCTGTTTCACGCTCCCTGCGTCCTGTGTTTGCAGTGCTCAGCATTCTTCTCTGGCCATTGGTGGTCTATCACGAGCTGATCCAGAGGATGTACACGCGATTGGAGCCTGTCCTGATGAAACTGGACTACAGTATGAAGGCAGAGACGCTGCACCACAAGCATGAGAAGAAGAGTAAGGACTCACCTTCCCTCTGACTCCTCCTGGCGCTGTGCTCCCAGGGTGGAGCCCTAGCAAAGGGACAAGGGGAGAGCAATGTCTGACACCAGTTTGTGTTGAAAGGCTCCAACAGAGCAGGGGAAAACAGGCTGAAACTTGTGGGTCTGGGGGAGAGTAACTGGGCGGGTAAGTGCCTGTTGTCCTGGGAACAGCAAACTAGAGCAGCAAATTTTAATTGTTTCTAGGAACTCTTAGGTTCTGGGAAACCCGCATGGTTTTACGGAGAAGTAGTGGGTGAGTGATGTATAAAAAATTCTTTCAGTCTCATGGAAAGCCTTTCTTCTTTTCCTCATAGAGCGCCAAGGGAAGAGTGAGCCTGCAGCAGGTGATGAGCCAACGGCAGAGACGGAGAGTGAGAGCGAGGCAGAGCTGTCAGGCTTCTCCCCAGTGGTAAGAGCACAGCAGAGCTATGCAGGAACCAGCCCCTCCTCTCTGGGCTGCTGCAGGTTGAGGACCAAGGTGTGGTCCAACTGCAGCCACAATATTAACCAGCAGAGCAACAAGTCACTTCGAAGAATCCCGAGGGAGAAGGGTGCTGGTCTGATGAAGGACACTGTCTCCGATCCGGGTGTTGAGAATTTAGTGTTCCAGGGCTGGTGAGGCAGGATGGGGGGATCAATGCTCCAGGCACCTGCAGACCTGCAGAATTGCCTTGACGCTTATGCTTCACGCTCAGAGAAGACAGAAGTCTCCTGAAGAAATCAGCTGCCCTGTGTCACGTGCAGGAGGCTTCCCTTCTGCTCACTACTAGAAGAAGAAGATGAGCAGTGCTAGAGCAGTCTTACGCAGTCCCCTGCTCTCAGCTCAGACTGGGTGGGACCCTTCTATGCATGCACCACAGAAATGGGCCCAGTGTCTGCCTTTGCAGGAGTTTGGGCATGGAGCTGGGGCTGTGAGGTGGGAAGCTTTAGCTTCCAAAGGAATGCAGATACTTGAACCACTGCTACGTGTAGAAGACTTCTTTGGGCCTAGTGTGGAAGTAAGAGGGAAGGGGTATTTTGCTCTTTGACGTTGCCATGAGAAGGATTGAAGCCTTCTTATACTCCTGCAGGATGATCCCATCTTGTTCTGGCTCTTTCAGGCTCTTCACTGAGAGCAGGCAAAGCTTCAGGCAATGAATTACTGCAGGAAAGCCAGTGATTTAAGATTGACCCTCGCTGGCAATGCAGTGAGCGCTTTGCCCAGATCCCTCCTGCTATCATACTGTCCCTGCGCAGAGTCTTTCCAGCCTTCTGCCTGGAAGCTCTGGTTTGCACTGGTAGTCACACATCCAGGAACATGTCCCTCTTTCATCCCATGCAGGTGGATGTGAAGAAAACTGCCCTGGCACTGTCGATCACAGATTCTGAGCTCTCTGATGAGGAGGCTTCCATCCTGGAGAGCGGGGGCTTTTCTGTCTCAAGGGCTACCACCCCACAGCTGACGGACGTTTCTGAAGGTATATGACGGGACAGTTTGCTGCCTCCCTTCCCCTGGGTGTCCTGTCCCAGAACAACTGTTCCTCTGAATGGGAGGACAGGGAGAGAACCCAGCTGTTTGCAGGGGGATTTCCCTGAGCCCATGGGTTTTAGTGGAGTGCTCTAGATGCAGTGTGAGCTGGGGAAGCTGGTCTTCCCTCGGCACAGAGCACATAGAACAGATTGAAAAAAGAGAACGCTGTAGGTGAGTTGTGCCACTAGGAGAAGGGAATAACTGCAGACGCCTTCCTGCTGTGCTCCCAGAGCTGGGAGAAGGCTTAAAAACAAGCCCTAATGTGTCAGCTGGGAGCAGGTAGATGGGAGATGTCAGTGCTCTGGGTCAAGACAAGGTGACCCGTGCCTTAATGCTGATGTTAATGCTGGTGCCTTCCAGACCTGGATCAGCAGAGTCTGCACAGTGAGCCAGAGGAGTCGTTTTCCAAGGACCTGGCAGAGTTTCCCTCCGTGGAAGAATATCATTCCAGAGATCTGGGACCACAGAGCGATGAAGATGCATTTGGTGTGCCTCTGGGTCCCGAGCTTGCCCACGCTGCCCGTGAGCTGGACTCGGCAGAGAAGGAGGCTGCGGACTCCGACCTCTCCATCCTTCGCCTCGCGTCTCCTCTCCATTTTGTAAATACGCACTTCAACGGGAGCGGGCAAGTGGCAGGAGGCAACGCGGAGCCAGAGACTGTCCCTGCGCCGGGCCTGGGCATCTGCATTGACACGCTGAGCGAGGAGATCGTCACCACTGCCATTACCACGGCGGTGCAGAACACCCTCTCTGCCCTGCTGCGGTCCTCGGAGGCCAGCGAGGGGCCCTCCCTCTCCGAGTTCCTCCCCACTGAGCCTGAAGAGAAACTGAGCTTCCAAGCGCAGCTGTCAGAGACCGAAGCGGTGGAGACGGAGACAGCGGCTTCACCGGAGGACGAGGAGGAAGCGGAAGACTTTGAGCTACTGGATCAGAGGGAGCTGGAGCAAATGGATGTAGAGCTGGGGCTTGGGGAGGAGCAGGAAGCTCAAGAGTCTCCTGCTGCTCCGGCTCCGGCTTCCCCCTCTCCCGCACTCGCTGAGCTGCCAAAGCAAGGAGACGAGGAGGAGGCAGTGATGACAGCAGCGTCTATGTCTTAGGTCTTCTTCACGCGTCCCCTTGATCTCCATCGTCACTGGAAAGAAGGAAGAGCTCACGTGGCGAACGCGCAGCGGGTTTTAGATGTTTGTGTTGACTGGGATGGAAACGCGTCAGTGTTAATGTGCTGTGTCTGGAATAACGAATCCTTTCCATCCTTCTAGAGCCCGGCCTTCGCTGGCTGAGCGGGAGACGCCCCTGCCCCGCGGCTGGGGAGGAGCCGGCTCCTAGAAGCCTTACGCCACAATCGAAACACCAACCCCAGCAAACGCTTCCTAGTAATGGTGCAGTATTTTGGTCTGTCTTCTGTTTGTCTTTCGTTTTGCACGCAGAGTACCGAGCTAGCTGTAGCTGCTGCTAATACCCAAATCCCCAGTAGGACATATGCAATCTTATTTTATTGGGTTTTTAAATGGCTAAAAGTGTAAATAATTTTAACTCCCATTGGTTTAGTTTGGGGGGAGGGATGGGGAGCACCGTCGGACACGGCTCTCAGGGGCTAGGGGAGGGCGAGGGGTCTTCGGAGGGGAGGGCGGAGCAGCAAGGGGACGGGAGCAGCTGTGAAGCGGAGGGACCCCTTCTGCAGCCTGTTGGCATCTTGCATATCACTGCTGGAGCACGGCGTCGGGCGATACCTGTTTTTCCCTGTCTGATTTGAGTTGTGCTACTGGGTGGCTGTGGAGTTTTTGCAATCAATGAAATTCACTCCTGGCCCCGTTCCGTGCTGCAGTTTCTTCCTGCCGCCGCCCCCCCCCCTCGCGTGTCCCTCCTGTCCCCCAGACCCCCTCACCCTGCCGGCTGGCCGAGCTCCCTTTGCCTCCTCAGCCCTTCCTCGCTGGGTCAGCCGCCTCGGCACGGCGCCTGAAGACTGGGAAGCGCCTCGAAGAGATGCCGGGAGCTCAGTTACGAGGGAGAGGATGGGAACTTTGGGGCTGGGGCGCAATGAATGAGGGGGGGGGACAGGGGGGGAGGGGGGGAAGGGGGACGGGGGGGGGGGAACCCCCCGATATTTAAAGCAAGAAGAAGCCCTCTCCATGGGGCAAAACCCCTCGGGCTGCGGGTTGGGGATGGGTTGGGGACGCTCAGCACCTCGACCCCCAGCCTGGGCAGGACCCCCCCCCTCCCCCAGGCGGGGTCCGGGGGCTGCAGGGGGGGGACCCAGCGGTGCCCTGTGCGGCAGCCTGGCGGGGGGTGGTGGTGGCGAAGGGTGACCGACGGCAGCAGGAGGAGGAGGAGGAGGAGGAGGACACGGGCAGGACCGCGCGGGGGTGGCGCCGGGCGCATCCCCGCCCCGCGTGACGCCGGCACGGAAACGGCTCGGGGCCGCCATGGAGTTCCCGGAGCTGGGGGAGCACTGCTCCTGGGGGCCCTGCCAGCGCCTGGGTGAGGGCCGGGGGCGGAAGGAGGGGCGGAGGGGAAGGGGGGGGAACGGAGGGGAAGGGGGGGGGGGGGGAGCGGTGCCCGCTGAGCGTCCCCGTCCCTCGCCCCCCGCCCCAGATTTCCTGCCCCTCAAGTGCGACGCCTGCCAGCAGATCTTCTGCACCGACCACGTCGCCTACGCCCAGCACGCCTGCACCTCCGCCTACAAGAAGGTGAGCACGAAGGGAGGGGTCCTTCCTTCCCCCCGACCCCCCCACCACGGACCAAAGGAACACCCGGAGGGCTGCGGGGCTGTGCCCAGCTCCCCCCCCCTCCCCGACACCCCGACACCCCGCAAACGTGGGGCGAGGCGGCGGGACGTGCCCGCCCGCCCGCGGCTTCGCGGCCCCGACGCCTTCTCTCGCGCCGCCCGCAGGACGTGCAGGTCCCCGTGTGCCCGCTCTGCAACACGCCGGTGCCCGCGAGGCGAGGGGAGATGCCCGACGTGGTGGTGGGCGAGCACATCGACCGCCACTGCAAGGCCGACCCCGCGCAGCGCAAGCGCAAGGTGGGAGCCCGAGGGCGGCGGGGGTGGGAGGGCTTCGCGGGGGCGATTTCGGGGCTGGGATAGCCCTTTTGGGGGGGGGGGGGGGGGCGGCACGGCATCCCCGTGGGGCTGGAGGAAAGGTGAGCAGCCCGCCGCTGCTCGAGGTGCGGGGGGCAATTTGCTGCCCTTCTCGCCAGGGAGAGCCGGCCCTGGTGCTGCCGTGGGGCTCTGCGAGTCTCCTGGTGCTGCTCCGTGCTCGCAGCGACCCTTGTCCGTAAGGAGCGAAGCGTTAGCGCGTGCTAACAAAGTGCCTGTGGAAAGCCCCTAGCGGGAGACGGGCCCCAGGGCCCCCCAAAACGCGGCACCGCTGGCAAGGGACGGCCCCGTGCGTCCCTCCTCACCGCCGCCACCGCTGCTTGCAGATCTTCACCAACAAGTGCTTGAAGCCCGGCTGCAAGCAGAAGGAGATGATGAAGGTGATCTGCGAGCAGTGCCACAGGAACTACTGCCTGAAGCACCGGCACCCCCTGGACCACGACTGCAGCGGGGCCGGGCACTCGCTCTCCAAAGCTGGGTGAGGGCTTGGGCACGGCAGGGCTGGTGGGGTGACAGAGAAGGAACCAAGCTCCTCCTGCCCCTGGCCCCTTCTCTGGGACTGCTGCGTGCTCACACCCCGTGTCCTGCAGCTAACTACCCACCGCCAGGGGTGGCTGGGAGGAAGAGGGTGCCGGGGAGGCCTCTCACTCACCCGGCATCCTCGCCCTGGGTGCTCAGCGCCCGGGGGCGCCCCGTGATGGCGGAGCGCTCGCTCACAGGCCCGCCCTCTGCCCTAGGCATGCCGCGCTCGCTAGGGCCCAGGCGTCCTCCTCCAAAGCAGTGACCCCGCCAAGCAGCGGAGCCGCCCGGCCCGCAGACAGCCCCTCCGCCAGGTAGGTCTGGTGGCGACCCCACTCGGCGTTGGCTCCCCGTGGGACGCAGGAGCTGCTCCCCGCTCCCTGTGCCCGCTTGTGCCGGCGCTCCCCCGGCGGTGACCCGGCTTCTCCCC
The DNA here is from genome assembly GCF_040182565.1 of Anser cygnoides. Lineage (NCBI taxonomy): Eukaryota > Metazoa > Chordata > Aves > Anseriformes > Anatidae > Anser > Anser cygnoides. The sequence goes on from NC_089878.1 coordinate 32,290,409, forward strand.
TGTTTGTAGAGCGGCCGCGTCCCAGACCCCCAGCACCTCCCCGCCGGCTGCCGTGCTGCAGAACGGACTGGTGAGTGGGCTGGCCTGGGCTTTTTTGGGGGGGGTTTGGGGGGGTTTCTGCTCCCTGCGCTGGCAGCAGGGGCAGAGCGCGGCTGCTGACGGGGGGGGCTTTGTTTCAGAGCGAGGAGGAAGCGCTGCAGCGGGCTCTGGAGCTGTCCCTGGCGGAGTCAGCACAGGGCTCGGCGCAGCCGCCCAGGTACGGCCGGGGACGCGGTGCCGGACCCTGAGTCACGGGGCTGGGGCTGGGGGGGTGACGATGGCCCTGCGTGGTTGGGGGGGGGGAACAGGGACGAGTCCAGAGCCGTCGCTGAGCTGTGCTCTGTGCCACGGGTGCTGGGGGGGGGATGGCGAGGGGCGGGGGGTGGGATGCGCTCGTGACCGCCTGTCAGCGATGAGCACGGCGAGTCCTGGGGCACGCCGCTTGGTGCAGCCCCCCGGGGGGGGCCCGAGGCCCACGCTGCTCCGCTGCCCCCACAGCACGCAGGAGGAGGAGGACCTGGCGCTGGCCCAGGCGCTGTCGGCAAGCGAAGCCGAGTACCAGCAGCTGCAGCGGCAGGTGAGCGCGGCCGATCCTGGGACCCCACACACACACACCACCCCCCCCGAACACCCTCCAGGTTCTGCTCCTGGGGGCTCGAGCCCTGCCCATGCCCCTTGCAGGCCGGAGGAAGACGCCCGTCCTGCCTCCCTCACCCCGCGCTCCTTCCCCTCCCAGGCGCACGGCTCGAAGCCGTCCAACTGCAGCATGTCGTAGGCACGCGCCCGTGCGCCCGCGGAGGCGGCGGCGTCCTGCTGGGGCACGCACGAGGGACAGACAGCCGTGGCCCCCCGCGGGGATGCCGTCAGGGCATCCTGGACGTCCTGGCACCATCTCATCTCCCTGGGGGCTGTCGGCCAGCCACCAAACACACACGGACATCTCAGCCCCGCGTGCAGGGGGTGCGGCAAACCCCTGGTGCTCCCGCGGAGGTGCAGGCTGGGGGGGGGCGAGCCCGAGCGCACGCTGGCTGAAGCGAGCAGCGGTGCACGGAGGGTGCTGAGCCCGCAGCTGGTGTCCTGTCACCGCTGGGGGTGTGGGGAGAGGGCAGGGCTGGCCGGGGGGGGCTCCCCCCCCCTCTCTAGCCATGCTGCAGGTCATCCCCTCCTCGGGAGCAGCAGCACGCAGCTAGGGCTGGAGCACGGCACCCTCAATCCCTGCGGGCAGGAGCTGATCCCCGGGTTGGGGTCGTGTCCTGCCAGCCCCCTGGGGGAGGTCGGTGCTGCCCCGTGCTGCTTTCTCGCCGGCTCTCTCAGGTTTCCCTGCTGGACCTGCTCCCGCCTGTGTGGATGTGCCTGGCTCTGCGGGGCTCGGACACCCGGCAGCAGCGCCTTCCCCGGGGCTGGAGCTGGGTTGGGGGGGGGGGGGGCGGGCTGGAGGAGTGCTGAAACGTGTCAAAGTGCTGCTTGGGAGAAAATAAAGGCATAGCACAAGGTGCAGAGTGGCTGTGCGGGAGCAGCGGGTTGGTGCTGGGGCTGCGGGCTCGGAGCTGCGAGCTTGGGGGGGGTGGATGGGGGCACAACGGGGGGGTGGCAGCACGGGGGGGGACAAAGCGGGCACCGGCTGCACTGCTCCTTGCTTCCTTCAGCAGCGAGCAGCCCTTGGTGCTGGCGGGATGGGGACAGGGACAGGCTGCTGGACTGAGCCCCGTGGCAGAGCTGCTGGTGACCCCCCCAATCCCCCTCCCTGCCCGCAGCGCAGCCCCCTGCCCCGGGGGGCCCTGCAGGCACCCTGCCCAGAGCACGCAGGCACGGAGCTGGGAGGGACCTGGTTTAAGGAGCTACACAACAGCAAACCAAACGCGTACAAACGCAGCGGAGTGTCCAAGCCAGTCCCTGCCGCTCCTGGCGCACACGCGGAGCCGCAGCTGGCAGCGGGGGGTCCCCCGGCACCACGGGTGCCCGAGCCCTGGTTCGGAGTCACAGCGGAGCCCCCGGCCGTGCTCACGGCCCCTTCTTGCCGCCGGGGGGCTTCTCGGTGCGCCGCTCCTTGCTCTCGCCCTCGTCCCCGGCCTGCTGCTGCTGCAGCCACATGCTGGCGTACACGCCGCCCTTCTGCAGCAGCTCCTCGTGCCTGCGGGGACAGCGGGGGGGCTGCAGGCTCCCGAGCTGGCCCCAGAGCTGGGGTCCCCGTGGGCAGGCGGCGCCGAGCCCCTCCGGCCCCCTCGCTCACCTCCCACGCTCTGCAATCCGCCCGTCCTTGAGCACCAGGATCTGGTCTGCGCCCACCACGGTGGAGAGCCTGCGGGGAGAGGCAGGGCCTTGCTGCGGCAGGGCTCGATCTGGCAAAAAGGGGCTTGCACGGCGCGAGGAGCTGCTGTCCCGGGGGGGCGAGGGAAGTCCCTGCTCCTCCTGAGCCAGCCCAAGGGCCCTTGGCGATGCCCCAAGCTGGCCAGGAAAAGCATCCGAGCCCCGGGAAGCGCTGCTGGAGGATGCCACGGCGCGGCTGCGGGGCTTGCCCTTCCCCGTGCCCTCCAAAATCCTGCCACCCCACTGCAGGAGGGCTTTGTGAGCTGGATCAGCCCCTTCCGCCCGTCCCTACCTGTGTGCCACGACGATGCTGGTGCGGTGGGCGCAGACCTTGGCCAGGGAGGCCTGGATGTTCCTCTCAGTCTCCGTGTCCAGCGCGGAGGTGGCCTGGGGGAGAGGGAGGGGGCTATGGGAGGCAGCCCGCCGCAGAGGGGCTGCTGCGGGGGGGGGGGGCTTTGCCGTTACCTCGTCCAGCAGGATGATGCGGGGGCCCTTCAGGATGGTGCGTGCGATGGCGACGCGCTGCTTCTCCCCCCCGCTCAGCTTCAGCCCCCTCTCCCCCACCTGGGTGTTGTACCCTGCAGGCACGAGGGCAGGAAGGAACTGTGGTGGTCCCCTCCGAGACAGGGACAGGGCCCAGAGGGACGGCGGGGAGAGGCAAAGCACGGCCAGCAGCGCCCACCCCGTGAGCTGCAAGGGCGGGGAAGCGGGGAAGGGGCTGCGGGGTCTCACCGTCGGGGAAGGAAAGGATGCGGTCATGGATGTCGGCAGCCCGGGCTGCCTCCTGCACCTCCTCGTCGGTGGCCAGGATGCGCCCGTAGCGGATGTTGTTGGCGATGGTGTCGTTGAAGAGCACCGTGTCCTGGGGCACCACCCCGATGTGAGTGCGCAGCGACGCCTGCTTCACCTGGGGAGGTTGCGGGGAGGTGGGGGGGGGGGCTGAGGGCTCAGCCAGACCTTCGCCCCCCCCCCGTGCCCCACTGCCCCCTTCCCACCCTGCCCTCAGCCCTGCAGTGCTCAGAGGGACCTCACCTGGGAGATGTCCTGCCCGTCGATGCGGATGCAGCCACCCCGCACGTCGTAGAAGCGGAAGAGCAGGCGGATGACGGTGCTCTTCCCCGAGCCCGAAGGTCCCACCTGCGCTCAAAGGATTTGGGGACACCAGAGACACCCCCCCCCCGCCGCTGCTGGACACAAGGGGCTGAGCGAGGAAGGACTGTCCCGGTTTGAGGCCAGTCCTTCACACCCCATCCCTGCCACCCCCTCGTCCCCCCATCCCACACCCACGGTCCTGCTCTCACCAGGGCCAGGGTCTGCCCAGGCATCACGGAGAAGGAGACGTCCTGCAGGATTTCCTTCCTGGGAGAGGGAGCAGGGTTCAGGGCCACCTCCCGAGCCCCACGTCCCCGTGCCAGGTCCCATTGCTGGGCTCATCCCCCCCGGCCCAGCACCCCGTACCCGTCCACGTAGCTGAAGTGCACGTTCTCAAACTCGATGCGCCCGGCCTCCAGGCGCAGGTCTCCGGCGTTCACCGCGTCCTTCACCTGCCGTGCAGAGAGACGTGGCCTCAGCGCCAGCCTCGGCACCGGGGGCCGTGCCAGGGAGCGGGCTCAGGAAGGAGGCCCCCACCTCCTGCTCCTCGTGGAAGAGCTCGAACATGTTCTCCATGTCCACGAAGGAGTTCTGGATCATCCTGGAAGCGGGGGGCAAAGAGCAGAGGGAAGGGTTTGGGGAGCACACCCTGACCCAGGCGCTCCCGGGGATGGGGCAGCACTACCTGTAGTAGGTCCCGAACCAGTTGAGCGGTGTGTAGAGCTGGATGATGTAGGTGCCGAAGAGGACAAAGTCCCCCACCTGGAAGGGCCGGGGGAAGATGTGCCCGTCACCCCCCAGCAGCAGGACCCCCCTCCCCAGGCAGGGGCGGCCCCAGCCTCACCTGCAGCTTGTTCTCGGTGACAAAGTAGGCGCAGAGCAGCGACCCCGCCAGCAGCCCCAGGCCGATGACCAGGTTCTGGGTCTGGTTGAGGAGGCCCAGCGAGGCGCTGACCTTCCACTCGGACAGCTGCAAGAGGCGAGGTCCTCCCTGAGCCCCTCCGAACCACGGCAAGGCCCCGCCAGCTGCCCGCAAGGCCTGGCTCCTTCGCCTCCAAGCCGGTGCTGAGCGCCCCGTACCTGGTACTTGACGATGGCGTCGTTGAAGCGGTTCACCTCGTAGCTCTCGGCGTTGTAGTACTTCACCTGCGGGACGCAGAGCCGGGCTCAGCACCCTGCCCAGCGCCAGGCGGGGGATGCTCGGCGCCCACCCTCGCCCCTCCGCCGTCACCGTCTCGAAGTTGAGGAGCGAGTCCACGGCGCGGGACTTGGCCTCGTTGTCCCGCGTGTTCATGTCCCGCCGGTACTTGGTCCTCCACTCGGTGATGAAGATGGTCAGAGCTGCGGGGGGAAGGGGCTGTGTCGGTGGCGGGTGCCCGCAGCCCCGGCAGCTCAGCGCCCCGCTTCCCGACCGCGCTCACTCAGGTAGAGGCTCATGCACACGAAGATGATGAGGCCGAACCAGGCGCTGAAGACGGAGGTGAAATAAACGATGCCGATGACGATGTCCGTGACGGTGGGGACAATGCTGAAGACGATGTAGCTGCGGGGGACAGGGGGAACATCGCACGAGGCCGGTCGGCGGGGTGAGCCCAGCCGCTGCCGCGGGCTCGCTCTGACCTGAGCAGGCTGTTGATGCTGCTGGTGCCGCGGTCCACGCTGCGCAGGACCTCGCCGGTGCGGCGGCCCAGGTGCCAGCGCAGGGACAAGCCGTGCAGGTGGGCGAAGAGCTGCACCTGCACCTGCTGGTTGGTGAACTGCTGCACCCACACCCACAGGAAGGTGCGCAGGTTGCTCACGAAGCCGGTGGAGCCTGCGGGGGGCCAACGGGGAGGTCGGCGGGGATCGGGTCCCCCCCGCGGTGTCCCCAGCCAGGGGGAACGTGCCCCACGCCGTCTCTCCCCAGCACCCCGTCCTTCCCCCGGGTCCTTACCAGCACCTCCGCCCTGCAGGAACTTCAGCCCCACGTAGATGCAGACGGTCCAGGCCAGGGTGTGCCAGGGAGCACCCTCCGTCAGCTCGTTCACTGGGGAGATGGCGGCACGTGTCGGGGCAGGGAGCACCGCTGGGTGCCCCACGGGAACCAGCCCCAGCACCCAGCTCCAGCCCCAGGACGCTGCTCCTGCCAGGTCCCTGCACCCTCCCAGGTCACTTGTGTCCCCCCTCCCCAGCACTTGGTGAAGCAGCGGGCAGCCGTCCCGAAATGCAACATCCCCTGGGGTGTGCCAGAGGAGCAGTGTGACGGCCGAGGTGGGGACTCAAAGACCTCACACCTTCGGGATGTGGCAGCAAGCACATCTCCGGGCACAGCGTCCTGGGGCTGGGCAGCCAGCACAGGCAGGAGAGGAGCACTGGGAAAAGTCCCCAGAGAAATTCCTCTGCCCCCTGCCACCCGGCAGGACACGGGGGGCTCATTCCCAGAGCATGCAGGCTCTCAGGGGCCAACCGCAGCCCCCCAGCCTTGGCTCTCCCAGGCCTCCTCGCTGTGGGGACAGGGCGTCCCTGAGCCAGGACACCCATCCCCGGGCACCTCACCGATGTTCTTGTAGTAGATGGGGACGAAGACGTTGATGGCCCGCTCCAGGCCCATGAGCGCCATGCAGAAGAGCACCAGCCCCTGCAGCAGGCGGTTGCCTTTAGGCCACATGTACTGCGCCAGCAGCCGCAGCTTCCTCCGAAAATCCTTCCAAGTGGAGGTGCTCCTGCCCGCGTCCTGCAGCAGCGGCTGGGGGAGCGCAGAGAGAGAGGGGTCACCGGCAAGAAAACCAGCCCCGACCTCCTGGGGTCCCCGCTCCGTCCTCCCAGCACGCAGGGAGCTCACACGGCCCGAAGCCACGCTCCCCCCAGCTCCTGAAGATGCCGGTCCCGGGGGGAGGCGGGTCTCTGTTCCGTCCTCAGCCTCTTCCCCAGCAGAGGGGTGCCCCGGGACTCACCTGGCTGTTCTCCACGTCCCGCTCCTCCTCGTTCACCAGCAGCATGTAGGGCTTGTGGGGCAGCCCCGGCGCCTTCATGCCCAGGACGAAGAGCAGGAACGTGCAGATGTAACGCAGCAGCCAGAGGCCGAACTGCACCTGGGTGGAGAAGGCTCAGCGCCGCAGCCTGCCCTCAGCACGGCCCGGCCGGATTCGAGATGGGCGTGAGCCGGGAGAGGCGAGGACCAGGGGCGGAGAGGAGCGGGAGCAAGGGCTGAGATGCGCAGGTGCAACGTGGAAGCGTGCACGCCCCGGGCGTGAAGCAGCCACGTGCCGGGAGCGTGGCGGTGCCGTGCACGACACCCGCCCCCAGCACCGCGCCGCTGCAGCCCCCCAGCGAGGTGCCCCGGCCCCCTTCCCTGCCCACCTACCTTCTGGCCGGTGTCCTCCAGCGCCCACCACCACAGCGGGCTCCTCCAGCACACCAGCGTCAGGTTCTCGGCGGCGAAGGCCAGCGCCCAGAAGAGGAGGAGGACGGTGCCGTGGCCCCGCGTGCGGTCGTGCGCCAGCACCCGCGTGTGCTCCAGCTGCAGGAGGGCCACGGCGCAGCCCCAGCTGAGGGCCCAGAGGCAGGCGTGCAGCACCATGTACCCGTAGAGCCTCCCGGGGCCCCCCACTTGCCACAGCAGCCCCCCGAAGGGCTGCAGGGCCAGCAGCAGGGACAGCAGGACCTGGCCCCGGTAGAGGGGCGAGCGAGGGATGTATTTGGGCTCCATGGCGCGGCCGAAGCGGACGTAGCAGGCGTACTGCAGGGCGCCCAGCAGCAGGCAGACGCTGAGCAGCACGGCGGGCACCAGCGTGAAGAAGAAGCAGGGCTGGAAGCCCTGCTGCACCCACGCCTGCGCCACCGAGCTGTTGCCCTCGCAGTAGCCCCCCAGCAGCCCCATCCTCGCCGCTCGGGGGCTGCGGAGAGACGGGGAACGGGGGTCTCAGGGGTGCGGATGGATGCCGCGAGGGACCCGCGGTGTGCCCGGGGCTGGACGGAGCCCCGGCAGGGCTGGCGGTGCCGGGGCGCCCCGGGGGATCACACCCGGGCTGTGTGCCGCCCCCTGCCCCACGCCGTGCCCGCTCCCGGCCCCCCGCTGCCAGCCCGCGACCCCCGCCCGCCCCCCCCCCGGCCCGGCCCCGGTCACCTGCCCCCGGCCCCCGCCGCCTCCCGGTGTCCCTCCCGGTGCCGCTGCCTCCGCCAGGCCCTGGCGCCGCCCCGCCGCCGCTCCCCGCCCCGCCGGGCCCGGCCCTCCCTCCCCTCCCCTCGCCTTCCCTCCCTTCTTCCCCTCCCCTCGGCCCGGCCTCCCCCTTATCGCCGCGGGCAGCCCGGCCCTGGGGCCGCAGATAGCCCCCAGGCGGAGGTCGGGCAGGACGGGGCGCGCCGCTCACCCCCCCCCCCCCGGCGCAGACGGGGATAGATATAAATAAAGAAATTTATATTTAGCTCCTTCCAGCCGCCGCCTGGCCCCCGGCCCGCTCGGGCTGGCAGCGAGCCGCTGCGTGCCCCGCGCTTGTTGGCTCCCACGGGAGGCCCCGCACACCTCCAGGCTCCCCGTGCCCCCTGCCACCCCAAAAGCACCCGCACAAAGGGACCCCCCAGCCCGGACCCCGCCGCCGCCCAGCATCCCCCCGAGGGAATCGCCAGTCCCTGGGCAAAACAAGCCCTGGTGCTCCTGCCACGGGGGGCTGGACCCCCCCCTTTGCAGCCCCCGTGCTGTCACAGCAGGGTGACAGGGACTCTCCACCAGCCCCCCGCGGACCACCTCGCCACCCCCCGCATCCGCACCGGCTCGTGCGGCCTCCTCGGGGCGCGAACAGAGACACGGAGGCGGATGATACACCCCGTCTTTATTCGATGGCTAGGCGGCTGTACAGCGAGGGCGCGGGGCCGCCCGGGCATCCCCGTGCCCACGGGTTGAGGAAGAGTGGCTCGCCATGCACACGGGACACGGACGACACAAGCACAACATGCGGCGAGGACTCCTGGCCGGCCTCTCCCTCCCGCTGGCCCGGGGAAAGGCACGGACTTTCCCCCCCCCCGCCCCGAAGACGCAGCCAGCCTCCACCTGCCCAGCCTAGAAACCAGCGGCAACCATGCCAGGAAACCCAGACGCGGCGTCCCGCAGCCCTCGGGGCTGGGCTTGCCTTCAAGGACACCCGTGCTCACCCTTCCTCCAGAAGCTCAGCCCGTGAAATCCCTGCCGGCCCACCCACCAGCTGCCGCTGGTCCCCTCCGTCCCCTCCGTGCCCAGAGGGAGCCCAGGCGGCACGGGCAGCAGCTGGAAAGCTTGGGTTGGTGAGAACCACCCCTGGTTGCTCCCGAGCTTGGCGGAGATCCCCATCACTCACAAGTCCCCGGGGTGCAGGGAAGCCCAGGGTTCAAGGAGGAGCCCCGCTCGCCGCCTCCGCCCTGTCCTCAGCAGCGCGAGCAGCAGCTGGCTCAGCACCCTGCGCCTGGCCCGGGCTCAAAGGGCACGGGGCAATGACCTGGCAGGGGAAGGAAGGTCACCCCGTGCGCCCCAGGGATGGGAGAGGAGGGCCCGCAGCGCTGGTGCCGGGCATGGCAAAAGCAAGGCAGCCCTGCGAGGGGGGTGAGGGAGGGTGGAAGCAAAGCCTGGCAGTGGGGGAGCCGAGATGCGGATCCTCACAAGCTGCCACTGGAAGAGAGGCAAGGGAAACCAGAATGATCTCGGGAAGGCCTTGGCCAAGGTCACGCTGCACAGCCAGGATCCTGACATCCTCCTCCACCCCCCCAGGGCTGGGTTAGGGTTTGCCTCTCCCTTCTAGGTTCAGGGCACCCTTTCTTTCCACCCGAGGCACTAGCCAGCTGCTTTGCATGTGGTCTCCAAAGCAGCTGAAGCCACGCTGCAAGCAAAAGGCTTGCCTCGGGAAGGAAGGAAGGAGCCAGGAGCCCCTGGGGGAGATGCGAGACACACTGAAGCCTTTGTTTGGGCAGGAGGGAAGGCCGGATACCACAGAAATGGCCGCATCAGGAAAACAGACCCATCACAGAGCGGGCGTAGGGGGAAAGGAATCGATACACAGAGCACAAGACCTCCACCGTGGGCTCCGAGCAGCCTGCGTGCACTCCTGGGTAACACCGGGCTGCACCACGCCAGGGGCTCTTTGGCACTGCGAGAGGGCCTGTGAGCAGCCCACATCCCACGGGCGCTGTGCAGGGCAGAAGGTGCCACCCTAGCCCCCCAGGACAGGGCAGGGAAGGACAGCAGAGAGCCAGGACTGCCACCCCAAGGTCCCCTCCTTGTGTGCCTGCACCAGGGCAGCTGTCACGGGAGCCAGGGAGGAGCTGCAGCATCCCCGCACCCCGGAGCTGTTCCCACCAGCTCTAGATCCCAGCCCGACACGCATGGCAGCAGCTGGGGGCATCCTCCTGCAGGGTGCTGGGGCAGCACACGTCTGCACACAGAGACGGGTGGGTGACTGCCCCGCTGCTGTCCTGCTCCACCTGGAGGGGTGCGACGTTGGTCCTCTCTGGGAGGGGGAACGAGGCGCCGGGCACCTCCCCGGGCTGCAGGCAGGGCAGGTGTGGTGCCAGCACCGCTGCAGGCTGCGCTAGACCCCTTCGACGGCTCCTGCTGCAGTCAGCTGTCCCCAGGGGACACCAGCTCCCTGCCTTCATTTCGGAGGCAGCTCCCCGTGGACGGCTGGAGCTGGTGCCTTCTCCCGTCTCCGCCAACAGCAGCCGCTGCCGCCACCTCCACGCCCGTCACTGCTCGTCCCGTCCCGTCTGCTGTCACAGGCTCTGCAGCGATCCTCCGGCGCAGACGACACAGATGTGAACACAGACACAGGTATGTACTCACACACGCATTCACCCCACAAGAGTCAGAGTGGCGTTGGCTTGACACACGGCTGGACACAAGGCGCCACCGCAAAGCCGCTGGCCCGGCAGTTTTGTCTCTTCGGCAATTGATGGCAACAGAATGGAGCCCACGACCACCCCGTCCCCTCGGGACAGGAGAAGCACCAGGCTGACGCCGCATCCTGCTGCCCAGACGGCCCCCAGTCTGCATCCCCCACGAGATCCCCAGTCTACAAGGCTATACCTGCAAGACAGAGAAGGGATGTGGCCCTTACTGGGACCAGCTGCCGGCACCCCCACCCGGCATCCAGGTGCGCGTTGCCCCTCTCAGCCGCAGCAGCCTTCACCCCTACCTTGTGGATCTGCGGTGGAAGCTCATCCTCCGAGCTCTCCTCTGGCACGGGCTCCGGGTGTCTCGCTGCCTGCCCGTCCTCAGCCCAGCCTCCTAGCGGGAGGCGGGAGAAGTGTGACGGGGCTCTGTGCACTGTGCCTGGGTCTGCAGGAGAGGCGAGGAGGGAGGTTAGCTAGCTGGGGGACTGTCAGTCTTCTGGGGCAAGCAGGTCGCTCGTGCCAATCCGCACAGGACACTGGTTGTGGGACTTTGGCCTGCAGATCAGCCCTCCCGCTCTGGCTCTCGTACCTGTGATGCCACCGTAGCGCCGCTGGAAGCCAGTCTGCAGCGTGGACGTCTCCTCGGCAGGCTGCCGCGGCGAGGAGAAGGGGTAGCTGGCAGAGCGAGGGATGGGGACGGGGGCACCCCGCTGAGCATCCAGCTCCTCGTGGGTGCTCTCCCCGCTCTCGTCACTCTCCCGCCGGTGCCAAGTGTGCCGCTCGGGCTCCAGCTGGGCGTGCTGCTTGTGGAGCTGCAGGGCCGAGACACGAGCAGGTCAACTATGTGGGGAGAGCCCAAAATGCCCCCACGCGCCCTCTTCCCAGCAACGCAGCTCCGCTCACTCCAACCCCCCAAGGCAGGACACCCCAGTCCTGCCGGCCCTGGGCCCGCACCCCTCTGGCCAGCCCAGCTTCAGGCTGCTCACCTCGTGCATGTAGAGCGCGTGGAGACTCATCTCGGTGGAGGCATACTCTGAGAGAATCATGCTCTGCAGCTGACCCTCCCAGGCACTGCTCCCCGAGCTCACGGTCCTCGCATCAGCACTGCCACGGGAAACACGAGTGATGTTTGCCGCCCAGGTGGCCCCCAGCACCCCCCAGACCCCTCTCTGCTCTAACACTGGGCTCACAGACGTCCACTCCCGTGCTGGATAGGAACAGGACCTCTGCAGCATCTCCCCAGGTCCCCCGCTCCAGGAACACCATCACACCGTGCCACTGTGCTAGGGCACAGAGCTCATCAGCTTCTCACTGCCAGAGCAAGCAGCATTCAGCACCAGGGCAGGCCCTATTCCATCGTACCCTGCATCCCCAGGAAGGGATGCTCGGAGCTGCCTCTTCCCCACCAGGGGTTTCTCAACACTGTGGTTCCTAGAGGAGAACACCAGAGCCCCAGCGCCGCCTCTCGGGGACAACATAAGCACCTGGGCCTAACTCTCCTTGTGAAGATGGCCCTTGCTGTCCCAAGCTACAAGCGCACACAGCGACCACGCACCTAGGACAACAAGGGGTGAAGGGATTTGCAAGGTCTGGCTTGGTCTTACCACCCCGTTCCAGCCTGCAGCTGGCAGCCGAGGCTGCCACACGCCCTTACCCAGAGGCCGTCATGGCACTGGCGCCCCGAGGCTGGGTGCCCTCTCCGTCCCTTCCTGCCGTCTGGAAGCCACTGGGGGGCTGCTGGGCAGACTGGAGCGGGGAGAAGGAGCGCAGGGCCGAGGCCACTTCGGAGAGGTGGCGAGAAGCCTGTCCGTCACGGCCCATGTGGAAGCCCAGCGCCGAGGAGCCCGCGATCACATTGGCAATCAGGCTGTGAGGCTGCAGAGTCAAAACGTAGAGAGAATCACTGCCCTGCGCAGACCTGGAGGCCTGATCCCCACCACCGAGAACTGACAACAGCACTCTTTAGCCCCTTCTCCCACCTCACAGGGCCCCCAACACCCAGCTGCCCTTCCCTGGAGAGTCTGAAGCAGTCCCAATGAGTGCTGATCCACCACGTTCGCATCTCTGGCTACAGCACAGCCAAGGGCAAAATTTGCCCAGAAGGTCTGGTTATTACAGCTTGTCAGCACGCAGCAAGCACCCTAAGAACACCCCACGTCCCCCCCCCCGATCCTAGGCACCTCCGACTCTGACTGCAGGGACTGGATGGAGCTGAAGAGGGCGTTTTCGGGGAGCACGGCCTGCTGGGCCAGTGCCACGCTGCTGTCGCGGTGCACCCGCTCCTTGAGGAAGCCGATGAAGGCCGTGCTCTCGCGGGGTGGCTGCCACTTGGGGTTGGTGATGGCGAAGTGCATGAGGGACAGCTCCGTCTTGCCATCCTCCGCCTGCTGGTAAATGGAGGCCTCCGTCTTTCCTGCTGACATCCACTGTGGAGCACAGAGAGATAACGAGGGTCAGGACCTGCTTTATACCCGTGCCAAGCCCAGGAATCCCGCGGCCGGTCTGGGCAAAGCACGCAGCAACCAGCACAAGCTGGGCCACGGCTCCGTGCAGAAGGCGAGCGCTGTACCAAAAGCCCTGTGTTAGTTCAGCCCTTGCAGCCCACCTTCTACCTCCATCCCAGAATATGCAAGGGAACTCGAGAGATGAGGGCCAGTCACAAAAAACAGAGCTCCAACCCGCAGCAAGAGCAACTACAGCCAACAAATAACTTCTTAAAAGCTGCCTGCCACAGCGAGACCACCCCTCCCTTGTCCCTCTCACTAGGGAGTCCTTCCTGACGAGTAACCTACATTCCCAGGCACAGCAAACAGACCGATCCTCTTTCACTCCCGCATAGGTTTTGTACAAAGGGAAACTATCTCCCATCTCCCCTAGGCTCCTTGTCTCCTGGGCAAAAGCAGCCCAGCTTTTAAAAAGCAGTTCTCACACTTTGCAGATGTCCAAGTATCCCTGTTCCTCTCTCAAGAGGACAAAGGACTCCTAGCCATGCAGACAGACAAGGACATGAAGAAATGGCAAAGCCTGGTTCACGAAACACCAGGTTAATAGTCACAGCTGGGCCACAGGAGCCTTCTGGGGCTGGGGACCTGTGCTGGCAACCCCAGACACAGAGGCACACGCAGGCAGCCAGGCTGCGGGCTGCCGAGAGCGCTGATTTACAGCCTTTTCTGTGCCTAAAGGACCAGATACGATGTGTGGGGCCCACACTGCCCTCCCGCCGCCCGCGGGACCTACCGCCGGGTGGCCATGCTGGCGCACGTCCATCTGGGCGAAGGAGCAGGTGTCGCCCACACCCACCACCTCCACGGTGAAGTTGCGGAAAAAGTCGACGATGTCCAAGGACTTGGGCCGCAGGCAGACGATGAGGATCAGGGGGGTAATGATGGGGCTCAGGAGCTCCTCCAGGATGAAGACCTGAGCACAAAGACGACGGGCTCAGCACGAGGTTGAGGGTGTCGAGAAACCTGCCAGCCCCAAAGCCAGCTCCAGCCCATCTTCCGGGGCGGGGCGTCTCTGAGAAAGCTGCCTCCATCCTCTGCCAGCCCAGGGATGGGAGAGAGTTTCCATCCCAGCCCCTCGCGTGCCAGGCTCACCGCTTTGTACTGGAAGAGCTGGGCAAACTCGTCCCTGGTCTCATAGCGGTGGGCATTGCCCTGCCAGTGGTCAGGCATGTAGTGGATGTGCGCCAGGATGACTCGCAGCAGCTGCTCTGGGCAAAACACCAGGTGCTGGTCGGGGATGAAGGACCTGCAGGGCAGGAAAACGTCAGCGTTCCTGGAAGACCTCGTCCTGGGATGGCAGGGCGACTGGCCCACATCGCAGCTTCACCTGTGGCCTTCACTCCAACCCAAACCCTCCTGCCAGCCCAGCCCTGGGGTGTCACTGTCCAGCTCCAGCAACACCCCCACATCATCACATCGTCCCTGAAGGCATCGCCACAGCCACTGCATCCCAGTTCCCCCTTCTCCTGCCTGCCCCGCTCTGACTCCCCAGCCGTGCCCTTCACTCACACAGACCCACGTCCACCTGTAACCTAGGAGCGCACCAAAACGCACGGGGTCAGCCTCGCTGCTCCCCACCGTGCCGCCAGCAGCAGCACGGGGGCAGCGGGGACCCACCTCACCTGCACACCGTGATGCCCACCCCGAGCAGGGTGACCGTGGTCAGGACGTGCTCGACAGCCAGCACGTCTTCGTCGTAGATGGTGAGCGCGATGAGCACCGCCAGGATGGAGCCAGCAAAGAAGGCCACGTTCTTGGCCACGATGGTGAGGAGCGGGGAGATGAAGCAGTTCATGTACTTGGAAGCTGGCTTGTAGCCTTTGCTGAGGCGCGAGTGCAGTTCGTGGTCCAGCTCGTTGAAGTGACGGAGGTAACAGCGGCCGTAGAGAGACCAGCAGCGGGCACCCAGGCTGCCCGGCTCCCGCTTCAGGATCTCCGTGTAGCTGAAGAAGGCGTAGAGGATCTGCCAGATGAGGATGAGAGGGCAGAGGAGGAAGTTGGCGATGCCAATCCAGAGGATGCGAGTGCTGAGCTTCTCGGCCAGCTCCAGGCGGTTCCCAGCCCGCTTGTACTCGGCCTTCAGGCTCCACTCGTTCTCGAAGAGAGAGCCAGGCCCCCAGAAGAAGATGAGCTCGAAGTTGTACTTGAGCCCCCGCGTGTAGAAGACTGTGTCTCCCAGCAGGGGCAGGCGGAAGCGGATGGGCAGCAGCGACTTGTTCACCATGGCCACCATGTAGTTCTTGAAGCGGAGGATGCGGTGGTAGATGTCCAGCTCTGTCAGCTCCTTCTTGTGGATGCAGATCTGGTGCTCCTTCTGGATCTGCACGATGCGGGCCTGCACCTCCTGCCAGGTGTAGTAGGGCAGGTTGGACTGGAAGGGGAAAGCAGCGAGGTTAGGGGCAGGCTGCGCCCGCTCGAACAGCGGGTCCCAGCGCACACCCCGGGGCGTGGATGAGCCACGTGCAACATCCCGGCATCAGGCACCTCTTCCTGCACTGCTTCAGCCTGCAGCAGTGAGCAACCCCCACGCCTTGCCCCAGTGCCCTTTCCCCCTCACTTAGTGGAGGTGGCTGTTTTCCAGCCACTCACGCACCAGCCGCCTGGGAGGCAGGAACACAGGCCCAGTCTCGTGTGGGTCCTCCCAGAGCTCACAGTCCTGTGTTTGGAGTCACCGGCAAGGCACAGACAGGGAAAGGAACTCAACCAGCATCCCAGAGGGAGCCTGTGAAAAAGCTGGGGACAACCCAAGCCCCGTGGCTCCACCCCATCTTTCTCAAGACACGATCTCTCCTCAAAACACCCTTCAGTGTTGTCTGTCAGAGCAAGGACTCTGGACGAGGATGTACGTGCAAGCCTCAAAGCCCAAGTTTGACACACTGATCAGGGTGTCTTCAGCAACTAAGCAGCTCCAGGCCCCAGTTTCCCCATCAGTAAACAAGGAAGCTGATGCTCTCTACTTCCCGAGGAGGTCTGAGAATACCCTCACTTATGTCTCTTCTGCTGAAAGGCATCGCAGAAATGGCCATCGCAGAAGAACAAACATACTGGGTGGCAGATGGCAGAAGCTTGTGCCAACACAGAGTGGCAGGCTGGGCAGAGGGGTTAGCAGGCAGTAAGCTGGCTGCTGGAGAAGAAGCTGGAAGGGGAGCCATGCAGTCACGTAGACTGGGATGAAGCAGAGGGACAAGAGCCCAGCACAAGTCTCCTGAAGAAGCTGACCACAGAGAGGAGTGAAGGTGAGCTGATTCTCACCACGTGCCTCCCACTTCCCTCAACGGCACCACATGCTGCCCCTGTCCCAGCTACTTACCATGGGGATTCTGAGGGCATTGATGTAGAAAGAGTGAATCTCCCAGTAGCAGCAAATATTGTAAATAAATTTGACAAGCCGGTGGATCCAGAAAACTCCAGCTATCACCAGGATGCAGATGAGGAAGCTGTTTGCCTGGATTCTGCAAGCAGGAAGAGCACAGAGTGGGAGTCGAGCCCAGGGAAGGAGATCTCAGTACCTGAAAAAGCAAGAGCAGTGGCTAACGTGCCCTTGCTAGCGCCTACCTTGCACTGCAGACATTTGGAGGCAGGAAGGCATCTGGCAGAGTCACCTTAATGGGCTCACTTGGATGCTGGCTGTGATTTACTGCCTTGTTGGCAAAGAGGATGTCATAATCAACGCAGCTGATAAGAAAGGTGGTGAACGCCACCACGAAGATGAACTGCCTGTGGAGAAAGGGAGAAGCCGTGAGGGAATCACACTTCTGCCCCCGCAAAACGTGAAGCAGGCAGGACACAGGGTCACACGTCACGGAGACGCAGGGTCACGCACTCCCACAGCCACGGCAGCAGGAAAGCTCACAAGCAACAGTTCCCCAAAATGAACCGAAGGTTTCGGCATGGATAACTCTATCGAGGGGTGGACAAGATGACTGTAAAGGGAATCCTCCTGCCCACCCAACTGCAGTAACTATTCCCCAGCAGCTGTTACAGTCCAAACAGAGGGGCAGCCTGCACTTACATGAGCTCAAAGATCTCCCCGATGAGCATGCAGGTGAAGCCATTCTTCTGATGCAGGTTATAGACGTGAACGCTACAGTCAAGGAGAACAGTCTGGAGACCCCTTTCCTCTGACCAAGGACGGAGAGGCTGCTGTCCCACGGGCAACCACAGGCTCTCAGCCAAATCTCCATCACCTACAGGCCTCCCAGACCTCCTCAGCAGGGAGTTGGTTCCCTACTGGCATGGAAACACACGCTGCCGTGCTAAAGCTCCCCTTGGACAACAAGACCGGCCCCAATCCAAACCCCTTCTTCCCCCACCCAGCCCTCAGAGAAGGATTATGTCCCAGCACACGGCACAAACTCAGCTGGCCCTCAGGAAAGCTCTCAGGTGCGGGACAACGCAGGGACAAGCAAAAACGCATCGAACACCCACAGACAGAGGGTCTGCCACCCTACAGCCCCTATGGAGCCACGGGGCGTCCTGCGGGACGGGGCAGCCCCCACCCTGGCTCCAAACCACGCCAAGCCAAGCGTTCTGTCAGCACGGGCTGGGAAAGGATATCCGAGAGAAGAAGAGGTCCAGGTTCTCTATGTGGTGCCACGGAGCTGAGGGGAGAGAGACACGGTGAGAGAGCAAAGCGGCACAGCCCCGGTCCCCCCTGACCCCAAACCCCTACCCCCGGTCCCCCCTGACCCCACAGCAGCCCCACAGCCGCCCACCCCCGTCCCCTGCGGCCCCAAACCCCCACCCCCGTTCCCCCCGGTGCCCCCGTTCCCCCCGCCTCACACTTGGCTCCCTCAGGGACGTGCACCAGGAGGTCTCCGCCGCCGGGCGGGGACTCCGTGGAGGAGCTCTCCAGCCGCTGGTACTGCGTCTCCAGCTGGGCCATGGCCGGGACCTCCCCCCCCACCTCCTCCACCACCACCACCGGCCCCCTCCCCGGGCCCGCCCCGCGACTGACGGCCGCTCCGACCAGTGGATGGCGGCGGAGGGGGCCGAGCCCGGCGGCGGCCGGTAGGGGAGGAGAAGGATGTGACGGAGCGGGGCGGCGCTGCCGGCGGAGCGGGGCGGAGGCCGGGGCTTAGCGTGGCCGTCACCGGCGTGGGGGGGGACCCCGGAGGGACCGTCCCGGGAGGGTCCCAGGGGGGTCCCGAGGGGGTCCCGAGGGGGTCCCGAGGGGGTCCCGGGGGGGTCCCGGGGGGGTCCTGAGGGGGTCCTGAGGGGGTCCTGAGGGGGTCCCGGGGCGATGGCGGCGCCCCGCAGCCGCTCCGTTTTCCTCGCAGCCCAGGACGCCGCGCTCCTGCACGGGCTGTCCCTCGTCACCCGCTTCGCCGCGGCAGGGCACGGTGCGTGGGGCTCCCTGCGGGGGTCCCCGGTGTCCTGCTCCTGCCCGGCAGCCCGTCAAGGGTCCCGGAGCCCCTGGAGGCGCCGCACAGCCCCTCTGTGGTTCTTTCAGGGCGAGCTGCTGCCAGCCCCGACGAGGAGAAGGGCGGCGGGGTGCCCGAGGTGCCCGAGGGGATGTGGTGCTCAGCCTGCGCCCAGCGCTTCGGCAGCCGGGAGGAGCAGGTGAGGGGGGTCCGAGCGCCCCGCGGGGCTGGTGGGACGTGTCGGTTCTCTGGTGCGGGTGGGTGCTGCGGAGCACCGGGACCCTGCCGGCCGACCCCTCTTTTCCCAACAGATCGAGCACTACCGCCTCGACTGGCACCGCTTCAACCTGAAGCAGCGGCTCCTGGGGCGCCGGGCGCTGCCGATGGAGGTGTTTGAGGAGAAAACCACCGCTGGTAAGGAATGGAGATGCCCCCCAGCAGGGCCCAGAGCCCGTCAGTGGCCTCTCTGGGGCTGTTCTGCCCAGGGGCGAAGCTTTCGGCTCGCTGTGCTGGTTCACAGCTCTGCTGTGCTGTCTTCGGGGGGCTTCCGGGGGCCCAGCACTGCTCCCGAGCCCTGCTGACTTGTCATGGCCAGGAGGTGGTCTACCTGAGCCCCTGCTGGTGTATATCTGGGGGTCCAGAGCCCCAGACGCCTATTTCCCCTGCCCACAGCCTCCTTGTGATATGTAGGGTATCGCACAAGACACGTTAGGGCTGTGGGCAGGTTCTTAGAGCCAAAGTTTTGGGGAGGCTGTTTGTTAATCTTTGTCTGGCTCAGCTGTCCTATCTTCTTTTCCTTGCAGGTGATATTTCCAGCATCTCAGGGTCTGATTCAGAGAGCTCTGATGCAAGCAGCGAGTCAGAACTGCAGCCCCCTGCCAGCAGCAGCCCCGGGACCCCCCAGCTGCCCCGCTCCCACAAGGTGCTGCTCCGCAACGCAAGCGGACAGCTCATCTCTGCCTACCGCTGCGTGCTGAGCACTGGGAAGGCAAGTCACAGTCCTGCTCGTTGGGAGAGGGAATGGAGAGAAGAGGGGGAGCTCTGGGGCGTAGATACCTGCCTGAAAGTCCCTGGTGTCCCTTTATGGGAGGGGTGGGTTCTGGTGCCAGGTCAGAGCCCCAGGCTTGCTGTAGGATGCTCCCAGGAGTGTGTCTGGGGTTATGCATGTACCAGCAGGGGGGCTGGCCTCTGTCCTGGGGGACAGCAAGGTGATCCCATAGGTGCTAGCAGGAGTGTCTGTCTCAGGGTGGCAGTGAGGAGCCAGAGGAGTTGACAGCATCACTGCAGAGCCTCAGCACAAACACGTGCTGGGTTGTGCTGATGATGGGTGGCGGGCACTTCGCAGGAGCTGTGTTCCGGGGGTGAGTACAGGGGCACAGGGCTGGGGTTGCCCCTCTGGGCAGAGACAAGTGGGTCCGGGCATTAAAGGGGCCCTTCCCTGAAGGCCAGCACCTCCTTACTCCTCCATCGCAGTGCTTACCACACCCTGGGCACCAGCAGCTCCTCCTCTTCTCTCGAGGGCTGGCTAACCCCAGTTGCACTGCGGGAGAAATGTTAATCTTTGGGGCCCCAGGGGGAAAACAACTTATCTTCCAGGGTCCCAGGGAGCAGCAGCTCTCCTCCTCTTTGTGCACAGGTCCCATTGCTTATTTCTGCCCCTCTCTGCAGCCCCCAGGTGCAGGAGCACAAGACCTTCCACCGCTACACGGTGCGAGCCCGGCGGGGCACAGCCCAGAGCCTCCGGGACGCCCAGACCCCAGGGGCAGCACCCAGGTCGGCCGGAGCCTCCCTGCGGCGTTACAACGAGGCCGCGCTGCTCAAGGTGGGGGAGGACTGCAGCCCTGAGCTTTTGGCGGAGAGAGGTGGTCGTGGCCAGCTCTGTGTGAGGGTGCTGCGCCACTGCCGGAGGTCGTGTGCGGGCTGTGAGCTCCACAAGGGGGGTCAGGGCCCAACTGGGGCTTCTCTGTCCTGGGTTTGTGCCTGTTCCAGAGCTGCCTATGCCCACGCTGCGTGCTTACGACCCCACGGTGCCTCCCCTTCCTACACAGGACATTCAGGACCTGCTGACAGCCTGGGCACATCACCTGAAGGAGGCTCAGCGCATCTTTCTCCGGGCCCCCCGTCACAACCGGGCGCTGCTCTTTGGCGGCAGGAACCCCCCGCTCAGCCAGGGCGACCCCCGCATCTGCCACATCCCCCTCAGCACCCGCAGGGCCACCCTGCGGGAGGTGCTGCGAGTTCACACCACGCTGGCCAGCCTGCAGGTGTACGGTGAGTCGGCCCGGCCCCGGTGCTCAGAGCAGCTGGGGTGCCGTGGTCCCTCGCGTGACCCCGTGTGCGTTACGGGGTGCTGCCCCACGGGGTGGAGGTGCCAGCTCTCCTGCCCTCCGTCCCCGGGGACGCGGGGTGCACCCTGTCCCTGGGCAATGACAGGAGCACCCTTACTGCCCAGGGAAGGACACGCCACTGGAGGACATCGTCGGGTCCCCCCGGAAAGGGTGGCAGAAGCGGCAGCGGACAGCCGAAGCGGATCCCCTGCAAAAGGACGCGAGTGGTGAGTTGAGCTACAAAGGATGACGTGGCTCTGAGCAAGCAGGGGAGTCTGGTGTTAGGGCCAACGGGTTTGCATCCCTGCAACGGGTCCTCTGCGGAGAGTGGCCTCGTGCTGGGCAGAAGGGGAAGGTGTGCCTGGCTGGGAGTCCCAAATGATTCAAGCTCTGTGTGGGGCTTCAGCCCTTGTCCTTTCACCCCCCTCAGCCCCAGAGGATGAGGAAGAAGAGGAGGAAGAGAGCCCTGCAGGGGAACTGGAGACTGTGGAAGTGACTCTGGGGACCTTAGACCTCCGGGAGTTCGAAGTGATGCCCAAGCGAAACCGCAAACGGAGGAAGAAGAGGAACAAGAAAGTGGAGAATGGTGAGGGGGGAGAACTGTGCCTGGGGTGCAGGCCGGGCTATGGCCCTTTCCCTCACCACTCTCTCCCTGTGCAGGGCCCCACGCCGAAGAGACGGGATGCTCTGACACCCAGGGTGGGCAGCCAGGCCCGGAGCTGGTGGCAGAGCTGCAGGAAGAGGCTGGGGCTGAGCCCCTTCCCTGGGCTGGAGGTGAGGGGGGTCTGGAGCTGGGCACCTGCCCCGTGTGCCGGGGCCTTCGCAGCAGCACAAAGAACAAGTTGTCGCACTGGGTGCCGGGGCGGCTGTAGCGCAGCCACTTGCCTTCGAGTGAGCAGAGCAACCATCCCAGCAGAAACAACACGGCTTGGATGGGATTTGAGAGCAGCAGGCGTCTGTGCTGACAGCAGGCCTGAGCTGTTGCAGGTCAGCAGCTGGCCAGTCCCCTGCAGAGAGTACAAGCTGATGGGAGAAGGGAAAGTACCCAGGGACACCAGGTCCATTCCCCCGGCTCCTGCTTTGCGAGGCAGGCAGCGCTTGGCTAAGCCAGGTGTATGGGGTCGGGGTAGGTCTCATCTCGGCAGAGAGCATGGCTGCTGTCAACATCGCCGTGGTGCCCTGTCACAGATGCTGAAGGTGTGGGGATCCTGCAGTGCCCAAATCCAGCTGTCGGGATGATACGTTAAACAGCAACGTGTTGGTTTTCTGGTCAGACCTGAGCACTGCTCTACCCTGGCAGCCAAACGGCCCTGTAGCATCAAACTCCTCTCCTGTTCCTCCCTCACAGGAGACCCTCAGACCCAGCTCCGCGATACCCTGTTCACAGCCTGCAAGACAGGGGATGTGGGGACACTACAGCACCTCCTTGGCGTGCCAGAGAACAGGGGCTCCCTGGAGGAAGGCAAGGACGGGAAGGATGCACAGCACCTGGATCTGCCTCGCTCCTTGCTCAACCAGCCCTTGGACGAGCACGGCTTCACCCTGCTTCACGTGGCCGCGCGTGCGGGGAAGGCTGAGGCTGTGCGCCTGCTGCTGGAAGCTGGGGCCGACCCTGCGCTCAGGTATGGCCGCAGGGCACCCAGCGGTCCATGGGCACAGCCCCTGCTGGGGGAGCACGGCTACTCCTGTCCCTGCCCCTAGAGGCTGATGCCAGCCTTGTCGGGCAGCCTGGTGTCTCCCAGCCAGGACATCTGGGTTTATTTCTAGGCAGCTCAGAGGGCTGGGCTAAAATTGACCTTTGCGGCATGTTTTGAGATGAAAGGAGGAGAGGACGGGGGAAGATTGTGGTGTAGGGATATGCAGCCTTCCCCGTCTTGGCTGCGAGACGCTGGCCTGCTGTACCCGTTGGACACCTTCAGCGAGTCGCTGTGCTCACAGCCCAGTGAGCAATGGGCAAGGAGATCGCAGGGCTGAGCCGCTCTCCCTGGTTTTGCAGAGACCGTCAGGAGAGGACCCCCTACTGTGTCTCTGCTGACAAACCGACCCGCAACACCTTCCGCAAATTCATGGTGGACCATCCAGACAAGTACGACTACAGCCGTGCCAAGGTGCGTGCCTGCCCTCACCCTCTGGGGGACCCAGAGCAAAGAGTCCTGTTCTTACCCACTCGTGCTTTTGCTCCCAGCTCCGTGGGAGCTGCTGACACTCACCCCAACCCGTGCTGTCCTCAGGTGCCAGGGCCCCTGACCCTGGAGATGGAGGCCAAAAAGCAGGAGAAAAAGCGGGCACAGAAAGCCCAGCGGAAGCAGAGGGAGCAGGCGCAGCGGGAGGAGCGGCAGCGCTGGGAGCAGGAGGAGGGGGAGAAGCAGCGGTTTGCAGCCCTGTCCGACAGGGAGAAGGTGATGCCTGGCACAGAGAAGGGGATCCAGCCTGGCTGGGGCTGTGCTGATGCTGTGGGATCCAACGCAGCGGCTCTTGCGGGTCTGACCTATCTTCTCTGCTCCCCAGAGGGCCCTGGCTGCTGAGCGGAGGCTGGCTGAACAGAATCAGGACGGTGGCACAACAATTTCCAACATCAGGTAACGGCCCAGGCAGCTTGGATGCCACGAGGTGGCAGGAGGAGGGTGGTTGCTGTCAGTCCTGGCCAGAAGTGCTCCCTCCAACCAGGCCCTGGCCCTTGCTTTTAGTATGATGTTAGTCATCACTGCAGACAAACTCCCCCTGTCAGCACAGCTGTGCCCTGCCCTTTTTGTTCCAGTTCCTATTTCCAGTCTAAAGCTATTGCTGTCCACTCTATTCCCAGTAGTGTTTTTATAAAAGCTCTCTCACTTTCTTCCCCTGCCCCCTAAAATATTTTATAGAAGACAGCTCGGTCTACCTGCAGCCAGATCTCTGGCAAGCCAGGCCCCCGGCCTCCCTTCTGCCCCTCTCTCACCCCACCTGCACTGTCCCTTCCCTTTGCCACCCCATCGGCTTGTGGGCAGCCAACCTTGCACGTGCTGATCTGGGGGGGGGCTTAACAACCCCGTAAGGGGCCAAATTCCACCATGTTCAGCCTGCCTTGAGGTACCTTGTGATATTTCCACAGAGCATTTCCTCCGCGGAGCATGCCCTGGCCAGGCCGCTAGGTAAACCCTGCGCCTGAGCACGCTGGCGCTGTAGGACTGCTCCTTCACGTCTCAGTCCCTAGTTCAGCCACTAAATGTACCTCATCTGTCCCCCTGCTGTTCTTGCAAGCATCCCCTTCACTCAGGGCCACCTCTGCTCTTCCCTGCAGTCGCTGCTGGCACTGCGGGGAGTCCCTGCTGGGCCGGATTCCCTTCCACTACCTCGACTTCTCCTTCTGTTCCACGGCCTGCCTGCAAACCCACCGGCGGGCCCGGGCTGGCCACACGTAAGGCTGTGGGCAGCTGCCATCTGCCAAGGACCAAGGTGGTGGAAACACAGCTGAGCACTGGCGTTGCACCGAAGGAGAGCCATGGAGCAGCGCTGGTCAGGGACTGAGCTGGTCACATCACACCGCAGCAGCTCTGGCAGGAGTGGGCACCACAGCGTGAGTGTTGCTCAAGGTGGGGACTCGGGGGACGTTACAGCAGGGAGGCCTGGCTGGGTTGCTGCACAGGGCCGGTGCTCTTTTGGGGCCTGGCCCCGGCCGCGCAGTCCTGCTGCCTGCTTTTCTCATGGCTACCTTGCAGCTGCTGCCTGTGGCCAGAGGACGGATGGGGTCCTGAGCCCTCGTGCCTGCAGGCACCCCCTAGGCTGTGCTTTACCCTTTCCTCTCCTAAATGCCACTGGATCTTGGCTGTATCATGTTGTTAGTAACTACCTCTTCTGCCTGCGTTGTCAATAAAGAGGTGCCTTGAACCCTGTGGTGAGTGTGTGAGGGAAACGATTTGGGTTGTGTTGTGGGATTAATGCAAAACACCCTGAGTCTGGGCTCCTTCCTCCCTAGTGCAGACCCCGTCTGGCCTCAGAGGGCAAGGTGGTCAGGGCTGTGCCTGCCCACGTTCTCCAGGAGCACATCCAGCACATCCCTGCCCTGCTGGTCACACGCAGCATGGTACCTGTCCCACTCCAGCGTCCCCTGCTACCCCTGCAGACACAGGGTCAGCGCTGCCTTCCCCGCACCCCAGTCCCACCGCCCCAAATGCTGCCAGCACAGCATCCCCCTGCCTTCTCCCCCCAAAGCCAGCCCAGGGCTGCCTGCTGCCCCCAAGGGGACATAAATGGGCCAGAGGGGTGCCCCTCGGGGGCTCAGTGGGGCTCTCAGCCTGGCCCCAAGGGCCTGGCCCAGCACGTCCCTCCCCAGAGGCACCCCACCTTCTGCAGCATCACGTAGCTGCGGTCACAGATGCCGTGGGGAGGAACACAAAGCAGGGCTGGGGCCGGGACATCGTGGGGCAGCTGCGTGTGGTACAGCACAAAGCCAGGGGCCTGCAGGGCAGCACAGAAAGGGAAAGGGGGCTGCGGGGCCGGGGCTCACCATCTCCCACTCAGCACAGATATAGGGACCCGGCCACAGGATCACCAGGAGCCCTAGCTCCGTTTTGAGGTCCAGGAAGGTTTCCATGTCCCGGTCCCCAGCAAAGTCGTACACCCCTTACAGTGGCTCAGAGTAGTTCCAGGGCATGTAGCTGGGGCGAGATGGGGATGGCGACTGGGGCGCACTGGGGGAGCCCAGCTGTGTGTTGTGCCTGGGAGGGGAGTCCCGGGGGGGTCCCCCATTTTGGGAGTTCTAATAGACTTCCTCTTAGCAATTCTGCCAGCACCGTCCCCTGCTCGTGGCTCTGCTCTCTGTAGACTTGATCTGTCTATGTCACGCAAAGCTTTACTGGAATAAGAGGATGTGATAATCTAGTTCTTTACATAGGCTTAGATGCTCTCTTCTTGAGAAATGTCTTTTCCTTCACCCCTTAGATATTGGACAAATAACACATTAACTGATTAAATACTAGCTGATGTGACACAACGCATAAGACAGATGGATGTGCAGTAGGCACTGAGAAAGCATTCCAACAAACTCCCTGCCGTGCTTGAACCCCTTCAGAAAGGTCAGAAACATTGCACCATACCTGAATGCTTTCATCTTCAACTGCTTTGCCAGCACCTTCCAGAATTGCTTTAGAGACACCTTAAATGAGAAGAGGCATATGATTCTTCTGTTACTCCTGTTAAAGCCCTATCTAAGGCAGAACTGGATACCACTTACTCTCTCATTTCTGAGAACAGTACAGGTTACCTGATGAATTCAGCAGAGCCAAGAACTGTTAAAAAGTTGGAGGTGCTGCAGCACTCCGCTTTCTCAGTAGACCTCATGCCACCCGATGCTGTCAGAAGTATTTTTTTATTCTATCAATATGCTACAGAGATTATATTGCTCTGCTTCCACCCCACCCCCAATGAAACTCTGAACTTTGGCTTGGTTAATGATTACCTCTTTGAAATAACCTATTTCCTCAAGCCTTATCAAAAAGGCCTTAAACCAAACAAACAAACACACAAACAAACCTCCCCTCCTCTCTTCCAACACACACACCCCTTGCCTTTCTTTGTCCTGTTCTTTTCTCCTTAAGATCACAGGAAGGGCACTACAGGTAGTGTACAAGAGCAGGAACACCTTCCTTATGCTTATTTTCATGGCTCTCTTAGGCTATACCTAATTAATTTGGGTATTAACTAATTGCAGAAGGGGTTGGGTGAGGTTTACAGAACCTCTTACTGACATGCCCGGGAGGGCTATCGTATTAAAACCAAGCACCAGCCTATTAGAGAATTCAATCCCCAAGTAGCTGCCTGTAAGTGAACTTTTGAAAACCAATGCTAAATATCTCGAGAGATTGTTTTAGGCAAACACAAGCCGTTAACTACAATTAGTTCCTTTATTGAAATCCACAGTAAATGACAGCATTATAATTTATGATACCTTCTCATACTCTATCAGAAATGCAACACCATGCAGTCAGTGGTTGAAAGAATGTCTCTTTCAATCCCCCAACAGCACTACCCACTCTTTATTGCAACTAGGATGGCCAGAATGCTGCAGGGAAAGGCCAAGATAGCATAAAGGGGGTGGACAGGTGTAGGATTTCTACTGAAAACTACTGTTAGGTTACATGTCAAATTGAACTCCTGTTAGATACGTTCAACTGCTGGAAAAAAAGCAGTCTATGGCAGTGCTATCAAAAATTGCCAAAGGTTGCTTAAATATAAACAAGCTTTAAGAAATTAATTTGATAAAACTATTTGTTTTCACTGATCTATATATATGTATTTAATGTGCAGGACAGGTTTATAAAATGAAGAGACATACAAACTTTGCTGCAATCAAACTGCTCATCTAGTGAAAGTGATAAGGTATTCTGGGTAAGCCTGAATGTCATTAAAAATGATAAACATGGATGGATTGTTTACGTTATCAGTTGAACTATCAAACAGATCCACGGAGTTGCTAGCACTTTTTGGTGCTGGAGTAATTGATCCTCTTTTGCCTTGAGAATATTCTCCAACAAGTACTCGAGCCATGTACATGTACTTCTTTCCATCCACGTCTGGTTTAGAATAGGTGTCCTGGGCAGAATAGCTGGCATTAACAGCAAAGTAAGTTCCATTTCCAAAGTTTGCAGCTATAGTCAGAAAAAAAAATGTATTTCATTAATAACAATCACTTATCCGCCAAGAGATTCACAGGCTGTAATGATGGCAATAGGGAGATTTAACAAAACAAAACACTTTGCATACAAGGTAGGACTACACAGAGGACATGAGTTATTCCTAGCCCTATTCAGGGAAATGAGCAGTTTTGAAATTCACATTACCGTGCATTCCAGCATAGCTCCGATTAAATCCAGTGTTGTTAATTAAGATTAATGACTCCTTACTCGTCCCATGAAACAAAATCTTCTCATTATCTCCATTGACATTTTTCTCAGCCATTTGACGCTTTTTTATTTGGTAGGCCTTCCACAAAAATGGGTTCTGTATCCTTTCAATCTGCAAAGTTTGAAAATAAGACATTTTGAAAATAAGACTTTTTTTTTTAGCTTGTCGTCATAAAAAGCATCATTGTATCAACGATTCAGTGTTCCAAGATTCTACTCCTAGCTACAACACGTGTAGGCTACATTATAAAATAAGTTAGCCACATCGCTCCAGATTTCAGCACTACAGACAGCAGAACCCAACCCAAAACGCAACAGGGAAATAACATGGGATAGTTTTGTGTATGACCCAGAAACCTGCAAAAACACCTACCTGCCAAGCACATGTGGGTTAAGGCAGAAAATGCTCTGCTCTACTATAGCAAAAGTGATCTAATGAAACTTTAGAAGCAATTGCTTAAGACTCGCTCCAAATACCTTAACTTGATGCAACATCAAATTGATGCTGATTAAAATTGGTAAAACAGATTATATTACTGCCACTAATCTCTTATTCTTTGGGGAAATGTCCTGAATAATCTCTCATGCAACTTGACTGCTGAGTAGTTGATGCCTATGTAAGTGACACATGCAGAGGTATGTAGCCTTGCCGCTTCAGGAGTAGCTAATGCTTGAAGCTAATAGTTTGACTGCAAAAAATGTACTGGATACCGACATAATGTCAAAACTGGCTTCATATAATCAAGCCAGCTCAAATCAGGGGTACCCTCTTGAGGATTAACACACTGGCAAGCAGTCTGGCACATGCTCCTATACTACCAGAAGCGAACTGTCAGTACTGCTGAGACACGAAGTTTTTTAGGAAGAGTATTTGTGTAGACCTAAGCAATAACAGCTTTCATTAGCACATTGCTTTTCACTTGTTCCTGGGTAAGTAATCCCCTCTGATTGCTGTTCTGACACTTGAATAAGCAGAAGAGTGAAATGAGTAGTAGCTACATGAACAGAGAGCATACACACAGGCACTTCCATTAAAATCACCCTACTTGACATGTTTTCAAGCATCGTAAGTCTTAGTGTCAGAAGCAGCTTCTTCTTGAGAGTGGAGATATTTTGCAACAGATTTGAAGGTCATAAACATCACATTAAATACCTGTGCAGGTACTTAAAGTTTTGTGCATCCTCTTCAGACAATTAATTAAAAACATATAAGTCAATTAGGAAAGCAGATAAAACTGTTTCTCTTCCCATAGAGTCTTGTCCCACAAATCCTAACAGAATTTATTTTTCCACTGTTTACTGGTGGCTATTCATGAGTTGTTATCAAAGTATTTATGCTTAGAAACGATGACATGCTTTTACCTTTTCAATTTTTAGAGACCGAATGGTCTTCAGAAACCTTTCTGCCACCTCTTTGTATTCCTTTGTTTCTGGTTTTAGTTCCACTACCTTGAGTTGCTGGTTTTGCATATCATCCCACATTTCAGGGAGCACTGTGGTTTCTTGACCTGCAGGAGAAACACAATCGATTACCCAAATCCCCTGCTTAACGAGAAATATGCTCTGCTACAACCCCCTCTGAAAACTTGTACACCTAGCTTACCACTAGTGCCTGTTGGCTTTTGTCACCCAAGAGTATTTCTTTTAAAACCAACCAACCAAAGGAGTAGGGCGTTTCAGTTCCCAGGTTGTCATTGCATTGGCAGTTGATGTGCCTGAATGGGTAGCTCCTAGACGAACCTGTTCTCCTTCACAACTGAAGAGGAACCATTTGCAGCATCTTTTACCAGTAGCCTTACATGCAAAACAAGTTTTCAAGGACATGGGTCAAATTCAAAAATACCGAGTACTTAAAAGGGTTTGGGAATGGGCACAACACATCAATCAATCCATTCTTTAATTGCTTTCTGCCCACATTAGGAAGGAAACAAGTACTGTTAATTCTCAACTAGGAGCAAAACATCTGAACAAGGGAGATTTTAAGTTAAAAACTCCAAGAAAATACTGTCTGTAAGGCAGAATTCTTCCCCTCTATCATTTCATGAGAGGCCTAGTACTGAGCTCTGTTGTCAAACACTAACATTGATGGATACACTAAGAACATCCAGCACATTAGGTTCCATCAAATGAAGAGGGCCTCATCCTTTCAAGAGTGTCATTTTTTGGTAATAAAACAAAAATAAATAGATACTTGAAAGAATGTGCAGGCTGAATTATTAAGGCACTGGGAATTGGATGGCTACTTAAACCTGTCAACTTTCATTTTCAAGTGTTGAATGGAAAATAAATTGTTCCTGTTAAAATTAAAAATGTGCTCCTGGAAAACTGAGTGACAGCAGGATGAGGAAAAGTAACCCACTGGGAAAAGTCCTGTATGGACGAGACAGAGAGTGCACGAGGGAGCTCCTTGTAATGTAAATGTCTGAAAGTAAATAGAGAGGATAGATCTCAAAACAGAAATGAACTAGCTCAGATCTAGAATGAAAACTGCTACAAGCATATCTAATTATTGCTAGTCAGCCTGTTAAGAAACTCTGATGGCATTATCTGTATTTCTAACAGTTTCAAATAACTGCATGATTCTTTTATTTTCATTTCCCACTAATTCCTATCTACATTCTCCAGAAGCTGACCCGCACAAAGCTCCTAGCAGTATTTCACATATTCTTATTTCTTTCTCTTACTAGGCTAGATGCAACCTGGTTTCATGTTTGAGTATCAACCTGTCAACATGCTTTTACTTACCTTCAGATTTATTAATACGCATAATGGGTTTACGTTGTCCTTGGTCATCTATAGCATATTTACCAACTGTGTTCACTGTGTATTTTTTCTTTTGAATCATGACTGAAATCTCTTTCTTTTCTTCAAAAGCATTTTCCAAGAGCATATTTGTCAGCCTGTCAAATGGCACATAGGAATCGTTTTCTAAATATTTCCACTCAATTAAGTTTTTTAAAAGTTCTGCTTTGACCTCTTCCTGTTTAGCAGCTTTTACCCTGTGGATCATGTCTTGAATACTTGAATAAGCAAACCAGACGTCTTTACTAACTCCCGAAATTTGAATAATGTTGTTTGTCAAGTAAAGAGCAATATTTCGACTTTTCTGTAGGTCACACAGTTCCTCATGCTCTGCTTCACCAAAATCGAAGATAGAGTCATCCTTGATTTCTGTGTGAAACTGTTCCTTTAAAATTGCACTTTTCAACCAGGTTTCTGTTTCTTCCACTTGTTTTTTATTTTCACCACAAATCTGAATAACAGCCTGATCAATTTTCTTTTCCAAAACTGCTTTGTGTTTTCCCTTTGGGGACTGTTTCTCAGAGTTCAGGAGTGCTACATTGAAATATACAAATACTGTAATTAGTACCAGCTGAGAATGGTTAACATTAAAGATTGATCTGTAACCTCTATTTAAGAGTGACATCTACTTACATGCTAACTTGGAAAAAAATGATTTGGATTTAGTTTTACCAGGACTTCCTCTTTTCTTCATGCTTGTATGGAACACACTCAGCAGATGTGGCTGAAAGATGACAACTTTAATAGTTTTCACAGATGGAGCGGTGTTACTCCTTGCAAAGTCAATTACTGCATTCATCATCTCATCAGCTGCTACATCTGGAAGACAGCCTGCCTGACCTGGAACAAGTTATAAATATTTTGCCTTTAAAAACAATTAATAACTTACAGCAGACTAAAAGATCTTTAAAAGAACAGTTATGATCATACCCACAATCACTTATATCACAAACAACTCACAAGTAACTTTGGGCTGGCAATTTAAAAAAGGTTTCAATCTGTCAGGAAGAGGAAGTTCAAGACCATCTTTCCAGCAAGGGAAAAAATTGACGTTTACTATTATTGACATGGCAACTGATAAGGTTATGATGCAGATGTTGTGGCTTGGCTACCTGAAAGGCCAGAGGGCTGACACTCAATAGGCCAGTAGGCAACCCTTTGCTCCAAGAACAGGTCTATTTTTATTCATGCAAGAGGTCCATTCATGCATGAGGTCCTACAGTAAAAGGATGCAGAACTGCGGATTTTTACTGAACTAACTGAAAACAATATGAAACAAAAAAGGACAATTTGCCACTTTTGATAGGTTCACATTCCATCTGTATCAGCCCCACTTGTGCATCAGCTAGAAGGAATTCTATCGTCTATGGGTTTCTCCAATGGAGAATCAGTTCCCTGGGCGTTCTCTGATGAGCTGCCCACGCATATCAGGCTGCTGTGACAAATATTTATGGTTCTCCATAAAAGTATAGACGTACCTTTGAACCCCTGTTAGCAAGGGATCAGCTAAGGAAGCATCAGCTCTAGATCACTCATACTTTTCGTGTATGAGCAGACTGCAGAGTGAAGCTTTAAGACTTCATAAGATTCCAGTGATGGTTTTGATGTCTGAATGCTCTTGTTCTTGGCTATTTTTTTTTGGTTTGTTTGTTTTTAAAAACAAACAACAACCCTTCCAGACAAATCAAACTCATTGCTTGAGTCATGAGATCAACAGAATCGCACGCACTGAACCTGTTCAAAAAGGGAGACACAAACCTGTTCCAATCGCTGGGAAGGTGACAGAGGCATACTGCTGGATTTCACACTCCCGAAGCACTTTGGAGACTGGCACCTTGATGTTATCTTGGCCAACAACATGAATTATTTTTTTGCATGGCAGGCTTCCTGCTTGGGTGGTTATACAACCATTGTTAGGTTGCAAG
Source organism: Anser cygnoides (assembly GCF_040182565.1). Taxonomy (NCBI): domain Eukaryota; kingdom Metazoa; phylum Chordata; class Aves; order Anseriformes; family Anatidae; genus Anser; species Anser cygnoides. Next base: position 32,322,480 of record NC_089878.1, read on the forward strand.
GCTGAAACAAGAAGGAGAAAGTAAACAATCAACAATTATCTACAACGTAGATGTGTACCAATCCTCATTAGGAGACAACAAACGATGACAAAGGATAAGAAAATAAATCATGACAAAGCCCCAGGATAAGCTTCAAGTATCCTTCCACATGCGATCAAGCCCCCTCTCTTTATTTTTACTTTCTAGGATTCACTTTATATTTAAGAAACACTTGCCTTGTTAGGCAAATAAGTTTTGTGTGCCTTTATTTGTCAAACTTGCTCTGCAGATGCGAAGAACTTCACACAGACTAGGTACTATACTCAGTATTTACACAAAGAAGCATGCCCTCATGGGCATACCCTCAGGCTGCCTCGCCTGAATTTTCCTCTTGGTCTGCACAACAGGGGTTTAACTCCCATCTCCTCCACGTAATTTTTGTTTTGGTTGGTCTTCTGAGTGGACCTCCACACCAGACTCTTTCCTACTTCCCTTATTTTGCAGGCTTTCAAACCACATTTTCATCCTTACTCCCCATTCACTGGGTTTGCTGTTCACTAGCTGAATTCGGTCTACAAATAAATGCCTCTTCTGAGGCAAGAACCCAAATTCACTGTTTTTCCCTCTTGGTCACACAGAGGATATGGTAGTGGGTTGCTAGTGAAGACAACAGTAAACATATAGTTTCTCACTCGGGGAAGAGGAAAGAAGCTGCAGGTAGGGAGTTGCTCCCAATGAGGTATGACTTCCTCTATTAGCAATTCTGCCAGCATCATCCCCTGCTCATGGCTCTGCTCTCTGTAGACTTGATTTGTCTATGTCACTCAGAGCTTTATTGGAATAAGAAGATGTGACAATAGATCTAGTTCTTTACATATGCTTTCCAACAAACTCCCTGCCGTGCTTGAACCCCTTCAGAAAGGTCAGAAACATTGCACCATACCTAGTTGAGCACATTCATCTTCAACTGCTTTCCCAGCACCTTCCAGAATTGCTTTAGAAACACCTTAAATGAGAAGAGGCATATGATTCTTCTGTTACTCCTGTTAAAGCCCTATCTAAGGCAGAACTGGATACCACTTACTCTCTCATTTCTGATAACAGTACAGGTTATAACTGAGAAGCGTTGTTGTCTAAAAGTTAGGCTTTTCAACTCAAAATGTCTAGAGTACCAAAAAGCTTCACTGTGATCAAAACCTCAGTGAGGTTAGTCTTCTCCTTTAGTCCAAGAGACGTTCTATAAAAAGATTCTATTGAAATACTAACGTTATTAGTTTCAATTTTCTGCTAGTCTTTAGCATGTTTTCCTGTAGCACAGAACAACAAAGTTTCAGACACTTCCTAATAGGACCTTTGTACCCTAAGAAGCAAAACTGAAACCACACTGTGAAACAAGAAGTTTTGAAACACTGACAAAAAAAAAAAAAAAGAAAAAGAAACCACGCTCCCTGCTCCCTTTATTCAGCCCACAAGTACTATTTTCACGTGTAATACCAACAAAAGTACCTGCTTTGAGGCTGAAACTTTGGTTTGTTACGTTTACAATGACGTCTCCCTTTTCCTTGGTAATATCACCAGCAGCTACCTGGAACACGATGGAGCCAATTGTCATTTCGTACACATCCTGTGCTGGGGTTGAAACGGGACCAAAGAAAGCTGCAGGAAAGAGATACAGACACTGAGCAGAAGGGAGCGATGAGGTAAAAGACGGGGGACTTGTTCATGGGTACAATCCTTACAGATCACAATTTGGCTCCAGGCTGCCTGTGAAGACAACTGCCTGCATTGTTAACTGAAAATCATTCCTTCTCATGGGAGTCTCAGATCAGCCTTCACCTACTCCCATCATTGCTATCTATGCTGAGAGCGCGGAAAAAACATATTTCATTGCACACCTGAGACTCTTCTTTGCAGCATCTTACTGTAAAAGCCTTTGCAAAACATGGAAGTATTTCAGCAACAAACTTTTCAAGTCTCACTCTTTTGCTTCTGTCACACAAAGTGTTCAGGCAAGTTCTCTACTATATGACAGGAACTTTTTACCTATGCATTATTTGTAAAAGCTTGACTGAGCTTCCAACGTATGCTCCTTTACTATGCTCTGCAGTCTGATTGGACTGGATAGCACCAAAGAAGTTTCAGGTTGGTTTTGCTATTGATCTGAACGTAAAAGATTTGAGAGTTTCCAAAGAGGCCCCTATAAGACACATCAACAGGAACTCACCAGCCTTCCCAGGACACAAGAGGAGACTGCAGCAGCAAAAGGAAGAAGCCTCACTTGTGCCTTCTGCTATCCTTATTGTAGGGGCACTTTATCCAGATAATGAATCCCAAGTACGTTTTTCCTTAGCATCTCTGACACTGTTTCAGCTATCACAGACACTCATCCTGAAAACACTATATGCAGCTTTTACAGCAGCCACTTTGACTGCTGCTTGGCTTTTGGGAGTGACATACTCACCAATATCTAAATACCTATAATGAATACATTCTCTGGAATATTTAAGGGCAAAATAAATAAATAAAACAAGCCACCATGGACACAACTTCTTTAAGGAAAACATTACCTGTGGCTTGACTAGTCTCATCTGGAACAGTCTTGTCTACGCTATTCCCATATCGGTTCTGAAATTCGTCTGAAAATTCCTAGAGAAGGAAATTACAGTCAACTGCCGTAGAAGTTTAAGTTACACAGTAGAAACAAGGGCTTGTAAAATAAAGTTAAAAAGACATTTAGAAAGAGCTCAATGCAAATTACTTCATAACATCTGCCACAATGCTGACAGCAAGTCTTGACACACTGATGCTCTCAGAGAGCAAGGTTATTCTACGCGAGCAACAGACAGAATTGATAAACAACTAAGTCAAAGCCCTAGTTACCATTCCAGAGCAATACATCAACAAATGGCATCCTTACATCGAGGGACTAATTTACACTCTAACTCAGGTCTTGCAGCTAATTCCATTCTTCTCTATGCACAATAGCTCAGGCTTTGGCACAGTAGCATTCAAGTTCAGCCTTTGAAAAAGCATTAGATACTGCACTAAGTGGCAGAACTCATCAGATACCAAAACATTTACTTGGACGTTACTTCACAATGTGACTGCCCTCTTTTGAAAGACTGATGTGTTAAATGAGCAACTTGAGCACAGACATCGAAAATCTGCACTAATGTGATACTGAAGAAAGAGGGATGCAGAACACTGGTATGTTTTCTACTGGAGAAGTTTACCTGCACACAGTCCTAGCATAATTATTCTTCCTGAAAGACATTAGTTAAACCCATGGCAATCACTACTTTTTCCCCCCAGAGTGAAGACACCTATGCAGAAGCTGCAGCAAATTTGCACGTAGGTGAGCCCTATGTGACTTCACAAGATAAAGAGTAACTACACTTTTATCTGTATTACTGCCAAGGAATAGAAAGGACAGCAAACAAGCAGGGCTGTTCAAGACAAGCAGGTGACTATCAGGAGAAGCACCATTAAGAGAACTTTCACTATAGGGTAGAGAGACCGTCAGCAAACTGTGCTCTTCTTTATTCTTTGAGTATGAGAACAAGCAGCCTGAAGATTCTTTGGAGAACGTCAGATAGCCAAGTGTCGTCAGATAGACCCAAATAAAACAGCATGAAATAGAGAGAGAAAAACATGGTAACTCACCTGAATATTATCTTTGTCTTTTGGATGCAACACAAAGTGAACCTCCTTAAGAGAATTTACTTTGTTTTTACTACTGAATTCAAACACTTTGTCAAACAGCAATTTAGCAACAACAGACCTTGGGAATCCCAAGTTCCCTGTCCCAATTGCTGGGAAAGTAATTGACTTTAAAAACAGTTTCTCAGCCATCTGCAGGCATTCTGTGATGATGTTGCCCAAGACCTGCAAAGCACAATTAGTTTTTTCAGTTACTGAAAGACATTTTTTCCAGAATATGCAATTTAGCACTTTCCTTTTTTGCTATCTCTTGGTATTAAACTACAGCGATTACATACATCAAAAGGAATGTATTAGACAACAAGGGATGAGCCACACAGCTAGAAAAAAGAATAACCCAAACTCACTCATTTCCCCCATTTCAAAGGAGAGGTTGCATTAAATCCACTGCAAAGCCCAGTCAAATTAAGAGTTTAGGCAAATAAAAACTCTTATACCGTCTTTGGAGATGCAGTTGCCTGTGACCATCCAGGTGCGACAGCGTGAAATACAAGTTTGCAATCTAGATTGTAACCTTTTGTTGTGAACACAGATCCTTCATCAGCTGTTTTTTGTAGGCCCTCTCCACGTAAGTGCTCCTGAAGCATTGGCCCTGCCTTGCTTAGCAAAGCTTTGCCAAGTGGCCCGTTATTAAGCTGTAGATCTTTGGCAACACTGACGACAACAGCGTCTGTCTGAAAGACACACAAGCAAAAACTCCAGCTCTTAAGTACCAAGTTAAAAAGTTTTACATCGATTAATTAAATACAGCCTGTCTGCTGATTTACAAGGAAAAGTTTTGGGGCAGCAATTGGAATGAACAAAGCTTTGGAATAAAACAGAAAAGTTGCGCTCAGTTCTAACACCATGAGCGTGCCTGAAACCGTACAACAAATGAGTTAACAGTGAAATTTGTTTCAACCTGACAAGAAAAAATTAGAATCAGCAGACCAAGAATGCGGAACTCTACCTCCATTTGAAAAACATTCGTGCAAGTTTAGTCTCTAAGAGACTCACAGACCAGAAGACTACATTCAAGTTGCCCTCGTCCCAGCATCACAGAGGTAATGCAGGACAAAGCTCCAGCTCAACCCGTGTCTGCTGAGCCTGGAGCACAGCTGACATGACTGGTCGGTGCAAAGGAGAAGCTGAGAAAGAACAAGACTGGAGGAAATGTAAGGAAAAAGAGAAGTGAGAAAAGCACTCATTTAGAAGGGAGAGAAATAGAAAAGGCATCGTGTCAAGCACTGTATTCAGGTCTTCGGGAAAGACCTCTATATGCATTTTAAAATATTTATTCTGCTCTGGACAACTGGAGGAGCTGTATGCACAAGCAGTGGGATGCATCCGCTCCTGAAAGGGTCAGCTGGCCGCTAGAGAGAGGATTCTGCAAGAAGCTGCTTCCAGAATCGGTGATGCCAGTAGAGTAGCTCCCAGGCCACCTAACAGCACTTCAATGCTGGAAGTAACTGGATGAATAGAAAAGTTAGTTCTCCACGGGGAAAGCAACAGCAGCCATACACAGCATACCAGCCTTCACCAGAGACATAGTGGGCAGCAGTTTCCCAGATCAATATCCTACAGACACAGGGCAAGCCTGGCTGGCTCTGGGCAGAGGGCTCAGTACAGGCACAGGATCAGATGTGCCTGGCTGCGCTGCCTCGGGGACACGATGGACCCGACAGCAGCCAAGCCACTTGTCAGGGTATTCATGTTAACCAGCGCTGAGCACCCCGTTTTGTTTCTGTGCAAGCACCATTTCTTTACTGCATTCCTGCAATCGGCACTTCCAGGAAGGTCAGTGCAGCATGCAGGTGGCTCCTGCACAGCAAGGTAGGGTCAGGAGTAGCCCAGAATAATTTCTGCTGACCCCAGTTGTTTCTACAAAACTATACTGCTCCACACCACGGGATCCCCTGTGTCTCTGTTAGCAGATGAGGGAACACAGTGCTACACAGCCATCTCTATCATAAACGACAGTCATCTTAACAGCAATTAATATCTGCAGTGATAGATGATTCCAGTAACACATCAAGCATGTTATGTTGCTAATTACAGATGATGGACTAAGGGTTTTATTTTGTTTTGTTCTCCCCTCCCTCCCATATTTTAAAATGTGCTTTACTTCAAACTGGACAAACAGCCTATCACTTAAAATACTTACTGTAGCATCTTCAATGCTTCCTTTTTTCAGCATGATGCTAAGACCTTCCTCAGTTGTTACCGATGCGAAGCTCATGCTGGTCTGAGTTTTCCTTTTGGTGGGCTGACGAACTGTCTTGGGCTGATGCACTGATCTGGAAGAAGGTTCATAATCCGAAAACACTTTTTTCAGTGCCTCGGTGAAAGCCTGAACCTTATCCTCTGTGATATCCACAAGATGAATCTCCTTCAAGCTGCTTTCCCCCCTGAACTCTTCCAAGGTTTCCTTGATGGATAACACAATTGAATCTGCACACTTCTGCAGCGGGAAGCCAAAGATCCCTCCACTTACAGAAGGGAAAGCTATAGAACGATGATTATACGTTTCAGCTAGTTGTAGGCTCTTTTTAACTGCCTCTTTCAATAAATACACGCACTTTCCTGCTTCATCCCTACTCCACCGGGGCCCAACAGCATGAATGATGTTTTTGCAGGGGAGTTTCCCAGCACCTGTGATAACCGCACGCCCAGGCTGCAATCGGCCATAATTCCTCACCAGCTCATTACACCTCGTTTGCAGCTCCGGACCAGCTGCTTGTAGCAGCGCCTCAGCAAGGCCACCGATGTGTTTCAGGTCTTCGTTTGATGCGTTCACCACAACATCAACATGATGAGTGCACAAGTTAGCTTGATAAACCGCTATTGAAACTCCACCCATGGTCACCTGCATATGGGGCTTGCCTACATCACTGTGTTTTTGTTGTTTTTCCTGATGTTCTTCTGGCTCTTCTTCCAGCTTGATTAGACAGTTAAACTCTTGCTTCAAACAGGCAACAAAAAAGTGTTCTCTTTCTTTGAAATACGACTTTGCTCCTGGCTCATTAATTACCACACGCTTATAATGCAGGCTGGACAGAATTTGCTCAACTAGGGTGGCTCCCTTCAGCACTTCTCTTCTTGGCCCCCTCAAGGATATAACTCTGCATTTCTCCAGCACGCCAAAGTCAACTTTCACACCTTTTTTCTTTAAGTCATCCCAAACTGAGGTCTTCTCTTTCTCAAAGTACATTATGACTACGGTGGGCTTTCCTCCGATGACCTTTTCTATTTGTGTGTTTTCATCTATGAAGCCAAAGAGTTCCTCAAAGGCTTTTGCTACTGCTTGAGAACAACCAGCAACAACGATCTCACTCCCTATCTTAGTGACCACTACAGCTTCATTGGAGCAGTTCTGCTGGGTGAGCATTTTCCATTCCTTCTTCTCAAGGACTGACTCATCCTCCAAAGCAATGCTTTTATAGTCCAGTTCCTTCTTTATTTCTTCCTCCGCTTTTAGAAGAGTTTCAGCACCATTCCCTTTCAAGATGACAGCATCTTTGTCAAGCTCATAAAAGGCACTAATTTGTTTTGACATAAACAGGCTCTGTGACAGGGTTTCGTTATCAACACTTCGTAAAAACTGGAAAATGTAAGGATGGATACTAATGGTTTTCTTTGCCATTTTGTGCATGTTAACCAGTATTTCCCCTTTGACTTTATAAACTTCCTCAGGCACTCCACACAGGTTAATTAGCTTCTGTGTACTATCGTAAGTTATATGCAGAGCTGGGAATTCCGTGTGAATTTTTTCTTCAAGACCAGTACTCTGTAAAATTGCAAAGTCCCCTGGATTTAGCAACAATATTTCTTCAGTTCTTTTCTTTCGTCTTTCAATTTCTCTGGTGGCTTTTTCTATGAGCAACTTCAGTTCCTGTTCAACATCCTTTAGAACATCTTTGTCACCTACTAGGACAAGGAAATCCTTGGAAACACCTGGGATTAACAAAAGTTCATCGTGGACAAAGCTGTTTTTAATGGCTTCCCACACCTCTGCACTTACTTGATATTTAATTGCTACATACTTTGATATGCTACGTGAAAATGCTGTGGAAACCGTTTCATTCCATGTCCTGATCAATCGAGCCACTGATCTCTTTGACTCAGACAAAGCAGCTGAAGAGAACTTCAAGATAACTTCTGGTTCTGCACAACTGGGTTTAGGCCATGTTATCTCACAGTTATAATTTGCCAGTTCAGAACTTATCGCCTCAGTTAGGCCATTTTTTCTCCATAAGAACTGACAGATATAGGGATCCAGTGGCACTGTAACTGGATCTGGCATCTTTATTGGCGGCCCTTCCTTTCCGTATAGAGCTGTTCCCAGTGACACGTAGTAAGGATAGACAGAGATTGGTGTTTTGTTGAGTAAATGTTGCTTTGCCAAGACATTGTTTACATCTAAAACAAACAAAACAGACAAAAAAATTAACGTTAGCACCTAAAACCAAGGAACTTTGAAAAATAATAAAGCAACAGTTAACAAAAAGTTTACTACATATTAATGCTTATATGTAAGAAGAGTCTTACATGAGTTTTCCTACCTTCCCAGATAAAAATAATTCCAAATTATTGAAGAGTTACTAGTTTTAAATGACAAAAACTAAACTAGGAAGAGCCAGTTAAGAACCAACAATGTCCACCTCCAGGAGGAAGTAAGTAGAGCACAGGGCTGTTTTTGTCCCCATCTCAGTTACACTCTACTCAAAGTGGCCAACTCAGTAGTTGTCTGGGCTATTACTCAGTAGTATGAAATCACAGATACTTTTTGGGGGGGGGAAATGGAGGAGCTATCTTCTTCCACTTCCCTTAGCTCTCCTCTTCTCTGCAGCTGCTCCACCTTCCCCCTTCTCCTCCACCTTCCACAGAAGCTCATGTTTCTGGCACTGGCTGGACAAGCCACATAACTTGTTGTCTAGCCAAAAAAAACATCAAATAAATTGTCCTCAGATGAGGGAGACAGCACACACTGCCACTGGGCAACTGGTGATGAAGGCTCTGCACTGTGTGGGCTGTGTTTTCCTCAAATTAATTTAAACTGTAAGTTGAATTCTGTAAGGGGAGAGACCTGGGTGAAAAACAAACTGCGTAAGAAGAAGAGTTCTATACATCATGCCCAGCTGGTCCAAAACTTTAGTTTGCACTTCTGGTTGGCAGAGATCTGCTTACAAAGCAGCAGATCTGCCGTTTTATGAGGGTGAAGTCGCTATTCCTTCAGAAAATCTGCATTTTGATTGTTAAGTGAGAGGACTGCAAGAAATAAGGTTTTTGCATTTCTGCATTACCTTTATGATCACTGAACGTAATGATAGCTGCTCCTTCGTCATGCAGTTGCTGAACATCCACGACTTGTGCACCTCCATTCTTTTTGCTTTCAAAGTAGATAGTTATGTAGTCACTGGGTGTGTGAGGTGGTATATTTTCAGCCCTAACACTTTTTGTTAAGTCAAGGCAACGTGCAGTAATATTTTGTTTCTTTACTCTTTGGCTTTGGTTTAGCTTCTTAACAATTTCCTCTGTATCTAGAAAGAGAAGGGAGGAAAGAAACAAGATCAAACCAGTAGCTCATTCTCTGCTCTGATGTGAGCAGACTATCACCGTATGCACTGACCACAGCACTGAATTATGAAGCATCTGTCAAAACGGTGGTGCCCACGAAGCTAACTTGTTTCCACACACTCAGCTTCTGCCACCTATTCCTCACCAGAAGGTTGATAGCAATTATTGAGGTACAATGACTGCAGACAGAATTCATCACTAGTTTTCCTAGTGAGTAGCACTTGGTCTCTTTAACCCCGAAAGAAAATAAGATCAGGTTCATTTATACACAATTAATCAGACAGAAGTCAAGAGTTTTAATTCAGATTCTTTCAGTTTTATGATAAATACGTCCTATTATTCTGGCCCTTCCCCACCCTGCTATCACCATGGTAAGAGACAGACAAGTCACTTTTAGGTGCACGTTTGCCTGACAGACCTGTTTTTTAAGGATCTACTTATTTCCTCCAGGCTACACCAAAAATCTGGGACCAGATCACAATGAGAGGCAAATTCTATCCAACTTCTACAGTAGAAAACTCCATGCCTTGTCAAAGCTTAAAAGCTTATTTGGTTCAGTTATACCACTGACTAATCCCTTCACAACTTTAAATTTTCTGAACAACTTCATTCTTATACATTACCAGTACTACAACCGTTCCCACAAGGTTGCTTTAAACTGGCATGTAACTTGTTTTCATCACATTCTACCTTCTAAAGAGACTTCCAGCTTTTCCTCCACAGAAGAAACAGTTCTCTCTGCTTTCCTGTCCCCCCTCCTCAGCCAAACTCAAGCGCACGTGAAATCACCTTGTCCCTAAGTGTGCTCAAGCACAGCAGCACTGACAGAATGCTGCAGCCAGTTTCCTGCTGTCAGTTTAGTTCAGTTCCCCTGGAAATGAAGCTTTGTTTTCTCTACATCATCAGTTATGGCACTGGCTTACACCACTTACTGTTGCCCCTGTCCTGGGATGGGATTTGTTAACAGTATCACCCAGAAATCTTGGCAGGGACCTGTCCATCCAGCCCAGTATCCTGTCTCCTGCAACAGCCACAGCAGGTATCTCAACAGCTGTAAGATGCTGCTGCTTCCTGAAGTCTCTACCAACCTCCAATTTCTTAGTACAGAAGATTTCCCAAGCATGATGCAGTCTATTTAATAACCATAAAAGGCTCTGTTCTAAGCAGTTCTTCAATTTTCCCTTAAACCCATGCAAACTTATTACACGTTATCACCTTTTGGGAAGCGGAACCTTTACCATTGATCTATTTTAAGACCCACCATATACTTTTGCTGCTTTCATATAGTTTATTTTTAGCCCTACCCATTCTGTTCATAATTCTCATTTACACTGGCCTTTATACCTTACCATTCTGTTCACTCTTCTCATTTACACTGGCCTTTATACCTTACAGATAAAAGGTATCGTTGACATTCCTAGAGCCGCTACTCATTTAAAGTGATGCAGGATCAGATTTTTCCTTAAGCCAATGACAAAATATTCTTCATTTCCCACTCCCTCCCACAAACAGAAAAGTAGCTCGTGAGAGAAATCTGCAACCCGGACTTCTCCTTACCTGTACTTCCAGTAAAAGCAACTACAGCAGCCTGTATTTCAGGTATCATTTCCACACTGAAGTCCCCATCTTCCTCTGACAAGCCACTGATGTTCTCTACCAGCATAATCAGCATGTAATTTTTTACTGTCTCCTGCACATTTTCAAGCACAACTAAGGGGGAATGCAGGGGTGCTTCAGAGTTTTCCACTCGGAACGGCTCCTGGGTAGTCTCCACTTGCCAAGGCTTCACGAACAGATTGATCTTCTTCACTGAGTGATGTTCCCTTTGCAAGACTTCTTGGGCATCTAGTTCCACATGGAAACAAACAAGAAAGATGTGATTTTCATCTTCCTCCCTTCTCCCAAGAGCGGATCAATATTGAAAAGCTACACTCTAAAGTTTGGCCAGCCGTATTTTCCTCATATGAAGAAAAGAAGAAACAGAAACAAGGCCAAAAAAAAGGGGGGGGAGAAGTTATTTTTGAGTGCTACCTCCTTTCTACTACTGTCCTCAAGCGCAAAAAAACTGTTTTCTAGGTATCTGTTTTAGATATAATAGCAAATAAAGAAAGGGGTTTTCATCCTGCTTATCTGTGCACTTAACAGATATGACTATTTCTTCTGCAGAAACAGTTTCGTCTTTTTGTACATGTCCTTCACTTGCTAACAAGTAGTCAACACTACTTTAGCCTGGAGCAAAGCATAAGAAAACTACAGATAAATTGAGACTACTTTAAACTTCTTTTTTTTTTCTTTTGTAAACAGAGGCAAGCATTCACCTCTGTCTTATAAATACCTGGAATTTACTGCCTGTTTTCTTTCCAGTCTCCCAAACCTCTGGCAACTGAAATTAATAAGTAAATACTTTTTCTTTTCTTTCATATGATCTGCAATTAACTTATGCAGTATGCTTTATCCTGTTTCCTGAGCAAGAACTAAAGCTGACTTGTTCTGCAGTGCTCCTGACATGAGCTTTCCTGTATTGTTCTCCGTAAGCCTTGATCAAGCACTTGGGACAGGTCTAGAGAACCACTTCTTTCCTTGCAGGTTATTACAAACACTGTCAGAAACCCGCATCTAAATTGGACAGACGGGTACACCTACTGCTTTTACATCCTGTCACTCTCCAGAATAATACATTTTATCATAGCAATGCCCACAAAGAAATCCACCACCAGCAAAGGTCTGTTTTTAAAAGGGAGCATTATTAATATAACAGCCAAAAGATTCAATCATACCTTCCTTATCATGAAAGGTGATGATCATTTGCTGATCCTTTCTGACCCAGGACTTGATGGGCCCCCCACCAGACTTCTTTTTATTTTCAAAGTACATTTCCACTACTTCGTCTTCTATTTCTTCCCCAGGGGCAGTGGTTACTACTATGACAGAATTCCTAGAGTCCGTTTCTGCTTCCAGATCTGCACATGTTTCTAAAATGAAAGATCACACCCTGATGCCTTAGGCAAAAATTAAGGGAACAAACAACCAGTAATTCAGTTTTGTTACACAACATCCTTTGAAGCCCAAACAAACCCAGCGCATCACTATTGTGAGTTTTCCTACCAACATATGAGGAGAAAATTTGTCCCTGGTAGGGACAGCAAAATAACGGCTCTGAAAGCTTCTTCAAAATCCACGGCGAGGAGAACCATCACTCTTCTGCCCACGCTTTCTCCCCATCGGCAGTTCCCACCACGGCTGCGGGTCACCGTGGCTCTATACCTGCGGGCTGCCACAGGGTACGCAGCCGATGACGTTCTGCCACCGGTCGCCTAGGTGGGATGAGAGGCCTTATGCTGCCTCACGGGTGGCGATGGTGGCGGCTGGGAAGGTCTGGGCAGCGACGTCCTTACCCTGAAGGGGTCAGCGTCCACTGCGCGCTTCCTGAGGAGCTGAACTTTCTGAGATAGTCAGTGAAGCAGGAGAGTTTCTTAAAGAGACTCAAATATATATATTTTTTCCTTTATGTGAGTCCCTTTAGGAAGTGATCATCTTGGGAGAAGGAGATCTATGTATCTTTATCTTTTAGCCTAAGACAATGATTTCTGCACTAGATCAGACAAACACCAGCAGCCACGCAGGTGACCGGGGCACTGCTGCAGCATAAAGGTCAATGAAAACCCTCGAGGCAAGCACACGCTGGTCTTTTGATAAGTGGCATCCTTACCTGTTTTCTCCTGCTGAAGGCGCGCGGAAGCATCCTCATTCTTGCAGGTGGGAAGAGACGCGCTGGGCTCGTTAACTAGAGATAAATGACACCGCTCTCAGCCTCCGCGCACGCAGCCACAGCTACGGTGCTGCTGAACGTGGGACCTGCAGGACGACCCTCCTCTGGAGGGAAGCGCCTTGAAAAACCTGGCGCTTAGGTAGGGTTTTTCTGACTCCCGGTGAGCTCCCCACCTGCCGTTTGCTTTAAAACACCAAGGGACGCAGCCAAGCGAGAAGATATAAATGGGAACAGACATAAACGGGAAATATAAATGGGAACAGACAGCAGACCCTCACCCCCGCCCTGCGCATCGCTCCACGAAGGAGCGTTTCCCGCGCGGAGGTGGCCGTGCTGCCGAGTCAACTCCAGCCTGGAGGAGCGGATCTCGGCCAGAACCGCACCCAAGCCCGCAGGGAGCGCCAGTCCCTTCCACCTAGGCCCGGCGAGGAGCTAACGGTTCGGGGCAGCGCTTTGTGACTGCATCTCCCTTCCAAACACGAACCGGGGCGGGGCACAAAGCACGGTGGGCGCTTACCCCCGCGGCGTCCCGCAGCTCTCCCCGGCTCCTCGGCCGGGCCCGGCTCCTGCAGGCGGAACGAGAGGTTAAGGGGGGGGGGGGGGAGACAGACAGCGGCTGCAGCCCCCCGGGTGTCCCCCCCTCGGTCCCACCTCACCTGCGGCAAGTCGCCGTCCGCCGGGGGCTCGGTGACGAGCAGCGACAACCTCCCCCGGGACCCAAGGTCCAGCTCATGTCCCTGCCGGTCGAGCACCCGCTGCCTCACTGCCAACACGACAGGAGATGGTGAGGGGGGGGGGGGGGAGGTGAGAGGCGGCCGCCATCGCATCCCCACCGCCCCTCAGGACCCCCCCCCCCCCCCCCCTCACCGTCGGGGCGGGCGAAGCAGACGAGGAGGTGGCCGGGCCCATCCCGCAGCTCGCACTCGCCGCCGCCCGAGCGCTTGTGGCTCTGGAAGTAGAGGAGCAGCTTCTTGCGCAGGGCGGCCGGCGGCTCGCCCGCGCCCCAGTCGCCGCGCACCAGCAGCGGGAAGGCGGCCGCCCGCGGCCCCGACATGGCCGCCCCGCAGCCCCGTCCCGTCCCTCGGCCCCGCCGCCGTCGCCTCCCTCGGCCCCGCCGCTTTCGGTTTCATTTCTCCGGCGAGGAAACGCAGCCGGGCCCGGCTCCGCCCCGCCGCCGGCGAGGGGACGGGACGAGACGGCCCTGAGGAGAAGGGCGGCTCCCGGCCCCTCCTCGCCGCACGGAGGGGGTGCGGGGAGCCCCGAGCCGCTCGGTGGCTGAGCTTGTAACGGGGATGGGGTACCGCAGGTTTTCCTCCTCCTGCGAAGTAAAATCCCCTGCTTCCGTAACTCTGCCTCGGACAGACTGCTAACCCCGTGCCAGGCGGCAGCGGCCTCTCCTCCTCCTGACCCACACACGACACCCACAGATTCACAGAACCATTAGGGTTGGAAGAGACCTCCAAGACCATCTGGTCCAACCACCACCCTGCTACCAATGTCACCCACTAAACCATGTCCCTAAGCACCACGTCCGACCTTTCCTTAAACACCCCCAGGAACGGTGACTCCACCACCTCCCTGGGCAACCCGTCCCAGTGCCTGACTGCTCTTTCTGAGAAGAAATGTCTCCTAATTTCCGTCCTGAACTTCCCCTGGCGCAACCTGAGGCCATTCCCTCTAGTCCTATCGCTGGTTACCTGTGAGAAGAGGCCGACCCCCAGCTCCCCACACCTTCCTTTCAGGCAGTTGCAGAGATCCGTAAGGTCTCCCCTGAGCCTCCTCCAGACCAAACGCCCCCAGCTCCCTCAGCCGCCCCTCACAGGACTTGTGCTCCAGGCCCTTCACCAGCTTCGTTGCCCTTCTCTGGACACGCTCCAGGGCCTCAGTGTCCTTGTAGTGAGGGGCCCAAAGCTGAACACAGTACTCAAGCTGCAGCACCCAGTCACAGAGCTTACAGTTTTTAACTGCAAGCTCCTTGCTGTGTATTTTACTGTTGTGCCCAAATATGAGGCACTGAAACAGCGGGTAGGGAATGGAAACACGTTCCCCTAACGTCACTGAGAATACATCTAGGAAGTGGCTAAAAACCAAATGTCCTTAAATATGACAAGCACAGATGGATGTCAGATACATATAGGTATTGTCAGACACACCACTGAGCGGACCCCAAAGGAATTCCCTTGTCTCTCGGTGGGCAAATAATCTTTTGTTTCCTAGCATGCTGCTCTCTCAACAGGTAGCCTGGGTACATGTTCTCCTCCCTTGCCGGAGCCCAGGCAAAATATCTGACTAAATCAGATAGATTTATTCCTCAACTGTACAGGTGTGATTTAGAAGATAAAGGTCTTGTGCAGCTCTGATTACAGGATAAAGGCTTGGCAACTTTCCCTGACAGCTGGCAGGGCTCTTACTCCTCTGTTGGCCATCAGCCCGCAACACTTGCCATAGATAAAATGGAGGCAGGTGAATTTTCAGACAGGGGTCTAAAATTGATGAACTGGCTTATTGGGCTCGAAAGTGAAAAGACGGGCCTAATGAAGAAACCTGGGAGATTTGATCTTCACAGCTGGTTTCAGTGTGCAGATCCACATGAAAACACGGTCATTTAGAAGCAACTGGTATATTGGTATCGTAGGGCACAGAAAATGGAGAAAGCTTGCAACAGCATTAAACGTGAAACTAAATACAGCAAAAAAAAAACACAGTGGGAAAATCATCTCAGCTCACATGGGAACCAAACTGTGCCCACTGCTAGGAAATCTGAAATTCATGGTGGTAAAGTAGTGCTGCCTATTAACCATGGAAGGAATTTACTTACTTTTTAAAAAGAGCATGTGTGGGATCCAAATCACTTTGGAGAGGTTGCTGGGAAACTCCCAAATCAAAAAGATTACAGAAATGTATGTCTCTAAAGCAGGAGGAAAAACTTGTACAGAAGAACGCAAAAATGATCATGTGATAACTATATATTTTATTTATTATATGTAATAGCTTACACAAATAGTTTAACTCATTAAAATTAGGGTACATCAAGTGAAACCTATTTGTTTTCTACCACCACAGAGGTAATTGGCAGGCTATTCGGACAGCTCAAAGTAGTGACAAAGTATCTTTATATTAACATTTAAATCGTATTGGAAGCGATGGGAAGTATAGGGTTACATGCAAAACTGACTTAAAAGCAGTATTTAAGCTTAAATACAATGAAGGGCATGGAGCCAGGAACTCATTACCAGAGATGACCACAAACAGTTTCTGTTTGTCCCAACCAGACTTTGAGCATTCAGCATTTCTGGACACAGGTGAAAAGATAGCATCCACAAAACCTATCACACAACATTATCCATGCCAATTTCACGTTTAAAACCCAAACCATTAATGCCATATCTACCCTGAAAAGGAAAAGAAGCAAAAGATCATGGCCATACACAGCCGATACTGTAACAGCTGCATAAAAATCCTCCAGCACACAGGTTATATGATGCTATCCATGACGACTGATATAAAAACATGAAGCAGAAGTATGTGGTCAAAGAAAAGCTAGTAATGGATTTGCCACTTTGGAGGTCAGACTGAAGACTTGTAGGAAATACTACAGACAAGATTCATTGGTAAAATGAGAATAAGATACACAAACTGCTATTTGACAAATGCTAGTACAGATGCTGCACTCACGAGATCCAAATTCTGCAAAGAGGAAAACATATAGGGAAGCATTGTTCAAAGAAGCAAATAACGCATGAAAACAACATATATGTTTTGATCAGAAAAGATTACTTGTCTTAGCTGACTGTGAAATACAAGTGATTTAAGTATAGCAGTTGAACAAACTAACTTCTTTCTTCTTAGAGCCCGATTAGTGAATTAACTGCTGCGTGTTCAGTTACTACACTTAAAAGATGCCAGCTGGTAAGTTTCTCTATTCAATTCCTCTTGCTTTCAATTCTGATCGAACCCGCTTCAGATAATCAGGATCAGGGTAACCAAAACTAGAAGAAGAAGAAAAGACTTGTTTGGGATACTTGTGCAAAGCAGCACTTGACAGTTCTACAGAACCTTTACATCAAAATCTCTTAAAATACTTTACAAATTTCATGCACACACTTCTCACCCTATCGAGAAGGCAGGCCTTGCAAATTATAGGGCACTCGGATATGCATCTTTCTAAAAAACAGACCAGAAGTGTCTCCAAGTGAGCATTAAAACACAAAGGTAATAGCACCTTTGAATTTTAAGTAGCATGTCACCAAAAGGGTATACATAGCAAGCAATAAGAAGGGAGAGCATTCAGCAAAGTGGGGGATAAGCCATAATTGATACTCTTTGCTCTTTTATGATCCTGGTCCAGGAGGGAATATGTAACTCTAGGCACAGATCTTTAGAGCTTGCGGGAAGACGCCTGACCCTGAGAGGCTTCAACAAGCTTAAAATGACTGCTCCAAGCCTCCTTCTCAACTCTCGGATAGAGCCTGAGAAGCGAAAGCAAAATATTTTTGTTCTCTGTAGTACAACATGATCAGAGCTCTGTCAAGCAAGTTTGCATGTTACTACAGAAATAACCAGTATTTAACCAAGATGTTGACTATTGTACATGTAAGCTGTGCGTGTTCTTGTTTTTTTTTTCAAACGTTTTAAACAAACCTAGATATATTTCATATACATAAAACCTCAGGTGACAAAAAGAATAGAAAAAAATGAAAAATAAACCCAGCATCCAATTCTTCTATATTCTGAGCTTTGACAGCATTATTTTTGTTTATCTCGTTAGAAGCATTTTGCTTCGCTTGCTAGTTTTCTAACCAAGGTGTCTCTATAAAACATTACTTCCAAAGGCTAGTATTTTATACCTTAAACAAACAAACAAAACAAATATGAAGACTGTACGATTGACAGGAAAAGGCAAGAGACAATGCAAGCTATTCTTTTCTACCTTGTAGGTCTTATTGTAGTGCTAGCCTGTACCAGCCACGCACTGTTTAGCACCAAAACTTACTGGTCACATCAGTTTCTAGTGGCAATATTCAAAACACCAAAGCCTCTCACTGATGAATGATTCCGTCAATATTGGCCTCCAAGAAAAGGTTAAAGACAGGAGGACTTAAAGGCAGAAAATGTCATCAAAAAACAGTTCTTCCTGAGACATGTGTGAGGGGTGCAGGATTGTTTAATCTAGTTTATTTCATTCTAGAGACAATTCATTCCTGGGCTTTCATATTACTCACCGTGACGACTGCCACATTCAACAGACAGCTGTGCTCCGAAGTCTGTTTTCAGAGGCAACAGCACTAAAATAACCCAGAAGCATCATATTTTTATTTACAAAGTGATTCTCTCTTGGAAAGATTCAAAATTTCCTGGGAACACAAGAGAACACCCTGGAGGGCTGTAACTGCCTGCGCGACTGAGAATGCGTTGGAGGCTGGTTTGTAGGTGCAGCAACCTTGACCAGCCTGTGCTGTGCTGTGCTGTGCTGTGCACAAGCCTTGGCCACAGAATTAACTTAGCCAGCTAATTGTAACAGAGGAGCCTGCAGGCAACTCCCACTTGTTACCAGCAACTACACCACCTGCGTGTCCTTGCCTTTTATCTAGAAGCGCAGCAAGATTTCATGTGAACATTCTTTCTGTTTTACAGCAGAAGTGCTCAGCAGAGTTGCCTTCTTCTAAGAAAATCCTGTAATGGCTTCACAGACCAAAATATCATCCCAGCTCTGGATGGGGGCTGCGTGGTATGCCATGCCCTGACTAGAGGCCCGGTCAGTGCTGCACAACTCAGAGCTGTGAAATTTGTGTGGTGAAATTTGCACCATAATTGTTGAAGTGGACATGGAACAAGGGGTATGGCCTGATGGCAAGACTTCTTTGTCGTCCCAGCCCTCCCATCACTGCTACCCTACACTTATTCTCACAGTCAGTATTTGCTTTACTTGTCATCTTTCTTGTAGTGTTATTTACAGCGACTGCGTATAAATACATTGAAAAATAACAATTTTTCAAGTAGCACCAAACAGCTTACTGATATTATCTGTAATTAGGCACACCTTTAAGAAAGGACAACTGTATGTGCCTCGAGGGGTGGAAGGTCGTGATCCTGACCAGAAGGCCGTTACAGATTGAGGAATTAGTGATCCACGTACCAGTGCTGCACGTACAGCACAGCCTTCAGTTTCTGTTGTGCCATGTGCATCCCTCAGCCGCAGGACAACCTCAGCCAGCAAACCGTAACGGAGGAGCCTGAGGGCAGCTCCCACTCAGACCCAGCGATTACACCACCTGCGTGGCCTTGCTTTTATCCAGCAGTGCAGCAAGACGTTCTCAAGAAATGCTGAAGAGGGTTGTTTTCTTCTAAGAAAACCCTGTTATAGCTCAAATGGCTAAAATGGAGCAACCCTTTCTAGGGACAGAGCCTGAGTGGTGTGCTGTGCCCTGATCAGAAGCCTCCTGGATGCTGCACATCTCAGGGTTTCAAGTATTTAAAGGGGCATGACCTTTTCTATACTACCATCTCTTTCTTTACACCATTAACTCTTTCTTTACACCTTTAATTCCAAGTAGAATTTCAAGTGATACTTTACAGAGTCTGAGTGCCTTTCTTTCTGCTGTCGTACTGGACCAGCACCTCCTGGTAACGGCTGGTAGCAGAAGAGGCTGAGATCAGGAGCCAAGCCTTAGCTGCTCTCAAGAGATTGCCCTCCTGTCCTGTACTGCAAATAGTTTCTAATCATAGCAGGTATTAGCTGATTAAGTACCTCACACAACTGACTGGCGAATGAGTGGCCTAAGGGGCAACAGAAGACTAAACTCATCCTTGTTCCAACTGTCAAAATAGTCCCTGTGATGCACTATTGTTGCTGCATGCAGTGCTGCCCGTGCTTTTCCTATCACCATTTGCACTAGCAGCGCTCAAAGGCCACAAAGGTGGTTCAAGTCTGAAGCCACAGAACCTTCCACACCCACCTTGTTAGTAACAAACCAGGTCAGACGCATCAGATTTGCCCGTGGCTTGCAGCACAATGAAAAATCTGAAAGCTCTAATGTGGAAAGTATACAGGGTAGCCATCCTGCCGCATCTGACCAGCATTATAATTACTTAAAGAGAAGACTACTTACTTTGTAGGTCCACCATACATGGAGGTTTTGTGGTGAATATCATTCCACGTGATAACACCTTGTAAACCAGTAGTGTGTGACTGCCCCACTGTGAAAATCAATTTTTGCCGAAAGGCTCTTTGAAGGAGCTGCAGAATTTCTCGCCCTTCCTTATTATTAGGTAAATACGCTGTCCGAGAAATCGCGTGATAAGGTTCCCCTGGGTTTGGATGATCTTTCTGTTTTGTAGAAAAACAAAACAAAAAGGCATTGTGTTACCATAAATTCTTTGAAAGTGTGGAAATCACACTTCCCAGCTTTCACAGTACATTTTATCTCTCTTTGATCCATTCAGAATGACACAGCATGACTGATTTTAAATGTTTTTTTTCTCATTGTACAATTTCTTTCATATACGTTTCATTCTCATTTACTTTTCATCACTCATGCATCCATCACATCGCTATTGTTGTTATTTTTCTCCTCTTTGATTTCCCAAATACTTGTCACCCCACCCCTGACTTCTTCATTCATACCATTTTCATTCCTAGTCATGACTCCAAACATGGAGCATAAGCTGGTTTCTCAGCTGGAAAACTTAGAAGCCAACCTGCTCTTCAGTTTTGTCAATCGTTGTCATTTGCTAAGAGAATGTCTCAGAAAAGCCTCATTAAACATACCAGATTCTACTTACATGATACCGCTCCATACATTTGTAGAGAACAAATAAAAAAGATGGAAAAGTACAGAATTTTACACTCAACATTGGCTTTGCTGGGGGGAAAGTGTATTTTAGGGACCTTTAAATATACTTACAGTTTGAATCCCGCCTTTCATATCATAGCGAATCACAATAGTACCACAACTGGAATACCCAGGAAGACATGAAGAAACAAATTGAAATGACATTTCTCCCTCTGGTTGATTTCCTTGCATGAGCCCGTAGACAGTATTACAAACAGGACAAGTTTGCTTGTAAGTCATGGCCTTTTTGATGCAACCTTTGCAAAATGCATGCTTGCACTTTGTCAGTATTTCTTTATCCTTCATGCTCTCCATGCAAATAGGACATACACCATCGGTGTCTTCTTCTGTCTTTGCCTTAGCCTGCTCTTTGGAAGAAAAACTACCCTTTTGCCTGTCACCGTATTTCTTCTCAGACACTCCTGTAGTTTCTTGGTTGCTGAGTGGGGTCCTGGTTTTAGTTTCTGCACAGCCTCCAGCATTAAGAAGCTTCATAATGTGCTTTTCAGCAGCATCTAGATGGTTTGGTAAACCATATAAAATTAATTTGTCTTCCTTCTTCTTAAGTTTTACGTGCAGGTTTTCCAATTGTTTTCCATCAAGCATATTTAACCTTTGTTCCTGATATTCTGAAAGTTTACAGCTGATGAGTTTTTCTCTTAACATTGCAAAGGCATTTTGAAATGCATTGATGAAAGTTTCAGTAGCATGTGAAGACCAATCAGAAATTTTGGTCCTAGGCCTAAATATTATGAGCATCTTCTGGCTATCTGAACTGTGTTTCTTTTCCATTACAGTATCAAAATTTTCTTTAATGTCCTCAATTTCTTTTCTTAATACTGTTTCCAACAGATTGAACACAGAAGCATCAACTGCAACTTCGTTCCTGTAGGTATAAAATTCACATGATATATCCACATTCTTTTCAGTTTGGCTGTTCTGCATTTCCTCTGCTAGAAATTTTTTGGCATTGAAAATTTCATTTGTTGGACCACGGAGGAGCAATTGATCCTCTTCCT
Organism: Anser cygnoides; assembly: GCF_040182565.1. Classification (NCBI taxonomy): domain Eukaryota; kingdom Metazoa; phylum Chordata; class Aves; order Anseriformes; family Anatidae; genus Anser; species Anser cygnoides. Next base: position 32,344,355 of record NC_089878.1, read on the forward strand.
GTTTGGCAAGAAGATTACTAAACCTATTATTTAATTTCATTATTGTCTCATTTAACTGGTAACTGTTTGTTAGGGAAATTTTTTCCTGCTTCACATCTTTGATATTTTTCTGAAAAGCACTGGTAAAAAAATCCTTAGCTTTTTGTATTGATGCAGAACTTTTATTAGAAGTGAAGCATACTGATGTGTTCCCATTGTTACAGTCTTTACTTCTTACATGCACACCAAAACATTCATCCAGTTCTTTAATTTGATCTTTGCAGATATGACAGAAATATTCATAGAGAGCTGATGGAACTGTAAGCTCATTCGCTGATGGAACTGTAAGCTCATTCATTTCTCCATTTTTCACACCATTCCCATCTTCTAAACCATTCTTACTCCCAGTACGTGAAAAATCATGGTGTTGGTCATAGCCTGCAAGGATATCTTTAAAGTAATGATAAGCTTTTTCAATATCTGTGTAATCTCCTGTTAATTTCTCATAGCCGTTGATATCAGGATTTCTTTCTCTTTTTAGGTTTGGACATATAAGAGCAATTTTCTCCCTTTGCTGTTCAGTGAACATACTGGTATTCAAAATCGCAGATACTGTAAGAAAAATCTAAAGAGAAGACAAGAAGATATTATTTTTTTTCCCTAAGGTTCTCAGCTTGGTGCTTCTATAGTTTGAGTAATGAAAACCTTGACACAATTCCATAGGGCCAGATTAGCATAGAGAAATTTGCACAGTGTTTCTTTTATGTCATGTATACAGACACTACATCTAAGTAAAGCAATCTGCTTCTAAATCAGCAGCAAAACTGAAGTTTGTTAATGTCATCAGTTTTACAGGAACAAAGAACAAGGAACTTTGCTACTTAGTTTGACAGGCAACACATTTCAACAGCACAAACGTTATATTATGTTGTTCTTTTTTATTACATTAGACTTTCCAGTCATTTTCACTCCTTAAAAAAAAATTTCCAAAAGAAATGCTTCAGTAACTCAGGATTAAGGCACAAAGCAGGATTCTGAACAAACATGTTCACATCTCTACTTCGCACAGAAAGAAGGATAAGAGAATTTGCATTAAACTGCTACAGATATCAAATAACCATTAAGTCAGCACATGCTATACCCCAGAGCTGCATCTATGCTACGATGCAGAACAAGACGAGCTCTCTGGGCCAGGTGTCAATGTCTCAGTAGAGCAGCATCAGCGTCATGTAAGACATAGACTGGCCCTACAGCTTATACCATGCCCCTAACGCACAGTTGGGGCTTTTCCGCATGACTTCTAGTTCAAAGTGTCGGAAATGTCTCATCAGAGCAGATTTTTGTAAGACTGAGGTATGGGATGGAAGCAATTAGAGCTGTTTGAGGGAGCAAAACATGCTGAAGTAGCGCTGGTGGTCTGTGTATCAGGAAGAGATCCAAACCTCATGCAATTCTTCCACCTTTTGGCAACAGTCTTTGGTGCATGCTACCCCCTGAAACCTGCCACGGCACCGTTTATGGAGCAGCAGTACCAAAACCATCAAAAGTTGCTCTCTACTCCAGTTTTATTGACTAAGACAGCATGACTAACGTCTATGTGGTATGAAACACTGAAGTGTGACAGGAAGCAGCACTGTTTGGCCTTTCCCAAAGGAGTCACAGGACTACAAGCAGGGCAGGCTGTGATGCTGCTTTATACACCTCTTTCTAGCCTACCTTTTTGGTCACGACCTCTGCTGCGGTGTCTCGCTGGCCTTCAGCCGCCTGCATTGCCCCGGGCCCCTGTGGCGGTGGGGAGATGTGGTATGGCTGGGAGCAGCTGGCGGAGGCTTGCGACGTCGACTGGCCCCCACTCAGGCCCCCCTTCTCGGGCTGGATGCTGATCTTCAGGCACTTGGCACCCATTTCCACGACATGGTCCGTGCGGGACTCCACGCTCTTCTTATCTGCGGGCAGAGGGACGTTTGGGCAACGAACCCCGTGTGGCCGCGCGGAGCCCTCGCCCACCCACCCCGGCACAGCGGGCACAAGATGGTGCCCGGGGGCGGCCATTTCACGCCCCCCAGCCCCTACCTTGCTCCCGCTGGAAGTACACCAGGTAGGTGCCGGGCTCGGGGCCCGCCTGCAGCTCGCACTCGCCGCCCCCTGAGCGCTTCCCTGACTGGAAGTAGCTCTGGAGCTTCAGCTTCGCCTTCTCGCCGTCGTCGGGCGCCGGGCACAGCTTCACCAGCAGCGGCGCCGCCGCCGCCATGGTTCCCGCTGCCGGCTTTCGCTTTCGCTTCCCGCTCCGCCGCTCGGGGCCGCCCTTCCCCGGTTCCGAGGTGCTGGGGAGCCGCCGCCGCCTCCGGGGCCGGGACCGGAGCCAAGGGAGCGGGGCCGGGACCGGGACCGGGACCGGGACCGGGCGCTGCCGCTGAGCGACCCCGGGGCGCAGCCGGGACCGCCGCGACTTGAGGTAAAAGCGAGGCGCGGCAGCCGCCTCCCGGCCGTCTTCTCCCGTCCCGGGCCTAAAAAGCGGGCGGCGGCAGCCCCGGCCCCGTTTCCAGCGCCGGGAGCCTGAGGAGCACTTCCCCGTCGGGCTCGCCAAGCAAGTGCTGGGCAAGTGCTTCTGTCCTCCGGGCAAGTAACGCTGTCCTCTGGACTCGTGAAGAGCTGGAGTTGGCTTCTTGTCACCCACAGCTCTCAGCTTGTGCTAGGCAAAGGTGTGGATGCTTCAGCTGCGGCGGGCCGCTCATCGTAAGCTCATCTCTGAGCGGCGTTTTAGGTGTTAGGAGGCTTTCTATATATTTTTTGTAAAGCTGGTGGTGCTGGTTTGGCTTGTAACAGAACTGTTTCTGCAAGAACCCAGTGCATTCAATAGTAACGTGTGTTTTCTCTTTCATGTTTTTACAATAAAGTAATCTGTCACAGACCCCAGAAGACACTCAGAGTTCAGGTAAGCCTCGCGCTTAGCCATCTGGAAAGCGTATTCCTGCATTTCATTTGAAAACTGCAGCTATAGCCAGCAGGCTGGAAAACTTTGGCATGGGACAGCTAAAAGCAATCCTAAATGTATAAATAGGTCATAGTTGTGAGTCAGCGTTACTGTTCATTACTTCAGCAGGATTTGCTTGCATCTCTTTCATCAAGCAGAGCTCAGAAGTGCCCTGATGAATTGGTGTGCATGCTGTTAAACTATTTTTACAAGTAGCATACTCCAATGAAAGTTTAATTAAACTCATACAAATTGATTTACGCTAATTGAAATTGCTACTGCATGTAGTTCTGTTGACACCTGCGATCAGGAGACTATATAGCCCTAGGAACAACATAAACACTTACCCACTCTGTTACCTTAATTTTGTTTCCTAAAAAAAGTGGTTTAAAAAGCCCTTCTGAATTCCTAAGTTTCTACCAAAGAAAGAACTTGCTCTCGGGATGTAAGTGCAGACCACTTGATGACAGAACGAACAGGCTGATGAGTCTTCCTCTGGCAGCGTGGCTGTGGGTCAGAGACTCTGCAAGGGCCTGAGGTGCTGTACAGACCCTTGGACCTTATTGGAGATCAGTAACAAAATGCCACGAGTGCCCTGAAGGTGGCAGAGAAGGCCAGCCTTCAAAACAAGCTCAGAGGGGAGAAGTGTTTTCTGCTTTTGCAGGCGTTTTGAAGCCTTGATTATGGCAAGGCTTTTCTCATTTGCTTTTTCAACTGGAGTCTTAGTGGTAAATGCAGCACAGTGGCACTGCGGACAGTTAGCAAAGCCCTTTGATGTCTGTTTCAGAGGTGTTTCTCTCACACTTGTCTGGTCCTTTCTCCTCACCATTTATTCGCGGCCCATTCAGTCATGCTGCTGCATCTGTCTTTAAGGTTGATGCTTTAAATAAGTTTAAGTTTTATGTGTGTGTTGTTTTTTTTGTTGTTTGCTTGTTTTGTTTTGTTTTTAATGCAGATTATGCTACTGAATTATTTAAGAATATGTCCCTGACAGTGGTTGTGCTAACCTAATGGTGGGGATAATAGGCAGTAGGAAAGAAAGAGAGAACAAGTAGCAAGAGGAGACATATCTTAACCAGGCTTCATTCTTGGTTAAACAATAAGGCAAATCTAAACCCTCAGGTCACCACGGGCTCAGTGGTATTGTTATTGTCATCTTTCAGTGCCTCTGGAGGAAAGATAGGGAAAGAAAAGCAGTAAGTCACTTCCAAGGAAAAGGTATTTGCCCAAGGGACCTACTGGTAGTCCCTCCGCTGAGAGGATTCTGGGGGCTGAACAAAAAAAGCAAGCTGTTTGGGGGCTCAGGCTGTATTTCACCAGGGCTTGCTATTGCCAGGTCAGAAGAAGGTACCACGAAGACAGGGAGCTTCGGGGGGTGGAGGGTGCGTGGTCTGTCTGAGGACAGTGATCAGCAGCTGGCTGCTCTCCTGTCCACCTGTATTCAGTTATGGGACGGGGGCTGCCTGTTGGTTGAGAAGTGTAACTGAAAGCATTCACAGACCTACAGGAAACAGCAGACAGCATAATGCTGATTGTTTTTCAGAATCCAGATGTGTTGAGCTGACAGAGCGCAGCTGAGCTTTCACTTCCCTGAAACTTACACTGCTGTGATTTGTAAGGGATCAGAAGGAAAGATTGGAGAAGGTAGGAGAAGGTCTTGAGGAACTGTGGAGCTACTAGATGGGGTGGCTGATTTGGACAGAATAGTGAACAAAACTACTCCGAGGAAAGGAGTTAGTGCCCAACTGGAGTTTACTTCATAGTTTTCTCCATAGCATATTAATGCAATCCCTCCCATAAGACAAAGTCATCAGTCTATGTATTTTCACACAAAGCCTTGATTTCTTTGCTTAGTTGTGCTTACTAAGCCTCTGAAAAAGGGAGAGAAAAGATCAGACTATAACAAAAAATATTAGTAAGCAGTGACAGTAAGGTGAAATTCGGAGGTCTAAAACACACACACACACACACACATAAAAGTTTTGTCAGTGGTTTCTTGGATTTCACTTTCTATTATTCTGTATCCTAGAGCCAAGAATGGATGAGGACAGCTTGACGATCCCCATCAACAAAGATGCTTATGAAGTTCTTAAGAAAAGAGAGCACTGCCTAAGTAATCTCATTGAGAAAAAGTTTGCTTGTACATTCACCTTTGAAAGTGTAAAATCCACTGCTGAAGTATACAGAACAATACTAAAGCAGGGAATTCACATATCAGTTTGTAAGGATGATCTTACAAAACACAAAGCCGATGCTTTGGTGAATGCAGCCAATGAATACCTAGGACATGAAGGAGGCCTTGCTTTTGCTCTTTCAAGTGCTGGAGGGCCAGAAATAAAAGAGGAAAGCAGTATTTATATTAAAAAGTACGGAAAACTCGCAGCTGGCAAAATAGCAGTGACAGGTGGAGGGAAGCTTCCATGTAAGAAAATTATTCATGCAGTTGGTCCAAGGTGGTACATGCCTGAAAAGGCAGAATGTTGTTTCCTGCTTGAGGAAGCTATTGTGAATGTCCTGAAATACGCTAATGCTCCAGAAAATGGTATAAAGTCTGTGGCTATCCCAGCAGTGAGTTCAGGTATTTTCGGCTTCCCACTCAATTTGTGTGCTCAAGTGATTGTAATGGCTATAAAGGGATTTTTTAAGACAAGTCCACCAGGAAGTCTCAAGGAAGTCCGTCTGGTGAACATTTGTGAGAAAACAGTAGCAGAAATGAAAAAGGCCTGTGAAAAGTTTCTGGGTGATAGCAGTTCGCTTCAGGAAACTGCTCCAGCTTTGCCAAGCCATCCTGTACCTGTCATCATAGTTCGAAACTCTCGCTTGCGTATCTTAAGAGGACGCATTGAAGAGCAAAAGGTAAGTCCATCCTGCAATATATTGAACGTGGAGTTGCCTCCGAGTCCCTACGGGCTTTGGAGTCGAAGAGTACAGAACACGTTGTACTGGTCCACAAAATAGCTGTCTCCTCATCTTGATGAAAATTTATGAAAGATAAATAAGCTATATCTGCAAGGAGCTAGTTTTTTAAATGGGTTAGAAAGCTTTTATTTCTTTTTTTTTGTATACATGCTACTATGGGATAATAGTAAGCAGCTAAATATTGGATGATTAATAATAATATATCCTTATGTTTTCTCTTTTTATTGTAACATCATAGGAGTTCACATTTTATCATGCATTCCCTAGAAGTCTACTCTTTGCCTTGTCTTTTTCCCTATAATTTATATCATCATAGCTGTCAGCTGAAAATAACTTAAACAGTTGGTGTGCGCCTCACCTTTCAGTGGTGCATCATTAAAATTGAATCGTTTAACATTTTTCATTAGAAAACCTGACACAAAATATGTGAGCTTAGTCATAGTATTCCAACAGAGCTGTTGGACTGAAAGCTTTATCACAAGAAAGGCATTTGCTTTTAGCAAATACTGTACCTTAAAAAATTTCAAAGCTACTAGGAAAATATGCTCCAAAGTCTTGCATTTTTGGATAATCTCCATCAATAAACATCAGCATAGTTACTGCTGTTACCAGTGTTCTGTAAACGCATCGTTAGCATTTCACATATTTAATTTGAAATATATCAGACCTGTGATGGGGATGTGCTGTTTCCACAGGAAACAGAAGCAACCATAGCTTTGCAGTTCCTCAGCGTGCACTGACCCCAGTAGTTTGGCTACCAGTGCTGGCTACGCTTAAGCTGTGAGCATCGGTGTGAGAGGGGGGTAACAGACGTAGCCATAGCTCTCTCCTGCTCAGAGATAGCGGGCTGCAGATTTGCATTTGATGAGGTGCCTGTGGATCACTTCTATGGCTGCAGTAATAACTGTTGACCATGGTCAGATGAATTGAACAAGCCTTATGCACACTATTGGCTTCTGAATAAAAATATATATCTTCACTGCCGCTAGCAGGTGTATGCTTTGATGTGTTCCATCACTGTGCTTAGCAGTAGTGAGAGAACCTTTCAAACAGCTGATCTGCTGCAGCTGGGATTTTTTCAAGGAACTGTTCCTGGAAAGAATGCTCTCTGTAGTAGCAAAACTTGCAAGTACAAAACTCAAGGTATACTGAAACTTTGAACTCTTTTCTTCCAGACTGTAGCCATTGTTAGCTCTGTGTATTTGGATGGCAAGTTTTACTCTCCATTTTCATCACCAATGGTGCAGAAAGCGGGTCCAGCTCTTCAAGAGGAACTTCGGTCTCAGCTTTGGCATTCTTCATCTTACAAGGAGCTCATAATAACAAAAGGGTATAACCTACCCTGCAATCATGTGCTGCACGTTGTATGGCAACAGTACAGACACGTGGTGTTACTGTGTGAGGTGATGATCGGTTAAACTGGGTTTTAATTGAAGATTTTCATGTTGAGTGATGCGAGGAGTAAAACACTTCTTTTTCCTGCAGCAATTAAAAGAAGCAGTTACCAAATGCTTGTGTTACATTCAGGATCTGAAACAGCCCTCAGTTTCTTTTCCGGCAAAGGGGATTTGGTCAGTAATGCTGCCTGAGGAAACAGTGGCAGAGATCATGATTGAAGAGGTCTCAAATTTTGCCAGAAAATACCCTGAGAAGATGTTAGATGTGCAGTTTGTCCTTTGCCCAGATGACAGTGCTTCCTATCAGGTAATAAATTTGTTGTTAACTACCAGTAAGGTGAACCCAAAATAACTGTAAAAAATACTTCTATAGATGACTAGAAGTTAAAATAATTTGAATTCCATACTACTTACAGTATTGGTGAGTGGCAGTTTCCCTATCAAACTATTTGTCTTTCATCAACGGGTGTTAATCTTTACAAACCTTTATTTTTTCTTCACTAATCCAAAAGTCATCACCCTGTGATCTGATAGCAATTTACCAGATGCCAAATCCACTGCCTAGCAGAGCAGTGCTTCTGAGGCTTTCCAAGTGAGATCATGAAGAGGAGCTTTGGGGTAAAGGTAGGGAGATAGCTTTAAAACTTAGTAAAGATTCATCCACATTAAATTGCGAGTAATGGACACCTTCATCTACTGAGTTTTGCATGTGCCACAGCCACAAGGTATTGGGAAAGGTGCCATTCGATGTGTAAGGTGTCTTACCTTAGGAGACTTAGAAGAGGAGAAATGCATTTGATAGCCAGGAGTAAAATTTTGGCAAAAGCTGATAAATAATCTGTTAACATGCTGTCAGAATTTGTTGAGTAATTAGAACTGTAAACTGCTTACCGAACAGAGTTTTGAAGAGACTAATTGCATGTTTGATAACAGAGGTTACAAACTGCTCCTGAACTTTTCTCTTTCAAGGCTTTCCAGAGAAAACTTAATTCAGTAGCAAGAAGAGAGAAAGAAAAGCTGTATAACTATGGAAGCAATCATCCGAGTAAGTAATGAACAGAAGGGGCATTGCGAGTGAATGAGCGGTCCAGGTTTGAGGATCTGAAATCACATTTCTTTAAACATAACTTTGTATTTGTGTATGTGTCATGGGCAAAGGAAAAAATGCAGGAGAACTTTGCTTGTTGATAGTTCTAGTGTTCGGTAAACCCTAAAAGGGGTGTAATGATCAAGGGAGAAGGTTACACTTATTCTGAAACCATATTTTGTAAAAGTTATATGAAGACTTACTAGATTAATAATTTAGTCTGCTTTTTACTATTATTAGGTTACTATACAAAGGAACTACAAGTGCCAAGTTAACTCCTCAAACTCCTCAAACTGCAGTGTTTTGTCTTCTGAAGTTAGATTCAAGATGGGAGATAATTATGTTCAAAATGATGTTTCCTTAGATTTGAAGTTTCCTTAAATTTGAAGAACCTATCTGTGATAGTTACATATTTTCTTCAAAGTAGTCATTTTTCATCACAGTTTCCACCATGCCAGGAACCCAGTGCATATCATAAAAACTGAATGAGGGATGTCGTTTCAAACGTGTTTACCAAGCTAGACACAAATTTGTAGATGGCTATCATCAGCCTCCAGCCGCATCTTTAAGCGATGACCGCCACTCCTTCCTGCTCTGACAGATACTTTCAGATACATTTGGGCAGGCTCCATTCAGCGTCTCCTCTCCGTGTTTGCAGGGATTCATGTAGAGGATATGAAAGTATCTGAGGTGGACACCTTAAAGTAGCGATTGTCAGGTCTGCTGAGTCTGACTACATTTCTTGGATTTGCTTGGGATGTTTGTTACACATACTCATTTTTTTTAGTTATTTTGAGAGCAAACATAGCCAAAATGGTATTGCTAAGACAGCTTTAAATGGAAGGTTTTCTATGGCTTTTTACCAGTCTCCTTCTTCTGGGGTTTTAGCATTGGAAATCGTTTGTTTTTATAGATTTTTCCAGATTTTTTTCTTTTCCCAGATATTTACTTCTGGCTAAATTTAAAAAGAAATGCAATAAAACGTAGGCTGGCCCTTGTTGCCTACATTTTAGGCAGCACATATAACTGCGTCCCACACCTTCATCGTGTTCAGCAAATGTGATAAGTCTCAGCGCCAAGAAGCACGTCCTTTGTGTTATTGCTACTGGGTTCCATCGTAGTTTAACTTTTGGCTGGGACCTTGCTGGCAGGCAGGGGAGTTGATGACTACACATGATGGAGCTTATGGCTGTATTTTCAGTTCAGGGAAGTGAAGTTGTTCCCTTAGGCTTGGGAATAGTTATATATTTTCAGGGTACAAGTCACCCATGTGCCAAGCCTACGCAGAGAAGCCCTAAATAATAACTAAAGTGATTATATCCACTGTAGGAAAAGTTTGAAAAGAGAAAACATGCTGTTACTTGAAATGTAACCGTGTAGGATATGCATGAATAAAATATATAATGACACTGATTTACTTCCTGCTTAGAAAAAATCTAAAATGTATCAGATAACTTTGTTTTCCAGAGCAAAATTTCAGAAGGATATGTTGTCTTTGTTAATTTTGGCATTACTTGTCCGTTTCGCTTACAAGATTTGCCATTTTGACATTGATAAGAACGAAACTAGATGCTCCCTTAGAAAATTTTTAAACAATGAAAAATGACAGCCAGTGCCAAACTTACTGGAAATCATCTAGAGGAAGACACAACAAATCTGCGTGTGCTTTTTTGTTTGTTTTTATTTTTCCTGTAAAAGTTCTGGTATCTGATCTCTTTTTTTGAGTGTATCAGAATAGTAGAATGTTTTTTGCACTGCATGTCTTGGTTTATATATCGGAGTTTGTAACAGTACTTGAAAGTTTGTCACTCTTGCAATGCGCTTACATAAACCATTTGTGTTCCAGGTACAGAGTCAGACAGTCAAAGCATAAAGAAGACTCCCAATAACAAACCGGCTATCGAACTTAAGGGGAGCACACACATTGCACTGAAAGCAGCAGAATTGTGGGTCCAACGCATAGTACGAGCTCAGGAGAGTCGCTGTGCCAGTATTGAGAACAACTTCATCTTTAGCCTTGGTAAAAAGGAGTTTGCAGAACTATCTCGAGAGCAGCATTCTAGCGTGCGTGTATCAGAAAAAGTTAGAGGTGGGAAAGCGAGCCTGGAATTTCATGGCCCCCCTGATGCTGTGATTGATGCAGTGCTTGCAACTGAGAAATTGCTGCTTCGTATGCAAGAGAAGACTACAGCCAAACAAGAGGAGCTACTGCAGTTAATGGGTGCGTAAAGTACATAAATGATTAAGTAAATAAGCACATAAATAGGGTCAAGTATGAAGCAACGTATACCTGGGCATTGCTGAGAGCGGACAGATGTATATTCAGTGCACACATTGACTGAACATTGCTTTAATTACTGATATTACTGTACTGCTGTCGTACGAGCCCTTGAAAGACCATTTGTTAGCTTACTGCCTTCAGTCACTCGCTTGGCAGTGTTCCCAGCAGGGCACGGTTTCTCCAGGGGCTGGCCGTGGCTGCACAGCCAGCTGTCATGCTGGCTTCCTTCAGAACAGCTTAACTTTAAAGCCTGACCACGGGAGACTTACAAAATTCACGCTTAATTAACACGTACTTTTGCTGAGCTCTTTTGCTAGCTATAGCTGTACCACTGGGCTGCATGCTTGACTTTCATTAACAGTCGACAGAATTAGTGGAATTACAAAAAGCTACTGAGTGATCCATTTTTCCTTGTGTTTGTATAGTAATTTAATAGAGATACCACTGTATGAAAATTTGGCTGTAAAGAGATGTAATGGAAAAGATACATTATTTTTGATTTTCTTTTTCTGTTTCTTTTTTCTTAACAAACACAGAGAAATAGTATGAATATATATTATATATATATAAATTTCCTTTCGATACTAGCCTCTGACATTGCTTTGGAGACTATATTCTTTGTTCTTAACTAAACTACCAAAATAATGCATCAGATCCTTCTTTTCCTTTGCTTCAGATATTATCATATATAAAAATTTTACTTCCTTATTTGTTTCCAGGCCAACCAAAAGCAGATCAGCTTTCAGAAGGACACCTTCACAAGACAAATGCTACTAAATGCTTCCAGATTTCACAGGTAGAACCACACCTTCAGGAGTTTAAGGACAGACAGAAACAATTTGAAAAGGCTGGGCTTCATGTTCTTAAGGTAAAGAGGGTATTCATGGCAAAATTAAATCTCAGTAATATATTTGAAGTAACTTGTTTAATAGATGCTTTAAAAACTTGAACTATTTCAATATATTGCCTTTAAAATTAAGATCAACTTGGCCTAATCCTTAAAATAGATGTAGTTGTACTCCCTATAAAAAGTATTTTGAACATACTGCAAATAATCACTGAAAAAAAGCATGGTTAAGTTTTGTGAAGTCCTTTTAGCTGTTCTGTATGTTCTGTCTCATATTTCATGCTTCAGATGTTCCTCAAAAGGACTGTAGAGAAATATGAGATTGGAATGTTATGTAAGTACAGTATTCCAGGACACCTTAGTGCAGTATCTCTGTTTTCTTCTTGTGATCTTGACATCAAAAAAAAGCAATTGAATTTGGCAGAGTTATGATTTAATGAGTAGTTTCCTTAAGTTGGGATCTTGCTTGATTATGACTGCTTTACTTAATGGAAGGAGCATGAGGTTGTGCAACACAGGGAAGTATGTAAATTTGTAAACAGTTGTCTAATGATAACAGCAGGTAACTGGAAAGCAGACTGCCACAAGCCTAACTAACTGCCTTTCAACATGAGGAAAGTATTCAACGTTGAAATAATAGCAGGTAGCAACCAGGTGAAAGCAAGTTCTTTTTGATCTGCGGAACTAATTAATTTGTCAAGTCTCAACACAAAAGCAGTTAAATGGCTTTAGTAGAGCAGAACTTTGATCGTGCTTCAGCACATGCTTGTCTTTAGCTGAGCTGTCACACGCCTGGCATAAACCAGTTACTGGAGAAGAGGCCGCACAGGCCCCTGGTATTCACCGTTGCCCTAAGTCTGTGAGTAGCCTACTGGTCTGGTCTGCTCTGCCAGTGAGGTCTTCAGGGGTCCCAACCCGCCTGAAGTTCTTTGTGGTGCTCCTCATGCTGCATGCATGCAGCTGTGCTTTCAAGACACAAGCTAATATAAAGGCTGTCTTATCAATGGACCTCTTTTCCCCGAGAGTCCAATTTACATCAGCTGTACAGTTCTGATCAATGAGAGCTGAGGTTCTCCGTGCCTGCCAGGACACTTGCAGTTGTTTACAAGATTAGGCTGTAAGCACCCGCAAAGCTTATTTTCACGTATAGTTGATACTCAGTCTGCTCAGCACAACGTAACTTCAGGAAATCAGTACGGTAAGATACATTCCTGCTGATTTCAGTGCGAGGCATTGGATGACAGCATGGCTGCTACATGGTCAGTGCATATAACTTAAATCTAAAGTTCTTACGTTGAAGAACGTAGCCTGAACAAGAGCTCTTATGCATGTCATGGATACCGCTCTGTTTGCTTACACTAGACTTATGTTACAGATTGAAAAAATCCGTAATCCTCTCCTGTCTGCTGCGTTCCAACAAATGAAAAAAAATATAGAAGAAAAAGGAGGTTCCTCCAACGTATCCCACAAGTTGTATCAACGTGTTCCTGCGGAGTTCTGTACCTTGGTATGCCAGACAGGATTTCATAGAATATATTCTCCACCAACAGGTAATGTAACTTGCTATGGCACCTTTGATCAAAATGAACAGTGACTTACTGTTGAATTTGGATTGAAATCAGAAAGAATGGCTGTTTTACACAAGGAATGCTTCTTACTAGAGTCTTATGAGCTTCTTTTTTTATATATATAGCCAAGATTTTTGTGTTTTCCCTTCCTGATACTGTAGTCAGTAAAGCTCTGGGAGGATAAACTTGGATTCTTGTCTAGCCCAGCCGCTGCTGACAGAATTGTTAATCCACATGTAACACCACGTCCAAGTTTTATTTTGTTGTATCACTCTGTAAAGGTCCAAGTCTATGTTTACTTGCTGCAAACAGGCAGTTATCAGCTTGATGCTTTAGAACATGTTCAAAACTATCACTGAATTGAGGCTGGGAGGTACTGCTGACGGCCTGGTCTGATGCCCTGCCCAAGGCAGGTGCGATCGGAGGAAGCAGGCAGTGACTGAGCAGAGTGCCAGGCAAACTAGAGCAGAGGACACGTAGGAAGAAAGTATGTAAAAACTCTCAAACAGAAAGCTCGTTGTCATGGTTTATATGAAATGTTCTAATAGATGGTGTTCAGGATGACTTCAGAAATAGAAAGAATAAGCTTTTAGTGCCTCGCCCTGCAACAGATGAAGGGCAGTAGCATGTGACACTTTTGCTTGTCAAATGCAGAACTGGGATTTCAGGCAATAAACTAAATAAACCTGTATTTGCCTTTCCTTATCTATGCAACGAAAATAGCATGTATTCACACTTTCAAAATAATAAATATGAAGCTCTCATTTATTTCTCTGCATTTTTCCACAACAACATAGTAGCATTTTTATGCAGTACTCTCCTTATAAATTCCAAAGCTTTTTTGCAGCTTACATTATTAAAATCTTACCTTCTTTGGTGCGTATCAGAATCCTACTACATGGTGACATAAGTTTTTTATATAAATACATTATACCTTCACGTTTCTATTACTGGCTTACCAGTTAAATCAGAATAGTCATCACTGGAGTAATAGTAAATCACAATGACCACCAGCTGTCATTGCTTGCAATTTCAACGGGAATTCAGCACTAGCCTCAAAAGCCACTTAATGTAAATTTACTTCCAAGAGGCTGACACACTGAGCAAAAACATTAAATGTAATACTGAATAAAAAAAGCAGTCTTTTAGTACTACCACCCCAAAAGAACCAATTGTTAATGACTTTTTTCTTGAAATATTTTTTCTTTTCCAGATCAAAGATACGGAGCTGGCATCTACTTTAAAAGGAACCCAAGAAGCCTCATTGAGGATGGAGGGGATTGGGAAAAAGACTCTAAAATGTATGTGTTTGAGGCTGATGTGTTAACAGGCTTATATACTGGAGGCAGGCAGTCTTACATTATACCACCAGCAGTGGAGGGACATGCCACTAAGATGTATGACAGCTTAGTAGATGATGAAAGCAATCCTGGCATCTTTGTCATTTGCAACAGTGTTCAGGCCCTCCCACATTACTTGTTGACTTGCTCTCAAGTGAAGTAGAGGCACATGGACCTCCGCAGAAACCAGCAGCATCCTGAGTAAGCATTAGTCAGAATGGTAGCTATGGTGAAGACCCCCTCAGAACAAAGTCTGGTACTTAGACCTCAAGAGGGTGCTGTACCTAGTAATGTGTTGTGATCAAAGAACCTCTCGACAGCTCTGATATATCTATGAGGACAAGTAAGCTGGTACCTTAAGGAGATCAGAACAATGTGTGAGTTCATCTGTGTATGAAAATAGAATGGAAAGTGTCATAAAATAGTTCAACATTTATCTATCTTAGTATTCTTAGCATGTGGCTACACACAACCTGTCTTTTTTTCCATATACTTTCTTAATCTAAGGTATTGCGTGTAATAGTGAAACCCAAGACATTGAGGTTGATTTGATTCTTAAATCTTCTTTTGACTGAAATGGACAAATGTATCAGGTGAATGTTGTTTTCCACCTAGGGCTGTGCTGTTAAATACACAGTTATGACAAATATGGAGCAATGCTTCAGGGCTTCAGGATTTCTAACAGTAGTTGCTATTACAGTTTTTGTTAAGAAATTCCAATCATTGTAGATTCCTGTATTCAAAATAAAAATTATGAATGATACTATCAGCTAATATGTGTTGTTTTTTTTTCCTTATGGTACAGATTTCTCAGTGGCGTTCAATCTCTTTGCAAGGCTACAATGAAAGTAGAGAACTGGTTCAAGTTACAGTTGAAATTGCTCTTCAATAATCTGCCTTTACCGATATCTTTTAGAGATTACAGCATCAACATCGTAGCTAGAGATGTCCATACTGCTGCTGCAGTGACCTGAAGACAGTAAGTGGTAAAACCTAAGAACTATGAGACTCATTTCAATTTAAAAAGGGATTCTGTCCAGCTCTCAGGTACTCTAAAACCTTCTGCAGTAAAGCCTGAAATTGTCCGATATCAGGAGGGTTTAAAACAAATCCATCATCCAAAAGTAAAAGCTACTAGCAGATTTGTACAATCCAAAGCATTTAAAACCACCCTTTACAGCCGCAATTGAACATTTTAACAGGTCGTAACAGTGGTGCAATACATAAATAAGAGCTCAGCTGTCAGTGTCAGGTCTGCTTTTAGACTGAGGAGTTACCCATGGTTAAAAACTGTAATTATCTGGGGAGAAGGGCTTGCACAAAACTATTAAAAAAAACAGTGAGATTATCATACAAAAAGTGTTTCATCTGCCTGTGAAGCACTGTGCTAACAGAGAGCAGTCTGAACCCTAAAACACAAATGTAATCAGTGTTTAGTAACTTTTTTCAAAGGCTTTGTTAATGAATTTCCATCATGTTTATATTGTACCTGGAACTCCCAAGGTAATATTCCCAATGCTAGGAACAGGTCAAAAGCCCCAAACAAAATAAGTTCTAAAAGCCTAGTTCTGAACCCTTAAGGCTGTTGCAAGTGGAGAAATGTTCCTTATGTCTCCGTATTCACACATTACTGCCAGAAAAACAGACAGCTGTAGATTTAAGATTAGACAGCATGGAATAGACTCTTATTCCAGCTTCCTTCAAGAGGTTTCAGTTTTAAAAGAATTTTCTTGGGAGAAAACTTGCTGTTGTTTTTTTTTGTTTGTTCGTTCTGTGGTGTGTTTTGTTTTTTTTTTTTTGGAGAAGACCAGCACAGAGCTTCTGAACTACTGCAAAAATTTCTAACAAGCATCAGTTTTCAAAAAACCCTAGGGACTTTTCTTTTTTGCATAATATATCATCTTTCCTCCTACTCTGGATAAACAACAGTTGTCATAGCACAATACAACTTGAATACAGTTATGCAAGAACTGGTACCATCCTTTAATAACCTTTTTATTAATTTATGTAACTGTTTTCCTAACAGCATCTGAAAAACACTGGAAGTCAGTTTAATAGGAAAAAGAGTAATTACCGAGAGAACTTTAACAGCTTATTCCAACGCTCAGTATGTGCCTTCTCCCTCCAAATACACGCGTTTAAAGGATTGCATCTTACTGAATATTAAGCTTGCTTTTTATTATAACAAGGCTTTTTTCCTAATATGTAATTTCTGCATAAGTTCACCTGCCCTCTCTGCTCTTAGTGTCGCCTATGTTCTCTAGATAGCTTTTTTTAAAAACCGGTAATGTAAGAGCTTGTATACAGTTGTGTTCATCTGGTCCTCAAAAAGATTAATTTCATGTACAGAACCTAGAAGCTAAACCCAGCACAAACTAGGTGTGCCAAGTACTACACACAGAACAGTTCAGTTGGAAGGGACCTACAACGATCAGCGAGTCCAACTGCCTGACCACTTCAGGGCTAATCAAAAGGTAAAGCATATTAGTGAGGGCATTATCCAAATGCCTCTTATTCAAATAATTACCACAGTAATCGGAAACTCCTGATCTTAGTCCTACAGCCATCAGTTAAGTAGAGGCTACTCCAAAGCCTCTGGGATTTCTGTGTCATCCACAATAAGAGTATGAATAATTCCTTCCTTTCGTTTTCCACTACTGACAGCCTTAATGTAACAGCTGTGGTCACCAACACTGAAGTGAGTTTCAGTCCCATCTTCTACGAATTCACCCTGGGAGAAAGGAGACAAGAATAAAAACAGACGTGGTATTTCGGTAAGAATAAAAGCTCAGTGCATCAGACTGTTTCCAAGGTCATGACCACTTGTAGCTCCTGTAATTAGAGTAGCCATGGGTAGCTGCCGAAGAACGCTGCAGAATCGCAGATGCAGCTTTGTCAGACTGCCAGTTAAAGATTTGTGTAAATGACAATCAAGATTTCACATAAACAGAAATGTAAAAGTTTGAGTTTGAGAGCCCTGGTGAGAAAGCACATCCTTCAAGGATGGGGAAGCCTAGATAGTGAGAACCGTCACAAAATAAAGGCACCAAATGCATGAAGCCTTTTAACGGTTCATCTGCTCTACACATTAATGCTGGCGTGGCAAGAAGATTTTATTTGTTCCAACAAAATTACCTAAGCCCAAAATGTTAGGGACCTTCTCTAGATCAACCAAAATCACCAGCCATAAAAGAATACAGGTGTGCAGCTCTCAGTCACCACTAACAAGAGCAGGTCTGGATGAGGTGGTTCTAGAGTCTGTGTCAAACTTGAGTCCCTCCCACTCCCCTGTAAGTGTTCTCCCTAAAAACCCTGGACAACTGACCCAGAAGATTTGTCTAAAAAGTGTAAAGCATTGTTCATCCTTACATGGATAGACTTTTGGCATCTTAACAGTTAAGTCAGGATATAAAATGCTCTTGGTTATAAAATACAGTGAAGGAAGTTCAGGACAGACAATAGCACACTGTCTATCTCGATGTATGCTCATACTCTCTGTTGCAGTGCCTTGCTCCTCGCTGTGGCTTAGCTAGCACGTTACGGATACGTGCTGTGGCTTATTTTGGTCAGCTTTGGTTATACAGCCATAGCCTAGGAAAAGCCTTTGGGAATGATCACGTACCGCTGTTTCCATTTTTTTACCGTTGCACCACACGTCCATAGTGTCCTTTTCTGTGAAGGAAAGGAGAACAAAAAGTAAAAAGAACAAGATTCTCCCTCCTCCCCCCACAGACAGGGAGATCTAAGAATTTTTAAAATTTACTGTATGTTACTTTTAATTCCTCAAACAAACTCCTAATTAACCATAGTACCTGAGCTACGACTTTGTTCTAACATTGGAGAGATGGGAGGCTCTGCCATCAATGGGCAAACTACTTTTGCTAAGAATACACATTTTTACCTTTCTCTAGCCCTGTCTGTTAACACTGCATTGCTCTCAATATTGTAAGCGATGTTCTGACATTCTTAAACAGAAAAATTTGAAAACAAAAATGAAGTAATTTGTGCTATTTATTTGAGTACTTGTATTTGAATCAGTATTTGAAAAGTGCTGCAGAAAATAGCATGCCAATTAATTTATCAAAAAATGAAGAGTAACACCATTATACTTCTTCAGTTAAAGACTCCTTGACTTTGGCATATGGTTTCTGAAAGGAAAGCATTGTTAACTGGTTACCTAGTTAACAACGGTGCTGCAGAACAGAAAACTAACAGCAGGCTCACACAGACCTGACAAGACTGCTATTTTTGACTGTCATTGGCATCTAATTCTAAAGTTCCAGACCACTCAGGATTTTTCTCTCCGACAGTGCTAGCCATTGAACTATGCTTTCTCTTAATTTTCAGTTATTAAGTGCATACAAGTTCATTTGAAGGCAGCAACATAAAGTTATTCGGTATTTACTTACCTAGAACAATTCTATAGTCTGTACCACCCAAGCTCAGTACCCAAGTATTTGTTGTTTTTGACCTGTTCTCCATATATTTCTTGAGGCTTTTTCCATTGATCTCCAACGTATATTCATATGCAAAACCACTGACTGCATCAATGTTAATAGTAGCTTTGGTTTTGGCTACTCCGACAGTAAACGTTTCTTTACCCACTAATTTAAACATCCACTCTTTTCGTATTTCCTCCTGTGGAAAAAAAAAATAAAGACCATGGGTATTAATGGACAAACCTGAAAACATGTTTAAGTATTAACAAAAAATGAACCAGAACTGAGGAAACAGCTCCTCAGTACTTAATATTTTTTAAGAATGTACAAATACGAAGTATTTTCTGAGGACAGAGTGCTTCTGCCCAAGGATGGCAAAGCACTTCATCAATACTCACACCCTAACACTAACTGAAGTGATGTAGTTCATTAAATTAGGCAAAAGTTAGCCAACTGAATATACCTCACTTGTATGTATTAGTATTTTTTGTTTGTTCTGATGACTTTTGAATGGAAGTGCACTTATCTTATCTGTATCTCAGCGAATTTTGAGCACAGAGCAATCTCACCTTGCCATCAACATAGACGACACGTTTTCCTGAAGTGGTCCCGTGTTCGAATTCAATCTTATGGATACCATCGCTTAAAGCTACTTCCCAAACAGCCACCAGGTCTGTCATCTTCTCCAAGTGGCTGTACCGAGACCTACGGAAACACAACAAAGTAAATTAATTGTCACTGGAAGAGTTCAAATACTGATGACTACAGTTCAAAGCTTCACTGCTTCAGGCAAGTCACCTTTTACGGCTGCGAAATGAGACTTGAAAGACAAAGCTTACACAGTTACTTACATTTTCACATTTTACAAAAATATCACAAAAAACAGGTAAATAAACTCACTTTGACAAACTCCATACAAAGACATATATCCATCTAACCTCTAAAACATCTATTTCAGGTGACAGCATAGCTTAAAAAGTTGCACTTAAAACTCAGATGTTCCTGGACAATTACTTCTTGGCAGGTAATAAAACACAGTATTTTATTTGGTCTCTGAGAAACTGTTTTAGCCTTCTAAACTTGAAAAATAGTTGGGATGACCAGTTAAGCTATTATAATAATTTACTCTGTTTTAACAAATTTGTCTGTAATCTCTCGTAAGTATTACCTACATCATTTATAGATGCAACTCTGCACACAAAAACACACACGGGGAGGAGATCAGGAAAGATATCCCTCCATTTAAATGATTTCTGAAGTTTAGATAGTCATAAGTGACTGCTGGAACGGTGGATATCTTTCCAGAAGCTGTTCATACTCAGTTCTGATATTTTACCTTACTTCGTCTTCATAGACAGTAATCTCCTCGCGGGATGCCATAGTAACCAAAACGGCTTTTAATCCAACTAGCAGCAAGAAAAAAAGAAAAGCAGAATAGCAGCAGGAAAGCGCTGAGAACTAAATTTTCCTTGCTTCTCCAGGTAAGGTTATAGTTATTTTTTTATAGTGTCATGAACTGTCATGCACTACCAGAAATACATGCGGTAATACACTTTTTCCTTTTGGACTAAAAGGCAGATGTAATTATTAATTTACAAAATCAGT
Source organism: Anser cygnoides (assembly GCF_040182565.1). Lineage (NCBI taxonomy): Eukaryota > Metazoa > Chordata > Aves > Anseriformes > Anatidae > Anser > Anser cygnoides. The sequence goes on from NC_089878.1 coordinate 32,364,791, forward strand.
ATGTGCGATTAACTCTACCTTTGGTAGCACATCACAGTTTTGTCACTTCTTTGATGGAAAAATGGTTTGCCTGACTTGTGAGCAAATGCTTGGAAGGAAACAGCTTGACCAAAGCAGGAACTAAAGCCAGACCTCCACACCTCAGTCACAAACGGTAACTAGAGGCTACTGCCACCTCAGGGAACTGAGACAGCAGATGAGAACAACTTCCACCTGCTGGTTTTTCTAAATCATCGCTGAAGTTTTCAACAATCATTATTAGCAATTCAACTTGGCAATTCTATCCTAACAGCTACATTAACCACAGATAAATTGCTTGTTTCTTACTTAAGAGGTTTTGTTTGTTTGTTTGTTTTTTTACAATGACTGTGGTTTTACAACACTGCTGGCTTATTTTTAATTTATTGCTTTTACTAACCAAATGAGTTTGTGTTAGAGCTATGCACGTTAAGAAAAGGACTCAACTATGCTGCTAATCACACAAGCTATAACGAAACTCCCATCGGTTGTCAGGGAATCATACTTTCACATTTCACAAGCCTAAGTAAGAATACCGTAAGGGACTTCAAAAGCAAGTTCTTTCGCTCTAACCCAATCTAGTTATTAGTTACCAACAGCTATAATTAAAGTAAGTGACAACTGAATTTTTGATAATTGTACTTTCTAGTGAAAAATGAATTAAGGTTGTAAGCTTTAGGGTCTCTTTTCAGCACAATGGTAAGCATGCACTTAAAATTAAACCTCCTTAAGTATCTATTTTAAAACACGCTTAACACTGCTGTAGTACTGTTCATGTTTTTGTCAGTAGTGCTAAACGATTCTGTTCGTAAACTGACAAAAAAATGTTTCAAATATCATTTACTGTCTCGAATGAAATGAAATTGTACTAACTAAAGACTGCATCATTCCACGGCATTTCCTGTTGATCAGGTAAGCAGCCCCAAACGGGATATACTTCTGTATACGCAGGGACTTGGTTTATAAAGCAGGAATAGGGTCTCCATGAGGAATCCACCCAACCCGCTCCTGTGAGGGGCAGCGGGCGATGGTACAGCAGCAGGTATGCGAACCCCAGAGCGCAGGGCTCCCCCACCAGCCACACACATACACACCAAAAATCTCGACCTCAAGCACCTCTAATACCATCCCGAGAGCCTGCCCTCCTTCTGTAACGTGCTGTACAGAAGGAAAAAATAAGAGTTTATTGCTAAATGTCTTTCTTTTTCAATTAAACCCTGACAGCCACGTTTCCACAGCTCCTCCAGCAGCCCGTGGCTGATGGCACCGACTCTTGGCACCCGAATAACGCAGCACGGCAGCGGCCCGGGCCCTGCACCCTTCCTAACCCACCCCCGGCTGCTGCCCGCCCCGTCCACGACGGTGCCTGAGGGAGGGAAAGGCAGACGCGGCCCCGGTCCCGAGCCCGAAGCCGTGCTCGGCCCGTTACGGCACGGCACGGCCCCTATCCTACCTCGGCGGGGCTCCGCTCCCTGCTCCGCCCCGCGCCTCAAAATGGCGGCCGCCCGCCTCCGTGCCCTCCCCTCACGGCCGCCGGGCGGGCGAACGGGCGGGACGTTACCCCCGGCCCCGGCCCCGGCCCCGGCCCCATCCCCATCGCCTCAGGAGCCTCCGGAGCCCGCCCTCTATCTCGGCGCCATCCCTCACAGCTGCCCGACCCCTTCCTTCTCTTCTCTTTCTCTCCGCCGTGGCCCCGGTCCCTGCACCCGGAACGGCCGCTCCTCGCCATGGCTGAGGTACCGGGGTGAGCGCGGGCTGTCCCGGCTGCCGGGCGGTGAAAACCAAAAAAAAAAATTAAAAATAAAACACAAAGCAAAACGGGTGCACGGCTCCCGAGAAGCCGTGCCCGGCCGGGAGGTAGGGGGTGAGGCAGGGCTGGCCCGAGGCGCTGCAGCCAGGGGAGAGCCCGAGCTTAGGGCCTGATCTTGTGTTTTTGTCTTATAACAGTGATTAAAATAACCTGGGTCGTCTGTGCGTAGTTTAGTACTTTTATTTCGTCAGTATTTTTTATGGATCCTGTTGGAAAGCGTTGCAAGTCCACCTGGAGCACCTGTGGCTTTCGTGGCTTGGTGTGACTGTGTGTCCGTTTCTTCTTGTGCTTTTGTTGTGTTGGTTTTGGTTTTTATTTGGGGACATTGGGTATCTTCCGCTGTATGCACAACTAGAGGAATAGGAGGCCATGAACTTATCTTCAGAACTCAGGTTTTTGCCTCTTCTCCCAACTGTAGCAGGAGAAAGCCGAGTGGGAAAACTTAAACAAGCTATTAATGCGGCATGGGTTGAGACCAGTGAGTCTTGCTGCCCCCCAAAACAGCAGAAACATATCAGGTAAGGAAATGCCAGTTTTACAAGTTCTTATATACTAAGCTAGAATTCATAAGGTATTTCTAAAGCTATCACTTCCAGATGGTAGCGGTGATACAGTCTTCTTCAGTTATTAAAAGCCTTTTGCTAAGACTTTGATTATTCTGTATTTTTCCAGATATGATTGTCATAGATACTCAGTCTTTTCTGGGAATAAGGCTTGCATTAACAACGTTGGTGGAAGACACCGACCGACACCAGAGGATGATGCAAGGCCTCATGGAGGCTAATCGTAATCTTAGGTGAGATGCGGCGGAAGGAATTTACTCGCTAATGTGGTGCAAAAGCGCTGCCAGAGCCCATGCTCTGCCAGGTGGAGCTCGTCACACCCGAGCCCTGAGACCTTTTCCCTGAGATTTTTGTCCAGCACGCAGCAATGTTGGCCTAGATCTGCTTGAGTTTTTTGTGTTATTTAATCTGCTGCTTTGTCCCACAGCAGCATATTTACTGTATCTGTTGCCGTAGGCTATTACTGGGTGTCATCAGATAACGTTTGTCGGTCCTGCGCATCGTTCACTGTGTTTAGTGAAATGAGTTTAATTTAAATCAAGGATTTATCTTTTTAGAGATGAGATACGACAGGAACGAGGTCGGGCATCTCGACAAGAACAACGGGCTAATGAGTTGGAAAACGTGGTGAAAAACATTAAATCAAAAATTTGTCAGCTGGAAGATGAGACGATAGCTAAAGTTTGCCAGCAACAGAATCAAGTCAAAGAACTTCAAAAAGATCAGCAGGTCTCACAGGTAATTCACATAGTGCTGTCTGAGGACTCAAACTTCTGACTTCTTTTGAAAACACTAGAAATATTTACATAGGTCAAGATAAACATGAGTCTTGTGTCAGAGTTAGTACATTGTTTATTGGTAAGATTTTACATTTCATGAAGCATTTTCTTATAATAAATTGGAAAAAAAATATGAACCCTTTTTCCACTGCCTCTTCAGTATGTCTAAAAAGCAAGTACTAAGCTTCCTTAGGACCAAGTGCTACTTGGGCTAGTAGAGCACCATCTCCAGTGTGCAAATTAGAATAATTTCAGAATGCTCCTCTAATCTCTTCACAGTCAAAATATCAACAGCAACAAGAAAAGCTGCAAGAACAGGAAGAAATTATTGCCTGTTTGCAGAAGGAGCTATGCAAAGCTGGGATGGAGGAGCAGCAGCGTGTTGCCACTCAAACCAAAATGTTTTGCCGGTTTTGTAAAAGAGCTCCCAAGTCGCTTCTAGATCAGCAGTAAGAAATTTTCTTGCATTGGCAAATGATCTGTAGCATTAAATGAAGAAACATATTTTAGAATAACTGTTCTTGATACTTATATGAAGAAAGTTGGATATTTTAGGAGTGCAAGCTGAAATACGAAGCCTTATAAAGGTACATTAATGCAATAATTTGTTGTTGCATGATAAATGTGAGCTGGATAAATCCATGGCAAAAAGTAAAAATTCTCAGCCACTGCATACGCTAGGTGTCAGCAAAGAGAGAAGAATGATTCACTCTGGAAATTCAGCATCTGCTAGGGTGATTTCATTCTGGGATTTAACGTCTTAAAATGTAAATTTAAGAAACAGTCTGGGAAAGCAGTCTTTGTAACTGCTAACTGCAGGCATGCTGTAAGGATTCCCAGGTACTTTTGTGCAAGTTCTGAAAATATTCTAAGCATATGTCTCATTGAATAGAATTTCTATATCTCTACTATAATCAGAGATTAGATAGTTTTTAGACCTCATTTTTCTGTCACTTAGTTGTGCTGGTGTGGCTGGGTCATCCGGGTCTGGCTAGTAACGTTAACCTAGGAAGAATTTCAAAGGGATTGTGTGTGTGCCTCTGACTTTTTCTTGCTGTGCCCTCACTAAATCAGAAAAAGGCTCACTGAATTTGGTTCCCTCTCACCTGTATCTTCAAAACAGAAAAACACAGAGTGGCTCAAGAGGAATGGCTCAGCTGTCCAGTTTTCTGTGGGTTTATTTTCTTGCAACCACTCCTTAGAAAGTGAAGCCCTAGAAAACACTTGTAGTTTCTTTGGAGATGGTTTCTTGGGTTATGTGGGACCCCATGTTCTGGTCACTGCAGCCCTAGATCTGAGGAGTGTGCCATGCTGTTAAGCATGCTGGGTACACATAGGCACAAGGTGAGGAAGCTGTCAGAAGGATTTAGCTTTTGTCTTGTCTTGAGAAATTTTAATACTTTGAGTCTAATATAGGGTTAATGTCTCTACGTTTCTTTTTTTTGGAAAACTGACTCTTTGATATGAGGGAGAACCTACTGTTTGATGCAGTCACTTCTGAAACACAGTGCAGTTGTGCAAGCTGTCCTCTTCCTATGGGTTGGTTACACTATCTTTAAGACACGATTTATTTTTCTTTTTTAGAAGATCTGAAAACCATGATAACGTTTTTTCCTTTTTTTCCAGGTTTCTTTGTCTAATTGATTACTATGAATCTCAAATTAATCAAATGAAAAAGGAGCTAAGGTAGGTCTCCTGTAATGCCTTGTGGTCCAACTGCTCAAAGTTTTCTTTCTGCTTACTGCTCTTAAAAGTTGTAAATGTTCTATGTTCCAGATGTTGCTAGCATGTAAGAAACAGCAAGGGACTCTAATGGTCTTGGAAGTTCGGATTCATCCTGGGAATAACTGTCAGTTAGTCTAAGCAGCTGCTAGGTCAGGAGGCCAGTGCAGCTAGGAACGTGGTGTATTTAGCCACTTGAGCTGTAAGCCTTTGGTTGGGTTTCCTCTTCCCTTCTTGCACTGGTTTACGGGAAGAACTACTGCATTAGCTGTGCTCCCTCAACTGGAAGAAAAAAAAAAGGTTCCAGCTTCTTAGCTCCATCATGGTGCCTACATGATACAGAGCAACCAGCAGATACCTGAGAGACATTCCTGTAATTTGAGATTATCATCTTGAAAGCTGAAATGGGATTTGCTTGTACTGGAATTACTCTCGAGGAGTAAGTGTACTCAATTAGTAGATGAAACAGCTTCACAGAGTAAGAGAGGAGAGCAGTGGCTCTTAGGGCAAAATTTCTATTCTGATTATTTTTCAATTTATGGAAACATTATCATATGTAACTGCTAACTAAACCAACTTAGAGTGTTGAGGTAATTGAATTGCAATAAACTGAGAGAGTTTATTCTTCCTAATAGGCAATATAAAAAAGATGAAGATCATGTACAGAGAGAAGTAAAAAGCAAAGAAGAGTTTTTAAATCTGGATGCTACTCCTAATTATAGAGCACTGCTGACGGTATGGAACTGCTAAGAATAAGTCCATGCAGATCTCTAAATGGTAACCCCTGAAGATCTACACAGAAATAGATGTCTTTGATTTCTATCTGCTTGTTCTTGTCTTCGTGGTTTGTAAACTCTCTGGGCAGGGTTCACTGTCTTAATCTGTTTATGCAAAGATTCAGTGCTATATTGTGAGTCTTTGCTGAGCACTGCAAAGACCTCTTTAATCACAGGTTCTCCACCTGTGGTCTCCTCCAGCAGGCTCTTGATCTTAGTTGGCTATTTCCTCATCCGTGCTGCCTTGCTATGTAAGGCAAATGGGAACCTCTCTTAACACATACATACGTTAAAGTGCTCGAGCTTGTTATTATGGAATAAGTGAAATAAATAATGCAGTCTATGTTGCAGTCTTTCCAGAATCAGCTCGTTGAAACAAAAGCCAGGAATGAACAGCTTTTGCTTGAAAACATAAATCTCAAGAAAGATTTGGAAACAAGGTGAGAAAGGATAAATACCATCCTTTGTAAAGGCACTTCAGTAGACTTTGCTTTACAAAGACAGGAATTGAAAGCACCAGCAATTGTAAAAGCATAGCATAGTGTGAAATCTGACTTTAAAAGCAATTTGTAAAAGAATTCATATTCTGATAGGGCGACAACAATCAACTTGCCCTCCCTACGCTGTTAATAATAACAGCTATTATTGTGCAGTGCATTGTGTTGGACAGTTGCGTTGATATTTGCACTTTATTTAGCAAAAGCAGTAAAAATGTGCGTGAGTACAGCCTGGGTTCGTGAGCTGGCTGACCCAGAACGCTCACAAAAACGTAGTCTTTCCACTAATAGCATTACTGCTAAGCCTGATTTCCACTTTAAAACCTGCTGGTCAACGTAGAGATGCAGACTGCCTTAGTAAGAAAGCCTGAGCCAGCAGAAGTGGTTTTTGGTGGTGCACTCTACCTGCATTACAGTTACTGCCACACAGAAATGTTGTAGAGTTTCCTTTCCAGAATGATACGGCACTGGCAGAGCTTTCTTACTTTTTCGCTTGGCTGAGTTTTATGGATGCCTTCAACTGCAAGATATATAAATAATATGGACCTTTTTCTTTTCAACAGACCTACTGCACAGGAATTAAAACTTTACAAGCACCGAGTGAAGAAACTAGAGAAAATTTTAAAGAAAACTATCCAGTAAGCGTTTTTCTTCAGCAACTTCCATGAATCCTCTGAATTTCTACAGGCAAAGATACTCTGCAATCTGTAACGTAGAAGACAGCTTGTAAAGCATGTACCTTATCACCGTTCCCTAGAGCCAGGTTTATGGGCAGCAAACGCTTGTGCATCTCTGGAGACACCCTGCGGATTCAGGAAGCGATGGCGTGGTGCCCAAGTGGGGGCACAGCAGTGTGTCCTTGTAATTTCGTTTTGTCGTTTGGGATTTGAGCGCTCCCATAGGCAATATGGGCAGGACCAGACGGTGGTGTTTGCTGCTTCTGTGAGCTCCAAAGCAAGTTACTGGTTGTGCTGTGGACTGTGAATGAGAGAGTATTATGAGAGTTGTCAAACCGTTGCAGCTACGTGAGGTTATGTCCATATTGCCCTTAGAAATTTACTTAGATTTTTTTTCTCTTTTTCTTGAATGTTGCTAAGAAAACACACTAAAGGATTTAGACATCTAGTGTTGACAAAGTGTCTTGATCTGGAATTTCACTTAATCATTTGTGCACGTGTATACTGAATGCTACATATTTTGTAGCACAGTACATAATCTGAAAAAGACATCACTTTAAAAATGTTTGGTTCTTCGTTTTACATTGTGTATGTTTAAATGATCCTTTCTCTCATGCATTGGGTATGATTTAGACAGCAGTTTTAGGCTGAAAGTCACCTTAGAATTGACAAGAAGGGTAGTGAGTTATATATAGTAAGGCAAGAAAGATGTTCATGCAGCAGTAGATAACTGGACATACAATTTGACTATTTTGAGTAAAATTCTGGGTTTCAGCTCTAAAGCCACTGTCGAACTTCTAGTAACAACTGCACATCTAGTATTATCCCCTCTACGTTAGCATGCGGTCTGGTATAACGTCAGCCTGCAGACTTGAGATAAATTTCTGATATTTACATTAGCTATTATATTCTTAAGCTAGTTCAGTTTGATGGAATGGTATTGGCAGGCATTATAAAATGGAGACTTCACTTTTTAGGTGTAAGTATATGTGCTACATTCCTGGTTCTTTAATCCAGTTGAATGTTGTTATCTGCTGCTAAGGCTACGTGTGTAACCTGCTGTATGCATTTGGCGTGTAGGTCTTCAGGGAGTGGTATCGGAGAAGGAACAGAAGAGAAGAAGGAACCTGAGAGTATTGCAGGAGCAGAGCAGCTGCAGGCAGTTAGCCAGCAGTACTTACAGGTATGCAAATTTCATCTGTACTGTGTGTATCTAGCACTTTCATAATGAAATATAATAAATTAGTTTTGTTTAACTATGTAAACTGAAGCTTGCTATTTCCAATGAAAGAGTTTACGTAAAGCCCTGTACATAACGTGTAATGTTCTGCATGTGGCGGTTAATGTGGGCTTAGTGTCAACTACCTGAGAATACAGCAAAAAAGCAGAGACTAGCTTGGTAAACACCAAATCAGTGATTTAGTCCAAAGTCTTTTTAGGAAAGGGTATCTGATCAAGCTCATGTGTAAATCACATCCTTATGTTATGGTTCTAAAAATGCCTGAGGAGATGGTAGCTTTTATTTCTCCTTGAATAAAGAAGGAGCCAATACAGTCAAACTTAGCAAAATGTAAACTGGAAGTAACAATGTTGCAAGGAGATAAACATCAAATATCTCTCAATGGGAAATCTTATTTGCATTACTTTCGTATATCTTCTAGCTAGCACATTTTAAAACCTTTGACTCTATTGTATATTGAATGCATCTATAAAATTCATCGATAGTAACTTTTTGGAGATGTTTATGATTTAATGTTTAGATGATCATGACTCTAATGGTGAGAGATTTGGTTATAAAATGTTGTATTTGAGCAATAACTTTTTTTTTTTTATTGAAGGTGTTGTCCAATATTGATTCCATTATAAGAAGTCCAAGAGCTCCTCCGTTAATATATAGGCGCAGTAAAGGGCCAGTGCAAAATTACGTCAAAGAGAACGGACAGGAATGTGGATTTGAGCACCTTCCGCTCACTATAGAAATGTGGGCAGATCAGCTAATGGCCCTCAAGGTAAGGCACTATCACGCTTGGCTTTATATGCTGCTTTTAATCTGCTGATGACCCCCTCAGTGCTTCCCTATATGTGGCTCTTTTGTGTGTGCGCGTAGCCTTTGTTGTTGTCTGACTTGGTATTAAATGGACAGCAGAAAGTTTTAAAAATACACACTATTGTAAAACATAGTAAAGTGAAAAACGTGCAGGCCAGATGTATTCTGCTGTGTATGTCACGTAAATGTTTTTGTTCACTGGCTGAGTCCCTAGGACCACATGTAGGCTTTAGAGTTTTTGTATTTGGCACATAAATGATGACGCATTCTCTTTCTCTCCCTTTTGCCTTACCAGAACAGTAACTTTTTGATTTAAATACAATTGAAGTAATCTTGTTTAAAACCAAGCTTTCTGTGACCAACACTTCTTATTTCATTGAAGCAGTAATATATGAAGTATTTTCACTTTCAGAATATCAGTGTTTGTTTTAATTCAAAGAATGTAAACAAGGAACTCTGCTTAAATTCCATGAAAACTAAGACCTTGCTGTTTCTAAAGCTGAAATACTTCTGTGTATGAGAAACAGAGGATCAGCCCCTTCCTGTAGTAAAAGCAACCCTAGGAAATAACTATAATAAGCTGTCCTTCCTCCCTTTTAAAAGGATTTACACAGGTCATTGAGAAAACTGACTCTGGAACTGGTGCCCTGGCACACCACAGATCCACAGGAAAACAGAGAATCCATACGAGTTCAAGACCTTCAGTTCATAGTAGATACAGTTTTGGAAGAAATAGAAAACAAGGAAAAGGTAATTCTTACCAGAGTCCTATAAACAAAAATTACGTACTTAAATGCATTCTTCGCATGTTGATTAGACCTGTGCATCTCAAAGCCCTGTGGAGTTTAAGAAATAGCTGCATGCAGATGTTCAATAGTCAGAGACTATTTTAACGTAATGGATAAATTCACCCTGGGGAAGACTGCTTTAATCAAAGTCATATGGCCAATGAATTTGCATTGCCCTGTAGTCTTGAGTGTTATCCTGTTATGTCTGTTTCTCTCAGTCAGCATTGAGAATACATAAACAGACATAATAAGCAACAGAAAACTTTCCAAAGTGTTTTTTTTTTTAAAGGAATATTTTTGGTTTGCCGGATATGTGTCTGAAAACCCTCTTCAATATAACTCTTCAGATTTAAGAGTATTTGAAATGCCTTGGCTTAATAAGGGAAGTTAACACCTGCTTTTCTTCACAGACTACTTCTAAGAATGTTTATTGGTTTAGAAGAATCCTTGCTAAGCAACAGCACCGACAACTTACTCTTTCTGCTTACTACAGAACAGCCAGACGCCATCCTTACCAGCACTGTATGCAATAATCTCTCACTTCCAGAAGTTGTTTGATGTGAATTCTCTGAATGGCATTTATCCACGAATGAACGAGGTTTACACAAAACTGGGGGAACTGACCAACGCTATGAGAAATCTCCACGAGCTCCTGGAACTAGGTAAAGGCTTACCGCCTGACTTTTGTTCAGGCTATTTCCGAAGGGAAAAAGAAGATACGTGAAAGGCCAGCTCTGTACAGAGGGATATGTTGAGCTGCTGAGTAATGAGAAAACTAGGCATATTCTTCACTGAAACATAAAAACAGCCTGTCAGTTAATTGGGAGTTGGCAAAAACTTGTAAGCCTTTAGGAGCTACTGAGAAATACCAGAGAGGCAGGAGAAGGGAGTAACATGAAATTGAAATGTCTTTTTTTTTCCCCATAGTTCCGTTTCATGTGCACTCACTTAATAATTCTCCTTGATTATCTTCCACTCTCTGCTTGAATAATAAGTTAAGAATGGTGTTGTTTTTTTTTAATTATTTTGGAACAGCTGTTATCTACATAACCTTTGCTATATATTTCTCCTCAGTGACTCATTCAAGGGTAAGTATGTCCAGTTCTCAGGAACTTACCTCTAATGCTCCTAAAGTTTTTTTGTTTGTTTTTGTTTTTTAAAAAAACCACTTGTGTTGTTGAATGTTAGGAACTAAGTGCCAGTACTCAGAAGCCTGCAGTAGTTACCTCCAGGTGCCCATTCTCTTCTGGTTTTGTACTTCTGTAGAGCAGCAGCTGTTAATTTTCCCTGAGCTCATGGGTTTAAAGACTTGGCTGTGCTGCAGGGTGTACAGCCAGAGGGCAAGGCTCCTGGACTAAGGTCTTCAGAGCTTCAGTCAAAGAGAGCAGCAGGCTTCCTGCCTGCCACCAGCACGGGAGCTGAGGAGGCTTCTCGTCTCCCTAAAAGTCACAAAGCAATGGAGCTCAGCAGATAACTCCTCCACAAATAGTTCTGAAACTGAGAGGACAAGGAGCCTGTTACCTGTCATCAGAGTAGTCAAGGCAGGTAAAAACAATACCCAAACAAGTTCTGGCTATTCACAAAGTGTGAACGAGCAGGTTCCTGGTTGGCCTAGCCCCCTACAATGCACTTCTGTCGTGTTACAGGAGCCCAATGTATAACTTCTCTCTATATAATTTCAGTTGGCTGCTTTCCACTGACAGTGTAGGGAAGACTTTAGGACTATTTCAATTGTGTATTTTCAGTTGTACAGCTCTGACAAGTGTTTAGCTACTAAAGGATTAATGAGAGATTCCCTCATCCCAGTAACATTAGTTTATTTCTGAACATAGGCACTTTGCTTTCTGTGAATGATGAAACTCGTACACCAAGATGCGTGAAAGCTGAATAAAATCTGGGTACTTTTAAGAGCTGAATTATGGCTTATTTTCCTGTTTTTACTGTTACCAGAAACGTGAATATTTGTTTTCCAGATAGTTCAGTTCCACCCACTGTGGTAGTGGATACTGTTGGGAAACTGTGTGACATCATTAACGAGAATGTGACTGAGCAGGTACAGCAGCTTCTGGGGACCCAAGACATTCACAGGTATTTAGGGCTGTTCCATCTGTGACAATTCTTCAAACGTCAAACTTGCTAATTGAGAGACCTGTCTAAGTCTGATACTGAAAGTGACTTTACTTTAATCACTTGCCTCAAAATCAGTGAGCTGTGACGGTTAAGGACTCAATTACTACTATCCTACATGGAACTGTGTTTCATGAGGAGACACAGCAACTACTGCATGTTGGTGGGGAGCTGAAAGTGTTGCAAGGCTTCAGGTGTAATGCTGACATGTATTGGTTGCTGAGAGAATGTATGCCTCAAACTTCCTACCAGTATTTTGGGAACTGGACAAATCTTATTCGCATCTCCAGCAGCTGAGAACATAGATGTGGAAGCAAATTGTGAGAGCTTGCATTGAGCACGTGCTATACAAATGTTCAAAAAGATTAATTGCAGCAGTAAATTTGACACAGTTAATAATGTGACAGTACTAACTCCCTCAACCTCTCTGTGCTTCTCACAATTCGAACTAGAGGTGAGCTGCTTGTAAAATATTCCTTGCCTCCACCTCTGAAGCAGTTACATCAGCCACCCCCGAGCAGTATATTTAGCATACATGGGCTACTGTTCCCATCCAAAAATTACATGGCGCTATGTCAGGAGGAAAGGAAGGATGTATACAGGGCAGAAATAGTGAAATTAGAGAGAATCTTTTGACAATTAACAGTTACTGGCTGCAGGTTTCAGAACTTGAGAATGCGTTTTTGGTGTAGATGCATTTATATCCTACTAAGTAGCAGTGTTGTCAGAAAGCAACGACACAGTATGACAAAGCAGCCAACAAAGTGAGCTTAACATGGTCTTACATCTTTGATCTGATATTCTTATTCACAAATTTCAGTATAATCAATAAGCTAGAAGAACACGAGTGCTTCTTTCCACCATTTCAAGCTCTCATTCAAGATTTGCTTCGTCTTCTAGGTGAGTAATATTTGCAACAGCTGTAATTATTTTCATGCCAAAGCTTCCTCCTAAGACTTTAAATAGCTAACACCTATTTTATTTACTCCCGGTGTGCAGCAAAACACAAAGTATGACAAAAGGTGCTAACTTTTGCCTCACTCTCACTCTTTCCTGAGAAAGTGACCGACATAGGTTTGTTTTCATTGAAAAGGGGGCTGATTTACATTCAATTGCATTACTCATAAACTAATTTTTATCTAAAAACATTAAAAGGGTTGAGGAGTTTATTCTCTGCAGTACTTTTTGCTCACTAGCTTTATTTCTAACATTTAAGCTAGAGTTTTGGCTGTACTTGAAGGTGTTCTATGTACATGTCTTACCATTTTGCTTTTCCTTCTGTTCCAGAGATCAGTAACCTGGATGATATTTTACCTACTGTACAAAACTTGAAATTGGCAGCTAGTTAAGAGTTAGTCTGGTCTATTCTAGGAAGACTTATGTAACCCGTGAAGCGGCCTGTTGATGAATACCCTTACAGCTACCTCTAATCTCTGTTATCCTAATGAAGTTTCACACTTTTTGACATAAATAAAAACTTGGCTTTGCCACTGCATTCCTTCATTTCTCTGAATTCTTGTCTCATGGTCAATTTAAGAAAAATTTAAATAATGGCAAACAACTGGTCTGCTCAGTCTCAGAGGGAGAACCAACAGACACTGTACTGATCGAGGAAACTGAACCCAGCACAAAACCAGAAAACAAACAAAATCACTAACTCTACCAGCTGCACTCAAAAGGGTAAGTATGAGGTACAGATGCTCTAACTGCCTTAACAGCAACACTTCCATCATTACCTTGGTTGGCTGGAGAGCTTATTTTAAAAATACTGCTTACCTCTTCAGGTAAGTTTGGGATTTGAGTTAGTGACTATCCTCTTTTCAAGTACTTACATGATTTCAGGCTTCCTGCTTTGTGCTGCAAACAGCTGTTCTGCCAGTGTTGTTTCTGGTTATGGATTGAGACAGGCTGAACTCATGTGATCTAGGCTGAAAATATTTTAAACCTACTTCAGGTGGTGACTTATGTTTTTTTTTTGCCTAGCATGCAGTTGAAGTTACCATGTTCATATTCTACAGAAGGGCATAGTTCAACTTCCTTAAGCAAGACATTTCAAAGTTTATTGTAAACAAACAAATACATAAAGCTTCAAAAAATATTTTGGTATATTTTGCTCCAATATTAATAAAGCTTAGTTTTACAAAACTCTGCTGGTCCTCAGGCAGAATGCTTTACTATCAAGGCTTATGAGATGTTGAAATGTAAGAGAGATATAACAAAGAACAAAACGTGTTAAGGCATCACAAACTAAAACCTTAATGACATCTTGGTAAACTAATCTCCCTGCTTCTGGAAGCTCATAGCAGGTTGTGGCTGTGGTTTTGCATAAGATACTTTTCAGAAGTGGAATATCAATTTTTTAGTTTCTCAAAAACAACTTATTAGTCTTAAACAGTTTATTTGAATGGGTCAGATGAAGGATGCTGTTTAAAAAATTATTCTTTTAAAAGTATAATGCTTTCAGATATTGTTAAAACAACATGAATAGGCTCTTGTGGAAATGACGCTGTGAACAAAGTAATCACAGATAGCTGGCAATCTTCTCTAGGTATGCTTCCTTAAGAGCATATTCATATTTACCAGTTCTTTGGGGGAGATATACCAGAAACAGCAAATATAAATGATTTGTTATTTAGAGAGAAGTAATTTCCACTTTTTTTTTTTTTACATCACGAAGAACTAGTCTCTGAGTAGGATCATTAAATTTACATGTCCTAAGCAGCAGCTGGCTTCAAGTTTGCAGTGACTGTTTTAAAACACTTTAACTACAAAATAGATATATACAGTCAATATAAATTTTAAAAATTAGTAACTTATGTACATGAGAAGAAATCAATTTTTCTTGCGTCTACTTCTTGTCAGCTCATACCTGCAAAACATACAATAAGCAAGCAGTTTAAGGCTTTGACTTTTTAAGTGGCAATGCTTTATTGCTTGCACTTCACAGGCAGCGTGGTGAAGGAGGCTTCAGAGATGGCCTCAAACTTCAGCTCTTTACTGGGAACGCTGGATGAGTCAGTCTTCTCCTATTGCCATACGCTTCCGTGAGACGCACACGAGCTGGGCATGGGGAACTTGGTTTTCCTATGCTGCTGCCCACACCAGTGGCAAGCTACTAGACTACACACACCGCATTCCTTGGTCTCCTTCAGTGACGGATAAAGGAGGAAGTGCGACTGGTACTAACTAGAGACTTAGAAGGAAGAAGCACTGGTTCTCAGTCTTTGCCTCAGACCAATACTTAAGGTTGACGTCTGAACCACAATGACCATACAAGCAGAACTGTAAGTGGCTTATTAAAACAGTTTATATAAGTGCTTTGTAATTAACATTTTATCATACATATATATTGCTGATCAGAGTGTTAATTTAGTTAGGATCCTTATCCAAGTTATTTGTTGCAGGTTTACTTTAATAAACATAATTCTTATGTATCCCAGTGGCTTTTATGTAATTTAAAATATGCTGAAGACTGAGAATAATTGACATATAGGCCTCTTATTAAAACCATTTCACAGGGTAGGGATCACACTGCTAACCAGATTTACATAAACTTTAGATAAAACTATCAGATTAGTTCAAGTTAGTCCTGCATTTGCAGGTAAGCTACGATTGTTGCTCACCAAAACGCGCAGCCCTTCTACCACCACCCCAACACCACCACACCAACTCTGAGCAAAGCCATTAGCCAGGGTGTAAAGTGTGAAGTTGAAACAAACTTACCATTGTGCAAACCCTTTGATTAAGTCCTCCTGCGACAAGTCAATCCGCACCTTTAAAAAACATTTTTTTTAAAAATTTATATATATATATATTTAATACAAGTTGGTTAGCTAATCTAGCACTCCAAGTCAGTTCCACTTTAAAGGTCTAGGGCTGCAGCCCAGGCTCAAGGCAGACGAGCTTCCTGCATTCCTGAGACACAGGCATCAGCCAGCCTCATCTCTAAAGCTCAGTTTCTTAATAGCATTTTTTGAAATGTATCTATCACTGAAGACAGGATTCACGTTTACTGTTCACAGAAGCAAAGCTGTTCACAGAAAACTTCAGGTATTGTCAGCAACTTCTCTGTTTTAATCTCGTCTTTCTCAGCTTCATGTTTGAACTACTGGAGCTATTCCCCAGGCAGGCAGCAGGGGATCCCAGGAAACGCATTTTTATTTCAGGAGCACTCTCAAAGGAAGCAGGGTGGCAGATCAATCACATGAAACCACGTCAGCTTCCACAGGGATATGGCCTGATATCAGAGAAAAATTTGGCAGGAAGTTGTTTCCAGGTTGCTAGTTCTGCAGTTCAGGATTACAGGAATGTCTCAAACTCTTCAGCTCTTAAACAAGTCATGCCACTGGTTTAATCTTACCTTCCCCAGCTCCTTTTTTTCTTGTGAAATGAATGGCCTGCTGTTTTTCACTGCAACATCTAGTGTCCTTTTCTTGACATCTTCCAAAGATTCAAAAAATTCAAACCTAAAAGAAAAATTTGGAAAGAAATGTTTTAAGTCAAAACTTGAAATCCTGTAAGCATCAGTGGCCAAAATACAGCAATTCCAACAGAGAAGGACCGTAGCTTCAGACAATGACCTTTACAGGAAGCGAATCACACCCACAGTTTGAGAAGGCATTACAGCCCAATTGTAAGCCTTGAGAACGTTGTTGCCCAACCACAGCATATTTTAGCACAATTTTGGAGAGCTGACTACAATCCACATGCGAACACGGGTTACTCTCTTGGAACAGAAAAGGTAATTCTATAGTTAGTTTTATTAATATTGTAAACAAATATATATATATTTCTTCCAAGCCTTACAAAAGACTATGACACTCTGCTGGTCAGACTGTTCACCGTGCCAGCGGGATGAAGGAAAACGTGCATCCATAATGAAATGCCATTTCCAATCGGTTTTCCCCTTCATGGAAGATCAGCATATTTTCCATGCAACCTTTATTACTCAGAGGAAATAGCTGAGCCACCCCCCCCCAAGTTTACAAAGTAGGCTTATACCACATTAAGAGAAGACAAAGAAAGAAACCTGTGGCAATTAAATTCTTAATGGCGCTGACTCACGGCTCTGGCACACACCAGCAAATGTCAGGTCAATTTTGTCCATGCGAAATCGTTTAGGTTCTGCCCACCCGAATAGTTTTTCCTTAAGTCAGAGTCGTAAAACAGGTAATGTGTTTTGGAGCTAAGTCTTGCTCAACCTATTATAGGTAATTGAGGATGTGCAGGACATGCCAACGGGGGATGAGAAGGATGCTGCTCCCAACAGCTGCGCTGGCACTAAGTGGAGTACCTGCCAGGGGAGCTCACCAGGATAGGCTGAAGCAAACCCCACAGCTGGAGTGACTAGTGTTTGGAGTGCTAATAGGAAACATTTTAAAGTTTTTTTCTCCATTTCTGACCTACAGACACGCACAGAAAGGACCTAACAATGAAACAAAAAGTTAATTATCCAGGCTCACCCAATATTCGTGTATTTTCACCAATTATTTGTACCTTTATCTAAATACTGGACTAACACCGCTTCTCAGACCAGCTCTACTGTGACTGGCTTTGTACAGCACACATTCCTTTACCAGGGCAGAGCTGTGGATGTGGCAACTGGCAAAGAGGTGGCAACGTTTTAACTTGCTTCCACCAGCACTCACACTGTCTCTGCAGTGACAGGGCATGGTTAGGGGAATGTCTGCGAGGAAAGAAG
The DNA here is from genome assembly GCF_040182565.1 of Anser cygnoides. Classification (NCBI taxonomy): domain Eukaryota; kingdom Metazoa; phylum Chordata; class Aves; order Anseriformes; family Anatidae; genus Anser; species Anser cygnoides. The sequence continues at coordinate 32,382,296 of NC_089878.1, forward strand.
CAAGAGCAGCCTGCACCTGCTAGGATCAGGGAAGGGGGTGGGAGGATGGGACGATACTGTATGTGGAGTAAAGCCAGCCCCAAGGAATTGCAAATCACAGTTAAAGTGCCATTTTTTCAGAAGACCCGCAAATATTCATGGGACAGTTGTTCAGGTGCACCAGGTGCATACCTTATGTGAGCCCTTCCTTTTTATACAGAGATAGTAACTATGTCAGCTGCAATCATGATTAACATTTTCTTACTTTTCATCATATTGGGGGTTCAGAGTTTTTTTCTTAACGGAAGTCTTCTTCCTGCTCGTCCATCTTCTATCTGGAAGCAGGTATATTCGGACATAAGGATCTACCCCACGATTGGAATTGGGTACTAAGTTTCTGTTAAAAGAAATACAGTGTTCACAAGCAAGACACCTTCTCCCCAGGTATATTTTAATTCCTTGTCTCTCTTAAAATCGGAGCCACCCTTCCTGGATTCATGGGCCAACAGCATTTATCTTTGGAGTTGAAACAAAGAGATTAAAGCCTTAAGGATGTGAAGCTCAAAAAAAAATTCACTACTGAATGTGTGGCCACTTACGGGGTTCCTAAATTAACACTTGCAAATTCAGTCACAGACATCAATCCTTGTCACAACGCCTCCTTCAGACATCCCAGGACATGTGTCAGTTGTCAGTGGTGTTCAGAGGAAGTTTTGGATGAAAGTTACAGCATCCCTGCTGCAGCAAGCACAGGAGGCTGGCCACTGTCACAGACCCGCTGCTGACACTGATCAGAGCTGGTGGCTTCCACCTGCCTGGGCTTAGGGAGTCTGTGCAGATTGAGGTCAGCCTACAGCCAGGCATCTCGGCTGGGCAGCTTATGCTCTGCACGGTTCTGCTCCAGCTTTACTGAACGCCTGATGCAAGCTCTGGGAGCCCTTCCCTTTACAGAGAGGCGAGCAATTGTCAGCATTACCTGCAGCCATTCACCAGCACGACGAGACTCTGCCGTATTGAAGCATAACGCACCGTGAGCTGAATCTCTCCCAGAGGCATTTCAGTCCCGCTGTAAGACAGTTGCACAGGAAAAGCTTTTAAACACAGCTATTTAACAGACCAGATGCACAGACCTAGCAGCACGAAACAGTACATGAGCTCCAGAAGCTGCTGATGCGTTTTTCACTAGAAGCAACTTTCAGGGCACTGTTCCTCTTCCTGGCATCTTATGGTTTACTTTCTAGAAAGCAGCTGGACCCCAGAAACAACACTTGTTAGTGCCAGCACTGCCCAGCCTGACTTCTGTACAGGTACCTGCCCCAAGACCCAAAGCATACATAGCCAAAAAAACACCTAATTGGCCTGTTGTAGATGGAGCAATAAAGTACAGACCAGCATGTGTTTTGTACGTTCTTTGTACACAACTCCTTCAAGGATGCTTGTATATGTAAAATGGGACCCTTTTTATATCTCAATCTGCGTTTTACCAAAGTGGTTTCAAATCCAAGACATCGTTTTAAAATGTTCTAACAATGTCTTATTCTCTAGCTCTGAACAGGACCTCACTTACATGCCAGTATACAAGTATTAAATTGAACAGCTGTACCTGGGTTTGATGTTTAAGCTGATAACTCTGATGCTCTCTTAATTGAGACAGACCTTCCTTGCTGCTTCTATTCATTAATTCTACTAGCTCCAGTCTGTGCCCTTGGAGGGACAGACCCAGCCCTCCACCCCCCCTTTGCAGAGCAGAATACCCACAGCCTGATACTTAACACTACAGGAAGGGCGCACACAAGCAAATTTTTCTAGGATAAGTTTGTTCACAGCATCATGAGAGTCTCAAAACTTTAGGCATCCAAAACTTGAAGCAGCCAGATACGCTTATCACAAGTTTGTGTTTGTACAGCAGTGGGACAACGCAGACTCCCAATCTCCTGTTGAAAGGCACCTTCGGTATTAAACTCATGAGTGTTATGGGACCTAGGATATTCTGTATGAGAGCCACTTAAACAATACAAGACCAACACATGCAGCACCCCTTAGGACAGCCAGAGAAGGACACACATTCACGTTACATTCGATCAGACATCACCCCTGTAATTGTTTGCGGTTGACTTAGGCCAGTTCTTTGTAAAGTGATTTGAGACTCAAGACTCCAAATGACTCGAACTCAACTTATGCAACAGCAACCTATAAAAACAAAACCTTCTCAAGAGGAGAACAGTTCAGCTGGGAGAACCACCTACTTATGAAGGTCCAGATTGCTGCTACTTAGTTCAAAGCAAGAAGAAGGCAGAGAACCCAGGGAAGTAACGCTGGGTGCAAGCCTCAGTTCCTCCACAATCGGCAGCGTAGGCACTACCACTGCTCTGGTATGCAGTGCTGACGACAGGTGATGCTCAGGCTTTTGCTCGCTCTCCGTCTCATTAAGGCCAGCAATAGTTTCACTTGCTACAGGCACTGCTGAACTGTCATTTGTGTCCAGGTCTTCACTGCTGTCCTTTTTTGGCAGGGATTCAAGCACGGCAGCGTCTTTGCTCACAGGAGGTACTTTTGAGACTTCTGGTTTTGGTGGCGAGACAAACTTCTGCTGGTTTCCACCCTTCTCCGTGACACGCACAGGACCTTGCTTCGAGGCATTGCCACCAGCCTTGACGCTCTGTGGATCGGGTTCCTCAACATTCAAGGCCTAAAAACCATGAGGGAGAGAAATGAGCACTGCTCCCAAAACACTGGCGTTCACACCAGCATTACCACCTAGGATGAAATTTCACCACAACGCTACTGGTCTTAAAAAGCAGGAAATGCCATTAGAGATGAAGGAGGCCTACGGGACTAGCTATGACACTGTGTTTCCTTTTCCTCCTGTGTACATATTTAAGCGTCTGAACACTGATCCAGAACACCGTGAGAAAACAATTCCCAAGCATTAGTGTTTCTCACAACCTTGCTGGTTTGATTTCCCAGCTTAGATTTTCTCAGCCCCACTCTTTAACATCATGAAAAGGCTTTTGGCAATGCCACTGCACTAAGTTTTAGGAAGCCTCAGGGGAGAGCTCTCAGCTCCAACGTGCACTTTTAACTGCAGTTAAGGACTTTGTCACACTTCTGCCTTCTACTCATCTGTGAAGCAAGGCTGCATTTCTCCTCTCCCACGTTTTCTCTTTTGCCTGGTTAGAATTGGAAACTTCCACTGGGGAAGTCAGGTGAATATGGCAAAGAACAACTTACCCGCAACACAAGTTTCATCTTAATGAAGCTGTCTGAGCTGGAATGATCCAGCTGAAATCTCTGATCCAGAGTCATGTTTGGGTCCTTAAGTAAGTGGGAGAGACATACCACTGAAGTTCCCAGGGCACTATCCCGATCCTTGTCTTTTATCTAGGAAAAATATGTTGTTTTTATTAGAAGACAAGCTGGAAAGCTGGGAACAGCAAAGAAGGTATTTCAGACAGACCAAAATAAGCTAATTTACTTCAGGACATATTATGAAGAGTAGTTACTTCTGAATAGGTGACGCCAATATTTCAGAAGTATAACAAATTACTATGTTTGAAGTAAAAATCCCATCTCTAACTACACAGAGAAGAAACTGCCCTAGCAGAAAATATAGGCCCTAGAATTTACTTGAATTTCCTTACTTGCCCTGCAGAAAATGTCCTAGGCAGCTAGAACGACAACTGATCTACACCCTCACAATTTTTAAACTTTTTTTTATAGTAATAGTTTAGCCTTTCTAGCCTCAATATGCCTTCTAAGTTTGCACTTCTTAATATGCACTTCTGCAGCCCAGAGAACAGCCGCAGAACTGGCTGTGACTTTAATGTAAGGCAGTGAGATACAGGACTTCATAAGGAGCCTAAATACCAAGGTGAAGAGATACACTCTGGCTGAGGATTATGAGCACTCTGATTTCCGACAGCAAAATATTCACAGCCTTCCTGCATGCAGATCTGTCTAAAACCTCCTTTGCAATTTTCAGCCACAAATGTCCCATGTTTTGCACCAAGATATTACATGTGATATGATCCTAGAACAAAGGTGGATAACAGCATCACCTAACAGAGAGCTGCCTGTGCAAAAACAGGTGCTCCTTCCACTTCTTAAGTCAGAGGACCCCTGTACATGCAGACGGATACAACCTGCACTGAGATCACATCCACTATGAAGGAGGTGTCTCCCTGTGAATGTACACTGGCTTTCCAAAGGAAAGGCTTTTCTCTTACCTCAACATGCAGTGACTGGGAATCAGCACTGTGGACAAAGAAGGTGAAAGCCTGGCCCCACGTGGGATCTTTGCTGAAATTGCAGGTCTGCAACAAGAAGATTGTGGCATTTGTATTAGCTTATTCTTTAAGCAGCAAAGAATACTGTGACACAGGGGGGGAATACTGTAACCAGAGAGGGTCACAGTGACCTTCCTGTCCCCAAGCTGTAAAAAGAGAGTGAAATTTCCAGGTCAGAAGTGCGCACAAGCAAAGTCTCTGGCAAAACCAGGACAAGCTCTGTGAGGTGTGGAAACGCTGACGAACGAGTCAGGCGAGCTGCAGTTCCCAACCGGTGTTGCCTGGACCAGCAGCCTGCCCCACCTGCAGCAAGGCACTGCTCCCTTCCTCCCACCTCTCCGCCCAGAGAGTCAGCTTCCAGCCCGCAGACACCCAGAGCCAGCTCCCAAAACTGCAGCAAGCTGGCAGGGAAGGGTAAGAAAGCTAGAGGGGCAGTTTGAGGGGTGTAGAGCTTGTGGGAAGAGTGGGAGGGGACAGCTTCAGTGCCATCCACTTAAAGGATGAAAGAGCACACAAACCACCCAGGGGGCTCCTCCTGAGGCTGCTTCATAAAACAGTTCCTTCTGCCAGGTGACAGGTACTGGCAGCAAGGGAAAAGGAAAGCTGAAGTCTGTGCTTCCCCACGCTGGTTGGTCCCCGCCTCCTGGCCTCTGCAGTCAGCACCATAACCTCAGCTGTTCACACAGCTAGAGTGGTCCTGTCCCCTTCTAGGGGCTACTTGGAGGTGGTCACCCACAAAACAGGTGGTATTTAAAGCAAGCAGAAGAGTCAAACAACCTCACCTTGCTTTTATGAGTCTTGCTTCCTACTGTGAGCAGGACAAAGGAGGAAGGTTCTCTTTCTGTCTTCTGTCATATAATACAAGGAAAAAAAAAACGATTAACAGTTTTCAAGAAGCAAAATCAAACCATTACTCTTACTTGAAATATGTTGCTGGAAAGCTGGCAATAGTTTTCAGATGAGAGACACCTGAAGAGTGCAGCATGCAGGACAGACTCCAGCTGTAACACAACACAGTCTTACCCTCTAGCATCAAGAGTTCACACTTAAGCTAAAGCTCTACATGTTTAGGTCTCAATAAGTAAATATTTGTCAGAAGCTGTGAGGAAACAGATAGCAAAAAGTGTTGAATACACCATGGGGGAGTTTTTGTCATTCCCTGGTGAAACAGGACTCTCAGAATTGGTTTCCTAGGCTCAGAACATGCCGTAAAGCAGCTACAAGTGAGCCTTTGGTACCAAGTAACAACTCCTTTTCAGAAGTAGTAATACTGAACCCCTCGTACTGTGCCCCTTTGCACTAACGTTACAGATGTTAACACTGAGGAGTTGGTCTTGGGAAAACAAGAAAAGTGCGTACAATGGAGTCCAGAATTAAGGATTATTGAATGTCATGTGTGTGGTGTACCAGTGCTGGTAACTCATCTAAATTGTAAAGATCATATTTAGGAGGAGAGCTACTCATTGAAGACAGGCAAGCTTTACCCACTGCTCAGAGCCGTGACTGTGCGTAGCCTGTTCAAGAGAACAGGGTGAAAGACATTCTTTCCTACATCCACAATTTGCATCACGGCAGTAAAATCCAGTATTTGAGGTGTAACACGTAACCATAAGCAAAGGGAGAGGAAGCATGAATGACAGCGTTGTTTCTGAATTAAAAATCGGGGGAAAGAATCTGGCGGTCAGGTCCCCAACGGACAGGAAGGGTACCACGAACAGGCACAGCCCTCCGCTCCCAGTGGGATAAGCTCCAGCTGGAAGAGCCCTGCAGCAGCAGGAAGGACAGCGTGACTTGCTCTGACGTTTGGAGCCTCTTACTCCCCAAAGCATAAAATAACGGCGACCCCCCCACACAATCAAATATTTCTGTGCTGCATCCCTCCTTGGACCTCCTAGGCTTGCACTGGGGGCGGGGGCTTTCAATCACTGTCTTGAACCAGCGGTCACAGATTTTGACAGTGGAGAAATTACTTCTTTTTAACAACAGCTACTTTCAGTTGCTATGATACAGCATAAACCAGAAGGTGTTTTTACAAGCATGGGGGAAGAATACGAAATTTTACCTTGAGGTACTTGTTATTTTTGATCTTCTTTGCTCCACATTCACCATTCGAATACTCAAAGTGGTTTTTCTGAATTAGTAAAAGAGAGTTTAAAAACCATTAATTGGTGGGCTTTAGAAAAAAAAAAGGGTTAGGAGTGAAGGCTGTCTGCGTGTTGTTCGTACTTACTGGAAGGTTGAAAGCACTGTCCAAGTAGACTATCAGAATTGCTGTAGACAGACCCTTCTTATCCTGTGAAGGCCAGGAAAACAAAACAAAACAAAAACAAGGTAGGCATGATCACTCATCAAGGACAACATACAGCACACAAGACAAATTCAGAGTTTCCCTAAGCTAAGCAGCTCTTCACCTTTCTCCTTAAACTTGCAATTTAGAGGAACCAATACCCTACAGCATGATGGTTTCAAGCAGACCAGTAAGAAAAGGCATAAGTCTCTGCCATTTGCTCGCTTTAATGCCCTTCAACCTATTTAGTGCAGAACTGGTCGGATTCCCTGGTGCTGGCTATTTGTCTATGACTAGTACAGGTATACAGACACTGGAGGTCCTGCACATATCACAGATGAAGAGGAAAGAGAAAAACGATCAAAGAAAGGAACAATGAGAGGCCACTTTGCAGTTGGCCGAACAAAGTTTTGTTGATTTAAGTAAAATGATCTGCCAGATTTTAGTGGCTCCTGTATTACCAAGGCATGTGGGGCAAGCAAACACCCTTCCTCTCCAGGAGAAACAGGAAAAAAAAAATACATCAAAACTTTGTCAGACAAAAATAAACTCCCATGAGTCTGCCGGGGATCCTAATTTTACATGCTCCTTTACTGATCACTGGACAGGGATCAAAGTATCTGAATCCTTTAAGCAAATATACTCACCTCATGTAGCTTTTCTTGGTCATTTACTAGTGAAAGCCACTCCAGCTTTAAATGCAAGTGCCCACTCGTTGTCTTACTCAAGGGAAACCACTAAATGGAGACAACAAAGCGTAACTTAAGAACTGTGAGGCAGAATAATTTGTACATGTTGCAGACTCTGGGACTTAAGTGCAGTAGACAATACAAATTGTACTTTGAGCTTCTTAACTTGAATTTTTGAGACTTAGATTGTAGCATGGCCATCTACTTGGGAACACAAGCCAGAAACACTGAAACTAAGATATCCACACACATTTAGTGCACATGGGTATCTGCAACCAGCAGCAGCATCAGACAGGCACTCTGGCATTGTTTGCAGTGTTGGGTTGCAGGATGAACCACAATACAATCTGATTATTTCTTCCCTCAGCAATCAGACTGCTTCACAAACTTTATTTGTAGCCTTGAAGAAATATTTGGTACACACAGGATACGTGATATCAACCCACTGCTGGCTCAGCATAACCTCAGGGCTATCTGAGGTTGCCAGCCCGATTGTAAAAATTATTGTGATGGCTACTTCAAGTTTTCTGAGCAAAGAGAACTTCACCAAAAAAAAAATACCACAGTGAAAGTGTGCAAGGAAGCTTCACGCACACAGAAACAACGTAGTAGCATATGGAGAACATGAATGAGTACATATAAGCATGCACCACAACCACTTTTAAAAATAAGCTGCGATCTTTACCTCATCAACAGTTCTGTCATTCATTATATCCACAAGGCTTATAAGCAAGCTGGAAGACACAAAGCAAACATTTCAGCATATGTTTACACATATGGTGTGTTGCTGATTAGTGGACAAAGGGGAAAGGAAAAAAAAAAAACAAAACAGAAACCATGGCTACCAAGAAAAATAGCCCACATGATGTTCCAAACAGCAACTTCTAGATATTACCTGTGTGCATGTGTGGTGGAACAGATACTTCTACACACAGTACCTTCTCCCTCTTGAAATGCTATCAAAACTAAAACATATTCTAAACAAATCTTAAGTAGTGTAGTAACCGCCACCTCTAATGGTGGTTAAGATTCCCTGCAGGAGTCAGGGCCCACTCTAACTTTTTCAAAGCTAGTTGCACTAGGAACTAATAACTTGATGACAACATTTGGACGCAGGGAATAGCTTCCTTCAACTTCAAACTTCCTGTATAAACAATCTGGGTGTTCCGTTTCAGAGATCACTGGATCTGAGCAAGGACTGGATTGTTTTGTTTCTTTCTTTGGTTTTTTATTTATTTTAAATTAAACAAATATGAAGATAACTGGTCCTAAGAAGCAAGATCTGACATGCTCTGTCCGGACGTGATCATGACCATCTCTACCCCTAAGTGCTATTATCGAGAACATCAGTGATGTTGTCCCACTTGAGAAATCCTCAACTTATGAATAAGTGCCCCTTTCTTATCTGTCATCTGATATGAAGAGTGCTGTTTTCTGGCCACCAGTCATTTCAGATCCTTTGCAATTTCTGTATGAAAAATGGATGTCGTATATCACTATAAGGATATTTCTCCATTACAAAACAGCAACAAGACCTTATTAGAAGAATGAGAAAACATTCCAGTTAGACTGCACTTGATTAGGACTGAAAATACAGAAGAGAAAAGATCTAACGTCCAGACCTGTTTTCTCAAATCTATTGAGCAGACTTTTCAGAACACTAGATCCTTTTGAAGAGCAATAAAAAGAAAGTCTCATTGATTTACCTCCCCATGAAGTCATCTTTATCTGGATCTTCATCATATAATTCAACTTCTAAGTCCTGACCAGGCAATTCATGAACAACAAACTGGAGGAGAAAGATGTATTGATTAAAAATAAAAAGCACTCACACGGGTTCACTACTCAGGCTGTGGATAAGAACATGACACTTTACAGCTGCATAACACATTAAGGACATTCCCTGCTGTTTTGTGCCTCATCTTGTAACAAATACAACTGATTATAGATGAAAATATTTTAAAGCCAGTTTGCTCGGTTTCGAATTAAAAGTTAAACCTGTCAAACTGATATCCCTAATAAGTATTGTTCACAAAAAGAGCTAAAGACATCCTATACACAGAGAATACCAATGCTAGAGCAGAATACAGTCGCACAGACTGCTGCACTGATTGATATTTAAAGCAATGCTTTGCACGTCCTCCAAAAACCCACATATGTAAATCAGATCAACCCGAATGCCATTTCAGGTTTGCAATTTAGATTTGATTTGTTTAAGAGACAGAAATGCCTCATCAATCAAGGAACCAGGAATTTCACTTGCTCCAGTGCAGTCAGCTAAGAGAAGGTCCTCCAAACACAAGGATGTAAACAGCTGTGCATCCTATAGATGGAAAGATCAAAAGATTCAGTACCTCAAATGTCTCATTCCAAACGGGATTAAGATCTCGGGAAACTGTCTTGCTTCGATACTGCACCACGCCAACTCGAAGAAGAGCATATGGGTCAGATTTCCCCCTGATTGCACCAAGAAAATTGTCTTTCTGGACGAGGTTTTCAGCTTCTAGCAGATGAACCCTTATTACTCCCTGGATAATAAAAAAAAGCAAGATGAAATTGGTTGTGAAAATGTGATCTTTGGATAATTATAATATGCTACCTCCTAAAACTAGTTATTTCAGGCAATAAGGGTAGTCAGCATGACAGGTTTGCAAAGAAATATATTTTGAGGCATTTCAAATGACAGCTGTGAAAAAACAATCACTCTTCTCATCATTTACCTAGAAAAAACCCTAAACAGATACACAATCCAATGTAGATAGTTGGGTAGGAAATAGTCTTCAACTTATTTTAAAATCAGAAACATACATATACACACAGGATCGTACACTGCAGTTAAATTGAGTGTAGAGTCAAGATCAATTCATACTGACTGAAGGAGGAGCCAAGTATTCATTGGCAGATTATTTTATTGCAGAGAGGCCATTCAACTTCAATTTGGTGATGAAAGCTTTCAGTAGGAAGCAGCCTTTCGTCATTCATTTATCATTACTCTCATTCATGAATATATTAGGCATTTGACAGGAGGAGACCAGAGATCTGGATGCATCAAACATTTAGGAGGTTGGGCCTTGTTTGGGTTTGTTTGTCATTCAGAACTTTTTTTTTTCTTTAATGAAGAGATGTCATACTCTGAGCTTCCCATTTACACCCTTTCACTGCATTAGTAAAGACATTAAGTAGCCTGACACTTAGTGCTCATGTATTTACTTTCTCTAATTGAAGACCTGTGGTATTCTCAAATGAGACTAATGGCTTAAATTGGTAAACATCTGTGTCTAAACGGACTTCTTATGCCATATACGGGGAGGTAAGTGCCCCCCCTGCGTCCCCCAGAATCAAGAACTACCCAATATTTGCTTTTGTATTCCTGAAATATTGCCTACAGAAAGCCTACAATCCAGGCTGACACAGCTGATGAGAAATGGATGTGCACGAACCCAACACACTAAGTTTGCATGCATCTGCGTTGCAGCAAATGCACACTCAGTAGATCAACATCCTCCCTGAAAAAAAAAAAAAACCAAAAAACCCTCACGCGTGGGATAGGGAACCTCAGTTGGGCAATGTTCATGTTCTTCTTCAGAGGCACTGTGATCCTGTTTGGTAGAACCAGCCGTGAAGCAATGTAATCTTGAATCAGCGAGTCTGACATTACACTGCAGGTGAGAAAAAAAACAAACAACCTAAATCTCTACAATGAAATCACCATTTCAGTTAGAATGAAAGAACAAGGCACAGCACAAGAAACAGGAGGCACTGCAAAATGAGCAACACAGACCACCTTCCCCCAAAGAGCGGGGGAAGAAACTCGGGCTTGTGACATTCAGCTTAGACCAAAAGGACAGGAGACGGTAGTTTAACACCAGAACTGATAACCAAGGATCGATGTACATCACTGGGGAAAGCTCCGCCATCTCCTAACAATAATTCCAGTCCGATTGAGCTGCTGCAGAGCAGAAGATGAGCACGGACTTTCCAGTCCAATCTAACACTGACTCATTTTTAGCTTTCCAGTTTTAAATCTTTTATTTGGAATTGCCATGTTTGTTTGGCAGGGAAAACTAATTTGATCTGTTTTTCCTGTGCAAGAAGTGTATGGCTATCACAGACCTCCAATATTCTCTGGGTGATTAACGAGAGGATTTCAACGTGCTACTGCAACTCAGAATGAGCAGCAGACAATAGTAAGGGAGAGACCTGAGCACACCAAACACCAGAAATTTTTTCATCCTCTTGGTAAATCTAGTGCTTATAAGGCATTTCTCAGGGAAAGGCCATGCAATGAAATTGTCACAGTTCGTGGATGAAGACCGATTCACAAAGAATAATTTTTGTAAATCTCCTACTCCCATTGTCAAACCAGGAGTCTGAAAACCCTTGTTCAAACTATTGGCTTTCCTGACAAATTTCTCTGCAGGAATGTCACAAACTGTCCCTTCTCTTCAGTCTTACGGTATACTCAGCTACACGCAGCTTGCACATGAGGACAGATATCTGCATCTAGTATCTTCACTCTCTTAAGTAGGCGAATAAAGAAAAGGAGAGCTCTTACTCAACCTGTATTTCAGCCTGTTCACAGCACACATGATTTGCTCATGGCTTTCATGTGCTGTGTTGATGAACAAGCAAAGGTTTCTATGTTCAAATCCCCGTGAGAGAACCAGAGAGTGAACATTTAGGACACCAAATTTGCACTTAATTATATGAGAGGTTGTAGGCTGGAACACCTACATACCTTCTCCCTGCAAGGATTAAGGAATGCTGCATCAGAAAAGAACAGATTAATTTGTCTGATAAAAGCTGGAGCTCTCAGGGCAAACGTCAGGTCTCAAATTAAGTAAAAAACAAAACCAAAAAAAAGAAAGCTTCCTCTCACTTGACATCAAAGGTCTTCAGAGGCCCTTTACTGCATAAACTGACACCTAAAGTAGCCAGCCATTTCCTATGTATCTGCAAAGCATGAGCTGCAGTGGAAGGGAGGGGAGCAGTGGTGTCTGAGTTCATTTTAAAGGGAGAAAGGCAATGGCTGAGTAACCAATGTGTATTTTGTTCTCGTGTGACAGAATTTTCCCATTACACTGAGAAAAAAATGAAAATGTCCATCTCCAGCCTGGAGGAGCAGATTGAAACTTACAGCAGTGAAAAGCAATGAGATTTTCATCCTGCAAGTTTTATGTACAAGATCAACCCAAGAGGCACTGGGGAGCAGCTAGGTTTTCTGAAGAACCTAATGGATGAACAGATTACACAGAACTAGAAGAATATTTCTCCTTTTGAATATGTTGCAGTTTTCTTTATCACGGATTGGATTTCAGTTCATCACAGGACTGCAACCCTGTGATACTTAACCTTTCTTTTCACTTTAAGGTATGTAAACATAAGCACAGACTGCCTAGATCTGCTCAACTATCTTTATAAGTAACTGGCACATGAGAAACAGAAGGGCTTGTTTTTCAGTTTATAGTAAATCCCCAAAACTACAGTGGTCTAATTCCACCCTAAATCCCAAGTGCAGTGAAGTGAAGAAGGAATTTTGACATAATGTATGAGCACCCTACTCAAGTGTTTGCAAACCCCACAGCCAGATGTAATGGCACGAGTATCAGCGTAACTCCTTCTACACATCACTCTTGAGAATAACTTTGATGATTACTGGAGAAAGCCTTCCCAGTTCCCAAAGGTTTTTTTTTAAAAAGGAATAAAGTGAAACAAAACAGACACTTACTTAATTCCTGGGACATCCAGGAGGTTGCTCATGCCTGCCCAGTTGATTTCCAAATGCTACAACAAGGACAGGGAGAGAAATGATACAGGACCATTAAAATTTATCTCAGGACAAATGTTGAATTTAAAGGGGAAGCAAATGCTTCTGAAACAAAGTTGGCTGTTTAAAGAAAGCCAAACCTGCACCAGCAAATGATTGTATTTATACTTTAAAATCAACAGCTGATAGCAATTCCCTTATCTATTTTACCTGTCATACCTGAAATTAAGGTATCACTGGGACTTATCCTGCAAGCACAGGAAGACACAGCACTCAGCCCCTAGCAATGCCCATTGGCAGATGCCCCAGGGTCATGCACAGTAAATCCGGCAGCTCTACCTAGACTGTGAAGTTGTTTCCTCACCTTTCACTTAGGGGTTGGCCTGTGCCCTGAGGCAGGGAAATTTACAAACACCACTGGAATCTGTATTTCTGTTCACATAATAAACAAAGGAGGTTTTCATCTGTTTACATAATGCTGCTACATATAAACTCAAAACTACCTCATTCAATATCAAAAGTGTATGACAGCCAGGACCTCAAGCAGAGTATAACCCAGAATCAAGCAGAGTTGTGTGCTATAACTGTTTTTTTGTTTTGTTTTGTTTTAAAGAAGGCTAGAAGTTTTATCATATTTTATTCAACCACAATTCAACTACAAAGCACTTGTGACCTTAAATAGGCAAGCTTTCAAAGCATGGCCATGACTGAACGGTTCCCAAGATGGCTTCATTTAAAATCCATGACTGGGAAGACTTTAAGTACATCTGCCAGGATCCTTCCAGCAAAGGCCTATGAAATGGCTGCTGTGCTGTCAACATGAGAAATTCCTCCCCTTCTTAGACCAAAGCAAATAATTCTATAGGCGCTACTGCAAGAGAGTTGGGCAAATTCACTCCCATCCTCTTGGAGTTTAAGACGAGCATTTAGCAACCAGGAATCTGCTGTTCAGGTACCCGCACTGTTGGGCATTCACAGGTATGCAGTTCGGGTTGCTAGCGATGGACAGCTTGTGTCGCTCGCTGAAGACTGACCCATGCCCTAAGACAGTCCTCGAATCAAGAAGGCTGCAGAGTACAGTTCACTAGTGACTCACCGGTTTCTGCATAAAAAACAAGGTCACCGCTCCGATAAACGGGGCTTCTGTTAGAAGAGGTTCCAGTATCAGTCGCAGCGTCCCGTACAGCTGCAAATACAACAGACCAAGGAGAATCAAGTTTGAAGATACTCTCAGGATACGGTTTCAAAACTGAGCTTTTCAGTGATGGAACTAATTTTAAAAATCCTGCTTGAAATCATTTTACTTAGAATTTACTAACAATAACCTCCTTCTCTCTCAAACTATTGCTATTGAGACTGGGCAAGGTTTCCTAAGCTCAAGGAGTCTCTACAGTCCTGACTGCCATGTAATGCCATCCCCTTGGTGCTTCTGCGATCTGCCCATTAGCTTTCAGTATTGTAAGGACAGGTCTTTGGTCTAATCTAAAACAGGTTATGAACACCCTAACAGAATTGTTTCTTTTGAAGTTCTCTGCCAACATGCAATTGCTCCAAACTCCAGTGGCAGAAGCTGGCCCTTGTGAGTTCAATGCTCTAGCAACAAACCTGTGTAAGAGCCACACTAAGAACTTAAATATTACTTTTTAAGGTGCTTTCCAAGAAAGACACCATTTTCTCAGCCAAAACAGATATAGCCATTCGTCCCAAGACTACTAGTCTTTGGTTTTCCAGTCAAGAGTCTTAACCTGCCCACTGGGACACGCTACCTCCTGCCACACATGGCCTTGAAAAGAACATCAGCACGACACGCACCTGGACGCCTTTCACTCCAACATTAAATTTCGATATGTCCATGTGAATCTCACAGTCTCCTGCATAACTGAAAGAAAGTTCTCACGTTACTCCACAGTTTGCAATAGTTCGATGAACAAATTTGGCCTGTACAGAGTATAAAGGAAATGAGTTACATGATTGGCAACTTGACATCACAGGCAGAGGTTAATTTTTAAGCAACTGAAAAGGGAAAGTTGAGCACGTTGAACAAGAGTAAGATCTTCACAACAGAAACCCTGCAGTCAGCTGGGATATTGATTACCCACAAAATGTCAAAGCAACATTTTTCTAGGTTACTTTCCCATTCTTAAGACTTGCAGCTGGCTGGGGCAAGCTTGCTCTTGCTCCCAAGGAGGGGAACAACTGGCTCACTAGAAATTCAAAGTCATGGCAATTGCCCTCTTGCTCCCCTCTCTGCCAAAGGCCTGATCCCAGATGGGTTACAAACCGGTGATCCAACTCCTGAGCTGACGCAGAGCCACATTGTCATCACAGACGGGGCCCTGGATGTTATAGCTCACCCCTGCCACAGCCAAAAAGCCCATTTGAAGGACAAACGCATCGCTAAAAATAACCTGGTTTCCTTGAAGCTGAATTAAAAGACAATGGTTTAAGATGAGATCTTGGTCAGTTGCCATGGAGAACATCAGACCTTAAATAAAATGAATGCCAAGTGTGGCACTGTAGCAATTTGGAAACCACCTTAGACTTTTATTAAAGTGCAAACATCACCTTATGCAAAAAGCCAATAGCCACTCCCCTAGGAGCGGAACCCAGCAGATTTGTTGATGCCTCTGGCAGAAAACAATTGAAGGGAGCTAGCAAGTTCCCTTCCAGTCCTCTGAGAAATAGCTCTTTTTGGGTGCAGACACAAACACCCCACAGGTAAAGCAGGGTAAAAGGTACCACAACACAATGAGTGTGCTGTGTGCTGTCTGGGTGCATACTTTCACCCCCCACAGAAAGGAAAAGGACAATTCTTTTTTTTTTTTTTTCCTGCTCTGACCACAGGTATATGGGCAAATAGCGCAGTAGTTGCTCTTAATTCACGCTGTCATTTGCACAGACAGATTCCCCCACCACCATAAAATACCTTGCCAAGAATGTGCAACTCTGTGAATTTGTCTCCATTTCTGCAAGCAAAGTTCCTGAATTTTTGTTTAGAGAGCCACTTAGCAGAACCTAAGAAGTTCAAAATGCTCAAATTAAAGCCTTTAATGTTAGAGCATTCTCATTTTTTTCCAGTAGCCAACCTCACAGGCTATGCCAACTTGAACACGATCTTCCTTATAAGCTAGTCAGATAATTAAACACACTTATTTTAACATTTACACAATTTTGATATTATCTTACAGTTCATTACACTGAGTGCTAATAGAAGTTTGTCACAATAAAACATCTAAATGAGAAGCCAAAATGAGTCCCTCAATTTGCATTAATTAAGCGAAGAGGATTAATTGCCAGTGTTCAACACAACAAATAATACGTGTGGTGTTTCAATTTACAATTTTTATGCCTCTCCACAGCCAAAAACTCTTCAGACCCAGCCCTAGACGTCTTCCTTCCCTCGTAAGGCATCAATACGTGCAATCAGGTTTTCAAGTCTGGATGTCAGAGCAGCCTTCACCCCTCTTATCAGAGCCTGAGCCTTTAATCGCCCTTAAGTCTGCTTCATACCAGCACCGCTCCCACACCGGGGTGCCTGGAAGGATGCCCTCTGCTCATCAGTTTTACTCCTCGTTTCCAGCCCACGTTGCTCCTGCTTTCCTCTGCCCCCTCTGCTCAGCATAACCTCGCTGGGCTCCCCCAGACAGAGCAGCCTGAGCTGTCCTACTGGGCTTCAAGCCTCGGCACTCACAGGCACGTAGGGCTGAGCCCTTGGCTGGTACCCCCAGGAGCACGCTTTGCCTACCTGTGAGGGGTGGAAGAAGAACCCGTTTCTCTCCTAAGCCCTGTATTGCGCACGGAGATGTAGATAAGCACACCTACGCCACGGATGAGGACCGGGGAAGCTCGCAGAAGCGCGCTTATCTGCATCTCTTCTGCGCCCAGGTGGAAAAGCTGGGCCCACAGTGTTTGTGATACAAGGACAGCTCGCTGGCGGAAGGCAGGGATGCTACAGGAGCACATACTGACAAGTTTGTGGACCTAGGTCAACGATGAAGCAGTAATGGGCAAATAAGAGAGACAAGAAAGTGTGACCAAGTACCACAAGATATGAAAAAAAAAAAAAACAGACCGTGTCTGCCTTTCCCCCTCTGTCTTTGAAGTCAAGCTCCTGACAGCAAGTGTTCCTTTTCTGCTCAAAACTGAGAAGTTTCCAAAATGCTTTGTTTCTTGGAAGATCCCACAAGCTCAGTTAGCCCAAACTCCACGTATTGTTGCGTGCTTCTTTTGACTACTTTATGTGGTCCTGCACCAGATGACAGAGACCATCTGGATAGAGTTGCAAACTTGCCAGTTACGAAATTCAGATACTCTTTTTGAAGAGTAAGTTTCAATGCATATTTGTATTTATTTTATAAATAAATAGCCTATTTTTCTATGACATCTCATGCACTGTAAAAGCCATGGAAGAGCTAGGAAATGAACACTCAAAACATCTGCGATGAAAGTTATTATAAGAGTAGTAAATCAGATTAACAAAATACGTAGCAGTTGGATTGCAAGACACTCGTCTAGGAGCTAATGGTGCCTTCAGATACTTCACATCTCTGATGACTAGAGCCAGATGATTACATGGCTTCACAGTAGCTCAGGGAATTGCAGGATTAGTGGGAAGAAAAATGACTACGGGAGGTCAAGTGGCTGCACTTGAAAAGTCTCAATTTTGAACAAGGCACTTTTGGAGAACATTTCTGGAAAACGTTGATGCTAATTCATCTGGAGACCACAACTGTCAGCTCCCCATGCTCAGGAGACAGATTCATGACTTAGACCTAGGGCAAACTGGTTAGAGAACCAGGAGCACAGTCAGTTTTTTTTTCCTACCTAGAATTTCAGATTTGGGGATTTCAGATCCCAGTTTGTCTGGATCTTATATTTCATTTAACCACTGCAAGAACCCTGATGTGCCATGTGAGAGCTGTAGATCATCTGTATTTGTGCAGTAAGTGGATACACGGACAGAACAGACAGACACCAGGACTTTCAGACGGATAAATGACAAATTTTATCCATACAGAAGATCCCAGAGTAAGCAGTGATTATCTCAATGTTTCCGCTCAGTCCTATGAGCCATGACAAAATCAAAACCACTTAATTTACACCAATTGAGATCATTATTTCAGAGACCAAGCAAAAGATTCTGCAAGACAACTTAAGTGCTCCTTCCGTGCTACTCACAAGCAATCACCACTGAGCCTTGGTTTGCCTGTCAAAAACTCGGGTGCAGTCTTCTCATCTGGGGCAGCCAAGACTGTAATGACAAAACCATTCCCAGCGCTCTGATGCTAGAGATACGTAAGCTGTTATTAGCAGATTTAATTAAAGCAGCTTCTCAAGTTCCTTTTGGTAACTCCATGTGATGTACTGCATCACTGGCGCTGCTGACAGCTCTTGCCCATACCAGTCAGGGACCTCCTCCTGTTCTGCTGCATTCACTGAGTGTGTTGAGATCTCTGGAGGCAGGATGCTGCCTAACGCAGGGGGTTACTCACTGCTGGAGCGGGGCAGAGCAGGAGCGTGGATAACAACATCCATGTGACACAGCAGCTCGGCCTTCCCCGCTGCAGCAACAGCACAGGAGGAGTTTTTGAGCGGGGCTGCACGCAGCGATGAGCCAGCCAACAGGCCAAGCTCATGTGGGTTCACCAGAGGGGAAACTCCCCCCAAATTACGCCCGTAAGCATCAAGGAGTCACGTTAATAACATGCAAATGTGTCAGCTCTTTAATGTCCACTGCACCATAGTTACATTTCTCTGAAACCTAACCCGAGAGGGAAGTCAGTCCCCATGCCCTCAGCATTGCCAAGTGCACCCACAGCAGGTTACTGCAGCCTCCAGAGCTGGTACGCTGGGGCTCAGCTCTCTGGATGAGTCCAACCATTTAAATCTCACCTTTGCCCTTAGAGGGAACAGGAGAAAGGAAGAGGGGCCAGGTGAGAGTAGAAAGCTCTGCCACTAGTACTACTCAGAAGGACTCTGTACATAAAAAATGAGGTAGCTGATGTGCAACAAATCAGAGACATCCGGTGAGTTGGTCAGACAGAGGGTCACATCCTGCACTCAGGTGGCAGAACAAGCTCAAGCTTGGCCGAGATTCTGGCTCCAGAAGAGCCAGGAGGAGCCAGTCCCCCCCAGCATCATCACAGCTCTGACTGAGAGGATCAACCTCCCTCTCTAGTAAAGTGGGGAAAAAACAGAGGACTCATTGATAAGCAGCCACCCAAACCTGACTCACCGGCACACGATGACAGAGGTAGTGCAAAGGGCTGCAGCCTCAGGGCTGCCCCCAACAGGGGCAGCTCGAGTCCATCTCCCCTAACCAGCTCTTCTCCCAACACCAGCTGCATTAACACAGACACTCACAACTACTTACGTAGCTAAGAGAGACGGTTTTGTAATGGGAGATTGCCTGGCTCCCAAAAAGTAGAGGGTGCCAATTTCTTTGATTAAAGAAATGGGGGGAAAAAAGTTCCTTTGGCAACCTGGAAAAAAGCAGGTCAATAACCACCACTGCTCACAGATTTGCTTCTCACCATTCCTGCAAGTAGTACACGACCTTCTGCAGCAACTGTACAATGCACACTTGCAGAAACTGATGTTAATTTGCTAATGTAAAAGAAGCTGGGCCTTTAGCACAGCCCAGGAGAAGCCTTCCCCTTCAGAGAGACAAAGTAGGCTGAACACTCCTATGTGAATACAGAAAACTCCTGGGTTATCTGATAATAGATCAGGCTAAGTTATTGTCAGGAGGAGGAACAGAAGTGAGTGGCCAGTTTGGAGATGCTGCTGGGTCTGCCAAAAGGGCAGGGATGAGGAGGTGGGGGAATCCCTCTGCAGATTACTGTTGTTAAAAGACAGTGAAAATGAGTATGTGGGAGAAGCAGCCTGCAGAAGTAGCTTAACAGAGAACAGCAGCAACCTCCCACAGAGCCTTAAAGGTATCGAAACCCTCGATCTCAACGTGGAAAACACAAATGATTTGCCACGGGCCCTAAAACTGGTCTGGCTATTACAAAGAGCACTTCACTGACTGTGCTGAAGCACAACATTGTTGAAAACCGAGCACATTGTCTTGCAGGGAGCACCAGTGCCCTGCCAGGCCTGGGGATGCTGCCACATGAAGCAGCAGGCACAGTCCTGAGCAGCTCTGTGCTGTTGCCAAGACAGCCCATAGTTTCACACTGCTTTTTCCTGGCGCTACCATGAAGAAAAGCCATTTAAACTAGGTGGCCCAAAAACCCACTGCAGAACTACAGCAGCATGCAAGTGGTAATTCCCCCAGTAATTCCATTCTCCAGGCAAAACCAGAAGAAAGTTTAGCTCTGTGGTGGCTTCAGTGTTAACAAAACACACAAGTTCATCCAAAACAGCCTGGAATGTATCAAATGTTTTATCTAGTTTTGTTGTTGTTATTGTTAATAGAGCTAGAGGCAATTTTCTGCTAAAAGAACAGTTGTAATAAAAAAAAATGCTGGGTGGCACAAGGAACACATAGTGAGTAAAATAAGAGGATTAATCTTAAGGAATTAAAAAAATCGTGCAAGTAGTTCCAGAAGAACTATAGACGTTGGCCTGAAGAGGAACCACATGGGGACAAAAGCCAGACCAAGCATCTCCATGCCAGAGAGCTGTCAGAACAGGAAATACAGTTCCAAAACTCAGCTTGTTAGTGCCATGAATGGCAAAACCAACAATTTTATATCCACAACAGCACTGGTAAGCCAGAGCAGGTAACACCTAGACCTGTGCAGGTGACATTGCTCTCCGATGTAAAGGCTGATGCCCAACACCCCACTTCTGCAAATAATAAGGACATCCAGCTGGGGGACAGATTATCTCATATCACTCTGGGCTGATACAAGATAAGCAGCTCCATCTCATGCTGACCTTAGCGGACCATGTGTCCAGTCCAGCATGACAACTCACGCGCAGGTAGGCAGTGAATTAAGAACCACTGACATAGGCAAGGACGGAATGTTACCATATCTGCAGGTCTAGGACAATTTGTCTTCTATCAATTTCTTTGGTGTAGGCTTTTACTCCATTGATTCTAGGGCACTGAAATAAAGACAGACAAGACAGGGCATGGTTAATACCTCTTAAGTCCAAGAGAAGAGTCCTACCCACTTCACTCAAGTACTGAAATTTTCTTTATAGACTTTTCAGAACTGCACATGAAGTATGAGCAAACCATACTTTTTCTCTTGAAAACAAGGTTTTTCTCTTGAAAACAAGGTGTGAACAGCCTTGGCTATCCCCGGATATGGGGCTGGTTACAAGCAGCCCATGCTACAAGCCTTAGGGAGCACTGAAAACTCCTGTTGCAAGGGTATAACAGAAAGAAATGTGGGTATGTGGCCCTTTTCCCCATTTCTAGTTCCATATTGACAGTGGCAAGGGACATGTGTGTCTCCCTTATCATCTTTTTTTCATGGTGAAGATGCTCAGGTCAACGTGAGGAGGGACAAAGGAGGCAGCAGTACAGTACCAATACCACTTATTAAACATTCAGAGCTGTAAAAGAGCTGAATGTCAGAGTCCCAAGCAACCACTCTCCCCTTTGCATTTGAACTTTTCAGGACAGACTGAACTGCAAGTGTCGCAAAGCAGTCACGCTACCTTCTCGCCAAAGTGGATCTTGGTAAAGGTGCATGTTTTCAGATGTACGCTCTTTGCTCTGATTTTGGGTTCAAGAACTTCTTTAAATGTTTTTTCCATGATTGTCCCAAAGTACGGCCAGGCCTGTACAAGGACCTAAAGTACAACAAAAGCAAAAACACACTGAAGATTCTTTGTGTAAAATATCTTTAGTTGAGAAACAGACACAGAAAGAACACCTGGCTACTAATGCCTGCCCTTTTAAAACACCAAGTAACGTTTGTGCTCTTAAGTCATCGTTACGGAAAGATTCATCTCAGTTCCTCAGAAAAGGAATATGTTTTAGGAACTGAAGGGTGAGTTTTTAACATCACGGCACTTGTTGACTGCTTCTAACCACAGTGGCTGAGCCAGCAAAGCCCAGGGTTAAAGTTTCTGAAGCGCAGCAGTCTCTAATTACTCTGAAGCGTCACAAAATTCCCTGCAGTTAGGTTTATTTAGAGAGGAGAGAGGTGAGCTTTCACTTCCAGAAGAAAGTTTGCTAAAGAAAAACAGGATAGTTACTAGATACTAAGTTACACATTCAGCTGTTCTGCTGTTAAGTCCAGAGTCAGTTCCAGTGAGAGCTTGACTACTCCTGATGGGAGCACCTGGCTCAGAGCTAACTGGGAACCTCTCTAGCAAGAGGAGATACCACTACTTTTGCTAAAATAATAATACATTCACGCAGACATGCACATGTACACGCACGTGCAATTTTGTTTTGTTTTTAAAATCTCACAAGTGCTGTGGTTAAATTCATCAAACCTACACCAGCCAGGCACACTCCTGGCTCTCACCAAAGCCTGTGACAACTCTGTATGCTCCAAGACTTTAACGCAGACACTGATATGGTTGTAACTTGTTGTGGTGACGTGACAATTTTCTCAGGCTTGGCCAGTGGAGTTTCTGCTGGGATTCAGCTCAGAGCAGCGGGCCTCACAAACTGGAGTTCAGAGCTCCTCACCTTGTTCAGCCACTCCACTCGCTCAACATCAGGGAAGTGGACCTGGAGGCAGAGAAAAATAAAGTGAGTGCCACATGCAATCCGTTTCGGTATACTGCATCGTACGCAAAAGATACCACAGAGCACAGAACAGGTTTTAGAGTAAGCTGAGGTCTCTCTGCCCTCATACATACATCATTTATAATTTATTACTGCCTTGAAAAACTGCTAAAATAATAAAAGGCAAAAGAAGACAGGTGTGCTGATGTACCAGGCTGCCTCTGGGCGCATTTATGTGATTAAAGCAAGAGTCACATCCTGCTCCTGCTGAACAGCAGCATTAGATTCCTAATCCCTCTTGGTCATGCAGTGGGAAGCCCTGAGAACCTGCTTCCCTTCAAGACCACGAGGTGTGCAGGACCTGTTTCCTGTGCTGGCTCATCCCAATCAGGAAATCTGGAAAACAAGAACCTGCTTGGGAAATTCAGCTTATTGGGTGCAGCAGCGTTTCCCCACTAACACTCACACTGTGTCAGTGGCTTCGGGGAAAAGCAGCGCCGTAGGAGTTTAAGCCTATTAGCATGTACCTGTAACAGTCCAGTGGCTTCACCGCTCAAAGCCTTTTAAGATAAGGACAAATTAAAATGAAACAGTCACTCCTGCATCACGTTTTCCAATCGGACGTACCAAATGCTGCCAGGAGGTGTACGTGTCCGTAACAAAAGCCCTCCAGTACCCTAAGCGATGGCTTGTTCCATCGCCAGCACGACAGGTGGATTTGAGGCCGCTCGAGTAACTGACGAAGCACTCAGACCTCACCAAGGGGCTGCTGAGCAAGGAGCCACGGTCTCCTTACTGCAATCCCACACGAAAGTCTTCCGGGCACGGTATTTTCAGCCGGTGCTCCAGGCCGGCAGAAGGATATTGCACGAGGGAAGGACGGTCCGGCAGCTCCGCGAGACAGGCTCTGCTCAGCTCTCCAAAAGCACCCGAATGTGAAGGGACTCCTTATCCTGGCGTCTAGCCTGATGCAGTATTGGGGCAGGACAACGCACTACTTCTATACCTGAGAGCTGTGAATTACACCCTTCAGTCAGAGGTTTGCTGTTTTATTTAGCAGCATTCGGAGAGGTGCTCAGAGACATTCGGATGGAACCGACAGTAGCTTGTTTTTTTCCCTCTAGCCTGATGTATGATTTCAGAGCCCATTTCCCTTGCTCGAACAATGCTTCGAATGATCTCCGATTATTGCATTAGAAACCAAAGTGATGTTACCGTATTCTTTAAAAGCAATTTCTTTTGATGCTTTAAATAGCAGCTTTGCCATTAAACGGGAAGACGCAGGTTCACTGAAATGCCAGTCTACCCGGCTCCATCCGCATGATGAAGCGGGAACGCAGCACCAGAAGGGACGATCAGCACCGGCACAGCGCAGCTGACATTTCCCAGGAAGGAGGGTTATGTGAATCGGGGGACCTCCAATTCACCTGCCAGCCTTTCGTCCTTCACCAGAGGGCCCTGCGCCGGTACGCATAAATCCTGGGTGCCCTGAAGGCAGCTGCTCCCCAGCTCCAACGTGACTGTCGGGCCCCGCAGCGCTCCACAGCACCCGCAGGACGGTTCTGCATCAGTCCCAGGCAGGGGAAAGCAGGGATGGAATTGGCTCGGTGAGGGAGAGGTACAGAGGGGAGAGGGGATGTGGCCCAAAAGGAAGGACAGACCAGGACCCAGGGCACCACTCAGGCCACCAGACCCCAAAAACGAACTCACAGCCCACTTGTGAGACCCACCAACATTAAAAGGAGAAGTGCAGCACCATATAACCCCGTAAACTTTGCCAGGATTATTCACTAGAGCCGCAGCTGCTAGAGATGTAGCCACAAGAAGTATCCAAGAAGCAAAATCAGCGGATAGGAGCTGGACCAGCACGCAGGAGCATCAGGAAACAGGCAAAACCCACGAGATGGAGGTGGCAGCCAGACCCACCGTAACAAAAAGAGAAATAAAACCCACTGTTTGAGCCACAGATGCCCAACTGGACAGCCGGGGGCAACCCCCAAAGCACCCACAGTGAACCACAGCTCGCCGTGTCGCACCGCAGGTCGCTTCAGACCCGAGCTCTGAGCACAGCCTGTCCGCAGGGCGTTCCAACAACGCGCATGTCCTGCTAGGGTCTGCCAGAAGACAAGTTCTGCTCTAGGTCAGCTCGGCGGCACCACCAACCTCTCCTCCTGACCCAGTTACTTACTCAAAGAACTTAAATGTACTAATAGTTTTTTTGCAAAAAGCACAAAAGACAAAAACGTAACCCAAACCTTCTACAGTTCCATTGGGAGTTCAGACTCAGCGCTCACCCCTGTTGCTGGCAGGAGCCCTGGCATCGGGGTTTTGTTCCCAAGTTTGCCATCGGTACAGCACAGACAAGAGAAGCACAAAATAGTTCCTACTGAGCCCAGCACCAGCCACCAAGAGCTGCCAAAGTTCGCACTGTCCCAAAATAAGACATACTCCGTACCCTTGGGCAAATCTCACTATCAAAAATCACCTACAAAAGCAGGCATACTTCTTGCCAATATTTCAGGAATGCTGCAGAAATTACTTAGCATCTGAAAAGAGCTTTGAAGATCAAAAACACGAGGTAAGGGGCAATTACTAGCGAGTAAAGGAGAAGTGTAAGTTTCTGCAAGGCTCCGCCCTGCCCCGGAGGAGGCCACACCAATGCTCACAGCAACAGCAAAAACCATGTGAGACATGACAGCGCTGATCCATTCAAATACAACGCAGGAATGTATCCTTCAGCATCACTGTTGCCTTTAAAAAAAAAAAAAAAAAAGGAGACAGGTTTCTTAGCTCCCTGTGCAGGGACAAAAAAAGAACGTCTGAAGTCTAAAGAAGCCTTTTGCATGACCAAGGAACTGGCAGCCCGAGTTTTAAAAGGACTGCTCTGTACCTCCAATACCAAATTCTCCTGGCATGAGGCGTCTGGCACCAGGAGGGAACCCAGCACACCGCGATGGTCTCACCTGCAAGCTGCTGCAGAAGCAGCACAGAGAAGCCGCCGCCACCACCACCACCACAGAGCCAGAACGGAGGTGGAAGCAGCACCGCCTCTGCTCCAGGCACCGAGTGGTTTTTACAAAGGCCAAGGTAAATGCTGCCTGGGCTGAAGTCAGACAGCCTCACCTCTCCAAGACATAGATCTGAGTCTGCCTGACCCAAGCGGATTTCCAGCCTGGTTTCCCAGCACAGCCTGCCCACGTAAGCTGGCACAGGAGCCTCTCCTCCAAACTCAGTGGCGGGTTTCGGCCAAGAGGCTGCTTCTGGATCACAGCCCTGCAGATTCCCTGAAACAGCTGGGTGAGTAGATGAGGTTCCCTCCTGGTGTCCCCACTGAAGGAAAGGCAGAGACACAAACACTTCTCCTAAGAACTGGTGCCAGGACTGTGCAGAGCCTGAGCCACGGCTGAAGGAGCCCCTGCGCTGCTGCTCCTACAGGAACAGCGTTTAACCAAGTGGTGCAATCAGCCACTGGCCTTAACTCCTCGCTGAAGGGATCCTCTTCATTTCACTCCAGGGCACCTGAGGGGACAACAATTTACCAAGCCCCTAAGACAATGCCATCATTTGTACCTCCAGTGCCTTTCCTAGCATTTCACTGCAGCTCCAACCCATGCTCCCACCTGAATTTTATTCCTACTCCCACCCCTGCACGTCAGGAGAGAAGAACAGGAGGGACATTTTTAGAGCTGCTTCAATTGAAGGCTCGTGAACACTGGAAGTCAAAAAAGAAAGATAAAAAAAGATGACACCAGAGACAATAAACCAAACAGGCAGCAGGTGAGAAGCAGCCTCCAGGACTGGTACAGGGGAAAAGAAGCAGAAGATCAAGCTGAGGAAGGGAATAGAAAGAAAATTAGAAAGGAAGTTAAAAAAACATCAAGTATACTGTGTAAGTAAAAGCCAGCTGATGCTGAACAGAAGTTATCAACGTAGGAGAGGAGATGTGGCATTACTGATAAACGTCAGAACTAAAAGCACACGCACCCTGCAGCCCCTTACCCTCCTGTCCCATGTCCTGCCTCACGGCAGGCAGCCCCAAAACCTGGTGGTTGGGATCGAGGCCCTGCAGAGCCGGCTGATGCTCCCCATGACCACGGGTAGGAGGTGGCTGTGGTGGGATCCCCTCGAACCTTCCCTTCCTGACCAGGAGGTGAAAGGACCCTGATCCCCAGCCTCTCCTCGCACTCCTGGGCTCCAGCCCTGACCCCCTTGGTGGGCTCTGCTGGAGCCTCCCCGTTTGGCAAAACCTCCCCTGGGCTCTCAACGCTGAGTAGAGAGCAACAATTCTTCCCCAAGCTGGCACAGAGGGCACTTCCAACCACAAGAACTAAAGACTTGAGATTGTGTTTGTGCGTTGGGGCTGACCCTGGTGCTTTGGCGACAAGTAAGGGAACCAGTTTCTTGTCCCCAGCATCCAGGGAGCTGGAGGATGTCACAGCACCGCTCCCGCAGCACCTGGCCGAGAGCTGACAGCACCACGCTCCTTGCTCCTCCGAGCTGCGTTAAACGCACTGTCAAGACAAACAAGCAGAAAAACTCCTGTGTCTGGCAGGGGGGAAGAGGAGCAGGGAGCTGTACGAGCCCTGCCGGGAGCGCTGCCCGCCCGCCTGTCGCACCGTACCAAGGAGCGCCAAGGGCTGCCGGCTGCAGAGAACAACGCCGACGATCCGTCACTGCCTCCACGCAAGCAGAGCTCTTTGACAGTCTCTTCCTGACAGGAAAAGCACTTCCCGACCAGTTCCTGGCACGTTTTTAAATGCTAAGCGTATGATGGCTAGAAACGAACCCAGACCGCTAATCCTTTCCCATTAGCCAACCGAGGGCACCGAGCAAATAGCCCCCGATACAGAAGAAGCAGCGCAGCCAGATTTTCAAGTCTCTTCACTTTAAAGCCGGGGATGGCGAGGAACAAACGCGAACAACAAGCGGAGGGTGGCTGCCCGCACCACCAGGAGATGTCTCTTGGAAGGTAAACACCTGTGGCTTTTAGCGAGCAGAGTATATTATGTTATAGATTTATTACTATTACCGTTTTAGCAAGCAGAGTGCATCATGTTATAGGTGCGTTTATTATTATTTATTTTAAATGACGGTAGGGAGAGGAGGAGGAAACTTTTCGGATGAGGTTCTCAAATAAGCATCTCCCCAAACGGGAACGGCCACAAAGCAGTAGCACGCATTCGAAAGGTTTCTCCGGGGCACAGCAGCCCATTTTACGGACACACTCGGAGCCACACGCAGGTTTCCTGACCAAAACCGACTTTGATTTTGGTCCTTGCTTTGCCAGCCAAGACCCGAAAACCCGGGAGGCTGCAGTGGGATCCCAGGCACTCCCCCCGGCTGCTCCCCACACGGGGCACCCCCGGCAGCCCTCCGGCACCCACCACCACCACCACGACCACCACCACGACCACCACCACGACCACCACCACGACCACCACCACGACCACCACCACGACCACCAGCACCGCCACTCACCCACGCCGGCAGGTGCCTCGCCGCCAGCCCCCTGCACACCGCCTGCCTCTCATCCTCCAGCAGCGCCGCGGCTGCCGCCAGCCGGTCGCGCTTCCCCCGCCGGTTGCGGCTCCAGCAGAAGCAGAGGGCCAGCCCCAGCAGCACCCAGCTGCCGCTCAGCCCCAGGTACCCCGCCAGGTACACGGGGCCGAGCCACAGCAGCGCCCGGCCGGCCGACGACAGCAGCGCCCGCGGCGGGGAGGCGGCTGAGGGCGCTGAGGCGGCTGAGGGAGCTGTGGCGGCTGAGGCGGGCTCCATGGCGCGCCCCGGCTGCCAGGGGTCGCCCCGGCCGAGTGCGCTGCCTCCACCCGGCGGCGAGAGGAGGGGAAGGGAAAAGAAGGGAAGGGAGGGACCCCTCCGTCCCCGCCCCGCAGCTCGGTGCTCGGGGAGCCGGCTGCGGGCCGCCCGGAGCCCGCTGAGGGGGCGGGATGGGCGGCAGGAGCCGCCTGTCGGTGCGGGGCGCCTGCTGCTCCGCAGTCGGGGTGCTTCTCGGTCCCAGTTCCTCTCGTTTTGACGGGGGTACCCGGGGTGTTCACGCTTTGAAGAATGGGAATTATGCGTTAGGGAGTGCAGAGATATTTAGGAACCACGAGGTGCGCTTGGAGAGGCTTTTCCTCTCAGCAGATAAATACCATTACCATTCTGCATATGCCTTAGGAGACACGCTGCGATCCTACAGACAGGTCCACGCTGTGCTTTCCACTGCAATTTGCCCCGCATCGGGCAGAGGCTACGCTTTGTTCGGTGGATGAGTCGAGAACATCAGTGAATGGTGCCAGCTTTCACCGCGGCCCCTTTTCATTGCAGCCGCACAAGATAACAAACGATGGGCCAGGCTCCAAGAAAAGGACGCTGACCGTGGCTGGGGACAACAGGGTTTGACCCCACTTTTGCCATGGAATTGGTGTTTCATAATGGGTCAGTCAAAAAATCAAGCAGTGCTGCAAGTGATCCTCAGTCGTACGTTACTCATCGCACATGACTGATCTCGGATAGAAATCAGTTCAGGCATCTGAAAACATTGGGACTCAAATGCCTCACATTAGACAAACTCATGCGTGAGACATCTATTAACAGATACTTTTTGGAAACAACCCCCAAACCTTCCCCTTCTGCAAAATGAGGATGAGTATGTTCTTCCTGGGGGTGTTGCAAAAATAAATCAGCCTAGAGCACGTATAAGTACTTGGTGCAGTGGGCAGTAACTCTCCAGAACCTGGAGGCCGCAAGGCAGACAGTATCAGCAGGTTCAAAATGGGATTAGACAAATTCCCAAACACCAAAGCCCACAAATGTACTCCCTACAGCTGTGGATGCGGGGGAGGCTTCAGGGAAAAGGACCTCAGAAAACGACCAGGCTCACGCTCTCTCCCAAAACAGCAATTCCTATTGCCACCAAGAGCAAGCAGACCAGTGGTCTGACCACAGAGGCATTTCTCTTCATAAAAATGAACAGAGACCAAAAACCAACAGGTCTAACAGCTGAAGGAGTATCTGCCTTCTCTGATATCATACATTAAAAAACATGCAGTGCTGAGTTTGTACAATTACATCTATCAGGAGGTATGTTTACATGCAAAAATACATCTGTTTTTGTTCTACCCCTGACCAAAAACTGAGGCTGACTTCTCATTTATTTTTCCCCACTGCCATTTAGAGCATTGTAAAACATTTTCAGTGTGACATTTCAGCCATGGGGTGAGCCTTCTCACAGTTAACCTGAGCCCCGAAGTCTGACCTTTCAGAAAAATAGAATCCTCTAAATTAAATGGGGGCTTTGAAGACTTAAAAGTTGCTTTTGCTATCAGGAGAAGCTGTAATAAAGGGTAAATCAATCATTTTCCTCCTTCAAGTTACTACTCTTGTAGAGTTCGAGATATTTAGCTCAAACTCAGAGAACTACATGCAGTTTAGAAGCAGCGACAGGTGGCAGCTTTTTGAGTACTAAAACAGTGGGGCCACAGTGAAATACATAGTGGCTAATTTCATGAATAAATTACTTTTTTGTTGTTTTTCTTATTCTTCACTCAGCTGATCACAAAAAAACCTAGGTTCAAGTTAAAGCAGAATAAGCGAGCTCTCTGTAGAAATGAAAAGAGTGCTTTCAGTCCTGCAAGACATCCACCAGCTGCTGTTTAGTGAAGGAGATGCTTCCATGAAGGCAGAACTCTATGTTCCATCATGTGCTGTCCCCCAGGACTCCAAGCTCAGAAATGACCACGCTTTCTTGGGCACTGTGTGTTCCTTTGCTGCTGACTCTTACCTTGTGAAGAGACAATTCCTTGCTATATCTAAAGAGGTTCTAGGAACTTTAAAAAAATTATACAAAAAATATAATACTTCTTTAAACTCATACTACTAAAAATTTTAACTGAACAAAAGAAAAAGAGGAGTAAGAGATAAAAAAGGCTTATCAAAACAGGTTTCACAGAAAGCTCAAACTAAGTACTGTGCTCATGAGAATGAGATAAATCAATACTCTGAGACCTCTGTTAACTCTGTTTATGATGGATAGTAGTTACCTTTTTAAAGAATAATCGTTTCCTGCTGTTTTCTTAAATGTCAAAGAAAATACTGAATCACCAATCAAGAGGACAACTTAAGACCTTTCCTGTTGGGAAAAGTATGATCTTGACTGTGAGCAGACTGCTTTCAAGCACCAGATTTCTGAAACACTTAAAGCTAGTCTTATTCTTTAGTACAAGGATATTTCACAATGTTTCTCCCCACGTACGCAGGACAGTCATTAAGGTTGTCACCCAAGCTTGTCTAGCTTGACCTCTGATTTAATTTGACTAGCTATCACCACCGTAGTTTATTAGCACTATGATAAATGCATATGTTGTAGCTGATTATGACACAGGGCTTTTACAGAAATTGCAAGGCTTTAAAAATGTATTAGTACTAAATTTGCTGTCTCTCAGGCTGGCCATGGTAACTAAGGCAACCCATTTTAAAGGTGGGGAGTTATGAAAAACCACTGCCAACGCTTTTTCTTTTAACTATAGAGAATATGCAAAGGAATTAATCTGAAAAATCCATACTGCATACCGGTGTGATATCAGAGGGTTTACTGAAGAAGACTTTCTAACTTTTTAACTTTCTTGTGGCTGCAAGGCTTGTGACCAGTGTGGAAATTCCCACATTAACGCAACTGAATACTAAAGGTGCACTATGTCTTTTCTCTATGCATCTGCAGCAAAACAGAAAACCCTTATGTAAAGGGAAAACCTTATTCCTTGCATTAACAGAATGATTTCTGCACCAAGACCTGATTAAAACAGTTTCTCCCTTGTTGTTTAGTTTCCTCTGGGCTCATACTCTCTGTCCATGCACTGTTCATCCTTTCAAGCAAAGCCACAACTGGACTCTGTCCATCACAGGGCAAAACCCTAGTGGCTGCTACTCCTGTCCACTCTTGAGCAAAGACTCCTACTGAGTCTGGAGAGCATCTCCCCAGGGAAAGCTGTGGCTCTTCCATTCTGTTAGGTTCTGTTCAGAAATGAAATCTGAGCTGGACAGCTAAAATGAACCCGTTACACTGTTCGGTCAGGTATGTTCTGGCTGGAGACAGGGACTTCTCATGGGGGAAACAATCACATGCAGAAGGCTGGAATACAACATCATTATTTGGGAATATGTGAAAAGGGGTGCTGGGATTAGATGATGGTTACTTTTAAAGACTGCTTCACTGTGCTCACTCCCTCATACCGTGCTTTGTGTCTGCCTGGCTCATGGCTTCTCTCTCTGCTTCTGTATAAGGGGCAGTACAGAGAGGCGCTGATCAGATGGTACTTTTGGCAATACAGTGAAAGCAGGAAGAGCAATTTATTTCACACATCCACTTGCTGTTGCTACAGAGGGGCCACTAGTGTGAGGGCAGTGCAGTGGGATGCAGAGTACGTACCCCAGGAGGAAAAAAGTGGCGTGGCACAGCGTCCCTTGTCCAGCCTTGCTCCTACTGCCAGCAGGTCCCACACTGCTCTGACACTGGAAGATGCAGTGGACGTCTGGGTTAGCAGAATGCCGAGAAAAGCTACGTCTTTTATACACAAATTATGTAATTGCACAGATTAGGCACAAGAAAGTGAAAGAATATAAAGCACAATCTACAATTAGATTGGAAAGAAAAAATAAACTTCCCTTAAAATGAAAAGAGCATTTTCCAGTCCTTCCAGAGATGTCCTGTGAGTTGGAGCTGTCACTTTCTTGGCTCTGGTGATGACTCAGATTTTCTCACAAGTCACATCAAAACACTTCTGTGTCATCTCGGAGCCTGCCCTGACCCATAAGCAGTTGCTGCCACCTGCTGAACAGAAAAACTTTTACGCCAGGAAGAAAGGCTACAGCAAACAGAGCCAGAGCAGATGCTATTCAAGAGTAGTTATGACCTCTCTGCCTATGACTTATCCCTGGATGTTATCAGTAGGTGGCTTTGCATCCTGTCATTAATGTTAGTATAGAAACCAAATTTGGTAGGTAATTTACAATCTCAATTGGATAAAAATAATTTCTCACCTGAGAAGTTAAATCTTGCTGAAATTTGACTGTATTTTGCATACAACAGAATCAGCAGAGAGCTGAAATAAGCCAGTGGAGCTTTAGTTTATTTTTAAGAGTCTTCACAGAGTACAACTTCTATTATTGCACTATACACTTTAATCTCGGCACAGCCAGTTAAATATATTGTTTCAAGTTTTCCCTTGTCATAACAGATTTATTCCTTTTTTTTTTTTCTGTTTGAACAATTGTATCTGCAACAGGATCTGTGAGCACAAGATACAATGTCTGCAGCATAAAAATAGTTCAACACATTTCTTGGAGGATAAAATATTTTATAGATTTTGTTGTGTCAGTTGGTGAAAAGCAAGCAAAATACCCCTAGGAAAAATACGTCTCCACATCCTTTTAAACCCTTTTCTACTTTGCTTTGTGAAAGAGCATGCTAGCACAGGCTACTGACACGGTAAAAATTGCCTTTCAAGTGCACGACAAAGTTACAGAACAACCTTATTAATAATTTATAGTTTAGGCTGTAATCTGTACAGCCTACATTTTGCTGTATTTTAAGTGCTTAAAGACCTTGACTGAGCTCACAGGAACCTCTTCTTTAAGGAATTAGAGTGCTCAACCTTTGCAAAACACATTAAAAGTGTCAAGGAGTGCAGGAAGCTAATTTACGAACCACAGAACTGCTGTCCCAGTTGGTACCTCCCCGTCAACGGTGAAGCCAGGTAAGGGAAACTTCTTGGTTAAGTTTCTTGGAGGGCTATTTCTTGTACAGCTGACACTTTCCACAAGTCCATTTAAAGTGAAGATCTCCCAGAGCTCTATTCGTGCCTTTGGTCTGTATTTAACAGCACGGGACACTGATCAGATTGGGTCCTGCAGAGCAACGACAGGAGCAACACATGTGAAACCGTGAGGAATGCCGTTTGCACTTTTGCCTGCCCAGACATCCCTTCATCGTAATGGATCCTGACACAGGAACACCTGCCCGTCGTCTCCCACTTGGAGCGTGGCTGCCAAAGCTGGCACAGGCACAGTTTGCAGCGGCGCAGCCAGGCTGGCGCAGTGCTGGGAACTCAGTCACTCAGAAGCCACTTTCCTAGAGCCAAGTTATTGCCAAGGAGCAATGACAACATCTTGCCTCCCAGCTCCTGCTGAGTTTCTGCTTAGCATGTTTAGCTTTTCCTGGGAAAGGGAAATGTGCGCAGACTGACTGACTGCCTCTGAAGAGCTCCTACCACCTGTTTTTGGGGTGTGCTTTCAGGAAAGAGACGATGCTCTAAAATGAAGATCTGGATTTTGGGAAGTGCTGCCTTCAAAGCTCTAGAAAGGTCAGTGAAAACCTCGTTCATAACAGAATCAGTGCTGAATCCAATAGCATCCTGAAACCTCCTCGTGCAGGCAGTTCTATTCTGTGCTAGGGTTTTGGACTTGAAGACATGCACCGGGTGAATCTTCAGATGAATTTTCTTAGCTCATCATGAGTATCTGCAGCACACAAACTCGAGACTTAGAGGCATTGCCTACTAAGGAAAATTGGATCTCTTTACCCAACATGTCTCTGTGTGCAGCAATGTGTACCCTAAACCTGAAAGAGGTTAGGCACAGAATCATTATTTGTTTGGACTCAGGAAAGGCACGTGATGGCATTTAGTGTGTTCTGTAAATGCAAAGGGACTGAGAAAAATTTGAGGAAAGATAACTTTGGAGTAAGCTAACACTGCAGCTCACAAACAAAATCCCCACCAAGAGGACTTGAGATTGCAGTGAGCTTAGCAGATACAAAGCCCACCTCAGCCATTTCACCTCATTCCTGTGACACAGACAGCTGAGTGCTTTGGGCTGCATCTGGGCTTTTATTACTGTCGATCCAAAAGGGATGGTAGGTGACATCTCCTCTTTACCATGAGACCCTGACATAAGCATGCTGACAGCCTGTCTTCATCCAACTGTACTGAACTGCACACTGTAGTTACAAAGCTCTCTCTAGCACTGTGCACACAGAGAAGGGTATCCTGGATCTCATTTTATAAATAGATTTCCCCGTGCATCTGCTCCAGCTCACTGCTTGCAAGTACCAGCCCACTCAGAGTGCAGACCAGTGGCAAAAGGAATATTCATCTCAAGATTACTTTTAAGATCTCGGAAAGTTCAGCAGTCTCTGCAAGATTCTTTCTTTTTAGAAAAACCCACAGCCCATATGCTATTTCTCCAGCAAGGTGGCATGCTGCATGAGGCCTCCAGGGCATTTTACAACAGCTCTTCCTATAATCATTTAGTGGCCTCTGCTGGCCAGGACTGAGATCCTGGCAACTGGTTAAATGTTAGCAGACCTGCATCCAGCCAAGAGTTACGCAGGTATTTTACTGGTTACACCAGCAGAGACACCACTACAGCTCTGCATCGATCTGTAAGCACCCCACCTCATGCTAAGCATGTGGCTCGTGTCAGTCGCTGACAGCAATGCAATAGCAGGGGCCTTGCAAAATAGCTCAGGTTCTCCAAGTTTTTTCTCCGCAACTTTTCTGTGTAGGTGACTGTATCCTTGCAGGAGGCTCCTAAGCTATGTCCTAGATAAAACTCTTCCCCAAAACTTTTTTCACCACCCAAACCTTCCGTAAGTGGTAAAGGTGTGTAATGGGCGTAAGTGGTATATCGAGATCAGTACCCCAGGGTAGATGGCCTCCGTTACCCATAAGAGAAGTAAATAGAAAAGTAAGTAAATGCTTAGCACTGAGGGATATCAGAGTAAGCGACTAGAAACAGATCATCAGCTGTTGCAAATTATTTTGGCTCCATTACATTTAGTGGAGACAAATTAATACAGACAAGTTGATTGTCTGACCTGCAGTTCAAGATACACAGTGCTAATGTTATTAAAGCCCATTTCCAAGAGCGGAAACTAGGGTAGAATAGTTAAACGACTGGCTCACTAATACAATGAGGAATCCTAGCTGGTCTCTGGTTTCCAAGACAATGCTTGCAGTGTGTTTGTGGTCCCAGTCTTATTCAGACAGCAGGAGAGAGTGTTATTCAATCAGGGAAGCTAGCTCTACCTCTGGGGTTGTGCTAACTGGAATTATCATTTCCTGCTCTGGTGCCTACACTTCTAATGTTAAACAAGCAAACCAAAAAAAAACAACAAAAAAATTACACTGTCAAATAAAAACTATTTTCTGCTTTAGGAAAAGGTAGCTGTTGATCTAATCTTGGTCTGTTATGAGTTTGATTTCAGATGGCCAACACTGTTCATTCTCAGAGGACATTCAGTTGTTCCATATGAAATGCAAACAAATGGGTGTTTAGGGAGCAGCATTTCAATGTGACCACTTGGAGTTCCGGAAATCAAATTCACAGGTTTTCACTGTGTACTTGCACTAGAGAAACCCTTTGTCTGGAAAATTAAGTCACATCAACTGCTAGCTTCTACCACTCTCCTTCTAAAACTTCAGACTCATAATATTCATTTATAACTGTTTTTTTACCAGGTAGGTTAAACTTAACACACGTGAAATTTAAAGAATAAATCATTTTTTCTCCTGAGGAAGTATTTGTCAGTGAGAGATTAAATTCTCCCCCTGCAAGAAGAAGGCACAAGTGCCTGTAGTTTCTCACAAGTGAGGAAGGAAGGAGGGGCACTGGCTGAAACAGTTTCCTTAAACCCGATGTTAAGGGAACATTAGGGAACATTATTAGCAGAAGGGCTGTACTAATTTTTGCACTTTTCACTTTTTGTACAGTGCAATCCTATTGTGAATTTTAGTAGACTCTGAAAGAGCTTGAGACAGGGAAAAATCAGTAAAGAAATCACCTACCTGCTGTCTGGGAAGTGACAATTTGTATCTCTCTGTCACAGTATACTCTAAGAATGGAACAACTCAGGGAAAGGACTTTGTGTCCCTTGGTCTTGGTGTCCTCAGTTCTGTGGCTCGGAACCAGCTTTGTTCACCTCCCCCCCTTTATTTTTTGGCACAACGATTAAGATGCCATTTTTTCACCTGACTAATTTCCCCATTTCAGTGGACTCAAAGCACCCTAAGGTTCTAACACTAAGACACTGCTCAGTGAAGTGGACAAACAAGCAATGGAGGCTTGTACCACTGGTGGACTGTACATGCAAGATGGCAATGTAAGTTAGGAATATGTCAAACAGGAAAAGCATTATTGGTAAAGAGAAAGGATGGAAAGTCAAGCCTATAAAACCTTCAGCTTTACATGGTGCTGTAGGAGTATCATAAAAGAAGGCACTGACTGGGAGTGTGCATGGCTGGGAGCAATCTGCTCTTCCAAGAACAGCAGTTTTATGACAAAGGTGTGAACAGAAGTGCTCCCAAGGAAATAGAAAATATCATTTTGATTACTCAGCACTTCAGCTGAGAAATCTTGCCAAAAAGATTGCAAAAAGCATATGTCCGCTATTTTCCAACCATCAGAAAAATAGGACTGCTTTCCTAGTGTTCTCCCTAACTTAGTGTAAATTCAGCTTTCCAGCTTATCAGGTTTTTCTTCTTACTTTCCCAATGCTCGGAAGTATAAACTCTCTGCTGCTGGAAGAATCTTAAAGTTACCCTATCCTTACACAAGGATATTCTTCTCTTTGTTATTCTGTGAGTGTTGGTGGTCTACCACTGCAGGAATTCTGTTTGAGACATACAGTCACTCCATGTTCTTTTCCTTACCTTTCTATCAGTTCCCAGTCTTTTATGGGTTCCTGATTCCAGTAGTTGCTTACAGAAAAGCCTGTTGATACAAAAGAGAGAAAGGTTGATTATTCTGGGAGAAAACAAAACAAACAAAAACCCTACCTCCCATTCCTCTCAAAAGAGTTCCTACAAAATTTGGGGTTCCCATATCATAAAGAAAAAAGACATCTAGATTGTCTAAAGTTATCTAAGTTATCTATCTACCCCATCTACCAATAAAATCTGGTGAGGTAGGATGCCCCATTCATTACTGAGTGTGAAAAAGCCAACAGTTCTGTCTACTGAGAAAATGCTCCTCTTCTGAGCTCCAAGTTCAATTAAATCATGACAGATCTCAAACTGGAAACACAGTAGTAACTCTCTCTGTTCTGTCTGTCTAAACTCTCTTCCATTTGTTTTATTCCTGAAAATTAGCTTATAGCCGAAAAACCTCTTCTTTCCAGCTGCCGCATTTGGTTCTAATATGTTTGTTACCACAAAATCTTTTGTTCAGAGGAGCAAAGTAAAGGCTCACAAGACTTAATTATTTCCTGGAAAACCACTCATCTTTTCCAGTAGTCCTGTATGGCTTTGTTGTGGTTTTTGTTGTTGTTGGTTGGTTGGTTTGATTCATTGTTTTTTTTAGTAATGCTTTTTCTTCTCATAGCAAAATAAAGTCAGATCAAAGTGTAGAAATATACATCCACTGGAGGGCAGGCCTGAATCTGGCAGAAGATGCTGAAAATGCCTTGAAGGAAAGATTAAAATGTTATGGTCTGCTGCACGGAAGCTGTCATGAGTCAATCAAGACTCATCAGTTAAGAGCTAAGAGCAGGTTTTTTTTCTGAATGAGTAGTCCTATGTTTCAGACACAAAGTCCAGAAATGGAGGTTCTCACTGTTCATGTCTAATAAGAGTCCTAAATGAATCTCTGAGCTTGACTATAATTAAAATCGTGACATTGTTAGTTGAAGTCAGCAAACCTCCAGAGGACTTTCAGCCGCTCTGACAATCACCAGCTGAATTCAGTGGCGCTGAGTTCCAGGACTGAACTTGGCCCGTAGGATTTGTGTGTTCTCACTGCAGCCCTGCCTTCCAGCGTGGGTGTGCAGGACTCGTGCTCTGAGCTCCCTGGAGTGAAAGGTACCTCACAGAGGGTCCTTCCTGTGCCTGCAGTCCAGAGGCATATTTGATGTGCACAAGGAGAGGTGGCGTCTGGCTCCACCTCAGCCTCACAGCCAGACCAGACCCTGGGCACACGCAGGAAGGGACAGTTCTGGGTGTGCACCTGATGTCCCACTGCCTGCACTCGCAATCTGTGCACACTCTACTGCCAGGTCCCCTACCACCACGGAGATGGCTCTGCCCTGGAGTTAATTACATGCCACTTGATCAAATAATTCATACTACACTTATTTCTAGCAGGGACTGAGTTTGGCTAAGCAGTCTGAGATGCTAAACTTTAGACAATCTAGATATCTTTTGGATTGAATGCCATCTATATCATAGCAAAAGGAAGGAATGTATTTCATGTGGCAGTGAAGATCCCATATTTAATATTACCAGATTTTTAAAATGCCCAGTTTTCTTTCTGACAAACTGTAAACTCAATTTCTCCTCGCAGTTTTCATGAGTGCATATTTAATGAACTTCCTCCTTTCACCAGTGACTCATTCCTTGAAAGGCTATTTCACAAATAGTATCTCCATTCCAAAGGAAACAAGCTGTTCCCTCTTACGTTACTCAAGTAGCTGCAGAAAAATACATTAAGTCAAAAGATTTCAAAATGCTTAAGGTACATAAACTCAAAAATAGTGAGTTTTTAATCAAGTAGTTTTATGATACAATCACTGCCTTTTAATGAAATGACTCAAGCCAAAATTCTAAAATTGACTAGAGATTCTGGGTGCTTGGCTGGAGACACGTTACAATTGCCCAGAATCTGTAAGTTCATGTCCTTCTCATAGTGTCAAACAAAATATCCACAGCTTTTTTTGAAAATCTTGCCTATAAACAATGCAGCTATTAGGAGGTAGAAACTAACACTTCTATAGAAATTCTTTCAGCAACTGGTCTAAAATCAGAACCAGGGTCTAAATCAGAATAACCAATTCAAGTTTGCTAGCACCCGTTAAGACATCAGCAACGCTACATCCATGAGGACAACTCTACAGCTGCAGACTTTTTAAATAAATTAGGGTCTGTTTTCTGCCTTACACGGAAAGGTGAGTAAGGTGATGACCCAGGTACTTACATTACTAATGACTAGCAGTGTGTTTAGAGTTGAGCTGCTGGTGATAATCTCAAAGAAAAGATACTAAAAAGTCTCCAAATAAGCAGTTGGAAACATGTTATCTTGACAGAACGGGCCTGAGAAATGGTCAGACCTTTCTTCCTGAAGAAAACCAGAACTGTAATCATATCTTTAAGGAAAGAGAAAAGAGAGAAAGAACTTTATAAGAAACAAAACACCCCCCTGGCAGTATCTACTATAACATAAGAAAATGCAAAACTGTTGTGTTATATGTCAGTCGCAGGAAGAACGTATTTGAAAAAGACTTGTCAGGGGAATATTTGTGAAAAGACAGCACTCCTTAAAATATTTGGTGTTTCAAGTGTTACGAGGGCCCAAGGATCCTTCCAGCTGAAGGGAAGTCCATCAGAGCCAAGTACATTTCTGAGATCTGGCTACCATGAGTGAAGACAAAGAACTAGTAACACCAATATTAAATTGAGTGATAAAAATCAAAACATTATCAGGGTCTTCTCCACTCACAGCTAGTCTCAGAATTTGCCTCAGGTACATTACCTGTAAATAGACTTTCCAAAACTGCTCCACGACAAGAAGGTGTTATCCCGTTGCTGTCAGTGGAAACCTTTGTGCTGTTAGACTTCTGTTGGGTATTTACAGACACTGCTTCTGTTAAACACAGCAAGTACAACAGTTACTAAAAGGGGTCAAGATAAGACAGAGGCAAATGTAGAAATTACAAAAACAAACAAGAGTCCATACACATGTAAGACTTTCCAGTGTTAAACTGTATATAAATGACTTCAAACTAATCTTAATTCTCCCTGCAGGTTAAAAAAATAATTTTTGTTGTAAATAGTTATTTTTGTCTCTATTTTATAGCGTCTGGATTTCTTTATTTTCAGTGTCCTGAAATCAAGCTGTGAACATCACTTCCTCACATTTTCAAACTTTAACAGAGACAGAGTGGTATATTCACTTGTCTGAATGATAAGAGACTATCATGACCTCTCACATGGTCAGTGTGTTCAGTTTCAACCAGTAACTTCTGTTTAAAGCCAAAAAAGCCTGCGACCAAACACAGGCACATCTTTCTATCACAGGTGCACCCTTTGGTTTTCTTTATCAACACTTGATCAGAGTTGCGTTGTTCTGATTTGATGCAGAGCCCATTTTTGGAAAATAGTTTTCAACT
The DNA here is from genome assembly GCF_040182565.1 of Anser cygnoides. NCBI lineage: Eukaryota > Metazoa > Chordata > Aves > Anseriformes > Anatidae > Anser > Anser cygnoides. Next base: position 32,423,101 of record NC_089878.1, read on the forward strand.
GGATCACTCTTATAGAATCTATCTAGTTTCAGCTCATCCTTTTGGGAAGCACTTTCTTCCCTTATCTGTTCCTTCTACCTGAATATTTTATTGATTTTAACATATATAATCCACCTTAGCAGTCATGTTCAATTGTACATCAATTTCCAACTTCTGGAAGAATGTCCAGAAGTGTTCTAGACACTTACTTAAATTATAACCATAATCACAGTAATAATTCATCACATCTTTCCCAAAAGTACAGGAATTGCTCTATTTCTGTGTGAGATGTCATCACTGTAACGGGTGGGAAATTTTGATGTCTTTCTTTGCACTTACAAAGTTATTTCACCATGGTTCATTAAAAAGGAGATTTTCATTGTGATCTGGTATGTTTGTGAGGTTGGGAGAGCAGAAGGGACAGTTGTGCTTTTCCATTGCCTCCTCCCAGATATTTTTCCAGAGCTTTTTGGTTATTTTTAGAGTGATTATTATAAATTAATAATGTCACTCTCTCCCTTTGGCAGTCTAACACACTCCAGAGCAACAAGCATAAACAACCTGTGGGGCCTGGAAGACTGAAAGGAGGGCTCTGTCCACAATCAGTGAGTTGCTGCAACGTCTGAGGTTAAAGATCCCTTTGTTTGCATTCTGGCAAAGCTCTTTGGCTCAAATCTATGAAGATATTTGGATGCTTCACTGCCCGCGGCACCAGAGGGAGTTTGGTACTTGAATGTCTTGCCATTTGGTCCCTCAATGATTCCCAGCAGCATCTGATGCCATTATGAACGGCATTTAACAGAGAACATTTAACAGCATTTAACAGCTGAACAAAGTAAAGGCTCTTCAAGGAAAGCAGGCTACAGTCAGGCTCCTCGTGTGCAATCCCAGTCTAGCAGGATGAAGTGCCCTCCCAGGGACCAAGTTCCAAATTATCTATCACCTTCAATATGTGTCTTTGGAGCAAATGGTGAATGTAGCACAAATCATCATAGCCTAAAAGGGCTAATACTCATATCAGTGACAAAATGCCTGTTGTTTTCAGCCAAGGCAAATCAGAGCCACAATTCCAAACGCCTGAAGAAAATTCAGCGTGCCACTTCTGCAAAAGCAATTTTCCTTTTATCTGCCTACTGGTATAAAAAGAGTCTAAATAAATACATCAGGATACTGAATCCAACAATAGCTCTAGACATAGCCACAATTCGCACACTCAGTCTAGCTGTGAGCCTGAATTTCTTCTGACCAACAGCGTTTGAATCTTCAAAGGAAATACAATAAAAGTAGTTTAATGTTAACACAGACTCTGCTGTTTACAGTTTCATTCTCATAGAGATACCCTGTAGAAGATTTCTGGGGCCTGCCACTCTTATTACAACTTCTTCAGACCACAAAGCACCAAGGATGATAGCCAGTAACTTCAGACTATACTGAAGGGCAGAAGGAATCAAATAACATCAAAGTGGGGTGACTTTTTCAGAGGCTTGATTATTCCCCTAAAAACAGGACCAGGAAAGGAAACCAGTGTTGAGGTGAAGCTTGTTGATCTTTACTGATATCAGGAAAGATATACCAATTTAAGATACCAGCAAACATTCGTGAGCCTCACAATGTCCAGCACTGTTACAAATGACCCTTTTGCTGATGATTAAGCAACACAATTTTTAACTTAATATATTTTAAATTGTTTCAAGCTTTCATAATTTCAGAAAAAGCTTGAAAACGTACTCTGAGCATAACCTGCAGCTCAGAAACCAGAAGACAAAGAACAGCAAATTGATTTTAAAACATTTCAGACATTCTGGAGATCTGGCTTATGAGCTTTATGTGTCTGCATTTGGCATTACCAAGCACACTGGCTGAAGTCTGGCCAGCAGTCTTGCCTTCTAGCACTCGTTTGTAACACTGAAGTAATATGAAGCTCTTCTTCTCTCAGTTCCTAAATACAGACTACTAACAAGACAACATTTAAAATTCTGTGCATTTCCAAGAAAGAACTGGATCAGTTTACATCAGCTGAAGTTTCACACTGATACCCAGGGGTGCTCTTTCAGATCTCCACTTTTTTTTTGCTGCTGGTTAATCAAGTAATCAGGAACATTCATTACATATAATTGTCATTTTTATTCATTGGTAACTCTATTCTGCACAAATAAAGTTCTAAAATGCAAGAGTCCTTACGCATGTCTCCACAAAGGCAGGAGGTCTGCAGCACCAAAAAGCTGTGCATGCTTGTCTTAATCATGGTCAGTTTGAATGTGGATGCTGTGAGCCCACCTTGGACACGGACGTTGGTGACCAGTCTGAACTGAAGCCTGCCTTTTCTGCAGGATTTGAACTATCCAATTAGAACTTGAATCATGCTTCTCAGCAAGAGTGTGCATAAATGCAGCATGAATACAAGCTTACAGCTTCTACACAACCTGCTTTTGGCAAGGCAAGAATGTGAGTATACTCACAGAAAGTGACTGACTGCAAAATGATGGGTGACGTGCTGGAACCAGCACCGAAATGCCCCTGGCTCCCTACACTGGTATTTCCAGTGGTGCAGATCAGCAGGGAGAGCTGTGGACAGCAGAGCCTTGCTGGGCTGGGACCCCAGCTCTCTGTTTCTGGAAGGCAGGTTTGAAGGAGGACTTATCAACAGGGTCTTCAGTGCTTCCCAGGTGGAAGGACACATTGAGAAAGTGTATACAAACGGTTGCAGAAGGGATAAATGAGTGACAAAGGTGGATGTTACTGTTCTAGCACTCATAGCTGCTTTGTTCCTTTCCAGCTGTTCCACAGTGCTTCCAAACAGCTAATACAAATTATGCTGTGTTCCAGAACTGGATGGAGATATTCCTTGCACTGACATGAGGGATTATTAGCAGAAGGAGCTGAACTTCAGAACTTTGAGAGTCCCTGGTCTGTTAGCTACAAGGGAACTCAGAAGGTTTTGGGCTACTACCCCTGGTGGTGGGCGATGCGTATTCAACACTTTTCAGCATCCTGAGCTGCAGCTGGCCTTCCTGCTCAAATGTATAAAATGACCGCCTGGGGTTGCTGACGGTACCTGCACGGGGACATCTGTGCCTGCTGCGTTACTCGGAGCAGCAAGTCTGCTGAAACAGGATGCTATTTGCAGGGAAGGGTGCTTCAGAGGCAGGGAAGCAAAGAAAAAAAAAGAAAGCAATTTTCTCTTGATACTTGATGTCCATTTCAGGGTAACATACAGAGAACTAATCATGCAAATCCAAACTCAAGGGAAATAAGCCTTCATTTCTTCATCTGGTGCTCTGAAACTCAGCCAACAATACATACAAGCAGTATCCCTGAGGTGACAAAGTGCATTGTTGATTTATAGGCAATGCATATTGGATTACTGGAGACTCCACACTGTGAAATGATTATAAACCAGTAATTAGCTGGTGAGAAAGGAATAATTTGCTTCAGAATTCTGAAGCCAGATAAAATCAGCTGATTAAAAATAAAGCACAGTTAACTCAGTCCCTTGTGCAATTAAAAACTCATAAAACCTGACTGAAGTAGTAGGAAAGGCCTTAAACAGCAGAAAAAAAAGCATTTAAAAAATACGCTCAGCTAACAGTAGGGTTGGGTCCTGGAAATTTTCTTTAAAGACAGAATGAAGTGCTATTGCTCTTCACCCCGGAGAGCCCTCACTCAGACACAGCTTAACCTTTGGATGGGAAAAACGAGTGTGCTGGAACTAAACACTGTCTGGCACAAGAGAGCAGCTCATCAGAAGATGTTTTTTTGATGTACCATTGCTTTGGAAAAATACTTCCTGCAGGTGTTCTGAAATCACCTGGAGTTTTTCAGGAGCTGCTTGATTTAATTTTCAAGTCCCTGCTGTGGTCACACAGACAAAATCTGGAAAGTCCCTCACAAACAATTAGCTGCTGCAAGTGTTAGTGGCACAAAATAGCCCTATCAGATGTGTCTGGCTTTTTGAGAGGGCTTTCTCATCACTGTATTCTGCTAGCCTCAACTGCCTGAAGAATAAGACTCATTCGAGCAACAAGTGTTGGCAACCAGTGCAGAGGCTGACAGCAGGAGAAGCAGGGAACAGAGGAGTACAAAACAACTTTTACAACAGTTCTGCCTTAAAATCACCTCTACATAGAGCCAAAGTGTATCAGTGACAGCTCCAATTTTCAGAGGCCACAGAAATCCTCATAATGTCAGTAGTTTGAGGTCTCTACATGAACTGTGCAAGTTACACACTTGTTGACCGCAGAGCAGCACTTCACAATTATAACATTTACAAAGAAATTTACCCACACTAGTACAAAGAAAAGTCCTGGTTTTCTGCGTTTCTCTGGCTTCCTGAGGAAATGACTGTTTGTGTACATCTCACCTGATAACTTCTAAACCTGCTGGCTCTTTCCAACTAAACAGAAGTAGCAAGGGAGCTCTTAGAGAGAACCAAAATCCTCAGTGGTTATACAGCTGGAGAGAAGCCTTTGAAGTATCTCTGTAAGGCAAAGACTGTCCTGTGAGCATTGCTTTTATTAGACACAAGAAACCCTGCGCAGGAGAAAGACAAAATAAATGCCCAAACCACAAGAAAAACCGGAGCTTGGAATAACTGAACCTTGCATTACGAATCCAGAGGTAACAAGGTTTCTGTAGTTTGAGGTTTATGAAACTGTTCTTGTGAGCTGAAAATATAATTTCACCCAGACACAGACATTGCTGTTTTTCTCCCAGCCATTTTATAAAATATAATTAATCTACATTTTAAAGACCTTGATGGGTTTTCTCTCATCATGGAACAGTAAGTGAGATTGATACCCAATTACTGAGCACTCAAGCTCACAGATCATTTCCATATAAAATCATTATTTTTTATTTACTAAAATGCACCTTTTATTTGATTTAGATGTTAATGCTCATTTCTTATATAATAAAAGGAGAAGAGCTAAAGCATGAGTGTTTATTAACCTTGCTAATAAGACAGGCTTTTTGAGTCAAGATGGATAATATCTGAATTGGTAAAACAGATGCATCGTCATTTAGCCAAGTAATCCTTTCCAAACAAGGTTAGAAGCAGCAATTTTGTTTGTAGTGGATGGAAATAAACCTGTCATATTCTGCACATCAATTTACACATTCTTACTTTCCCACTTAAGTCAGTAAGAATGCAGCCCTTTGATTCCCCAAATAAGGTGATCCACAAATTAAGATTAGAATATATGGGAATATGGATGTATAAAGCATATTAATTGATCTTAATTTGCAATCTTTATGTGATGTACTGAACACAATCTGAACATTCTTGTAACTAATCTAGAATAGAATGATACATTTCCATCAAAAGTTATTTGCATCTTTAAAATCAGCATAAAAAAGTGCATTAAAAGATGCCTCAGTAAAGAATTTTCCATAATTTGTAAAAGCATAGCCTGATGGCTGACATTTGTGCGCATGCTGTTGTAAATGGCACTGATGATGAATGTTGACATTTCACACTATTGCTGTTGAATCCTGCTAGCTCATCCTCAAAAGTGACCCTATTAAGCATCTGAGCATTTATTAACAGGTATGAGCAGTCTGTTACAGCCAACTATACACACACACACCTTTTATATGTAAAAATGCACTCCAAAATTTATGCTCTGGTTGAGTCCATTATAAATGATAATCCAGATAAAAACTGTCAAAATTATTCCAGTGCTCTGAGTAATGTTACACCAAAAGCACAACTTCGTTCCTCTTATAAATCCTTTCTCTTTCATTTTTTTCTTTAATCTCTGTCCTTTTCACAAAGCACTGAATCAGCACAGAACTGTGAATACCCATCAACTAGAGGTTATAATTCTTATAGTTTATATTCCATTTCTGAACGTGTTCTGTACTCAACCAAAATGCCAAAGTGGCCTTCTGTAGGCAAATCTAAGACTTCTAAATATTTAGCCAAATTTCACATTCTTAGACACAGCTGGATTTCCTCCGATTATCACGTTGAGTAGGAAAGAGTCAGCCTCATGTTATGAGGTACCCTGGGAGGAAGCATGGACAGAGGTCTGTGCATTACTGGCAGTTAAAGTAGTCCCTTGGGACTTTAGGAACAATTTAGATTAATGTAAAGTTTTTTCTTAGCTTCTGTGCACACTGAAGCCTGGTCCATAAAAACCTTAAAGCACACAAAGAAGGATCACTTACGTAGAAAGGAAGTTCATTTCTTTGAAGGGCTGGCATCTACCAGCGGAGAACGGAGAAGCACAACTCATTTCCATTGGGATGACCATGAAACTCTGGAGGAGATACTCCTGTAAGAAAAACAGATCAACTCCAGTCACTCACCATTGTTTCTGAACACTTACTCTACCTTTATTAGGCATCAAAGTTTAGCTGATGCTTGACAGTTCCTAAAAATCATCTATCCTTGATTTTACATGGGAGTCGTAAACTGTGAATGCTTTCACTGTCAACTGTGAAAAAGCTTTTGTCATAGCCCTGTTAAGAAACATGATCAAGATTTAGTGGGTCTCTTAAAAGATCAACTGCTTTCCTCAGGATTTGCAGGAGAAAAAATGCAGTGTATAAATATTTAAGCAGTTGTTTGTAGTCAGAGAAACTCCGCAGATGTCTAACCTGCATTCTGGACAGTTTCTCGCAATTACACTGTTGGCAGAAACTTAACAGTTTTCTATTTCTTTGAAGTGAGAAGAGATTGTATGTAGTTAGTACACGACAAGCTATTTTGTGCCTTTATTTTCACCCTTCTTTGCCATTTTCTATCTCCTTCAGCTTTTTAGTCTAAGTCTAACGTCCAGCTTGCCCACAAGAAAGTAGGAGACATCTCAACTGGAAGGTGACATGCTGAGAAATCCGCTTTCCTAGGGAATACATCCCGAGCATCACAGGTCTCTTATGAGGCCCTGAAGTTCATCACCCCAATCCATGCCCCAATTCCCAAGAAACATGCATTGAATTAAACACCTAACAGCTAATTAAATCTGCTTGGACATTATCTTTTTGGACAGAAACGGTGTTCAGGTCCTCCCTTTCCTTAAAAATCTCGATTGTACAATTTACAGTCAAGACTGAAATATAGTGACTTACCTGCAAAAATTCAAGGACAAGCCATAACAAACAAAACAAAACAAAAAAACAGCAAAACAAAACAAAAGCAAACAAAAAATCCAAATAATTTGGTCAGTAGGACTTCTAATTTTTTATTTCAAAATGATGGACTGTAGATTAATTACTATTTACAAGGTAGTACTGGGGTTTTCTGATCTTTCACACCAGCACAAAGGTAGCAGGCACGTGGCTGAGGATTCTTATAGGAACAATGACTGTGTTTGGGGTAAGTGGCACTCTCAGAGTCCTTGACAGAGGTGACATTGCTGGTGGCTCTCTTCTCTTTGCATAAGAAGCAGCTGACCTCACTGAACACGCAGTAGATACATTGCTGTGACACAAGAGGCCTCATTCATTAATAGGATAAGCAGTACCAAACCATGACCTTCATAAAATTATGCTTATTCCAGAATAAGGGTTTTATTAAGTGCTTTCATCTTCATCTTCTCCACATGTTTTTGAACCTTCTCTCTGAGCCTGTTGTTTTGGGGTTGAAAACGTTCATCTGGATGGTGTTGTGTGACTCTGCAAGAAGTTTAAAAGGTCATTTGTACTTAAAATAGCCAGGGAAGCTACTTAGCAGTGCTGACAAAAACAAACGAAGAGACACACAATTTCTCTCCTTTTTATAGTGACCACAAAGGATATTTCATTATTTATGCAGAACTGGAGAGTGAAACTGTGGAAAGAGCATTCAACTTTTGGCCTGGTCATTTAGGAAATTTAACCATCTGATAGGTAAACACATACTAGGCTGAGTTTCTACATTTTATCTATGAAGGAACATATATGCTGTAATGACCAGAACAAGAGAATCCATGTGAAAAACTGATTTTCCTTAGGGATAAAATGCAGAAACTGCTGTGGAGGAGCAGTTGGATGTCATCCAGTGAAACACCACCCCATTCAGTAACAAAGAAGAACTTTCAGTGACAAAATAAAGGATTTGGACTTCACTGTTTGCTAATAGATTTTTGTTTCTAACTTTAAAAGGCCAAACAAATGGTGAAGCTTTCAACAAATTTAGCTGGCAGCAGAAACTGAAAGTAGACCAACCCAAACCTGCTAACAGTTTTTCTTCTTCCTCATGTCCTCAGTCCTACTGGTAATCAGGGCTTGGAGGCTGATTCCATACGAATATCCCCAGTCTGCCCCTTCCCAGGGCCACCTTCTGTTCTCTAGCGGCCGTTCTCAGACACCAGCACAGCCAACTTTTATCAGGTTGGAGTTTATTTTAACCTTTGAGCTATTTCCAGAGTCCCATCCTTAAGCAGAATTGCACTTTTCATACAAATTCTTTTATTTTTGCTATCAGACCATAACTTTGTTTTCTAAAAGTAGAACACAGACACTATTTACATACACGGAAGTGTGATCATGCTAGTAGAAAACGGTAACAATGACACCAGAAAGCAAGTGAGGTGGTGCAGATATGTCCTATTAGATGTAACAAATGCTCCATAACTGGAGTTTACGAACATCAACTAAAGTAGGAGATTTAGAGTTAGCCAAAATGGACTGAAATGAACACCTGAAATATAGATACCTAGAAGTGTTTAATATAGGAAAGTATTTTCAACTTAGAAGAAAACATCAAAAAGAATGAAACTTATGGTTATAAAACTGCTTACGTAGAAAAAGCACCAACACTGTATGACTGCAGAGAAAAAGAGTGACTTTAGTTACATGAGCTACTCCAAATCCCCACATTTTGACAAGCAGGGTGTCATAAAATGATAAAAGCAGCACTGAGTCAGACACACGCGTTTGTACAGCAAATTATTTTCAATCGATGCTGTAATAATCACAATACAGCAATCAATGTTTTGTCAGAGACCTCATAATACTTAGCACCGTTTTAAAGTTTAATGAATGATAGAGTTGCAGAAAATTTGAACACCAGTCATTTCCCTCTAAAATTAAATAAAAAAGACGTACAAATCTCTTGGTGGCTCTGAGAATTTCAGGCTGTTATACACATCCTGACTAGCTAGGTGTCTAATTATCATCATTACCACTTTAAAGAGATGGCAACTGTTGGACAGAAAGGTTAATTCATGTGTTCAAAGCCACACCAGGTATCTGGGAAAACTCTGGGTTAGAACTCAGCACGTTCTCCCGTGTTGTTCTTCTGCAATCACTTACCTCACCCACAGTGCCTACTGCTCAAGTCCATTGCCCTCAGCGTCCCACCTACCAGCTGATACCTCCCTGCATCCTTCCTGTGACATCACATACCTCCAAGTTTCACACAGAGCACCCACTTCTACTTCCAGCCCCACAGAACTGCTGGGCAGCCTTGCACGCTCTTCTAAAACCATGGTGGTAATTATCAGCCCCCTTAAAGATCCATTTGTCCCTCACAGCTTTCCTCGTCCTTAGGTCTCTCAAAGTTTCCATGCTGAGCTGCAAACTGAGGACATCAGCGTGACAACACTGGAGGCAAGCGGCAGAATCTGGCCCTTAGAGTGATGACTTTATAACACTTTAAGGAGCAGGTGATTCCCTGTTTCTGAATGCAAATTGTTTTACACGCTGTGCTGTGTGTCTAAAACAAAATGCTCATTGGTAGTGGTGTGAAGCTTGGACAGCAGAGCACACGTGAACAATTCTTAGAAAGAGCCTGAGAAAAAAGCACCATGCAAGCACCATGCCAGGGAGAAATTCTAAGGGATCATTCATTACCATGAATGGGTAACGCTGAATTTATTCACCACTGCCAGCATTACTAAACATCTAACTAGAAGGGTCACTGGGAAGCTACTGGTCCCAGAACATTGAATAGCTCTGTGAAGGCAAAGGGGACTGCCTCCAGTGCTAGATGACATTGATAAAACTGAAGTCAGAGACATCCAGGCTAACATGTCGCATTCACAGCTGTTTTAAGTCCAATCCAGAGATCATATTTGCAGCACAAGATATAATATGTGAGACTTCTGCTTCGCTTGAAGTGCCAGATCTGCATCTGATGCAATGACGGAGCCCCTGGAGCATCTCTGTATGACTTTCTACATAATTCTGAAGGAGCTGCTTCTCTTCAGATTCCTTCCCGTTCCTCTCCCCTAATTTCATATTACACTTACCTTTCTTCTTTTGCAGATTTCATTTTGCCTTCTTCTGGGAATGCCTGCCCAATCTGTGGGAATTCAGCTCTCAGCATCTCTGGAGTAAGAATCACTTTGAACTCCATTTCATCTGTCCCACTAAAATCAGGAAGATGAAGAACAATCAGGTTTTATTCTTTTAAAATTATTTTTTAGCCAACAAAACCAAAAATATATCTTATGCGAGAGAGACTTTGCGCTCTTGCCTTTGAGAATCTCTCAGAAGATGTTTAGACACATCCATGCAAGCATTTAAGACTTAATCACACTGAACACAAGAGAGGAGAAACTTACTGCTCAATTACGTTCTCTCTGTCTCTCTCAGGCAAGTCATACAGCATTGGTGGTACATCTCTTGGAAGCATATCTGAACTGTAAGGATCTCTGTGATGGAAATGCAATTTAGGATGAGCAGAGTGTAACTGCAGCCAATAGTTATATTATGAAGCTTCACAGTAGTAGCTATAGTTACAGAGAAGATGATGTAATTTTAAATATTCCTGGAAAAAAGATGAGTACACCAGAAACTAATGTGGTACGGGGGAACATGAGCCTGAGAGATGCTGGCTACCATTGGTGCAGGTGTCCACATGTTAAACATTTTACTGTTCATACTTCTGCCAGACAGAGTTTGTACCTCCCAAAGTCTTCTGGCACTGAAGCAAAATGCATTCAGGGCAGATGTCACTGGAAGTCTAGAGTAAAACGTCCTTTCCAGGGCTAGGTATTTCCTCTAGCGATATTGTTCTTAACTCACCCTCCAAGGAGAGTGATTTTGGATTAATAAGCAGTAAATAATTCCACCCATATGCCCAGAATTATCTGTGGGACTAGTTATTGGTCATGTAGTTAAAGACAGCAGAAAGGGGTACAGGTTAGAGGCACCGTCTATTCAATTTATTTCTTACCTAGATGTTGTACTCGCCAACATGGGAGTGTTCGAAAAGATGGAATACACCACTGGTAAGAATCGCCTCCAGTCCATCACTCCACAAATCACTTCCTGAAATTATAAGTGCTACAACTATCAGATGTCTAACACATAATGCAGTGGGGAGAGAAACTTGCAGGACAGAGCATCTGACTTCTTGGTTAAGAATTGAGTCTGGAGAGCTGCAGTTCTCCATATTTAAATGATGCTTCCTCCACTGCAAGGTCATGAAAATACAACTGAGCTAAAAGAAGGAAAGAGCAGAGAAATACTTCAGAGATGAATAAAAGATACGGATAAAGCCTAATAACAGGTTATTCTGACCCACATACTGGTTATTTAGGTGCATACATAACTTTTATTTGAAAGTGTTTTCTATCTAGGATGACTCTTCATTTTCCTTCATAAATCCTTGGAGCAAATTCTCAGCAAGAACACACCCAAGGCAGGTACTCGTACAATAAACCCAAAAGGCCATACCTTGTGATGCAGAAATTTCTTTTGTGTGACTGGAATACTGGATCCTTTGGGGCATTCCTTGGTAAAGGTGTATTTTGGAAGAGGACAGAGATGATATTCAATATTTGTTTCAGAATAAGCTAAAGGAGGTAAGACTGGAAATAATCCTGGAGAGGGGTTCTAAAAACAAAAGATTATTTTAGAAAATCATTCTGAGCACCCCAAAGAATTGATGAAAATTCAGGCCTTACAGTTAACATACTCTCCCCAAACTCACATGTTTGTTTCATCTTGACTCTTTTGTTCAGTGTAACCCTTCATCTCCTGACTCTCCCCACACTGCAGACCCATAATTTGCCTGGCTTATCCATGCTCTCTGCTGTCCAAAATACTGGAATTTAGGTGTTGTTTGCAAGTATGGAAGAAAAAAAAAACTTTGATCCCTCCAAAATCCAATGCTGGTTCTCTGAACAGTTCAGAAACCAAGGAAGGGAACTGGCCTTGCCATAGTGGAAGTCTGCAAGCATTTTATCATCTATTTCACTGTGCTAGCATTTGCTTCTGCCTTCAGTTTAATGCTGTGTAGCACGCAATCAGGCTGTGCCTGGCTCTTACACTGGCACGACAGAGGGATGAAAGAGATGCACAGAGGATCTCATCAGTAAGTCCACTGGAGTCCTAGCCCCATGCAGTGGGAACAAGTCTATCCTACATACATTGCGCCAAGACCACCAGAGCAGCACACTGGGCTCTGGGCCATTTCAGCTAACTAATGCTGAAAGACCGAGCCACCCAACTCAGGCCCCGCGCCATGCTGGCATGGAGACGCTGTCTGTACCCACACGCAGCACTTCACTGAGCTAAGAGCTGTCTCTGCCTGCTCAGAGTCACCAACGGACCTCCAGGCTGTGCTGCACTGTGCGGGAAATACCTTCTATAGTTGGTGCCAAGTAGCACGATCTACATGAAAATTAAGTAACTGAAAGTCTTCCAACACACCTGGTTGTGATTTTTTTGAATCCCTGTGCCTAGTAACTAGGAAATGTGGCTTAGGATGTAATGAGAACTACTGGAAACTGTAAGGCAGCAGGATGCAATGTAAGCAAAGAGCTTGACTTCACTTTCCTCACTCTACTTAAGGATTAGGCAAACTGCAGTTCCCCAGCTGAAGAAGAGACTATATCTGTCCTACTTACCTGGGCTAGAGCAGGAGGTTATAGAAGGACTGAGATGCCAAGTCTGTGGCTTTTTTTTTTTCCTAACATGCAACTAGGGAAACAAATCAAGAAGAACGGAGGGGCCCCAAGGTGTTTCAGGGAATCCTGGAATCAGTCAGAATTTGTGGAGTGTGGGACTGAAAGGGAAGACTCCAGTTCTCTGCCATCACTGGCAACTTTGCCTTATCATCCCTCTCCTAAACTGATCCAAATTCCACCTTAAAGTGTGTTCCTCTCTGTGGGATGAGCTCTGAGGCTCCTACATACCAAGGCTTTCAACTTGAAGGACGCTCTGGCAGATAGCTTTATTTACCAATCTGAGTAACAGAACTGCCCACCAATAAACTCCCTTTCCCCTCTTTTCTTAGGTTCTTTGTGGAAGTCAACTTCTACTTACAAAAATGCGAAGTGGGTTGCTCTCTGTAGGGTAGACTAAAGCTTGGGGAGGAACCAGTTTTAAGAGGCTGACATGTCTTTCTGCCACTTCTTCTGGGGATGGTTTGTCAAAATCCATCCTGTGGGAGACCAGGTCAAGCTGCCCCTCAGGAGAAGGAACTACTTGAACCAACTCATCCTTGAAAAACACAGATATCAAAGGTTTTCAGAATGTAGCGAGCATTTTGTTATAAAATGTTGGGAAAGAATTAATCAAATAATTGTAGAAATGTAGGGGTGGGAGTGACTTCAGCAAAGGGAGTTTGTATTTGAGATTACTCGTTACCTGGGCACCCTGCCTCAGCGGCCGGCAAAGTTTTCGAGGTTTGTAACTTGTGGCTGCATGGTGCGTACAAAATGGCTGATAACCCGTAATGCTGAAATGCCGAGGAACCTAAGTGCAAAGGAAAAAGACATTCTGCAGGAGTTGACAGTAATCACTTCTGATAAACTCACATATGGTATGGAACATCCCAGTTTTATCACAGACACATCACATCTCTGTGGTAGAGGATACTTGGATTGCTATTCTGGAACGTAGTATATGATCAAAACTTTGAGAAGTTTACAAGGACAAGCTGAATGAGTGTATAAAGTTTCCATTCTTGCTTTTCTGTGAAAGATCATGGATTTAAAAGCTTTTTTAGATCAAGTATACTAAACTTAATGGGGTTGAGAAAGACTGTATTAAGTAATAAAACTAACACTGACAGATGAAGCAAAGACACTAACAGAAAGATTGTTATACCACCTGAAAGAAAAAAAAAACGAAGAGGAAATTGAGCCAAAATCTGCATTGATTTGAACCTGAGGAAATATTTTTGCTTTGATAGAGTGCTGAATGCGATCTTTTGCTACTCAAAAATTTGAAAGAAAAGTCTTTAGAGGTCAGAAGAAGAAAAAGATCTGTACTTATAAGTTGAAAAAACAGTACTATGTATTTCAAGGAGGAGATGTTTCCATTTCCTAAGCAGGAATGCAGGAACTAAGTATACAGAACTGGACCCCAAATAAACAGAAAATTTCAATTACTTTCTAAAAAGAAGGACACTAACAATGGATGGTATTTTTGCTGTCTAAAATTGAAGGAAAGGCTGTGTCACAGAGGGCTTGCAGTATCCTTGCTCATAGATGCATCTTGTTGCTTGAGACATAATATTTGCAGCTGAGACAATTCATCTGTGTCTGAAGAGGAGAATTGCTGACTACAGGCTTGCCACTTACAGAAACCGGTGAGATTTGTTTTTAATAAGGCTGTGTGATTAGCATGCGTTTATTAAGACAACTTTTCTACTGGGCTGCACACTGGGACCACAGAATCAGGCACAAAATGTTTAACTGGACTGTGGAAAGAAAGAAACATGATACAGCTGAGGGAGTTGTACTGACTCACCTTCAAGTCGTAAAAGGGAAGAGCACGTCTGATTTTCACATCTACAGGTTTGATAGGAACGAGGCCAAGAGCATCAGGTTCCTGGAAGAATACAGTATTTAAAACCCAGTAATATGGTGGGCATTTTGTTTTGTATTGACAGCAATCCATCAGCATGGCTACTTGAAAACATATGGAAATAATTATGCAAACATTTAAATATTTTTCCTGTCTTTTCTAGGACTTTAGCATTTCAGTCACTTTTTAATTTATTTTCCTGTGCAAAATCATGGATTTTAACTTTGGTCATTAATGTATTACACATAATTTTAGAATGAATCAAGAGAATGTAAACATTTTAACTGCTTTTAAGTGCTTAGCAGCACTCTCAATAAACCTGAAGTCCTGAATTAATTTGTTGGAACTCCAGAACACCAGTCACATTGTAAAGTATAAAAAAAAACAAAACAATATGGGTTCTGGGGCCAATGTTTTCAACAAAATTTTATCTTGACTGTTGGCCACCATTTTAATTACTATACCTACCAAATCGCGGCACAATTCAAGGGAACTGTAAGAGGGGAATTCAAAAGGCAATGTACGATCTTCAGATATGCTGGAAGAAATGCCCTTATATTCTCCACTCTTCTCTGTTTTGCTGAAACACCTGTTTCCTGTCAAGAATGGAAAGCAAATACTAAGATTTTGTAATGTAATTTAATTCACTGCTTCAAAAATAGAATCAAGACACAAAACATATTTAACATCTTCCTTATACAGGATGTGTCAATTCATTTTAATATGGAAAATAAGGTACTATTTTCTAAAGTTTTTAAATACCCCATCTACAAGACAGCATACTGGGAAATAAAGAGTGCCCACTTGCAGAGGCAGGAGAGGGCCTGATATAGAAAGCTGTCAAACTGCATGCGTATGAGGTGGTATGAAATAAGAAACACAAATCCTGTTCTGTGCCTAGGATAGCCAACTGCGACTCCCATCCAAGGCCAGTTACGTTCCATAACTGTTAAAGAACAAGTGACTTTTCCAGACAAGCACTGTCATTTCAATATAAATAAAAGTAATTGCTTGAAAACACTTGTGTGAGAAAACAAGAAGGAGAAACACTCACAGTATTGGGCACTTGGCTATGTATCTCACAATTCTTTGTCTTGTTTCACTGAGTTCAGATACCTTGCTTTTATCACACTTCATCTAGCTGCCTGTGTTCCATCTGATCTGCTTACCTACTCGTCTGTTTCTCATATAATCCCACCTGCCCTTTCCTTGTTTCTCAGCCCTGTAAGTAGCTGCCCTATTATTAAGTTGCTAAGTTGCAAGGCTCCTAAGAAGAGTATCACATTTTAAAAATATGGTAGATAATGTGCATGAAAAATAGATATATTTTGACTACAGCTATGTCCACCTTGTCATGCTCCTCTTTTTTGCTTGAAGACTCCTTTGTAGGGACTCTTTCTTTAAGTGTCTATCATATACAGGCATGCACCTGACAAACCACAGTACAACCTGAATTATCAATAATTCATTGCCAGACTATCAACCTGTTCTTCTGCTCCTTACCAGATGCAGAGCCTTCCTCCACTATTCTGGCTTCTCTTGTTAGCCCACGGAACAGATGCAGTAAACGATTTAGTCGACTCTGAATCACAATCTGAAGGAATGATTTTAAATTTTCAAGTTTAATACTAAGTTTAACATTCTAAGATTTACAGTCATAGAAATACACATACAACAGTATTTATTCTACAAAGCTCACTCATACATCTATTTCAGAATTTTTGCTATAGTTTTCTATAGGGATAAAATGGGGAAGAAAAGATTTTTGAATGGATTTCAACTCCACCGTGACACTACGCATTGAAAACAGATCAGCCGTTTGTTTAGCCTTACAGTTTAATTAGACTTTTTCACTAGATCCTAATCCTTCAGCTGTGTCTATTGGCATACATAGACTTAACAATAGGTAAACAGTCAGCTGATCATGGCCATATGAATACTTGTGGCTCTGTGAAAGAGAATATGTAGTAACACTCACTGAAATTTGCCTAGCGCTATTTATCGCAGGGTAACAATGAAGAATCCCGAGTTCAAATACCAGAAGGAACCATTTGGCCACCTCCTTATTTGCGCAATACACATTTCATCTCAAGGCATTTATATGGAGCCTAATACTGCGGGCTGTGGTAAAGAACAGATTTGAGAAGAATATCTGAAGTGGGCACTGGGAAAGCAGGAAGTTTATGTATTGCTTACTGCATTTATATTTACTTAGAGATGAACAGTAGAAATGCAAGTTAATACTTAAACTCAATGGAACAAGTGATTTTATTGACTTAGTCTTTAACTTCCAGGCTGGGAGGGATCTTAGGAGACCTCTAGTCCAATCTCCTGCTCCAGGCAAGGTCAGCTATGAGATCAGACCAGGTTGCTCAGGGCTTTATTCAGTCTGGTCTCGAAAGCATTAAGGGATGTACACTGCACAAACTCTCTGGACAATCTGCTCCAACAATTGTCCTCATAGTGAAAAAGGTTTTCCTTACACACAGACTATAGCTCTCTTACTGGAATTTGTGTCCATTGTTTCCTGTGTTCCCCTCATCTTTCTTGTACTAGGGTTCCAAAATTGAACATTATATTCTATATGCATTTTGTAATCTTTTCGTTCAAAAGTATTTTGTACATTAAAAAAACTAAATTCTTCTGCATTTGCTTAGTATTGATTGTTTAAAAAAAATTACTCCAGCTCCTTATTTCCTGGTAAAGCAGGGACACATTTATCAAACTGTCAAATCCCTGGCTAGCTGAGAAGACCGTTACATGCTAGTTTGCATGTTCTTTTGTGCTGTTTCCAAGGTGACATACCATCACACTGTATTCTAGTTGTTCACATTACCTTGTATGCTGCTTGTTGGAATTTCCTCAACGCCCTGTTTCTGTTGTCCCAAGGGTCGTTACGGAGCAAGTTGAATGTGGGATGGACATTTGGATGCTGCACGGTATTAAAAAAAAGGTACCCCTTTTAAAACTAGTCAATGGAGGAATTTTCTCCAGCCCAAGCTATTCCTTGGCCAGAATCCCTCTGTTATTTCCCAACACTAAAATTAAATCAAGTAAAAATGTTCAAGTTGAATTATTTCATTCCATGTCCATGTCACCCTACTGGCATTCAAACAGAAGTCTTCTCTGCAGGGCTTAATGGGAGGTAATCACCAAAAATCTGCAGATGCAATATAGGAAATGGAGAGGTAACGTAGCATAGTCTGCACCCATATGTAAACGACAGCCACATACTATGGCAGAAGTCCAATAAACGGGCAGTCAGTGGAGAGAATGGACTAGGTCTCTGCTGAGCGTACACTTCAGCTTGCACAAATGTGAAGCTGGAATAAGTGCAAGGGCTCAAACCAGAGGCTCAGCAAATTCAGTATCCTCTCTCCAATAACAGCTGACAGCATAGACCTACAGCAGGGTGAAAGACCAGGGTAAACTTACAGTGATAATTCCCCAGATTCCCAACATCTAACAATCTCTGGCTTTGGACATACTTGAGAGAGGGGTGATGTCTCTATATTTAATGACTTGAATTGTCTGAATGCACTCTGAACACAAGTAAATCTCTTTCTTGATGCATTTATCTCTCCAGTTTTAAACTGATGTGACAGAAAAATGTAGCACTAGAAGGGACTCCAGCAGCCCCACGGTACAGTTCTTCACAGGAGGGCAGACACTCAACCAAAATGTAGATTAGGAAGGTCCTCAGAACCAACTCCACACAACCCCATGCCACACTCACCATACAATATTCAACGCTTTAGAACAGGCACAAAAGTACAGGAAAAGACCAACTACCACAGCTATGATGTTCCTCAAGAAAAAAGCAGCAAGGATCCCTTGCGTTGCTAACAGCCAATGTTCCTTCAGTAGCAGGCTATTTATTAAACAAAGCTTCCAATAATCCTAGGAAACGGATCCTGGGAATTACCCCACACCACAGAGAAAGACAAAAACCCTAATTACCAGAAAGGTTCCTGTCAATCAGACCTGCAAGGTAAAGTTTGCAAGTCTTGTGATTTGCTTAATCTAACACTTAGGCATGAGAAAGCTACTCCTGAGAGAGCTTTCAGGAACAAGCAATATGAATCTCAGGTTAGGCCTCTACATTTCCACTTGTCTCTCATATTAGAAGGTCAGAACATCAGAAGATGAGCTCTGCATGCAGCTCATTGCTGGTTCTGCTGTAGTAAAAAGAGAAGTACGACACTAATACAGAAATGGCCATATTAGGAGAAAAAACATTCAGTGACAAATAGTTGTGGTTGTTTGTTAGCTTAGCAGGTGATAACAACATATAAACAAACCTGTTCAACAGTCCGGATAACACGTCTGGAAGAAATTTCTACTTCGCTCCTTTGAAACTCCTTTTCTATGATAGGATCTCCTCTTTGAATCTAATTTATCACCAGGAAGAACAACCACATTAGTTCAAAGCATTCAGTGATTTTTTTCCCCTTATTTATGATTAGCGGAAATTCACTTACAATGTGCCTATTCTGGAGGTACGTTGCAAAACAGATTTCACCCCCTTCTAGGGAGTGATTATTGCAACCTTTAGCAAGTCAAACAAAGTAAAATAATGTTCTTTTAGATCTGAGTTTAATTCTGATCCCTGTCCTAACAACACACAGATTGCTTTACCTAGGCAGAACCAGTAAGAGAGGGATTACAAAATCAACCACATAAGTCACCACTTGAACAGCTCTACCCAGGTGACAGCACTACAAAAGTTTCCTGCAGCTTTCCTACATTTTGTGAACATCTTCTCCATCATGGTTTCCAATGATGCCTGCTCTTTAATCTGTTCATGTGTGCAACAGTTTACTACTGCTTTCACTTCACTTTTCTGAGACTCTCTCAAAGCGTTTAGGCATACTGGATGAATACTAGTGCTTCTTCTCATTATCCTTCTTCCACCGCGCTCCTCCTTACCTGTTGTTTCATTCCCAGGGTACAACTATGTCTTTAACCTTGGCATTATTATGGGAAGTGAAATTCACATGATTTTGATGGACTGAAGAGTTGGTTAAGACAATGAAAGAGAGACCAGTTAAAGGTCTCCAGGACACTCAGTCCCAGGCTGTAAAACGCAGCGGTCAGTTGAACAAACGATGGAGGAATAATAAATACTTTGTGAGGCCTAAAGGCACTCAAGGTGAACAAACTGACAGCACAAGCAAAGGCACACCTCTGTCAGAAAGTCATGGGGACAACTGTGAAATCATCCCAAAACCTCCACAGACAAAAGGTGGCCAACAGGTAACTAAATATTTCTAGACAAGGTGAATATACATCTAATTCAATGATACACCAATCTCATGTTCTAGATCGTTGGTTTTGTTACTTACTTCCTCCTTTGTTAGTATTAAAAATAATGTTTGAATTAATTCATGCCTAATTTAGTGTATAAATTAAGCCTTGACCTATTTATAAATAACGTGACTCCCATAAACAATGCCTTAGAAGTCAGTAGGATGTCAGAATCTACTTGAATATCCAGGAGGCAGGATAAGAGGGACACGCCCAATCTATCTTTGAGGGCTGTGCCACATGGGGGTAAATATTTTATGCCATTGCCTTTTGCAGCTGTCACCTCTACAAAAGACCACCTGCAGTCTGGGGTGACTGGAGGAAACCAAAAAGAGTGAGGGTGAAAGCACAGAAGAACCTGCTGAATTATCCTCCCATGGCTCTGCAGGAGATCCCTGACTGGGTTTAGCCCTTTGATCGTGAGCTGTTTGAGAGGTACAGAATAAACAGAACATTGGATGCAGCCACAGTGCTGACAGGATTGCTGCAGTGCTGCACTGTGATGTAGCTGGGTGGAAATCTACCAGGTTGAGCAATACCTGTTGTAACAGGTATCTATTTACATTTCCATTAATAACTTAACCTTCTGTCTGTCTACCTCCCAGATAAAACTGCCTCGAAAAAGTGATGCATAGAAATAAAGATGTAACTGTAGAAACAAGTCCAGCTAGCACAGCTGTATATCAGTGTGTTAAGAAAAACTGAAGGCATAGAGGTTGATACAGTTCTCTAGTGCACTGCGTATAATATGAAAGTATAAGCTTGATTTTAAGTTTATAGAAAAAAATGAGCAAAGGCTAACCTTGTACCACTCTTCTTCCCTCTGCCGGTTTTCAATAACCTCTTTCTTAAATTCCACAGAGACTGGATCTTTGCCTTTATGAACTTGCCTGTATTTACAGTGGAGGCAAGAAAATGCTTTACTTAATGTACAGTTTGTTATATTTAAAGGTTAATAGACTGATTCTCCTCTTCCTAAGGTGTCTAGGAGTCCATAATATTCAGCATAAGAGCAGTTCAGACAATTGCAAATGAAACCACAGTATGCTTACACATGATTATGTGCTCTGCTTTACACCATTTGATGTATGTCTGCAATTCTGTTCACTCCATTGCACATTTTAGCCTTGATTTATTGACAACCGTGACAAAAACTCCCTTTACCTTTAGGTGGGATAGAATACATGTGGTTGGATGAACAAAGTTTTCAGCAGGTTTCTTTCTGAATGCAACTATCATACAATCAAAAACCTCACTGGGTACACTCAGATTGCTCTCAGGCAGAAGGGAAAAAAATGAAAGTAAAACAAAAGTATCTTAACTGTAAAAGAATCCCATCAGGACATGAAATAGTAGCTTTATGCACCAGTGAATGTTGCACATATCATTCACAGAGGCCTCAGCTAAGCAAACCTCCGTGTTGCTAATATGGTTAATTAACACTCACCACTTCAGATGATTTGCTTCCTCTTCCTGAATATTTTGTTTGACTTTCAGTTCAAATATGGCTTCCTTCATCTGTCTTGTTTTTATCCCTTCATCGCCTTGGCAAAGGGCTGCAAGAATATCAGAAAGACATATCATACCACAAACTAGATTGAATTTTTAATTGGAAAATAACACCCACGGTGATAACTGAACTCATTAATCCGTAAAGCTAAGGTGAATTTCTTACAGAAACCACAATCATGTCACTTCAGCAATTCTGAAGCTGAGTTTCTCAAGAGAAACCTACAAATATTGATAAGATTGAGTTTACGCTGCTTAATTATGTTACCTTCTTTCAAGTTCCTAATCTTCATTTTGCCTGGTTCCTGATTCAAAACAGTGGCTACAGCATACGGATTTGACAGATCTGTGGGGAATCTGAGGTTCTGGTATTCAATTTCCTAAGAGATAGGAAGAAACAGAAGTGAGAAAGATTTGCAGCCCAGAAAAGTACTTGTGATTATTCTCTCTTCACACCCTTACTTTTTGAGTAGGCCGGGATCGTGGCTGGCTGAACTGGAGTCTTCTCCACAGCACTGACTTTCCTGCAGACACTGCTTTTCTCTGTGGACGACTTTGTTGTTTTTCAAATCGTTCATTTCTAGGTGTCAGAAGGAAAGACATTGTTCTTCTATGTACTCTGTAAATTGTATATAATTGTAGTACATGTATATGTATCCCTTCTAGATATAAAAGAAGATTGGAAATTCTTTTCACAATTTTAAAGTGGAACCAAACTTTCTAAATTTGCTAACTTCTTAGTTCACAAAAAATAGGTACAGCCCAAAAGACCTTATTGCTCAAAAAATTGTACCTTGCAAGGCCTTAACAATAAGAATAAGGTAGATCAGACATAAGCTGAGGATGTTCAATACCTCTTTAAGAATACTTAATATCATTATTTTTATTTTGGCACAGTGTTAGGACACACAGAGGATGTGCACTCTGAACAAATGATGTAAGAGAGTAGGTATGTTTATTAACACTTGAATAAAACTAGTACATTTTATGTCACCATAGATAGAAATGCTTAAAATGATTACAGCAAAGTTGCATAAAATCCTATTACACAGGCATTTTTTAGAACTGGACAAAAACATCCAAAGATCAGTCAGCCACACATACATTAGACCCCGATGGGGTGTTGATGTTCCTGTGAATACACATACATAGGGCTTTGAGTGGAACTGTGAAATCCGCAATTGCATTTTCATTTGTGCTGTTCCATACTCGAGTGGGGAATATTTCACAGTAACTTCCACTTTCCCATCGCCTGGAATGATTCCTGTGATTAGAGAAGAGGAACAGTAAGAATCCATCTAACATGGGCCCACTTAAGCATGCTGAATTGGATTCTGGACCACATTTCTTAAGCAATATTACTGTCTGAGTAACAGTAGGCCTCAAAAAAAAATTCAGGTCTCAAAGTATCTTTCCAGAAAGACCTGTTACCAGATAATGGGAGATATTTTACAATAGCAAAGAGATTTAACAGTAAGAATATTTCCTACTGTTGTGAAAATGACTGGCTTTTTATATGCAATAGTTCTTCACTTACATCTGCTGGTCTCAATTCTCTGGCACATCCTGCTCTCTCAAGCAAAGCATTATAGACGTATTTCTCTGCATTCTCCCAAGTTTGGGGAATTGCCTGGACTTGGTACATTAGCTGTCTCTACTTGGTCTTATTTCCTTATTACCTATTCCATGGTTTTACCAAACCACTTCAGCCACCCTTCATATCCCTAAAAATCAGGGCAACCCCAGGACACAGGTCCTGATACTCCTCGGCTTTTCTGTACAGGTAGTAACAAAACTGAAGAAGAGGGCTTTTTTTTTTTTTCTCCCCAGAACAACTCATCTGGGGAAGTAGGACCCTACCTTTTCTGAAAGTCCAACCTAAAACATTTTTACCTTTATTACAGAAGAAGGGGAACGCAATTCTTAAGGGAAATCTGACATGTCAGGCCAAATTCATATCATTCTACATAGAGGAGTAACAGCAACTTTTACTACCATGTGTAAGTAACCAAAGTTTAAATTTCAGTGTCACAAATGGCAGTGACAGATTTATGAAGGTTTTCACTTATTTAAATCTTTATGTATCTGTGTGGAATTGACCAGAGTGCTTAAGTGAATTACACAGCCAGGTCTCATTCACCTACACATTTGTCAGATCAGCTGGGCTCTGACATGCTTCTGCTGGCACCTGGCAAATGTCACAATGATAGCAACTGACCTGCAAATAGTTATGTCTGCCTTAAGACAGAGCCCTCAACAGCATTAGGCATGAAAATAGCTTATCTTGTAGCCAAAATTCCCTATGTAAAGCCCATACACAGAAGTCTTGACAGAATCTAATATCCACTGCTGTAACTCATTAATGAGGCAGGAGCCAGGTAGCCCCTGGGGAAAGGTGTGATAAAGGGGTGAATGCTGGACTATACCTTACTGCCTCTCTCCTTTCCAAAGGCTGCACCAGCAAAGAGAGCAGACAAAGACTGGAAGGACTGCTTGGGAAATCCCATATTTTGCAGAGATCTACAGTTGGGCATTGGAGGAGAAATCCACCAGCCACAGAAGGCTATTTGCCACAAAGCTGCATATAATCAATATTCGTCAGCCTGTGTTTACCTGGAAGCACTCTGAGGCAAAGGCTTTATCTTTCTACACACAATTCTGTGCAGCACTGAGTACACTGTCATGAGTAAGTACACTCAATAAATACAGATTTAGCATGTAGAATGTTAAATAAATGCAATTTACCAAATGTTGGCTGGACGGTGAAGGCTCTGTGAGACTGAATAAAATCAATGTGGAATTCAAAATCTATTGAGCAGCTGCACTGCAGTGGGATGACATACTCCTTACTGAAAAGGGAGAAACAAAGAAAAAATAATGAAACTACAGGCAATCACCAATTACAGGCTGGAAAATTATGTTAGATACAACATGCCTTGAATATATCTGTGCCAGAGAGATGGCTTATGTATTAATGTGGAAATAGTCATTTCCCATTGCTTCAAAGCAGCAAAATACTTCAGACCTTTCACTCAATAGGGAAATGAGACCTACATCTTGATATGACTGCTGGGTATTTTACATCTTGACTTACTTTCTCCAATGCCTACAAAATCTGATTACAGAAAAATTCATCAAATTTCCTTTTCAGAAGTTATTTACGTGTATCCTTACATTCTTGTAAACTTCAGTATCTAGCAAGCACAAACAATCCAAATTAGAGCAACATAAGTACAGAACCAGAAATCCACCTCATCCCACAGCTCTCCTTGTGGAAGAGGATGAAAGAAGACTCTGTGCAGTCTTCAAAAGCATTGAATACTCCAGCACATCGGAATGACTGGACTTTATCCACCACAGAAATCATCAAGCCACAGCCTGATTTTCATAAAAGCCTTTTATGTCTCACACTGGTTGTGTGAGTGTACTCAGCACACACCTTTTCAAGCTGCCTTGCTTTTGTATGTATCCTTTTCCACATACCAAACCGAAACACAAAAGCATTGACAAAAGGCCATCCATCATCCTACAGATCAAGACCAATTTACCCAGGCTTATTCCTGTTTTCTGTAAACTGTCTGACTGAAATCCTATCCTGCTGATTAGTAAAGAATGCATATTATACACAGTGTTCCTTTGGAAGCACATTTTGAAATGCGTAGGGAAATGAACAATAGCAAAGTCTTTTTTCTCTGCCTTAATATGACTTGTTCATGAAGAAGATGCAACAGCAGACTGGGGAAGCAACTTATTTTAACGTATAGTGCAGCTCATACAGCAGACAAAATGCCTTAAAAACACAACAGTTGTGCCATCTGTTGCCTTATGGACCTTTTGTGCTTAAGGGGAAAGCTGGGTGGTCGGATATGGATATACGCTTGTGGAAGTAAAAGGGATTTTTTTCATTGACCTCAGTGGGCTATGGATCGAGCCCATAGTCCCTTGGGTTCTGTACAGCACCAAGTATTTCAGAGACATTTCATATTTATGGAAGTTTGTAATAGCCTAATGATGAAGCATACTAGTAAAAATTAAAGTTTGAAACCATCAGTTTTCTCTTCATGTTGTCCCAAACTCTTCCAAATTCCCCCAGGAGCATCTCTGAGCATCCCTGTTGTGCTGGAAACTTTTCCTATTGTTTAAAATTGCATTCTGTACTCTGCTTAATCTCTTCTGTTTTCTAAGAAAATTCTGTACACTTTCACAATTGTTAAAAAATGGAACAAATAAACTGAATCACATCATGCCTAGAAGTACCCAGCAAGTTAGGAGTCAAATTCATTTCTGTGAAAAAGCTGTAACTTCACTTCTGATGGATTCACTAGAGTTTAATAGATATGGGAGATTAGAAAAGCAAGTAAACAAAAAGACACAAATGTTTATTGTACAATGATGGGCTCATTTTTACTACAGATTTTTGCAGTTTTCTCTAATGTGTCTTGTCTATTCACATTTCTAAGCTTCAGTAAAATTCAAGGGTTACTTTTAACTCACAAAGCCAAACCTAGCTGACATCCAGTTCCTAGAATTCACTTAAATCTTTACACTAGCATGAATCATCATAATTATACAGCCAACATACAACAGAACTAGACAGTAATCAACAGGTTCTCCCTTCTCCTTAACAATTACTACTTACTTGTGCATGAGAACAGTCAGTACTACATCTATGCAAGAGACAGAGCAAGACCAAGTCTTTGCTATTCAGAACTCCACATCAGATCACTTTAAATATTCTTAATCAGAAGAAGCAAGTCTAGTGATGGATTGATCTCTGGACGTGGGTTAGCCATTTGCTATCACTAACTTACACCTACCACTGCCAGCTCCCACCTTCATTTTCAGAACCCTTCTTGACAGTAGGATCTATTCACTTTGGATTTACTGATGCTAAAAAGACATAGTACTTGGGAGCATACAGATTACGAACAGCAGCTAGTATACAGCCATATTTCTTCACCATACGATAAGTGAAGTGAATCAGCACCAATTTAGACCAGCTGAAACCCTTCCATCTGTGTATATGTTTAGTTTGTATAGCATCTGTTTTCCTGTGAAGGTGTGCCTGGAACAGTTTATACATGGAACTGTTTTGCAGTCCAGGTGGTAGCTGACTTCCTTAGAGTTTCCAAGACTTTATGATGTACAAATAGAGGAAAGTGAGATTCTTCAGGTTTTATGCATGTCCCATAAAAATGGACAAATGTACGTCCTTAACTCACCTCTGACCAACTGATACATCAGACATATTTATAAACGATGGAAATTCCACAACATTCACAGCAGGGTAAGCATGCACAGGAACAAGTAATGTATCTTCTCCCTAAAAAAAAAGTTTAAATATTTATTTGTTGTAATGAATAAATGTTACGCAAAGTAAAAGTTCCTGTAGTGGTTGGTCAGTAAGTGGGCATGAAATGCATCCAATATCATCACTGTGGCTCCTTATGACATTGACGTTCTGCTTGCTTGCAGTATCCCTCTGACTTTCCATACTTTCAGTAACTATCTAGAGCACCTCCAACACTGCTCAGCTAAGCCATTACATCAGTGTGGCACAAAGACTGATTTACCAGCACAGTATAACAGAATAATAAAGATAGTCTACCCACAACTCTGGGATATTACAGAGAAAAAAAAAAAAGTGTTTAAACCCAAGTACTCAAATCCAGGCTTACTGGGAGAAAACGTGGGGCTCTAGGTGATTAACTGTACATTTACTTTATCATTATCATAATGTCCTAACAGTTGTTCCATTTCATTACAAATTTAAGAGTATTTTCTCACAATAAATGCTCACCTGACAGTGAATTCGGATGCAGTCATAGTAATAGCGCCACTCATCAGGACAGAAATCAACAGTAACAACGTATGACAAGCCAGGGACAAGCCGATGCTAGAAAATGACACGAAATAAAATAGAAGACATGTAAAAGCTGCCTATATGCACACAGTGCTGCACGCAAACAGCAGTGTGAAGGCTTTCTGACACTTACAGTTTTGTTGTATTTGATCTGAAAATACTTTGTCTGGGGTGGTATGATGTGAAGGTTTATTACATCACCAGAAATATTTATCAGCTTCTGTAAAACAAAAGAAAACCAAAAACATGTCATAACGTAAGAGGGCAATTGGAAACACATAGCCAAGAAGGTGTATTAAACATGGAAGTAATCATTTCAACTTCAGTAGAAAAAAATCTCAGTATGCT
Source organism: Anser cygnoides (assembly GCF_040182565.1). Lineage (NCBI taxonomy): Eukaryota > Metazoa > Chordata > Aves > Anseriformes > Anatidae > Anser > Anser cygnoides. The sequence continues at coordinate 32,450,795 of NC_089878.1, forward strand.
CTGAATTTAAAAAGAAAACTACTTAAACCTTGCATCCTGCATTTTTATTCTTTGGAACCAAGTCATAAGTCCTTAGTTAGAAAGAACTACATCTTATTTTTTACATGAAACCCCCTGAAATCTGCAAGACTAATTGCTAAAGAAGATGCTACTGTTGAATCAAATTCTGGTGCTGTTTTTGCTTAGGAACAAAAAAGGCCAAAAAGCATTTTTTTGTTCCTTTGCAACAATCTATTGACTTCTCTTTTGCAGAGGTCTGAGACAACAGAAATGATTTAATACAAGGTTTTGTTCTGGATCACAAAGTAACAAACCTTTGGACTGTGACCATTCAGCCTGCTAAGTCTCCTGCATCATGGAATCATTTAGGTTGGAAAAGACCTTTAGGATCATCACGTCCAACCACTCACCTAACACCACAAAGCCTACCAATAAACCATGTTACCAAGTGCCACACCCACGCACCTCTTAAATACCTCCAGGGATGGCAACTCTACCTCTAGCCAGGGCAACCCCTTCCAATGCCTGACCAACCTCTCTAGGAAAAAAAAATTATTCCTAAAAAAACTAATCTAAACTTCCCCTGGCACAACTTGAACTTGAGGCCATTTCCTCAAGTCCTATCTCTTGTCACCTGAGAAAAGAGACTGCCACGCACCTTGCTGCAGCTTCCTTTCAGATAATTGTGAGGAGGTGCTCAAGAAGCTGGGAGGGGACAGAGTGAGGACAGCTGATTCAGACTGACCAAAGGGATATTTCATACCACGTGGCGTTATGCTCAGCAAGAAAAACTGGGGTAAAGAAGGAGCAAAGGGGGGGACATGCAGCTGAAGGACGAGGGTCTTCTGCTTCTGCTCCTGGGTGGGCCAGCAACAGCACCCTGGGTTGCATTAGGCAAAGTGTTGCCAGCAGGTCAAAGGAGGTGATCCTTATTTATTTTCATTACACCTGGTGGACCTAATCCATCATAATCACCCAACTTCTTCCTCAAAACACCACATCGATAAAGAAGACAGACAAAGGGAAAGCAGAGAGAAGAAAAGGAGATACTCAGACTATTCAGTAGACAAGGAAACCAAGCCTACGTCCTGACTTTCTTTCCTTAGCTTATATTGCTCCTGGAAGAAGGCAGAGGTGCAGTCAAAGTCCTTGCACCAGTTACAGCCACAGAAATAGTCCAAGCACACTTTGATAACAGTCCCTTATGGAGTTACAGCATGAGTCCTTCATCTGTGACTTGCAAGTCACACATCACTCTTACACTACTCACAGACACAGGAAAAAGAAAGGCACAAGAGACCGTAAAGGGCAGCAATGCAAGCAGCATGGCACTTGTCTGTTTTGTTACCACAGGGACACTGATTTTAAGTGCTCCTCTTTAGAGCACTCACAGAGCAAATGGCCTCATGACCACAAGCAGTCTACTTGGCTTCTGTTATCCTTTTATAAGCCCCAAGAGGATCCCTGCCCTGACACTTACCAGCGTCTGTTGGTGATGTTTTCCAATTTCATACCCTCCGTAGTGTAGCACAGCAGGCTCGGCCTGTACAACGTTGCTCCTCTGGCGTTCTGAATAAACCTCTACAGAGAAAGATGGTGAGACAGGGAGATTAGGAAGGAGACCAGGTGAAACATACATGGTGAGTGTTACTTACATTTAGCAAGTATGTTTATGTAGCACCTCATGTATTACAGAGAGAAAAAGGAAACAGAGCTCTTGTTAAGCAGGCATGACTCTTTAAGTGGAGAGTTAAGGTGGCAACTACTACCTCAGCAGATCCATGATCATTTCACTACTTTATCTTTTGGAATCTGTCTCTTCATGGCTTCAACAAGCCACCTCAAAACTTTAAGATCAGCCAGAACCACCATTATTTCTTTCCTGACTACCTCTCCCAAGATTTGGGCTCACAGGGAGACACAGGATAAGCAACGGGATGAGAGCTTTGCCTGTGAGTTGAGAAAAATAATAGAGGAGTTCCTCCTAGGATTGCTCCAAGGTTGGGGAACAGTCAGAGAGCACAAACTTACTTGATTCCAGCAAGTGATTGGGGACAGCACGTCTTCTTTTTGGTTCCTCCACTAGGCTGTCCAGAAGGACGCTGGGTATCTTCTTGAAGGGTTTCTCAGCAATCGTGCTTTCTGTGGAGGCTGATTCAATCACGTCCATGTTAGGACACAAATGGAGTCTGAAGGGTACTAAAATTCATCAGCACCTGGGGTCAAATCAAAACAACATAATGATAGAAGTGCCTTCCCTTACACTGCTAACATCTGTTGGCTAAAACTGCTTAAAACCATTTAGGAGAGCGAGTTTTTGTTGTTTTTTCCCCCCCTGCTGAAGCAGATTACAGAATAAACCAAATCCCAAGACCAGTTAAAATTCCTCCCCACTACCTGAACAATGGATTTACTGTCTCACACTCTGGACTGTAGCTGTTTGGTACTTATGCCTGCCAGTTAAGTGCCAAACATGCTTCAAGGAGGACAGAAATAGAAGGTAAGCTTCTGATCACTTGACAGAGCCAAGTGTCAAACCATCAGGCAGACTGACATCATCATTCATTTTGATGTTATCCACTCTAGGTCCACTGTGGAACAGAGCCAACAGCCAGCAGTTCCTCAGGAAGCCTCACTCTGTGCTACTGCTGATGTTACGTGGCCACTGAACCCCGGGGAACCCACGCTCAGCCATGATCTGTCTCACGGCCAGGTGTGCACAGCCTGAGCAGGTCCACAGAGCTCCAGGAGAAGTCAAGCCAGTACACAAGGTAATAGTTTCAGCCAGTAATTACTTCCAAAGAAAGCTGATAGCAACAGTATCCATCCCACTGCTGGAGAGGGCATGGCTGAACCAGGAAAGAAACAAGCTGTGGAAGGAATGGCATACACCAGAACTCCGCCACCTCAGTTCAAGTCAAACTTGTGATCAGAAGTCTTCATGTAACACAGCCCATTTTGCACAAGCGTGCTCCAAAGACTAGACAACTGCTTGTTATTTACCTTGCTTATGCACACATTTGCCTAAGACCATTCCACAGCATTTTCACATGCCATACCCTGTCCCTGCAGACCGTGACCCTCAGGGGTGCACCCTTAGCAGCACAGGCCTGGCACCTCAAGAGGGCAGGACACCTGGAAGCCAGTAAGCTGTGCCCAAGGAAACATGGTTCACCACATTTTTCCACAGCAAACCCCAAGGGGTCTGCTGCAGAGACAGCGCGCTAACGCGTCTGCAGGACGGGGTGATTCCAGGAAACCTTGCTCACATGGTAAGCCCTAGCACTTAGGGCATCTTCAACGATCTTAGGGCTTACTGGGGATGTTTGGCTTTCAGGACATCTCTCTCCTCCTTCGTGCCCCCCAGCACAGACAAGAAGAGAAGGTTCTTCTGATAATCCCACAATCCAAACCGATTTCTGCAGAGACATTCTCCCAACGTCTCCTGAGTGTTTGGGTTATTAACTTGCAGATTCCGTTTTAACTTTTAAATATTAATATGAGGGATAAGAAAATTGGCATTTGAATCTTTTGTTTAGATAGCATCAGTTGGGTTATTTGTTTAGTGAAGATAACTGTAAACCCAGAAGGCCAAAGGTATTATAGATCTTGTGTTAAGTAAGCACAGTTATCAGAACATAAACTTTTCTAATGACAAGAGCAAATATTGCACAATCAGGACACCAGACACTATCCATCCACATAAAATTATCTTCCTAAATTCAGCACATGGCCCTTGGCTCTCCTGTGAGCTGCGTGGAGAAAAAGACAAGAAACTTTTGGCAAAAGTATTGAGCTCAAAGGCAGCCATGCTGGGTTTTTCATCCCTCAAGATGCTTCATTTTGTATTTGCTCTTCACAAACAGGAAGATGGGTGCGCAGCTCAGGATGGTGCCACATTAATGTCAATGCACACTTGAACTCCCGCAGTGCTACATAAAACAGACTCCTCCTGACAGTCTCCTGTTGTCAGGAAGCTTCTGGCTGCTGGAACTGTGGCACAAAGGCTGATTAGCAGCTTGGACAACAGGTAGGTGACATGATCCACACTACGGTAGTGCTTTAAGATTCAACAGATCCAAAGCTGAATTGTTAGAACAAAAAAAAAATCATAGACTCATTAAGGTTGGAAAAGACCTCCAAGATCATCTGGTCTAACCATCCCCTACCACCAATGTCACCCACTAAACCATGTCCCTAAGCACCACGTCCAACCTCTCCTTGAACACCCCCAGGGATGGTGACACCACCACCTCCCTGGGCAACCCGTCCCAATGCCTGACTGCTCTTTCTGAGAAGAAATGTCTCCTAATTTCTAACCTGAACCTCCCCGGCACAACTTGAGGCAATTCCCTCTAGTCCTATCACTAGTCACCTGTGAGAAGAGGCCGACCCCCAGCCCCCCACAGCTTCCTTTCAGGTAGTTGTAGAGAGCAATGAAGTCTCCCCTGAGCCTCCTCTTCTCCAGACTAAAATTTATAAAATTTCTAAAAATCTGCCATCTTTCTTCTCTTGGTCAGCATGCCCCATTATGAAGACAAGTTTTGAAAAGCTGGAGACAGACTTACAATGGCAAAATGTTATTCCCAGTGTAATCGTATCGGTAATTCAAAGCGATGCTACTGTCACTTCTCATGATACCATCACCAATGTAAATAACACGTGCAGTGTTTGTTACTCTGAAAGAACCAAACCAGGACAGATGGTTACACACCAAGGCCCTGCAATCACTGACAGGACCATGTTCCTGAGCTTTCTGAGCGACCCAGGTCTGTGCTTGATGTGGCACTTTTGTGCAAAACCATCACCAGAAAATCTCTGCGGCTGTGAAATCCTGGTTCCATCGGAGGCAACGGCAAAAGTCAACCCAAAGCCGCCAAGGCCAGGGTACGACCAACCCTTCCTCTTCTTTCTGTGACTTTACAAACGACAAAACACACACTTTTATTCAACCAGCTGAGTTTCCGAGTGGACAGACGGGCTTCGAGTTTCCCCACAGGTGTCCCCCCCGGTGCTCACATCCCCCTCACACCGCCTCGGAGGGGGGGAGCTGTAGGTCCTGCCCCAACCCCTGTGGACCTTTGGGGTCCAGAGGCAGCCCCACGGGTCTCCTCGGCCCTGAGGCAGCCCCTACTAGCCCCCACCGGCCCCTGCTGGCCCCACGGCCCCCTCAGGCCACCCCGCTCACCTCAGCGCCGCGGCGGGCCGCCACGGTCGCTCGGCAACAGGCAGCCCAAGCGGGCCGCACCACTCTCGCCTCCCCGGGGGGAGAAGAGGCGAGCCGCAGCCATCAGGCACGACCGTTCTGGAGAAGAAAATCCCCTCGAGGGAGGCTACCTGCTTTTTAGAGCATATTAAGGAGAGGATGAATCTCAGCGGGAGAAAGAGGGGTACGAGGGCATCCCGCCGCCCGCTGTGGCCCAGAGAACCCCCCCGGCAGCGGCAGTGGTCGCGCCCTGACGGTGGTGCTCGGCGGGCTGGGCCCCGGGCTCCGCAATATGGCGGCGCCGGGGCCGCCTCAGGACCGGTGGTGTCTGTGGTGCGCTTCTTCGTAGCACCCAAACGGTTTGGGGCTGAAAACACGTTAATAAAGGTGTCCCGGCAGTCGTTGTGAGCGTTTTCATTTGGGGCCCGCACCTGTTAGCCTTGCAGATTCCCAGCAGAAGAGCCAAAGTAGTTCACGCCACAGCAATCTGCATGGCTGTTCTGCGTTAGGTGACACAATCATAACAAAATTGGGGTAATGAAGTACATGTGGGAGAACAGTGTGCCCCAGCCCCTCCTGCCAGGAGCTCATCATGGTTGTCTTAGGCACCAACATGCTCGTAGCCCCACTGTTGTCTCCGCAGTGGTCTGAGGGCATGCAGTGTAGGAAGCCAGAGGTGTTTCTAGAACTGGGTTTTTATCCTCTTACATTCTCTAAGAATAAAATTCTCCCCTTACAGCATTTCTAAGAGGTGAAACATGACCAGAAGTCGTGCAAAACTCAGTTGGGTTGGAAACCACCCTCCTCCTGCCCACCCAACGCCTGCTGGGGGTTTTGGGCTCTTGGCCCCACAGCCGCAGCTCTGCTTCGTGCGCAGCTTTGCTCCGGTCAAGTACGAGAGGAGAAAGGCAGCCGGCCTTTTTCCAAGCTATGCGTTCACCTCAGCTATGTAAACAGCCGCTGCTAGGGCTGACAGCAGTTTGTTCTCCACCTGACAGCCCGAGAGCCGGGCAGATGGCTGAAATTCTTCCCCCCCTGCAGGACGGATCTGTGGGAGAGCCGCGGCTGGGCTGCCCACGGCTCTGGCGAGAGGTCTCTGCAAAACTTGCATTTTTTTACATGGTACGATCTGGTATGAGAACAGAAGCACCAGCTCCAGAGCTTAATCACAGTGTCCCACATTGAACTTGTTTAGCTCTATCGTTTTATTTTATTTATTTTTTCTCTCCCAAGAAAAATGCCGTGGGAATATAGTGGAGCAAATAGTGTGTTAACATATTTCTCCTCCCACGGAAACATGATTCACCTGTGTGTCTCTCTATTTGCACGGTCATAATGGAGTGTGCAACTAAATCCATCTCCACTTCCACATCAGAGGAGCTGAATATGATGCACCCCTGGTGGAAAAGCACTCTGTAAGGTTTCCTGAGAGGTGGGAAATAAATGGAAAAGGTAGCTGGAAACAGAGGATTATTGGCCAACAAAGCTTCAGATTTCCTTGGGATGGTTAGTGTAAATAAGGATTTTGAACTGGGATTTAAATAGGTGAGTCTCACCTCGATTTTATATCTATATTCCGAATATCAGAGGAAAAATGCATGGCCTGGTTGTCAAGCTGTAAAACAGGGATTACAAACCTTTCACAAAGGAGGGAGAAAAATGAATGATTAAACTGAAGAACTAATGGAAATTTTACGTATTGAGGTTCGTTAAGGTACTTGATAAGTAAATAATCCTATAATCAAAGTAACATAAAGCAAACTAATTTATTTACTACTAAAGTTACCATTTGAAGTATTTCAAAATTGCATGAACAAATTCCAGTGTTTCATTTCTGGCTTAGATTACTGAAACAAATTCCAGCTGTGACAAATTTAAAATAGATATGCTGGGTAGGAATGAATGTAGCAAAGTGCAATGCTATACTATTTAATAGAGCAACACCTTGTTTCAAGATCTGTGAATTCTTGCTAATAAATCTCTTCTAATAATTCTCTCCTAATAATTCTCTGCAGTCTGCTTCTGCTCATAGGTTTCCCAGCACAGCGTGTCCCTCCCAGAGTGCTGACATCAAGCAAGGGTTTGCACAGGTGAGAGTTTTCCAGGTCTTATCTTGTATCCATCATCTTTAGAGCCCTCAGCCTACACATAAATATAATGCAAGGGTCACAAAATATTAGGATCTTCATTCACACTATTGGTGTTTAAATCCAGCATTGGCTTTTCAAAGCCCCTGGGCAACCATTGCCTGTATCAGAAAATGCACACACACATACACACACACCCATCTAAAAGCGCTTTCAGAAGCAAAGCTCCAATGATGCCACAAACACAAGCACGAGCAGTGGCTTTCAGGGGAAGCTCTGTCAATAACAACAGAATAATAACATTTTCTTTGAGCCAAAGGAAGAGAGAGAATGACTTAGCAGCCCACTGAGATGATGCAGCACTGCCAATGCGGTTTCTTCAGACCACTATAATCACATTGCTTGGCTGCCTCTCATACCTCCTTTTAACAATCTGTTTAACCCTTTGGCCAATTCCAACCAAACTCTGTGGGCAAGCAGAGCTCTTAAAGAAATGAAAGTTCCTGAAAGTTTAGAGCGGGCAGGGGAGAAGACGGCTGAAATGTTTCCCCTTTGCAAGGGCAGCGATGCTGTGTGAGCGTGGCAGCTTTCTGTCGTGCTTCTCCTGCTGTCTGGGCAGTCAGCACATGCAGGGCATGTGGCTGGGCACGACAGCCATAGCGTGGTGCCTCTTGTCCAGCCACGGCTTGGTGACTTTGGGGACATGGGGAGAGTTGAGTGTAGTGCGTAGGGGATGCAGAGCATTGCAATTTAGCTGTCCTTGCTTGTCCCCAGCAATTATGCTGCTTGGCAGATGGCTTGCTCAATCCAATGACGGGATTTTCAGTGCACAGGTAACAAGCTAGATGTCTTACAGTAACAGCCTTTGACTTTACTGGTAGCTCTAGAGCACAACCCCAGCAGACCGGAGAGCAGACCCGATGGCCTGGGGAGCCCCTCGTCACATTTGGCCTATGTCTGGAGTGACGGGAGATGGTAAATTGGAATAGGCAGCAAAAGGTGCTTTGAGACATGTTAGTGTAGCTGAGGGTTGCAGTGCTCTGAGAGTGGGCACTAGTGCATGGTGCACACTTCATCTCTTTTTCGAGGCTGTGTTCCTTTTTGTGCTACGAGTAAACTCGGCAAGCCGAGTTTGGAGTGCCTGCCTTGGTATCTGGCAGCCCACACCCTGGATAAGCCCACCTTTGTAACAGTTTTTCCTCAGAAACGAAACCTGCCGAAATAAAGCATGCTCTGCCGCCGGGGAGCTGCCTATGGGGGAACATCCCACCACGAGGTACCACAAGGACCTGAACGCGAGGCTCTCGCTGCCTGTAGCATCAGGACCACATGCAGACCGCCTGTTTCTCTGGGTGCTGGATGAGAGGCTGGAGTCCAGGGAGCGTTTGGAGCCCCCTTTGGAAGCGGTGGGAAGACCAGATCCTCTTTGCGCCCTTTCTCTGATAGCCTAACCCCAAACCCTAGCTCACCTCCAGCGCCAGTGGCTGGGCAGGAGGCGCGTGAAGCTGGCCCTGTTGCGGCAGGCTCTGCCAGCCTCCCGATTCCCTCTGCCAGCCTCCCGATTCCCTCTGCCAGCCTCCCGATTTCCAGCGCCTGGGGATGTGAGCTCGCTGTGGGAGGCACGTGCAGAGCTGCCGGGAGCAGGAGCGGTGCAGGCAGCCTGGATCGCATTCCTCAAACCCTGTTTCCCAGCAGGGCGCTTATTCCAGGGCTGGGTCCTCCCCTGGCTGCGCTCTGTGCTAATGACTATTTCCCCTTGATAGATTACCCATGCCATTGTGGGGCTGACATCTTACACGGGAGCCCTGCTTGGTCCCTTATCATGGGAGCATGAGGAATGATCCTTCCCTACCGACACCCATCGATAGCAGTGAGTAATAGCCGGGAAGGGAGGCAGACGATAGTAGGAACATGCTCAACAGAGGTGCTGTTATTCTTGGGACAGGAGGCAACTGCGGAGGAGGAGGAGGAGAGCTTGGAGGGCGGACGGGGGGGTCCTGTCATTGCTGATGCTCTCTGGGGCTCGGCAGCTGGAGAGAAACGTTGACTCAGGATGGTCAAAGCTGGGAAGGAAAAAAAGCGAGGAGGGAAAGGAATGAAGTGAAAGGAGCTGAGAGCCAGGCTGGAGAGCACGCAGACAGCCTGGTGACCTCTGGTGCATGAAGGATGAAGGAAGCAGACTGAGTGACTATGTGGACCGTCTGGGTGATCATCTTCTGGGTTTCAACCGTCCTGGTAGGTGCTCGGAGCTATTTATTCCGAATTGCATGGAATCGTGTTGTCTGAATAAGTGCATCTCTATTCCACAAAGTTGTGGCATCATAATTTTAAAATGTCTGTGTATAAGCAGGGATTTTTTTTTTTTATTATTATTCTTGCTTCTGCTGCTTCCCGCACTAATTGACATTGTCCAGATGGCCAGACGCTGGGTGCCTCAGTTTCCCCGTCTGCACAAAGAGGACAGTGTTACTAACCTGCTTTGGTAAACTCAGCCGGTGCTGGGAGGAAGGAGGGAGGACTCGATGTCATTTCGAGAAGCTTTGCTGGTTTATATAAGCAAACAATCCCCTCAGGGGGAATGCCCAGCACTGCCAATGCCTCACTTGACTCAGATTGAAGGAGTGTAAGGCGGTGTTTGCCCCACACGTTTTGGTTCCCTTTTTTTGGCTTTATGCGTTTACTGCGAGTTTAGGTGGTGGACGGCCACCGCTGCGCTCCGTGTGCCCAGCACCGTCAGCAGGACAGCTGAGCGCAGGGTATGATCTCTGAGCTCCTCAGGTGTTTCAGATTTTGCAAAACATAGAAAACCAAGACTGAAATATGCCCAGCTCAGCTGGGAGATGGTTGAACTCTCGGTCAATACAGAGAGTCACTGCAGCCACTGGGAAATTCACTCTCTGTCCCAGCAGGGGATTCGGCTTGAACTCTGACAAAAGCTGAGCTCTGCAAAGGTGTTTTAATTGCACAGGGAATGCAATCTGCATTGCTTTGTCTTCTGATTGTGTTCCATAATAAAACAATGACTGTGCTGGTTTTCTTGTTATTTGGATTTCTTATTCTTAGGTGCTACCCAAAGGACTCTGTAAATAGATGTCTTTACTTAGGGTGCCACTGAGAGCACCTCCTTCTACTTGCTCTCTTTCTAGTCCTTCAAAATACAGATTTTGTTTACAGCATATAGCCTGGCATCCTTTGTTCTCCCTTAAGCCCTCTCATTAAACTAGAAACATTTATTTTTGAATTCAAATGTCTGGGATTTCTGTGGCTGCAAATAGTATTCATATTAAATAGTGTTTAGATCCACTCATTCACAGGTTAAGAAATGTAGTTGGCTGTGCTAGTGATATCACAAATTGCAGATTTCTATGCATTCTTGACATCTAGTTAGCACAACTATTTCTGTTTGGAATGGTTTCGATATGTTACATTTTCTTTAAAAAAATAAAAAGTGTAGAAAATAAGAGGATGCCTTGCCCCTTTGTCAAAATCTGACAACCTGGGAGCTGCTTCAGGGAGATATTTAGGAAGAGATGGAGAAACCACACCTATAGGAGTGGATTTTCCTTCTGGAGTAAAAGGTGCCCTCAGGACTCATACGGTGCCTGTGCATGAGCAAACAGCGGGACACACACAAGGAAGGCACACACGTGCGTGGAGGTGCCAGGGCAGAAGCGTGCTGGCTGCTGTGGGTGGCAGCGGGGCCGGGTGGCCCATTAATGGCAGGTTTCAGGGTGCTCAGCAAATGGCCATGGCCTGTCCGGTCAGATTTGCAGAAAGGAGGGAGGCAGGCTGTGGGAAGCAAGGTGTCTGAGCCAGCACCCGCAGGCTCTCTGCTCTCACTGGGGTTAAAATCCGGATGCCACCAGGTCTGGTGTAAAACAGGGGTGTCTCTGATCCAGAGAGAAAGGTCAACATCCTTCTGCTGGGTCAAACAGTAATGGGGAGGCATTAACTACACCATGCTCCTGCTTGAGCAACATTTTATTAAAAAAAAAATAATTGTCTAGGTGATCTTCACTTCTGGATATGCTATCAGCATGCAGCCCCATTCTAGAAGGAAAATAAAGCAGGCATTAAAAATCTTTCTAAAACAAAAGCTCGCTTAGGACATACCTTGCTTAAAAGGAAGCAGCACCCGCAGGATGTATACGCTTTTATAAGGTGAAAAATACTCCTGTTTCTGAGATCATCACTCAGGGGGTGGCTAATGTTTATTTTTACATGCGTTCAGTATCATGATGAGCAACCCACATGCACACCAAACAGGTTTTGTTGGCTGCTTTAAATGTTTAACACTAATATTCTTTTTTAACGCAATTGCAAGGTAACTTTTGGACAGTTGCATTTGTATTTGTGTATTATGAAAATGTAGTTAATAGCTTTACTATTGGTAATCAAATTCATAACGACAGAGAATGATAAATAATACATTTTGAAAGATCTGTCAATATTTAGAAATGATAAAATTTAGCCTTCAGCTACCAACTGAAACTACTCAATGCAATCACCTTTCTTTAGCCATGTTACTCCAATTGGACATTTCCAACTTTTCAAAGATTAAATGGATTTAATGTATCTAAATCCTGGTATCAGAGAATAGTTTATTTAATCTGAATTCTTTGCATGAGTGATTCAAGAAAATTCATTACATCATGCACAAATGAATAGTTTTAAGTTTCTTTATTTCAGGATGCACAACGACGAAGGAGAAAGATGCTGCAGTAAAATAGAACATACCAATTAGACAAGGCACAAAACACTGCTGAAAATATCAAACTTTGTTCAGAACTGCAATACCCCAAATACTTCCAGCTGAAAAAAATGGGAATTTGGTCTGATTTTTTTTTTCCTAAAACTAATCAGAATGTGATCAGCAATTCTACACTATCAGATAGGTTGAGCAGTAATACGATGATGTCAGGTTACATTTTCCCACTCAGAATGTATTAAAAATTTCCGTCTAAAAAAAATTCAAATAATACATCCCGATGACTTGTTTTTAATCTTTTAAGTATGTATGTATATATACACTTGTATATAATATATCTGCGTATAATTTCTATAGTGGGAATTTATGAAGTTTTGTTGTTGTTAATGAGGCAGGAATTATGTAATTTGTTATAATGGGAACCTGGCTGTATTCAATACTTTTATTGCCATAAATGATGGGAACAAGGCAAAAATAGTGAAAGCACTTTTTTCCACTCACTGGGGATCAAGCAGGTCTGTTACAACTGGAAATCAGACTTATGGCTTTTGGTTCAGGCAAATACAGACATTAGGGGTGCCTAATGTGACTGGAAGAGTGTCCCACAGCGATTCAGGGTGACTTTCTGGATACTGCCTGAAAGCTGAAACATCCCAGGCTCTGGGGATAGTTTTCAGTAAACATACTGCGAGATGTTAAGACTGGGATCTTGTCCTACAAATAATTTTGCACTGATTTTTAATACATGCCATGTTAATGGTGGGTAGCTGTTTTGTACATTCATTTTGGCCCACCTACATGTAACGTTAACAAAACATTTAATTGCTACATCGGGCTTGAGTTAAGACTAACATTTCAACCCTTCCTTGTGAGAAAGGAGGATGGAGAAAGAGGAATGTGACATGGTGTGCTCAGGCCAATTTACGATCGGTTTCCTCGCAAAAAAAAAGTTCCCTGAGACTCTGCTGTCAGCTTGGCTCCTGCAGCTCTGTGAGCGGTAGCAGTGAAACAGGCTTGGGTGGTCTGCAGCCAGTGGACATATTTGGGCCAGCCATGCAAGTAAATGTCATCCAGGGAAACAAACTGCAAGGGTCTGCGGTTTGATACTGCCAGAGGTAGATAATTAATTCTCCGTTGCTGTAGGAGCATCCAGCAGTGCCCTGGATGTTTCTGCAGGTTTGGGGAACAGCATCGTGCTCGGGTACTTTATTTAGCAGAATAACAGACTCATTTCTCTCAATAACAACCTCAGCAAATGGGAGCAGACAGGAACTGAATCTGTGGTTGCCTACTGCTATCATAAAAACGCAGACTTCATTAAGAAAATTGACTGTATTTCAAGGAAATACCCTCCACAATCAATTGACGGCACTGCATGGAGAATGTGAGCATAAGGAGGGCAAATCCTGTTGAGGGGGTGCACGTTTTAAGAGGAAAAGTGATCGCACTGCTTTGCAAATTTGCAGATCAGGGCTGCCCCACCTGTCTGTGACCTCCTGAGCGTCCTGAAAAAGGAGGAAGAAAACTGTGCTGAGAGACTGTCCCTGGAGGCGAGGAACAGGACACCTGAAAATGATCTGCTCCTGACATCAGGTAAAGGGTGGGGGAATGTGCAAGGTGAAAACCATTCTCAGGTCAGCCAAGTGGCCTCAGTACCCCACAGGAGGCATGCACCCCGTGTGCGCCTCTCGGTGAGGAGCAGAAAAACAGGTAAGATGTGTTGCAAGGCTCCGAGAGCAGGATTCAACCTTACTGTGATGGCAAATAATAATCATATGAGGCTTCGAAGTCAGTGGCTTGGCTGCAGTCTTCACAGCTAGAGAGCACATCAGCGACAAAACGTTGTGAATTGGAGAGGATTTGGAGTTATTCTCACCTTAGACAAGGATATTTTTATAGAGTCAGCCCACTAAGTACAAAGTTACTCAACTGTATTTGCCTTCAAAAACAATGAATACCAGCAGCCAACATTTCCATCCCACGGCCTGAAGACTCTCCTTGTTCCTATCTTGCTCTAACTGGCTGTCTGTGACAGACCTCAGCACTGAGGGTGGGTTTGTATCATTCACAACATCTCACAGACTGAACTGATTCTGGATGACTTCTGTGGACCGTGAGGTGGTGAGGTCCTCGCCAGCATGGGAGGTGATGGAGTTCCCGTGAGACATGCTCTGTGCAGGGTGTCCTGCCAGAGATAAGCTGCCCTGTGCAGCAAGACATGAAGCTTTTGCTTAGTTTCAAAGCCTTCCTCTCTAGCAGAGGGTGTTAAGACAAACAAAGGTTTCACCATGACCTGGCCCAGGGGCAGGACTCAGAGGGAAGATCTACTGCCTGTTTTCATAGCATGCCTAGCCTTTTTCTCTGCCTTTGTGTTTTCCCTTTCAGCCTGATGGGTGTGAGACTGCCCTGGGGCATTACGCCCATATAGCAGAAGTTACAGGGTACTTCGTGGCAGGCTGGCAGATATTCCGGAATGCAGATCTGACTCATCGAATATAAAAAGAAAATCTAGTTGGCTTAAGTTGGATCCAAATGTTAAACATCCCCCTAGATACTTTAATACAGGACACCCCTACCCTCTGTGCCCTTCTCCCCAAAGGAACAAGTTAAAACCGTAGCACTGCGTTAAACCTTTAAGAAAGCATTTCCAGTGGCCATCAAAATCCCTCTTTAAACTCTGCAAAACAGATCAAACAAGGCACACTGGCATGAGCTTGGGGCTACCCCCCGTAGCAAAAAGCTTTAAGCTGGAAGTGGCCAGAGTGACTAAGCCCCTCTCCATTGCTATAACTCCGCAAACACATCTTCTCCTGACAGTGAAACCCTCCCAAAATAAAGAGGTGTAAGATGCACAGCGGTCCCCAAGTAATGGCTTCTGAAGAGAGAGCACAGGAATTTCCTTCTGCTGGTCTTTACTTAAGGAGGGTTTGTTACCTTGGTGCATTATAGAATTACGCTTTTATTCCAGGAAATAATGCTTTTATTCTGCACATTTCTCCATCCTTTGTTTATCTGCATGCCTGAGGTCTGCGTGGAGAAAATCCTACACAGGGACTTCAGTTTGAAAAAGAGAAACAAAGCTCTGGGGATCCAGTGCCTGCCCTTGGCGTACCATGCAGGGAAAGAGAGCGGGAGCTTTGCAGGATGGTGCTAACCCTCTGTACCCCATCTTTCCTGCACCTGCTGCCCCAGAAGCTTTGCCTGTTGTGGGTAGACAGCACCAAGCGGAGGAGCAGGAAGAAAGGCAAAGCGAGGGACAAGCTGCCACAGTGCTGTCTCTGCTCCACGCTCACATCCTTACAAAAACGGCACAAATGAACGGGATTGGTTGCAAGTGAATCAGGCACAAAGTACCCGAGCAGAAAGTGTTTCTTATTGTCCTACAGTATCAGGAAGAGGGATTCTTTATATTTTAGCTCTGCCCTTGTGATGCCAGTGGCCTGGAGGAGGGAGCCCAGCAGGCCTCCAAGCCCAATGGCAGCACTGAGAACGGGCCTACACCAGGCACATCGTGCTGTCAGAGGCCTGGTTGCAGAAAAAACATTACCAGCAGATTTTGCTGGAAGACAGGAGAGGATTTACATTTTCCCCTGGCCTGTAAATGTGGTGATCTTCCCTTCACAGCCACGGGGAAGACCTTAGTGAAGTTTTGCTCTCCGGCAGCGGAAGAGCCATTGACACCCACAGCCGAGCCCAGTCCGTGGTTTATTGGCATTATTCACTCCAGCACTGTCTGGACATAATGAAAGAGATGAAGAAGAAGCAGAGTATTTATGCTTGTACAATGCTGTTCCTCTCTGCCCTTTCCCCAGTATCATTCTGAAGCTGTTTAAACTCCTAGTCACGTTGTGCATTTTTGTGTTTACACAAGCATTATGTAGGGAAAACATCAGGCTGATTCAAAGTGGAAGCTTTCGAAGGGTTGAAAAGTGAGCTAAATTTTTGACATCTGGTTTCCTTCATCTTTCCAGGGCTATTCACTAGTTACCAGAAGACGGACTGGTAGCCAATGGCCTGGTGCAAGGCTCCCCATGGCCCAACTTTCTCTGTGTTCAGCTGGTAGAGACCAGTGCAGTCAAGGACCAGAGTGGGATGGGTCTGGAGCCTGCAAGGGGATGGCGTGAAGCCAGCAGGACCTGTTCTGTCCCATCTAGGCCTCTATAGGTCTCAGCAGGACTTGTTCTGTCTCATCCAGCTTGCTTTTCAGGGTACTGAGTATCTCTGTTCCCATAGCTGCCTTGGTCACTGGGAGACGTTGCGTGGTGCTTCATTGTTGGGAGATGTTTCATGGTATTTCGTTGGTGAGAGATGTTTCGTGGTGTTGCATTTTTGGGAGATGTTTCATGGTGTTGCATTGCTGGGAGGTGTTGCATGGTGTTTCCTCGCTGGGAGAAGTTTCACGGTGTTTCCTTGCTGCCCCCAGGCAGATGTGCTGGAATGTGGGATAACATGAGCTGCTGGCCTTCATCAGCTGTGGGACAGACTGTCGATGCACCCTGCCCCAAATTCTTCCAGATGCTGACTGGGAAAAAAGGTAATGCTAAAAATACTCTTTTCTTGCTGAGATGTCTTTTGTTAAACATGGTGTTTACAAAAATGTCACCGTCAGGTCTGAACTTGAAGGAAATTATGTCCCTGCTTCTTTTAAAGACCAATGGCCACTTAGCAGCTCCATTTCCATCACTAATCTAAACGTGGGAAAGCCTGGAATTAAAGTAGCAAGATGGTTTAAGAGTTTATTTCTCTTAGACAGGCAGAGAAAAATGCAGGAAGTAAATGCTGTCCTGGAAAGCAGATTTAACATGGTTTCTTGAGGGAAAGAGTTTTCTTCACACAGTCTCTGTTTATGTATTTCTGCCTCTTTCCCCTTCTAATAATTCTTAGGCGGCTGATCTCAGCCAAGCTTGACAAAAGGGCAAAAGTTCACACAGCATTAAGCACACACAAGTTTTGGCAAAAACAACCGGCCAGGTAAGGGAAAGAACCCCTTTTGTGCCTCCATCAAGTGGAAATTACGGGGGTTCACCCATAATGTGTGACAGTCTCCACACAAGGATGCAGCACAAATGCACAAGAACTCAAGCTTCATTACTCCCATGGCTCACCAAACCCCTTACTCAAAAAGAGATGAGCTCAAGCAACATTTGTTACCCATTCTTTGAGATTTCTCAGCTGGAAATGAAGTGAAATTTATTCCCAATATATCAGAGTAATTGTGAGCCATTAAGTATTAGTTTCTGCCTGCTTTCTGTTAATTTTGACTTTTCAACAATGCCTGAGAAATGTGCTTGCATTTCTCTTCGGTGAGTTAATGATTCGAATCAGAAGAGGGCTCTCCTTTCTTTGGATATAGGACATGGATTAATGAGATCCGATACTCACAGAAAAGCAGACAGATTGATTTTATGGAGGGAGGAACAGAAGGCAAAGTATTAGACTGTCTACTAAGGATTAAATAAGTAGGAAGAAAAGCATTTAGTTCTCTTTAAATAAAATCAGATGCAAACCATTTGCATTAAAAGAAATACCATGCTGCTTTCTGTACACAGAAACAGTAGCTGCACATTGAATCCTATAGTCTCGAATAAAGACAGAAAAGAAACTAAGTAAAGACACAGATGGCTGAGAAAATCATCTGTCGGGCATGTGCTTACAAATTTCAGCACTGTGATACTGAGCCTTAAGTATGTTAAAGGAAATCCCTGCTAGTGCAGCCACTAGAGGGAACTGCTCCCTGCCGCTGCCCTCCCAGCCAGCACCGGCCAGGCAGAAAAACAGGAATTTGTACATCCAAAGGTCGTAATTACATATCAAATGAGCATTGCATTATCTCGGAGATAGATAGTCTAACAGCTTTAAACTTTGGTTGCCCTCCTTACTGAGAAGCTGAGAGCTGAGCCACTTCTGATAAGCACTAATCAAAGTGACAGTGTTCAAAACAGAAACCCAAGACATGGTTCATTGGCATTTACAGCTTATTTCAGTCTCTGCATCTGGCATTTTGGGTCCAAGTCAGCAATAGTTTATTCTCATTCTCATAGCCACATTCTTCTCTGATTTTGCACTGTGGCTGGCTTTTGACTCATGCATTTAATTACCGCTACCGTTGTTGCCCTGTTTTCAGCAATTTTGCAAAAGAAAAACAAATATCATTTCGTTTGAAAGAAAAGCAAAAGTTTTATTTCCTTGCCACTTACAAAAGAGATGGGCAGCCACAAATGCCAAAGACCCATATGTGAAGGGATGCAGATAGCTCTGAACCCAAACGCTGGTCTCTGTGCAGCTGAGCTTTGTGCTGACATCCAGACTTGCATTTGCAGCCCAGACTGTCTGGCCTCTCCCCACATAACAGACCAAAGAAACAAAATAATCTGAAACCTAGGAACATACCAGAAGTTCACAACCCACATCATGTCCCAGGCAAGAAATGGGGAAAGGTGTGATGACTGTGGGAAGTCAGAGGCAGAAGAAGAGGCTGCATGGAATGGCCCCAGTTCCACAGCCATCCCTTCAGACATTGCTCCCCCTTGCCCCTGAAGTCCTCCAAGGCACTCAGCGTTAGATGGGCTGCAGCCCCTGAGTCTGCTCTGAGTGGGGCATGCTGCAGTTTCCCCAGCATGTATTTCAGCCATAAGCAAGCAGCATTGTTAAAGTTGTGCTCACGTCCATCCATATAATACGCCCTGCATAATCTCCTATGGTTTGCTTGTAATGCAATTGCAAGCACACACCAGCACAGAACTTCACCTCTCCTTGTCTGATCAACTTTGACATCCTTAGGCGAAACCCAGTTATGGACCTGTTTACAAGCATGACACTCTGCTCCGAGTACATGGGTCTTTAATTGAAGCTGAAGTAGAACATTTGCCACTATACCTCTCGTGTGCTGACTACCAAGGCAGGATCACAGAATCACACAACAGCTGAGGCTGGAAAGGACCCCTGGGGGTCACCTTGTGCAACCCCCTGCTCAAGTAGGGCCACCCAGAGCAGGTTGCCCAGGACCACGTCCAAATGGCATTTGAAGATCTCCAAGGAGAAGACTCCAGAACTGCTCTGGGCAGCCTGTGCCAGTGCTCTGTCACCTGCACAGCACAAAGTGCTCCCTGATGTTCGGAGGGAACCTCCCGTGTTCCAGTTTGTGCCCATTGCCTCTTGTCCTGTCCCTGGGCACCACTGAATCTGGCTCCATCTTCTTTGTACACTCCTCCAGGTATTTATAGACACTGATGAGATCCCCCTGAGCCTCCCCTTCTCCAGGCTGAACAGTCCCAGCTCTCTCAGCCTCTTCTCATAGGTGCTCCAGTCCCTTGGTCAGCTTGGTGGCCCTACTTTGGACAGAGAGACCAATGGTTGGCTGGGGAGAGCTCTTTGGGAGAGCTCTTTCTCTTCCTTTTGTTGTTGCTGTGCTGCAGCAGAGTACAGAAAACGGCTTAAAAAACAAGCCCGGCCCTTCCAAAGATGCTAACCTGGAACAAAATGTTCATAAAAGCATCAGAATAATCGTTGGGTATGGACACACCCAGAGCTCTCCCCGCTTGGAGATCTCAGCATGTTTGCTGTGCCTTGCTGTTTTACAGAGGTGAGTGCAAACCAAAAAAAGTGTGGACATGCTCTGAGGTCTCCAGAATTAGCCCAGAGGTAGCAGGAGCCCTGACTGTCCTGACAGTCCCAGCAGGGCTCCCAAAAGCATAAACCAGTGCCAAACACTGCTGCATATGCATCTCCCCCTGTTCCCTCAGCACTGCGGGGATGTTTTGCAGAAACTGGATGCCCTAGAGTCCCTGTGGCTAAATGCGTAGTCAGAAATAGACTTTTATGGTGCCTGCTGTCAAGGCTTCCACTAAGAAGGACTGCTGATTTCAGGTCCTAAGTCCTTGCTAGTACAGCTATTACTGCAGCAGAGCCAGGGTTTTACACCCTCTTTCTAAAGGGTGGCTCCAACTGCGCAGATGCATGTGATTAGGACAGCAGGCAGTGGTTTTATTTCTTTGCGGAAGTTTCTCTTCTCTTCAGCCCGTAGCCTGCCTGCCTGTTGGGGCCATTTTCTTCGTGTGAGATTGCGAGGTGTGTAGGTGCTGGACATGAATGTGGGCATGGTCAAACCTGTCCTGTTTAACCACATGCAGTTTGGTGGTGATCCATCTCTGTTTAACCACGTGCAGCTTGGTGGTGACCCATCTCACCCAGCTTGAGGAGTCAGACGTCCAAAAAGTAGGTCAGACAAACTGCCCTGTGCAGATGTCTGTCTGAAAACGAGATGATTTCTGCAAACGCCTCTTTTTCTCCACTGCCTAGAAAGATGGCTGCAAGGAACACACTTAAACTCAAGCATTTTGCTTTCAGAAGTCTAACTTAAGTGAGGGGATTCCCATCCTAGCCTCTGATTTCCAAGTAAGCAAGGAAATCAACTGCCTAAGACAACGTCTGGACTTGGCTGTGGGTACAAGCCTTTTAGTTTCCATTTAAGTCTCCCCAAAAAGCTGTGACCACCTAACGTTTTGTGTTCTCCTCAGACTGTGACAAACCATAGTACAGCCCTGAGGTGGTGAGAATGTCCAAGAAAGTATCAGGTTTGTATGGAGTATGAATCCGTGACCGAACAAGTCATATGTTTGCTGATCTTGGAACTCTGGCCAAGAAACACCAGATGTACCGAACAGTATTATTTATGTTGCAATTAATAAAAACACATCCATCACAGTCATCCCTGAGTTGGCAAACAATATTATGACCCACAAAAATACACTGGGCAAGTATCAACATAATCAGCTCAGCTGCATTTCACCTCCAGCTACGCCGAGTAGACTGCCTGGGGAAAAAATGTTCTCCTTGCTCTTGGAGCAACCCTTCACGTTGGTGACAATAAGGAGGAGAACAAAGATACAATTGGAAATAGTTACACCTGGTTTTGTCTCTGTTGTTGTTGTTACCATACAGGTTTCGTCTATCGAAACTGTACCAGCGAGGGTTGGTCAGACCCGTATCCAAGACCAGATATTGCTTGTGGCTACAATGTCAATGACACCACAAATGAGAAAAGGGTGAGTCCGAGTGCCTGTGACCACAGATCTGCTGCTCTGGGGCTCTGGGAAAGGGACGTGCTCAATCTGTTAAGGAGAGACTGAATAATGGGATCTACCCCAGGTGGGGTTGCGGGTATGGGTGTTCTTCAGCACAAATGCTTTCTCAATGAGTTTTGCTCAGTTTAAAACTTCCGTAGCTGATTTTACAAGAAAATCTACTTGATAAGAAATAAGGGATAGCCTTCATTTGGTATGGGCCGATTTCTGCCAGATAGTCAAAGGTAAAGATGTGAATATCTGTTCTCCTGCAGCGTGCCTATTTCATGACCCTGAAGACCATGTACACCATTGGATACTGCACCTCCCTTGTGACGCTGACAATAGCCTTAGTGGTCCTGGCCTCTTTAAGGTGAGGAGAAGCACCGCTGGGTTGCCTTTGGGCAGGACGTCTGGTCATCTCAGCTGACACAGACCCTTCTGTTGGCTTTCAGGGCAAGTTAAACATTGCAGCGTTTCTGAAAACTTTTACATAAATCAGTGACGGAAATGAGCTGAGTCCTGTCTCACAGAAAATGTCAGGGCTGTTCCTCATATTGTGCTCTCCTGTCCTTCCCAACATTTAGTTTATCATATTTTGCAGATTGGAGTTTGCACCATCTCCCTGCTGAGATTTTGCCACGATTTTGATGTCCCTGGGGAACGGTGTCTTTCCTCCTACTGTTCTTTACCCCACCCAAGACTGTGGCTAAAACTTTGCTCTAAGAACCAGTGCATTGACTTCTAGAGAGGTGTTGCAGGCTTACAGCAGTGACCTGACAGTAGGTTTATCTTCATACAGCTTTATAACCTGGAATTTGCACTTTGCTGCTTATTCAGTGAAATGAATTTCCCTTACAGTAAATATCAGGGAGGCACCTCTGGTCAGAGGAACCCCAACTACTCTGCAGACTAGTTGTGAGTCTGCAAGGCCTCCCAAACTGAATTATATGAACTTGTAATACAGAAAACACTGCAGTCACAAGTGCACTGTTCAGATAAACCAAAGAAATCCATCCAGGTGTGGATAAACAGCAGCTCCTTGGTTTCACGATGCTCTGGGAAGGAGGGACAGAGGCTAGACCAAGCATATTGGCATGAAATCTCAGTTCTTCAGACAACGTTCAGCTTTTTTTAGTACCTGGGTGGAGCAGATGTGCCTTCCGCTTTTCAAGGTCTTCTCTAGGGTATTCTCCTTTGGAAATCCATTCATCTTCCTTTCACAGACAGAAAAACATTGTTCTTAAGATGTCAGTTCAGCATTAATAAGGATTGAAACCTGATGGTTACAGCCACAAGCTTCCTGCTTTGTCTAGGAATGTAACTTCGTAGGAGCTCTCTCTTTTCCTTGCAGAAGACTTCGCTGTACGAGGAACTACATCCACATGCATCTCTTCATGTCCTTCATTTTGCGAGCCTCATCTAACTTCATCAAAGATGCTGTTTTATTCTCCTCTGAAGACACAAACTACTGTGAGGCATACACGGTAACCCTTTGCCTTCCAGTTTACTTCACACCTCAGCTTCCAAGCCATAGTTAGTGTGCAGGGCAGGAAATCTTCATCCTAGGTTTCTATTTGTCATACCAGGGTATGGGAGGGGAAAAGTATGCCCTGGCCCTTCTCTGTTGCTTCACCCCATGCGTTAGTTGCTCCAGGCTGAGATTTCCCTGTTTTGGGAGGATTCTGCATGGGTGAGGGAGGTATGAGGATGTAAAAGGGGCCCAGGCTGGATGAAACACACAGAAACCCAGGTACAGCTAAAGCTAATATGCAGGTATCTACAGTCCCCTCAAGTGTTGACACAGAGGGTACCCACCCAGGTTGGTCTAAAGTAGGTGTCTGCATTCATCAGCTTGACTGCGTTGACTAGATCGCCACAGAAGAGACCAGGAGTTCAGCACATGAACACAGAGACACCTAAATGCAGGTGTCAGAGTCTGTAAACATGGGACATACCACCAGGGTGGAGATTCTTATGTGGATTTTAGATCCTGGTAATGGGGCTCACAGATAGAATATAAGAACACAATGAACTTGGAAATATATGAATTTTTCTCTGTTCTTTTTATTGGCAGCAAAATATCTTGTAAATATTGGGGGGCAGGGCACTGGAAGCCATGTTCAGTGCTTTAAACTCTGTTTAAAAATAGACACAAACAGAAGCAGAAGTTAATTATCCTCTGTTTCCTCAGGCTGGATGCAAGCTTACCATGGTCTTCTTTCAGTATTGCATTATGTCTAACTACTGCTGGCTTCTCGTGGAGGGACTGTACCTCCACACTCTCCTGGTAATTTCCTTCTTCTCAGAAAGGAAGTTCTTCTGGTGGTTCATCACCCTTGGCTGGGGTAACGGCTCTCCTTTTCATATGCATAATTCTCAATTTGTTGTGCCTCTGGGATGAATTTGTAGAGCAGTAACTGGCTTTTCCAATTGCAGGTGCCCCAACTGTCTTTGTGGCTGCGTGGGCCACTGCGAGGCAACTCCATGAAAACACCGGGTAAGTTATTTGGAGGGGCGGTGGAGTTGTGAAGGCTGCTGCAGGGATTTCCTGCTCATTCCTAAGCACTGTCAGCCAAGCAAATCAACTGCAATTCAACTGTGGTGCAAGCCTGGTTCCCAGCATAGGCAGGGAAGAAACATCCAGCTGAGCAAGCTGAGAGAGAACCTCAATTTTAATTTGACCATTTTCAAGGGTGGGAGATGTCCTTCAAGAATGAATTCTGCCCATGATGTTTTAAACACCTGCATTTGATCAGTGAAGCTTTGTTCCCTTCTCTTCTCCCTTGAAAAAATTTGAAAAGTGGATGTAATCCAAGGGTAGGATATACTTTTGCCCAGTGGAAGTGAACGGTTTTCTGTCAGGGTTTTCCCAAAATGTTGCACCAGCTAAGTGAGAACAGGAAATTAATGATGTAGAAGAGGGAGTGGGTCCTATCTGAAGTACAAAACGGACTAAATCCCTTTGAAAAGACACCAGTATTTTGATAACTGAATGCACCTTCTCTTCTATTTTTGCAGGTGTTGGGACATTAACACTAATGCCAATACCTGGTGGATCATTAGAGGCCCTGTAGTTTTGTCTATTTTTGTAAGTTTTTTCTGGGACAAGCACATTCAAACTGTATTTTCAAATATTGTGAAGTCAGAGATCATCTACTCAACATGCTTTAGAAGTGTGTTAATGAACTGATCTTAGACATGTGCCTGAACTGGTGTGACACATGAATTACTGCTTAAGCAACTTCTGCTCAGCATGATTTTGTCAGTAACTAATGCCCCGAAGCTAAGTTGCAAGGAAAGCTAGAGTGTCCTCCCAAGAAGCAAGAGCCTGAAGAAGATCAGGTTTCCACATCCTGTTGATTTCATATGAATTTGGCTGGCTTGTGGAAGCTTGTTTTGGACTGTTTCAAGAAAGGCTCCGGAGGAGAAACCAAGTGGCTGTACATTTCAGTACAATAGCCTTTGTGTCTCACGGTCACTGCCCCTCTTAGCAAAGCCAAAAACAACTTGCCTTACATGATCATTAGCTTTTGTTTTGAGCAATGAGAGCAGCTCACAGGCTTCATGCACCGTCTGTTAGTAGACCGCAATTAGGCTATTAAGGCATTGCTCACTGAAATGAGACGTAGGGATTGAAACTCAGTGTGAACCTGCCCAGTACAAAGCAGAGGAGATGTTAACACTTTGGCACAAATAATATTCATCACCTAGGGTTTGAACACTTGCTGGTGCTCACCTTTATAGTTTTAAGGTACCAAGGGGTTGCAGCTGCTTCGTGGAGATAGTTCTGCCCAAGTGTGGG
This sequence comes from Anser cygnoides, assembly GCF_040182565.1. Taxonomy (NCBI): domain Eukaryota; kingdom Metazoa; phylum Chordata; class Aves; order Anseriformes; family Anatidae; genus Anser; species Anser cygnoides. Next base: position 32,475,663 of record NC_089878.1, read on the forward strand.
CCCTGGGGGTCTGCAATGATTAATTTGAAGCCTTACTAGAGAAACATGTGAGCTGCTAGCTACTCTCAAGTGACCTGCTGACACTGAGTAAGAATGCAGAAGCTGAGGTATTCGTGTTGCCAGTAGGCTCCATTATGTTTACAAATCACAAACTGCAGCACTAGCACACTCTCTTGGAAACCCAAGTATAGGTGGTGGTTTAAGCCCTGCTCCCTTTTACCACTGAGTAATTCTTCACCCCCACAAGACAAACAGAAGACCACACAAAGTGATTCAGGATCAACGAGGCCACAGCATTTATTTTCCCTAATGAAAAGGAGCTGCTCAGCAATATTTAAATTCCAGCAAGGCCCAGAAGTTCTGCAAGGTGAAAATCACAGTCTTCGTTTATCTTTTGAGGGCCACCCACCATCCCCTTGAAACCCTGATCACATCTAGCCAGCTGCCTCAGGCAGGAGCCGTCTGCATGGCCCTGCCTCCTTACCTAACAGAGGCTTTTCTCAAGCCCATAGCTACAGATGCAAACAAACAGCCAGTCCTTGAGAATTCAGATCTAATCTCTTTATTCCTCACAGCACACAGTCCTTAGCAGTTCAAAGGGCAGAAAATCAACACTGATAAGCTCCTTTGTCCTCCCAGACTAACACGCTCGCTGTGCTGCCCACTGGCAATTCCTCCCAGCGGGAGTCCCACAGTCCTCCCATTCCCAGTGGATTTTCATCAGCAAAAATTCCTGCACTGCCTCCAGGGCTCAGGTCTGACCTGCTGGGTTAAAAAAAACACCAGAATCCTCAGACCTGAGCCCCCTTTCCCCCAAGACCCCCACCGTATCTCACTGCCTTTCCTTCACATTCCCCACCCCAGCTCCTCACAGCTCTGCTCCTTCCCTCACCCCCAGCTCCCAAACTTTCAGCCTTCCCACCCACCTTCTCCAGCCCAGACCACACAGCCATGCTTGCTTCCTCTTCACCCACTAATTTCGGGAGCCCCCTGCCCCAGGGACACCCTGGGTCTGTCCCATCCAATGCTGATCCCCATCTCCTGAGGAAACCCACCACCCCAGAGCCCTGCACACACAGGCGGCCGTGAGGTGGTTGCATGCCTGTATGGCGCTTGTATGTGTCAATACATGTAGGGAAGGGTTGAGGGCCTGGCATGGGAGCTTGTGAAAGGTGCTGTGGGCGTGCAGCCAGGTGCTTCTGGCCCCATTGTGGTGCCGATAAGGCCAAGGGTGGCTGGGCGCCTCTGTGGGAGTAGGCACGGCCTCCCCTGCTGCTCCTGCTCTGTGTCAGGGGCTCGAGCCCACAGAAGCAGCCATTGTTTCACCCGTGCTCAAAAGCAGCGATAGATCAGCGTCTTTACGTGGGATCCACCCTCAGAGATGGGGGTTTGCAGAAGGAAGAACTGCCCCAGCTCTCCCTTATCCCTACTGTTAATGGCTTTGCCTCCGCCATCCGAAACTGTGCTGGTGTTTTCGGCAGGGAGCAAAGGGTGCGCGCAGGTGGTGTTGGCAGCCAAAGCAGGGCCTGTGGCCTCATGCCCCAGCGCACACAGGGGCTTCCCCAAGGCCTTTCCTGGCCCCTTTGCACTTCAGTGATTTCTCCCGGTAATAAGCCCTGACCATAGCTAGCAAACTGTGGAAAAACCAGACAGTGTCCGAGCCCTGAGTGGCTGGGCAGGCTGGAGAGGCATGGGACAGGGTTGGGCATGGGGATGGGGACAGGGACAGCTGCAAACCCACAGGCCAGCCCCAGCCCCAGTTCTTCCTGCTCAGCCAAAACGCCTCAAACTGAGACCTGGCAGCTCACTTTTGGTTACGGGGCACTTTTGTTGTTTGCTTATTTTATTTTTTTTTCATATCCTTCATTTTCTTTTTATTTCTTTCTTTTTATTTTCAGATTAATTTCATTCTTTTCATCAACATTTTAAGAATCCTGATGAAGAAGCTCAGCTCACCTGAAAGACGGAGCAGCGATTTCAACCAGTACAAGTACGTCCTGCACACTGTGGCATTATACCACGTCAACCCACCAGGCTCCCCTTGCCCCTTCTACACTCGTTTTCCCCTTTGTTTCCACTCCCAGGAGGCTTGCCAAGTCGACACTCCTCCTCATCCCGCTCTTTGGGGTTCACTACATCATCTTTGCTTTCTTCCCCGAAGACACAAGTAGTGGCACAATGGAAATTCAGCTGTTTTTTGAATTGGCTCTTGGATCGTTCCAGGTAATAGTTGACATGCTACTCTTTTCTTTAAGTAATACGAAGTATAACGTGTAGCCCTGCGCAGAGGCCCAGTGGCAATAAGCGGTCTGATTTCCTTTGAGATATATCATCTGAATTTAAAAGCTGAAACTGCAGTTCTAATTCTGTGACCATGGTTCTTTTTGTCTTTCAGGGTTTTTTCGTGGCTGTACTTTATTGTTTTCTTAATGGTGAGGTGAGTTTTGTGTAGATAACATTCTTTTTTATTGCTCAAGTATATCTCGTTAATTAGTAGGGTATGTTTTCTCCAATGAATTACATGTTTTATCTGACAGTTTTCTTCCCAGCTACTTAACGTCACTCCTGAAATACCTCCCAGACCTGGCAAACCTATGTAATCATACGCCAGATGCGAACTTCATCTCTCATCTATTGCAACCCTTTCCTAAATCAGATAGCATTATTACTGTCTGGGAGTGGAGGGTGGGAGAACCATCCCGCACACGGTCACACTGAAAATCAGAACCTGATTCTGATGTATGATGGTACGATCTGTCATCCTGTGTCTGTTTTTGTTGCTTGATCCTTGGGAGGGAATTTAGCAAAAGCTGTAGCAAGTCCAAATTTATTAGGACTTTCATAAGGTAAAGCTTTTGGAAGAAGGTCTGTTGCCTTTGTGGTTCTATAACTCCGAGGCTCCTGGGCTAGAACTGGCACTCTAAAATACTGCTGCTGGTAGAGGCAAGGAGAAATATTATCCAGACCTGGTAGATCCTGAGGTTATTGGAGGGAAGGAAAAAAACCCAAACTGTTAGTTCCTAAGGTTGGAAGGAAAAGTTCATTTGAAAGGGAGGATGGGTTTGAAAAATGTTGAATGGTGCTTTAACAGGGTTTCAGAAAAAAAAAAAAAAAGTTGTTTTGAAAAGAAAATCCACATTTTTTTCACCTTTGTGTCAAAATGTCCTGTTCTGATAAAAAAAATAAAAATCTTTGACAAATCCAAACCGGACACTAAGGCCAGCTAGTCTGCACAAACAGTTTCAACACCAATTAAACAGAAAAACAGGTTCACAGAAAATTGTGTAGCTGCAACAGCCATATCACTAGAAGTGACAAGAAACAGGCCCTACCCTAATCCCTTAAACTGGGGGTTAAATAAATAAATCCAAACCTTGGCAAAGGTAACCATCTCTCCTTTTCCTGTTATACTGCTCTCTGCAATGCTGGGCTCCAAGATAAACTAGCTGAACCAAGTATTTTGTGATCTTTCTACCTAGGTTCAGCTGGAAGTTCAGAGAAAATGGAGGCAGTGGCATTTAAGCAAACACTTGCGTCAGCATCTGAGCACCTCAGCAAGTAACGGAGGAAGTGGCTTAACTCAGGAGATGCAGGTAGTGAAGTCGAGCCCACCACAGGACAGGAGAGCAACCCTCCAAAGATCAAGCATGCTTTAACACTGCACCCTTGAGGGATACCTCCATGCTCAGGTGCACGTGGTTAAATCCCACGGACTGTGCTGGGAGTCTTGTGTATATATCCGAGAGCGGGACTTGGCTGTGGATCAGCAGTTCTTGAAGCACATCTGTTCGTCTATATCCTGTGTAGCACCAAAGTTATTTTGCAAGGCAAAATGGGCCAAAACATTATGCTCTTCCTTGGGTTTCTGGCCACAGTCATTTGTGTTTCTTTCCACACCAATATTTTTAAGCTGCTATTTCTACCTTAAATGTAGCCTCTCATTTTCCACGTGGCTCCCTTCCAATGCTAGGCCAGGCGGGTGAGTTTTAGATGTTTTGTATTTCTTCTGCTGTTGAAGCTAGGAGGATATTCAGCTTTGTAAGATGAAGGTTGCATACCGTCCTTTAACACAGACTATGGGCTTGAAATACAAAGTCACTTTGTGCCTAAAGTTTACCAAGGTTCAAAGTCTTTCTGTTGTGGTGGAACGATAATGGACACTGAAAATATAAAGCACATCTGAGCTTCTCGTTCCACTGTGATTGTATACCCATTGCTCAGGTATTCTTCAGCGATAGTGGCAGCATCAAAGTCTTCTTCCTTTGCCTCTTCTAACAATGGTGATCTTGGAAACAGCAGTGGTCCTGTTTGGGTTTCTGTACAGTTTTTGAAAATGCAGAAGCTATTGTAGCAAATTCCAAGAGTGGCCATGAAAACTGCCCTGGTTTGTATTGCAAAGGGGTGAAAGAATTCAGCTGACAAATGCAGTCAGTCGGGTCTGGTATTTGATTTTTTATCTCTATTTACCGAGTTGAGGCAATTCTTGCCTAGCTTTCCTTGAGGGCAAAGATGACTGAACAGAAAGCAAGTGGCATATATCACCTTCTCCCCGCTCCCGGTCACCCATATGACATTGGCAAAATAAGCACAGCTCTGCCAAGCGCTGACTGAGCGGCGCTCCCCAACTGCTCTGCCAAAACCACTCAAATAAACTTCTATTTACAGCAAGCCCTCGTGGCAGGTTTCTGCCATTTCACCAGAAGACAAACATGCAGAGAGATTCAAAGGATGCCCTCAAAGCTGAATTACCTGCACCGAAGCGATTTGTTGAGTGCCGTTATTAGCGCTGCTTCAAACTGCAAGATTCAGGACAGGAAAAATCCCATTATTTTCTGCTGGTGTTGACAGATTGCACAGCCTGTGTTCTCCTGATCAACTGGGTACCGTGGCTGGGCTGGGACAGATGCCTTGACAGGGGGAAGGGTTTTGTATTCGCTCAGCCTCCTCTGCCTGTTTGGCTTTGCCTGCCAATGCTCGTCGCCCTGCGATGGGAGAGCTGAACCTCTTAACACCAGAGGAAAAAAAAAATCAAGGACAAATCAGTGAACTGGCAAGAGTTCCCAGGAATTAGTCCTAAACTTACGTTTTTGGAAATGGCAAGGTTTTGAGTTGGCTTAGTCCTTTAAAACTCAGCCAAAGCCAGGAAGCAGAACAGGATCAGTCCTGTGACGGAGAGAAATTAGATCCCTCCCTGTACACCCTTGGGTAAAAACTCTTGCTTCTCACTGATTTTCTGAAGCCATGCAGATCCTTCAAGTGTCTGCAAGTTTCACTCAGTCCCAGGGTATTTAGCAAGTCAGATACTTCCAAAGCGAAACAACCATTAGCCTAATTTCCTCTATGGCCCACAAAAGCTACTGTAAGACCACGAAGAGTGACACAACCTCTGTGTTCCCTATCTGAGAATTAAACGTTTATAATTTAAGCCAAAGCAGCTGTTTGCTTTAAACGCAAATGCCTTCTTCTGGCATGAATGAAGAAATATATATCCAGAGATCCAATCAAGTTTAATTAAGGAGCTCTGATGCAATTATTTGCCATCCCACAAGAGCCCAGCCCAGCACTGATGGCACAAGGCTGGGTGGAGCTACGGCTGAGTGTGTTACCTATTTGTACAGAAGTCCTGGCCAAACGGCAGGAACCACATCCCCTGGAGTAAAATGCTGCATTTTGTATTTTGTTTTTGGTGGTGGTGGTTTTTTAAATCTGTGCTCAAGCATAAGCTATTGTTTTACCCGGTCACTTTGGTTTTATTTGACCTTCCTGAAATAAACAGATAAGAGGAAGCTTCCCAGATTGCCATATTGCACGTTTACTCCAGGCACTGAGCACCCGGGCAGCAAGTGCTGGCCTGGTTTGTCTGGAGAGCTCTGCCTTCATAAAACCCCTCCGACGTCACGTCAGCTGGCGCTAGGAGTCCTCGGAGCTTAGGGAAGAGCAGGTCCACGAGGGCAGGTGCCAGAAGCAGGCGTCCCCGTGCATTATGGTGACGTGACCTGGATGTAGAAGGCTGCTGCCAAGCGCCACCATAGCAGGTGGTGCCACCTCTCCCATCTTCTGCACCGGCATTGCGAAAGCGCTCTTCCCTGCTGGTGTCTCTGTGATTAACTGTGCTGGTGAATAGTAGGGGAAAGAGGTGCTTAACTCTGGGAACTCTGACATGTCCATAGCTAGATGAACAGGGAAGCAATGCAAAAATCAGGAGATGGTTGGGTGCAAGGCGCACAGGCTCTACCTTCAGTGTCCTGAAATTACCCACAGAGGCTGAACACGAGCTCCATATTTACTGTTCACCCATTTTTCCCTTCTCAGTACTCACTCCCCAGTATTCAGCGTACAGCAGGCAGTTGTTAGCAGTAAATAGGACTGGCACCAACTTTCAGACAAGCAGTTTAACATCCTTCTAGGGTGTTAGACTTGTGAAACCTGTGGCTATTCTCTCCTAGTCCCGTGGGAGGCTACTTGCAGCTCCGCAGGCAGCAGCTCCTTCAGCCCTAATGCCAGCGCTCAGACATAAGGCTGAATTTAAGAGGAAGTGATTAATGATTTTTTTCTCCCAACACAGCAACGAGGAAGTTCCCAGCAAAACTGTCAGAAGCCAGAAAGCTGTATTGTTTTGCAGTGAATAATGACATTGTGCAACGTTTCGCTGAGCACTGGGGGAGCTGCAAGGAACTGTTTCAGAAGGGGGCTGTGCCAGTTCACAGGGTCTGGATCCACGGCTGGAAAACAAGTGAAACGCCATGAAGGTGATGTTTTGGAAGAAGGGCAACTACCTGCTTAGGAAAGGTCCCAGCTGAGGGAAGGAGAAGCCAGGCAAGTGCAGCAATCTTCCTGTAATCGCCTTCTCCAGAGTCACAAAAACAAGCAATGCTCAACCCCCAAACCACACATCCCTCAAAGCACAGACTGCAAAGCCACTGTAGATTTAAAATCAAAATACAACAAACAGTCCAGGATAAGTCCCTAGTTAGTACGCCCTAGACCATGATTTCCTTATTCTTATCCACAAGCAGTGGTTTGTGCACACATTTACGATTAAAGTTAGGAACTGGACAAGTCAGAACAGCTCATCAGCAGGAGGTGGTGTTCATTACCCTGCTTTTAAGAGAAATTAGACCTTATGAGACAGGCCGATAGCCTCTCCCTTCAGGAGAGCACCAGATGCTGATTAACTTGCTTGAGATTACATAAACTAATGCAGTGGTGATGTTGGAAATTTACCTTTCTTGCATTTAGCTAAGCCTATTAGTACAGTGAGCTTTAAACAAAACCTGTACAAATACATCTGAACCCAGATACCGCTTCTGCGGGCCAAATGAGCAAAGCTGGGGGAAGAACAAGGATGCTTCAGACAGGGTGCGGTGTGGGAAAAGGGAGGCAAAGGACACAGGAAAGAGCTCTTTAGCTGGTAAACAGAGCACATGCAGCAGCAGGAAGTCATTCGGAGCCTGTAAGGTTATCTCTAATTCCCACAAAATGCAGCTGACCACCCCTTGTTTCAAAACACAAGCAAGCGAGCTGGCTGCTTGGGTTGGTGCAGACACAGAGGGGAAGGAAGAGGGGTGAGCAGTGGCCACGCAGCCACATCTCCCCCTGTGGGAGCTCAGCAAAGCACCAAGCTGCCAGTTCTTCATCAGTCTGGCTGGGTAAACAGCTGGGTAGACCACACCTGGGAGATTACATTAACCCCACTCATCCCCTTAAAGCTCTAAATATACAGAAAATGACAATTCTCTTTTTCTTCAAAGAAATTTATTTAACAAAATTCAGTAATATTGCTTGCTTGACAGTTGCTTCAGAAAATGAACAGTTGCCAACTGCAGCGCAGGATGCTGTATATGAGGACGTCTCCGAGACAATCAACCCTGTTTTGTAGCATTTAGCCACCAAAACGCATTTTCACCCAGCACTAGTAAGTCAAGTAGTACTATAAAAAGCTAGCTGGAAAAATAAAAAAAAGTTACTGTATTTTCCCTGGAGGATTCCTTACCCCCAACAAAAGGCCTCTTCTCCAGTTAGCAGAGGGCATCTTGAAACCACCCTCAACTGCACCGAGCCCTGTGTGAACTCAAAGGCCAATTGTCATCTGCCTCCTGAGTGGAGTCAGAGGCACCGACTGGGGACGTGCTCTCTGTGCCTGCCCTCCTCCCAAGGGCGCAGGGGCTGCAGGCACCGTCCCGCAAGCAGTTTAGGTCTGTTTGGATACCCCCAGGTCCCTAGAAAAAGGAGAAATTGTCCTGCCCAACACAGACATCCCTGCACACCAGGACTGATCGGTAGTTACTTGGGGCACCCAACCACCTGGTAACGCCAGGGTGCAGCCATCCGGGACTGCACCTTGCAGTCTCTCTCTGGGGTAAGTGGTGCAGCCAAAGCCAACAGCACTCGTCTCACCAGAAGATGTGCAAGTGGCATTGTCCAGAGCCAGCCTGGTCTAAAACTGCATTGCAGGAGACTGAGGAATGTTACCTTAAAAGTTTACGGCCACCCAAGAAGGTACAGGGACTGTCCTCATGAAGGAAGTCCACCTGAGTGCGTTCAGTAAGTGCAGATGTATGATCTTACAACTCTTGCCTTACAAACTGCATTCAAACATGAATCTGTTTACTTGTGGCTTTCCTACCTGGCCTTCATGCTGTGATGCTTTTGTCTTGGGTGAAAAATTGTGTTAAACGTGCTGCACAGGAAATGAAAATCTTGCTCTACAGCTACCAAACAAACTACAGGGATGAAACATGTAGAAACACCTGTACTAGAACAAAATACAAGCAGTCTTAACAGCAGATACAGAAAAAAAAAAAAGACTTTAAACCAAAGACCCTGAAATACTCAGAACATTTATCTCACAGACAGTGTTGTACATTGCACAGGGAGGAGACATTCAGGACAAACAACCTCTTGGTCTTCTCTCCTTTTACATCAGACACCACAGGGAACTTCAAAGCTGCAACAATTTTAGAGATCTTAACTAAGCAATGGCAAGGGGTGGCCAGCCTTACTGATATTTCAGTCAAGTCTCTTTGGAGTTCCTCCAGCTGTGACAGATCAGAGCTGCCCCCACCAGCTGCTCCTTAAATGATCACAGGCTTCTCCTCCTAGATCCACTGTTAATCAAGGGAAGAAAGGGACTTGGTGTGACCAGGAGGACCTGGAGTTTTCTCTGCTTAGGAGGAATATTAAAGGAAACTCTCAGCTAGAGGATAAGTGCATTTCCCACTGCCTTGGAGGGAAGCCTTCCTGACCAAAACACCCCAGGTGTGCTGAGATGCAGGAGTAAGCATGGTCTGCCCAGCCACAATGCCCACCCAAAGCTTGGCCCTCTCCTTCCATCCCCAGACAGATGGAAAAGAAACCAGCAAGAGGAAACCCCACCACAGCAAACTATGCAAGGGCTGTGAGGGAGCCAGCATGGGCAAGGGGCACCTGGCATTGACCAAGGTGCTGTATGGGCACTGACAAGCAGCAGGGGAGAGGCTGTGAGTGCAGGAACATGCTGCTGCCCGAGGCAGGCGGTGCAGCCTTCCCTGTACTCCTGCATCACCCCGAGCCTGCCCTCGGGCCCCGGGACAGCCACATTGCCCTGTCCCTCTGCTCAGAGGAGTTACAGACAGACCTACAGAGGCTGGGACAGGGATTGCAGTTGTAGGACACAACGTAAGTGATCCGTTTGCCTGCGTGCCTTCTCTTTTGAAAGGGGAAAGGAGGAGAGTGAGGCCCAAAGAAGGTTTTCAGTAAGCATGGCCAGGCACAAGTCATCCATCCCTGAGACAGAACAAAGCCGTGAGATGCTCTGGAGGTACGTCACACTCTTCACAGGCTCCAGAGCGCAGGGGAAAGCCCAGCAGCACCAAACCCACACCAGTACAGGCTTTGTGTAAGCCTCAAAAGCTGAGCCCACTTGTGTAGGTTGCAGCCTGCTCCTCCTGCACAAGCTCAGCAGGAAGCCTCCTTCTTCATCCATTCCTCTGGGAAGCTGTGTGCCAGCAGCAGCCAGTCCCAGCCTCCGCGCTGGCCGGTGGGCATGTCTTCTGCAATTGCCTGCCTGACTCACACTTCCCTCCTTGCACGTGATTTAAGGCATGGTGTCCTTTTCAAACTTCATTAGACTCCCTTTTTTTTCCAGTCTAATTGGCAAAGCTGATTACACAAAGGCACAGTACACCCTCGGCACCTAGATTTTTCCTACCCTGTTCCTGGGGTGCGTTATGCTGTTGATGTGCAATCCGCTGATCCCGTTGAGGAAGAAGAGAAAGGCTGCGATGAACTCGCACCAGTACGTCAGCGTGAAGCCCATGAAGGTGAGGTGATCCTTCATGAGGATGGAGAAGCTCAGAACCCCAGCGGCCGACAGCAGAAACGAGCCAAGGATGAGGACCGAGCCCATCGACCACTTGCGCCTCGAGTTGGCGTCTTCGCAGACCTGGGAGACCATCAGCAGCTCCAGGCCAAAGATAGCGACCACGACGGCGAAGGACACCATGCTCCTGATGGGAATCATGCCCACGCTCAGCCCCTCCACGTTGGCCAGGCCCAGGTCGGTGCTGCACTTCAGGACGCTGCCGTTGCTGACGGTGCAGAAGTGCCACAGCCCGAAGAGCTCGCCCCTCGCCAGCAGCCAGCGGCCGTCGCAGACGGAGATGGACGAGAGGACGACGGCGATGGCCACGCACAGGATGATCAGGCTCCTGATCAGCGTCTCGAAGAAGGCTTTCTGCGGTCTCCGGTGCGCCAGCAGCCTCTGCGCCTTCGAGGGTGGTGGGGAAGGAGAAAAAGAGAGTTAGGAGCGCTTCTTCGGGCGGGAAGGAGGCTGTGGGGACGAGGCAGAGGGGGGCTCGCAGGACCGGTGGCAGCGCTTGAGGTGATTTTGGCTCTGCCTGCCTGCACGTCGGGGGACAGGTTTGGGGTGCGGGGGCTCCGTGCAGAGCCTGATCCTGATCCCTGCCCGGGCTGGAGGAAGCAGGGGGCCGGGGGGAGGATGGAAGGTGGCAGGAGGGGGGTCCCAGGGGTGCAGCCCCCCCGGCTCTGCCCACCCCGAGCCCGGCTCTTCGCACCCCGCGGCTCCGACCCCCGGGGCTGGGGGTCCCAGCAGGAACGGGCGTGGGGGGGGGGGGAGCACCGAGGGGGCGACCGGAGCAGGAGCTTCCCCCCCATCCCCACCCCGTCCGGGCTCCGCGGGGCCCAGGGGGCTGCCTCCGCCCTACCTGCGCCCCGATGGCCGTCATGCTGCCGGCGGCACCTCGCGCCGAGGAGAGGCCGGGGCGGGCTCCGGTCGCGGCCCTTTATGGCCCCGGAGGCGGCCGCCACGCCTGCGGGGCCCCCCCGCGGCTGAGTCAGCAGCAGCGCGGCCCCGACGGGCGGAGCCGGGCCGAGGCGAGCCGCGCTGGGCTGTGCTGAGCCCGGCCGAGCCCAGCCGAGCCGTGTCGGGCTGTGCCGAGCCCAGCCGAGCCGTGCCGGGCCGTGCCGGGCCGGGCTCCACAGCCCAGGGCCGGGCCTGGGCTCCCCTCGCCCCCCGGCGGCCTCCCCCCGGGCTGCCTGCGCCCCCTCATCGCTCCCCACCTGTGCTTTGCATCAGCAGAACCGGCTCTGCTCCCAGAGTTTCACGCCCTCGGTCTTTTCCTTGCTCGTGTTTTGCCCTCTTCTGATGAATTTACTGATCGGTTTTTACTTTGTTATTATTATTGGGGGGGGGCACAAGCGGCTTTAAAAAAGCCTAAAGGAAGTTGGCTTGCGCTGGGTTGTCAGGATCCCCTGTTGCACTGCCTAAAGCTGGTCTCGGTTCCAGCAGAGATGGCCGTGGTGGTTCCGTGGGCCGTGGTGGACACGCACCGTGGGTGGTTGCTCGTGGGTCAGCCCAAGCACGAAGAGCTGCCCACGTCCTCTCCACCAAGCCGCGGCAGAAGCTCTCGTAACTTCACCCTTGCTCCAGTTTCCACTTCTGAACAAATTCTGAATTTCTGAACCCGCCTTTATGCGGGTTGTCTCATCACTGTCATCTCTACTCGGTCGTACACTTATGTTTCCTTTAAAAATACATACCTATATCTATATCTGCTCTGATTTGGCTGGGGGTGTTTCCTGTAGCACCATTTCTAGTAGTTTTCTTCCAGGGAGGAGTGTTCAGAACAACATGTTTACTTTAGTTTTTGCAGTTCACAATTTAATGATAAATTCTGACCTTCTTCTTCCTCTTGTCCTGCAAAAGCCTTCATTTAATTGTTTTTCTTCCAGGCTGTATACGTTATTGGATTATACTTCGATCAAACACTGCACTGGGATTTTCCACTTTTGCAACACAAAATTTTTGCAGGGTCTGTTGGTAAAACATCTTCTGTGGCTTTGTGAACTGCATCAGTTTTTGTTTGCCAACAACATCATCCAAGCTAGCAAAGTGGATGCTTACTGTGTCCCTTTCATTTTAGGTTCATCATATGGTAGAAGGGATTCGTGAACATCCTGAGCGATATATTACACAGGTTTTTAAACAGCGTTTCTACATCAGCGTTGAGACTCATTACGTTCAGTTGCTGTTATGTCTTTCTGCTTTTTAAGTTCTAGATTTAACAACATTTACTTATGGGTCAAAATGGCAAGCAGGCTGTGTTGTCTCATTTGCTGCATGAGATGAACAAACTCTGCTTGCACGTAGCGGTGCTGAGCAAATGCAGGCTGGGGCCAGACAAAATACACCAACTCTTATCTGGCAGAAACCTCACGTGACTTATGCTTTCTGTAACATAGGCTCAATCCAGCAAAGCACTAGGCAATTTGGCTCCTAATTAACAAAATTATTAAGAATAGATCTGACTTTAAAGCATGTGTTACCCCAATGACTTCAGCATTTTTTTTAACGGGGGTGCATCCTGCTGAACAAGATCTTTTTTTGTGAAAGCTAATGGGAGGCTCACATGGGTAAATACGTGCATAAATCTTTACAGAAAGAGGAATCTAGTGATTATTTTGGAAACTAAAACTGCTCCTTCTCATATCTGGATCCTTTAGTAGATACGCAGTTATCTGCCAAGATGGTTTGTTAAGGATAAGGATGGTGTTGTTACCCTATTTCTCCTGCAAACACAAAGTTGCTTTGATGTTTTGCACCTAATTTTTTTCCCCTCAAATATAAAACTCAAACCAGAATGAAACTTGACATGTAATTAATATCAGGATTGGATTTGTGTTTTCAGATCCATTCTTTACTTAAGTAACCAAGAGGAAGATGAAGATAACACTTGTAAATTAAAATTACTCGTAGTTTAGTATTTCTTTGTTTCTGCTGTTGCTGGGCTGGAGATTTGTTCTGCTAAAGACGTCTGGATTTATAAAACCTGCTAGAACCAGGCATCTTTTTCAAGGGGAAGAAAAAATTTCTCTTCATCATCTTGTAACAGAGCAAGCCAAACATATTTTATGCCTTTCCAAGTTAAAAAATAACAGAATTGCTTGAAGATAGAGGAAAGATTGCAGAAAAATGCCTCAAGATGATCAGTTTGGAAAATTGTGTATGGAGAATGTTTTACAATAAAAAGTGCTTTATATTTAAAAAGGAAAACCAAAATTAGTATTTTTCACTGTAGATGTTACCTATATTGTAACAGTATGGTAAATGACCTTTAAAACACTTCAAATGTATTTTTACCTCAGCTGTGTTAATTTAGAGTGCTTGGGACATTGCCAGTTTCATTATTCTGTTTATAAAGTCCCTTTTCTCTATTGTTTAAGTGGGTATTTCACATCCTATCCCTGGAGAGAAAATTTTCAGGGAAATGTGTTCATAAATAATGGAAATTACCAGAGGTTGTTGTAAAGCATGGGATAGTTTAATCTGGTTCATTTCAAATAATATTTTTAACACTGACGAATCATTTCCAGCTTTTCTCCTGCAGAGGCACGAGGAACGTTCGAGACGGTCAGCTCAAAGTCTGGGAGTCACCGGGGCTTAGGAAGCAGTTACCTGGTGAAGTATTTCACTTTGAGGTAAAGCAGCGATTACCTGCCACACCGCCAGGCACCTTACAAATATTTAACTGATAAATCACAACTTCTGCCCGCAAACATTACGAACCAACCCAAACTAGCACGCTCTGGAAGCGACTGGATATTGCATGATACTTCACTGGCTTATGTATGCAACATGAAGGATCTGTTCCTCCGTTTTCTCCCCGCAGCACGTACCCTGCGGCACGGGTTCTTCCAATCTTGCAGTCAGCTAGTTCTGCAAATGCATTTAGTTGCCTGTTGAGAAAAACTCTTTCCAGTCATGTCATCATAACTCTTGGGATAGCAACTGACCTAGCTAGGAATTTAAGTCTTCATTTTTATCAGATCCCTATTTCAAGGTGTCTTTCCAGACAGAAATTGAGTTGATTTTGGAGACAAAGAGATCCTCAGTAGGGACTGACACTTTGAGAGATGCCCAGGGGATGTACAAAGGGCAAGATGGTTTCCTTCATATTTGCTAAAAAAAAAAAAAATAAAATTTAGGCAGTATTATGAGAAAGAGGCTAGCTGTCTTGCATCATTGTTCTTTTGCAAAAAAAAGAAAAAAGGCAACAGATTGAAAACACAAGTTCAAGAAGCCACATTCAGCTCAGGCTGAGTTCAACTGAAAAAGAGCTTCTGGAATGGGGTAAAGAGTCAGCAAGTAGCTGGCAAAATTGCTTAAGGCAAGCAGCTACCGGGAACACGGGCAGAGTCACCCTCAACGAGTTGTGCCCCAGGCAACTCTCCTAACATGAGGGGGTTTTGGGTTGTACCAGGGCCCGTGCAGCTTGGACCAACCCCTTGTCACAAACGCTTTAGCTCACGATTTTCCTCACATCACTGCAAGTTGCTGCAGCCAACAGGACAGCCTTGCCCGAACACGTAAAGGCTGCAGTTCAGCGCGTGGAGAGCAGACAGCTCCTGGGCCAGATGGCTTCACTTCGCCTCCTGTCCGAGGCCTCTCCTGTGCCAATTCCTTATATACTTACTGCACTCACCCAGCCGGGGGCTGTCGCGGACGCTGCAGCCCCCGAAGCTCTCATCCACTGCTGGACATGGCAGGATGCACCGCAGAGGTTTGGGATCATTCACCCAGATCACACAGTATCTGTTAAGGTACTTGTTACTTTTAAAAAAAAAAAAGATAATATGCACATCCACTACAGTGACTCTACTCCTTGATTCCCCCCCAGCCTCCCCAAACTAAATATATCTAAAAATAAGAAGAGATACTTTAAACAGAAGGACAGACTTAAAGAAATAAGAGTTTTTATTCTGGATTTTTTTTGTTTGTTTTTATTTTCATCAGTTTGTGGACCGACTGAAGCATCATATTACAGAGACCCAATATCAAGTGCTTCTTCGTTCTCCTTTGGATTCAACTCTTTTCAGGGACCTCTAGCAATAGTTGTGCTGGCTTAGGTCATATTGTGAAGTGTTTGCATGAGTCTATAGCAGCATAAATTGATGCTTTAAAATATATATTCAAGAAAGAAAATAAATCTCTAGCCTTTCAATATTGAAATATGGACCCACATTTTTATATTTAAGCTGGAGGAAAAATCCTATAAAAGACAGGAGAGAAACTGAATAACACAATTTTCCCCTTCTGTAAAAAGTCAGATCAATGCAGCTAAATACTCAGAGTTAAAAGTACCGAGTGCATTGGACTAGTGAGCGTACCTTTCAGATTCAGAGCTCATTCAAATACGCAGTATGCCATTTCCTCCTAACGCTCCTATCTCAGCCCTGTGGTGAACACAGTGTCTTGTGTACTTTGTGGAAAAAGGTGTCTTTCTGGCTGTATTAGCTAAGAAATGTCGTTTTGTCAGGGTGTGGAGTGACCTGCCTGAGGCAATCCAGGCTTGCAAACAGAACACGCGTATGACTTAGAACCCACTAAGCAGAGATTACACGACATCCCAGCTTGTCAGGACTTTGGGCTCTTTTTCATGTCAATAAGGAACTTCTCATTGCAGCGGCAGTACTGAGAGCTAAAATAATCTTTGCTAACATAAGGATTATCACATAAGGGATCTGCTGAGCCACTGATTCCACATCCAGGCTGTTTTTCATGTCACTGCTTTCATAAATTTCATAAATACAGGAATTTTGGCCAGATGTTCCTGGACTGCAATGGGTCCTCAGGTTTTCAGATATGCTCCATAATCTCCCCAGTCCCATGCTTATTAACTACACTGCATTTTTGAACGGTTTCTCCATTAGTCAAGACAGTCTCAAGTATCAAAGTCTGCAAACATTAGAAGCACGACATACTAAAAAATTTTGAGAACACCTCTGTATGTCGTCAGGTACTTGATATGGCAAAAAGATTGCTCTAAAACTTCCCTGGATGGCAGGATGGTTGTAAAAGATGAATCAGCTTCATATTAATCTGAACAAAGTATTAAGAGGGTCAGAGCTTGAAAAACAAGTGTATGCCTACTGGGACTAAAACATCCAGAAGCCACAGGCAGAAACAGGAATAAAAGTTAAAATACTGCTGCAGTCAAACTCCACATGAAAACATGTGGACTGGGAATAACCCACCCAGGCTGTGTATAAATTTTAGATATGTCTTTTCTAGAGGAAATAAGCTCTTTTTGTAAATGAAGGAGACTGATCCATTCTAGGCATGAATCTATGCTATTTGCACTGTAAAATAGCAGCTGCATACTGGCTAATCTATAGATCACTTATCTGAGTCTGAAGATGCTTCATGTACTTGTGGATGGGGAAAAAAAACAGATCGTCTTCTTTTTTTGTATTTCTGTTCTATCAACTTTTGTACTTCCTAATTTACTACTGTGACTCACTCAAATCTGCTGCGTCTATGCAACATCAAGTTGTTTTAGCTCTTTTGAAATTACAGTTGTGGTGTTTAAAAACCCATCCAAGCCCCTCGTTAACAATCAAACCCACAAATATGCACAAGACAGCTTGGATACCCAGTCACCCCGAAGTGGTATTGCCCAACACTGTTAGTTCTGAACACTCAGTGGACGAGCGCCTGTATTTTAAAATGCAAATACAATTGTCATTTATTTTTAGCACTATCATCAGGGTCAAATAAGTTCAAAGGTTAAAATACTGTTTTTGAGAAACGAGATCACTCCAGATTAGGGCTGGAGAATTTTGACAGAGAGACAGTTGCACACTGCAGTCACCTTCGGAATGCCTTTTATTTAGTCAAACAAAAAACTCAGCCTCTCAGGATGGAAGAAATCTGCTACGGTCCTAAAGCAGCACACCAATACAGATTTGTTAAATTTGCACAAGGGGTGCTGCACTTCCATGAGTCTTTGGTAAGAGCAAGCATAACCCAAAAGCAAAAAGAAAAAAAAAAGAAAAGCCACACCCCTTATAGTTTATCTCTAATTGCACTGGGTACCAGTCCACTGACTTCTCTATGCAAGAACTAATAGAAGAAGTGCGATAGACAGAACACTCTCTTATCAGACATGCAAGTTAGCATTTATTATTGCCATATCCAAAGTCCAGATTCCGTTCTGCACGCTCTGCAAACTCAGCAAACCAGACCTGAGTGCATGTATGCCAGCTGGCCTCTGACCTCCGGCGTGTTGGGCTTGTTTCAGAGCACGTCTTTTCCCCTTTCCAAACACTGCAAGGATCAGGATGTGGCTGTCCTTTCTTTGATCTAACACAGAGGAAATAGCAGCAACTCCCTGAACGGCTGTCAGAACAATCCCCTGTTTTGCAGCACTGTCCTGTCATGAAAAGCATCTGTTCCTCCACTGAGAGCACCTTATTACAGACAGAGCAATGATTCTGAAGTCATATTTTGGTTTGAGACTTGCTGCTTCTGTTTTAAGGCTCAAGAAGGGCTGTGTGCCTTAATGGTTGTCTATTCTTACCACTGTATTAGTGTAATAAAAGCCTCTTGTACCTCTACCTACAAGTTTGACTGTGGATGTCTTTAAACTATTCTTGCTGTAGCATCACTGCTGCCAAAGTGTTATTTGTGCAGCCCGGGAGCCTCATGCTCCATGCCAGCACACACTATGTGGTCTGTAAGTCAGCAACATTTTCAGAAGAGCCACACAGCCCACACATTTTCAAGACACTCACCCTGCTGCTAAACCAACAGCGCCTTGATTTAATTCACAGCCTTTTTCAGCATTCTCCCTGCAGTGGTAGGATCCATTAACACCACGGCATTTCTGAAGAAAGAGAGCGCCTGCAGGAGGCCAGCTTACCAACAGCATCCAGTGCTTCGTTCAGTAATGATTTCCCAAGCACATGAATAGTTACTAGATGGGCAACCAACTTTTGTTTTGCTGCTTCTCATCACCAACACTGCCTACAGATATCAGTACCTTTGCTTCTGCCTCGATACCTTTCACAGTCTCTTACTGCGTAACTCTTACCTCTGTAATAACTGGAATTTTGTGAGATGTGCTGTTGATCGCCAAAAAGCAGGGTAGATAGCACGACCACAGACGTTACTTTCCTAAGGAAGGTGAAGCTGCAAGCAGGAAGAAGATATTACTATGGTAAAAAAAGAAAGTACTTAAATAAAGATGTCCAAAGAAGAGTTCTCTGTCACTTGTATCGACAGGCAAGCAACATTATTTGTAAGCACAAGGTACTAAGTCTGGCCAAGACCAAGCCCGTGCTGGGATAAGCGCTGCATGCACAGCCGTGTTTTCCTAATGGCCGACAGGAAAACAGTACTGTTATAATTAGTTGGGTCTCATAGGTAAAATAAAGCTGACTTAGGAACAGGATATAGAACTTACTACTCCCAGCCCTCTCTTTAGACAGAGAGCTCAATTCTGCTGTTTTAGCAAATGGTGTTTCTGAAGAGCCAAATACCGGTTTTGACAGAAAGCGCGGTGGCAAAACATGGCACGCTCAGTTTATAAGCTTCCAGCAAACAAGAGCAGAAGTGGAAGCATTTGCCAGCATGAGCTGCATTCTGCTACCAGTTGGCAGAATCCTCCCCAGCATCACAAAATACAGCTGTGAAGACAGAGCTGGGTAGAATTCAGGGCTGGCAAGAAGCTACAAACATCTCCTATGCTGCACGTCTGCTCTTACCCATGTTTTGCAAGTTGAATGTACTTAAACACTTAATATCAAACAATTAACAGAGGATACAAGAGGAAGTAAAAAAACCCAAATGTTTATATTACTTACCCAGAAGAACAGGGAAGAACAAGAATAAGCAACTGTTTTCCTCATGAGAGCAGTGAGCAAACCCTTCTTCATCCCAACACGTTTCAAAGGGAAGTTGGAAAGTAGCTCTGAGAGCATTTCCCAATGAAAGTAGCAAAGGGGGAAGTTAGTTTTTAGAATCAGAATATCCTGAGTTGGAAGGGACCCACAAGGATCATCGAGTCCAACTCCGGGCTCCACACAGGACCACTTGAAAAAAGTCAGACAATATTTCTGAGTGTTGTCCAAATGTTCCTTTAACTTCAGCAGGCTCGGTGCTGCGCCTGCTTCCCTGGGGAGCCTGTCCCAGTGCCCGACCACCCTCTGGGTGCAGAACCTTTCCCTAACCCCCAGCCTGACCCTCCCCTGTCCCAGCTCCGTGCCGTTCCCTCGGGTCCTGTCGCTGTCCCCAGAGAGCAGAGCTCAGCACCTGCCCCTCCGCTCCCCTCGTGAGGGAGCTGCAGGCCGCCATGAGGCCTCCCCTCAGCCTGCTCTGGGCTGGACAACCCAAGGGACCTCAGCCGCTCCTCATGCTTGAAAGGAGGAAAGTCATCTCTATCTCTTACCAGTGGTATGAGAAAACACAAGTTAAATAACATAGACAGCAAAGCCCATGTAACTTAGTACAGAATTACATATTTACCTAGACGTATGTAATGACAGGTTTCATCCCTGTGTATTTATAGAAGTCAATTGCTTATCTGAAAGCACTGCGAGTTGAAGTCTTCATCCATCCAGACAATGCACAGTATAGCAGGAGTTAGAAGGCACTATTCCTGAATAAGGTTATGACTTCATTCTCATATGCTGGAACAGTTCAGTGTCACATTTTAAAGGCAAAAGCTCTTTCCCTAGCTAAAGAACTATTAGAGATTTCTCTAAAACCCACAGTTGCAACAAACTTTTGATGATGACCCTTGCAAGTCTTGCTCAAAGAGCCTTGTAAGCAGTAAACGTATGCTTGATTCACCCACCCCTCACCAAAGCTGCAGTAGATGGCACCACTGATGCTCTGTATTTAAAGCAGAAGCAAGGGCATCAACAGTATCTTTGTCTACAGAGCCCTTTCGTTCACGGACCATTTTTTGTTCAGATGATGAGTATCTGCTTTATCTCCTGAACCTTAACATTGTTGTTCGGGGATAACATCTCTGAGAAGTGTTTTATGGAAGATGATTTGGCAACTGTTAAATGAATCTGAAAGACACAGGCAATGAATACCTATGCTGTGTTTAAGTACACACAGCATTAGACCTAGCCTCTTCAGGATAATCTCTGCGCTCCAGCTTTTGTGGGTTGCCGTTTATCCACGCAAAAGGAAAGCAGTAAACATCACTGATTTGGTTTGCACACAGGTCCGCGCCGCATGAACCATTGCCGAGCCCCCCCTAGTGGTGTGACGACTGGAGAGGTGAGCGCTAACCCTGCTCTAACCTGCCAGAAGTGTTCAAAAGCTGCAACACGGCCGTTAAGGGATGAACTCGGACTCGGAATAGCCCCTAAGGGATGACCACCACAACAGCTGAAGTACCAAATGCACTTTAATGAGTTCCACGTTATTTTGTTCTCAAAGTGAATTTTTAGCGTGTCAGTACATTAGGCAGATACACGACCTCCCCTGAACTACAGGCGTTATGAGAACAGACTACGGTATACTTCACGTGTAAAATCATCTTCAGAAATCAGTTTTCCACAGCATTAGAAATAAGGCATGGTTCAGGTGTGCAAGTAGTTGCTATTTCCAGTCCTCAGATCCCGTATTTGCCCTTCAGCTCTTCGACTTTTGCCACGTATGCTTTCATTGCGTCTTCTTTGGACATTCCTGAAAGACACAACACAGGCACCAGTCAGAACAGAGACACCATCCCGCTCCATTCCACCAGGCTGCCCTGAAGCAGCTCTTCTTTGAGCAGGACACAGGTTCAGCAGCTCGGTCTGAGCTTATTTCACATCTGCTGCATTTCCTGTTAGTTCCATCCCCTCCAAGGACCACTTCCAGGCTGGCAAAGACCCCAAAACTGTGCCACCAGGAATACAACAGCATAAAATAATGGCTAGGGCTGTTGATTTATGCTGTGCAAATTCAGGTGATGTCTACATTTGTTTAGAAGCCTTGCAGATTTACATGTGCCTGCTCATCTAAGAGTACATCCAAGCCAAGTCCTTCCTTACTGCTCACTTGCCTGACCAGACAACATTCAACAATGACTTTGTCATTAGAATGGACTTTAGCATTAAGATAGCGTTCAAAAGCAAGTCACAACTCCCTGCTACAGAACTTTGCAGCTTACTAACAGAGAGCAGAGAAACTAAAAAGATCACTTGGCTGAGAATCCTGTAAAGTTTTGAACAAGTTTTCAACAGTCCTAAGAAAGCAGCGTTTCAAAGCAAAGTTACATTTGTGTAGGCAGCAATCACACAGTGTTTTCGTTCCACTAACTCCATTCCCAATTACTACATGAAAACTATTCAAACAACTCAGACTGCATTTAGATACAGCGTGACTTCTTAAAACACCAGGGAAATCTCCTTTTCATAGCTTATATCACTTGTTCTGCTCCTCATGTCGAGCAAGAAGCCCAGTTGGATCTTCCAGTGAGGAAAACTTTGGAAGAAACAGAATGACTGGAGGGACAGCTGACCCAGAAAACTGAGATTTAGGTTTTGGCTTCTGCTACAGTTATCCCTTGTGTAACATCTTCAGGCAGTTGGGCATTTTGCACTTTAGCTCCCTTCCTTACGGACAGCCTACATTTTCCATTTGCCTTGCAAAAGTAATCAAAAGCATGGTTTTAAACTCCTAAAGCTCTTGTCTTACAAGACAACACCATCTGGTTTCTTACTGAACCATATACGGCTTTCTGACTAGTTTGTCAGTGGTTTTATTCACTCATTTTGATTTTTTAAGCAGACACTTACCTTTCAATGCATTCCAGGCATCCCACTTTGCTTTGCCTTTGAAGTCAAGCATACCGGGGCGATCTGAGAGAGAGAAGATAAGCAACAGAATCAGTTTGTGTGGCCTGGCTGCAGGTAATACCTACTTCCTCATGGCCATTCAGCAATTAACCACGATAAAATACAATGGTTCACGTTTGCAGCTATCACTTAATCACCTGCAGTCAGCCACCTCCAGTGCTGAAGAGCACATGTTGGGATGCTGCTCGTAGCAACAGAAAAGGTCTGCCAAGTTCCCTTAAAACAGCAGCATTTGAACAGGAGAGCACCAAACGGTGCAATTTGGTTTTATCACTGTGCTTTCTGAAGAGACCGCTGGGGCATGAAGACAACCTGATTAAAGAACATCAGCCCTAAGGTAAAGCAGAAATGCCCTAAGGTCCATTACACACAGAGATGTGAAATCAAAAGCCAGTGGCGTAGAGCTTAGAAAGCATTAACATCAAGTTAACCGTGCGTTCCTAACGTATAGTTCTTCCTCTGCCCTGTTATCCTCGGGTTATAAATACTGAATTCTAGCTCCATGACAAGCTACACTGTAGCCAAGGAGAGAAGAAATGGGTTAGATGTGGATGTGATCAGCTTTCACATGAAGTCCCCTCTGAGTTGTTCTTTGTCTCATTAAATACAATTCCTAGGATTATGAATTGAATGGGACTGTTCAGTAGCCTGTACACTAACCACAGCAAAACCCTTGTGCTGAATGTTGCCAGACCACGAGCTCCAGCACCGCTTCACCTCAAACAACGCTGAGCTCCAGCCACACCGGAAGGATCGCATCTTAAAACCCAGCTCAGTTCTTTCATCCCTCCAAGTGCTGTCTGCCTTGGCAAAAAAAAAAAGGCTGTATACACCCAAACTTACTGCTTCCAGTACTTTTCCCTGCCAGCTTTGAACTCAGTCAACACCCAATAACCTTTAGCAGCAACTGGGTCAGGAGGCCAGGGCTACAAACAAATGCCCTTTTTTATTTCTAGCTCTAGTTACTCAAGTACTACGCAAGGTCAACAGAGACAGGCTTCATTCTAAACGCTAGGCACGGTCTCAGCTGAAGTAGCAGCAGCAGGGATTTGGCACAGCGCATCTGCAGAGATATTTCTGCTCCAGTTCCCTCCAGGACATGATATTTGATTGCAACTCCTCTAAGAGTTCTTCCTACTGCAAACATCCTGTGTTATTTTGTTCTTTTTTAGTTTTCCAGTACTATTTTTAGCCGTCAAACTAGTTTACCAACCCTCTCCCCCCATCAAATATCGCTATTACACATCTGTGTAGCTTGCCTTGCTGTTGAAGTCTGTTTAACTGAGATGTGCTTATGTTAAAGCAGCATCCCTTGACCTTGGCAGCTGCTTACTGACAGAGGACTCCAAAAATCCCCAAATCCACTCCTTGCGCAAAGCTAACGCACAGAATCCTCTCCGCAATTTAGAGAATTGCAACTGGGTTAATCTAAAAACCATGAATTGCACAAACCCTTATCTAGGGCCCTGTCTGGTCAGCTTATGCCTGCGTGCTTACAGACCCACGCCAAGTGGGTGTTGAGTCATTTTGTGTAAAGCGCGGGGCTGCCTGAAGCATCTCAAGCAACAGGGGGGCAAGGTTCAGCCTCTCCCCCCCAAGAGCCTCCAGAGACCCCCCCCCCCCCCCCCCCCCCCAGAGAGAGAGCCTCCAGAGACAGAGAGAGAGAGCCTCCAGAGACCCCCCCCCAGAGAGAGAGAGCCTCCAGAGACCCCCCCCCAGAGAGAGAGAGCCTCCAGAGACCCCCCCCCCCCCAGAGAGAGAGAGAGCCTCCAGAGACCCCCCCCCCCCAGAGAGAGAGAGAGCTCCAGAGACCCCCCCCCGAGAGAGAGAGCCTCCAGAGACCCCCCCCCCCTCCAGAGAGAGAGAGAGCCTCCAGAGACCCCCCCCCCCCCAGAGACCCCCCCCCCCCCCAGAGCCCTCAGACCCCCCCCCCCCTCTGAGGCTCAGACCCCCTCAGAGAGAGCCCCCCCCCGGCGGCCCGTACCCGTGTTCACGTCGCCCACTGTGGCCTGCTTGTAGTGGCTGTAGACGTCCAGCATCTCCTGGTCCGAGGGCTGCGACTTGAGCTGCTTCACCTCCTCGGCGGCCTTCTGGAACGCAGCCTAGGGGGGAAGGGAAGGCCCCGCAGCGGGGACGGGTGAGCAGCAGGACGCAGAAAGGGGAAGATGGGGTCATGAAGGGGAAGGAGGCGCCCGGAGCCCGCTGCCCCCAGCCCCTACCTCCGCCATGATGCCCAGCTCTGCCCCGCCGCCCCGGCCGCCTCACCGCCTCACACCTCACCACAGCGCCCGCTGGCCAATCCCAGCGCCGCGGGCAGAGCCGCGCCAATCAGCGCTCTGCAGGGGCGGGGAGAAACCGGGAGAAGGGCCAATGGGAAGGCGGCACTGCCTCACGGGCGGGCTTCGGAGTGGGCGCCGCGCTCAGCCGAGGTGAGCCCGGACACGGGGCCGCGGGGAGGGAGGGGCCGCCAGGAGAGGGGGCGGGGCCGGAGCGGCTCACAGCCAATCCGACGTCGCGGCGCGTCGGAGAGGGCGGCAGGGCTCAGTTGTGATTGGCGGAGGGGCCGCGCGGGGGCGGGGCGGAAGGGCGAGCCGCGGTGGTGCCGGCTGGGGCGTCGCAGTAAGGCTGGGAGCCGCTGGGGTGGGGGGGGGCGGCCGCCATTTTCTGCGGGCGGGGGGGCTGAGGGGCGGCGGTGAGGGGGGGGGTGCGGCTCGGGCTGCCCTGGGAGCGCAGCACCCGAGGCGGCCGGATTGGAACAGCCTCGGGGACCTGTCCAATAAATGCCAAAATTCCTAATTGTGTGCGTGTATTTCTGAGATGCTCCTCCGGGTTGCTTAGGGGAAGCGAGTTCGAGTGCCTGTTCCTTCGCACCCTCCAGGTCTCGACCTGGGCAGCAGCATCAATAAAACATCTCTTCTCTGCTCAGTGTCACTCTGGTTATATTTGGGTGCGGAGGAGTATTCTATCAGCATCATTTGTGGGTTGCAACTTACTTAGAAGGAAAATGGAGCAGGGCACTGTGCATTACTGGGCAGCGGGACGTAAACCCTTGTGAGGATGTAGCCGTGTGGGGTACCAGCTCTGTGTCTCCACTCTGCAGAAGCCATTTGAGGAAAACATTCCTGTTTTACTTTTTCAGGGTGCGGCTAAGATAAATACAGCAAAGAATGGGCGATATCGGATACCTGCACGAAGGTGGGGCGTTTAAATAAACACCACCACCGCATTTACAGTTATTATTTTTTTAAAGCCAAAATAAAAGCCCATACGGGGATGAAATACGCGAGGGAATCCCTTGTGGAAGTGGTGACTGAAAAGGCCGCCGATGGCTAGGAGAGATGCGGAGGCCGTGCTGTGCTCCTGATTGATGTTGCAGCCCTGCGGTCTTTTTTATTTCTGTAGCAGCTACAGAGCTTTAGCGTGTGAACAGAAAGCAAGGTGGCTAGAGTACCCAGCACAAAAAAAAAAAAAAAAAGAAAAAAAGAGAGAAGATTGGAAGATTGCTGGGATGGGAAATAGCTCATTTTCCTGTGGAGACAAAGAAGCCAACCGAACAATGTGTGGTTTGTTTAAAGAGGTGCTTGGGCTGGTAAAACAAAACCATTGTCGGTTCTGCTCTCTGTTAAAGCAGTATGAACCCTGTAGAGCCATTCTAGGTAGCTATTATTATAAACCCTTGATTATACAGTAATACACCGGGAAAATTATTTGTGTATGCATGCGGGGGAGTTGTTTTACTTTCTGTAAGGAGGTGAAAATGAGCGTTGTGTAACAGCTTAGGCATTTTTCAGGGTATTATACAACAAAAGTATATTAAAAAGGTTTTGTTCACGTTAGTACATTCTTTTAGAGCACAAGGTTACTCACTTAGCAGGTAAAACCTTCTGTCACCTGAAAACCGAACAGCATACTTGCATTTATCCATAACATTTTGTCTGTTTAACAGAGAGTCTGATATAGTACACAGCACAGGTACAAATATTGGAATGTTTCACGTTCAGTGTTAATAATATCCTATGTCTCAAAACAAAACTCTTTGCTTTGAGATTCTAGTTTACTGCTGCTGTAGAACTACTAAAAGCGAAGTCTTGAAAGACATAACGCTGTTAAATTTCTCACCATGTTTCAATCTTTGACTGAGGCTCACCTGCACCTTCTTTTTTAGCTGTGCTCATGCGCTGAGGAAAGCGAATAATTCCCCTTTGATGTTTTCCAGGTTATTCAAAATCAGTTCTCATGTCGGCAGAAAGCTCAACCATCACGGTTCGTCTTGTTCGCTCTTTTGAGCACCGGAATTTCAGACCTGTGGTGTATCATGGAGTTAACTTGGATCAGACAGTGAAGCAGTTCATTACTTTTGTACAGAAGGGTAAGGGACTGTTATTTATTTGCTCATCGCTTATGTTGCCATCCCTGCACAAGAAAATGGAGGGAAACAAATGAGTGGGAATTCTGCAGCTTTGGTAGAGATGCCAGAGTTGTTTTTATATCCCCTGTGTACTCTCCCGCCTTGGATGAGAGGTCTGGAGTTAATATGAGCCTCCATGGTCAGTGTGCCATGCCTAGATCTGGTTAGGCTCCTCCACCTGCCTAAATCCTCACGCTTGGTCCTTTTTGACTAAAAGGCATTGCTGCATTTGGCTCTGTGCTTAGGCTCCTCGAGCAGTGCTCTCAGACAGCTACTCAGAAATTAACGGGAAAATCAAGAGAATTTAGGGAGCCTTTGATCCATAGGAGCTACACCAGTATGTGGAATGTGGGAATGAACATCTGTTTGCTATTTGTGAGAAGGAAGAGCACTGTGAAAATTGTTTCTGACACTGTGAGGTCTTGGTCTGCATGTTGGCTTCTGTGTTTGTCTCCATCTGGAGCTTTATGGTGCCGATTTACTCATCTACCTTGTGTTTCAGAAGCCTGGATGAAAGTGACAGTGTATCTGAAAGTTAATAAATGTAGACCAGCCCACGCACCAACTCAGCAGCTAGGGTGTTAACTAACCTTGCAGGTGTACTTTTCACACATCAATGGAGACATTCAAAGTGTGCAGAGTAGCAGGGTTTTATTTATTTAATTATTATTTTTTTGCATGATGTCAGCCTGAACAAGTCTGGAACTGTTGCAGCTGATCACATTTGAGCAACTTCTGGGATGTTGCCCTGGGCCTTACAGCTGTATTGTGTTTTCAGCAACTTCCTTACTTGTAGACAGTGATTGGCATGGCTAGATCTTAAGTTGCTTTTAGAAAACTACTAGCGCTTTCAGAACATATGGTACAGCTGCTGTTATGAGTAAGAAAATAAAAGAAACAAACCTAAAAAAACCTTGCTTTTGATGTGTGCAATATTGCAACTTGCTGCTATTTGAGACAAAACTAGTGTCTTGAGTGAGGCTTTTTGGAACCTCATTCCCCAGATGGGCAGTGTTGTTCCTGGCCCCAAATCCATGTTCCTTCCTTTACTATAATCTGTTTTGAAGGAGGAATTTGAGATAATTTTTTATACTACTGATGAAATTGTGGTTTCAGCCATGTTGCTGCCAAGAAGCTGACAGGCGGCTGGCCTTCCAAGGCCCTGCTTAAATTCCTGGATGTCACTGGGGATGCTAGCACCAGGGAGATGTTGATGTTGTTGCAGTGGCTTATTGGCTGTGTCCTTCATGTGGCTAAAGAGTTAATTTATTACCGTTTGGCTTCCTTTTTGTGACCGGTTAGCATGGCTGTGTTTACTGAACAATTAGTTATGAATGGCGGTTATCAGGATGCTGTTGGTGGAAGGTAGTGAGAGCCTCTGAACTTTGGACTGTACAAACCACAACAGGATGTTTCTGGCATATGTTTGAAGGATCGGACTCCCATGATCATATCCTAATTGCATTGGCTTGCTGTCCACGGGGGTCATGCTGTTCAGAGGAACTTTGTGCTCGGGTGAAGTTAAGCTGATACGGAGCAACTGTCAAATCTGAGCCAAAGATTGTGTTTCAGTATTTGTTGCTCAAACAAGTCACTTGTGCTGACAATTGATTTTGATGTAAAGGGTGTCTAGGATTCATGCATTGCACTTCTGTGCATTACTGGAAATTAAAAAAAGACAACTTTGTTTTAACTTGGTGATTTTATTTTAATAGATGTGCCTTCAAGAGCAGGACTTCCTCCTCCTTTTAAAAATTACAAGTATGGTAGGTATTTTTTCTTGTTTTAATTCTTGGAAGATGCAGCCGTAATCATAGAATCTATACCAGTTAAGATCTACACCAGTTTAGATGTAATCTATAACAGTTTGGACATTTTAGGAGGCAACTCTTTTAGCATACTCATGCTGGTTGCAGCACTTGCCTATATTTGCAGCTCTGTCAAGCTCTTGTAGTTGGGGCTATGCCAGTGGGTTCTATAGAACCTGACCATTCTTTTGACTTTCTGTATTAATCGTTGAGTTAGGCTGCATGTTGTACATTCTTTGCTAATTGGTATTGATGTTTTTTGATACTAATTTTTTATTACTTTTATAACCACCTTTTAACTCTATTTTTACTTTACAGAGCAGCTTGTGGCCTCAAACACTTTGAATTTTTAGTTCTGTTTGTACTTACGTATTTCAGTATCTCTTTACTAATTGTGAGGTCAAAAAGGATCATGAAGCAGAAGCTTAAGGCAGTAAATGGAAAACGCATAAAACTCATATTCTTAAATAATTTACATAATATCAGAGGAGCAGGGGAACATTGCTCAAAAGTAGGTTAGAAAATTCTTAAGAGCTGATGGAAAAAAATAGTCTGGTGTCAAGTTTAGACTGAATTTATCTTCTAATGTAAATGTACGTGTGTATTTCCTTTTGTGAAGCTTGGCATGAATGTGTGCTATGCATCTGTTTGGGATAGAAGATACTTTCAAAGTAAACTAAACTATTTCCCTGCGTGGAGTTTGGTAACTCAGATGTCAGTCACATACCTTCTCCTCAACCTGACAGTTCTGAAAGTTCCCTTGGAGCTTTGCTACAAGTGATCATCTGTCTCCCACGTTCTTGGCGGTAACAAACTCCTTCCTCTACAGTGATTCGAAGAAGTGAATGAGGAACCTTCATAATACGTGTGAATGGCGATCAACTCTATTTGCCTCTTAAAAAAAAAAAGGCAAACATTCCATACTTTGTTCTTGGTGATGGTGAAACAGTACAAAATGAAAACAGAAAAAAGGGTCAGGGATTAAGATTTGCACAGTATCTGTGACAAGGACTTGAATGCTATTAGTTTTAATGTTTTACTTAAAATGTTAAAATCTAGGTAATTGTAACTTTGCATTTGGTGCTGCCTTTCAGCCCCCTAATATCTGTTGCTTTGAGTGGATGAGGGAGTCCCATGTAGGGCTGCTGCTAGTTGTATTTCTGGTGCTGCCTATCCCTGCTGCTAGTTCTTTCATCACTCACGACATCAGTTTAGTTTTGCTGCAAGCATATGTTGTGGTTGAGCACCTGATTGTGCTGCGTAGGACTGAGCTTAATGTGGGTGAAAAGCACGGCAGAACTTTAAAACTTGTTATACCAGTTAGTGGGGGCCTACTTTTAGTGGGATGGTGACAGCTATGCTGAAATTTTCACATAGAAAAAATCAAGCCCGAGTTCCTCACCTTCCCCTTAGGCTGTCAATCATCCAGGTTTGTGTTTTTGGCATCTCTTGCGTGCTCTGTTGTCTTTCTTGTATTTTGGTGATCGAGGGGCAGTAAGACTTCTGCATGAATACTGCTAGTAAGAGTCAGATTTCTCTCTGCTTTGTTTGGCAGTGCCAGAAATCTCACTTGGACCTGGCTGGTTTTCATCTTGACTGCTTTGGCTTCCTTCTGTCCAGAATCCAGCAGCCCTTGGTTCTCCTGACCTCATGTATATCACCGCCACCTTTTTCCTCTTGGCTTGGTGCTCTGACTCACTTGAATCTCCAATCTTATGACTTTCAAATGTTCTCTTCATTTCTTTGTACACATCTTTCATGTCCTTGATCTAGAACTCTTCTCAGTCTATCTTCTCATCTTTCTACCCTGTCATTACCTCCTTTTAACTGATGATGGGTGCCATTTTGTCTCATAAGCAGCTTCTCCATTTTTTCCCCCATAAATGTGGAGCAGTATGGTCAGTAATTCACAGAGAGACTTAGAAAGTGTTTTCTTATTTATTGTCATGGAAGATCTAGGAAAAAAAAGGAAAATATTAAAAAAAATGGAAATATGATTGAGTGGGACTAGATTGGGACTAACTGATATAGCAAAAGCAATTGAGAGGAAGTAGCTAGGATGAGAATATACAGCAGTTTTATCTCTATAACAGAATTGGAGAAGCTATTTAATAGCTCAAATGAAGATGCAGTGAATTTCTGGATGCCAGTGATGAAGATGTGGACAAGTAAAATTGAGTCAATAGTTCAGAGAACGACTGTGCAAAGACCAGAAAAAAGGGAATGTGGCGAAGTAGATCTAGAAGTTTAAAACTAAGAGACAGAGGCTGGATGGTATTTGCTTTGGGAGAAAGTTTTCATGATTACAGTATCTTTTTGCTGTGATTGTTGTTCTTCTGTAATGCTACTATGCAAGATGGATCCTGGTAATTGCAATCAAATATGTGCTTTGTTTCTAATACTGCAGCTAGGACCGCATGTCAAAAATGCCTTTTCAGTGTTGACTTTTCATGGTTTTGACCTTCTGTAATACTTTAAATAAAACATTCAAAAGGGGACAGAGTATTATGCATTTGTGCATTGAAGCTATGGAAACAAACTTGGAAACAAAATTGTGCATTGAAGGTATGGAAACAAAATGCACAAAAATATCACAGGTAAATATGAAGAGGATGTAGAAGGAAAGGAGAGATTGTACATATTCATGGAAAAAGAACTTGCTCAACACGCTTTCTAACGTGGATGATTTCTTCATGAGAAGGAAGATTTCAAATAATAATCTGAAGTGGTCAGGTTACTGTGTCTTAATCACTTGCTGTCTGTCAATTTAGCTGCATTTGTTGACAGCACATAAATGCAGTTTGTCCTGCCCCAATTGCATGTATAAAACCTCCTAGGTTAAAACACCCTAGCTGGCATTTAAATTGATGTGTTTTGACTGGCAATTGGGGTGGTCATTTAGTTAGTTATTGTAACTCAGCCAGTAGACAGAAGCCCAATAAGATGGTGGATTGACTGGTTTAAGGCTGTGGCTGCAGGACTGGGAAATTAAAATGTTTTCTCCTCTTTCAGACTGAATACGTAAAATTGTTAATAATAAACAATTTTTAAACCTTACCCCTTTGTTACGGTCTTCTTCCCCAAGCATAACTTTTAGTGTTGCCTGCATATTAAAGTTTATTTTAGGAAAACATTGTATTTTCTTTCAGATACAATGAAGATTATTCACCAAGCACACAAATCAAAGGTATGGTTATTAGCTATTTTCTTCCCCTTTTACATGCTGTGATGCAGGCAGACCTCTGCACTGTAAAACAAGACTGGGACAGAGAGACAGTAAATTCTTATCTTTGTCTTCTGGTTCTCTAATTTGCAGACTGGTGAACTCGTAGTGAGTTTGGAAGATGATGACAAACTGATTTTGAAAGAAGAGAGTACACTGAAAGCAGCTGGAGTAGGTATGAGTATGTTTATATTGACTGAAGGTGCTGTTCACTGTGGTTGTCATTAAACTGATAACTGGCTGATTATGTTTGGATAGCCTGCTGAAAAGTAAATGGTATTCCTGATTCTCTTTACACTACTTGGTAATTATTCAGGGAAGAAGGGGGGGATAACGTACATTGAAGTCATTGAACTGAGGGCAGCAGGTATCTGCACTCCGAATGTTCAGAATGCAAATTGTGATTTCAGAAGGTATGCTTATAATTCTGCTGAGAGTAATTTTAAATGATTGGCAGATAGGTTATTAGTACCATGTCTGCTTAGTCTTATCAGTAACATTTAAACTGATGTTTTGGTTAGAAATGTAAGTAGTGGAACCAGTATGGAATAATGAAGTAAGATTCGATTTGTTTTAATGTGCAATGTACAGTCCTTGGTAGTCAGATTGCTTGGGAAGACTCGAGGAGTATCATTTAGAGAATGTGCTGAACGCAGCACGGAGTTGAAACTTGACCTGATTTCTCACGTTTTGACAGGGGACTGCATATAGGGCATGTCTTTTGGTAATAATGTAAAGAAATGTCTGTCATGATAAAATTGATGGTCCCTGGATGTCCTTTGGGCTTCTCATAAATGTGGCTGAATGACTTTGTGGCAGAGGGGTACTTGAGGGATGTAGTAGCATTCCACCTTCGTATAGACATTTGCTCATTTGATTCTGATTTGCCTCGCTGTGATGTTTAACCACCTGCACTCTAAGTGCAGGGGTGTCACAGAGAAAACTCCCTCCTCTTCCTGATGCCCTCTGATTGCTCCCCAGAAAGAATGGGTTTTCTCTCTCATGGTCATATAGTCTGAAAGGTTTCAAAGAGTTCAACTTCTGACATTTGGCCGGTATTCTGCTTGCATCTTTCTTAGAATATAGGACCTCAATGTTCTTGGTTACGTTTTGTGACATGGTTGTAAGCCACCTCCTTTTTCTCTTGGCCACAAAACCAACCTACCAACCAAAACCCTAATTTTTGGGGTGTGAGAAAGGGGACCTGATTTTTCTTAAGTTGAGGTTTTGTGTTTTGTTCTTGTTGGTGATGGTGGTTTTGTTTGTTTGTTTTAGTTCTGTTTTTCCCCTTTTCATTGTTTCAAGATTTCTACCATTTACTTTTCACTTTTAAGTGATTTGGAGTGCCTCTTTAATGTTTTCTCTGAAGTGTACTGCACCTGTCCTCAGTATACCCTTCCTAAAGGTCTTTGGGTATTCTTATAATATGAAAAATAGTTATTCTCTGGCTGCTTTTATTTATTTATTCATTTATTTATTTTAACTAAACCAGGTAAACTAGACCTTTTCATCTGGAAGAATGGCTCCTCAGGAAGAAGGATTATTGGGACTCAAGTCTTACATATTTGCAATGTAGCTAGCAGAAGTTTTACAATTAGTCATTAGCATGTAGTTTGTATTTGTGACAGAAAAGAAAAACTCTTGCTTTGTAAATGGCAGCATGCTATTATGCAATTCTGAATTTTGATATGTTCTGGCATATTTTGATATGAAAATTAGCTAAGTTAAGAATGAGGTCTTTGTAGTAAAATCTTGCAGAAGTCCTTCAACAAGAAGTGGAAAATGGGAAACCAAGGAAGTGAAGCATGATGGCATGTGCCATTAGTCCTCATTTTGTACATTTCATTTAAATCAGTAAGATTTGAAATCTCCTATTGGCATATTATCTTTTTTTTTTTTTCAATATCTAGTCTGGACAAGATTTACTTGAATAAAACAGAGTTTCTATTAGGAAATCTGGGAAATTCTGAGGCAGGCAGACCATTTTTTTCTAAGCTGCAGTTGATTGCCCTTGGCACTTTACAGGGTTGGGCTAGAGAGTTATAAATTATGAGGACATTAGATAAGTATCCTCGGGAAAGCCTCTGTGGTAGTGATTATTATTACAGCTATTATCTACTCAGCAAAGTTAACGCTTGCCTGTTTTTTATTTTTTTTAAGAGTAGGGTGTATGTTAATAAAGTGTTCAGCATTCATTGCAAACAGTCTTGTCTGTTTTCTACTTGAGAGTCTGAAACCCCTTCTACTTTTTTTTTCTTTTTTACAAGACAGGCAGACTTCATTAACTTCAGGTTTAATTTTAAAAACGAATGTGGAACTTATTGGCTCAGCACCTTAAAGAATTCCATGTTTAATAATTGTGAAGGCTTTCCATCAGATTTGTCTCTGTTCTGAATTAGTAATGTTGCTGACTTACTGTTTTAGAAGAGGAAGTCCTTGACCTACTGGGTTGAAAGAATTGTGACTGCTCTGAACCTTTGTGGGTCCTTTAGCTCTGCCATATCCCCTGTGAATAATTAGAGGTATTTGAAGGTATTGCTGGAGAAGCCAATTTGTGTCTTTCACTTTGCATATTGTTGAAGCCTCATGAATTAATCATCAGCAGGGCAAAAAATTAACTTCTTCAGACACATATTTTGATGGGTCATGAGGGAGAATGTAAAGTGATCTGTAAAATATTCTACTGATCCTCTAAGTATTAAATTATTATACCTACAGGCTAATTTCACGGAAAAAAAAATGTTTCTTTTTCTTTCCTAGAAGAAAAATGCACAAAAAAAGAGAAAATCATGCTTCATTATTTTTCCGGCATTTGAAGGCATTAGAAATGCAGTCATTTAATTTGCTGAATGCTTATACAAACAATTCTGTCGTCTGCGTTAAACAAATCTTGAGGGATCTTGTGTACATATTTTCTTCTATATGTTCAGGTTCTTGTTCTTTTAACAAGGTTAAACTGCATCTTTAGTACTGGAATTTTTTTCGATAAAAATATGGGGAGGTTGGGGATTGTGTGGTGATTTACAATTGTCTTTGCCCAAAAAGTCGCCAATTGTCTTCTGAGATTCTAAATAGCTCGTTGTTGGGTGGTTCATTTACTGGCGTGCTAAATATTTCATTTTTTATTCGTTCTAGCAAATGAGACCGAATTAGCATTCTTCTGTGAGGAAGATTACAGAAACTACAAAGCTAATCCTGTTTCGGCCTGGTGAAGATCCCAAGAGATTGTTTTGTTTTCCCATACTCATTGTAAATTTTCCTTGTTCTGCTTAATGAGTTTTTTTTTTTTTTTAAAGATCAATAAATCCTCGAGGATTGCTTTGCAAACAGTGCAATTCCCTTCCTATAGAAATTAATTTCTGTCAATATGTTAAGACTGAGAGAAGGAAGACTGGGGGGCACACATGCCTTTTTTATTTTCTTCCTCCCACATTTCTTTTTCCTTTGCTTGCCTTTTACGATGCCGGCGGTGCAACCAATCTCTGACCTGTGACGCACATTCTTGGTAGGATCCTACAGCAGTTGTTAGCTACGTACTGGTATTACACAATGCACAGTAAAAGTCCCTCTTAGCGGTAACTTCTAATGAAAATGGAAACTTTTTGTGACGCAATCGCTGGGCGTTTTAGAGAGTTTGACAAGAAAGTCTTCTCTGTTTCAAGTAATAGATTTACTTCACTCTCTTTATGTTTAGGCTCTTTTGTTTAAATGGTGCACACTGGCAAGTGTTTCAGGCTCTTCACTGGTGAATGCTTTCCTTTATACTTTCTTCTAGCCCTCTTTAGCATGCTGAAAGAGAAAATGACTGTTAGAGGCCTTTGTGTTCAAGGACCAGCTTGCTTGTTACTACATTACTTCATGGAGACACCTTCATGAAAGAGGTAGCATCCTGAGTTCTGCCAGGGCGTCAACATGCATAAATAGGAGTCAGGCCTTATTCCAAGTGTTAGTGAAAGCTCATGGTTTCAGTTTCAAGAATGAAACCTGAATGATTGCATTTTTGCAAGGAGAAGCCAAATCTGCGCAACAGATGTCTTCAAGACTATTCTTTCCTGCTTTCCAAGAGCCAAATGTTCTGTCACTGTATGTTAGTTCTTGGTAATTCCAGGCTTTCCTGGAATTAGCCAAATTTAGGACACTAACCAAATTAAGAACAAGAAAAGATAGTCATGCTTCTAGTTTAGATAGACACTTAACTGCTCATTAGGGGATTGCCAAGATGGGACACTGTGTCTTTAAGCTTCTCTTCAGGGAAATAGAAGTGATTCTGGCTCTCTGCCTTGTAGGCTTTTTGGGCATAGGCTCTGTTAAATCAAATGTGACCTCATGTGCAATTGCTTTAGATCCAGACATGTACCCTCAGCTCTGGGTGAGAGCTGACAACACCAGAGACTTTCCAGAGACGTACGCTTACAGTTTCCTAGAACTTTGATTTTTATTTCGTTTTCTTTTTTTTTTTTTATCGTGATAGACAGGTGATAGTGAAAGCAGATGTATGATATCCAAAGCTTTTAAATAAAAGTTCCCTTTACTTTAGATGTAGGGCCAAAGAAACCCCTATGCATTGTTCCCACCTCATTTTCTTCATCCTTCCTGACAACTCCCTGGTGTAGGCTGGAGACCTCTCAGGTAGCTGGTGTTACTCCCCAGCAGCTTTGCTTCAAATAGTTGTATTCTCTTGTGCAAGCGATTACCACATTGTTATCTGCTGTTATAAAGGTGCTTGTAACAGGCTACTCAGTGAAGCAGTCACTGCACCAAGCCTGTCTGAATTTAAGACGCGTTTGGACTGTGCACTTAGTCACAGGGTCTAAAATTTTAGGTAGACCTGTGTGGTGCCAGGAGTTGGACGTGATGATCCTTATGGGTCCCTTCCAACTCGGGATATATCTTTATCTTGTGAGGAGTCCTGTACCACTGCATTCTCTTGGGATTTAGATGCTGATACGCATGCTCTGATCAGTTTCTGGGGAGAATTTAACACTTCCTTCATATTTCAGTCCAGGCCTCCTTTCTGTGGCTGGTACCTGCTCCCCAAACGTTGGCCTACGTCTCAGCTACCTTCTTATACAATCTGTCACATTTGCCAGCTCAGTCTGATTAATGAGGGTTTGTACTCGTCTTCACATACAGTTAAAACTAATGCATTCAGCTCCAGAATACGCCGTTTTTTTTACAATATTTTTTTACACCAGATTTACAATAATGAATGTAACTGTGTGGGAAGTAGATGGCATACCACGGAGATCACTGTCTTGAGCTGTCCTACCAGGGCATCTCGGTGGTGTCCCTCAGCACGCTTAGGATCTCTGAGCAAAGATTGCCATTGTTTTGCTCCTCCTGTGAGGATTTTAATTTGGTCTCCATCCCTTTCAGACAGATTTGGATTGTTTTTGTGATCCCTTCTCTCTAACGTATTCATGTTGGACAGTCACCACATTTTAACAAGTGTCCTGTCTGTAGTTACAGCTAGTACAGTTACAGAAGTTCAGCGTGACCCTGAGTGTGTTGCAGTGAGAGAGAAGTTCCACAACACCAACAAGAAAAATGTAAATGTTTTAATGCCAATTAATAATTATTTGTCTGTCACTCTAGGTTAGTTTCTCTTTCTAAGGAAAGAGTTAAGCTAGTGCTCTGTGAGCTCTGTGCACTCTGGCAGTGGCAATTCCTTGGCTGCTTTCTGCTGCAGCACTGTACAGCCTTTTGTAATGCTGTCAGTGACCACACTTGAAACTGGATTCTTCCTGAAGTGTGTTTCTACTGTGTTTTTTGTTGCTGTTGTTTTTAATTGAGGCTTTAATAGTGCATGTTTGCAGAAAAAAAATGAAAATAAAACTGACAACCAAAACGAAGAGCCACCATAAAGCCTTAGATAACAACAGAGCTTGCTAAGATAGATGCTGCTCCAATGTTTTTCGGTGGGATATGGTAGAGCCGTATGTAGCCTCGTTTCAGAGTGGGTTTGGTTCCAGGATTGTTGCACGCTGAATGAAATCTAGGAACACTGGCTAATAAATCAGTAAGGACTGAGACGTCTTTGCTGGTGTTATGAAATCCTCTATTAAAGGAAACCGCCCACCACCCACATAGCTGGTACCAGCGTTTGTTACCCTGGCAGAGGCTGGTATCCACGTGGGTTCACAACTACTGTTGATCAAAGGTGGCCTCTATAACATATAACAGGATAAGTTATGTAGGTTTGTTAGCATTCTTAGGCATTGTGGTGTAAATAAGGATCTGTCTTACAACATGATGTCCCACAAGCCTTTCACCAGCCTTTTGTTTATTTTTTTATTGTTTATTTTTTTATTTTTTTTCTTATTTTTTATTTCTTATTTTTTATTTTTTATTTATTTTTTTAACAAAAAGAACAGTATCCTGGCTGGATAGTGAAATAAGACCTGTGTTCTCAGTTATCGCAGTGTAGCAGGGAAAGGTGGTCAAGCTGGGACTGGGGGAGCTATGGTGTTTCTCGGAGAAAGAAAACTATGTAAGAGACTGGAGTTTTGGCTAGGAGGTGTGGAAGAATACCTACTAAAGGAGGAGATTATATTAGGAAAGGAATTACCATGAGGAAGAAGAAGAGGTAATGGTGTAACTGAATAAGCACCGCAGATGGTAAATGTACAACACTCCTGGCACATACATACTGGAATAGTGTTTTTATATCATTATGCACTTTAATCTTTTTTTATAATTGAATGCAGAAATTGGTGTAATAGATTTTTTTTCTCAGGCTCTGATATAGTGCTTTCTACATGCAGCTGTCCATGTGTAGTTTTCTGTTCAGAGGCAGTCACGTTGCCTCTTGCAGATGCAAGAGCACAGGTAGCTGAGTTAGATGCTGACAGTTACTGACGGCACAGAGGAGCCCTCAAAAATCAGATACGCACTGCAGATAAAGTTGAAGAACTGCTTTATCTGATGAAAATGTTCTTAGAAGTGATCCAGAGATAAGTTGTAAGCTGTGATGTTTCACTTTCATCCTCAGAGCATTCAGCACATCCCAACAGATCCTTTGCTTAGCGACCTTGCAGGTCGCAGTCCCACAATGGCACAGCTGTGGCAGGACATCTGTGGGTTCTGGCCTTGCAAGCTAATAGCTGCTGAAATCCTGGATGTTCAGAGATCAAGAATGAGAAAACAGAACCTGTGATACTTGTTCTTGCTCTCATAGGACTGATGTGATCCGGGCTTCAGAGTCAGTGGCAGCTGGCTGGAGGCGTTACAAACGCTTAAGGCAAGTGCACGCTTTTGCTTATTGAGGTTTGCTGGGCTGAGCTCATTCTGGCTGAATGGCACCAGTTGGCTCCAGATCGTCCTTCCACCACTTCCTTTTCATAGTTCTGCTGAGTGTGGATGTGCAGATGACTGATGAATCAACCAAAGATGGTCGGTAGATAATTTCATTACTACTCAGGTGATCAGGACACTGCTTTTTCCTGTTACCTACTTTCCCACTGTGACACTGGGAAACACACACACCTTTGCATGTTTTCCTTACTACTTTCCTTTCTTTCATGCTGCAATCTCTGCTTATTTGCAGTGCTTTAATTGTTAGGTTTGTACCTCACCTGCTATACAATAGCAACATTTTCTGTGGCAGTGGATGTACCTTTTTAATTCAAGGAGGAATATCCTTTGAAATAAAGAAGAGACCTTTTCTACAGAGCAGCTAACTGTGCAGAGCAAGGGATCCTTTATTGCTTTACAAAAGGACTTGCAGATGACAGCACTGTCCACTGGTCAGTGGAAACAACAAGGTTTTTATCATAATGCTTTGTGTCTTGCAAGGAAACAGGAGAGAGGTTACATTGGGGATTCAAAAATCCAGCGAAAAACTGAGACCTATCGCCATAAACTGTCTTTGGCTGCAGAGAAAGCCACCAGATGTCAGCACAGCCTGTTCTTTCTCCAGGACCTGCATAAGCCAAGAAATATTGAATGTCTAGCAAGAGTGCTTATCTGTGAATTGGTTTAGCCTGCGAAGTCTGTGCTAAGGCTGTGGTGATGAAAGCTGAAACTTTCCTTGCAGAAAGTGTTTCTTTTTATATTAAAATCAAAGAGCGGCAAATTGAACTGGTATCAGTGCTTAAATTCCTCTTGTTAGAGCGCATCCTTTGCGGAGACAGTTCCAGCGTGTCTAAATCTTTGCATGCTGTGAGGAGGCATTTGCAGAACATTCATTTGAGGAATTGTCTGGAAAAGATCAGTGTTAATTTGCTGAGCTTTTGTCAAGTAGACTTTAAATATGCCTCTTTTTTTTAAACACAAGGAAAACCACTCAGAACAGACACACGTGCAAAGCAGAGCAAAAAATCATCGGCAACACAGCTTAAACACACAACAAATGTGTCCTCCATGCTTCTGCCCCTAAGCTCCTGCTATTTCTCCCTCGGAGTGCCGTGGATGAGGAGAACCTGGCACCGTGCTCTCTCGGCCATGCTTTCTGAGATGGGATATGAGTTGTGGAGCCCAGACCCAAGCACTGTGCAGAGCTTTATGCTTCGAGTGATTGAAGCGTGCATGGATGGTGCCTGGTTAAGAGGGTAAATTAGGATTGTTGCACAGGGACGAGGCGTGACTGAGCTTTCTGCTGGGACTCCCGTCAGCCGCTTGCAGAAGACGAAAATAAGCGATGGGTAGAGAGTGGGTGACATCAAGCCTTCCTTCTGATTTGGGCTGCTGCTTCTGTTCCTTCCTTCTGCCCTGGTAGCACCGGTGTGCTAGGAGCTGTGCCTCGACTCCAAGCTGTCGCTGTAACCCTCAGCAGCCGCTCACAGCCTGGAGGAGACGCATGGGCGACTGCAGCCTTCTGCTGTCCGCGGGGGAAGACTTCTGTGTGCGTGGGTGCAGGCAGCACTGTGGTGCACACGGTCTGCGAGGTGTTATCCTCGCTTCTCTTCCTTCTGCTCAGCACCCAGTTCCGCTTCATGGGAGACCAGGACCTCCTCTGGAAGCGTGGTACGCCTGGTGGGTGGCTGACAGCGGAGGTGGGTGTTTGGGCTGGAGAAGCAGTGGGGGAGAGGACGGAGCATAAAACTTTTGTCTTCCTGTAGATATATTTTTCGATCAGATATGGATTGTATTTTTTGTTTGCTAACGTCCTCTCTGTCTGATAGCGATAGATTCTCCTCTTGTAGTAGGCCAAAAGCTAGAAGGGTGCGAGTTTCAGTCGGTAGTGAACGCATTCAAGAGCTCAGTGTGACAGTTCAGGTTAATAATAGAATTTATCTTTGTATATCCAATTCTGCCCTCTGGCAGGTGACATGGTGTTGTGTACCATCAATGTCAGCAAGGGCTGCAAGAACCGCGTCTGTCTGCCCTCGTTTCTCATCTTGGGAAGGTTTAATTCTGCTTTCTAACCTGGAGCCCAGAGAGCCTACAGGGCCCAGCATAGGAAAACACGTTCTTGGTGTGTTACTTTTCTCCTTGACTTTTCAAAACTCCAAATGTATTCTTTAAGGCCATTTTGGGCCCTTTTTATTCCATGGATGGAGATTTTTTAAGTGGGAGGTATGGTATCACTCTGGTTTTGACCTTACTTTGAGGTCACACCTTTGGCTCTGTGCATGTGTTTGGTGCCCGTCCAACTGGAGCACATCTGCTGCTTTTAGAGGCAAAGAAGCAATCTAGAAGCGGAAACCCCGTATCCTAATAGTTAGTATTATGGCAATTTCTCCACACTTCCCCACCCCTCAAACAGAAGGAACCTGGTCTTGCAGAAAGCAGGCTTAAATCTTGCATAGTATCTTTGTTTTCCAGAGTGCAGAATAATGCAGCTGCTTAAAAGCAGACGTCCAACTGTAGACAGCTCTTTAAGCCAGCAGGCTGGCATGGGACGGCAGCAGCTGAAGCTTGCTAATTGTGGATCAGATACAGGGAAACAGATAACGAGAGTAAGTAACCAGCTAACAGCAGCTGCAGTAGGTCCTCCGCTGCTGAGGTTTCTAAATGCAAAGCAGATTATCTTTCCAGGGG
The DNA here is from genome assembly GCF_040182565.1 of Anser cygnoides. Classification (NCBI taxonomy): domain Eukaryota; kingdom Metazoa; phylum Chordata; class Aves; order Anseriformes; family Anatidae; genus Anser; species Anser cygnoides. The sequence continues at coordinate 32,517,223 of NC_089878.1, forward strand.
AATGGCTGTGGTGCCATTTCACGTCTTTGAAAGATTCCTCTAATGCTATGTGTATTATGTGATCCTCCCGACTGCCTGCACACAGCAGTTATTTTTAGGCTTTGAATAAGAAACTCCTATGCATGCTCTGCCAAAAAGAACTGGCCCCAGACACAGATGGCATCTTCCTGCTGTTTATTGCATGCTCAACTTCAGGGCGGCCCTGACTGGCACTAAAAGCCTTGTACAGAAGTTCTGAAAAACATGCTTCTTATTAAGACGCAATAAACAGGTAAAAGAAAATTGTCTTACTGCAACAAATCTTGTTCCTCAAAGCTGAGGCACAGCCTGCAGATCCCACCAGCTCTGTGCAGGAAACGTTAAGCCCAAGGATACAGCAGACTTTTGGGGCTGCCTGTAGCAGCTCACACCGTTGTGCTGGCCATCTTGGAGAGATTGAAGGAAATTGTCTGTACAGAGGTGCTGAAGCAACTGCGTTCCCCTAAAGATTTAACTGTAGCTTGATATGTCACTTTGTAAGTAAATCCCTGAAGAGCAAGAAACTGATTGGACTGTTAAAAGCCTTGTATTATAAAACAGAGGGAGTGAGAGAACTGTACCTGCAGAGGTTAAGCTTCAGCACAGGCATTTAAATGAACTCATTAAAATCAAGTTACAAATTAGCTCATTAAAATGCAACGCTGCAGATCTAGAAGTTGGTTGATCTGGCATGCCACTTCTATGAGGAAGTGATTTGAGTAACGGAGAACAAAATGATAGTATTATAACTCCTTTTTTACCTTTCCAGTCCCGTAAACCTCATTGGAAACTCCCTCTTCCTTGAACTCTTGTATCAACAGGACTTTCAGTTTACTGAATTACTCTCGTTTGTTCCCGTGCTGCAGCTGCTGTGCAATAGCACTAGCCTTGTGTAACGACGTGTGTCTGCACCCACTGGTGACCTCCCACGTGCGTACGTAGCTCCGTAATACAGGTCCTGGCACGCTGGCTCACAGCAAAGATCAGTTTTCACTTATTGTCGTGGTAGCAAGGAGCTACCAGCTGCTGGCCTGCCTGAGTGTGTTTTATTTCCTAGTGTTAAATTCCTGATAATTACCCTACGCTCTACTACTGCCATTAAAGTAATGGTATTGCTGGGGAGGTGGGAGGGAAATGGGATAAAGAAAGACCCAAATGAGTTCTGATATTATGTTATGGACCTGTTCAGAATATCTTTTATATAATTACAGAGGCCAGGGGTTAAAACTGGCCTTACTCTTACAGCTCTTCAGTTGGCTCTTACCTGTCCTAGAGGCACACAGTAGGCAATACAGAGAATAAAAATATAAAGAATTTACATTTCACCTATATACTCTGCAGTAATGTATGTTCGTGTATGTCCGTATATACACAGAGAGACAGAATGTCCAAGTGCTAAAAACAATTAACTGGGAAATTTTAAGCTAACCTCACTAAATCCCCTATCCACAGACATGCGTATGGAAATGATCATTCAAAAGCACCTCAAACTACTTTTCAGTATTCCAGAATCAGAATCAATTATCCAAACTGGTGTGTCAAAGGCTTTAGAGACCTGATGCCTACAGAGGGCACCAGCAGAAATGCCGGTCTGCGTTAAGAGGAATAGGTTTCAGTTTTTGAAGAGCTGGTGAGTGGCTGCCCAGAGTGCTGGCACGGGGCCTCACCCGGAGACACCCGATCGGCCTTTTTTTAGATGCTGTGGAGCTGTGGAAGTGTTGAACTGTCCGCAGGGCTGGGACCTGTCTGGAAAGCACTGTGCTGCCTCACCGACACAGCCAGCTCCTGCTTGTGACAATTGTCTCTTTGCCATCAGTGGGAAAGGGCATGTGGGCGTGAAAGTCGTGTAAAGAAAGCAATCCTTACTTGTGCTGGGCAAAAAGGTGAGCCTTTAGCCTTCAAGTGTCTCACGATAAAACCACACCTTCCTCCTGCAAACCTGCGTAATACTCATTCCTTGCTTCCTACTCTTTTGTTTGCCTGACCTAACGATGTGAAAATAAGCTTGGCCAAGAGGAGAAAAAAAAAAGAAGAAAAAAAAATCCAAACGTTGGAATACTTTATTGTAAACAGAAAATGTGCAAACTGGTGCTTTTATGTTGACTTTGCTCGATGATGAAACAGAAGACTAGGAACAAGCTTGCTGAATCCAATTTTCCCTCAAGCATGAGTTAAGCTGGAGTGGGTGGAATTATACTCATGTGAAACTGCCTGAGATCCGTGTGGAAGCTTAGGCTACCATTCAACCACAAATAACTAGCGCTGGGTAATCAATCCGCTCGGTGAGTGATTTGATCAGGTGCTGATCTGGGCTGGGCTGTGGAGGTGGATGGGAAAACCTGAATCACTGCAGCTTCCTGAAAGGGACGGAGGAAAAGAGTGGTACTTTCCCTGTGCTGCCAAAATAAATAAAATCAGCTGATTGTGAAAACTTGGCATTTCCCTCATGCCGATTTCCTTTTGTTCAGTGAAAAGAAGTGGTGTTTGGAGACCTTACTGTAAGCCTTATGCAAAATTGAACCCCCTCCGTTTCATTGGCAGCTTGAGCAGTGCTTGGAGAACATTGCTCACGGTTGTCATTTGAGACTCAAGAGGGAAGTTTGGAGTTCCTCTGTCCGTGAATCATTCTGGTTACAGAAGCAGTGTTGGCTTGTAGAAGGGCTTATGTGCCCCCACATCAATCCATATTTTGCTTTTTGTATTAACTGGTCTTGTAACAGGTGCTTTTTGGTCCCACAAATGCCTCGTTTTGGGCTGACAGCTGTTGTTTTTCAAAGCAATGCTGAACACTGAGTGGTGTCTTTTACTTTGCTGTAGGAAAATGAGGCTGTTACAGCCATGCCCTTGTGCCTGACCTTGCTGAGGTAGTCCTCTAGTGTCATCTTGATTGCTTGAGCTTTTGTGAATGGCTGTCCATTCTCTATTTGGATGATTTGGATGTCCGAAAGCTAAAGAATTATTCTGATAAAGAGCAAGGGCTTGAAGGGATATGAAGTGAGAGGTATAAAATTAAATTGAGATGGAATTCTTCATTGCCCTGTACCTCATCCAAAGTGGGTGTGAAGTCAGAAGGAAAGCATCTGATACCTGCTTTGTGATTTAGGAAGTGCCTTCTTCAGGTGCAAGGCAATGAAGGGTGGTGCCCAAAATGTGCAATTCCTGTATTTTCATGCCGTGGTTAAGAACTCATTGATCCTTTTGCAAGACAGTTCAAAGACCTTATTACTGCTAGTGAAACCCGCAAACTGTCTGTGTAAATGGGCACGTTCAGGTGACTATGATTTATAAAACCTTCACCGTATTATCTGACATAAGGTTTTGGCTTCCTCCTTGAAGTTTTGTGAAGCAGCAGGTCTTTCTGGTAACTCTCTTCACAGCTTACAGGACCAGAACTGCTGGCTGTATTGGAGGAAGCAGGATACTTGGATTTGCTGTCGGGTTTGGATACCTTTACTAAAATCTGCAGGCTCTACATAACACAGATATTGTTCTGCTTTAACATGGCTATAGAGTTCTTTGAGGGGACCAAATCCAGAGATGATTTGTTTTTCTAAACCTCACTGTCTGTGTTGATCCAGACACTCAAGAGGCAGGATGTCTCTGCTGTCATAAAGCTCAGAAAATCCATGTTCCTTCATATGTAAAAGAACAAAAGCATTGACATTTATGAAAGTAGATAGGGAGCAGCAGAGAAAGTACTGGTATGGAGAGCTGCTAGCCAGTGACAGAATCCATTGGTTTTCTGTGTACATTAGTGCTGCTAGCTCAGCTTTCACGGTGATTTTTAAGGCAACATTTGTCCTAGCAAACCAGCAATATCACTTAAATACTACTGTCTGAACTCTTTCATGGTAGTCCATTTTCTAAAGTCACCAAATTTTATTTCTTTGCCCACAATATAATTATACCAAAACATACATATAGTTAAGAAAAAGAAACACCTTTATAGAAATGTCGATAGTGCTTTGAAATCCGCCGTCGCCCCGGCGCTTCGTTAGACGTGGCTAGAGGTCTCCCCGCTCGAATACTCCCCTGTTGCGCTGGGCAGCACAAACTTCACGTATCTCCCCTTCTCCCAGCCCCTCCTGATTCGCACGAGTCTGTGGTGGATGCAGGGCAAGCTGAAGATGACCTTTGCTAGGATCACAGTACATGGGACGAGCAGCGTGAGGGTGTAGGTGGGAGGCAGGTAGAATTTGTACTGGTTCTCGTCAAAGGCCCTCGACCACCCGTACGTGAGAGTGTGCAGAGTGCTGATTAGCAAGGCAATGAATCCAAGGGTGGACTAAAAGGAAGAGAAACACACACCGGTTAGCGGAGGACCTGGTATTTTCACCTGTAGGGGTACATAGTGCAGAGAAAGCAATGAAGATTCCCGTGTTTTATTTTTTCTAGAATAAAATGCGACTGGAAACCTTTCACAGGTAGTGTGCCAGCCTGCGTTTTGCTTTTTCTCATCAGATGTTAAATGTGATACTAGTTCAGCAGGAGTCTCCCAGAAAATGCTGCCGACCCAGCCAAGTGGTGAGCTCCAGCCCCGGCGCCCGCTGAGCCCATAACCGCGGGGAGCTCACAAATGCTCTGGCTCTGCCGTAGCCCATCCGTGGCTGGTAGTGGCCAGGGGCTGCCGGCCAGCCAGGGAAAGCACGCACCTTTCGCACAGCATCGCGGCTACGGACCAGCAGTTGGCACTGTCAGAAGTCGGTGAAGCCTGGCAAAGAGATCTGCAGGTAACTGCTGGCACCTACAGGAAAACTGCAGCGTGCTGAGGCTGATCTCGAAACTGAAGCGCTCTGCTCTCAGGTGAGCAACAGCCCTGATGGGTTTCCTTCTCTGTCCTAGAGATGTGTGTTGGTTCGTGAGCTGAACCGTGAGGCTGTATGATGGACTAAACCCTTGGAACTGGGAGCCAAGAGCCCTTTATCCACTGAAGGAGTCGGCAAGGACTCAGCCCCTGCTCTGCAGACAAGAACTTGCTCTATTTTCAGCTGAGACTGTGGCTCCCAAGCACCCACAGAGACAACATTTTGCCTGAATATTGCCAGCTCCTGCTCACGTTTGCTCTCAAGAGGGGGTTTAAATTGTGGTCCCCTCACTCACAGTTTCCTGCCTGATCCAAGGTGGTGGCTGCGGAGCCCTGCCCATGGGTGCTGAGCAGGAGCTGGGCTCCAGCTTCCGGAGTCACGCCTTTGCCACCTCCCCAGGGGCCGCTGGCTGTGCTTTCAAAGAAAAATGTGGGTCCAAAATTGTGGTGCAAAAATGTGTGTGTCTGCTGCCCAGCTTTGACTGTCTGGTCTCAGCCTGTAATGACAACCAACCTTCAAGGTGCCCGGATGGGAGAAATTTCACCACACGCTGCTGATGTCCCCAGCTTAGGGAAGGAAGCCTTTAGAAGTCGAAATACCCGGCTTGCTGCAATCAGAGATCAGCAAGAAACACTGTCTTCCTGCAGGTATGGCCAGGAAAGAAGGCACAGCAGGGAGATCAGAGATCGGGGCAAACAGGAGGAAGAACCTGTCACATTCTCTTGAAAAAAAAAAATCTCAGCTGGAAAATGTCTCCTTTCAAAACATCCCTTCCTGTTTGCGGTCACTGACAAACCATTTTAAAACCCAGATAACTTTTAAAAGTGTACCGTGCTGCTAACAACAAGCTAGATCAAGTCTCCTCTACCCTTCACCGCAAATTATTTAGGCAGCCGAGAGGACTGGGCAGGCAAGGAAAGATCTCTAAAATACGCCCCATATCTATGTACTTTACTGTTACAGCACCTATCAGACCGTCATGTGGGTGCCTGTAAGCCCAGCCAAGATGTCACCCTCCCAACAGCCTGCCAAGTTAGGGAGCTCTTCTCTCCGTGCCACAGCTGAGCGCTGCTCAAGGTCGTCCCCGGAGCCAGCAGCAGCCCTGCGAGCTGAGCCTCGTCCTGTGGGCATCCCCGCACCCACCTTTTCTTCCAGGCTGCCTTCGTCCCCAAAGCCACATCCAATTCCAAGCCCGGGTGACAACAGGCAGCAAACCCAAAGAGGGTCAAGATTTGTTTCACTGGGAAAATGAAGGTGTTTGCTGGAACATGCCACGATTGCAGCTGAAAGAGAGAATGCTCCTAACAGTGGGAACCGACCCGTGGCTCATCCATCATTTATCGACTCTCAGCTTCCCTCCAACAGGCAGAGCATCCCTGGGTGGAAGGAGGCTGGAAGTAGCAGCGTGAGACTAATCTGGCAGAGCACAGATGTAAAACGGGGCAGGGAGAAAGGTGACAGAGTGCAGTCCGAAGGCAGCAGGTGCTTTCTGCACCGGGCGGCACGGGTGGCCTTTGGGGTCAGTCCGGACGGGGCTCCGTGTGCGGCAGAGCTGCAGATAATTAGTTTGGTCCTCTACGGTTTCTCTTTCAACCGCTGCTGGCAGCGGGGAAGAGCAGAAGTGGAAATTAGTATGATGAGAGGCACCACCCCGTCACAGCCGCGCAGTGACCCGCCGTTGTGTGCAGGCAGCGGGTCACGTGAAGCAAAAAAGCTAATTGGCAAGAAATTTGCCCATGACACAGCCTGAGCTTGGAAGCTCTGGTCTCGGCTGTCTTCTCCACGCAGCGCCCGGCTGTAAGGCTTTAATGTTTTAAACAGCGGCAGGGATTTTTGCACTGTCACAGCGTGGGGAATATGGGGCCGCCTGCCAGGTAAGGTGTTAAAGCCCTCTGAGCGATGGCTGTATGAGGATGGCATCTTCCTAATGCAGGCTTGGCATGCATTTTCTGTTCTGTATTGATTTTTCTCTCTCCTCCATCTCCTCAGTGTCCGGAAGGCTCCCTGCAATGCATCAGCAGAGGTGACTCTGTCACACGTGGCTCATTTAGAAATGAGTGCAGCATCCAAAGCAAAAGACCCCTTCCTGACCCAAATACGCTTCTGACTTCTGCTGCCGTTAGTCCTAAAAAGTCATTAGCTGTGTGGAAGTTGGCTCTGGCTCTGGCTTCATTGACAGGAGCGCCAGAAAGGGTCCGATGACAGATTCTTTGTATCCTGCAATCAGGAGCTAAGCAAGAAACCAGGTCAGTTCAACCTTCAGATTCCAGGAGGACTTTTCAGGGTGGGGAGGTAAAGGCAATCATACACGTTTTTACTTCTGCGCCAATTAGACTGGATTCGTAAATCACTGGGGAACATTAAAAATGTCTCCTATAAGTTGAATTGCATACGAATTATTCCTGTTACCTAGTTACTCCCTTTTCTATGGGAAGCCACGATGCCTCTGATGCGCTGTAATAGGGTCACGTGCTGGATGTCCTGAACAGCACCCGTGTCTCCTATTCATATCCTCAAGAAAGGTATCACCAACTTATTGAAGAAAAAAATATTAAAGTATTTCTAATTAAAAACAAGAACAAATGAGCTGGAAGCTAACATGCTAGGAGACCTGTATTACTCTCCAGGCACAATGCCACCCATGCATCTCCTGCACGTCCTCAGCTGGGAGCTTGTGTAGCGCTGCCATGCCTCATCCCGCACTTACACAAAGCTCTGAGTGGTCTTTCCATGCCCTGAGCCAGGCAGTCGCTACGTGGGGCAGCCAAGAGCTATTTTGGAGCCCAGTGTCACGTATTTGTGTGGTGCCAGTGCTGACAGAAAGACGCGGGAAGGGATCACAGAGGGCAGAGATGTGACAGTTGTGTGACGTGCACGGGTAGGAGACAATGTACGTGTTACATGACACGGCACCACCAGGAGAGCTGCCTGGGGAGCCAGAGGGAGATGCAGGGAGTTTCAGAGGCTCATTCCAGGCTGCAAGGAAGTTTTTCCCTTCCTTTGGGATTCCTGGTATGAGATGCCTAAGCCAGGACAGGAATTTATCCGATGTCCCAGCGGCTGCAGCCCTCCCCTGAGATGTGATGGTGAGAGTTAATATGCTGTTGTCCGATCTGAACGAGATGTTTAAAGCCAGATCTCTGCCCTCCCCGAGGGACAATCTCCTGGGGTCAAGCTCCCCAGGTGAGGCTCTTCTACGCAGTGTAAATAATTACTCACCAGCCCACAGAAAGAGAGGAGGAAAAAAAAAAACAAAAACACAAAAAACCCTAACTGACTTGCTAGCTTGGAGATCAGGGCACTCGTGGGAGAGCAAGCTTCAAACTCCTGCTCTAATGAATATTGAATTATTTATGTGCAGCTGAAGAGCTTCAGCAGGGGAGAATGAATGACAGATTTGCACCTCCGCGTGCCCTAACCCTGCGTCCCCTAATCCCTGGGCGTGCGCTGGTGCCACGGGTGGAGGGGCTCCGCAGGGCAGGTGCTGGGGGCTGCGTCCCACGGGGTTTGCGTGCGCTGGGTGCCACGCTGGTCACTGCTGCGTCACCCGAAGCCTGGCTCAGGCTAAGCAGCAGCAGTGTAGGAGGCACAATTAACCATGGGATTTAGACCTCTGAATTTGGTGAATTTGGCCTCAAGTGCAGAGGGTATTTAGAAGTTTTATTCCCTGCTCTCCCTGTTAGCCTGAAGCCTGGCTCCATGTGCGTCCCTGTGCTGGGAGGTTTTGGGAATGTCCCGCACAGGGTACTCAGGTCACTCTGGGGACCTGGACATTGCTGCAAGTGGGAAGAAGGCTCCTAAACCACTGAGAAAATCTGGAGAAAGAAAAACTACCCTTATGGTCCTAATTCGCATTTTAGAAGACACGGACTTTTCACTGATCACTCGGATCTGCGTCCCGCACCAGCTGTCTCCCCGGCTTGTTTTCTGCCTGCCTTCCACAGCCTGCTGCAAGCTCCCCGCAGCACCTCCAGCACTCTGGGCGTCACCGACACACGGCCAGCTCCCGGGGGACCTTGAGCACAGAAGGGAATAACCCTGCCTTCTGTAAATGGCCCCGAGGCTTTCTGCCTTTCTACTTTGTGTGACTTCAGGAGCGTTTCAGCTGTGAACGGCAGCGCTGCTCGCGGGCACAGAGTGAGGGGAAAAGGAGCCTGGAGGACTCTGCACGGAGACATCCCACAGGCGAAGTCCAGGCTGGCTTTGCTCGGGATCTCTGTCTAATGCTGTTAGAGGTGAGGAAGAATTTCAGCCAGCACATTAAAGACTCGCTCTTGCAAAGCTCGCCACCAGCCGCCACGTGGACGCGCACGAGGCACACATTTTCCCTTCCCCTGACGCAGCAGCAGACGGCACGCATCCTGCGTGGCAGCGGGGCGCTCTCCAGGACGCACCACATCCCGCTGCCCCGAGGTGTCTGCCGGGCTCGCGTCCCGACGGGGGATGTGTGGAGTGGCAGAGGTGGCCACGTGTGGGGGTGGCAGGCCGACCCCTGCCCTCCGTGGTGTGTGAGGGCCTGACCCTGGCTGCAGAATCACTCCGTGACATGGGCAAATGTCAACTTTACCTGGATGAAACTGAATTCCCTCCAGTTGAGAGAGTTTGCGATGGATGGAAGTGAAGTGATGGCAAGTAACGACAGCAAGCCCAGGGCAATTATTCCAACAGAGATATAAATCTCCATCCTCCAGACTTCCTCCTCTACCCAGATATTCATCTTCTTCTCCACAGCCTGGCATGACAATGAAGTTTTGTTAAAATGGAGCGCTTAGGAATAGAGGAATTGATTTTTATCTGTATTCGTTCTGGTTCTGGAAGCAGATTTCCTGGATGAACACTAGTTCCTAGTCCCACCTCCAGCGCTACTGGGCTCTGTGTTTTGGGAGCTGTGAAAATGCTCTTTTATCCCCCTGCTGCTTGTCCCAGCTAGTTCAGATTTGAAGCCTGCTGGGAAGAACTGCTGGATGATCACAGCTCCCACAGCCTGTAACCACAGCAGCAAGCCCCAAAGTTGCATTTGGAAAGATAATTGGAATAAGAACTCAGTTTAAAGCCATGAAAACAAATACAGATGCTTGAATATGCAGCAGTCTCCTAATAACCTTCATTTTAAGTGCATTTGGGGGGGGGGGGAAATTGTTCATGCTAATGGAAAGGAAGATGGGCTTTATGCTGCATGGCAGAGAACAACATTTAGAACCATCCTCTTTAGCCCATTAAATGGGTTTAATTTACTAAACAAAGATGTTGCTAGAAAACAGGAGGTAGAGGGGAAATGAACAGAGGATGCTTGCCCGAGATTAATGTGCGACTGGCAATCGAGAAGGGCCTGTGCCAGGCTGGAACTGGGAGGCTGGGGGTGTCATCTGATGGATATTTTGAGCAGGCACTGCTGCCAAAACCAGGCATCCTGCTCCCAGCTGCCTCCACAGCCCCTTCCCTCCTCTGTGCTGGGACAAGCCTTTGGGTGGCCGCAGTGGGGAACGCTTGGAAAATATCCCAGCACAGAAAGCAGACTGGCCTGGGGGCAGTTCCTCGATCTGGTTCACCTCTCAGCTGCACAAGGCTTCTTCTGCCATCCCAGGAGAAGCAGGGAGGAGCAGCAAGAAGCCAGGGGCAGAGGAAGGGCAGTCACATTTTTCCATGGCACTGCCAGGCTCCAGAGCTGGCTGGATCGCCTGAAGGTAGGCAATCCCACGCTGGATAAACACTGCCAAGAGCCTCAATAAGGCAATAAAGTACTTTTCCATTTCCTCGTTCCCTTAGACTATGACCAGCTCTTCACCAATACTTTGTTATGGTCCTGGAGGCACGTTGTGACGAGGACACACCTCCTACATAAACAAATCCTCAGGTTTATGGCTTGGTCGCTCCAGCAGGCATCTGCTGTGACCATCAGTGTGAGCAAACAGGGATCCCCCCGTTTCTCAGGCACGCCGGGTGCCAGGCAATGCTGGATTCAAAGGCTTCTCTATGCTCCTCTGGAGCACTGGCATGAGGGAGTTTGATCCTAAACCTGGCTGCAAACGCCTGGACAACATCCTGCTAACGTGCCTGGTCCTCAGTGCGGACGGATGGGTGCGTGCCTGGTACGCGGCGTGCCGCAGCGGGGCACGGTTGCCTTGTGAGAGAAGTGCTCACAAAGATAACAGCTTCTTCCCCCGCGTGCTTTGGAAAGTGAGTGCAAAGGCCGAGATATGAAACCTGCTAACCGACATCTGGAGGTGCGCAGAAGATTATTAAGGGTGCTGACGTGGAAGGTGCCGACATTACCTGCTTGACGGCCATCTCAATTAACTGGTAGCGGTGGGAGCGGCGCATGGGCAGACACAGGCTGTACACGGCGTGCAGGGCAGCGCAGAAGAAGCTGAGGAGGCCAATCTGCTTTCTGTGCTGGAGCCACTGGTCGAGCCAATCCGGAAAACGCCGGTACTTGGTGCCGTAGTAGAGCTGCAAGCAGGCTGCCAGCACGCCGGGCAGGTAGACGAGGGACAGCATGACGTAGGCCACGCAGGGCAGCGTGGTGTTGACCACCTCGATGGGTATCTTGTAGAACTTGTTCTTCTGCTCCCTGATGTAAGGGTGGATGACCTGCCGCACCAGGTTGTAAGTGAAGAAGCAAAGAAAGAGCCCCAGAGCCAAAAAGATGGGGATTTTCCAGGCTGGCAAGAGGCGCAGGGGAATGTTCTCGATCTCACAGGCTGAGGACATGCAGCCCATGTCCACGGGGGTGAATCCCATGACTTGAGCGATCTCTGCAACGGTGCGCTTGGCTTCTTGGTTATTTGAGCAGATCAGGACCTGCAACAAACGGAGGGATACACACAGGGCAAAGAGAGATCAGGCTGCAGGAACGAGTGTGGCGGGAGGGCTGCTATGCTAAAGGAAGCCCGTGTTATCACCAAGCATCTTGCTTCTTGGCAGGCTTTCTGATGGGGATTTACTGTGGCTGCCAAGGACCTCTCCTGGACGGGCTTCCTTTCATGTGTGCACCACCAGTTTGTTTTACCGTCTGTGTTTAGATAAGCAGACAAATAAATAGTACTTTTCACTTACACAGAGACTTCAAAGACTACAAAGCAAGGAGTAACTGGGGTATTTCATTTCAGAGCAAAGAAACGCAGAAACTGCGGGAGCCTAAGGCCATTTACTGTTGAAGTCAGACCTCAGCTGCTGAAATATTGTGGATTTAGCCCTTGCCAGAAGAAAACAATACCTGCTTATTACCATCCCTGGCACCTGACTGCAGCGTCCATGCAGAAACCACGTTAAAGCCCTTGACCACAGTGCAGGCTGGGAACAGGGAGGCCAGGTACTCGGCGTTGGACTCTTTGTGGTGGTTGATTTCAGTGTTGTTACTGACATCCACCAGGATCTTGCCCACCAGCACGTCGGCCAGGTCACAGAGCGTGGAGTAATGTTCCCTGAAAACCGCCACAAAAATGACATCCGTCTTCTTCACCGCCTCAGCCTGGAAGGTGACTTCTGCCGCAGAAGGGAAGAGGCCGGCTTTGCGCTTGGGGTTGCGGCTGCCGACCACCACCTTGAAGCCGGAGCACACCAGGCGGATGGCCAGCGACCGCGCGAAGTCCCCGCTCCCCAGCACCCCGATGGTGCGGCCGGCTGCGGGCGCCGTGGGGTCACCCTCCACGCTCCGGTGGCCAAGGAGGGGTTTGGCCATGTCTCCTCCGGACATCCTGGGGGGAAATACAAGGGGAAATGCGAGTTCACCATGAAGCTCTTGTAAATGCTCAGACCACAACCGTGGTCATGGGGAAAATACCACTTATGATGCGTGAATAGAAGTGCACAAGGTCTTGGGCAAGGAAGGAATTCCCTGATGCCTGCAGGCAGATGTACAGCGCTGGGTCCCAGTAGCCCAGGACCCATCTGCTAAACCCGCCAGCATGTGTGCAGTAATGTCCAGCCACCGTTGGAGGGGGACAGGACACCATGCGGAGGTGGTTTTAGGAAGGAGTTTCCCTGGTTTGAGTGATCGAACACCTGCTGGCTGCACTCATTTGTCCTTTGCGGTTCTTCATCTCACACTGCAAAGCCAGAGCAATCCTAACAGCCACCCGCAATGGCAGCTCTTGGAGCCCCAAGGAACCAGGGGAGATCTTCTTGAAAGCCCTGGAGTCCAGGGGGATCTCAGAGCCCACATTTGGGAGTGGCAAGGGGTGATTTTGATTTGTGGGAGCAGAATCAAGGCAAGGAGTTTGAGGTGAAATTAAAGCATCCTAGAAGTGGTAAATGAAGAGAGTTGCAGCCTTTGCTTGTTCCAATATTTGGGTCTGTTTGCTTCATCTCTTCAATGAATAATGAGAACTTATTCATGACATTTAAAACAATATATTAAAATATGATGAGATTTGCTCATGAAAGATCTTGATGAGCTTTACAAACATTAATGAATTTTGCCCTGTTACACTCTGCTCTCCGTAACAGATTAGATATTAAGACCATGAAGAGGCTTTAAGCAGATCAATAAATTCAACAGCAGCACACCAGCCAAGCCTGGAGGTCAGGAGGAGCTCAATCAGGGAACTGCCAGGCTGTTCACGTGAAGTGTCACCTACAGCTCAAATCTGCCTTCGTGCTTAAAGAATGGCAAATAGCAAATGTGACACCATATTTTTAAAGTGCTCAGGAGGTGGCCTGGAGAACTTACGTACCAGGACACGTGGCTTTTGTATTGGGCACGCTGGTAGAAATGATAATAAAAAGCAGAATTAACAGACTCGTGATATACTGGGAAAGAGACAGTTGGTTTTGGCAGAGTACAGTCTGGCCTTACAGCTGATGCAGGTCTTTCAAAGTGAAGGTGACCACTCGGACAGGGTGACCTAGTCACTAGGCTTTGTTTTTCATAGGCTTTTGCGAATGTTCTTTATGTTTAAAAATGCTTTAAAAATGTTTGAAAATGCTCTTCTGGGATTGAAGCAATATTGGTACAAAGAGGAAGGGCACTCCTGCATGAATAGTTACCAATGGGAAACAAAGGGTAAGAGTAAATAAATAATTTTCATAATGGGAACGGGTTGTCAAAGGATATCCCCAAGGATCTGTGTTGTTCAACATGCTCATAAGTGAGCTGGGAAAGGGATTGAATACTGAGAAGATTGAGTTTATGGGTGATAATTGTTTAGTACCGTCAATCTTTATTATGAGAAATGTGCAGAAGGGTCTCCTCGTTCAAAGTGCTTGAGCACCAAAATTCACTGCTGGCACATGCCAGGTGCAGCATATGGGCATAAAAAGCCCTATCAGTATGCTTTAATGAGCTGTAAATTTGTTTAAAACACTCAGAAAATAAATAAGATAAAGATCTGAGAGCCACAGTTCTGTGCAGGTACCAGCTCAGGGCTCCCTGAGAGTCACACCACAAACACAGCCTGAGTTACCAGAGCAGGGAGATTTCTTACACAACAGCCACTGCCATCTCTGGTCTCTCAGCCCTGTTCCTCATGGAAAGCCTACAGACACCTTCAGAAGATGGACCTCAAAACTATCACTCACTGTTCTCTGTCTGCTCTCCTTGCCTCTCAGCAAGAGACAAAAGATATGTGTACGTGGAAGAAGTGCTCTCGGAAGAGAAACAAGTGCCAAAGAAAGACAAACTTTCTTCCCCTTTAAGAACACCTCTTCTCTGCTTTCTACATATCATGTAGACTTCCTCTCATGGGCTGGATGAGTAAGAGAATTATTCATATTTCACTCCGAAGGTTTCTGCTTCTGTTCCAGACCCATGGAAGGATTTGTATGCCTGAAGGCTGACTTGGCTATGCAGGTCAGGTCAGGCGGGTTAATCAAGGCTGCTACCTACGCACACTCACCTGCATTAGGTATAGTCCGTATGTATCACAGTCACTGTAAAACAACACAAAAACCCAACTATGCCACTGTATAAACCCACACACTGAATAGCACACTGCAGTTCTGCTCACTCCACTGCAAAGAAGAGGGAATAAAATTAGAAAAGGGCCATTGGGAATGAGTGAGAGAAGAGACAGGGCCTGCCAACTGCAAAAAGAAACACGTAGGTGAAGATGGAGCAGAGACCACCCAGAACTTCTCTACGTGAAGAACAGCCTCATGGTTGGAGCTCAGGTCAATGCCAACCCTTGTGCCCTGATCCTGAGAAGGCTGGAGAGCAACATAACAACGCCAGTACTCTTCGTCCTCAACCAACCAGGCCACAAAACCACACAGTAAATACGCCAGCTCTGTCTGAAAAGATTTTTTTTTTTTGCCCCTTTTTTATCGGGCACTTTATCAAAAGTTCACTGCTTCTCTTTTAAGAAACCTTCTTGCTCCACCTAGATTTATTTGTGGCCAGCACTATTTGTTCTAGGGCCAGAGCTATTGTTTAGCTTAACAGGCTCTCTTGCCTACGCAACCCCCTCCTTTCCAACAACCTGTGTGCACAAACTGTTACCCTGCAATAGAGACACATCTCTGGCTCCCGGCCACGGGGAGAGGAATCAATGTTCAGGGTAACAGAGCAGGTGATTATGAAATGGGACTGCAGGGATGTGGAGCGTGCTGTAAGCAAGCCTTCTTGTGGTGCGTTTTGTTTGTCCTGTTACCACTGCTGAAAATGCTCTGAGGTGTTTGCAGTGCTGGGGGGGGGGTAAACAGCCTTGATGCCCCGTTATTTTGATTAAAAAGGCTGACAGAACCAAACGGCCTGTGAAGTCACCACAACAGTTAAAAAGCAAGGCTCCTCAGAATGTCTTTGGACTGGAGGCATGGGCTTTTCTGCTGTTATTTCGGTCATATGCTGCCCGTCAGGTCTCTGGAGCAGGGCCTGTCCCTGCTTGGTGCAGGCCCTGTGCCGCCATGAGCCACGGCCACCTCACACCTGCTCGCCACAAGAGGCTCTTGTGATGGAGGGGGAGAAAATCTCCCTATGGCAGTAAACACATTTTGTTGAGAGAAATGCCGTGGTCTCTGGCAAACAGATGCCTGGAAATGGAGCTTGTGATTAGGTAACAGTTCTTTTTAACTTCTGTATCTCTGCAGAACACGCAGACCCCATCTCTCCTGCCACCAGTCCCGCTTCTGCCGCCCCCCCGCCGCCCTGCTCTGCCACCCGGCTCCTCTCCGGGATGCCTGCCCCTCACCTCGGGCTCGGCCCTGTGAAGCCAGGGGTAAACGTGCTCACGTTTACCTACAAACCCTGCCCGCAATGCTCCCTGCCAAGGCTGGCTCCTCACAGCCAGGCCAGCCCACCCAGGTTACTGTGGAGTCACCCGGGAGTGGAGGCCACAGAGGCCGGACACAGCCTTACCATGCCGCAGCCCTGGATAAACCTCATTTATTGATCTTCCCCATCAAGGAAACTGCACCCCTGCTGAGTTACGGCGTGTGAAGTTCAAGGAGATTGGTGTCTTACCAAGAAAGCTACGGGATGATTTAAAGCTCAGCCCAGTGGAAGTAAAGTAGCTTCACTCCTAACCGGGAAGCGGTTCCATAATTAAAATATCTAATACAAAGTAAAGCTGCCCTTCAGCTAGACTATTAATGACACCCTTATATCACTGCTTGGGGATGCTGCACCCAGATGCATTGTGCTTGTTACTGCCTGCAGTTCACCTATTGCATCTCAATGACTTCTATTATTTGCAGTACAATAGCGGTGACAGCAGTGAGCAAGATCAGGAGCTCCAGGCACCAAACCAAAACCGGATAGAAGGCAGCTCCTGCCCCAAAGAATGGGATCAGACAGACAAAAGCTGGGTGAAACGAAGCAGTCAAATCTCTGCTGCCCAGGTGGAGAGCAGGAGGGGCTCTTGCAGAAGAAAAGCAAGGATAACTCGATGTATTTTTCACTTGAGGTTTGGCAGAAGCTGTTAGCTTAGGCTTGGTGCCAGGAAACAAAGCTTTTCTGCCACGCAGCAGGGTTCTGCAGCAGGACGGCAGTTCTGGGCTGAGCTGAGCTGCAGGAGCCCCTCCAGGTGTGGCTGCACTCCCAGCAACGTCAATCTGCACTCAGATAATGCCCCACTGCTAATGGGAAGCTGGTGCTATCGTTATCCTCCCTCCACAGACGTGGCGACTGAGGTAGCAATGATAGCAGGGCTCCAGCACATTTGCCTGGGAAGACCCTGATATCCTTGTCCACGTCTTTCACAACAAGACCATCTTTTCAGGACCCTTTCGGTTATTCTGGGCAGAGGACTATAGCCTCACGGGTTCCCATAATTCACAGTCTGGTGGTGCTTGGCTTGTAAATCCTGGACCAGGATGTACCCATCATGGCAAAGCACAGGCTTTGCTTCACTTCTGGACAGAAAAAAAACCTGAGATCCATTTCACTGTCTTGGTATTAGGGTTTAGCAGATAAAAGTCAATCTAGTTTTACAACAGTTCTGATTAAAAAAAAAAAAAAAAAAGCAATATCTCAAAGATATCATTGAGTCAAATTGTGCCAAAGAACATGGCAGCAATCTGACAAGGAGCTCCGTGTAATGGTGCTGTACAGCACAATGAAACTGGCTCCTGTTTGCACAAAGCCTCATCTCCGAGCTCAGCATCACGTACGGAGTCTTAGCAGGCAGCACCTTGGCTACAATAACCGCTTCTGTGTCTTCCCCTGAGGTCAGATTTTGCTTAGACTGACCACAACTGAGTCTTGAGTAGCTGTGGATTCACCCTGGTGCATGTCCTTACAGAGCCTCATCAGGGCTTCAGTTTCGGCATTGTGGGTTATCTGAGATAAAGCACATGATTATTATCTACATCCCCTAATAAGCTTTGGGGTCAAGCAGCAGGAGGAAACAAGTGATATGGAAGAGGCCTTCCTTCATCAAGGCACTGCAGAGGAATGTCCTGGTGTCTGCACCGCGATATTCCCTGTGTGCCATGGAGCATGGTCCCATACATACACACAGAGTTGAGGGATGGCAGTGGTCTCTGCCCCCAGGTGATTCAGTCTGCATACACGGACCTTTGTACCTCCCAGACTGACCACAAAACCACAGCCCTGCAGCTCCTGTTTGCAGAGCCTGGCATTCTCTATGAAGTTGACACACCAAGAAGTCACAGCTGGAGAAATTCATTCAGTGCCAGAAGTTTCTGTTCAGGTCTTGCTGTCCATAGAAATACCAACTTTTTGGCTACAGCTGCTTTGTTTCCAAGGAAAATAAAGCATTTAAGTCTCTCTCACACCCAGAGAGTCCCTCCAAAGAGCACTGCCAGTACCATGTACCTGCTAAGACTGGCAGAGATTTAAGTAAGAAAATGGCTTATCCAAAGCTGGTTAACCCCAGCTCTGCTCACACTTCAGGATACTTCTTAGTCCCGTCCAGGCTGACTGGAAATAACACGTCTGCTCTGTGGGCAGCTTGCAGAAGAGGGAGGAAGAGGGGAAAACCAGGCTTGTTGCCTCTTTCCCTCGTACTCCTTCCAAAACAGACTGAGCTAGCTCCCCACCAGTGTAAACCAGGAACCAGCAAATGCAATAAACCAACCGTCTGTGTTGCTTCAGCCAGAAAAGCGATGTTGCAAACCTCTCTGGGATGCCAGCCAGGCGGTAAGAATGAGGAAATGCCAGCATCAGGGTCCCCCAGGTCCCCATTTGCTGGGGAGAGACATCCCCGGCAGGCACCGCTGGGTGCTGAGGCTGTCCCTGGCCATGCGGGGTGGGGACAGACCTGCTGTGGGCTCCTGGGGCTGCAGCGTGCCCCTGCCACTACACCTTGCTGTGCCCTCATCCCTCTCCCTAGCCCTGGGCTGGTGTTTATCTGATCAGTTGTTAAAACCACTTCCATAAGCTCGCGCAGAGCCCATTTTTCTCCCCTCAGCGTCTCTTGACCCAATGAATCAATCATCTCCCTCGCTGCTTCCTTTCTAACCCCCAAACGTCACAGCATGTGATTCACCCCCGCCTTCTCTGCGGACACATTTTGCGCTTTGAGGATGAGTTTCATGTTTTCTTGGAGGAGCTGAATTTTCCATTTGAGCCCCCGAAAGGCAGTGGCCCGAGCAGACGCCGCTTCCCCCACGTGCCACGTCTGCTCCTACCTCCCAGCACGCTGTTTGCTTTTGCACAACCGCACGGCACCGCTGACTTGTGCTCTGTGATGCCCCTAACCCCGTCCCCATCCCCGTCCCCTGCCTGGCCGGTCCCTCACCCGCTGTCCGCACGGTCGGTCAGTCCAACCTCACGGGACACAGCTCGTGCCCTGCTTTTTTAGACCCTCCCTCCAGTTTGTCACAGCCCTTAATTCTGAGCCTCTCCTCTCGAACGTTTCCTCTGGGTCACCCACAAAGCGGGCGCATGCCTCCCTGCTCCACCACCCGCTCACAACAACGCGGGCTGGCGGGCGCTGGCCCCCCCCTGCTCCACGTACCCTCCGGTTTAAACATTGATAAATATCGAGGATGTTGGTTTTTGAAGCCAAAGGTATGTCCCTGACCACAGGATGTTCTTCGCCGTGTCCCGAACTCAAAAACATGTTTCAAAACAGGGGAAAGCGGAGGAGAGAGGGCTCACAGAATTTTCCGCTGGAACAACATAAGTCGGCTTTTCCCACACAAGCTCAGACATTTTGGCCATGGTTTTCCTATAGAAATGCAACAGCCCGTTGGCACCTGGTGAGGTTAAATGGGCAGTGCTGACGCTGGGCAGAAAAATCACCCATCTGCAATATTGGCTGTGACTCGACTGAACCGGAAAACAAACTTTTGGCCGACTGTTTTCACCCAAACTATGCACTTTTAAGCACAGTTACCACCAGGTTGTGCCACGGATATCCCCAAACTCTCCTCTCCCAAATTTGTCTCCTAAGAGCAGCTCACGTCTCCCGTGCTACAGGCATAGCACACACAACTTTATCTGGTTGATGGGTCCCTGAATAAGAAGGTTATTTCCCCAGCTTATCATCGAGGGACAGTTTACAGCAATGTTAAGTGCTGTAGCGAAGTCCTGGGGGGCTTCTGTTGCTTTCTTTTGGGGTCTTAATTGCCTTGCTGCTCTTTCCAAGTTCACGACTATCTCACAGTGACGCACCCGCTCCTGAGCTTTCCCCTTTCTGAAATGCGGGGAGAGGAGGTAAGTAGCCAAAAGCATGGATGGCAAAATCTTTTTGGGTAGATCTAACGACAGCCTGCAGCTAGGCATGACTGGAGGAGGTGCTGCTGCCTGAAACGAGCAGGGGAAAGTCTCCGCTCCTGCCCTGCTGCCGGTGGCGGCGAGCTCTGAGCCCAGCGGCCACCCCAGGGAGCTGGCAGACCCTGGCTGTTTGAAAACTCGTACTTCTTTCCAGAAAGACACAGAGGAATTACGCTGCCTGCGCATGCAAACATTTGGTTTGGCCATTGCCGCCTGTTAGAAGGGTCTCCAAGATCAGCACGCCCTCGCATCTCTGGCTCTGCCTCTTGCAGCGACTCAGAGGATGCACAGGGCCCTGCGGTGGAGAGGGTGGCAGGGAGCTGAAGCCCACAGTGTGGGGTCAGCCCGGCTCCTGCGGACTCCTGCTCTCACCTCCCGAAGCCCAGGCACAGCACGTGGTGAGCTCTGAAGTGCACGGGGTCTTGCTGGTCACCTCGGGGAGGTGAATTGCCCCAGTCCCTTTTCTTCAGGGACATTCAGCTGCTAACAGCTTGCTATGAAGCAATGGTGTATGTGTAGTTCTGGCCAGCTATTATATGTTTCTCTCTATTTTTCTTCACTCCTTCAGGTGGGTGCTGAGACCACCAGGAAAGGAAGAATTGTTACTGACTGAGGAACTGGAGGAAAAGCAAGAGAAGAGGGCAGGTGGCTTCACTGGGAATTGACCACAGAAGGACAATGACTACGGTGATCATGCTGCCTTGTGAATGCAGCCCGTGCTTTGCCCGAACACACTGTACGTCCTTTGGGGTACATTCCAGGTATGTGACAGACATACCTGATCTGCTGATCAGCTGTGATGGGCAGGAGAGGTGTTTGGGGAGGAAAATAGCAGCACATCATAATTCCCCGGTAGGTTCTCCAGGATGAGGGAAGCATGGTGCAGGGGTGCACACCATGCACACAGGACCCCAGCGACTCAGCGTGTGCCAGACGAGTGCACCCAGCAAATATTTCACCGACCCACCAGCCATCCCGTGCCCTGCTGCATGCTGTGCTTGTGATGGTGGAGGGCCTCCGGCTGGCCACGGGAATTGGTGCTGTCTGGCTTTTAGGTTCTGTCCAGCTGGGATCCCTCTACCATGGGCTTTAATGCATTTTTTTATGGGAGATCTACTGGAGCACTACCTCCTGCACCCACCTTTGGCAAGAACATCCCTGCGGTAAGAAGTTCATTTATTCTAAGTAACTGAAGAGGTGCAGGTTGGTATCTGCTAGTGATGATCAGTGGTTGGGATTAGCATACTTCTGTGGTGGACACATTATCTACAGACCCCCATTCCTGAAGCCTGCGGTCTGTGGGTAACTCTTAGGACATTTTTGCAAAGACTACAACGGTGTATTGATATGAACTAAACTGAAATGCATATGCAAGTGTTATCCCAATTGAGTCTTTAGACAGACTCACTGAAAATCTGAGAACCTGGAAAAAGACGGAAGGAGTTTATGTCTGAACTCCTTAAACCCTAGCCAGAATTTTCAAAAATGTTCAATTGATTTGGGCACCAAAGTACCTAAGGGCTTTTGAAATGGGATGTAAGCACCCACATCACTGACATGCTTTCCAAACATTTTATCCTTTAATTTAAGCTACATTTCACTTAGATGCAGACAGAAAGCAGCTTAGTCCACTGCAGGGGAAGCAACTCTGTGAAGAAGCAGTAACTTAAAGTTTAGAAATAATTAGCACTTGCCTCCATCGCGAGGTTGGCAGGAAAGGTAATTCTAATCGGTGACGGTAAACATCTATATAACTAATTGGTGGGTTTTAATTCTTGTTATGTGACATCCCATAGCCACGGCTGCCCGTGCCTTTCACACCTCTCCGGAGAGCCGGCTTGGTTGGCCTACTTCTTCCACCATCGGAAAAGATGTGTTTCCCATGAATCTAAAGCTGCTTCTATTTATGGGTGTAATGCTACAAGGTCGCAGTCAAAGCATAGTTCCTGACAATAAAAAGCAAAACAAACAAAAAGCAAAAATAAAAACCAAAGCAAACAAAAATTATGCTTTCAAGAAGCATGTTTTCCTGAGGCACGCTGTGTTTTCTTTTTAAACAAAGACTTGTTGAGTCACCAACATTTTCTTCTCTACAATTATGGAGGAAATCGAATATGTACAGTGAGTATCGGATCCTGTATTACCGTACATTTGTTTTATAGCAAATGAGATTTTAAGAGAGGAGAATTCTTAAGCCTGATGTAGTATTTAAATCTTGTTAGCCCTCCATCTCCTCAGCCCGCAGGATAATGATACTGTAAGACGATGGCCTTCCTCTCTCGCCATCTCAGTTTTGATTTCTCTCCATGGGAGACATTTTCCAACGCACCAGTTTTATCTAGACCACACGGACGGCAGTGATCTGGGGTTCTTGGTACACGTCCATCCTCTGCCTGGCTCTGCAGGGTGCAGGCCTCCGGGCTGTCCCCAAAACGGGGCTGTCGTGGCCCCGTGCTGTCCCAGCAAGGGTCACAGGACAGGTACAGTCCCGTGCCGGGTCACATTGCCTATGGGACAGTCCTACTTGAATGCTGCCTCTCCAGCTCCTTCACAGCTTTTGCTGTTCAGCGCTCTGACACGGGGCAAACGCCGAAGCCGCCCCACGGAGCATCCAACCCCGCAGCCTTTTAGGAACCCTACACAGGCAAGGAAGCTTGGCAGCCGCTCCCCGCTCACCCTTGGGGGACTGAGATTTATTTATTTTTAATATCTCAGTTCCTGATTCCTCCTGTGCTGGAAGAAGTCCTTACCCTCCTCAAAAAGCTGCTGATGAGAAAGTGAAAGCCGAGCGCGCGCCCTGCTCCATGGGGCAAGCGCCGCATCCCGCTGCTGTGCGTCCACCTGCAGCTCCCTGCCCCACCCCCAAATACTCCGGCTCTCGAGTGGGCTCCGAGCACCCCAAACCTCCGGGCTCGGGGCTGTCCCCGCAGCCTCCCAGCTCGCAGCGTTTCCCATTTCTGCCCGGGCAGGGCGCTCCGTAATCACGGCCCTGCACAGCCACGGGGCAGCGCGACCCGCTCCTGCAAAACCTCAGCCCCTCCGCAACGCCCCGGGGGGGGGGGGGGGGATCCCAGCCTCGGGATGGGGGGGTACCAGCCTCGGGATGGAGGGGTCCCAGCCTCGGGATAGGGGGGGTTTCATCCCCGGGATGGGGGGGTCCCAGCCCCGGGCTGGGGGCTCGCAGCCCCAGGGGGTGCCGGTGCCCCGCTGCGGGCAGAGCCGCGCCCGGCCCCGCGCCGCCCTGCCGGGGCCGCGGGTTCGATCCCCGCCGCCGCCTCGTCCTGCTGCTCCCCGCGGGGTACTCACCTCTGCGCCGGGCCGGGCAGCGGGAGGGCGAGCGGAGCCGTCCGGGGGCTGCGAGGGAGGCGCGCTGATGTCAGGCCGCCAGCTCCGCCCTCCCTGCCCATGTGCCCGGCTCGGCTGGGCACGGCTCGGCACGGCACGGCACGGCTTCCCCCCACCCCCACCCCCCCCCCCCGGCCGCCCCTTGGGGGCAGGAGGCCGGGCACGGCTCGGCTCCCCGCTTCAGGGGCGCGTTTTGGAGGCGCCGAGCGCCTTCGTTTGGCCGGGAGGGTGCGGCTCGGCGCTATCGGGGGCCGCGCACTTGTCCCTGCAGCCCGTGCCGGGGGGCAGATAATGGGGAGAGAGAGGCCTGTCCCCCCGCAGCCGCCCCCAGGCTCGGCACGGCCCTGCTCCCTTACCAGCGATGGCCCTACAAATAAAGCCGCAGCGCCAGGGATCCACTAATGGTCCCCCCAAAGCTGCTCCCTCTGCTCAGCTGCCTCACCTGCCCCTTCCCTCAGGGGCTTTTCGAAGCCTTCCCGAAAGCGTCTTTGGTCAGGGCTTTATGCAGCCGCTGCTCTGAGGCTTCTCGAGCCGTTCCCAGAGGCCGGTGTGATTCGTGCCCGTGGTTTCCCGGAACAGCCCATTGTGCTGCCTGGTGGCCCCGCTGGGGTGGCAGAGCTGGTGCTGCCAGCTCGGCGGTGCCGGCAGAAAGAAGGCTGTCGTGGCCCGACGGGGTGTCCCGTGCTCTGTCACTGCTGTGCCACGGCCTGGCGTGGAGGCAGAAAGAAAGAAATCATTGAGCTCGGCTCAGCTTTCTGGATCTTGCTACCTGCCCTCCTGCATCAGACCTTTTTTCTGCCCTTTTAGTTTATTACAGACCCCTTAGCCATTGCCTGTTTCTCTCTTGGTCACGGAGATTTCATTCCACACGGTTCCCCACTAGGGTCTCAGGTCTCAGCTGCAGCCACGGAGGGCTCCCTGCACGGCCCTGCCTGGCCGGCAGCGAGCCTGCCGCGGTGAATCCCCCATCACGGCCTTCAGCGGCGACCACCCCTCTGATTCCCTTCATCCCAAAGTGCTGACGCCTGCTTACTTTTGCAACGTCACTCCCTTTTCATAATATAGGAACCTTTCTGATTTTTCCCCCAGCATTTTCACCCAAATTTCACCACCTTTCTTTCAGAAAGAAACGTGCCAGGATTAACACCCGTTTTATAACTTTCTCCATCTCCTGGATCCGAACAGGCCACGCGTTTGCTGAGTGCCTCAAGCCTTGCAGTACCATTTTTTTCCTGCAGATGTTGAGCTGCAAAGCAGCTGAAGTCTCCCCAGATCCAGGTGCAGGATGGTTCCTCCCTCCCCGTCACTGCTCCCCGCTTGCTGGACCTCCGAGATGTATGGCGTTACTGAGCACATTTTTCAGGGACTTCATTTCGCCCTCCACCTGTCACTTTTAACCTGCGAACTGCCTGCACTTGGGATGCATCTCAGCACACTCAAGTGTTGCTGTGGCACCCAGGAGGATGCTTGGGCTGTAAGTGCCCATGTCCCAATAGGGTTTACCTGAATCTGGGTACCCCAAATTCACCACTAAGGCCACACCACCGCTTTGTGGCTTACAGAGATCTGCCGTCCATCCCCACCCCTTCCTCCGTGCCCCCCGAGGTCCCCATTTTGGGTCGCTTCCCATCCTCGGCCCCCCCTGGACCTCCCGGGGGGCTGGCAGCATCCCTCGGGGAGGTCGGTTGGAAAACATAACGCAGAGCTACCAGAAAACCGACTCCTGCCACTAATCAGCTCCCGTCAGGTTATCGCTTTTGCAGCCGCCCGGCTTTTCGGAGAAAAATGTATTTTATCAGCCCTCTGCGGAGGAGACCTGGTGGAGATGCTCAGCGCTGGCGCTGCCGGGGCTCGTCCCCGCCTGTCGTGCAGGCGCCATCTAGTAGGAAAAGGAGAAAAACACCGAGAATGAAACACGGTGGGAAGTTGAAATGAGGTTTCTTGCAGGAGCATCCACCTGGGGCAGGAAAATAGTTTAATCTAACACAGAACTGTTCTGAGGCTGTGCAGGTACAGCCCGGAGATAGTGCTCTTGGGAATCTGCAGCAAATGGTTAGGGTATGAAAACCTCCCAAAATTAAGCAACTTTTGTCCAGAGTGGGCCCTGATTTGCTGAATATTACAATACAGAAAATATAAAACTAGAGGCCAGCACCTCTCTATATAACCACCGTACAGACCGCTGGGGCTGGTTCAGGGGACTCTGGCAAAACGCGTCATTTCCCGACTGCTCCTTGATAACTTTGTCAGGGTTGCATCCCGTTAATTATCCGCATGGGTTAATTGCAATGTACTGTCCTGGGCTGCTGTGTTCAAACCGGCTCTGGTCGGTGCCAGGCGCTCCCATTTCCAGTGCTGAGGTCGCATCGGAAACCTCTTCCTGCCATCCCTGCGCGTGTGATTTCCCATCGCAAAGGCATCTGCTCTCGTCGTACCGCATGATTTCACCGCAGATCCCATAACAGTGCCGCCGCCGTTTTCTGACAGTCACATGGGTGCCTCGGAAGCGCATCTGATGTCTTTCTACGTGAATTCCCAGCCCTCGGGGTGCGCCAGAGAAACCTCCCTGCATGAACCCCCCAAGGGCTAAGTAACAGAGACCCACAACATTAACTTGTATTAAAAAAAAAACCACGAGATTTTATAGCAGTCCAATGATTTTTAGGCAGCTTGACTCACCCTTCTCAGCATGGGGAGGTGATAATGCCGCGTGTGTGTTATCTGTGGCCCACGAATTGCCACTGGCAGTGGGGGAATTCCCCCTTCTGCCGGGGGTACACGCATGTCCCCATCCAGTGGGTCCCTGTGACACACGTGTGCCAAGGAGCACAGCTCCCTCTGGCTTTTCTCCTACTTTTTTTTTTTTTTTCTTTTTCTTTTTTTTTTTTTTTTTTTTTCCCCCAAAACACCGAGAACTGGAGGCCAGGGATGCTTGGTCCAGCAGCTTCACTGTGCTGGGGACCGCACCGGCATGGTTGCACTTTGCCTGGAGCGGAGCCTTAATTCTTCTCCGCTTTCATAGATAAAAGCCTGAATTAATTAAAGAAGAGAATAGAAATCACTTTGATTTCCAGAATACCAGAAACTCCTAATTATCATAGCTCCCACCAGTGCTGCAATAATTAAGGGGCTGTTGCTGTTTCCGCTGCAGACCCACTTTTCGCAGGGATTTACAAACGGTGCCCAAATTTCCTGCTCTCGGTGCAACGCAGTGACTCGGGGCAGGGATCTGTCTGCAGGTGCATCCCCGTGAACCAGCCACAAAACCCCGAACAGCGTCTGATCCCCTCGTGGATTTCTTATTAGAAATCCAGGGTCCCTAATGGCAGCAAGCTACAGACAGCGTCTGCTCTCCAATTACACTCTGATTATTCAAAATAATAAAATTGGGAGCTTTTTTCTTTGCCTTCTGGTCTTTCAGTCTTTGAAATGCACAAGGGGAATGCTCCTAGCTTTTTCACCTCATCAGAGAGACTTAGCATTTATTAGTATTTAAAATGTGGTGGAAACTGAATGTCTCACCTGATCACTGGTCTGCTGGTTCCTGTAACCTTTTGCAGAAGCACCAAGAACCTCGGGGCGATGCTGGTGGTGAAAGAGCCGGACTTTGCTGCAGTGTGAGAGCAGCAAAACACCCGCAGGACAATGGCTGAGCAAGTCCTGCTGCAAAGTGCCGGGCCTGGGGGCAGCCGTGCAGGGCAGGATGCTCTGAGCTGCATTTTGCACTCTTGCATCAGGGAAGCAGCCAGGTGGAGATGTGCCTGGCTCTTTGCGTCGCCTCTGTATGTGTTGGGGTTTATCCTTTGGCTGCTGCAGCTTTCCTGACTTTCTCCCACTTTGACAGCATTGTCCAGAGCTTGCCCAGCTCCACTGCAGGCCATGCAGTAAATATTGGAGTAAATCAGGAGCCTTACCTCGCCTGAACTCCACCAGGTTCTCACCTCGCCTGAACTCCTTCAGGTACCAGAAACTGATGTTTCAAAACCCTGCGTTTCTCAAGACACTTCCTTTTATTTTTCCTGGGAGGCTCAGGAAGCAACATCTGTGCCCCTTCATACAGCGCGGGGCTCCTATGTTACCTGTTTATCCACCCTCGGCACTTGTGTCCCAACAACCCGAGCATAGGGAACTTGCTTGGGACACCTCAAAAAGCAGTGGGACGTGGCTTTTTGCTTGTCTCAGTGCTGGCAGATGGAGGGGGAAAGCCTCCTCCAGCCTCGCAGCCTTGGGTCCATTCAAGCAGCACTCTTGCCCCAGCATCACCCAGGGGCATTTAGGTGGAAAAAGCCCGGCCAGCATCAGGGAGGAGAAGCCTGGCTTGTTCAGAGACACGTCACCGGGCCAAAAGATAACCACCAAAAAAAAAAGGGAAGTAAAAGGAACAAATGTAAAATTTGTCAGTATTAGCGATGCAGGGAAGCATGGGAAGTTAAAAAGATCACAGACAATTGAATTTAATTGAAAAAGAAGATTAAATAAAATGAGACTCGAATATGAAGAGCTAATTTGGATTAAAGAAACAAGCTGATTGCCTGAAGAAAGAAATTGGAGGATGAAAATGGTTTTATTTTGCATCTGGGTTCCAGTTCTGTTTGTACCAGGACTATTAAAAAAAAAAAAAAAAAAAGAACATTCCCCTTTAAAATTATAACTTTTTTTGGAGAGGGTCACAAACCACAGGGAAATGGAGTTCTCTTCTGATCTGATAGGATTAGGGGAGATTTGACCACATATAGGAAAATGGTCTCACTTGATCCAAGGCTTTGATACTCCCAGCACTGTTGCTGGTGGCAGGAGGGCATCAACCTGTCCCCAGGTGTCGGAACCGGGCATCTTGGTACAGCGCGCGGCGCTGTGTTCTCCGTGCTGCGCGCAGGGCAGGCAGCGCTGGCAGCTCGTGCACCAGCTCCTGAAAGGCCAATTGATAAGGAAACAGTCTGAGGCAAAATGAACAGTTCTTATTCACAGCACAAATGGAAAAATATATCGGATACAGCAGAAAAGTGAAGAAGGGCTTAATTTAAAGTATTTTTTTTTTCTTTCTTTTTTTTTTTTTTTCCCAAGTTAGAAGGATCTTTCTACCCAGAGAGTTCTCCTGAAGGCGTGGGATGCTTTAGTGCACTCCTCTCCCCACGTTTCCTTATGTCCACTTGGCTGCTACACCCTTTTCGACAGCACATCCAGCAACTGGTGTCGCCCTCCCAGCAAGAAATGCCTTGAGCTGGGGCTCCCACTGGCCCTGGTGACATCCTTGTCCCCATCCCTATCCCTTTCCCCATCCCTGATCACATCCACATGCCCCCCTGTCCCACAGCTCTCAGGGGAAAGGGGCTTTGGGAGTGCTCGTGCCCGGGGTGGGGAGGACGAACCCCGTGCCCCAGGGACCAAAATCTGCTCCAATACAGCACGAGGGTTTCAGCGCAGAGCAGAATCCAGCTGTGATTTCATTAAGGAGGCTCTCGCTCCTTGTGCTCAATATTTAATTTAAAAGGAGCGTGTGTGTTGAGTTCAGCGTGTTGATTAACCATGACTCCGAGATAGAGGGAAATTACTAATATGGGAAAGTGCAGTCAGTATTTCATGGCGAAGAGTAATTGAGCTAACAGTTGACATATGGAGTTGTGTGGGCAAACTAATTAAATTTTACATCTTCCCAAGCATTTGTGAGTTTTATAAGCATTTGATTTATATATTAATTAAACCTTGGAGTGAAATAAAGAGGACGTAACTATTTATACCGCAAATGCGTCCATCAAGAGGAAGTGCTTTGATATATTTACAAGCAGACACCAAAGCACCTCGGTGAGTCCGTGGCTCAGCCTGGCAGAGGCAGAGGAGCCTCTGCAGTGTCCCAGCTGTGTCCCAGCCATGTCCCAGCTGTGTCCCAGCCGTGTCCCAGCCGTGTCCCAGCCATGTCCCAGCTGCCCTGCAGGGCCACTCCAGTGGTGCTGAGCATCCTGCACGGTACCAGGCACTGTGTCCTTGGGCACTGCAAACCCACACAGGGAGGTGTTAAATCCCAGCTGTGCCTGGCTCAGGTGTTTAAGGAAAATACAAGTGCTGGGCCATGCTTCTGCTCTCAGACAGCCGTCCTGCGGGCAGCCAGCTCCCCCTGCCCTGCACGGTGCTGGTTCCTCTTCTTCACCATCAGGAATAAGCCCCGTGGGCCACAGAGACCAAAAGTTTCCCGCTGCTCTCGGTGCATTGCAAGCAGCTCATGAGGAAGCTGAGATGTGATTTAAATATTTACCCAGCCCATTAGCAGAGCACGAGAGGCGGTTGCTGAGCGTCCTGTGATGACCTTGCTGAGGATTTGGAGCTGTCTTATTAGTGAGATGTCAACTCTAAAGGGAACGTGCGTGGGGTGGGTGCGTTTGCAACTGCACGGAAGGATGCCCAGGGTGCCCTCTGCCCTGTGCCCCCTGCGTGGCTCACCCCCAGGGGCTGTGATGCCTGTCTGAGCCCCCCAGTCCCCCAGCTAAATAAGAGAAATGTTTCTATTCAGCTCCGCAGCGATGCCTCCCAGCAGCACAGGCTTGGGGGTCATGCCGTAGCACTCCCAGCTGTTTCTGCATCCTGGGTCTGGCATCCTGCTGACGCTAAAAAATGAATCTACCCTTTATATTTCCTTATTATTGATGAGTTATTTTAGCCTCTTTTCAATGTTGAAACAGGAGCAGCTTGTGGCGTCTGCAATGACACAGGATTCAGAAGACGTTCGATTTCGGTACGAAAGTGGAATTACAGCATAAACATGGATATTAAAAGTCCTTTAAATTTAGTAAACTATTCATAACAGGTACACAGCTGATATTCAGATCCATCAGGACTGTGAAATAGATGGTAGCGATATTTTAGGAGTCATTCTGTGTGCTATCCCACCTACCCCTGGGGACTCCATCAATCTTGTGATGGCCAATGACTCCTGCTCACCGTGTCAGTGATTAATGTTGTGACCCACTGGAGAGGAAGGACTACAAAAGCTCAGTGTTTGTGTGCAGCGTGAGTTATAGGCTGGGGGGGGGGGGAGAGGGGGGGAGATGCTAGGACCAGGCTGGGATTAAATGGGGAGGGAGAAGAGAGGCTGGTGCTCAGCGTGAATTGTGTTTAAGATCAGCGCTTTGCTGAGCATCCCTTCAGGAAGCCCTGGGGGAGGAAAGATGCAATTCTGCTGCATGTCGTATGGCACAGGGGGACCCTGGTTCCTCCTGAAATATTGCATGCTGGATTGGTCCCACATCAGGTACACAAGCGATCTCTCAATCCCTGCACCGCTGCAGTCCACATTCTGCAGCATGCTTCCTGCGGGCCAAGCCCTGCCCTGGCTCTGGACAAGGATTCACCACGTGAGAAAACAAACACCTCTGGAAGCCCATTCCCATCCACCTGGATGTCATCTGAAGGTATTCACATGGCAAGCTGGAGCTACCTGGGAGCTCTCTGCCCAGGCTCTGAACCTCAGGATTTGCTGCCCACGTATGCCTGGAGGAGACGAGGGGCTGATCCATTGCCAGTGATTAAGTATCCATAATTAAATGGTTGACAGAATTTGCAGCAGGGCTCAGGGAATTGACGATCCCTGGAAAACCCTGGGACAAACACGCTCCTGTTAAGGCCAATGTCACCCATTGCTGAGCAGACCAGTGTCACGATGCTGCGCGGGGGCTCGAGCATTCAGAAACAACCACACAAATACCTCTTCCCCCAGTCCGGCCCAGCTATTAATACAGCAGGAACAACTCAGGGCTCTCCACAGCATTACATTTCATTGGCGTTTTAGTTACACCGTTGGAGTACAGTGTGTCATCAATTTGTGCATTCCCCATCTGCAAATCAATGCAGCTAATGCGATGCGCGGCATCTTGCGTGCAGCGAGTTCTCGCTGTTTTGCTAGCAGTGCCAATACGTTAAGCCTAGAAATGCATCCAACACAATGAATTTTAATTTCATGTAGTAATGGGACCTGCAAACTCCTCTCTGCATGATATTAAACCTGAGGGCTGGGATACGGTGCTTTGGAAAATAGCCACTGCTGTGTTACGGAGCGGGCAGATCACCTTGAGGCAGATCTAATTGAATGCTGCTGGAGTATCAGAAATCATCCTGAATGGTCCCGTGGTCGATGGGGACTTTTGCCTAATGTCACAGGTGGAATCACTAATGAGCCTGGGGGATTAAATATACGAAGTGATGTAAAATCCAAGCAGCCTCTGTGCTCTGCTGCCTCTGGTCTGAGCGGGCACACATGCAAAGTCTCTTGGATGCCCTCTGCAGCCACCCTTGTTGCTGCCCAGGTGGGTGCCCACTTGTTCCCCAGCCTGACTTCAGAGACTGAAGAGCCCTGCAGCTCCAAAACAATGCATCCTGTACATGGGAAGTGAAGGGCCAGGAATTCCTGCAAGAGAGGTTTTGCCTGCAGCAGCAGAAAATGTAGTGGGTGACAGATTTGTGGGACGAAGTCACCCAGCAGCAGCAGGTGGCACGGCCTCAGGCACCCTCCCTGCCCCCTGATCCCTCTGGTTTTTGCAAAGGGCCCTGCTGGACCTCACTTACCTACAAAGGCCAGGAACAATTTTAAGGACAATGTTACATCCCCACTATTCCTCCTTGCTGACATGCAATCTGTCCCGGCACTCCATAAACATGCCCTCTGCTTCGGTCGTACCCAAGCTCTAGGTTGCTATTGATGTTGTGGAGAGCCACAGCAATCTTCAGGAAATTTGTGATCCGGTCCTGCCATATTTGACAGATAACACTCGAAATACAAATGTCAAAACACATTTAGATTTTCCTCTTTTCTAACTAGCCCTGGAGAAAACGCAAACCCTTCTTGACAGAATCAGTTCAGGAGCCTCCTCTAAGCCAGGCCCTGAGTGTTGGGAGAATCTGCCTCTTAAAGCCATATAGATCCATCGCTGCTGTACAAAAAATGCTCTTCACCCCCAGGCAGAATTGCTTAAGAAAATCCTGACGTGATTAGACACCACTCTGTTCTGAGAAAAAGTAAGTATACTATTAAAGGATAACAGAGACGCTGCATAAACTGGAGGTATTGAAATTACTTGATGTTGCAGTCCTGAAATGTCAGACTACCAGGAGGGCACAGGGAAGGGCTTGAATATTTGTATTTTTTTCTGGATATTGCTGTGCAGGTGTGCCATAGCCCGAATATGTGTTCTCCTGTAAGCCCTAACAGGTATTGCAGTTCCCCAGCGCTGACACTGGGCATATTTAGGCTGTGGGTTGTTGAAGTTCATAATCACAGGCTTGAACTGGCTCCAGCACTGGGCTTCAATTTGATAACAGTTTATGCATGTGCTTTGGCATGCAAGAAGCCCTTTTGCCTTAAATTAGTGTAATGATGCCAGTTAAACTGTTCTCTCCCTTGTAGTGCCTTGCAGCCTGGACCCATGGCTCTGCTTGATGATACACAAATTAAACAAAAAGCCAGCTTCTGCCCCCAGAAATGCGTAGTGGAAGTGTAAAAGGAGTGCATAGCCCACATGTGCCTGCACAAGTCAGCAAAATAATTAACGTATTTAATTTTATTAAGTCAACAGTTTTAAGCATAGCCTTAAATACCGAGCCCCATCAGGGCTTTAATTAGGAGTGTTGCTGACCTGCAGGATCTGCAGGCAGCTGTAAGCAGAGAACTTTGCATGTGCATATCACCAGGCTCAGGCGTAAGTCAGAGCATTTTCAAGGTTGAGGTGATTTGTTAAATGATGCTCTGAGGACGCACACATTCACATCAGTAGCTCAGCACCATTCAGTCTTCGTAACCTCTAGTGATATTGGGCCAAGAAGGACACGAAGCATCCCACGGCCCCAAGAGGTGAAGAGGGTCAAAGGACAGAGCAGGGACTTGGTGGGGAGATGATAGAAAAGGGGATTCCTGGAAAAGTGAAAGCGGAGATGATCGTGGAGAGGGCGTGGGCAGCGTTGGGGCAGGCTTTGCAGGCTGCCACCTAAAAGCACACGTCTTCATTTTTGCTTTCAGTTTAGGACGACTGCTTTTCTGCTTTTAATCGTAAAGGGTCGCTTCTCCTCCTGGTGGCTCATACTAAGAGAGCTGAAAGCTGCTCAGCGCATTGATGTGCTCCCCTTCCCAGTGCTAGAGCGTGGCCCCTGTGGGTGGCAGAGCCCGGTGCACGTGCTGGCCTTACTGGGAAGCAGGTGCTGAGCCTGAGAGCAGGGTGAACGCCTGCTGCTGCTGTTCTCTGGGGTGTGGGGGGCCACAGTGGAACCTGTGGGGTTTTTCCCCTATGGAAACCACATGGTCAGGGGTGTTAATACGGATTTAGCTGGCTCTGCTCCTGTCCTGTCCTCTCCAGGGCTACAGAGGGTGGCAGAAAGCAGTGCTCGGCAGGAAGCTGTGAGTATTTACCAACAGAAATGCTTTGTCAGAAATAAAATGCAAGGAAATAACAGAGGCCCAGCAGTGGCATGCAAGTTTGAAGAAAAATTCATCCAAATGAAATGACCAGAGAGAGAAGGAGTAATCATTCCTAGCAGGGTTTGCTCACAAGTATTAAGAGAAGTGGGCACGTGGACCTGTGTCGTTTGGGATGCCTGTGGCTGAGCCCTGTGGGGTTTCAAGCTCTGAGTCCCACGGTGCTGGCAGGGTTTGCTGGAGGTCCTGTAGGGTCTGCTCGCTGCCCTGCCCTGCTTCACCTCCTGTGCTGCAGGCGGCAGCTCGGCCTGCCACAAATCATGCAGCACAGCCTGAGATGCGCGAAGAGGTCTTCTGGCTCTATCCGCCTATAAAACTCTCTTTCTCTAATAGGATCTACCAAATAAAACTATTTACTGAATAACAATGTAGCAGGCAGCAAATAAAAACGTAGGGGCTCAGGTACCTGATTTAAAGGCTTGGTTTATGAGTCTCTCTACAGACGACGGAGGGAGGGAGGGATGGCGTGTGGGTAACACTGCCGGCACGGTAAAACCAGAGCTTTATGTGACAGTGTGTGCAGCACACCCAGGCCAATTAGCTTGGAAAAGGATTACTGGTCTGACACAGGGGAGAAAAACGTGACAGGCTCGGCAGGAGTGTCCCTCTGCAGGCCGCTGTTCCCAGTAGTGTCGATGCTAATATCCTAAGCACAGCATCAAACGAGGCTGCCTGCTCAGTGATGGGTGGCAGGGGCAGGAGGTGTTCCCCAGCAGTGGCTTGCCAGCAGGATTTTGTCCTTCTGTGGCACCATGCATTGCCTCCGGCAAGCTGCCCTGGTGCAGAGCAGCCCCGTGTGTGTCCCAAGGCCCCTGCTGACAGCCAGTGTGCTGGGGGCAAAACTTTGGGAGTTTGGACCATGAAACCTCCTCTCCTTTCTTTCTCAGGGTCCTTCCGCTGTTTAAGTCCTCATTCTGTCCCAACTGTCTGTCTGGCTGTGAAGCTGAGCAGGAGCTCACAGAAGTAAAGGAGCCCCTGAAGTTTCTTGTTGGTGTAGCTGCATCTATTGTATTATTTTATTTTATTTTATTTTATTTTATTTTATTTTATTTTATTTTATTTTATTTTATTTTATTTTATTTTATTTTATTTTATTTTATTTTATTTTATTTTATTTTATTTTATTTTATTTTATTTTATTTTATTTTATTTTTTATTTTATTTTATTTTATTTTATTTTATTTTATTTTATTTTATTTTATTTTAATTTTATTTTTAATTCAGTTTTACTTATTTATTTAAACATCCTTTTTCTTATTTTTCAATTTTCTTTTCAAAGAGACTTGCAAAACCTCTGTCTACATAAAACGATCAGGCTCTTAAGCCTTCAGATCTCTGTTTTCAAACACTGCTTAGGAAACCAACCCTCTCAAATTCTGGGCATCTCTCTTTGACCCCCCTCTTCTCCACCACCAGCGAAGGGGACCGCACAGAGCTGCTTTTCCCCGCACTGCTGAGGGGCCTCACACCACCACGTGCCAGCCTCTCCTCCCCATGGAGTTGTAGGGGCGCCGAGGACACGAGCAAGCTCCCCATGGGATCTTCACCACCTCGCAGCTGGGAGCAGCCCAAGTGGAAGAGTTGGAGTCGTGCTCTCCGAGTGGCCCCAAGCCAGCAGATTGCAGCCCTCGGGCACCATCCCAGCACCACCACCCCAGGCGCCATCTTGTCCCCGCCCTGGCGGCCATGCCAGCAGCGAGGTGCCATGCTGGGGCCTTGTCCGTGCCCAGAAAGTGGCTGCGGCTCCTTCTGCGCTGTGTGGTGAACAGCCCCTTCCAGCACTGCTGCTGTAGACGCTTTTTGGTTTATAGGGATGGGAGACGAGGTGGGATTTCATGGCTGGTCTGCCAAGCAAGCTTGCTGGCATGCACGCAATAAAAACATCTTGGTAACGCTGACAGATTCCCTATTACATTTTTCACCCTCTTCTTTTCCATTCCGATAACTGCTAGGCAGGCAAAGGCAGCTTTTGCAGAACTCCTGTCAGGGAGCTTGGAAGTTATGATTTGCAGGGCTTCATTCAAAATAATTCTGAAAAGTACAACTAAAATGATGGAAGCAGAACAAATCTGAAGATTTTTTTTTTCCCCTGTGTGGTAAAACATTACTTTCAGCTAACATTGATTCAATTTGAAAGGGAGTTTCAGTGGAGTGAAGAATAAATGAACTATGAATATTTTCAGATTTCTCTGTGATACAGAATGATGTAGAAATTAGTTCCTTTACCATTCTAAGTAATACGGACTGCGATGTCTGCAGTTCAGATTTCTGAACAATTTTCATGATAAGATTCTGGTTTTCATTTTATTATAATTTTGTCAAACATTAGCTGTTCGCACTGAAGCTTTTCATCTTATGGCTGATACATACAGATGCTCACATAGATTTGCTTGCGTGTACTAATGCAAATTTTCAGCTTAAAGAAAGCAGCTATGCTTGGGAATAAATTTATAGAAAAATCACATGATTTATCTATATTATACAAATTGCTATGGGTGTTTTGCTTGGAAGAAGCTCCATGCATTGGAGAGGAAGCTCCAAGTTTGATGGCAGGACTGCTGTTCAGGCTCTATTTAAAAACCCAGGCTGGGTGAAGTGCTGGGCCCTGGTACATCTCGGTTCACTCTTGCACAGCAGAGAGCCAGGAGGACTCTGCAGTATCCAGAAGAGCTGGGACAGGGTTTAGGGATTTGAGCGAACCAAGGCGGAGGTAGAGCAGAGGATGGAGAAGGGAGGATGGGAAGAGTGAGACACAGCTCAGATGGGGCAAATGGCACCAGGTATGGAGGAAAAGAGCAAGAAAACAGAAGTGGTGCTGGTGAAGGTAAAGGAGGTAGTCCAAAAGCCTGGTGGAGGACACTCCAAAGACTGGTGCTGACCCTAATTATCCTTGCCTGGAGAACGAACCTGGCTGAGAAAGCCTGGATCACTGACTCCCTCTAGGGGCTGCATCTCCAGCACAGTGTCTGCTTTCTGCTGGCCACCACCCAGAGTGGCCAAATCTGGACTCTGAGGTCCCAATCCCCCCTCCTGCCCCTTGCCCCCACCCTGGGCTCTCCCCTGCCCATGGGGTGAGGATGGTTCCTTGCCAGGGAGCATTTAAAATCCTTTGTGTCATCCTCTGAGGCAGCGATAGCACTGTTTTGTGTAGGAAGTTGAGAGGCGTATGATGAATGAGGAAAGGAGAGCAAAAAGACAGCTCAGGACAGTTGAATTATGCTTCCCAGGTCCCAGCACAAACATCTGCTTTGCAGGAGTCCTGAGCCTCCCCATCCTCATGGGTCACTCAGGTTACCGGGAGCTTTGCTGGAAATGCACAATATGCCTACTACTGGAGAAACAGGAGGATTTGATGCTGCACTGTTTTGCCTGTGTAGGGAATGTGGGCTGGGAAGCTGGAGGAACCCCGGTTCCGCTCTGCCAGCTGTGTGGTGGTGACACTGGGGAGAAGCTGAAGCAGATGAATGGGGTGATGACATCTGAAACCACTGGAGCAAGATTTGCTGGAGTTCATATATTGGGCGCCCCCGGTTAATAACCCCAGTTGACTTTGGAGGGTTATTTTAAGGTGGCATTCATTAGTGTCTGTGAGAAATTGAGATGCTTCGGTGGTGCAGCTGTGGAAAACCACAGGATGAAATTTGTGTGGGATGTAGCTGCACCTAGTAAGATGTGTTGACTGATGAAGAACAGAAGTCTGGTTTCCGATTATTATTTTTAAATCTACCCACCTTGTGCCTCTGTACTACAAATTCCATCCTGTGTGTGGCACTCCTGGTGGATGGGTGAAAGTGTCCTCCCTGCCCCACCAGCCCTGCCAGAGGCGATGTCACACTTGGTGACTCTCTGCCTCCCCTCACCAGAGCACCAGCATGTCTCCGACTTTCATGACACTGCTAGGAGCAGCATTTTTTGAAGGATGTTGTCACAGTTTGAATAAAACTGGCTGACAAACTCAAAGGGTATGTGGTAAACACTGATGGAGAGACAGAGTGCTTACTGAAGCATCCTTTCTGTAGTAACCTGGCTGAAGAACCTGCCAAGCCAGCAAAGAGCAAACACCAGCCTGTCCTGGGGGCCACAGGGGAACTCCTCTGTGCTCAAGGGATCCTGTGTCTTCTGCTTGTGCACAGATGAGGACAGAAGAGTGATATTTTGACATATATTTAGTGTAACAAGCAAAAAGAAAGAGCAGGATGCAAAGCAAGTGTTGACCAAGTCCTTTTTTACCAACATTTTTTTTTTCTTCACAATTTTTAACTCATTATTGTAATTGTTTTGGGGTCAACTAATAGTATAGTGCTGGTAGCCATTTCAAAAGAACAACATAAAAGGTTTTGGATTAGGCCCAATGACTTCAAATAATTTTACTCCTGATGTACACTAGAGCAGAATAAGGCCATGCAGGTCTATAAATAACAAGAGCTAGGCTCTGACTAAATCTATAGCATTCTTTTCTGGCATTCACCTTGCATAAATTAAGACATTTCTGTAAATAAGGGAAAAACTTATTAAGCTTCAGAAAGGTTAGACTGTTTCCACTGGATTTTATGTCTGTTGCATAAATCCTCCCAGCTAATTCCACACTTTGTAAGGAGATAATTTTTTACAGTATAAGTTCCATTAGCACTCTCACGCCATATGTGCCATTTATTAACATGAGCAGCCTCCTGCAATCCCTGTAAATCACTGGCATCTGATGCTGCTTCCCAATTCAATCAGCATGGTCCCATTTGGGCCCCTGAACACCTAGAAGCTGTGCAAACATGCGTGGTCGAGCAGCAGACCATGGCTGTCTACAGAAGGGAAAGGTTCATGTCAAACCATTTCATGGCGCCAAGGTCCCCAGGTCATACAGGTCATGCTGGATGCCTCAGCTGTTCCCTGCACCTGGAATATTTTCTCTGAAAGTCTTGAAGTTTCCACTAATAACCTAGTGTTCAAAGAATTACCTTAGTTTCCAGATATTTTGAATATCCTGTGAATTGGTTAAAAAAAAAAAAAATCAATCCTCTTTATGTTAATCAAAAGTAATTATAAATACAATTCAGTAGAGAGCAAAACTGTAATTTGTAATTAATTCAAAATGCTTTGCATTTATAATATTCATTGTTACTAATTCCCTTGTTTCAGTTGCAACAGCAGAGCCCCCATTTTGCAACCCTGGGTGCAATGCAAACACCCAGGCAGAGACTGCCTGGCTGGAAGACCTTAACCTGCAAGCACTCCTCCTTGTGCCTCTGCACAGCAGAGCTCCACACAATAAGATCAAGTTTCATTGCTCGCCACAACCAGTGCCATGATTTAGCACTTTTAAAAATTGGTTTACTTTGCAGGGGCAGTACAAAATGCCACGTTTCCAGTCCCTGTGCCTTGCAGTCTTCGAGTTGATGTCTTTTACTCATTCACTTCACATAGCTATATCCTTGCCATTTTTCCTTCCCTTGGACAGAGCTCTTGGCTTTCAGACAATTCCTGCAGACCCTGCAGCAGTTGTGTCACCATAAGATGTGTCATTCATACTGGAAGCAGTCAGGTTTGAAAACCGGAGAACTGCCTGACTTGCATCCTAGGTGGCACAGACAGTGAGTGAGCAGACTACGAGGGGGATGCAGACAGATGATGTCTTTTAGCCTCCAGCAAGGCTTAATGTGGTTAAAATCAAGACGCAGCTATGACTCTTGATGATGCCAGGAATACGATACACTACTTGTTTGCAGCTCCTCAGAAAGAAGTGGTCATCTTGTTTTGTGATAAAAGGAGTTTGCAGAATGAATTCTCTCCTCTTCCTAGATGTTTCAGTGTGAAGTCTGATAGGGAAGGAGCTAGCATTTTCCTTGGGGGAAAAAAAGAAGGTGAATTAGATTGTGAATTTCTTGGTATAGGAGTGTAGGACCCATCTTTTTGTTCTGTGTTTGCATAGCACTTTGTGCAAGAGATTGTAAATGTATGATAAGTTTCTGGGCAGCTAACAAAACACGCAATAGTCACATAGTAAAGGGGAACATACTAGCCAGCATTTTTATTTTTTATTTTTGTCAAAACCCATTCTGTCACACCAATGTAATTTTCTTCTGTAACTAGAAATAGGCTTTGTGTGTGTAGCAAACCATTAGATACCATACCCCTTGGCTTTTAAAAAGCTTTTAACACTGTTACACGTAATGTTCTTACAAAGGAAGTGGGGAAGAGTTGTCAGCTGGAAATATTGTAGGATGGCTTCAAAACTCATCCGGGCAGAGAAGGTATCAGCTAGTCATCACCAAAACAGAAGGTGGGGCTCTCTAGGGCTCTGGTACTATTTATATTGCTAGTAATGACACCAGTGGTGGGATGGGGAACAGTTATTAAACTTACAAGCTGGTGGTGACAGCTGGCAGGCTGAGGGAGAGGCTGAGAAGTCCAAATAATAGTGGCAAATCAGAGATTGAATGGAAGGAAACCGGAGTGTCATCAGCATGGACAACTGCGAGGTGAAGCATTCAGGGGTGTTCAGATGCACAGACACAAGGCTGCTGACTGCTCTCTGGAGGATTTGCGGGTGACAGGGATCATAGCAGGGCAAGAGTTCACAGCAATGTGCTTTTATGAAACAGGCAACTAGAAAGGCCTTGGCCAAAGATTCCTGTGTCTAGTCTTGAGCACTGCTTATTAAGAGACGTGGAACATGGGAGAAAGTCCAGGCAGAGTGCTGGGCATGACCTGAGCCCCAGAAAGCACCAGTGATGAAGAAAAGTGGAAAGGACCGGGGTTAATCAGCTTCGGAAGGACAGACAGACCACGGAAGCAAACTAGCAATTGTCAAGTATGTGAAAGTCTAACACCAAAACTACCCTTCCCTACCCCAGTAGGGGAATCACCTGCTCTCTCTGTCCACGACAGATAAAATAAAGGAATTAGAGGTTAAACTGCAGCAGGGAAATTAAGATTTGACATTGGGAATTTATTTATTTATTTTTATTATTTTTTTCCATGGACAGATGGCTTGGGGTGGTTGTGGAGTTTCCAGCCCTGCAGAGATTTCCATGTGTTAGACATTGATCATGCCTGCAGTCAGAGACAGAGGTGGGATACCCACCTTCTGAAAATGGCATCGACCTTCTGCAGCTGTGAATTACAAGAGGGAAGCCTTGAAGTCAAGGCAGTTGTAAAAAAATTAGATCCATGTTTAGATCCCAGATTTCTTTTGTGAATCTTCCTGTCACCACAGCCACCAGCACAGTGAGGACACATTCTCAGAAAAGGATCAAGGGTACCACTTGGGATCAGATCTATAGCATTAATCATTGCATTGACAAAAGCACACGGCCAGACGTTTGCAAGGTTACCTTTTCTGCCTAACATGAGCTGAACTTGATGGATTTGATATTTGTTTCACCCACAGCTTTGCCTACGGTGCGCATTCACAAGTGTCAGCAGGCCTCAGGCCTACCACACAGGGCGGACACTTCTGGCTTGGAGAAGTACATTAACTCGCACCAGGCTTTTCTTCCGCACCACGTAAGGCATGGAGAAAGGCTTGCAACCCTGCTGTCTCCTTGGAGGAAGGTGACCAGCCGCTCCTTCTGTCATCGCCTCTCCTTCTTCCTTGCCCCTGTGGTCTGCTGCAGTTGGCTCCGCTCGCTTAGCGAGAGATGGCTGGAGGTGAGCACCTCGGGAGGGCTCTCCTCCTCCTTCCACCTGTTTTTCATTCCTTGACTCACTGGCTTTGAGCTGTAAGCAGTGACGTGACAGCTGAGTCATGGACACACCACCTGGATGCTGTCAGCATCAATCTCTCTTATAAGGATCATAGAAGAGCGAAACAGAAAGGACTGTGAGGGCTTCGCATTCGTCTTCCTGCCAGCGGGGACCGAGCCCTGCAGTGCGGTCTCTGGCTTTGCCCAAACTCGCCCTCAAAATCCCAAGCACTGGAGCTTCCACTGTTCTCCCCCAGGAACTGCTCTGCAACTTGATAAAAATCATTGCCAAGGAGATCTCTTGCTTGTCCATGGTTATTATTTAGCTTAGGTTTGGCTTAAGTGAACAAAAAACTTCTTGTTAATATCCACACTACAGATTTTTATTTTTTTTCCTTGCAAAGGAAATTAACCAAGCTGCAAAACTGGAGCTTAAATATTTTATTTGTGTTTTATTTAACAGTTTTAAGTGTCTCCTTGCTGCATGCATTGTTGTGCAAAGCAGATGAAAAAAAAGATGCAGTCCTTTGCCCTGGAGAGCTTACACTTTTGATTTAAGCAACATACAGTGACTGAGAATGACAAGTAACGAGACGGCAGGACACAAGTCATACGAGAAAGGTCAGAATGTTTCTAAATAAAGCCCATTGTCATGCTTTTAATTTGGGTTTATATCGGATCGGTCATCAGAGATGGCTATGTATGTCGGGACAATTTTATCACGTTTTAATCGAACTTTTTTTTTTTTAACCTCACAAAGTCATCTTTCCTACTTCAGTTTCCCGAAGCTCCATTTTTCCAGAAATCTGTGTTTTTCTATTACAGCTAATCTTTCTATTGGGTTAACCAGGCTTTTTCAGAAATAATTGTCACCATTAGTCTCTTATTAATTCCCCGAGCATCCCCGAGGTACGTGTTCTTGTCAGCTGATCCACGTGGCTGCGCCAGGACTGACTTCCCCTGACCTTTGGCTCTGGTTCTCTGTCTCCTCTCCAGCAGCACCCCAAGGTACATGTATTGCAGGAGCAGCAGCCAAGTCTCTTCACCTGGG
The DNA here is from genome assembly GCF_040182565.1 of Anser cygnoides. Classification (NCBI taxonomy): domain Eukaryota; kingdom Metazoa; phylum Chordata; class Aves; order Anseriformes; family Anatidae; genus Anser; species Anser cygnoides. Next base: position 32,559,692 of record NC_089878.1, read on the forward strand.
GCTGCTTGTCCTGAGGTACAAAGCGACTTGTCTCTGCTCAAACCTTGCAGCTGCCTCTGCTCAGTGGACCGACTCCTTTTCACAGGGCTTTTCACCAGAGCAAGCATCGCAGAGCTGGACTGTCAGCCTCACCTCTTCCATACGTCTTCCTCAGACTTTTACACCCTGCTCTCTGTGTTTCCTACAACCGACAGAGGCATAAAGCAAATCCTGACATCCTTAGGTGGTTTGGTTCTGCAATCCTACATCTTTCTCTTCATGCTATACGATTAACAGCAGAACACATTTAATTGGAGGGATGTATGGTAAAAGTTTTTCACGGTAGCAGAATGTTATGCCACAGATGTCCATTCAGCACCATCTGTCACACCTGTGGATTTGGCCATTATTTCTTACTAATTTTATTCTTGTCTTTGTCTTGAGGGGGCAAATTCTCTCTGGTACCTGACCGCAGGTTTAGTGAAGTCCCAGAGGGAAGCCCAAATACACTTCAGAAGTGTTTATAATGGATGTCTTTCATCCTGGTTAAACCAGCTGCCCATGCACATCAACTCCCCGCAGCAATTTCTCCCTTCACAGAATAGAAATAATTAGCCTAATGGTTGGATGTGGGAATTTTGCTAAATTAAGACAAGGGATATGCATAACTGGACTGATTTTAGCTCTTCTGACCTTCCAGCCTCCCCCTTCCCTCTTCTGAAGTCACGAAGGCTTGAGAGCTGAGTCCTGCCAGGCATTTCAAAGGGCTCAGAAGAGAAATGGGTGACTTTCAACAGGAGAAACGGGTGATTTTCAACAGGAGACTCTGCCAAGGGTTTGGTTTTATAGGCACAGACATTGCTGAAGAGCTTGGACAAACGCAAGTGTTATATTCAGAAGGCAGGGGGAGGATCTATTAGATCTCCAAGTTCCCTGACATGGTTGGATGTACTAGTTACCCCTATGTTTACCATAACCATGCTTTCATCATTTGTAGTTTGTATGGAAGGCCCCAGCTCAATGATAAAAACAGCTGCTTGGTTGTGTAGACAGTGCAGAGTTAATTCCAGCAGTCACACTGGAAAAGCATTAGTTATCCAAGGACACAAATTGAACAAGACAAATCTGGGGCCAACCTGTTTCTCCTCAAGCAGTCTGTAAACACACTGAGAATCAGAGGACTTGGGGAGGAGAGTTAAATTTGCTCTCATTGTGGCCCACGTTTCTAGCCTTCAGCTGGTTAAGAGCAAGCAAATTTGGCCTCTTGCTCCATTTTAATTTACTGTCTTTAAGTGAGACTTCATTCAAACCTGGCAGTTTGACAAGTGATGTTGCTCAGATCCTGCCTTTTTTTAAGGACATTTTTGTTCCTCTCCAAAACCACCGTAGCTCAGCTGAGGACCTGCTCTGGGGATGGGGACCGCAGACAGCCCAGAGCTCCACTGACGTTTCCTCCACCAGCCCTGGCTGCCAGGGCTGGGGATCAGCTGCTGTTCCCTTCCCAGTTCCTGGGGACATGAGCAGCTACACGTATCGGTGTGGGGACCAGGCATCTTCAGCATCAGCTTCAGTCCTGTGAGATCTCCATCGTCCCACACTGTCTAGATAAACTCTCATGAATTAACTTCAAGGTGTGATCCTGCTTTGGGAGAAGGCAACAGCAAAGTCCCACTGGCTCTAAAGTGGGGAGGAAGGTTCAGCCCCTCTGATTGCTCTTTTCCAGAAAATATCAGTTGAGTTCTCCTGAGTTTGATGTGCAGCTGCTGTTTTGGGGATGTGAAGACATTTGTCTTCCACTGATTGTCTCCACACTCGTTGGTATTTCTCCAAGCAGTGCCCTGAAGGCAGTTCTGTGTTTTGTACTGCTTCCTTGTAAGCAGCTAAGCATATTTACCTAAGCACCCCGTTGCAAAGAGACAACCAGCAGATTTTATCTTTCACGTACAGCAAGTGGATACTGTAAAATGCAAGTAGCAGCCGTTCACAGTGATCAATAAACACAGTAAAGCCTATCCGATGGCAGCGTCTGTTTTGTGTGTGTACAAAAACTTCTCCTGCATGGTCTGCAACAGATGCCATGTCACTATTGGGGGCCCTATTCTGGCTGCATGGCCCTGCTCTTATGTCAGCACAAGCCTCTGTGGGGTATCCCAACCCTGCCTTCCAGACAGCAAGATGAGAACCAGCTCCTGTCCTTCTTCAATGTAATGAAATGTTTCCTCTGCTCTCCAAGGTCCTACACATTTCTAAACTTTTCCCTCCATTAAGTAAAAGTAGCCAGTACCTTCATATTTTATATTTTGTGAATGGAAATCATGTTATACGCACTCTGAACATTAACAGATTCAAATCTGCTTTCAGCAAGAAACGTGAACTTTTTAGTATAAGGAGTATATATATTATGTTTTACTGGCTGTTGAATACATGAAGTTCCAGAGAGTTAATTCTGGCAATGAGAATTGTCTGCGAGTCTCGTGATGTGAGAAAGGCAATGAATGAAACACCTGAGGGGAGCAGAGGGCAATGTTATCCAAAACTTTCATCAATCATGGCAAAAGAAAGCAAAGCAAAGCTGGTCACTGGGATGAGGGTATTGATCCAAGGTCTGTGTCTTTACTCACAGTGTTCTTTATTTCAGCTTGTTGAAAATATTTTACTATGGTTCAGGAAGTCCCTAAGCCATGAATTGCTGCAGGTTGAGAGAAAATACAAGGGCAGTATCACCATCGACTTGACATAGACGTATTAAATAGATATTGTCATTTTTGCTAAATAACAAACCTGACCTGTTACAGCTCTTACATTTCCAAGCTAAGGGCCAAGTCTCAAAAGAAACCTAAAAAGGGGATTAAAGCAGAACTTAGGCACTGAAATCCAAACTGGAAATAAAAATGTTCCTCATTGGGTTCCCCCTCAGAAAGGGGGGACTGGGCACGCCAGAGCCAGTTGGAGCTCTGGTGCAAAGTGTCTGCGTTCTTGACAGTATAAATTTGGGAATTTATACTCTATATATATTTTTTTATATATATATATATATATTTATATATACTATATAAAAGCCCAAACTTTTCAACAGTTCTGTTTGTGACCAGTCCTAAATACACCCCGGTGTGGGATCAGTGGGTTTGCCTGGCTACCGCACTGGTGACAGGGGGCACGGGATGCGTTACATCCCTCAGCCCATTGCTTCAGGTCTCCAGAAACCCAGATCCTCCTGGAGAGGATGCAGTGTACGTGGAAGTCACGCTGTGTTTGCCTTAGAGCAATCCGGTGGAGGGATTAACTCAGGGATCAGCCCCTCTCACTGCATTACAGAGCAGTAATTAAATTATTCCCAAACAAAACCGCTGGAATCTGGCACCTAAACCTCACTGCTGATATCTCCGTCATCTCTGCCTGCTTGTTCAAGTGCTTAACTGTCCTTCCTAAGAAGTGTGCCAGTTTTGTCCTGCTGGAAGTTAGACCACGTTTCTCCTCCTGTCCCCGCAGCAGACCCCTGTCGCCCAAATTATTCTGGTTTTGCAGAAGGGGCCGGTGAGCCTCCGTCAGAATAACGTTCCCGGTACCGGTCACCTCATTATAAAAGGGAGTTAATGCAAATAGGGAAGTGGCACCAGAGCCCAAATAATGCAGGAACTTAATTATTCAGAAAAGGGTTAGGGAAGCTACGGTGTGGCTGCCGCCTTCGGAAAACAGGAGATTAAAAAGAGACGTTGGTGAGGTTTGCAGAGCTCTGGGGGAACAGGGAGGATTCACGTACACGGGGAGAGCCAAGCTAGTGGCAAATTCCAGAACAAAAGGGAAATTAACAGAAGCTAAAGTGGGGATGATCAACAAAGCGGTGTAATTTATTTGTGAATGTATTTGTGTTTAATGCAGTTAATATATGGAAACTTATACCAGGGCTGTAACAGAAATCATTTTACAAGGCTTTAGACAAGTGTGGGGGCTTATAATAACACTGTAGGATGCCACTGTTAATTCAGAGGAGAGAAAAGGACTTACGTCTTTGTCACAATCTTGCCTCTTAGAACACTTAGCTGCATTGTGCTAAGTAATAGGCATCGTTACTCTAAAATGACTATCGATACAATACTCAGGGATAGGTTTTCATTTACGAGATTAATTTCCCTTCCAGATTTACATACTTAGACGTGAAAAAAATCAGAAGGACCCGGAGGGCCAGGGCTGGACCCTGCCCTCAGCAGCAGCAGCAGCAGCAGCAGCGTGATGCCCGAGGAACACCAGGGTGGCACGCAGGATGCTCACATCGGAATAACTGGGATGAGGTCTGGTCCTCAAGTGCATGCATGCCAGACGGAACAGCCTTGCTGTCCCCTCCTTAAATTTCAAGGAGAGCTAACAAAGAGTCCTAGAGCCCTTTTAGGGCTTTTTTTTTCCTGCCGCTCTCGGAACAAACGCGTGTCACCATTTGCATACGATGCCTCCGGGCCATCATCCTCAACAAGCGTGGGATCAGGCTGGGCGGCTCGCTTCTCGACCTGCAGGTTTTGTCTGTTTTAAGACAAACCACACCGCCTGCAGCTGCGGGGAGCCCCCTCGAAGTGCCCCCCACCCCCGTGCTCCGAGGCAGGGGGACTCGCCTTGCCCACGGGACATCTCCGCAGGGGCTGCGCTCCCACGCCGGGACGGGTGCTCAGCCCACCCCTAGGAACTGGGGCAAGGTCCCCATTTATTCCCCGTTTATTCCCCGCAGGGCAGAGCCCTGGAGGCGCTTAGCGATGCGGAAAAGCTCCCGCCGCCTTAGCACCGTTTAGGCAGAAAAATCAAAGGCAACTAATTACGATTTCTGGGTTGGGATAAAACCAAACCGAAAAGCAAACACCGCTTGATTGGGACGCAAACGCGCGCAGGGAAACCTACAAAACACCGTGCCGTAACCCAGCCCAAACTCTGCGAAAAGGCATTTCTTCGCCGTGTCCTTCTTCCACCTCCCCCCCCCCACGGCAGCTGGGGGGGCCGAGGCGGCCGGAACGGGCGTGCGGGGCCACCGGGGCGCTCTGCTCCGGGATGCTCGGCCCCTCGGCTCGGCACGGCTGAGGCTGGACGGGAGGAGGCAGAGGAAGCCGAGGGGAGGATGGCAACGAGGGTAAGAGGACGGCAAAGCCGCTGCCTGTGCTGCCCCGACGGGACGGGACGGGACGGGGGGGACAGGAGGGGACGGGGGGACGGGACGAGGGGGGACGGGATGGGACGGAACAGGAGGGGATGAGACGGGATGGGACGGAACAGGAGGGGATGAGACGGGATGGGACGGAACAGGAGGGGATGTGGGGGGTCCCCCGCACCGGTGCCGGCCGTCGGGGGCCGGCGAAGCCCCGCCGCCGCTCCCCGCCCCTCCGCCCGCCCCGCCGCGGGGGGGGCCGCGCCGCCGCCGGTGCCCGGGGCATCTCTCCGCACACGGGCCGGCCCCGGCGAGCGAAGCGGCTCCCCGCAAGCGGCTCAGCCCCGGTGCCGAGCCCTCCCCCGAGCCCCCGGCCCCGCAGGTGGGTCCGGCCGCCCCGCCTCGCCCCGCTCCCCCCACGTCGGGGCGGCGCCGAGGGGCGGGCGAAGGGGGCAGCGCCGGGCGGCCGCTCCGTGCCGCTCCGTGCCGCCCCCCAGCTCCGTGCCAGCCCCGCCGGGAGCCCGGGGGGCTCGGCGGCATGGAGGGGCGAGCGGGCTGAGGGGGGCCCCGACGGGGAGGCGGCGGCGGTGGGGGGGGGGCTCACCGCCTTTCTTTTTTTTTTTGCCGTCCCCCCCCGCAGGGAGCGGCCGGCCCCCGCGCCACCATTACCTCTCCCGGCAAGGAGGACCTGCTGTCTCTCGCCTCCCGGCTCTGGCAGCGGAGGAGGCGGCTGCTGGCCGCCGCCGGGCTCGCCCTGGCCATGGCAGTCGCCCTGCTGGTCGCCGTGCCCCTGCTCCTGCTGCAGGCTCCCGCCGAGAGCGGCGCCCACTACGAGATGATGGGCACCTGCCGCATGATCTGCGACCCCTACAGCGCCGCCCGGCCGCCCGGCCCCGGCAGCACGGCCGCCGTGGAGGCTCTGCAGGACCCGGGGGCCAACCCCCCGCCGCCGCCGCCCTTCGTTCACCAGGGTCCCAAAGGGGAGCCGGGTCGGCCGGGCAAGCCGGGCCCGCGGGGCCCCCCCGGGGAGCAGGGACCCCCGGGTCCCCGGGGACCGCCGGGGGAGAGGGGCGAGGCGGGGAAGCCGGGGCCGCCCGGGCTGCCGCTGCCCGGGGCGGGGGGCGGCGGGGGCAGCGGCGGCGGGGCGGCGGCGGGGGGCGGCGAGGCGGCGGGGGGGCTGAGCGCCGCCTTCAGCGGGCCCCGCATCGCCTTCTACGTGGGGCTCAAGAGCCCCCACGAAGGCTACGAGGTGCTCAAGTTCGACGACGTGGTCACCAACCTGGGCAACCACTACGAGCCGGCCAGCGGCAAGTTCACCTGCCAGGTGCGCGGCATCTATTTCTTCACCTACCACATCCTCATGCGCGGCGGCGACGGCACCAGCATGTGGGCCGACCTCTGCAAGAACGGGCAGGTGGGTGCCGGGACCCCCCCCCCCCACCCCGAGACCCCCCGCCAGCCCCAAGGTGCCCCGCCGCATCCCCGGCATCCATGCGGGGATGGAGCCCCCGACGGCGCACCGACGGCAGCGGCTCAGCTCAGAGCCCCGGCGAAACCCCGTTCCCCTTGGGGCCTGGGGAAGGGGAGAGGGGTGCGTGGGGGCATGCGGGGGCCCGAGGGGGCTGATGCGGCCGTGGCTGTGTTGGCAGGTGCGGGCCAGTGCCATCGCCCAGGACGCCGACCAGAACTACGACTACGCCAGCAACAGCGTGGTGCTGCACCTGGACTCCGGCGACGAGGTGTACGTCAAGCTGGACGGAGGCAAAGCGCACGGAGGCAACAACAATAAGTACAGCACTTTCTCTGGCTTTCTTTTATACCCCGATTAAAACAGAGCGAGCGACACGACCCTGCTGACCCCACCAGTGATGCGTGTGGGGCTGGCTGGCGTCTCTGTACCCCATCGTGCCGCGGTTCCCACTGGTGTCCGCTGTCTCCGCAGGTCACTTTAGCTTCGTTACCACTTCGTATGTTTTTTTTTTTTTTCTTTTCCCGTGGAAACGAAATACGAGTGAAACAAAGCGATACCCTGCTCTGAGCCCCCGCTGTCCATTTGTCAGCCTTGGTGTTTTGTGTGTCACACCAGGAGCTCAGCGGCTTGAAACTCCCGAGTCGTCCCCGCGGTGCGCACGGGGGCTCAGAGTTCAGCCTGTGCCACACGTGGAATTTGAACCGGTCGTTTTCTTTTTGGTCGATGAGTATTAATTACGATGCCGAATTATCGGATTGATTATTCATGAAGTGGTTCTGATTATTCATGGAGTGGCCATAACTGGTTTTTCCTCTGCTGCTTCGTTTGTATGGGGTCAAGTGTAAACTTTTCTTTTCTGTGCAACGCGATGCTCGTGCGAATGACGGTGTCACTAACGGCAAATCTGTTCCTGTCTGCAAAAGAATTCAGTCCTTGACCACGATCACCAAAACACCACATTAAATTATGTTTTTAGACAATGGCTTCTTGCTGTGTGTCTCTTCCAGTGCTGCAAAGGAGCGCTGTGCTGGGGGCACGGCGGGGTGGGAGGCATAGGGGGGTGTCACTTCAGTTCTTTAGGTTTGCACCAAAGCTAAAAGTTAGGATGGGGCACCTTGTCTAGGTCTTGATTATGGTTCAAGGGGTCTGGGAGGAGACAGAGAAGGAAAAAACCTTCACCTTTATGCAGTTTTATAAAAAGAAGGCGTGTAGTCATCCAGGGGTGAAACTGGGTGTGCAGAGTGCCTCTGCAAAACATTCACTGGGTCAGAGCCTGACCCAGAGTTACTGAAGTTCAAGAAAAATCATTTAATCAGCAGTTACAGAGCACCAGGTCTCTGTACTGTGCCTGACAAATACAAGAAGGAGGTGGGGGAGAGCCTGAAGCCCCCCACAGCGCAGCATGCATGGGGCTGAGACCCCAGCTGGCTCTGGAGGTGGGGGTGAGAGGAAGCTCACTGAGGACCAACAGACTCAAACCATTTGGACATGGTAAATCCTGGGCTCTGTGTGTCCTTTTAACAGTGCAGGGGTGCATACTGATGCATGCGGCTCTGAGCCTGCTGGTGGAGGGGGGGGCATCTTCCTCAGACAACAGGTAAACCCCGCAGCTTGGGTACAGCGGGTGTGCTCTGTTCCAGCTAAGGGAGCTAAACCGAATTACAGAAGCCGGTCCCCTTGTCTGCTCTTCCTTCCGTCGTGCTGTTTCCATGTGCCATTTTCCCCTCGTGGAGCTCTCGCCTCCCCAGAGGCTTGCTGCCCTTCGCAGCCCTCCTGCGGCTGCCCAGCCGAGGGGCGCAGGAGCTGGGCTGCGGCATCCCTGCCCCAGCTGGGTCTTGGCCCCCTCTCTGGCCTGGCAGAAGCACAGGGCATCGCAGCTGGGATGAACTTGTTCCAGCCCCGGGTCACGGCACCAGGTTCTTGCAGCCTCTTGCGCCTCCTGCCCGCTCCTCAGGGGGCATCGTCCTTGGTGGTGCACCAGGAGGGCCCCAGGCTGCCCTGCCGGAGAAGGGAGAAAGCAATTCCTCCCTAAATCCGGTCCTCAAACCTCCCAAAGCCGAGGGGAGCAGAGTTCATAACCAGGTACATGTGTTAGACACTTATCAATCTCTAATGTCTTGTCGATTTGTACCATTTAGAATATGATTAAAACCGGTGTCTGAGACCCAAATGAAGTATAATTGCTATGGATCCCCAATTCCCCGTGGATCTGTAATCCTTTTTGACTATTCCTCCCCCCCCCCTCTTCTGACGAAATGGAGCTTAGACACAAAGCCCTTGGTTTAAATTTCAAAAAATTAAAATTGACATGCAGCAGCATTAGCGGGCGCCAGGAGGAATTCTAAGGAGGTGCCTGGGCTCCGCTTTATCCTTTGCATTAAGAAGCAATTTGTACTTCTAACAAAGACCCAACTGTTCCCCCTTGGCAAAAGGGCAATGAAGATGCCTTGCAAGGGAATTGCTGTTCACAATACTTAAACAAATTTGAATCTTAGATTTTTAAATCTGTATTCCCTGGTGGAGCCTGCTCCTTGCAATTCAAATGCGGGGCTGGCGGTGTGTGCCTGCCAAGGTGTCAGTAGCTAAGCGGATGATGGATTGATGAGGCAATGGGAAGACACAGGCTGGCGGTGGCGGTTTGCCCCGACAGTGATCTATGTATCTGCACATTATCAATGTCACGAGGAGGCTTGAACCACCCTCGCTAGATGTCTCATTTTCCACTTATCTCTTATGTACTAATTATCAGGCTGGATTATTCCCCGGGATAGAAGCACAAAAATGCTCATTGCCACTCCACTGACAGTTTACACAATCGATAGGGCCAACGTCTGCCCAGCTGCCTCGTGGGCTTTTTTTCTTCCCTCTCCTCCTAGCAGGGACCCTTGAGATGGCCTCTGCGGGGTGTGATGGCTCTCACCCAGCACCTGTGGCGGTGGTGCTGGACGGGCTCCTCCAGCCCAGGCAGCGTGGTAGCATCTCAGAGTGCGGGTCGGTTTGTGGTTTTATTTATTTATTTATTTGTCTATTTCCCGAAGAAATGGGGAGAGCGACTGGGAGATGGGAAGCTTCTGCGCTGGGTAGTGTGCTTGTCCAGGGAACCACAGCATGGTGGTTGTCCAGGCAAGCTCTGGAGAGCTAGCCCCTCGGAAGTGCTCCTAGAGTGACTGTTTTACCCAATGAGTAAAGGAAATGCTTTTAAGAAATGAGGGATGATAGGGGTGTGAATTGGGAAACCTCCCTGAAAGGAGTGGAAGGGCAGAGTTTCAGACAAAGGTTACTTCTGTTTTGTGCCCAGCTGTGTGCTCAAGTTAAACTAATGACAAAAACCAGTTAAGATTAAAAAAGAAAAGGTGTCCATGCTCTCATAGCAACTTAGATATTGCAGCAACAAATCCTGGATCTTTGTGTCATCGATGGCAATCCTCTGCCCTGCTCTGGGCTCCTTGTACCGTGCCTGGGCTGCAGAAGGGGTCCCTGGGAAAAGGGAGCAGGAGGCATCTGGGGGCATGAAACACGGGGGAAGGGGATGGGGATGCTGCTGAGAGCTTGGGGCCGTTCTCTGGAGGAGGGTGCTCAGGTCCCTCTGCTCTCCTGCAGGCTGGAGGGGACTTGTCTTCTGCTGTGGCCTTCATCGGCCTGGGGGTCTTCTGGCAAGTCCCCAGGCAGAAGGGTGAGGAAATCCTGCTTTGGCTTGAGTGAAACCCTGCAGCTGGGTTTTCACCAGCTGGTGTGTGGAAAAAGTTGCCTGAGATAGGCAGAATCAGCTGGCGCTGAAAGAGTTTTCTGTGCTGCTCGTTTGCAGTTGGGGTGCAGCAAGAGCAATCGGGTGCCTCATTTCCTGTGCAAAGTCTGGTGCCTCTGCATTTTCCAGCATCTGGGCTTGCAGATTTTCTCCTCAATACTCATCGTCTTGCAAAGCAGGGCAGGGGAGCCCCTGGTCTGGCTCCTCTTTTCCCACCTTTGCTGTAAAAAAAAAGCAAAGTGCAGCTTTTTGTGCCTCATGGCTTTACACACATGCACTGAGCCACGCCTTGGTCTAGGGCTTCCTGCTGTTGAAACTTATTCTGGATATTTCTTGGTGATTTAATGCTCGCTTGTATCCTTGCTTGTCTCCTTCAGGGGCCTGGATGGGTTTAATCTGTGAACGCACAAAGTAGGGAGGGTGTTTTGGTGAATATTTGTGTGGTCTTTTTCTGCTTATCCCATAGACGGATTACATTAAGGGGTCTGTGGAGGACAGAGGCAAAATGGCATATAAGTCTATTTATTATGCTTATGTTAAGTACCCTTTTTTTTTTTTTTTTCTGGTAACACATGCCAATTTTTTCCCTTACTCCGTTTGGATTGAACTCTGGGGAAAAGCTCCAGCCAAGATTCTGTGTCTTAGCATCGTCTCTGGGATAAAGGAGCCTGTCAGAATAAAATAAAGACTAACAGCATCTTCACTGACTTTGAGGCTTCAAAGTGCTTGGTCCTTTTTACTGCGAATGGCCACATCGTGCAGAGATGGAGAAGATTAATGACAGACGAAGGAGGTGAGCTGCTACTGTGTGGACACCCTGGCACTTAGGGGCGAGCGCCTCCTCGCTGGTGGTTTCATGGCTGAACTTCAGGAGGTTCAGATCGGTGATGAGCTTTGGCTAACATGCAAAGAGGGGTCCATTTCTCTAGACCAGATCCGTGCCAGTTCAGAGCTTTATTCCTTGGTCACCTCTCAGGTTTTCCCTGGAGGCCACCGCGCTCCCTGGCTCATGTCTGAGGGCCACGGTAGGGATCGAAGCAGGGGCCTGGGCTCCATCCTGCTCCCCTTGGACAGGTCGTTTGTTACTGGCCCTAATTCCTTACCTCTCACCAGCAGAGGGCAATGCTGGTTCCCTGGAAATACCCAGTGGCATGGCGGCGTTACCTCCTGGTGGTGCAAGGCGATGAGGCTGCGGTACGATTTGATAACCTAGGCTGGAACATGCATTGTAATGCCCCGTGTTCCAGGCTGAAGCCCCGACAATTGCTTGTTTTGGGTCATATCCCCAAAAGTGCTGAGCCCCTGGGGTGTCCTGCTCCGCAGGACCTCGCCCTGAGGATTTTGCAGAGCGCAGGTCTGGAGGAGCTGTGGGTTATGGCCGCGTTTGCTTGGAGGGAAAGCCATGCAAGCCTGTCTACTTTGGGTTCTTCCAAATGTAAGATAGCCTGGATTAAGCATCACCCTGTGTGCCGCAGCTCTGTATTCTAATAAATGGGAGTAGATTTTCTTCACTGGGGATTAATGGCATATCTCACTCTGTTGTTTTTGCTCCTGTTTTGTTTTTTATTTTTTTATTTTTTTGGCATGAGCTAGGGTAGACACAGAAAAGGCCTGTCTGATCCCTGTGATCTGCTGCCCTGTTAATGCAGGATTATTTCCTCCGCTGTGCCATGAGCATGGTGACACTGAGAGCACGGCTCGCCTGCGGCTTTGGCTGCGCTCCTCCCAGGGAGGGAATGGCCACATCATCCCAGCTCTTCATTTTGCTTGCAGCTGCCAGATCATGTCTAGAAAAGCAAACAAAAAATATCCAACCCCGGTCTTGAATGCAGCTGAAATGTTTCCTCGGTGGCATTTCTCTTTGTCAACAAATTGCTTGTTGCTTAAGTGCTGCGATGTGATTGCCATCCCAAAGAGGAGAGACCCGCCTCTGAGAACGGGGGGAATATACCCAGGATAATAACTTGTTTGAAGAGGTGAGATCCCCCCTGAACAGGCTTTATGAACAGCAAATCTTTGTCCAATCTTAGTTTGAAGATGCAATTTCGACGGTATGATAATGCAGAAAATGTTTTAAGTCCTTGGGGAGGAAGCTGCCTTTTGGGTGGTGTCTGGCTCTTCCCTCGTTATCGTAATGCTGCTTCCGAAACCGCTGCAGCATGTCAATGCACGAGGTGGTAGGGATCACATCCAGGTGGGCTTCTCTCTGTTTTGTTTGGGGATACGGTTGAATTCCTGAAGTTTGCCTCTCCCTTTCCTGGCACCTAATTTTTCACGCAGCCATCCTTCCTGGGAGCTGGGAGCCCAAGGGACAAATTCTGCTTCCAGGTACACTGGTCTGATCCTTCTCAAACTGAGTTTTTCTCTGTGTTTATCAGTGTCTTTCCGTTAGTATATAACGTATAGCTACCCTTGGACTGCCAGTGTGACAACAGGGTTCCTGTTATGTAGAATTTGGGGCCATATTCTAATGAAACTCAGATTTTTTACTTGAGGGATAGAAATAGTCTACGCCCATTTTGTGTCCTGCCCAGCATCACTCTGCAAACACCTTTCAGGGAAAAACACTGCTAGCATCTGCAGAGAGGGTAGAACAACTCCTTTTGCCAGCATCTAGCAACCTGCTTGGGAGGGATGTCAAATATCTCTGACGCTCAACCCAATCAAGCTCAAGCCAATAAATTCCTTTGTCTTTTTTTTTTTTTTGGTGTGTTTGCAATTAATATGCAAAATCCCATTGATTCCAGCAACTCCATATCTCACAATGCACAGTGTTATTACATATAGACAGCATGCACTGTCCAAAAAACACTGCTGTGGTCCCAGTTAAACTGTTAGGTGAGTCCTTGTGCTGTGTCTGGTTCTACCACTGCCTCTACTGCCAGCATGGGACAGGAAAACCATGCAGAAGTGTGTCTGTCGAGCACACGCAGTGTCTAAGTGGGTATTTGCACATTGTATTGCTTTAGGAATGATGGTGGCGGAGAGGAAAGGTATTCCAGCTGATCCTGAAAAAATCAGGTCCTTACATTCAGACCAGTTAGTGTCCCCTGGTCTGTAGCAGCTCTGCTCTCTTGGTGGCAGGGCTCAAGGAAAGGCTGGTAGGCTGGATATTCCCCATGGGGTTGATCTGGTTGCCATCAGAGCTAGAGGGCAAGCTCTCGGTGGCTTAATGGGGCAGGATCAAGGTTAGGTTTAGTCTTTGGCTGAGATTTTGTGGTGGTAGCGTGGTGGTTTTTTGGTTACTCTCCTCAGTTCTCGTGAAGTTATTTGAATTGGTCTTGGCATAATCGATAGGCTTCTGTATTGATACCTGCACTCCTTGAAGGCGGTGGAGCAGAGCATGGGATGGATCTGCTTTTACTCCAGAACGGCACAAATCAAATACGTAGCTGTTGATTTAATTTGTGGCTGGCGTTTTCTGGGAACTGCAATTCAAATTTTCTCTTCCTTTTCCCACCACCATCCTTCCAAAAAAGAGACAGGGAGAGGGAGGTAAAGCTGAGGCACCTGGAGGCTGGTGTGATTCCCGCGCACGCAGGGGTGGGGAAGTCTGTGTCATGGCTTTAGACACGAGTAGACTGAATGGAGTCTGAACAATATACAAGATGCTCTCTCTGAAATCAGGGATGCTCTCTCTGATTTCAGCCACAACGAAGCAGCAGAATTCTTGATGGCATGTCCACGTTGATTTTCCTTTGAGTTAGTGCACTGCCTACCCACCCACAACCAACCACAAGCTCTCTTTTTACTTCTTCATTTCTGTTAGCAGACTAATAGGGCAGCCAAGTTTTACTTTCTTAGAAGGTTCTTAAAAGGAGAGTAGTTGGTTCATGGAAGCAAGGTGCCTGAGCATGAATTTATGCTAGCCTGTAGCCACCAGAAACCTTTGTATCCCAGCTGACTTTAAATTGAAAAATGCAGCTTGCTTCTCATACCAGATTTCTCAGACTTTTTCCAAGCAATAGAAAAGCAAACTTGTCACATAGGCTGGGATTTGTTGCAGTAACTAAATTTTGGGTGATCTGTGTTTATCGCTTGATTAGCTCCTGGAAAATCGCTGAGTAAAACACTAAAGCCTGCATTGCTTAAGAAGGTCAAACAAGGTGGATATAACAGCCCCCCTCTGGCCTGTAAAAAAACCAAAACCCTGTGCTGTCAGATGGAAGTATTAACAACAGCAGAGCTGAGTTTTGAAAAAATTGCCTCAGCTGTCACAGACTGTTGTTGTCTTGCCTCAGCACGGAGTGGGGGCACTTCTGGCTCATGGTTCACAGGTGGCTGGGGCTCAGGCTGAGCTCTGTCTGGGCTCACCCTGCTGAGGACCTGGAGCAGGTTCTTGGTTTGTCCATCCTGGACATGTCCACTTAGCAGACATACCGTGCCACCAGCAATGGAAGGTGCATTGCCAGGAGAATCGGTGTTGGTTGGGTCAGAGCAGGTGTCATTAACTTCTCCCCCCCTTCTGCATGGTGGGACACAGCCATCTCGGTGCTTTGCTAGCTTTCTCCTGCTTCGCCCTCCCAACCCATGCAGAAAAGGGGGTCCGTGTGCCGGGGGACACCTTGCCATGTGTGCAGGGGTTCCCGCTGTGCCCTGTGTTGCAGTGCACGTGGTTGAGCCTGCCTTTGTGGTGATAGAGCTCCTGGAGTTGGGCCTGGCTAAAACAGAGAAGTGAAAGCACCTCCAGCCCCAAATAACCACACTGGGGGTTGCATTTTTTGGTGCAGGCTCAGACATCCAGGAAGAGCCGTGGGGTGTGACCTTCATGGGACGGTGTTGTTGCAGCCCGAGGGCAGGGACGAGGGCATGGACAAAGTCCTGGCAGAGCCCCCATCGACAGCATGATCTTTTGGTTAAAATGACTTTGATTCAGACTAACATGAGCCTGTTCCTCTTTGCAGCTAGGAGGGAGAGGAAAGACAAAGATCTGACGCTGTGTTTTTAGCCCCTGAATATCAATTTCTGGTGTAGGGTGGAGAAACATCTGCTAATAGCAGTCCTTGGGGTAAAGCTTTTTTAAAAAATATTCCCAACGGGTTTTTGGCCAGGTAAACTAAAACAGGAAAACACCCACCCCTATATTTGGTGCTTGTACTTCATGTTGGTTAGCTCAGGTGTAATTTCATCCTTGAGCTCACCCCAAAATTAGAGGGACGACAGATGCATCAAGAGTGAGGCAAAGCAGCAGGATCTGGAGGGATGAGAGCAGCAGGATCTGGAGGGATGAGAGCAGCAGGGTCTGTGACCTGCAAGAAATCGGAGCTGAAATCAGGTAATACTTTGTGTGGAAGGAGCGCTGAAGAGCAGGGCTGGGTGTGCACCAAGCAGTGCCTGAAATGTGCACGCACCCCAGTCTTGTGCAGGGCTTCGTGCCGGCAGCGACTGCATTTTATGATTTCACCCCGGCTGCTGCTTGAGAGGAAATCCGTGCACTGCCCCGGCCTCAGACAGCAGTCTGGGGTGGGATGCGTGGTCAGTGGGAGAACAAATGCTGTTATATCATCTCCTGCCTCTCACACTGCCTGCACCTGAACGTGAATTTTTGCTTGGCTGCTAAATTCAAAGTGGCTCCTCACCACCAGAGAAAGTCATAAAGATTATACATGTAAATGGTGCTAAGCAATGGGTTTTGTTGGAGGGTGCGGGGAGGCAACAGGGCGCTGTAAATACCCTTGTGCGCATGGTCCTGGTGGTGCAGAGCAGAGCTCGCTTGGTGCTGGACATGTTTTAGAATAAGATGCAGGAACAGCAGCAGCGTGCGCCAGAGCTAAGCCCTAATTAAACACCTCCAGGTAGTCTAAATGAGACGTGCACATTTGGAAGCTGTTTTTTCGTGGTTCGTGTCATCATCTGACTGCTGGGGAAAACAAACAGATGTGGCAAGTACTAAAAAAAGATGCAGGGGGAGAAGGGAGTAGCTTCATCAGTTACTCCTGGTGGGGAGGGGGACAGCAAAGCCTCGCCTGGTTGGGTGCTGTGGGATTAACATGGGTTGTGCCTGGGGTAACGTGGCTCCTGCTGCAGTTCTGCGATGGGTCACGCTAATCACACCTCTCTTCATGGTAAATTTTGCTCTGGGATTCAACCTCAAGCCAAAAACATGGAGAGGAAAGTTCAGCTCCGGCACCCAAAGCTCCCAGCGAGCCTCAAAATGGCTAAACACCTCGTGGCAGCCTGCTCCAACCCCCCGGGGCCAGCCCATCTTCCCCAGCAAGGAGGAACCTGACCCTACTGGTGACCACCCCTTGCACTACTGGGGTGCTGTTTTGGAGCTGACCTGCTGGCACCCCCCCAAACCTGGCGTTTCAGCGCTATTTGGGGCAACAGCCTCGGGCAGAGTCATGTTAATTATTTTTACACCCTTGAAGCCCCAGGCTGCAGGAAAGAGAATTTTTCCCCGTCCGATCCCCTTCAGAGCCACGTCACGAGCCGAGGGGCAGAGGGACAGAGAACGGCGCCCAGCTGGCAGCCAGCCGCCTGGCACGGCCGCGGTGCCCTTGGTGCCAGGGAGCATCGTCCTTGCCCCTGGAGACAAGCAGGAAAAAAGCCACCGCTGCTGGCCCTGGGTCGGAGATGCCGGCCGGAGTTAGGACTGGCTTGATGTCTCCTGACGGCAGCAGGAGGGAAGCCCGGGGGCGATTTAACTCTGCCCTGGCCATCGCCGTGGCGGCTTCAGTCTGTAGATGTGCTGCGAGTGAAGGGACATTTGTGATGTTGGCTAAAAACGTGGAAAAAAACCCAAAACATAATGGATATTTCAGTGGTGGTGTAGATTCATTTTCCAGCTTTCTCTGAAAAATGTTGAGGGGTGTGTTGAACTTAATGTCTGTCCAGCGAGGGAAAAAAACAAGAGAATTGCTCTGCTGATCATTTCCAAAGGCATGATATGCAAACAATATCAATATTTATTAAGCAGCTTTGTTTATTCCAGGATTGTAACAAAGAAAGAGACTTAGGCTGTGGTGTTTGTCCTCTTTGCGATGCCTTATTCCTCATTTGTGATTGTGGGTCTTTCTCAATGCATATTTTATTTCCCTTTTGTGAAGACAATGGTAACCAGAACGGATTAAAAAAGGAAAGTGGCACTTACTCGAAGGCTGGCCTGGCGGTTTTATTATTTCTGCTTTTAGGAGCTCCCCTCTGCGATGAAGACAGCAGCATCACCGCCCAGGCTGACAGCAGCAGCTTTCCTGCCAGGTTCTGCCCTTCCAGCCTCCCTTCCTTCCCCTTAGCTGTGAATAGAGGGGGAAGTTTGGTGTTACGGCGAGTCCAGCAGATCCACCACATCTCCACGTGTTTGCTCAGTTCGGCTTGGTTCTGATCTCAAGTGACATCAGGACGAAGAACAAAAACCAACCCAAGCCTCCCCTACGGCTCTGCTGTGCTGGTGCTGCTCACGGTGTCCCACCCTGACCGCCCCCAGGAAAGAGGGGCTCCTGGGCCTCTCCTGACCTCCAGAGGCAACAATTTAGGTGTTTTCACATTATTAATGATAAAAATGTGGCTAAGAACCCCACACAGGGGCTCACTGCCACCGCTTGTTGTGTCCTCAAGCGAGCGGGACTCTCGGTGCTCAGCACGGCTCTGCTGTTTGGCCACCTGAAGCAGTGGGCTGCCACCAGCTGCTGCCTTAATTCATGTCCCCAAAGCCGGTCACGACACGAGCAGGACCATCCCGGTGACACTTCCCAAACAATCAGCACCGGCAGCAAGCTGGAGGCCGTGGCACGGAGGACCTGCGCCGTGCGCATCTCTGGTATAAATAGGCTGGCTGCGGGGTCTTTTGCCCAAAATGCTGATGGGAGGGAGTTTTTTACATTAATTCAGCGTGTCAGCTTTTCTGCTAGCCATCTTTCCACGCAGGGACCCCAGTGCTCTCTGCTCTGCCTCCATCAGCAGCACCACGCTGATTAAACTGAGCAAGGGCTGCTCGTAGCTGTTAGCAGACACGAGGATTCGGAGCCATACTGAAGGGTGAGCTGCTCCCTTCTGCTGCCCAGGTTGTGGTCTGGGCTGATATTTTTGGACACTTGCTTGCCCGTGCTTTATGCTCAGGGGCAGCTTTCCCCCCTGACTGAATGAGACCCCAATGAAAAGATTGCTTCACCTGTGAAAGCCAGAAGGGAAAAACAGTGAGGGAATGGAGGTGGCCTCCTGGTGAAGAGCACAGTGTGGCAAACTGCACTTGGTTTTCACATGTCCACAGCTTTCCATCAGCTACTTCTCCAGGCAATGGCAACCACCTCCTTTCTTATCTACGGGAGAGAGGGGGCACCTGGACATCTCCTGGCTTTGTGGGTCTGACCCAGTGACCTGCTGCTGGCCTTTTCTGCAGGCTGACACTTGGTCAGTGCAGATCCTGTCCCCACACCACCCCAGGCAGAAATCAGCGGAGGAAGTATAAAACCCTTGGGGTGGTTTGGGAATTTTAGGACACGGATGAGGACTGATCCTGCATTCTAGCAGGGCATTTACCCTTGGGGATGCAGCAGCAGAGCCAAACACAGAAAATGCTACTCACAGCTCCAGTGGTTTGCTGGGGCCTTGGCAGAGGCACGGTGCTTGCTGCGCGAGGATCAGCACCCAGCCAAAGTGAGCCTAACAGTCCTTCAGAAAGTCCCGCTAGTGGACAGCTTTCTTCTCCTTCCCTTTCCGTGTGTTGGCCAGCTGCAGGCAAGTGGAAGGAGAGATGAGAAAGTGAGCACGCCAAGGGGAACACCACTGTGCCCAAGGCTGGCCACTACTTCAAAGAGTGTGTCAAGAAAAGTATTTGGAAAGTGTCCCTCCTGAAGACACGGGCTGTGACTCATGTTAATTAGCTAATGAGCAGAGTGTTGGAGGGAGGCAGACTTACAGACCTCTCTGTCTTTACACAGAGAAAGCCCAGCTGCTGCACCAACATGAGTCAGGGTTCGTCCTGCACCAGGGAAGCACACGAAGTTCTTCCAGGAGATCCCACACACCAAAACCAACTGGCAGCAAACACTCACGGAAAGACAGCCCTCACCTGTTTGCAAGGCCCCTGGTGGTTTATCCTGAGTCGCTATGGTGGGGGAAAATGTGCACGAGTGTGGCACTGGGCTGGGGTGTGTCTGAGCTCAGCTCTTCCCATCAGCGGGGTCTCCTGGCTTGTGTCCAGGCATCTTCTCCAGCTCATCCTTTCAACTTTCATTAGAAATGTGCGTGTGCTTCCCCTTCCCTCCCCCCCCAATACGTTACATTTTCAGATCAATTTTAAAAGTAATCTCTTTAATATTGAATTATTCCTGATCTGTATTGTCACTTCTAGCTGATTAGTTTAAGGACTATGCTTGGTTTGTTTAATAACCTCTTGACACTAAACAAACAATCTCGAAAAGGGAACAATTTGCAAAACAGAAAGAAAACAAATAACCTACAAGGGCACCCTCTTCAAAATAGAAAGACTGATTACATTAAAATGGCAAAATAATTCCAGACATTAAAAGAAAGTATATAGATACTGGCTTATCTATATTCAAGGAAGATTTAAAAACACCGCAAAGTTAAAGTTTTCATTAGCAATACAGTGATATCTCTTGATTAGAATTCCTGGAGCATATTAAATGGTATTTAGTTTCTAACTCGATGCATCATTTTCTGTTAAATAATTGATCATGGTGCAGAGATTGTGTTTGTGTAGTTTAAGGAAGCGATTAGACCAAAGAACATTTGGTAGGAAAGTTGCATCAATAACGCCAGCCTTTTTCCAGCTGTGGAGGTGCTCTCGCAGCCAGGCTGGCCACCGACCTGGAGTGATGTAGCCTGTTGTGGGTCACAAGGAGATCATCTTGAGCCCAGCGAGTGGAGCCTGACGCCTTCAGAGACTCAAACTGGTTGGGAACGAGGTACACGTGGGAGGAGGGAGAGCTCCTCGCCCCAAAATCACACCTTTTAATGAACACAGTGGAGGGGAAAGGGCTGAAACTCTGGAGATGCTGAAGAAAGACCCAGTGAGGAGCCCACAGGAGTCCTGGTGAGGGCCGTGCAGGATGACGTTAGTTTTAAAGGGGACAAAACCATCAAGGGGTTCATCAGCCTCTTGTTCACCTGTGACCAGTGCCTGAACATCAGTGCTGTTATTTCTTTAAATGACATTTTTCACCCCCTACCCAGCTGGTGCCTGCAGTATGGGAATACAGTGATGTTACACCTCTCTGATACCGCAGTGCAAATGTCCCTGTCTTCAGATGAGTGCACCTAACCATGATTTCAAAAGGTAAATGCTTGTTTCAGTCTATCAGCTGTGTTTGGACGAGGAAGGTTTTAACCCTCCCTCGTGGCTCTGCCGTGGCTGGAGCAGCGCCATCGCAGCTGCGTGGAAGGCACTGGTGGAGTTTCCACCTGGCTGGGGTCAAAGCCAACATTTGTGCCTTTCGAGTGCACGGGTCTCTTTGGAAACACCAGTCCTAGGTGAGCAAAGCTTTCCTCTGGGTTGCACAAACGCCACCCAGATCCTCAGGGCTTCACTCCGTTTTACGAGGTGTCTGGCAGGTTGAATGGCACAACACAACGCCCATAACGTGTAACCGCCGAGACTTTGGGTAGCGCTTTCCTCCTCCCTGCTGCCCCCTCCTCCTCCCCCCCTCAAGTTTTTAATTTTGATTTGCTTATATTCTTTAATGAGATGCAATTACAGTTTCAATGTAATAGGTAGGAGGCTTTATATTTGTACTGCTTTGTAGTAAAGACATAATTACTGTGTTTATGAATTAAATCCCTTTATGTATCATAAATACTTATTAAAACAGCCACTGGCAATTTCACCTCAACGTGTTTCTTCATGAAGTAGGATTTATTGCCTGTATAAAAGTGCCAGTCTTTCCTGAATCTCCCTGCCCTGCAATTGCTGGGCTTGCAGGATTCCCGTGGCTGGTTCGGGGTGGTTCAGAAGGTGAGACGTTTTATAACACACTTAAACAACCGTGTGTGCACGAACAGCTCATGTGCCCCGGAGACACCTTCGTGATTACAGTTTATGATACCTCTAATCTGCCTATTGATCAGTACAGTATGAGATGTCATCTTTATCCTCATCTGAGCCAAGTTTGGGACCGATTTTGCCCCCCAAAGTAGCCTCCACTGTACTGTTTCTGCTGTGCGCTGAGATGGGACGGGGACTGATGCTCTGCTGGGAAGGTCCCCAGGAGCCTTTAAACTCTCCAAGTCTCTGCATGAAGGTGGGTTTCATGCAACTGGAGAAGGTTTCCCTTCCAATACATTTTTTTTTTTAAAAGGCAAGTGCTCTTCCCCTGTCCCTTCTCCTAACCTCAGAGGGCTGAGTGTTCTCCCCGTCTTTAAGAGGTGGCACCACACGGGACAGAGCTCTGTGAAGGACATGAACTTGTCAAGTTGTTTGACACTTCAGAGGTTGCTGCCAGAAGCAAGATTTGATCCATGGACTATTGAAACAGCAGGAAAGTCTGCTTTACCTTCTGTAGACAAAGGATTATAGTCCTGAGGAGTTTAAAAGGAAGGTTGGCAAGGCAAAATCCTGCCAGGTGTTGCCAAAAAGCTTTGTGCCAGACTAATCTGACTTCTCTCTCACCTTGGCTAGGCTATCAGACACCTTCAACACGAGTGCAGTAAACCTCCTCCCTGGAAAAGTACTCTTAAGAAAGTACTTTACAAGAAGCCCTGGGTGAAACTAGAAAGGTGGGCTCTCAACAGGTGAACCACATAAGGCTGACAATTAGTTTATAGATGGACAACAGCAAAAGGTGTTGAAAGGTATAAGTCTGGATGGACCTTAATGAAGACTTTTGTCAAAGGTATGTTACAAGGCAGATTTTTTAAAATGTTATTTCCTTAATGTCCCATAAGGCAAGACTGCATGTATCACATTAGCCACTGAAGCACATTTAGGAGATCTGGTCAGTGAAAAGTAGAATCACATTTTATTTTTTTTTTAATTATTATTATTTTTGGAAGAACCATCAGAAACAGAACAAAATGTTGTGAGAAGCCTTGCATTTGGGCACTTGATACAGTCCTGGGAACTTGTGGTGCTCACAGGGGGCTGAGAGCTAGTGAGGGCACCCACCCCGTTTGCTCCAGGTATCAAACAGGCAACTGCAGCCTTCAGATGGGGCGGACTTACCCCAGATACAGGAAAGTGAAACAACCAGCACAGTAGGTCTGTTTAAGTCCTTGCCTGGAGTACTGCGTATTTGGGTCACACATCCTCAGGAAAGATGAATTAATCCTGGAGCAGCCACAGAGGAAGACTGATAGCAACAGGAGGCACGGAGAGCTTGTCCTATGGAGGAGGCTGGGAGCGCGTGGCGAGCAGAGGCAGGAGAGCTTGCCTTTGAATGCTCTGACAAAGACATGGGGTGGAGGAGAAACTGAGTTAGAGGGCAGTGCTGGGTAGGAAAAAAGATGGATGTGACTTCATATGGCTATAACTGTGAAGGATGGAGGGGGACAAAAATTCCTACCTACCCGCACAAGAGCTTCTGGAGAACAACTCCCAGGAGGATGTGAGGAAGGGAACAAACCCCTCCTGGCTTACAGATGGGGTGTGTAACTCAGGGACGTTAATGGCAGGAGACAGCAGTTGTGGGGTGTCCCTTTCAGTCACCCATCTATTCTCAGTGAGCCCCTTCATGCCTGCCTGTCTCTGTCCTTCACAAGACAGCACACGCCATTTAGGAGAGCCGTGAAGGTCCTGGAGCGCCTGCCTGCCCTAATTTATCCCATGACTGTTATTCCTTTTTCATCGATAAAGAGTAATGCTACAATGGGGCCCGGTAGGTGGATCATTAATTAGGAGAGTTTTCACCTTTCAATTAAAAAAAGCAAACCAAATGCAGTCCCAGGAGAAGGGGAGGTGATCGCCCCGCGCGGGGAGGGCGGCCGGGGGCTGTCATCCAGCACCGCGAGGTGCTGTCTCCGGAGCTGATTGATCGGCCCAGGAAGCTCGTTTCGCCTGGTATCATCTATCTTCAGCACTAATCAGGAGCGGTGAATAAAAAAGAAGAGAGGCAAGCACGTTAGCAGGGGTAGGCTGGTGGCTGATAAACAGATAATTACACAAAGCGAGGCAGTGACGGCGATAAATGCGTTTTGGCAAGAAATGACCTCGCGGTGAGGGAAGCACAGCGGGGTTTCAACCTTACCGCCACCCTGGGGTGAGGGGACTGAAGGTGGGTTTTCCATGAGGTGCTGGGGGCCTCGCAGCACGTACCCAAAGGCTCTGGGCTCCTCTTCAGCGAGCTCAGGTGCTGCAGGTATGGGTGGGTGGCTGTTTCTCAAGCACGCGGCCTCCAAACCTGCTGGGAGCTTTGACCCCATCTCCTCCAGGACCTGTCTGAACCAGAGGGTGCGGTGGGCACCAAGCAGGTGCCAGGCACATTTTGGGTGTCCTGGGGACAGACCCCAAACCCAGGACCTGGCAGGAGTTGGGCCCGGTCCCTGCGAGCCTCGTCCGCGCTGGCGTTTTGGGGTGGCCATGGGCTCGAGTGGTGGGGCCAAGGGGCACGGCCATTCCCCAGCAGAGCTGGCTGCTCCCCTTCTCTCTCCACAGGGTGGCAATGCCTGCCTTCAGCTGCACAGCCCGTTCCACTGCTGCTGCAGCCCGCGGTGCTCTGTAGGGACGTGGGACAACCTGCCGGACCCCCCGGGACACCATCACACGCTCGGCCAGCGGCAAGTTGCTGGGAGGTGTTTAACCAGGCCTTGTGAATGCGTGCATGGCCCTAATTTCGGATTCCCTCCTGCAGAAGCTGCCAAGGGATGCATGAGCCACAAGAAAAGCAGCTGCTGAATAGCCCGGCCAGCCAAACACCGAACTTGCAATGCAAAAGAAAGCACTGCAAAAGCAGGTGCTACAGAGAGGAGCAGCTCCGGGGGAGAATTGAAATGAATTGCACGGAGCAGCTGGGACCGCTTGTTTATTAAAACTGCGTGTGCACACATGCCTGAGAGGGTGCTGTGCCCAAGCACGAGCTCACGCCACTTCCACGGCTGAAGGTGAAGCTGTAACGTGGCCAAAAGCTGAGCAGCACCCCTCTGCCGTGCCGAACCATCGGAGCAGGCGCGGGTGGAAGAAGGGCTGGGGTTCAAGCTGGGGAAGGGGTCCCCGAGGGTGTCCCTTTGTGCCTCTGAGCGCTCAGGATACACCGGGCCAGAGAGCAGAGATGGGCTGTAATTCAAAGGCAAGCAGGGAGCTGAGCAGGCTGTGTGATTGTTCCCAGGACCGAAGTCAAAAGCTGACCCCGTCTCCACCTCTGCAAGGGCAGGAGAGCCCAGATACATGTCCTCTAACCAAGTCATGTGTCAGAATTTCTTAATGACGCTTTTCTCTCTGATTTGTGTTTAATTTGCCCCCTTTCCTTCTGAAGATTACTCCCTTTTTACATCCCTCAGAATAAAGAGCATTTAGTTAGCGGGGAAGAAAAGATTGCCATTGAAGGACTAAGAAAAGCACTGGATTAATTCTCTGCCTGCAGCCAAACTGAGAGTTCATCTCCTAATAGGCCATTTCAAAGCAGTTAGATTTACTCTTTTAGACTAACCGTACTGTCTGAACAATATTTTATGCCTGTGCTAAAATATAATAGGCTAGAGAGACAACTCAGATGTCAAGAGTAGATAGTGCTGTCAAAGTAATTTGTCTTGGGTAATAGATAGACTGACATGACTTTGAAATATTCTGAGAAAGAAATCATTCCACATTTGAATGGTTTGTTTCCTTTTCTTTAAAAAGCCAAGACTGTATTATTTAAATCGTGTCTATCGCAAAGTCTTTATTTTCTGTGAAAAACCCATTGATATTGCCAGTGATGAGGACACGGCACAATGGCAAGGTTTGACAGGGGAACCAGGTGTTGCCAGCACAGTGCTCCCAAAGCATCGTCTGACCTCTGGTGTTGTAACACCTCGGTGCTGCCAGCGCCAGCAACCTGGGGGCTCAGGACCAGGTTAAAAAAGTCCCGCTTAAACCCAGTGCTCCGGGAAGTGACAACAGCACGACCAGGTTCAGGAGAGATGCTTTCATCTGGGGTGCTTCAAAGCTTTGATGCTGGCAGAAGGAGCCAGCCTGCCCACAGGACACCACGTCCACAACAGCCCCCAAGTGGGGGGGCTCCGCCTGCATCTTTTTGCCCCTTTTGCTGTTGCCATCGCAGAAGTGTTAGTATTATGGATTATAGCTTCTAGAGCCTTTATTGGCTGCCTCTTGTAGGTAGTCAGCAACTAGATGTACGCTTGGGGGATACGGAAATTCATTTTATGAATGATCTGTTATCCCGTATTGTGATTTGGCTAATTGTTCTGGTAGAAAGGCTTAACTTAGCTCTTTGTTAATCAACTATGTACAAGGACTTGGAAAAACTCAGAGAAGTCTTAAGAGAATTCACTGCCTTGTGTTAAAAAGAAACTTGGTAGGGTCTTATTCTGCAGGATACTGAGTAGGTGAGGTTTTTAGTGTTTTCTTAGTCCCTCCGCACCGCTGTGCTGGATAAAGGGGTGGTTGAAGAAGGAGCCAAGCACTCAGAGGAGGACCACCTCCACCATGCCCTTGCTGGGAAACCTCCTTAAAGGCAGACAAAGACCTATGGGTCAAAGGAAAATAAGCAAATAGCATGTTTAAATGCTTCCTTCATCAGGGAAAGGGCCATCTCCTTTGGAAATGAGCACGTGTGAACTCAGTGTAGAATTGTTTTTTTTATAGAAATATAAATTATTTTGCATCTGCAAAACTTTCCAGCACTAACATCTGTTTCCCACCCCCCTTTACATGGGTATAAATGACCACCAGAAAAAAAGTAGGGTCCATAGCAATAAGTTGCTTCTTCTGGAGCTTCCCAGGAACTTTGCATAGCAAGGTAAATAATCAACCTTGGCATCCTTGTTTTATGGATGAGTGCACTGAAGGGTGGAGGGAGACTTGTCCTAGGCAGCACTAGGAATAGGGTGTAGATGCCACACTATGGGCTCTCACGTGTTAGTGGCAGAGATGACACTTGCAGGTAAAACGACCCTTTCCTATTGCTACTCTCCTGCCACTTGTAGCCATTCCTATTCAAGGCATGTTATTATCAAATCTTGCGGGGAGCCCCTGGAGAATTTCAGCTGATAACTAAAAGAAACTCCTTTATGTTCATAATGATAAAACAACGCATCGAGTCATTCGAGTTGATTTTACCCAAGACATTTCCCTGAGTTATTGCTCCCTTGCAGCTGTCATAGGCTTGAAGCTTTCAAAAGCCCATTTTGTTTCTGTGCGTAGCTCTTTCACTGTCAAAGACTGGGGCCATACCCCTGGGTTTGCCTTTGCGGTTCAAAGAGGATCGAGTGACGCAGCCCCTCAAAGTTAAGCAAAACATCCTCACGGTTAATGAACTTGTCTAATTTTATGCAGAAAATGTTGCCATCTTCCCTTTCAAGACTGACACCAAATTCCAGGTTGATAGCAATGGGGATATTTACAAAAGCATCTCAGACTTGGATGAAAATCCCTTTGACTTTCAGCCAGACCTGCGTGCTCCTATATACTTTGGGGGGAGATCTGCAGTTCTCAGAGCCTTTTAGGCAGCAACACAAACCCACCTGGCTTCTCTTAGGGGCTGTGGCCAGCCAGTGAAAATCCATGCCTCTTACTCAGCCGAGCAAATCCCATTTACTGTAATTGCAGGGTACCCATGTAAGAAAATGATATGGCTCTACTTCAAGGGTCTCCAGAGTTGCTTTATGATCATCCTATGGTATTTGATACATGTGGTTGTTTTTTTGTTTGTTTTTTTTTTTATATATATCTTCAGCAGTGAGTGTCAAAATAAGAAAAAAACCCAACCCATACATGAAAAGACAAATACCCTAAAAAGATTAAATTCTTATGCAGATGAGTGGGTAGAAATGCTCCTGTCTACTCTGAGATCAAGTTGGCCAAAATTATACAGTATAGATTAATGTATAATGCATAGATGTAGAATGTATGTACAGAACTGAATGTATAGTATAGATGTAGAATAATAATGGTGCACTGGATATAGCAGAGTGATTTTAAACCAAGGACATACAGCCTTTGCTGAGATCCAGTCAGGTTTCTTAATCTGATTTATGATGCAAAATTTAGGTCAGGTGGATTGATTCCTAATAGAGATATAATGAATCAAAATTCCTAGAATGGCTTTATTTTGCACAGAGGTGTCAACAAGCTGTACTTCTCTATTTGTGCACCTGGCATGTAATGATTCTCTTGCAAAAATCATAATCCATCAAGTCCTCCATTCAAGAATATCAATCAGTGCCAGGAACAAGACTATTTTAGCCAGGAGTTCTCAGTCATTTTGTTTTCCCCTTCATGAACACATAAGGCGCTGTGACATTTAAATTGTGCTTTGACATGTAATCATTAAATGTTTGAAAACGTCTCATTCAGTTTTTGTTGCCTCATCCATTTGCTTACACAGGCTCCTTGTTTTGCCATTGTTTCTGCAGTTTTTGTTTGTTTGTCTGTTTGCGTGTTTGTTTTTAAAGCATATGATACCCCTATTGTTGCTTTTAGTAGCTGGAGGCAAAATCATCTCAATTTCCTGACAACAAACTTGCTTTTAGTATTAGCAAGCCAGAAGTAAAACTAATGAGAAGTCTGTTCCTGCCTTCATGAGAATTAAAGAAGCACAGACCTTTCTCTTAATATGCCTATTCTTGACACAAGAAGCCAATTTCAGGATGACCTTCCAAAAAATTGTCATATAGGCATGAATACAGATCTATGGGAACTTCTGGCTAAAATTTATGTCTTTCCTATGTTATACATGGGTTTTGCCAGGGTAAAACCATGGAAAAAAGTAAAAAATAAAAGAAAAAATATGATCAGGCCACTATCTAATTCTTGGTCTTCTGACAGTGTCACTTGATGGTCAGATTTCTGGTTGAACTTGAGGAACCGATACAAGGATATTTTCTGTAAATGAAATGGTGCTTTCCCTAGAGAGGGGGATTAAGTGAACATCATTTTTTTAAGTTGGTCATTAAGTTATATGGAAAAAACAAAAAACAAGCAAACAAAACATTAAAAAACAAAACAAAACAATAAATAAGCAAACATTTTAAAATGGACATAAGGTGAAGACCTCTACAGAGTATGTTGAACTAGTGCCTGGAAATGGCATTAATGCTCACAGTGCTCCTGACTGTGCTGTTGTTAAAGAAGGCAGGAATAGTATGGCAAAGGTTGTTAACTTTGCTTGTTTCAGCCCAAATTCAGCTTGGTGCTGTGGTCACTAACACCCTGCTTCAGCTACCACTGGCTGCTACCTCCAGCCCCTTCCCTGAAGCATCCTTCGGCATTGTGCACGTCTGAGAGGGCTGGAGGGATCTTTGTACCTCTTCCCCCTGTTGGAGGAAATATTGGAGACCTTGGGATCAGGGAGAGCCCCATCAATCCACCTCCCATTTCCCAGCATGGAAGCGGCCACAGCTGGGTGGCTTTTCCCCACGCACCTCTCTCCCATTCAGAGAGGCTGAAAATTAAGGTGGCTGCTGTATTAGTCGATGTGCCAGATGCAGGCAGCGCTCGGTGACTTGTGGAATGGTTGTGTCTTCATTGTCAGCCCCTGCAACGTGCGCAAACCAAACTGCTCAGCCTTGCAGTCCAGAGCCCTCCCCTTCCAGCCTGGGGAGAGGCAGCGTGCCCCCAGCCTTCTGCAGATCTCCTGCTTTCCCTCTCTTGTGATTCTGGTGCATAACTGAGGAAATTATACCTCGTTTCTTCCTGGTGCAGATTGCTGCAGCTGCTTGCCATCGGTGGGGCTGTGCCAGATTGCAACAGCAGCGAGCCTGGCTCAGAGCCAGCACTTGGCACGGACTTGCTGAAAGCTGTGTACAAGCAAGGCTTGTCACTATGTATGTTATTGCCCTTTTGTTTAGGATATAAATATGTCCCATACATGCTAGCAAGCCTCTCGCTCGCTATTTCAATGGAGAATCCTGTTAAACAGCTGTCATGCTGTCTTCTGTCAAATCAGTTACAGATGCATGTGTCCTTCCAAATAATAAACAGGTATGAAATCGTCTTTATGCAGTGTGCCAGCCCTTGTCACCAGGAATGGAAACCAGGGAAGCTCAGGAAAAAAAAAAAATCACCCTGAAAGCTGCTGCTCTGACAGAGAGCAGTGAGACTTAAAAGCAGAAAGTTTCCAAGCACTAAGTAATGAACAAACTCTGAGGGGTGTAGAAAAGCTCCTGGTTTGTCCATAAGGTCACCTTCCTATGGGAGCTGCAGGCCAATGCTGTCAAAGCAGCCATGATCCAGGCTGGACCCATTGCATACTCTGTTATGCCGAGGGTGGCTGCTCATTTTGACTGGTTTTTGCTGTTGTGTGACTTTGGGTGAGAGCAGGCCACCAGACCTCCTGCTGAGGAACCCGCAAAGCACATACGTTTACAAGGGATCCCGAATATATTGCAACCGTGAGCAGTGTTAACTAGAATCTAGAATATGGCTGTTTGTCTCCCACAACATGGAGGTGGTTTGATAAAAAGCCTGACATGACACATGCCAAAAGCCACTCAAGCGCTGAGCCCTAACGCAGACTTGCTCTTGTGCTAAGCCCTACCCGTAGAAGAGGCAGTCTTTGAGGTGGGTGAGAAAGTAAGCCTAATATTCTGTCATTCCTGGCCCTTTATGTCCCTACACTCAAATCCTATCTCGAACAACAAGTGCTTGATGGCACACCTCCTCTTTTCTGTGAGGCACTTCTTAGCCGGCAGCTGAAACAGGAGCTGATCTGGGCCTTCACGTGAATTTAGTGTCAAATACTGAAAATCCCCCTTGCACCACGGAGCTAATGAGGCTGATTTGTGAAGAGGAGGATCTGGCCCATGCATTTTATTCACATTTTCTTAGGCCATGTCTCTGATAATCACAAAGCTGACATTATCAAATAAATTGCCTATTAGTTATTAGTATCTTGTTTCATACAATAACAGTCAAATGTGCTCACATCTGACAGCAGCGTGTGGAGGTTTGGGAAGTTTTGGGGATCTGTCAGTGACAATTGTTAGTGACAGTGTGGCGAGGAGCCTTTCAGGACAAGGTTGTTTGGCCTTTTATACTGAGTGCTGATGCAGTTCTCCAGCCCAAGTGTGGAGAGAGCAACATCTCACAGCTCGGAGAGACTGTGACTGATGAATTGCCTGTCCCCTCCCCATTTCATAGACGTGCTGTCAAACTCGTTAAACTCTTACGAAAATCTGCTTGCACCTGAACCAGTGACGGTGAAACCGTACGGTGTGCTCCCAGGCCCGTCGGTGACACATCGATCAGCGCGGTGCTCCTGGGCACCGCACACCATACGGTAATCGAAGCTCCGAGCAACGCTTGTAGGCAGAGGTGCTGAAAACACGAGTGCAGCTGTAAATCAGAGAGCAACTTGTTCCAGAGAACATTTTTACAGGAAAATACCTGTTTAAAAAGGTTATATTCACATCATCGAGGACTGAAACATCGCAGGGAAGGACAAGAGGTGTTTTACTCTGGGCTCTAGTGAATAATGTTTTTAAGGAGATAGTTACAACCCATTGCATATACACGTAGTTGGGTAGGCATGAGGAACTGGCCTTGCAAATCCAGTAGGCATTGATTTATCGGTGTGCTTGACCACACCAAAGGGTGCAGGGCCAAGACCACAAGCTCTGGGGCACGGGAAGAAGTTGCTGCCCTGGCTGCCATCCCTGCTGGAGGTGCGTGGATGTGTCTTGAGGCGTGCACAGCCAGGGTGCTGGGATGTCTGTCCTCCACGCCGGCTGATGTGCTCACAAAAGCCAAGCCCTGGTGCCTGGGCACACTCTGTATTTTGCTGACTGCTTCAGACACACCTTTGGCAAAGGCAGGCGGTTGTTGCTGGCAACATCCCACCCCGCTGCAGCTCCCTGTTAATTTTGCTCCTATGAGATCACTTTATCAAGAGTTATTATAGCCAAGGCATCAAACTTGCTTTTACGGGGCAGGGCAAACCCGGTCTAATAGATGTGGGTTGGAGATGTTTGCATGATGTATTCCTTTTGACATGCCACGCTAATCCAGTGCAGGAGGCCGGGGAGCGCGTTGTCAAAATGGCACCGTCCTCACTGAGGAAGGCGGCGAGCTCTGAAACCCCACAAAGGGACCTGCAAAGTACGAGGTGATACCCGCTGACAGGTTGCTCACCCGCAGACAAAAATAGCTGTCCTGGTGGGGGCGGACGTGGGAGTCAGCAGCTGGAGGAAGAAGGCAGCGAAAATAACCCCCAAATCCTTCAGGCCGAGTCGCCGCCACCCCTCCCTTGGGTGCTTTGCGTGATGGGCTTGGCCAACTGCCTCCCTGCAGGGTGTAAAGGGACGTGCTGGGTACGTACAGTCCCACGCTGTGCTGGCGTGTCTCTGAAGGCGACATGATTGCTGCAACCATCATAGTGTGCCCGAGCTCATTAGACTAGCTTTAAGATTTAATTAGTCCATACGCCTCAAGCCCAGACTCTTCTGTGACTTGCCCCAAAGGATTCTCCCCTTTCTCCAGCACATTGCAGTGAGTGGGCTGAGGTCCAAGCAGGTCGGGCGAGCTCCAAAAAGCCTTGTCAAGGGCTGAGCACCCAGTGACTGTCCCAGCCCTGGCCCCTGGCCCCCTTGGCCCCACAGCAGTGCAAACTGGCCTGCTCCTCCCTTCCCTCTGCTCCCCGAGGAACATCGACGCAGGACTGGTGGTGCACGGGCTGTGAACATCTCCTCTATGAAATCTTTGCTTTCTTTCCAGCTTTACGTTGGAGTTCCACGTGGCTTTGTGGGCCCCTTCTCTTCTCCCTCTGCATATATTCAGGTTTTCTCATCTGCAGACTTCAACCCCTGTCCGTGCTGGTGGCTCACAGGCTGACTTCCCTCTCCCACATCACAATCCCAGCTTGCCTTTTTGACAGATCTCAGCGGATGTCTGGTCACCACCCCAAGCCCTTTGCATCCAGGCTATGCCTCCATCCTACGTGCTATTTATGTCCAGCAGCCCCAAGCTGCCACCTCTCCATCCCCCTCCAGAGCTACATCTTTCCTCCAGGCTCTCCTGCACCCACCCTCTCCTGACATGCATCTCGCTGGGCTCCTGCAGGGCTGCCATGCAGGTCCCTCTCCGGGCTGTTGTGGCCATCTCCACCTCCCAGAAAACCTCCCCTTACCTCAGCAGTCCTCAGCAGCTCCTTAAAACCCCTAATAACCTGTTGCTGGTGCCCCGTGTCCGTGCAGGGGTGGGTGCTCATCCCTTTGCTCCTGACCTGGTTATCTGTAGCGGTCTCTTATGCTGAAAATGCCTTCTTAGTCTGTGCTGCTCAGGGCTGTGCTGTTACAGACAGTGATTTCATGTTTTGTACAGTCCCACAGAGGCACCTGGTCAGGCTTGCAGTCTCTGGTGCTGTGTCAAAGCCCCTGACATAGATACTTTGAGGGTAATTCTGCATGGGGAGCTGCTATGCAAAGTACTAATTACCCTGGGATGATAAGAAGTCAGTTGCTACTTGAGCTTTGATCTTTGTAAGACGTTTGCATCTTGACATCCTTACCCATGTGGCTGGAAACCCCTCCTCACTAGTCCCAGGGGGTCAGCGACCGCCTGGGGACACCTGTGGCTCAGAATTCACCACCAGATCCAGCCCATATCTTTTCAGTACGATCCACCACACGAACTGGGAACTAATTTCTTGTCTACCAGCAAGGCTGAGAAGCTGAGACTGGTTGTGTTGTACGTGTCCTGACCCACAGCCTGGGGAAGCCAGGAAGAGCTTTTGCTCCAGACTGGGATGATTTTGGGATCGCCTCCGTGCCTCTGCTCCTCAGCTCCTGGACGTGGGGCAGGGACTGGGTCCATCACCAGCTGGGCTGAGGAGAGAAGAGGAATTCGGGGAAGGAATCAGGGCCAAAATGGTTCCCAGTACTTTTTTTTGGGAGTCTGCAGAAGCTTGATGCTTGCTTGAGATTTTTTTAGTTTTGTGCAGGCAGAAGAACTGCTAGGATGGGATAATTAGCTAATTAGCTAAACATCATGCCTAAGTTTTTTGTTTTCATCTTCATGCCAACCTTATTTTTAAACTCTCTCCCCTCCAGCCCCAAATCCAGCTGTTTCTCAAAGTCTTGTGTTTAATCTTGGTCCTCATTGTAATCAAGAACAAAAATCCCCTTCATTACACTGCGGCCAGGATTTCTGCTAAGAGGATTTGGTCAATGCTTTTTGCGCTGCACATTTAAATAAAACTTAGCTTTTATTTTAAAGATGATTTTGGGAAAAATAATCTTATTTAAATTTTTTATTTTTTAGATGTACTGTTTACAAAAACTTTTGTGAAAATACTGTCAAAATCATTCTAGATTAAAAAAAAAAGACTGGAGAGAAAATTGAATTACGTTGCAAACATTTTGCATAAAAATAAAGAGTTGCTCTGAACAAATGCGTCACAATTTATCACAAAGGAAGCCTGAAATTCAGCACAAATCCAAGTTTTCGCTCCTGTTTATTTTGACTTTCCTCCCGGTGTTTTATTACCCTCGGCACCCTGCCACACTATCTGAGCTGTCTTTCATCACTCTGCTCTTTTCTTTCGGACCTGCTGAAACTTCCATCCCAGCAGGGATGCACCAGGAGCAAGCGCCCATCTCCTCCCAGCTGGTCGGTGCTCTCCTGCACTGCTGCGTGCCTGGGAGGTGGGAGAGGGCTGAGCCAACCCAGGGAAAAAAAAATAATGAAAGGCAATTAATTAAATAAATTAATAAGTTAAAAGCCAAACCCATGTCCCAGACCTCTCCTCCTGCTTGCATGTTTTTTTTTTTTTCTTCTTTTTAAAATAACTTTGGGGCTTCTGGCTGCTGCTGGGGTGGCAGGGGTGTGACTTCTCCCCTGGGAATAGGGGGGGGTCATGGCAGTGCCCCAGGGAGCCAGCCTGCTTTCATCATGTGCGTGTTCTGTATACACCCAAGTTTGTGCTTTCCACCTTTGCTCTGCGCCTCTCACCAAGGCGTTGCAAACTCAGAGCAACACGTCCAGGGTATTCACCAGTCAGTGGCGGTGTTTTGAAACACTCGGCGCTATGATTTTTGCTTGGGCCAGCTTCGTGATTGTTGTTTTGTCCCAGCTTGTCAGCTGGGAGCTGCTGGAACTGGCAGGGAGGCGATGCACGGGGAGCTTGTGCAGCCTGGTGCTGGGGGGTGAGCTGTCCCCGTAGGGATTGGTCACAACTGGGCTGGCACCAGCTCCTGTTACTCACCCCAGCCACAAAGAAGTAGAAACACACGCTCAGGTGTATTTGTGTACGCACAGACACAGCTTCTGGACTGATCTTCATGAGATCTGCAGGCACTCCCTGGCTCTGTAGCCTGGCAGCAGTACAGGTCATGAAATCCATTGCCTTTCCCAGGTTCTCGCTTGTGACAGCCTGGGTTTGCCCATGGCTCAGTTCCCCTGTTAATGAGGCTGTAATTAGGCAGCACTAGTTGGGGAACATTTTTTCCACTCCATCACAGATAGTGAGGTCTTGAGCATCGCCCACCTCTGCAGTGGCGTGAACAGGAAAGGTGAAAAAGGTGGCTTGGTTGGCATTTTTGGGGATGCTTTTAATTTTTTTTTGGTGAAGACCCCACATCAGACACCACAAAATGCCCACCACCGTGCTGCCCACCTGTGTCCCACAGCAGAGCCACAGCAGGGCAGAGATGGCTGCCGGGGAAGGGGTTGGAGGGAAGATGCTGCAGCAAAGCCCCCACTGTGGGTCAGCTCCTTGGCTGGTGCTGAGATGCTGGCCCGGAGGGAGGCTACAGCAAAGAGCCTGGAAACATGAACTCAGCCAACCACAAAGGTTCAGAAATCACAGATTAAAAAAATCCCCTTCCAGAAGAAAATTCCCCCATGTGTTTTCTGTAGGCAGGATGGTGTCCAATATGATTTTTTAATGTTTTATTTTGGCAATGTGAAGTTTCATTTCTATTCATTAGCCAGCACTTGAATATGTAAATTACAAGGTAGGAATTAAATGAATATTTTGAATTTCAAAGGCATCTATTGGCCATTGAACTGCCTGTCACTAAGATCTTGCTAGCCATGATCCAGGTAACTGAGCAGTGCATTTGTAGCCTGTAGTGATTCAACCAAAACTTCTTGTCCAGCTCAGTGTTACTGAATTTATGAGCGTGTGTGACTTTGAAGATATAAAAACCCAAACATGATATCAGCAGATTCCAAAGTGCAATCTTGTACTAAGTGCGATGAAGTCAATAACATGGTTCATCTGTTGGGGAAGGCACAGAGGAGGGCAAGAGGGATGGCCTGAGCCTTGCAAGTGTTGCCGTGTGCTGAGCACTGAACAGACTGGGACTTTTCCTCTTGGGAAAGCGATGGTTGCGAGGGAGATGAGGCAAAGGTGAAACATCTTGAAGAGGATGAATGGAGTGACTGGAGAAGGATTTTTCACTGCGCTGTTGAACACAAAGACTGTGACTGTTTTGGGCAGCAGGTTCAAAGTGAACACAAGAAAATGCTTCCTCATCTGACACCCAATTATGTTGTGCCCCTGTCTGCCTCTCTGGAAACTTTTGAGTGTTGAGTGTTTAGTCAAGTCCTTTTTTGTTGTTGTCAGAGTGAATAGAAAAATGTGCTCCCTCTGTAATAGGAGGGATGTTGGGTTGGTGAGAACACACCACAAAATAGATACTCTAAGGTATATAATCCAACCAAAACTTTATCTCCTCTTTGTCCCAGCGACTATTTTTCTAGCCCCAGAAGAAGGCGGGCAGCTCCAGCACACCGTGCAGCAGCAGCACCTGCTGCCTTCCATGGTGTCACTTGCCAGTCTGGAGCAATCAGTCAACTACTTAATTAGCAAAACACTTGAAACCTTTCGCGGTATTTTTCTTTGTTAATATGAAGAGGTGACACACACGTCTAGGCAGCGCTGACTTGCCTTGTGCTACTTTATATGAATGCGTATAAACACCTGCGACCTGCCATCCCCTTGTTTGTCGGTGGGGAGCAATCATTCAGCCACTTAACAATTGCCAGGAGAAAAGCTCCGAAGCTTTCGAACTGGAAATTAAAGCACAGCGCTTTGGTGAGTGATTGCAGTGCCCTGACAAAGCATCCTGGGGTCTTGGAAATAGCCGTGCATTTTGTATGTATCTGTAAACAGCTGACAGCTGATTTCTTACTCCCATTTCTAAGGAGGCTGGGTAAATTCTGAAATTAATGCTCATTAGGGATTTAGAAGACAAATGAGTCATTCATTAGCTCAGTGTCCAAACTAATAAGCACTAAATGCTTATGAAAGACATGATTTATTTAGAACCCATGTCATTGTACAATACCTGATGAGGATGCCAAGAAACGAAGATGACCCATGCCCCGGAGCCGTGCGGGGCAGCTGCGTGCTTACCAGGAGCACAGGGGTGGCAGGTCTGGGGGACTCCTGGGAAGTCAGCAGCCCTTGTGTGGCTAACCTTAGGGTCAGCTTAGCCAGACAAGACCAAGCTTTTTCCCAGTGTTAGGTGCTGTCCTAAACAATGGGTACAGGATGATCGTTCATGGGTATTTCAGGGTGCCTATCCAGGGCATTCAGTATGCGTACAGCACTGCCTTGGACTGCACATCCTTGTCCCAAAGGCATTTTTGGATTTCCCTTTGATACCACCCAGACAAGCAGCCCAACTGCTGCAGAAGAGCCCAGCTATGCTGCTGTCCCCCATTACCATTCAATCTGGTCTGCAATACTTCAAGAGGGTTTTTAGTTCCTGTGCCACTTGGTGCACATCTGTGCTTACTAACACAGCCTCATGGAGTCACTGTCATGTGTCTTGGGCTCTTCTGGCCCCATGAAGCCCCTCCAGCACTAGCACTTGACCTCTTTTCTCCTTTCCGATTTCACCACTGTTTATGTTCGGGGTAACCAGGATGAGCCACCTCAAGTGATTCTTGCAAGTCACTGATTTTGGGGAGTGTGGGGAGCGATTGGTGGCTCTTTGAAGGACAAACAGATCCTCCAGAAATGAGTTTTCCAGCCAAGTAGGCAACAAGCCGAGGTCCCTACAGGGATCCCCACACATGGCTCTATGTACAGTGGGTTGGGGATCGGTCCTGTGTGAGAACAGAGCCCCCTCTGCTCATTTTGGGAACCCCATTGAGCAAAGGACAAGTTTGCAGACCAGAGACACTAATTCATTTTTCTCCTTTCTTTTTCCTTACAGGGTGGTCACTTCACCCAGAGAACTGCTCCTATCAGCTGGGTGTTAGTGGTACCCTGTTCCTTCCCTGCTGCAAGTAGAAAGCAGCAAGCATAATATTTACTAGGCACAGAAGGCATAGAATCAGCATGTTTTATAATCATAGGGACTTCACATACTTTTTATATTTTATTTATGTTATGTTATATGTTATATTATGTTATTTTATTTTTATTTTATTTATTTATTTGCATTGGCCTAAATATTTTAGACAGCAAGAATCTGAAAAGTTGGTACAAGCAGACATTTTACAGACCAGAAAATTCAACTCCTTTCCTTAAAATAAAAGACCGTCAAACTCTCTGGTGCCTGGTGTGGCAAGGGTATCTGCCCCACAACACCTCCATTGCCACCTTTTAAAGTTCTGAAAAGCTGGCGTTTTAATTAAGACATCTTTAAAAGATAGGTGCCATTGAAATGTGCTGAAGGAGACAATTAACAAACCTGAACATTAATTCAAAATAAAAGAATCTCTTCACATGTGAGACTTTTGGCACAGGGGGGGGTTCTCTGAGCCGCAATTAATTGCTGCAGAGACCAGAGACAAGGCCGAGGTGAGCTCGTTTCGCTCCTAAACCAGGCCCATGGTGCCCCTGCCCGGAGCGAGGCGAGCAGGAAAGGAGGCAGGGGAACACATGGCCCCAGCCTACAGTGCTCGCAGGCCCGCGGGTCTTCATGTGAGCCGCTGGGAGCTGTTGCCAGGTTTTTGATGTCTTCACCGCCTTCAAGAAGCTGCCCACCTTGCCTTGCTTGGGTTCAGGGTTCAGGGCACTTGGTTGCTTCTCCAAACCTGGGAGTCTTGAGAGGGATCTTGACCAGAGGTCCCTCTCACTTCACCGTGTCAAAGCTCAGAGCCCAGAGAGCTCCGGCCTGGCCCTTCCCACCTCAGAGCTGCTGAGTCAACCTTGTCTGCCTTGTCGGACTGCTGTGGATCTCATCCAGGAGCAAACAACATGACACTTGAATAAGACGAGCAGTTGTGGCTTTATGAAACATCAGCACAGCCTGATTTATGCCATTTAAGAGAGGCATTTATTGTTTCCTTGCATAAGCAGCAGCAGAGGTAATGCATTTGGAGGAGGTTGTAGTCCCTTTTAATGTGTGACCTTCA
Source organism: Anser cygnoides (assembly GCF_040182565.1). Taxonomy (NCBI): domain Eukaryota; kingdom Metazoa; phylum Chordata; class Aves; order Anseriformes; family Anatidae; genus Anser; species Anser cygnoides. The sequence continues at coordinate 32,598,375 of NC_089878.1, forward strand.
AGCTCTACAGAAAACTTACAAATGAAAGGCTCCTGGGAGTAATCCCATTTGCAGTCACTATAGTTGCACTCTGCAGAGGTTTGGTGGGAGTCTCTTACCTTGGAATAGCAGGTAATAAAGTAAGGGTGTTTTCTTTATTTTTAATAAAGGGATTATTTGGCATTCAAAAATCTTCCCTTAAGCCCCAGGCTCTGAATTACACTATTGCAAAAAAATGTTTTTAATTTAATTGAAGAGTGGTTCTCAAAGCCTGCAGCTCTGGCCATGGCGGACCCCTTTTGTCACAAAGCCAGCCCTGGGTGATGCTGTGTACCCACGGGGTTATGTGGCTGTGTGAAACCTGCCGTGTGGAGTGGGTTGGATCGCCTGCGTCCTTAGAAAATGCTTCTGATTAATTCAGGGATGAATGAGAAACTGGGGTGTGGGGGGGCATTTTGTTGTCTTCCTGCTTTCTTAGTCAATTCTCCCTGTAACAAAGTCTCTCTCTTGGCAGCTAGTACAAGTTCATGGAAATATAAGGGGTAGAAAAATATGCTTTTTGGCAGGGCCAGGAACTGCTCAGTCTTGGCAGGTGTCCTCCAAGGGCACCCGGACCAGAGCTCCAGCAGACATTTGCCCCCACCAGCCACTGGTGAGGCTGCTGAGGGGTCAGCCTGGGCAATTAAAGAGGTGTTTGGGTTTCCTGGGGTTTAAAAAGGAATTTTATATTTGCCTTCCAGAGCATTGATTTCAACCTGGACAAGAGGCTGAGCTGGACTCTCGCTTTTTCATTTATTTTATCACGTGGGTGGGGGTGAGCTAGCTGGGGGAGAAAGTGTGAGGGATCGAGATCTAAGTCGGCCTGCTCATCCTGCAGCATCAGAGTGCAAAGATTACATTTTCCCTGTAGCAAACAGTCTTGATTTTTAACATCTGCACAAAGCTGCTGGGGGCAGACAAATGAATCCTGGCAGGGGAATGGGTCTCCTTGGTAAGTGCAGCTGAAAACTGGGGCTGGTTTGACTGAGTTATAAGCCCTGGAGAGCTGCAGTTTGTGCACGTGATGGGTATGGTGTGCACGGGCATGCATCCATCAGCAGGAGAGGCTGGCTGCCCCGTGCCCACGCTGGGGCTGATGGAGACCCCCCCAGGGACGTGACTCATTGCCCCCAGAGTTCCCTAAATCTCTGTGACAGTCAGAGAGTGGCTGCAGCCACAGAGCTGCTCTTAAGGGGATGCAGCAAATGCATCTCCCCTCCCTTCAGGGGAAACCAGGCTCCAATAGAAAGGAAATAGCTTATTCCCTCTCTGCCACAGATCTAAACAGTTTTCATCCTTCTCTTTACCTGTGTTTAGTGAGGATGCTCCTCACATCTCATCAGAGCCCTAGGAGACCAGCCCTGCCTGTTGTCTGCTCATAAAATTCATGATAAGGAGCAAATCCCAAGCCCTTTGCAGATAATGGGAGTGCTGGAAACATTCAAGCCATGAAGCAGCTCCAAAGTGCTGAGGCTGTCTCATCCATCGTCAGTATTTAAGGTACAGAGTACTTGTGGGGATGATTTTAAGATGCTCTTGGGAAGCTCTGGAGCAGAAAGAATGAAACACATTTCTACAAAGCAACCCAGAGTGAGATCCCTGGGTACTGCACAATTGCTTGGGCCAGGGCTGAATTTCAGACTCGAATATTTGGTCAAATCTGGTGGTTAGGAGAAAAGAGTGCAAGACACAGGCCAAGACTACATCAGGTTACTGTTCTGTGATGGGCAAGCCATGCATGACAGGTGTAATAGTTTTGATCTAAAAAAATCCAAAACAAACCATCAACCCAATGAATCACACAAAACCAAACTCCCACATTGGTGTCCATGAGCAGTGGCCAAGCCAACACGCTCACCAGCAGCTCTGTGCATCTTCTGGTTACAGTTTGGCCAAACAAGGGCAATTGTTTTTCCCTTCATGGCAATTGTGTTGAGCAATTGTGTGAGGGCAATTTGGCTTCATTCTATTTGAAATGGGCATTTTTTCTTTTGTAACGAGAAAAAAAAAAGTGATTTGAAGTATTTGAAATGTTTTCAGAGTATTTGTTTTGATTAAAATCACATTGCAACTGGTATGGTTTCACCTGCCCTATAAAAGCTTGGTCAGCTTGGAAATGAAATTACTGCTCTGAAGTGCAGAATCATCCCATTTTGAGATGGAAAGTGAGAACAGAAACTTCCCAAAGGAAAACATTTGAACCAGTTCAAGATGTTTTTTTCTTGTGAAGTGGCTGAAACCGCTTGTTGTATTTGACGCTGCTGCTTTTTTTAAACCTGTCTCTCCTCCTCCTCTTCCTAAAATTTCAGTGAATGCTACATTTTCTGGAAATTTACAGAGATGTTGTGATCATAATCAACAACAACACTATATTAGATAAAGCATAACATTTCTTTGCTTGTTTCCAGTATTTACCGTGAAAAGTGCACAATAAAAGGAAGCCCCATTAAAATACTTGATATGATTCCAGGATTGAGATGCTTTGGCAAGACTGATGCTTGATTGCATTGAAATCTTTTAATAGCTTACATTTAAATGCATCTTTTAATAATTCTATAATTTGAGATATAGACCCCTATGTACAAATATTTGGAATTTTGATTGAAAAAAAAAACCACACACAAAAAACCAGTTAATTACCCCAAATTTAATTTTTCTTGAAGCTGCCATTGCTGTCAGTGTTTTCTACCCTGCCAACAAACAAAGGCAAGGAAAATAGGATGCCTCAAACATTTTTTATTAAAACTTTGAATCAAAGGTAGACTTCAGAGATGCAGAGGGTCTTTTATTTATGGAAAATTCAATTCAAGAAAAAAGAATCAAATTTTTGGCAGCTGAGAAAAATTACAGTGATTTGGAAAGGGATCTTTTAAGTTTAAAAAGTGGTCACTTTTTCATAAACAGCAGTAACAGAACCATTGAAAAAAATCCAAGGAAAGGGCTGTGTTTCAAGGCCTGCCAAGGCAGATGCAGCTTCAAGGCTTTGCCTTAATTTCCTGATTTTTTTACCACCTGCTCTGTTTATTTTTTATTTTTTTTTATTTTTTATTTTTGGTAGAAATCATTTCCAATGGCTTTGGCCATCCTGAAGGAAGCTTCTGGAGGAAGGCCTAGCTTAGGTGCTAACGAAACCCTTTTCTAACCAGGAGGAGCTCTTTCAGAGGAGGACTGGATACCACGTTCCTGTTCCACGGGGGGCACTTTAGCAGCGGGGACATTGTCACCTGTGTCACACCCAGACAGGGATGGTAGCAAAGCTTCACTCTCATTTGGGGTGAAACAGCCCAACTGGTGTCTGTGGGATTGGTGCATAGCTTGGGGCACTCAGGACGTGTGAAGACCCCACATCACAGCTGCAGTGGGACCAGCAGGCAGCTACTGCAAAATAAACACGATGCCTTTGGAAGAAACCAAGGAATCAGATATTTATGCTGGGTTTCTCTAACAAGCCTGCGGTGAAATTAGACACGCGGCTCCCAGGGCAAGGCCATCTCATCAAGTCCAAGCCTTGTAGGCAGCAGGATTTGGCCAAGTGGATTTGGCCAGAGGCTCTCTGTGGGTGGTGGTTCAGGTCTTCCCCACATCAGGCAGTCAGACCAGAAGCAAGCTCAAATTTGCCAAAATGTTGGCAAAATATTCTTGGTCAGGGGAAAAATTAGAAAAAAGGAATGCCTACTTAAAACTAGCAGAAAGCAAAAGAACCGGTCAATATTAATCAATGGGTAGATGTCAATTAACGTCTTGTTTCTCCAACCAAATGCCAACAAGCTGGCAAACCACTTTTAACCTCGCTTCCAGGTAAATTATGTTTAGTTGCCCTTTCATCTGACGCGCATTGTATACAAATGAGCAGAGACTCCCGGTGGGCTCCACCGAAAGGTTAGCAGCCGCGCACAGCATCCGGGATGAACGGTAGAAATCTGCTCGGTACAAACGAGCGTTTCAGCCTCGAACACTTGGATTTGATTAATAGGGACAAATTTTCCTTGGATGGGAGTCTGGAAGGTACAGTGGCAGGAGGGGTTGTTAATCATGGTGCCAAGGTGTCTGCAGTTAAGTATTGTGTACTCTGGCGTCGTAACTATTGTTATGACATCAAAATGCGTCTCTGGGATGGATGGTGCGTAATCCGTGCTATGTTTAAAGATAAGCATGAGAAAGTCAGAGTGTAACGAGGGGCCAGTTCCTCATTTACAATCCTTTCAGACTGCGGATTGTCAAAATATCTCAGGAGGAGTTTGGCAGATTTGTCACTTCCCCTCCCCGATCCTCAGCTCTTATTTAATTATTAATGCGAGCGGCTCAGGGTTGTCTCAGCAGGTGGAAAGAAAAGTCTCTGCTGAAAGTGACGGGAGTAGGTTTGAAAATCTCCGTAGCATGGTTGTGGTGTAAGGCCTTTTGGGTTGTACCAGAGGATAAAATGTCATGAAAAGCCAGCTGCGGTCACACCTGATCCAAAGTCCATTCAAGCTGATGAAGTATTTCCATTCCTTCAGTTAGATTTGGGCCAGTCCCCAAAAGACCAGATGAAAGGAGGTGAGCGAAGAGGGGAGCCATGCCAGCCACCATCACTTATGTGAATCACACTCCTCACCTAGCATCACCCTACTAATTGCAGGTTTGGCTGGATAAGGAGCCTTCATGCCTTTTCCATCTTGGCTCACGTGGGTTTTACCCCTTACCCAGCACTTGCCACGTAATCCCCTGGGCTTGTGGGGTGCAGGGCTAGGTGCCAGCAGGAAGGGCACAGCTTGCTTGGTGGGGTGCCAGCTGTGAGCTGCTGGGTGCTGCCCATGTGGCAGCACAACCTTCTTGTCCCCAGGCCCCTTCCCTGCACAATTGCACAGCCAAAGCCCAAATTTTCTGCTGCCACAGCAGTGCTGCTCAGGCCATGATTTTTCATGACATTTTGATGCTAGCAGGAGCAGCAATATCTGGATTCACACTAGCTGAAGAGCATGTCTTACTGCAGGTAGGGAATGGGAAAGGCTTTTGCCAGCAGAAAATACATCTGCATTCAGATGTGCCAGCTAACTCTTATTAGTGCGGACAAGATCTTGGGAGAGGTTCCCTCCCTGGATGACATTTTTGGCAGTTTTCTGCATATTTTCCCCTTCTGCGATGAACACAGCTTTGGAGGTTTTTTTCAACCATCAGTGTTTTAAACAGAAATCTCTGTCACTGGGATTGAGACACTCTGAAAATCTTAACTTCTCATCTGTGAAACATTTTTTTCCCTTTAATTCACGAACCAAAATTACTGAAGTAATTAAGCTCCCCACTTAGCTCTTCTAAGCTATTTCTGCGTGCTTTCCTTTTTGTCTTAGTCCCAGCAGAAATGGTGCTGGATTCTAACAAATAAGACAGAATGAGCTCATTATATTTGTTTCTGAATTGGGCGATTGATTGTTACAAAAAGCAGTTTATGCTTCCAAGGATAATGGAGATGCATCTGTGGCATTTAGCAGCAGCAGATACATGCATCTCATGTGCAGTAACGGTGGCAATCGAGCAGTAATGGAGGAATAGCAGACCCTGGGGGAGATTCCACAAAATGGTAGATTTATGCCCCGTAATTAGTCTTCTCACTTGCCAGTTGTTTTTTTTTCCCACTGCTGTGGCAAGGAGAAAAACCTCAGGAGACCACTGTGAAATTTCCTGCTCTTCCCTTAATTTCAAAACAATATCCTCATTGTGTTTACATCTGTCCTCGGTAAAATATATTGCGAGTTTTCCAGTATTCCCTGCCAGTCTGTAAATAATGCCCCTTCTTGTGTTTTCCCAATGACAGATGGCTGCCACCGACTAAGTTTATAGGAAGTAACCGGGAAGTCCTTACTGACAGTGTGGGTATAGGGACACCAGGATAAAATTGGAGTCAATTTTTGCATAGACAAACACTGGGGCAAGTGGGTTTAACTCCTCTTTTTGGACACTTTTGCCTGGAGTATGCTTTCCTCACTGTTGGGACAACCTCTGTGTTGCTGGGGATTGACTTGAATGATACGCAAACTTGGTGAAATTTGTAACACTCACTTTCCATAAAAAATGATTTTTTAAAATTTATTTTTTTAGTTTATTTTTGGCAAGAAAACAGAGAAAATCCTGTTTTGGCTCAATCTCAAGGTTTGAGTTTGATTTTTTTGTAGCTTTCCATAGAACAAAAAGAGCCTTACTGCTCCAGTTCTCATACCTGCACTGCCAAGACTTCTTGGACTTGGTGTGAGTTTTTTTTTCTCAAAATTGACTTGATTGTGGTAAGATTGCTTCTGAAACCCAGAGTCTAAATTCTGACCCCAGACTCCCTGAAAATGTTTTTTTTTTGTTTCATAATAATTAATGATTTTGATGGTCTGTTGGAGGTTTACCACATTTCTACTCATTCCTATGGAGTCAATTTGGATTCTCTTTTCCTCTGTCCATTTTAAAAGCTGAGTGTTGCCCTCGTCTTTGTACTTCTCCATTTTCCCTCCAGCTATTAGTCATATATTTTCATCTGCCAGGTATTTCTCCAAGCTACCCTCAGAGTGACAGATGTGATACTTAAGCCCAAGTATTTACTTACTTGACTTGCTCCAGTCTACCTGAAATGCTGCTGCCAGGGTGATCCCTCTCCTGCCACATCAAACGTCCTGCACACACCTGATGTCTACAGCTATGGAACTGAATGCTCACTGTGCTCATGCCCCAGTCAGAGGTGTTGTCCATCCTTCCAGCCCCTTGTGGTACAGGGCCACCTCCCTCCGTAGCATGGTGAGCTCCTGGTTCTCTCTGTTCCCCAAATACCTAGCCTGATCTTCATCTCTTTGCTTCATGGAGAGCTGGCAACCTCCAGGTTGCCCAGAGCCTCCTTACCAAGATACACTTGAGGCCCCAGTGAGTTGCTATCATCTACAAAACCAACCTAAGCAAGCTGCCAAGGTACAGTTAATCTTGTTGGGGTGACCCACTGCTCTTCCCCTTTCTCTGCTGTGCATTTTTGCCCTCCTCACCTCCCCGTCCAGCCTGCAGGCTCCAGCTCAGCCAAGCAGGGAGCACATGCAACTGACCTACTCCAGGATCATTGCAGAATGTGTGTGTGAAATGGTTTGAATGTGACTTAATTATGGAGCAAGGCAGTGTGGAGCCCTTCCCTCCCATCTCCATGGATGACATGAAGCACGTGGCACTGGCCACATCCAGAGCCCAGCCTGACAGCACGTAGCAGAGCAAAGCAGGGAGATGAACTTATATTTTGATGTTTTAGTGCTTTTTCTGAAATTTTTTTTCTCTCTTAAAAGTTTAAACTTGGTGTTCTTTCAGCTTATGAAGAGGCTGTTTCACGTGAGAAAAAAAAAAAGGAAAAAAAGGGTTTTGAGTACATTTCAGCTCTATACGTTACTTGTGCTTTTATTGGGGAAGAATTTCCATTCTTCACTGATTTAAGGCCAGTTTTTTCCTCGAAAGCTACCAATGCCTGCAATAACCTGGGTGGTCTATCTCAGACTTCTAATTCCTCTTGATTTTAGTGAGAATTGCAGAAAATTACTCAGTAAGGGATTTTGCATGTTCACCCCATTAACAGAAAATACCCATAGGTGTAAACCATTTTGACCTCGGCAGAGCCAAGTTTATTTACATCGGCTGAGGACCTGCCCAGGTCTGTGTAAACCTGACATTGATCTATTCCTTTCTCAGCTGTGATTAAAATATTTTCTGTCTAAACCAACCTTACAGACCTATTCTCTACTCCTCACCTTATTATGTCGGCTAGGGCTAACCTTGCGTTAATGTTGTGTCGTGCAAGGCAAACAAGGAGCTTTTTCCAAAATTCAACAAGACTTTTGCTGATTAGCAACATCAGCGTTTTCAAATACTGTCAGCTACCAAGATCTCATGTGAAAGAGATTGAATATTTGGAAACTAAAGGTCAGAAATATCAATAGAGCAGTGCATAATTCTGTGAAAACAAAGATTAAGAGTTAAAGCCTTTGAAAGAGTACATGAGTTTGCCTCCTTAAAAAGAAAATGATAGCTATCATCTGGTTTATAAATTCATATCATATGAACATCTTGGAACCATTTACAACTAAGGAGCAGAAATTGTACAAATGAATAGGAGGAAAAAAACCCTAAAGATAGGGAAAACCATCCACAAACACTTTGCTAGAAAGCCTTAGCTGTGGTACTTGAAGTTTGCTGGGCAATGAGCCTTTCCACACTGGATTAGGAGTTTCTCCTGTCCAAATGTGTCTTTTTTAAGAAATTTGGATGAAAACTCCACACAGTTCTCTTCTGTGCTTGTGCAATGACATTTTTCAAGCAGTTTTCTAACTTTTCAGTCTTCAGTGTTGTACACCACAGAGCTGGAGGATGGCTTGGGACTGCATCCATCATGTTGTGTGAGCAGATAAATGGCAATAATCAGGGTTAAACTGCAGAAATATTAAAGTGGGAGAAAGCTGGAATCCAGAGGCGTTGATGAAGTGTTGTTCATGGCAGTATTATAATGCCTTTGTGCCACAAGCCTGCAAATTACTGTGCTTGCTAATAATCAGTGCAGCTCATTTTACAATGCCTTGTTGAAATAACCATTTTGGGAGAGGCCTGACTGCTTTCTGCACCAAAAAGCCAGTTTATGGGTCTGCTGCTGGGCCATGTGCGCTGCCTGGCAGGCTCATAGGAAGGCAAGAGAAAGAGACCCGAGTCCAAGGGTAAGTCCCTCCTCAGGTGCTTGGGCAATTGGCAAAAATGTGTCTGGTGCTGTGAATCCTGGCTCCCAGAGCATCTCACTTGTCATCAGCCAATGCACCTGCCTCGAAGCTTTCTCAGTCTGGAGTTAACTCCTCTCTGCTCTTGGTAGTGACACATGTTTTCCAGATGATGACAATATTTCTTGCACCTTTCATTCGCTCCTGCATCTTCTCTTTCTGGATGCAAGGAGCAGCTTGTTGGGGAGTTCAAATCTGCTCTCAGATGGGTCTACGTGGGGAGCAGATGGGGACTGGGTTGTCTGTCCCACACCGGGAAACTGCCCACCAACAAGTTGCAACTGGCAGGGATAAGGAGGAAGAGAAGGATTTATAAATGTCACCCAGATTCCAGGAATCCCTTGTACAATGTCCAGCTCTGGCTGCTGCTTCAGGGCTATAAGTGGCTGAGAAAGCTGATGGGAGCTGTGCTGAGTGACGGACAAGAGGCTCATGGCCCTGAGCCAGCTCTGGGTTTTTAAGGGGAGGTGAAGATCTGGAATAGGATTTCTTTTACAAGTGCGATAACTGCTGAGAGGGACTCAAAGGAGCAGAAAAGTCTGGCTTCGGGAGGTGTTTAGCCTCTGACTCATTGCCAAGCTAAACCCCAGAAAGACCCTCTAAGGGAAGCTCCAAATTTTGCTATGTAAATGTCAGGGAATTCCTAGAAGACAAACCACCCCAGCACGTGCACTTGGCATTGGCCGAGAAAGAGCTATGTCTGTCTTTTCTTTACGGCCTCATGTCTCTGGCTTCAGAGCTTATCCCACACGTCCTGCAGAGAGAATGTATAAGAGGATGTTTCTTTGAAGGCTTTTTAAAATTTTTTTCCCTTCCCTCAGAGCTGCAGGAGGTGAGGGGCTGCACATGCCCTGGGAGAGGGTGATGAAGGTCTGCTCAGAGCTTCCTCCTCAGCCACACCTGGGGCCCAGGTTAGAGATTTAGCCCAGGAGGCTGGCATCCTGCATGGATGTGAGCGTGCTGCAAGCTGGCAGCCCGGGCTGATCCCCAGCTCTGCTTTAGGGTGGAAGGAAAATTGCTCCCGGCTTTAGGACCGTGCTGGAGCTCCTGCTTGGGAGCTTGGGAGGGGAAGCAGAGTTTGCAGAAGGTGCTCTGAAGCCTGTGGCTGTGAGAACAGCAGCCCTGGGTCTGGCAGAGATCCAGCCTGGATTAATAAAAGTGCAATCCTCCTTTTATTATCTAACTCACATGAAACACCTGCAGACCAGCACAGCTATGGTGTTCACAAGGCGTTCCTACAGCCATTTCTCTCCTCGTTTCACTTATCTTAGCTTTCTGAGACTGGATAAAATTCCACTTAGAAACTGCTTGTACCTTTTCATCACAGCCAGAAGGTTCCTTCTTCAGCAGAATGGCCACAAAAGTGTCTCCATGAGGAACATAGATATGAATTTTATGATCTTTTTCCCTAAAAGAACCTTTATGCTGTTTCCCTGTTGCATGCGTAAAATTGTTTGGAAAAACCCATCCTGGTGGGATTTTCATCTGAAGTTTCTGGGATAAAGAAAGCATAGCCTAAAGATGTGCTCATAGTCCCATGAGCATATGAGGTTAAAAGCCATCGTACCCCTTACCTTTCTGGTGTTACCCCCCTCTAGATGAGATAAATTTGGGAATCTCTCAAGGGGTGCTCATTTTAAAACCTTTGCACAACAGCTTGTCTAATTTGTCATGGGGCCTCATATAGAGGAAGAGTTTTTATCTTCTAATGCCACATGTGAAGTCTGTCTTTCATTCTGTGTGCAAAGCTTTGCTGTGAAAGGAAAGGGCTCATCCTTCCCACTGCTCTCATTTATGGGCTGCTCTTCTTGCTGTTTGCCTGCCCGAAAGCAGGCACATAAGGGGGATTGTATGTCCAAAATCCTTCAGAGACTGGACAGAGACACCCACAGTGGCTGGACATATTCCTGTCATTGCTGCCCTATGTGAGCCTCAACAGCTCATTGTGTGAACCTTTTGTCACTTTAAGTGTGCATGTGGCTGTTGGTAGTGTAAGCTTACACCAAAGGAATTGCCTCACCGTTGAAGAAGACTCCCTGCCCCAAATGAATATTTTTGGAAGTGTGTTAGAGAAGATACTGGAGAAAGAAGAATGGACTGGCACTTGTAAAATGAATTAACCACTGAAGTGGTAGCATATAATTATAACAGCTTTTGTGGGAGCTAAGCAGTGCTTGAGAGCTGGGAAGAAAACAAAAATGAACAAAAAAAGGGCCATATTCTTAGCACGAGCAAATCCATGCAGCTCCCCCGATATCAACAGAGCGATGTTGATTTCCACCAGCTGCAGATATGACCCAGGTCACCACTCCCTGCTTCGTCCCCCATGCTGGGTGATGCTCGGAGGCCTTTTGCTGAAGTCTCGTCACCCAGGACCCCCTCTCTGAGCTGGGTCCCACATGTTTGCACTGACCGCACATTTTTATCCTGGCAGCCTCAGCGCGCTGCGCCTGCCCCACGGGGTCACCGCGCGTCACGCAGGAGCGGGCCGCAGCTGACATGCTAGCCTGTAATTGGAAGTGGCGCTGCACAACCAGGAGCAACAAAGAGAAAATGTTGAAAAAGTGGCTTTTTTTCACATTTTCCAAGCCAAGAGTTGGAAAGTCAGAGAGCCCCAGAGCACTGTGGGCACAGCAGCCCATGGTGAAGAGAGATGCTTCTCTCCCTTATCCTGCCATCCCCATGCCAGCTTGCCTTCTAAAGGGCCTCTAAAGCAAATGAACCAGGAGCAGGGGACTTCCCCACTCTTAATCTTACAGTTTTGGACTATATACACAGGAGAAGCGAAGGGCGTTCATCCTCCGCCCATCTATCCGCTAACCGCAGACAGATCCACTTACGGTGTTGTGTAGCTCTTGAAGGCTGACTGAAATAACTAGATTCATAGAGACAGGGTATTTCCCTTCCCTCCAGCATTGCTGTAGGAGTCTGTCCCTGCTTGTTACTGGAGAAATTTTATAGCCCTGCAAGTTGAGTCAACAGTCTTTACCCATGTCTGGAAAATACACCCTTGTTATTTAGCCCTGGGATCTTCATCTTAGGGCTCTGGGTAATTGGGATTAGCTGTTACTCATGCAAACAGTGCCACTTAAGTTTAGTTTGATCTCATTTCCACCCAGAAAAGGACTGGAGGGCCTCAGAAGTGTGTTGAGGGCCTTCCACCCCCCACTGTTCTTCTCTCATCGCCACTCTGTAAAGTCAGAGCATCTCCTTTACAGTCAGAGTTACCACTCCATCAGAGCAGTGGCAGAGTCCCAGTGCTCACATGAACCTCAGCTGCCATGACAAAAAGCTTCCAGTAATTCCCTTTCCGATGCCAAACGTGAGTAAGACCAGCAAGGGCACTTCCAGCCTGGCATGTGCCGTGCATTCCTCTTTTCCTTAAGCTCCAGCAAGGAGGGTTGCTCCTTGTATAGGTGTGCCTATACCCCTGTATAGGTGTGACTCCTGCCTGGTACAATAGCTCTTCCAAAATCTGGTTGTGGGCTTGTCCCAGACAGGTGGGGTTAACCGTAGTAAGGAAAACTCCTGCTCCCTCTTGAACCCTGTCTGAATGAATTTGAGGACCAAAAAAACACAGTGAGGAGGAAAGAGCAGCTCTCTCCCTGCCCAGCAAAACCTCTCTGGGCACAGAGCTGACCACACCAGGCTGACAGACAAGTCACCAGCACTGCTCCATGCTGAACACATTTTAATGACAGCAGTCATCTCCCATTATTTCACCCAACTGCTCAATGCTAGGGCAGTCAGCAAGGTCTCCTGTCCATCTGTCCCAGCTTGGGCAGTGGGTGGGAAGTTTCTCAGGTTTCTCAGTTTTTTTATGCTGTTTTCTCTCTGCTTTTGGAAATCTTCAAACCAAGATGAGGCACCTTCCTAGAAAATAAACCACAGTTTCAGGATAATACAGAAACTCCCAGGTGAGTTTTTCTGCCCTGCACCATGCAGAAGGTCAGATGAGATTAATATAATGGTCCCGCTGGCCTTAACATCTGTGAAAGTTTGCTGCAATGCCTTTAAATAGCCAGTCAGCTTAGCAGGAGATGACTTTTTATTTTTTTTTTCCTGTTGGCATGTTATCAGAAGAGATCAGGCTAATAGTGCATTTATCTGGAATTACAGTTATGAAGCTGCTCTAATAAGGCAGTAATTCGTCTCTTGAGTGATTTATGGCCCAAGCCTGAAAGCCCTCTGAATCCATTGACTCCAGCAGGATTTCCTAAGGTAGCAAAATACAAGGTCATTGTAGAGCAGTCATTGCATTGTTGATACCCCGATGGCATGGAACCAGCACCTTCATATTGCCCCTTCCTTGTTAGTATTTATACAAAACATCACAAAATAGCCCCAGAATAAATGCAATTTGTGTATTTTCTTATTCACATGGCATATTTATCTAACAGCTCCAAAAGGCATCTCCTGCCTACCCCCAGTGAGGCACCTGGATGTTTTGTGAGGAGTTTTAGGTAACATTTTTTCTTGCTCTGGAACTTACACTGCTAAAATTCATTTAGCGTCAACAAGGGAAAGCAAGGAGCTTTTATAGTCCCTGTGAAGTAGTTTTAACCTAGGATTCAAAAGACAAAGACTGCTGTTGAATAGCAATGTTTATTTAGCACTTTAACATTTAAATCTTCCTACATTTGTATATCTTTCCTTTTGAACTGGAGGCACAAGGTCCTCTATTTGCCTGCAAAACTCTTTTTTTCATCTTGCACTGAATCCCCAGAAAATCCTCAAATATACTTGCAAATCTCAAAGATATTAAGGCATCACCCCCCCCCCTCCCCTTACTCCTCATTTAGACCTTTGAAGGCTGGTGTGACTGGAATGATTTTGGAATTGCAGCTCCATCTGAATAAAAAATGAAGAGAAGGATTTTGTGATCCTGTAGCCACTATGATAACTAATTACTTATAGATTTTAGGTCACATTTGAAAAAGACAAATACTGAAATAAATGGATAATCGTTTGGAGCTACCACTAACAGTTTGCTTAAATACCTTGGGTTGCATTCAGCTCAGCGTCCCAGCAGAGCAGCTGCCTGCACTGACGCACGCTCCAGCTTTACACCAGTGCTGGTGGGAGCCAGGCTGCCCCTGTGCTAAGAGCAGAAACTTGCAGCTCAGGCTCACGCATTGCATGGGATGGGTGGTTGGGTCTGTGCTGGACCATGCCAGTGGGAAGAGAGGTAACTAGGTGAAGCCGACAGACCTGTAACCAGTTCTGGGCCAATGGAGGCAAAAGAAAATAACCCACAGTTCTGAGGCCAGATGCTGCCTTCCAACATTAGATTAAGAGGGATGAAAATACCATTAGTGACCTATATATTACAAGATGAATTTAATCTTTAGATATGTCCAGCATGCATTTTCAAATTTTTACTTCTCAAATATGAGCAGAGAAGTCATTCATCTTTTACACTTGACGTTTAATATGGTGGCTTTAATGTACCTTAAAAAAGAACAACAGCAACCCTCAGACAGAACAACTTCTTAGCTGTGAACCAAATGAAATTGTCTTTTTACATTTTCAGCTGGAATTATCAAATGTTTTGCTAGTGTGAAATGTGTACTGGATGCATTCGACATAAACTCAAGGCTTTAAAACCAGAAGAGTTTTTTTAGAGTTAGAAACATTTTGTTTTTCAGCATCTCTGTGTGCCTGGGTGGTGCTTTGAATTGTCTGTGACTTCTGTTGAGCCTACAAAAATTGCATTCAGCCTCTTTCCACACTCCACTTTTAACCTGCAGCCTTCTCTGTTTTTTTTTGTTGTTGTTGTTGTTGTTGTTTTTTTTGTAGTTTGACAGTTATGCCAATATTGAGACATCGTTAAATAAATACCCTTGATTTATTAATACATCGGCAGGTTGATCTGCAATCTAAAGCTCTGGAGCCATGAGATCTGCACCTCACTGAAGAGCTGAGCTTTCCAGATCTAGCTTGCCTTAGAGGAGATGTTGCCTGGGGCCTTCCCAAGAGACAAAAGATCAGAAACTTCACTATAACTGCTTCCTTGTGGATTTCGGTAAATTCTTCAGCCATGGCTTACACACCTCTGCCTCTGGCTGCTCCCTGTTCCTTCACATTTGAAAAAAAGATTATTATTTTTTCCCCCAAATGGACAGAAGTCCCAACTTGGTGCCAGAGACCCTCTATGAAATGTTCAGTTCCTTGAAAAAGTGGGGAAAATGGTGTCAGATATGTTGGAAATAATGTTTTAGGGTTCCAGAGAAAATATATGTTAAAGAGTCGTACTAAGTTACCTCAGAAATGCATGTGGGTTACTGAGATGGGGAGACAAACTACCCAAACCACTCAATTCTCCCCACTCCAAATCTCTTCAGATCATGAGAATTGGTCAGGGACAGGCATCTGGAAATAACAGCAATCCTAAGGGAAAATATCGCTTTTTAATTAATTGTATCCCTTTTATCCATGATAGTGTAATTACATTTTGCTTAACTAAATCTTTTTAATTGGTGCTGGGAAGGAATGATGAGCAAAGCTGTACAGTTCCTTGCTAGCTGTTATAGCTAGCTGCCATAGGACAGTGAGACCCATTAGCTGGGCGTCCCAAAATATGGGACCGATGGCACCGAGCTGGGTGAAGGGCATGGTGTGGCTGTGCAAGGCAGCCTCTGCACCTCATGGCTACATGTTTTTGTAGACAGAAAGGCTCTCCACTCCTCCACAACTACCATGCAGTGACTTGCGGCGCTTTTCCTGCCCTGATAGACCTTCCTTTGGACTGGGGAGGCGGACGCAGGGGACTTGAGCACCCTCCAGACCTGCTGCCTGGGCGGCCCAGTGCTGGCTTTCAGGCTCCAAGAGCCACCGCTGGGCTCTGTGTCCTGTCCTCGCAGTGATGAGGCTGGGGGAGACCCACGTGGCCATGTGCCCTCTCTCCTGTGGCCCTCCAAGGAGGCAGCTCTGAAGTACAAGCAAAATTGAGATTTTTTTTTTTTTCCTTAAAAAAAGATGCTTTTAGCTATTTAGCGGAGAGAAAAACTTGTAAAACTGTCCTGAATGCCCAGCAATCTCTCAGACCATGATACACAAGTGACTGAATCACACATTTTTTCACTCTTTATTTTTTCAAAATACAATTCTGGGAGGACCGGTGGACCACAGCTTGATTCACTGCAGACTGGGAAACCTCCACGGCCTGTCTCACCCCTTTAGACCGAGCCACTCAGGTTCTGAGCATCTGTGCCATCCCCCTGTCAGACAGAGCAAAACACCTCTGTGTCCCTTGCCATCACCCACGCACAGCAGGAGTGGAGTGGGTGGTGGCCCTTGAGCTCCCCTTAGTGTCGGGAAAGAGCATCTTTAATCAATAATAAACCTGTGTCAGCCGAGCCTGGGTCTGGGGTCTCTGTGAGGCCTGGCTCACGCCAGGCCTGGCCACGCCGCAGTATCTGCATGGCCAGCCAGTGCCCTTGCAGCTCCGCCGAGCGTTTCGTGGCACAGTGCTTGGTGTCGGGGTAACTCAGCCCTCCCCGTGCTGGTTTTGTCCAGAGGTTCTGAAAGAGAGCAGTGTTTGGTTGGTTGGTTTTGGTTTGCTTGTTTGTCTTTGCTTTTTCTGGAGTTAAATAGGGGCTTTTCTTGCCTCAAGCAAAACATGGCATATGACAGTTCAGACCAGGTGAGGAGCTGCCTGGCTGAGATCTGAATTAAAAGCAAGGAATTTAATGTGAATTGTGAATCTCCTAAAGGTGGACTTCATTTTTTTATTTATTTTTTCTGGCACTTGGACTCCTGGCTTCTCAGGAAGCAAGGCTGCACCCTAGCAGACAGGCTCACAGCCTCCCTGACTCCTTCAACCTATCTACATCCAATGGAAACCACGAGAAATTTCTTAGTGCTTTAGTGGCCATGTTAGAGACTTCTTTCTGGTTTCACCCTGCTTTGGACATAAAAGGATCAGACATAAACCATGCTGCCATCACCTAGCAGCCTTTGCCATTTATTCTCAGCTGGCCAGTGCTTCTCCAAGCAGATCCATATGGACTGACACATTGTGTGACTTGGCCACGAGAACCCTACTTCTTACACGTGGCACATCCTGCACTAGGCTTGGTTCTTCTCTCGCAGCTCTGACATGTTCTCCTTCAGCAGGCAGGAGCCATTGTGTTTCTGATTCTTGCATGAGAGCTGAAAGCTTGCATGGTTTTGTGCCTGCAACTCTCTGCCCAGCTGGATGGGCTTCCCCCTCTGCATTGAACACACCACAGTGGTTTTATGAAACCAATGTTTGTTTTCCTGCCAAGATTTGGTTTCACCACCATTGCTATATTAACACAAGTTCCAGTCCTGAGCCTTGTGCTTGGATGCTTGTTTCCCTTCCCAGACCAGAATGAACTGTACTGGTGTGAGCACATGTGCACTGGGTTGGCCACTGTTGGACAGCAGCTTGGGTTCAAGCTCTCCTTGTTGTGCTTAGGAGCAGACAGGCTGGGCTACGGCATCCTTTGCCCTGGTCATACAGATCTAGCCCCTGGTGTCCTCACCTTAATCCTGGCACAACACTTATTTTCTGGGTGCCCGTTCTCCAGAAATGAGATTTATGGGGATTTAAGTCAGCCAAAGGGTCGCCAGTGGGGACGTGTTGACTTTGCCTTTGGTGGCAGTTTTGCCTGTTCAGATTGAATGCCTCAGCATTTAGCCTGAAAATGGTGAGGAACATAACCTAGTGTAGTAGTAGTAGTAGTAGCAGTAGTGAGGAAATAGAGAAAATGGGAGCGTAAGCAGCACCTGCTGATGTGACAAGACAAGATATTTGGCTTATAAATCCTTTATTTTCTAACAGTAGCAATGCTTCATTTACATACTGTCACCAAAAAAAAAAACAAAGAAAAAAATAGAAAAAAGAAAAAAAATAAAAAAGAAAAAAAAAGAAAAAAGAAGAAGAAAAAAAAAGAAGCCCACACAGGTTCAGCAGTGCCGTGGGAGAGCCTGCAGAAGCTGCTAGCTTAAGTGTGGGTACTGAGCGTGCTGGTAGTGCTGACCAGGCTCCTCACCAGAACAGAAAGCTCTTGCCTCTTCTCATGCAGATGAGCCACTGTCTATTTCCACCAAATCTGCAATATTTGTCATTTGTCAGGTTTCATCCATTGTAGGTTGCAGATGCTCTTTGCCTCCTCTAAAATGGAGCCAGGACTGATAACTGTCTCTATTCATTTTTCTGCTGTCAAAGGCACCAGAGTGCATCGTGGAAAACTTCTGGGATTTTCCAGACTTTCCTGAGGCCTTAGACCCTGTACCAAACATTTCCTTTAGGTCAAAACAGCATTGTTGCAGACAGCACTGCGTGGTGCTGGGTCTCCTCACTCACATCATCCCTGGATGTCCCATTGTCTGTTGCTCTTACCAGCACTGCTTGTTTTTTTCCAGTTATATCTGGATTTGTGAGCACCAAAAATGAGTTTTGAAACTGTGTAAACAAGTGCAGTTATGACTAACATTAAGGCAGAGGTATGGGGTTGCTTACATCCATTTCTGATATTTTAAAAAAAAGGTCCACAAGCAGGGTGCTGCAATGTGCACAGCTATTTATACACAGGCTGATTGTCACCTGCCAAATGCCCAGTGCTGATGAAAAAGCTTTAGGACAGAAGAAAGAGGAGCCTTTCAGCTGTTATCTCAGACCTGTGTAAGACTTCCATTTAAGGCGGAAGCTTTTGGTTTGGGACCATGTTTTCACTCAAAGTTTAATTAGCTGGTACTTTCACATTATTGCTCTTATTTATCATCCCTTTACTTTAGTGGATCGTCTAATTTCTAAAGATCTGAAAGCACTTACTTTTACACACCAGATAAGGTAAGGGTTTTGTTCTTGGGGGCAGGATGGGAAATGCTGACAGAGAAGGCAGGGGACTTGGCCAGGTCTGTGCTAAACCAGGATGGTGAGGCACCTGGATGGTGGCACTTTAACCTCTGATCATCATCTCCTCTGGAGAATCTTTGTGTTTGCACTCCAGATAGATCACCTGATGATTTCTGAGCACCTGCTGCCTTGGGTACTTGCATTTTACCGAGGTTTTTAGGTTCAGGTTCACAACTGCACTGTGATGAAGATGGACTGGGCCAGCTAAGCTGCAATAACTGCTGCTTTCCTCAGGCTTGTCCTGTTCTCTCTCCCTGCACTGAGCCCAAGCAGAGCAGCTCTCCTGTGCTGCGGGCTGAGAGGGCACACGCGTGTGAGCTCCTGCAGGTGGGCTGATGTCAGGTAGCTGGCAAAGCTGTGAACTCACTCATGTGTCTGAGCTCCAGCTGTTTTGTGACAGCTGGGATGTCTCAGGTTATCCGTAGGTCTTGTGAATGTTATTGATTCATCGAAAATTCAGCTTTCTCTGTCAACATGTTTAGTAAATACGTTATAAGCGCAGCCTGCACAAGTTGGTTTGACGGTATGGACAGGAGGAGCCCCACAGAGCACTTTGGCAGGCAGTGGCTCCTGGGGCAGCCCTGGCTCCCATCAGATACACTCCACCCCTGCGTCCTCACTGTGGGAGCAGTTGTGTGTGCCCCAGTTGGATTTTGCGCAGTCATAAATTGACTCTTCATTCCCTCTGCAATTCACGTCATCAAGCCAAATTTGCCCAGTGCCTTCGGAAGAGGAATTAAGACAAATAAGTACAACAAACAACCAAAAGCAGTCACTGATGTACAGAGGAAATGGTAGCGTGCACTTTTCTAAAGGGAACCCCATGGGCTGCGGGCATGTGTTGGGTTGCACGGTTGGCATATTGGAAAGCCAGCCTTTGGGCACAGTTCAGGCAGCACCTGACATGCAGCTATCTTGTCCCAAGGGGACAGAGCTGTCCCTTTGAAACCATCCTCTTTGCTGTCCCATTGCTTGCAGGGTGTGCGATACCTCCCGTGCCAGGCGGGTTGTGCAGCCCCTGCCTCGCAGCCCAGCCTGGGGGGCTGCTGCGGACTCACCTCCTGCCGCAGTGAAGGCAGCGATGGCAGAGTTGTATCCCAGCATCTTGCAGACCACAGAGGCGCTTTGCACGTCCCAGCCATCGTCACATATCGTTCCCCAGGACTGGTTGTGAAGGATTTCCACGCGACCCCTCCTGCCACCACCCACGATTCGTATGTAGTTGCTGAAGCGACCTGATGGATTGGAAGAGATAATAACTGTAAAAAAATAACTGTACTAAATGTATGGGTGGAGATGCTAAAAGCACTTTGAAAGATGGAAGCAGTGACTGCCCAAGCCAGATGAATGCTCCCATCTCCACAGCTGCAGCTGGGATGGGACCTGAAGTTTTTAGCTCAGATCTGAACAATTGAAGGCCCTGTCCCGGCTCCAGAGGCTGCAGCTCAGTGTAATTTTTCAGCTGAGACCCCTCAGTTCTGGTAGCTGTGTGGCAGGTTAACCTGTGTGTGCAGGAGACCCACTGGTCTTGATCTCAAAAGTAGCTTTGATGCCAAAGTCAAGCGATAGAAGATAGATAAAAGTCCCATACCTGCTCCCTGTTCACCTTTGCTGCCTTTTGCTCCTGGGGAACCTGTTCCAAATTGAAAAATAAGAAAATATTTGACTGCTGCTTGGGGAAAAATCCAGTTATTGGTTTTTTTTTTTTTTGAGTAATTGGGTGGGTCACATATGGGCGGAGGTTTCTGTTTCCACGTAGAAGGGACCTTCTGAAGTGACTGAGGGTATGTGAAAGGAATGTGAAAACAGTGTAGCAAGAAAAGTAGGATAACACATGGCACAGTTTTCTTAATGCATGGCCCACGAAAAGATCAGTTTACAAAACCCCATCCACTTACTCTTGGGAAATATGCCTTATTCCCACTAACTGTAAAATGACTTCTCTGAGAGCCTCTGGGCTCTCCAGAAGCAGGCACAGTGTCTCCCAAAGTATTTGCAGGAAGATCTGCATCGTGGGGTTTGCTCTCTAGGTGCTGCCATGGGACAGCAGAAAGCCACTCACAAGTTCTCCACATTTCCATACAGCACCCTGGTCCTGAGAGTGTAGGTGCTTGAAAAGTCATGGTAAGCTCTTCACCCCCAAAGCTACTTTGGCAAAGCACATATTGCCATCTCCTTCTGCAGCAGGGTGGGAGCTGAGACCCACCCAGAGTGCGCTACCTAGCTTGGGGTCAGCCCAGTTAGGCTATTCCTCCCCTTCCACCCCTCTTCCAGAGGCAAAGCTCCAGAAGAGGAGTGCACGGAGGAGCCCCACATAGCCCCCATTTTACTTTATGTCTGAGGACTCTTGTACTGTTCAATGTGAACACCAAAAAAAAAAAAAGCTGATTTCTTCCTGTGGCCTGTTCAAATAATATTTTGTTTATTATTTTACTACAGGCCTTAGGGTTTTGGGAAGCATTCAGTGACTGGAAAAGAAGAGGGTAAGGATGGGGAGTTGTTGTAGTGTTGGCCCTTTTGAACTGTCTGGTTTTTGTCCTGCGACAAGAGAGGCTTTCTTAAATAGCCCTTGTGTTGCTGATTCTGTTCCTTACCACCACATCAATCCCAGAAGCACAGTACATTGCAAGATGTCTCTGGGCATGGATTTGAAAAAATCCAATGCAGCTGTTTACTTGTGTATCTTTTAGCAAGACTCCCAAGGTATGAATGTGATACTCCTCACATTCACCTCCTGGGAAGACTGATCTATCTGTCCAGTTGCTCCTGAGAAAGTGCCCCAGGGCAGCTTGTGCCAGGCTGTGCTGTACAATCCCAAACCCAGATGTTCCCTCAGCTCCACAGAGCCCTTGGCAAACAGCCTTACCTGTAAGTCCACGGTCTCCTTTTTCTCCTTTTACTCCTCGTTCACCTTTTAGACCAGAACTGCCATGATCTCCCTTACTTCCTTTTGGACCAATTGGGCCTATGCTGCCTGTGAGGAAACCAAAAAAAGTTATTATTTTTGTTCCTTGCCAAAGAAACAGTGTGAAAAGCATTTCACATTGATGCAGAGAACTGGGAAGTGACATCTAAAGTACTGTGCTTAATCATCATCAGAATAAGTAGTGCTTTCAAAAAAATATTTACCTTGTGGGCCCTGGTCTCCCTTTGTTCCTTTTTGCCCTGGAATACCTAAGATCATGAAAAGAAGAAGAAAAAAAAAAAAGATATTTATACGATTAAAAAAGTTTATGCAAACTATTATTTAGGGTTGGTTTCACTCAGTCCAGGTTAGCTGTAGTGTAAACAGTCATCTATTTCTGAAGCTGATGTCTGACTTCCCACTATACTCAGGGCAGACCCCTTCAGTAGAGAAAATAAAGACAGTGGAGAGTTGTGTTCGTGTGTTCGGTAGTAGATGGATTTCAGGTCATTTGTATCACATCCTAAACTCCACTGTTGGCAGAGAGACCCCACCTCCAGGTAGGTCCTCGCTGGCCACAGAGAGCCTGGGCACAAAACCTCAGGTTCAGCAGACAAACACGTAACGTTGGGCCAGGTGGCTCCCTATCATCCGGGTGTCCAGGAGTGCAGGAGGGTGCAGCACTTCAACCTGATGGAGATGAGAGGCTGTGTGCACTACGTACATTCAGAGTTAAAAGGGAAATACACCGGAATAGGTTTGTGCAGCAGAACGTTACTCTGTTGTTTTGGGTGCCCATGGTACAGAGGTGGACTTCCTCAGGTGGAAGGTCAAAGCAAAGGCCTGGGCTATGTGCTCCAAGCTGGTCTCTGAAGAGACCTCTTCCTGAGATGCTCTTTTACCTGGTAATCCGCTGTCTCCCTTTTCACCTTTGAGTCCCGCATTGCCTGCCATTCCTGAAAGTAAAAACAAGTCAGGGAAAGTAAATCTATCACTCAAAGAGAGGCCAGTGTAGAAGAGCAGTGGGTAACGGATTTTGGTAGCTTTGTACCTGGACTACCCCTGGGCCCGAGGTCCCCCTTCTCCCCCTTCTGGCCAGGTTTGCCACTGGGGCCAGCAGCTCCCGGGGGGCCTTGTTCTCCAGCTGAGCCTTGAGGGTGAACAACAGAACGTGTGAAATGCGGTCAATACACGAAGGAGGAAAACAAAAAATAGCTCTGTCACTGACCCCCATGCCGTGCAGACTGAGTTATCCCTATGAAAGCAAACACCGGTTCTCCCCAAGGAACCACGCATGCACACGTCAGGAAGGATGTGGTCTTCCATGGTACAAAACCTTCCTCTCCCTCTTGTTTTCTTGCACACTGAGTAGGGTTTGGCTGCAGGACGGGTTTGCACAATGTTGGCATGGTTTCTCCATCTAATCATCATCTCTTATCCATGCTGGGAGCTATCCTGGCTGAAGCTTTCCTTGTCATGACACATCATCTTAAAGAGATTAGTCTCCTATTCCTAGAAGAAACTGTACCTTCTGTGCTGCTTACCTGTCTCTCCTTTCTGCCCGGGACGTCCAGGCTCCCCCACGCTGCCTGTAACAAAATCTTGGCATCAGTGCTAGCGGGACTTAGCTGAATGCTTCAGCTGGAGGAGCCCTCCAGCACAGCACGTGTGTCAGCTGTGCTGCATCCTCTGCACTTACCATTGAAACCTGGCAGTCCCTGGTCTCCCTGTTTTCCCTGAGGACCCACGGGTCCAGGGGGCCCCGGATCTCCCTTCTTGCCCGTTTCACCTTTTTGTCCTTGGACACCTACCAAACAGCACAGCACGTGCGTGTAAATTAAAAACAAACAAAAAAACGAAACTAATACAACACAAAGATTTCTCTCTGAAGGCAGTGGGGCACCTCCTTCCAGCTGTCCCAGCACCAAAGGTTGGCCCAGAGTGGTGGGTTCTGGTGATTTACTTCTGAGGAGTCTCTAGCCAACCTGTGCAAGTGTCCTTTCTCATCTGCACCACGTACATCTCCTGCTTTCTTTTGCTATGCTGCCTTCAGCCTTTCCTTTCCAGGTGCAGCCTACTTGAGACTGTTGAATTTTGGTTATCTGGGAGATACCCACTAATGTGTGCTGCACAGGAGAGAAAATGGTGCATAACTCTCCTACATATGGTGTAAAAAAGGCTTAAATAGGGTATAAAGTTCTCAGAAGTAGGTTTTACTATAGTCAAAACTAACATCCATGTGCTTCTGTAGATAAATTATATTGTATTATGTTATACCATGAAAATCCTACTGTAAACATTGCTGCTTAAATCTGGGACATGCTGATAATTGAATACTTGTGCCTTTCATTAGACAAAGGTCACTCTGTGAGGAGACTTCCACGGTGCAGAGTCAACATTTTGCAGGTCTCCTTTCCCCCCTTTGGGAGCTTTGCTGGAACACAACACAAAATGAGATCCCTCCAGATCAAACCCAAAGTCCTGTTTTTGTGAAATATGGGACCTATGAAGACTTCACCTGGTGTTTTAAGTGGAACCAATTTAAATAGGAATACATGGGAAAATCTTAAAAGTGTTGCAACAGTGAAGAAGCCTTACCTGCAAGCCCCATCTCTCCTTTTTCTCCTCTTACTCCAGGTTCACCACTTGGGCCGGCAGGGCCAGGATCTCCTTTACTCCCCTTCGTGCCCTGCAGTCCCTGTAAGCCTGCATGGACAAAACCACACTTCTGATGCTGCCGTGGATATCGTGCCTAGTGAACAGCAGCAGCAGCAGGCCACACAACGTGAGCCAAACGCTGCTCTCCGTGTACCTGAGAGTGGTGCCAGAGGCAGAGGGCAAGACAATTCTTTCAGACAATATTTTTTCCAGCTAAGTTTTGCTCTTGTTCGCACTAGTTTTACATAGGCTTATTTCTTCAACTCCAATGACATTCCTACTAACTTACATCTTAACTGAGGACAAGATTGCCCATAAAATCATCCATAAAGTCACGTTATGCTCATCCACAGAAGTGATTCAGGTGTCAGAAAAGCCTTACCTTGGATTCCTTGGTCTCCCTTAGTCCCCGGTGGTCCCTGTAGCCCTGAGATGTAAAACATATCTATCAGCTGATACACATCATCTATTCACAATAATGAGCAAGAAGAAGAGGTGAATTTTTTAACCATCCTTTGTGCATGTGCCTTCGGTCACCGCTGAGGCCAGTCTTCAGCTGGCAGAGGTGAAGGCAGGCACTCGAGCGAAGTCCTTGGAGCTGGGCTGAGTGCGTGCTGGGCAGGGGCCAGCTGTCCCCCAGCCAAACCCTGCTGACTGCCTGCTCACGGGGACCTCTGGGGAGATCTTCCCTCAAAAAGCCCTGAGCTATTGGGCTCTGAAGAATAGTAACAGTGTTTGGCTGGAGGTTGTTTTTCATCGTTGTGAATGCAGCCAGGAAGATATGAAAAAGATGATTTTTTAAAAATCTATTTTTTTTTTCTTCAGCAAAGCTCATGAGCATAGCCAAGAACTAGGGATGGATGAGATACAGACCTGACATAACAAGGGGTGCATCTTAGATCATCATTACAGGATCACAGAAACCTCAGTTTCTTTGGAAAGTGCCTGGTCCAACCTCTGCTAAAAGCAGAGCCAACATGAGATCAGATCTTGCTGCATCCTCACAGTCTGCAGACATTTATCTCCTGCAGCTGGTGCAATTCCACCTGACACCCCGAGGACCCAGCACAGCAGATTGTGCTTGTGTAGAGGAGAGCTCTCGCTCCCAGCTCATTCCCAAGCCCATGTAGCTGTTCCCCCAAGGACAGGGTGGACAAGGTCCCAGGTCTGTCACTGCTCGCTACATGCACTGTTTGTCTGAGGCCCCACAGAGCAGGGATCGGGAAAGTCTCCTTGAATTGTCTTGGGCAAGCTGAAGTTCCTGGGGATCGGTCAAAAGTATGACAGGTCTCCTCATGGCCAGGGCACTGCGCATGTGGTAGGACAGGGGTCTAGTGACCGAAATCCCAAATCTTCACCTCAGATCTTTTACCAGAAAAAAAGAAAGGAAAAGAGAAAAGTTTCTTATGGCTCATCTACCCACATACCTGGTGGACCAGGATCTCCTTTGCGTCCAGGAGGCCCTGAAATAAATATTTAATGGATAATTTTCAGTAGTCGTTACTCAGGGAAGGACATACCAATAAGTCAGGGCTGAAGACAGCAGCCTTTTGGAGGGCACTGAGTTACAGGAGGGGAGAGCAGCCCCCAGCCCCACACGCAGCTGCAGAGGGAGCCAGGTGAAGCACAGGGCAGTGCTCTGGCTTCTCCAGCTGCACCAGCTCCGTGGGCAACGTCCGACCCTGGGCACTGGAGCATCACTAACTACTGGACAGGAAGACCAAATCTCGCCCAGGTTATTCCTTCAGAACTAGATTTTCCTTGATTTGGCCCAGCCTTGCCAGTGGTGCAGAAGAACCAGCTCTCCCCACTGAATAGCCAGCATGGAGAAATGAAGCCATACCTGCAACCAGGCTGATGTTGCTCATCATCGTCACCAAGTTTGCATTGCTGTTTTTAATGATGATGATTTCCTCTTCTATGCTTCTCCTCCAGTTTTCTTCATGTCTCACGTCCCCCTCCAAAAAAAGGCTGTTGGCATAGGATCTTCCCAGCACCCCTTCTGCATATGATGCATTATTTTCTTGACGTTTCAACATCTCCTCCTCCATCTTAAACACTGAGGAAACAAAACATTTGTGCAGTGAATGTTCCCTGCCTGATCCAGCTGGGAAATTCCTGGTCAGCAGAGCAGCTCCCTGGTACCTGTGCAGTTAAGTACCACCACTGGGGCCTGTTTTCACATGCTGGGCTTTGCTGCAGCCACGGGTGCAGACATTTGGACCCAGGGCAGATGCAAAGCACAGGTGTGGGTTGGGGATTGCCTTCCTGCAGCAGACACATTGACTGTCTGTGTGCCCACGAGCTCCCAGAGCACCCAGCAAAGCTCCTTTGGGTGGAAGCATTACCTTTGTATGCCAGCAGCCCCTGGCCGACCGTCAGCAGCAGCAGGTAGATGCAAAGGGCAGTCCGAGCACAGCATGTGGATGGCTTTCTTTGGCTTTGAGGCTCTAAAAACCAACAAAAGTAGGACAAACATCCTCTCACATCTCTCCCATTACAAACTCTGCTTGTTTCCAGCCATTTCAGGCTTGGCCACACTAAAACCTCAGTGCTTTCCAGTGGCAGGGAGTCCTGCGAGGCTGCTGGGTCCCATGAACCGACCCGGGCTGTGCACTGCGATTCACCCTTGGCATCTTTTCCTTAGCTGGTTTAACCAGCTCACTTCCATCGGGACCTAATCCAGCCTGTGACAGTGTGAGCAGGGCTGTTGTCCCCTTTCTACATCAACGAGCTCCCCATTTCCATCACGTTTATTTGTCCCAGGCTGCCACGCAAGGAGGGCTGGTCAGAGCACACTCTCTCCCTCCCGAGGGACCTGCATACCTGCGGCTCTAACAGTGATGCAAGTGCACATCGACACAAATGAGAAATCAATAACAAACTGAACTGCAGAACACATGAAAACAAGTTGTAACATTTAAAACAAATTGTCACCAGCAAGTGTAAAAGAAACGAACTGCTTTGTCAAATTTGGCCTTTAAGGAGAAAAAAAAAAGGATTTTTGAAGCATTAATAATTACTTTAGACATGCAATAAGTTACCCTTAATTGAGTTTTGTTTTTTTTTTTTTCAAAGTAATGTAATGAGGAGTTTAAAAGTCTTAGCTTGAATAGAGTACAAAGATTTAATTAGTTTTACAATAGAATGGTTTAGTCAGCAATAAAGTATTTATATTCAGCTAAAAATTCATAAACTTCTTTTATTTTTTTTATTGGATCTGGTGATTTCAGTATCTTAACTATTAAGACATGACAGTTTGACTCAGCGAAATTAGGCATTTTCTGAAACAGGGAGAGAACTATTTTATGATGCTCAGCATCAGCTTTGGCAGGAAACGACGGTTTCACATACTGCTCTTTTTAAATGGTCAGTTAATTTAGTAGCATAATTATTGTGAAAAGCATTTAATAGTCAGTATAAATACATAATTTCCTTTTTATGTTTCTCATAATAAAATCCACATCAATCCATTTAATAAAAAGAAACCTTACCACTTATCTGAAAGGTTGTAGTAGCAGCTGAAGCAAACCCAATCTTGTCTGAAATACTGAAAGTGCTCATGTCACTTGAATTTCCCTCTCCTCCGTATCTGTCTTTAATTTTCATGACAAACGTATTGTGGCTGACCTAGATCCTTGTCAGATTGGGGACAACAGAGAACTGAAGGGACTTCCTATCTGCCTCCTGATTTGATATGCTTTCTGATATGCTTTTCCTATCCGCTCAGTTTTTATAGACTTGTGAGAACTCTGATGTGGTAATTTGAACAGTTCCTCAAAACTTCCCGCAGCTGAGATGCTCAGCTGCTCTTCCCTGCTCGCTCACCACATCCACAGAGCCTCAAGCGTGGTCCTGCAAGAAGTTCAACAGAAGTTTCAGTTATGAAACGTCTCCGCACTTCAGGAGGGTTGCGTGCCAGGTGGCCTTTTGGCTCCTACCACAAGTAAACCTCCTCCAGAAGGAAAGGAGACCCCTGGTTCAATGCTAGCTTCAAGATCCATCCTCTGGGAGGACAGGTGAAGTCCTGCACGGTGATAAGCCCCATGCTAATGGGCACTAATATGATGATTTATGACTGAAATGCAAGGAGGAAAAGAATCAGGGGGAGCTGTAAGGACAAGCGAGCGATGGTGGGGTGGGGGCGGCTGAAGACGAAGTGGGCTTGAGGTGTAATGGAGGAGAGACACTTTCAGCCTCCTACTGAGGCCCTCTCCAGCCCCCAACCTCCTTCACCCAATTCCACGGACACCATTTCCACCACCTCACCATCTCACCCATGCCCTGTACATCTCACCCCCACGGCATTTCGCCATCTCCGAAATTTGTGCCGGGGCTGGCACAGAGGGAAGTGACTCACCCAGGCCATCAGGCGAGAGCCGTCGGTAGGTGCTGGGCAGAGCCCTGCGCGCCCACGTTGCCACTGCCACCCGCTGTCCCCTCCGAGGCACAGAGGAGCCACCATCACAGGGTCCCCTCCCCGATAGCAGGTGCCTGCCCGGTCGTGGCCCTGCCGAGACCTCGCCACTTTCTGTGGCCATGGGAGAGAGCACGGAGCCAACCTGGGGCACAGGCAGCTGGAAGTCCTCAGCTGGACAGCCCGGTGCAGCGAGACCCTCACTTCTGCACCTGCCGCCTTGCTCTCTAAAAGGCTTAAACCAAAAATAAGTGGGGATTTTGAAATCGACTTCTGCGTTCGCCTTTCAAACACGCAGCTGTGACCTGGCTTGGCACCAACAGAGAGGAAGAGGATCTCTCTGCTATTAGGGTGGCTGGAGAGGTTACCACCGATCTGCCGAGCTGCAGTAACCACCCATGCGTGCTCTCCCTTCACGGCATCGCAGGGGGGCGAGGACTCACATCCAGCCCATCTCTAACGGTGTGAAGCCACCTCCAGCTGGGCCAGGTGATGGGCTAGGCACGGTTGCAGGTGGGTGTTTATAGCGATGGATGTCATTCAGGTGCAGCACACAGCAGAGCTGCAGCACCAAGTCTTTTAGCCACACAGTCCTGATCCTCACTGCTTCAGGGTTCAAACTCCAGTTCTTCACTTGGCTACTGCAGGAAAGTCAATAGCAAAGCCATGATCCTGCCCAACTCCAGCTGCCAGCTTTGGTTGCCCACCCAGGTGGTCAAGCCTGATTCTCAGGCACCTGGCTGCCTGGGAGCATCGCAGCGTATATCCATCTGGGTGTCAGCCTCTGCAAACCGGTGGCAGATTTCCCTATTTTTTCCCTATTTTCACATGGCAGCGGGTGTCTCAGTCATGCTGCTGGCATCAGAGATCATGCACCACCGTGTTCACTTGGCCTCTGCCACCTCCCACTTTCTGCTGTCGTTCATTTCTTGCTGCCCCATCACTGGCTGCAGCAGCAGACTGACTTTGGTTGTGCAATCAGGGTTACTAACTCAGGGAAGAAAAAAGAAAAGAAACTGCTGATTCAGTGTGGTCTCCTGGGATCGAGGGTTTGCTGAAACAATATGATTATTAATAGAACAGCAGTTTCCAGCACATTATGGGACACGTCTGCCGGGCCATCAGCCTCGCCCTCCAGGCTCTCAGCCTCCTCTCCCTCCTGATGCTCCTCCTGCCCCTTTTGAAGCACTCTGCCAAAGTCTTGGGGAAGAGCCTGAAGTCCTCCTGCTCACCCTAGCCCTTCCCATGCTGTGATGCTGGTGGCTCATGCTGGGCAGAAGGTGCTCCTCATGCTCTCATTGCAAAGGTGCACCACAGCTGAGCTGAGTTGTAAGGATGGACCACAGCCACATCAACGTCACGGGCCCTCAGGTAACTGCTGGTGGAAGGCAAGGGAAGTGTCTGCCCCCTGGCCATGCCCACTGCCTCTCTCATGTCATTTCACCACTTGTGTCAGCTGCAGGCGTTTGTCACCACCAGAAGTTGCCTACTCATGGCTGAAAGAAGAGATGTTACGCCAAGCTCTGGGCTGGCGTTAGGTAATCACAGTGCTTCTCAGCAGTGATACAGCCGGGGAGCCTGGACAGATGTCAGCTTCCTCAAGATAAGCATTTATCCTGAAGGAACAGAATCTGTGATTTTTTTGTTTAAGGTGTTTTTTTTGTTGTTTTGTTTTGCCAAATGAGAAGATGTCCTAGCTCAGAAGTGTTTTTCCATCAGCATGGCAGTGTTTCCAAACTCACCTAATGGATTCCAAACTGTCCGAGGTATAAATGGGCAGACTTCAGGGGGCTTTGGTGCCCCTCAAAAGACGAGGAAGAGGTGAGGGCACAAACAGGCCACGTGTCAGGAGAGCCAGGGCAGCAGCCTCTGATGTTTTGGCAGTTGCCTCTAGACTGAAGTGAGAGTGGCAGCCAAAAAGGTAAGAGTCTACCCCATATCCCAACACCTGTACTCAGTTTCTGCAGATGGACATAAAATAAAAAGTGTTCCTGCCCACAGACCGCAGTGCTCTCCTGCAGGCCCTGGTAGCTGTGGACGACCTGGGACATGTCTGGTAGAGACCGGAGCCTCTGCCTCTGCAGTGGTAGGTTTGTTCTTAAACTAGCTGATTTTGTTTTGTTTTGCTTTTGCTATTTCACATGATTTTTCTCTCTCTTCCTCTTTTTAGAATGAACTGGGCTGGTAAGCTTTGACATCCCAGTGGGCTCTTGTGATGAGTGGCCACCAACCAAACACCTGCTCAGCCGCTTGCTCAGCCTCCTCCTCCCTTGGGACAAGGAGAAAACAGAAGGAAGGTGAGAAGACTCCTGCAGTGACATGATGGCACTTTGGTGGGGAAAGCAAAAGCTGTGTGTGCAAGCAAAGCAGAAAGAGGAAAGAATCAGTTCTCTACTTCCCATTAGCACGCAGATACACGGCCACTTCCTGGGAAGCAGGCCCTTGGCACGTGTGATAGCTGTTTGGGAAGAAAAATGCCATAACCACAACCGTTCCCCCTTCCTTCTTCTTTGCCTGAGCTTTTACTGCTGAGCACAACATCACATGGGGGGGAATATCCTCGTGGTCAGTTTGGGTCAGTTTGGGGTGTGCCTTGTTCTCCTGGATGAAGACCAAGATGTTCAGTGCCTGTGCCTATCTGGGGACACTGCTGAACTCAGAGGGTGCCAGAGCATGCTGTGAGTGATCTGCCCACGGGCAGCTCACCAAGGGGTCAGGTCTGGGGTGTCCCTTGTGAGGGTCCCACTGGCTGCCCGGCTCAGCCCTCGTCAGCACACCCTCAAAGAACAAGTGGATCTGACTTGAAGGACAAGAAATGTTGCGGTGCCTGGAGGGTTTCCATGCAGAAGGGAGGCTGAGGTGAACACGCAAGATCTGAACATCGGTGATTTCTGCTGGGGCATTAAAGGTGGAGCCTGGACCCATATGGGAGCAAGGACTTATAAATATTTTCAGATCCCTGGTGTTTAAATCCACAGACCACCTGTGGATGCGATTCTTGAGTGGGTATTGCCACAGGTGAGGTCCTTGTCCAGCGCAGACACCACCACAGGGCGTCTCGATGCTACATGCCTGAGGTCACCACACTGCAAAACCCACTTTTGCCCAGGGATCTGCCTCCCCATGGGCCTCAGAATGAAAGAAGACAGAAGGTTTGCCCCCGTTTTGTGTCCCTCCTCACCAGCCCGGGGCCCTTGGAGAGCCCGCATCCCCATGTACCACTGCTCCAGCTGCCGCGGCAGCACCTGGGCACTCGTGGGGCCGCGGAGCAGCGCTTGTACTAAAGCAATAAAACCCCTGGCGCAGCCTGCCTGATGTCTCTCCTCTTCAGCTTGATGTGTTGCTTGGCTTTGTTGTAGTGATTGAAACCAGATTTTCTTTCCCTTCCATGAGTTATGTTAATTTGTGTTTCATCAGAACTTGCCTCTTCTCCTCCCTTTCTTTTTTATTTCATTTTTTTCCCCTTTTTTCCCTTTAGGCTGGATCCAGCTGCACCATGAATTCAAGGAACCACCTGCAAAATATTTTAATGACTTCAACCTGCTCTTTGAGGTGAATTAATACCAGGTTGGCCTCTGCAGCCTGGTGGAATAGTCAGGGTTGGCTGAGCAGGCCACCCTTGGAGCTGAAAAAATATGTTCTGCAAGGCAGCCCCCCCTGACAGGCAGCTCTGCCTTCAAGGAGCCCACACGCCTCGTCCACGGCTGTCCCCTGCTTGGGGACAGCCGATGCCAGAGATCTGATGTGGCTTTGGAGGCATAATGAGGTGTGCAAAGGGCAGCCACATGCGGATGGTTGGAGTTGTTGCTGATGTGCTGCAGGGAGAGGTCAGCTGCCCCCTGATGGTCCTCTGATGGGATCCTTTGGCTTGTCCCACGCTTTCAGCAAGGCCAAAAGATTTCTCTATGCACAGCAGACCATGCGACAACAGCCCTGCTTTCCTCCACCCCTTGGGCTTTTAAAATCCCTGGGTTGTTTTAGGTTTGCTGAGCAGCTCTGTGCCCTGTGCAATGATGCTGCATGTGTTGTTGTGGTCGTCTCTGCCCAGCTGGGTGCCCACAACCCACCCAGCAAGGAGGTCCTTAACCTGTCCTCATCTCCTCTTTGTGCAGGAAAACCTCTGGAATTAGGCAAGGCTCAGGGCAGCCGTAGTTTTAAATCTTAAGCCAGGCAGGTAGCCAGCAGATCGTTCAGAAGGACATTCCTACAAAGGTTTATTATCCCGTATTGACCTTGCACTGGGGCACATCCCAATTAATTGCCTGCACATTAACGTGTTACTCTGGATTTATCGCTGGGTAAACAAATTAAAAAGCTAATACATGGGCTTCCACGGAAGGACAGCACGGCGTGGTTCGTCTCCGATAAGGTTTCTGGCCCAAATTTCCACGTCCTGAATGCTACTGGCAAACACTTCAGCTTGAAAATCCATTAACCTCTAACCACCCCGAGCCCACGAATGCGGAGAGCAGACATGTGCGAGCAGCTACGCACACAGATTGAAGCCGTCAGTGACAGCAGTCCATACAGAATTAGCTCAAAGCAACTGTCCTGCAAAACACGTGTGCAGTGCCAGGCATTAAAGTTCAGCCTCTGAAAATGCTTTTCATGCTCCTGTTTCTCTTCTCCGGGTGCTGACACAGCCCAGCAGCCCCTGTCTGGCGGGCAGCAGACCTCAGCTCCCTGGCGGTGACGTCCCTTTCTCCAGTGACAGCCACGCAGGGCTCAGCTTGCTCAATCCACTGCTAGGAAATAAGCTTGGGCGTGAAACTGCCAGCATCAGTACATGGGGAAAAGAAAGTGACAGAAAAGGAAAGAGACACCCTTACGGGAAGCTTCATTTATGCTTTCCTTTAGTTAGGGCCAATAATTGATTGCTGCTTGTCCAGTGTTGTCTTTAGCGAGGATAACTGGTTCTTAAACAATTCTTTCGATTCTCCAGTGTTTTTCAACACGAAGGTGTTGGCCTCGCTCTCATGGGTCAGGAAATAGCCCAGAGGAAGGGAATCAGGAGTGGCAAGAGGCGGAAAGAGTAGGGTGAAGCATCTTCACGGGCAGAGCAGGGACCTCATCAGAGTGGTCAGGGGCTGCTGGCTTATGTATGTCAGCCCTACGATGGCCAGGAATTGTTTGGTGGCTTGGGGGCCGTCAGCAAGGCTTGCCCTGCACCGGGGCGTGTGTTAGGACTGGCTGTTTGTGAAACATTTGGACTTCCCTTCTCACATGCCAGCAGCGGGCTCGCAGTTCACATGCACAAGAAAGGCAAGTGTCCTCTCTGCTCCTTTCCCTTGCTTTTCCTTCCCAAACAAAGAAAAGACCCCGATTCGATGTTCTCATCTGAGCATCTCACAAAATGAGCTAATGTTAGTAGCAGGGCGGACTTAAACTGGGATCAAAAGAGCAAAGCAAGTGGCTTTTTCTCTACTTGTTTTCAGATGCTTTTCTTCTTTCTAGCAAACCCAGCTGGAAGTGTCCAAATGCCTGGGGAATTATGTCATGCTTAGATCTTGCCAGAGGCTCGCTTGCCCTAGGCGTGGGCAAGTCTTTCTGGGGAAAAACAATTCTTTTGTACCAGCCTTCAGCCCTTGGTGCCCATTTCCATATCCAACACAGAGATCCTTTTGGGAACTAGCTGGGAATTCCCTTTTACTCCCTCTATTCTGGCGATGACAGATCAAGTGGAGCTGAAGTGTTTGATGAATAAAAATAGAATTTGCCCCACATCCCTGACCCTTGTCGAATTCCAAACCTTAACATTATACCACATTTCTTTTCCAGTCTCTAGGTCTTCTCCAGTATTTATGTAAGAGTTGAAAACCCAGAATGGCTCGAGCAGAGGGGCTGGAGCCTCCAAAGCTGTTAATTCAGGAGTACAGCTGTTATCACAGGTCTGCGGATGCTTGAGCAGAGTTTTGACAGAAAGCTGTTAAAAAGGTCTTCAGATGACAGCACACATGCTGCTAACACATTTTTCAGTCTTTTCCTGACCAAGGTGCAAGAGGGCTTTCTCTTTTCTCCTCCTGGTGCAAGGCAGCTTTTCTTGAGGGCCTGCTGCCTTGCCAACAACTCCATTCACCCAAGACAATTTCTGGTGGTGTCTCCTAATACCACTGCCAGTTTGAGCTAACGCCAGGTAGTTTTGTGCAGAGAAATAATAACGGATGAGGGGAGGGAGCTCGCACCCTGGACACAGGTGTCTGCTCCTCCAACCCCACCATGCCCCTCTGCATCCCCTGTGTGTCCCCACAGCACTGGTGGTGGGCACTGGTGGGAGAGCAAAGCGTACCCAAATTCAACCACAGGCTGGTCCAATATCGTTGTGGAAATCACTGAATAAAAAAAAAGAAGTATGATTCTTAATAAATTCCTTCTGTTCTAACCACCAGGAAACCTGGCAGAAGGCACAGTTTAAGCAAAAACAAACATCAAAACCGCACATGCATATATACTTTAAGAGAAACTTATTGAGGAGGACAGGGAGAAATCCGTTAGAAATAGGTTTTCATTATTGGTCAAATATTTAACTATAGCCCAATAAAATAATAAGATCTGCTTGTCATTATTTGCCTTCGTTAATAAGTCAGATATTTTTAATTCAATACAGCGCTCTTGATGGCATCAAGAAATTCTACATGGAAGGCCCCGATTTATCTTCACGGTTGTGCTTAAATTAACTGAGCTGGTGTAAATGCCTTCACCGCACGTTGTTTAACCTCCCGAGGTGTGTGCAGTAGCCAGGATCTAGGGCCACTTTTAAAGTGTGTTGAAGCCAAGCGACAGCTTCTGCTGGATATCAGCTGGCTTTGGGTCTGGCAAGATCGGGGAAAGGACAAGGGGACAAGAGGCTTTGGGGTCACATTTCCCAAGCAGGCCGTTTCTGTGCCTGCTGGTGTGGATAATGGGACAGGAGAACTGGAGGACATTGGCTAGAAGACCCATGGACTGTGATGGACCCCGAGGCCCTCCTTGGTGCTCCTCAAAGCCACCTCCTCACTGGGGCCGTTGGAGGACACGCAGGTGCCTCAGGTGGCCCTTCTTTTTTGGCAAGGCTCCTGCAGGAGCCAGCACCCACTTCTCAGGGCTGAAAGAAAGAGGGTGGGTGCATGCATTGGGTTGGGTGAGGGTCAGTGAGGGAGGTCAGCCCAGCTGGTGGGAGGCCAAGCCAGGCGGCCTGGACCCTGCTCCCCTGGCTTCCACATCTGAAAGGGATTTGCAGAGAGCTAAGGACAAGGCTTCCACACCTCCCCTTGCCAAAATATTAAGAAGTTGTGAAAAATCAGAGACCCCGATGTCAATAAAGCATGTGACAATTGCAGTGAGTTTCTGACTATCCTAATTTCCCTAAATTGCAGCAAGCAAGCTGCTAAGCAGTTTTCACTGTGATATAAGTGCATAACCGAGTGAACCGGACCAAGGTGCCACATGTTAATCATTATGGGATTTTGTCTGCATAACATCAGACTTACATGGATCTGCTTATGAAATCATACCTTTCCCATTAAACACGGTTTGAGTTTTGAAAGGGAGTTCAGATTGGCTTGGGACCAACCTTTGTATAGGGCTAAGGAAGCCTGGGATAGATGGCCCCACTGTAGGTAAAGAAAAAAGTATTAACCTGACTTCTCTTTTGTGGTGCATTGAAAAGTCTCTGCTTAAGGACTGTGGATTGATGGAGTGTCCTGAGGTGGGAAGAATATCAAAAAAGACATCAACATGCCAATAAATGTGTGTGCCAAAAATAAATGCATTATATGTTAGTACATCAGAGAAAGCTAAAGAAAGGCATTCTTTTATGGAGGGAGACAGTCCAGTAGCTCTCACCATTAAGGAAAAAAATGATCAAAGCAGAAATGAGCTCAAGCTTCTGAATGCCACCTCACCTTCAGAGTTCATTCCTTCAACCAGTCAAGGGCTGGGTATTTGCAGAATAAGATCTGGAAGGGAACTCATCTCTACATAGAGACTTGGGAGAACACTTTTCTTTCCCAAACCAACAAGAAGTGTATCAAAACCCTATGCAAAATGAAAAGAAAGTGCTTCAAGGTCATAGATTTCATTCTCCAGCTTGAGAGAGTGGAGATCCAGACTAACGACAAGCAGATGGAAAGTTAGGCACTGGTCTAAGTTGGCTGCCTTTGCAACTGCAGTAGGGCTCGGTCTATAGTGCAACATGTTTCTGGTGAAGATGTGCTGGCTGGGGAGCAAAAGACCATCACACATCCTCACAGAAAGCTGAGCCAAGGAAAATTTTGTTTCAGATAGTGTTTTGTCAGCCTAGTAACGTTGCTAGTAGAGATGATACAGCTGTGCTGGCATGGAAAGTCCTACGCTGGTACATGCAAGGGTCTGATGTGATGTCTGCAGTGGCATGGCCTTACCCAGAGAGGACGCATCGTGCTGACAAGCTCACCATGTTCAGCTCCTCCTTGGTGGTCTTCATGCAGCTGCTGGCTGGGGGTGAGCCCGAGCGGTGGGAGGAGGAAGGACCCACACTGTGTCTGGCACGCAGCTCTGCCCCTCGTACTCACACGAGCAAAGGGACAAGAGACAGGGTTTTTAGTTTGCTCTTGACATAGATAAAGCCCTCCACGAGGATAAGTCCTGGTGCTTGGTGGTGTGTGAACAATATGTGTGAACAGTGACCCTGCGTGGGCCAGCGGTACATGGTGGGTGTCACATTGTGCAGTCTCAGCCCAGTCCACCAGTAAGTGCCTCTGAACTTTGTTTTTCACAAAAAGAAAAGGTTTCAAAAAAAAAAAAAAGTTAAAGAAACATTAGGAAAAAAAAAAAAAAAGACTGGTAGAAATACTGCCAGTCCTAGGACATAAACACATCCCAGCCCTGTGGCGGTGTCCTAGGCTGGCGGCAAGCTCATGTTACTTAATTATGATATATTGCATATAGCAAATAGCAGGGGACAAATGACCTGTTTTCTTTTCACAGTCTAGAGTGGCTGTGTCTGCCTCGCAGCTGTTCAGAGCACATATATCAATGCTTCTCAGCGTCCCAGCACAAATGGAGATGCTGGGGATATAACCCTGCAGAGAGAAGCTGCGATGGGGAAGTTCTGAGTTTACCCTTGGGCAGTACAGAACTGCCCTCTTCATCTTGCAAGCTGATTTCCTCATTTAAAGCGAATTAAAGTTCTTTGTGGGGTTTTTCCTCTTATAGCACCAGCTGCCCTTTCACCTTGGCACCTTCTTCTTTGTTCCCACCGTGGTGTGGTGCAGGGGGAGCAGCCACTGTGATGCCACCGGGTAGGGTAATGCGGGGAATAAATGCATTTAAAATACAGAATATTTTGAGAGTAGTGTTCCCTGCACTGACTGCTAAATCTCATGGTCCCATTGGCAGAGCATTGAGGCCCTTGGTACCCAGATACGTGGCCTCTGTGCTGGGCAGACATGAAGATGTTGCAGCTCCAGGGCACCAGGAAAAAAACAACCTGGGAGCATGGAAATGAGTTTCCTGGACTTCCTCCTGACTTTAATTAAGCTCATTGTCATTTTTGTCCACTCCCGCTCTCTTTCCCTCCCTCTCTCTGTCTTTTTGCTCTGGAAGTCTCTTCAGCAGACTCTACCCAGCTCTCAAAGCTCCATTTTTAATTAAAGTCCTTCAGTGGCTTTGAATGCCTAATGACCTCTTATCAGGTATTGTGCTACAAATAACAGGCGGGTGACCTTCCCTCCCACTCCTCGTTCATACACTACTATTTTTTCACACTGCCTGCCCCGCAAAACCCTTCTCGCTTTAAAATAACATTAGAATAGAAAACCTCCTTGAAATACATTTTAACTAGGTGCAAAAGGGCACGATTAATGTAAAGAGGCTGATGGATGAAGATGCACCATTGCAGGCACACCCTGAGAAACGTGGCCATGAATGGGTATAGTTTATCAGGCGACTTTCAGCCAAGAAAAAGCAAGTCCTATAGGATTTCTGAAGCCAAGGCCTCTCTGACAGGGATTTCTGTCTTCTGGGGTGGTGAATGGAGTTAGCAGGAGGCAGTACCTCCTTGCCCTGTGCCTGCAGCCATGCAGGGCCATCATGGGCAGCAAAGGGGCCAGCGCTGCTTTAGGGTGCAAAGGAGTAAGTGCAGTTTCCATTTTGACTATATTGTTGGATCTTTCTCTTGTTTAGCTGCTGAGAGTTTTGATGGAGGAGAAAGTCCTCTATGATCCCTGTCCTGAGCCACCCCAGCCCTACTTGAGGAAGAAAAAGAGCTGAGATGAGCAGAACTCATTGGTGGAGCCTTTGCTAAAGATACAGAGAGAAGTAAAAAGAACAACACCAGAAAACAGTTTCTTTTCCTAGGGGCAGTTCTCTTTTCGGGGTGTGGGATGGGGGTGGCACCTGGCTGGGCTACCTCCGGGTAAGGGCTCATCTGGGCCACTCTGTTAGCTCTGTCCTTGTCACCAGCAGCTCGCTTTGTCTTCTGTCTGAGCTCCTCCACATCCTCTGCTGCTGAAGATCAATGTTCATAAGTCTCAGGAACCTTCTGAGGCGTGAGCTGGGTTCCAGGGGCTGACCCGCACGGCATCTGCCCGGCGTGTTGCTCCTTCAGGAAATTTCATCATGCAGGTTTCCAAACCTTCAGGAGTGTGGTGAGGCCTTCACCACAAATTCAGCGCTCTGATGACAAGAATCTAAACTAGCAGGATCATTGAACACTCTTCTGGCTTCTTGAGCGTATCCTATGAATCAAAAGAATAGAAAAAAATGACTTCATAGGATAAATCCTCACATACAGGTGACACACCGAGAAACAGCTTTCAGACATAGGTGACAAATTGGGCTCATTTGCAAATGGCCACCTTGAAGAAAAATCTTCAGACTTAACATTTTATATCCTTTATACGTCTTTTAAATCCCTTATAAAGGATGTTTTAACGAACTCAAGCCATGAGCACATCATATTAAACTGACACTTTCCAGACACCTGGCCACAGCGCTGTCCCACAGCAGCAGACCTGGCTGGAGCTGAGGAGAAATGAACTTGCTGGTATTTCTCAGCAACTGCTTATCTCTTTCTCTGTCAGATGCTCAGCCTGCTCCCATCTGCACAGCTGCTATGCCGCAAGTTGCTCTGGGTTTGTGTCTTGGAGCAATGAGGTGAGATGTGGTGATGTGTGGTGTTTCTGCAGCCCCAAGGTGGGAAGATAGCAGCAGAGCTGGGCAGAGTGGGGACAGCCCATCAGCTTTCCATGGGCTTGCATTTCCCTTGTGTGAAGCCATGGTGGACCTGCCCATGTGGATATACTAGATCTTTTCGGTGAAAAGACTTCCTGAGCTCTACTTCTGCCACGGTGGGTTCTGGGTTCCCTTACTGACCTACTCATGCTGTTTGGCCTTGGCAGCTGCTGCATGGAGGCTGAGCAACCCCACCTCCTCGTGCCTCTGTGGCTTGGAGAAACTTCTAGTTCCTACCCACTGCTGCAGGCTTCTTGGGCAGATGTACGGAAATCATATCAAGCCAAGTTCTGCTCCATCTGAGCGGGCAGTGCTTATGTGCCCTGCAGCACTTGCTGGGCAGATGCTTGGGCAGGGGTACAGGACTTGCTAGGGGCAGCTCGGGTTTGCAAGTGCTCCCTGACCCCAGCAGGTGTGCAGGGTGCCTTTCCTTCCTACCAGCACCCGGGGCCTGGTATCTCTAATTGTATGTAAAAAGTATCTCTAATTGTCTGATCTGTATAAATTGCCTGCGACAGTTTTACAGCAGTATGGCAAAGAAATTCCAGCTCCTGCCAATGGCAAGAAACCCAGCCATGACGTTAGCAATTCATACCGCAACAGTGAGAGAAAGAATAAAACTGTGAGGAATAAACTGCTGGACATTGTGTTTTGTGTGGCTAGACCCAGCAACAAAGCAGTTGCTGAAGAACACCTTCATCTCCTCAGGTGTTTATAAATAAAATAGCAGGTAGAGCTAACTTCTTTGCTGTTAGAATGCACCTGTTCTATCACGTCCATTAACCCATTAATCCTGGGTTGAAACAAACTTGTGGGATCATGCATGGGACAATGTATCAAATAAAAAAATTGGGTGGAAAAGCTGAGACATGCTGTCAAAAAGGCTTGCAGGACCATGCCTGCATGGGTGATGCTCCAGAAAATGCTCCCCAGACACAGACATCCCCTCCACCAAGCCTTGTCTCTGGGGTCATGATATGTGAAGGTGAGACCTGGTGCAGGGCAGCCTTAAAAATCACAAAAGCAAAAAGCATTGATCTACAAGAGTCTTAGGATGATTTCTGACAGACGTTTGTGCAATCTGCTCTTAAAACTCAAAGACCATAGGCTCCAAGCCCTCCCTAGATAACCTGTCGTAATGCTTAATGACCTTCACAGTTAGAAAGGATAGGTTTTTTTTCCCCAAATGCCTACTAGTAAGCTCTGTTACTAAACATTAAGCTCTTTCCTTTTTGTCCTACCCTCAGCAGCTATGGAGAGCAATTGACTGCTGCCCTCATTATAATAACCTCTTACATATTTGAAGACTATAATCAAGTTCCCACTTCTCTTTTCTAGGCTGTCAGGTACTTTATTAATCCCCTGAAGCACCCAGCTGCTGTTTGCCCCTACCCGTTGTGTGGGACACCCCATTCCTGGCAGGGGCTGGTGGGCAGCATCCTGCTCTGAAGCACAGGGGCAGAGCGGGCAGCAGCGGGCCGTGTATCGGTGGAAATGCCTCCTGTCACCCACAACTCCACGCTGTCCTGAAAAGCAGGGCTCCTCAACCCATCCTGGGCTATTTAAGAAGCCATGACTTGCAGCCCCAAAATAGGAACTGCTCTCGCTATGGCATCTGCTTCTTTGGAAACCAAGTCAAAGTGAGCAGGAGCACGAAGCGCTGAGCTTTCCAGCCCAGCTGAGCCGCTAGAGGAAGAGAATCCCTTAATTGCTCGAAATCCATCACCTTGCCGTGACGGCGGTGTCACTTTGCTCTAGGAAAGAAGGAAAGAGGCAACCTGACTTCTCTTGCTGTATCTTTGCTCACCCCAGCCCCAGCAGCAGCCAAGGGGACAGGAGAAGCTCAGCTGCCTCCGGGACCACTCGGTTGCAGTTTCTCTGATATTTTCCACCCCTCATCACGCAGCGATGCTACAGGAAGATGCTCTGGGGGATAACCTCCCTGGGAGCCGGGCGAGGAGCACAGGGCTGGGGGACGAAGCCCGACCCGGCTTTCTGCTGCCAGAAAATCCGCAGCTCGCGGGGGGAAGAGCTGGGGCCGGCGGCTCTTCGGCATTGCAGCATCCCCACCTGGCGGCGCGGCGCCAGCGGCACAGCCTGCGGGGGGCTCGGCCCGTGCCGGGCTGCAGGTGCTCTGCCTCTGCTGGCAGGTGCGGAGGGAAGTCCAGGGTGGATAAGGAAAGGTTTGGACTTTCTTTTTTTTTTTTTTTTTTTTTTTTTTTTTTGATGTGTGCGTGTTGCTTCTGAAAAGACGAAATCTCCCCGGTGCTTAAATATGTCCCATGCAAAGTCCAAATATCAAAATATCACTCCAAATTTCCCAGAGATGCTGCACAACTGGCCAGCACGCTGCTTTTGCAAGTAAGGGTCTCAGAGGTATTCTGTAAAATACATATATATATATGTATAATACATATATATATATATATATGACAGGTATTACTGAAAGGGCATCATCCGGGTGAAAAAGATACAGGCATTTGTGAATTTGTGACTCCTCACTTAGTGCTGTGAATAGTCACTGGTCTTCAGAAAAAAAGAAAAAAAAGGAAAAAAATAAGAGAAAAAAAAGGTATCTCTAAACCTCACTGATCAGCTCAGTGAAATAATCCATCACCTGTAGCGGGTTATACTGTAGGGATCATTTTAGAGGCAGCAGTTCTGAGAAAAGCAGATATTTTTTTCAGAGACCCTGATATTGGTCAGCCACTGAGAGCATTTGCTGGTGAATAACTCAGAACCCTCCTGGGTCTGCTGCTGCAAGCTCCCTGTGGCTGTGGGAATAGAAAAGCTCAGCACTGCCGGGCACCAGAGGTGGAAACGGGGCAATGTGGGAATGCAGGTGGGGACCCAGCATCTTCCTGCCCTCCCTGCTGCCTTGGGTCCTTGCTCTTTTGAGTGGCATAATGCTGCATCTTGTCAAAAATAAATAAATAAACAAATCAATGCATATAAATCATGAGGTTAACTGGAGTGAAGACTCAGAGGAGCAGAGCACGGCCAGGAGGAGCAGGAGGTGGCAGGAGATGTCAACCTGCAGGGTCCCTATTAAAATCTTTCTCCAGGGGAGCGGCAGCTTTGCAACCTGCCGCTGAGTTAATGTGGAACAGAGCCCTGGCAGACTCAGGGAGTGTGAGGAGCCGAGTGGGGGATAAATATAAATCACGGGAGGCCCCATGCACGCAGATCCCGGGCAGGGCAGCGCTGGGGCCGCCGAGTCGTAAAGGCTGAGCTCGGCCCGTCCGCCACGGCCGCTTGCCGGGCTGCTCCGGAGCGAGCCGCCAGAGCTCAGCCTTACAAGCCTGGTCTTCAAAGCATTCCTCTCTTTACTGTTGGAGGCACCAAATGTCTTGCCCAGCTGTGTGGTTGGTTTGTGAGCCTTGTTAAGTGCCGGGTTTATCGTGCTTTCCCGAGGAATGCATGCTCCCGACGAGTAGCTGAAAGATGTTAGCTGGGCCGGCAGCTGAGGGCTTCAGGCTCTTTGCCTCAGAAGAGGCGATTTGGAGACGGACTAGGAGGATATAACTTGTGTCCTCACCAGGGACGATGATACTGGACGATGATACTAGGGTGATGATGCTGGGCAGCTGGACATTTTTGATTGAACTTGATTGTTCTACTGCTGAGAAAGATGGAGGAGAAAGCCCAACATCGTCACCCACGTAGTGGTGGAAATGCACCAGATATCACTTGGGAAGCCAGATAGTCACAGCATTTCAAAACCAAAGCCTTTAATCACTATATATGTACTCACATCACCATAAGGAAATATCCTTCACCTAAGGCTTGTCCACCAGAGCTCTTTGTGTAGGCTCACCGCTGCAGACCTAACATTGTTATCTGGCAGGGAATTGATCTCATTGCATCTTCCCCATAAAGTGAGCCAGAAACGTTTCTTGTCAGCAGCCAGGGAAGCATCTACACCAGGATCTGTTGTCCTGGTGGAGTGAGATCAAACCATTCCCACCCTCCTGGTGTGAGGTGAGAGGCCTGCAGCCCAGACTGCGAGTCGTACCCACGCACAGAGTCCTTCTACAAAGATTAAGCTTTGCCCAAGATCCTGCCTATTAAAGTGTCCTTGGCAGCATCAGGCAACTCTGATCTTTCTTTGAAGTTCACTTTAAACATCTCTCAAAGCCATAATGGGTAATGTGAAGGTGAGATATGTAATGGCCACAATAACCCCATAAAGAATAGAGTGAGACGGCCGAAGTACCCGAGTGCTGCTGAGCACCGAGCTGCTGAGTAAATGGGCTGGAGAGCTGGCCTCTCTCGTTTGCTCCTTCATCTGACTGATGCAACCATACGCTCCCCACCTGCAAGCTCCTCGGCCTC
Source organism: Anser cygnoides (assembly GCF_040182565.1). Taxonomy (NCBI): domain Eukaryota; kingdom Metazoa; phylum Chordata; class Aves; order Anseriformes; family Anatidae; genus Anser; species Anser cygnoides. Next base: position 32,642,534 of record NC_089878.1, read on the forward strand.
TTTCTCTGCAGGATTTGTCCATGCCACACATTTCATAGCGTTCTCCTCTCCATGTGTGACGGGTAGGTGGGTGCAGGGTGAGGGCAGTGACCTGATGCGCGGTGCTCTGGAGGCTGGAGTGTCACATCACAGCCAGGGAAGAGGGTGTCACAATTCGGGGGTGCAGTGTCACAGGTCTGGGTGGGCATGGGGCAGGCAGCGGGGTGGGGGGCCAGGGGTTGAAGGGGAATATCAGGGAGCAGGCAGACACCCACACTGCCCGGCTCATTGTCCACCAAGACGCACCTTGGTCTGCGTTGCTGCCCCGTCAGACACAGTAGGGAAAGTAAGCAGTGGTTTAAAATCCTTCACTGGAGGATGATGAAATGACAGCGTGATATGAGGGCATGGAAAAGTAAAAACTATAAACCAGGAAAATCTGAAAAAAAAAATAATACAGGAGCCAATAAACAGACCAACTTTGCTTTGAAAGCGGCGTGAAGTTATCACATGGGAAAGTGATAATGGAAGCACAGGTTGTACAGCAAACTGCTAATTTCAGTGCTGTCTTCATGTTTCACATTTGAAATTCATAATCGGAGATAAAGATTTGCATAAACTGAAGCCTTTCAAAGGCAACCAAAAGAACTGAATGGAAATCCAAATGGAGACCATACTGAACCTGTGCAGAAAGGAAGCATGGGCAGGGCAACATTCATCTGGAAGGAAAAAGTGTGTGGGTACAATGGAAGGGGGGGGTCCAGCAAAGCGGAAAAAAAAAAAAAAAACAAGGGGTTAAAAATATGTAAGCATTGTATATTAAGGTGGAGGTATTTTGGCTTGCCCTGGGATGGCATCACAAGCAGCAAAATTTTCTTGTGGGTTCAAAATTCATTTTTTGTCCTTGGGGTCAGTTGGTTTTATGTCACAGCTTGGGCTGCCTTAAGTGGAAGAGGGTTGTTGTTATTTTTTAAATGTATGGAGCAAAATAAGAGAGCCTTTCCTTTGATGGTCCTCAGCTAGCCACGTTCTTGCCATAGAGGAGAAACAATGTTCACCATTAGCTCCACTGGTCCTGTCTCACCTAGCTCCTGTCTCTGATGTCCACGGACCAAATTTCACTTTGGTATGAGTTACAGGAGGAATCAGTTTGATTTGATAAGTTAAAAGTTTGCCCAGCATCATCCTGGATGACAGTTTCACTTCAGTAAAACCAGATTATTTCGCTTATCCCTATTAAACTGGACTGACTGGTATTCCCATTCCCATGTACATACACACATACCAGACAATAATCTCCTTAACAACCCACAGATGAATTCCTCAGCTTATGAATCTGCCAGAAAACACATAATTTTCCCCATCAAGGAATGTTGCTTGGCACATCTTTAATATATTACTTACACAGCCCTCAATCAACCTAAATGATTCATCTAGCAACATCTCTTAGGCAAGGCTTTACGTGATTGAATGGCTCATCCTCACTGAAAAAGCACACGCCATTCAGTCCCACATATCGGCTATAAAAGTTATTAATAACTAGGAATTATTTAGATAAGAGCCATGAGGCCGGCTTCAGCCTGGGTGACGGCAGCTGGCCTGCTTTGAGCTCCATCAGCAAAATCAGCCAGAATTTGCCCCCGTGGGAACAGATCAGAGGCTCGCAAGCTCCGCGCTAACCCATGCATCATATTTTATGCTGTGTTTTACACTTTACCAGCCCTCGCATTAAGATTTATTGGTGTTGCCTTGCTGTTTAGTGGTTGTAGCTCACGACGTGTTCGGTGTGTTGCAGTGCTGTGCTTGCACCCGCGCCTTGATGGAGGGGCTGGCGTTTCCCTTGCACCCAGCTGCATCCCCATGCAGAGCACCAAAGAAAACCACTCTGGGCAGGTCATCCACGTCCCTGCCAGGCTGCTCGTCCTCTCTACACAGTGCCTTGTGTCTGTCCTGCCTGACCATGTGGTCAGGTCCATAGATGCTGCTCCTGAGAGCACGTTACAGGCTTAGCCACCTCTTGGATGGAGACGCCGATGATTAGCTTGAGGACAGAGCACAGCAAGCTGTCTGAGCCTGCACAGCCAGCACATTGTCCAGGGCACCTGGGAAGTCATTTTTCATCTGAGATATCTTCTCCCCTCCAGGGCCGGCTGAATTACGTAAGGTTCTTTGGACCCCAGACAGGCGAAGTGGGGTTATAGCACCATGTGATCTCAGCTACATTTCCCATCTCAGCGTCCTGGTTTTGTGCACAGACATGGTAACTTGGCTCCTTTCCTGCTTGGAAACATTTGTTTGGATGTTCTGAGGCTTTCTCGAGGTTGTGGACCCCCGCCATAGGGTGTTACATGGCTTTAGATAAGAAATCTCCATAAAACTGCAAGCAATGTGTCTTCTGCAGTAAATCTTTCTTCTTAGTCGAGAGTGAAGCAGTCACATTATGTTGCTTTACATTGCAGCCCACCTGTTGCAAGGAAAGTGCCAAGAAAATTGTACACCAGTGGGAAAGTGTAGATTGCATGTATGGCTTGGACCCAGCGAGAGTCTGTGGGACTGTGGGATACACATTTTAAAAATCACCCCACATCTCTGAGGCTTTCTTTGTGCAGTAGGAAGGGAATCCCTGGCTAAGCGGAGACAAGCAATGTGCTGGCTCAGATGCTGCAGCCATAGCTGCTATTATGGGATCTTTAAGGTTGGAAAACCTTAGGTTAGACCTCCGAGACCTTTGCATTGCAAGGAAAGAGGATCAGCTGGGCGCTGGGTGGACAGATCCTGCACCTCGGGGCGCAGGACGGAGGTGTGGGCTTCATTTCCCTGCTTGAGCTCAGGGCACTGGGCTGCCCCTGCCTGCAGGTACAAGCCTCCCACCCCACAAAGCCAGGGGCTTGCTGCCTAAACAGGAGGTGTGTGAGTCCAGAAAAGCCCCATACCGAGTGGTTTAAATGCTATCTCTTTATCTACTGGGTAATTGCTGCTAATTTATTACTGCCATAAAGATTTTAAAAACCCGGCAGTCTTGTTCCCAGCAGTCAGCGATCGCTTTTGTGCTGTGCGGCCAACGTGGGGACGGACGGGACCTTCACAGTCAGAGGGTCCAATCCCTGATATTCGCTTCATACCACCCGTTTCCACAAAGGATCGTCTTTCTCACACCGATGGGGACTGTCCCTCCCCCTGAAACTGGGAAGTTGACCCTGGAAGCCTCTCCTGGAAATGGCTCCACCACCTGCAGTGTGCACGGATCTGCAACCAGCCTGCAACTTCTGCATGTGCACCAGCACCGTCCTGCTGCTGCTGGTCACAAAAGCACTTTTCCTTGATATTTCTCGTTCTGCGTAGCAGCAGCAGCAAAGGAGCAGAGGAAAAAAGCCCCGTGCAGCACTGCTGCGGATGCACGGGGTGCAGGCGGGCTGCTGAGCTGCGAGCACACCAGCAGTGACACTGCTGGAGAAACATCCCCTCCTGCACCCCTGCGGCTTGTCCTCCTGCCCCAGCCGAGGTTGCAAACCCACTCGGAGGGGCACGAAACCCAAAAAAAGGGCAGCGAGCGAGCGGGTCGCGAAGCAGCTGTACAGCACCCGGGGAGGAGCGGCGTGCTCGGGAGCGGGGCGGCCCGGCTGTGATAGCCGTCGAGAACCACAAGATGTCTCTGGAAACCAGCATTTGGAGCGAGGAGCCTCGCTGGCAGCGGGGAAGGGGCCGCGATGTTGCTGCCCGCAGCGGGCTCCGAGCCCCGGCAGCCGCGGGGAAGGGGCGGGGGGCTCGGGGAAGGGGGCTCGGGGAGGGGGGCTCGGGGAGGGGGGCTCGGGGGGTCCCCCCTCGTCGGAGCCGCCTCCTCCAGGGGACAGCTTGGCCCTTCAGGTGGCACCCGTGGGCAGGTTCGCCGCGAGCCCTGGCGGAGAGCACCTGGGGGGTTAGCACCGAGGGTGATTTTTGAGGGGGGAGCAGGGCTGGGGGCTGACCCCCAGGGAAGGGGGACAGCAGGGAACCCCTTCTTCGGGACCCTCCTGCACCAGAGGTTGGAGCTTCAGCATCACGGAGTGGGGTCGCTAACTGGAGGAGAAGGGAGCCGTCAGCCCATGGGATGCTGCCTGCAGGCAGGAGGAGGCTGAAATCGGGATTTTCAGCCTTAAAACCTGCCGCCTCCTGGGGTGTCGCTACCAGGACGGAGGCTGTGGAAGGAGCCGGTCCCTGGTGCGGGGAAAATCCCTCCTGAACGTGAGTCAGAGCTCGGCAAAACGCCCGCAGGACCTGATCCTGCGTCCCTGTCAGTCACTCGGGGAATTCCTCTCCCTTTCACCAGCTCCTCTTGGCTTCCTGGTAAACAGCTGGAGGCTTGCAGGGTGGAAAAGGCCCAGAGAAGTGTAAAGTTGTTATTAAGAAATAGGCAAAGCACAGCAACTGGTGACTCAGAGTTTAATGCGAGAAAACAAATAGAAAGGGAAAAAACCCTTCAGTGGACCACATACGGTGACAGGGCTTGCTGGAAACTGGGAAACCTCTTCAACATCAGCGAAAAATGTGTGGCAAACACAATCCATTGCCCACCAGGCTGTGTTTCCAAGTATCATTTGTTTTAGGACCAGTTTTCCCACTTACAAATCATAAGAGAGGCATTTAAATTAATAATCAGCAAGTTATGGGGATAATGGGATTTTGAGTGAGCTGGTGTTGGTTGAGGAGTCCTTTTACAGAAACTCATACACTGCATTACAAATGTCACTGCTTTGCTCTGAGGCAGTGTGGTGAAAAGCCTATTAGTCTGAATCTGCTGGAACAGAAGGGCCAAACTTTGCTCTTGCAGAAAACTGAGCAGAAAACTGGGCTGTCCTTACATCCCTGTGCTCCGGGCACATGCATCCGAAAGGAGCAGGACAAGAAAAGAAGGCACAGTCAGTAGCTATGGCACGGTTTGAGGAAGGCTGGCTATTGCTGGGCTGCCAGAGCTGCAAAGCCTGCCCTGTCTCAGCTGGAGGTCCTCCTCGCAGGCTCTAAAAAACTTTTTCAAGATTATTTTATTTTATTTTATTTTTATTTTATTTTATTTTATTTTATTTTATTTTATTTTATTTTATTTTATTTTATTTTATTTTATTTTATTTTATTTTATTTTATTTTATTTTATTTTATTTTATTTTATTTTATTTTATTTTATTTTATTTTATTTTATTTTATTTTATTTTATTTTATTATTTATTTTATTATTTTATTTTATCCTATTTTATTATTTTACTTTTTATTTTATTTTATTTTTCCTAGAGAGGCCAGCAAATTTCTGCCTAGCAAAACAGTTTGCAGACAAATGTAGGATGCCAGGGTGACCCGTGGTAACAGGATCAGCACCTCTGCAGCACCAGTGCAGCTCTAGCAGAGGAACGGCAGAGGAAAGGATGGCTTCGGGGCAGACCTGACCACTTCATCCCACCCGCAGCACCTCGAGCCTGCGGGCAGTGCAGGTCTGGCAGGGGAAGGGGGATGAGGCTGCTGGATGTTTTTCTCCCTGCTGGCTGGGAACATGGTAACTTTTACAACACTGCTTTGTGGGGAGACAGATGAAACAAACCCCAAAATGATTTAGGGGTGGTTTTGCCCTTCGTTGCACAGTTGGGGGCATACAGCTGTTCTTACTGATATTGCTGAGTAGCAGTCAGATGATTTGAACCCGTTATTGTGGAAGATCCCAAAAGAACTCAAGATTTGGTGGGACACTGATGACATTTGGCTCAACTCCACTTTGGGGTTTGTCTGAGATGGCTGCTCAGAAAGCACCAATCTCCCTCCAAAATGTGCTACAACTCCGAAGCAAAGACCTGCTCCTGAAACAACAACGTTACATATCCCAAGAAATGCCTGCCCCAAAGGACTGAAACCCCACAGAAGGTTTAATTTTCTTCACACACACACACACACACAAATAAGGGGTGGTCCTTCACTTGGGGTCTGCGTCTGTCTGTGCCGAGGCCTCAGGGATGTTGTGTACCCAGAGAGAAGAGCCCACCCCAAACCCTAACCCTAAATACCCTGCCCACAGCCACGGCTTCCTGCAAAATGACAGAGAGGGCAAAACTGCGAAGGCAAAATCTCCTGAGTGAAAAGGAATTAGTAAAACCCCATATTCATGAAATATTGAGAGCTAATTATATGTGCATCGGAAACCTCTGGGGGAAGGGAGATGGAGGCCTTTCATTAGACGGTAACTGGAACTTTTTCATCATTTGTCTAGCTCAGGAATGTAAGGCTGCTGTCTGGAGAGGGATGTGGGATTTGGCTGCAGGGCTGGGTGTGCAGGTGAAGTGCCATGCCGGCGAGGGTTTCTATTGTATTCTGGCATGTCTTGGAATAGGCTTTCAGCTCTAGCAGGTCGGCTGGGGCTGGGTGCCCGCACAGCTCATCCCTCCTGCGAGACTTTTTGGGAGGAATCCTTGCTCCCAAACGGTTTTTCAGCCTCCTCCCACCCAGCCCCCAAACGGCCCCGAAGTCCCGTGTCCCGGTGGCACTGCTCGGGGGCTCTCCCCCGGGCTGTCCCCGGTTCTGTGCCTTTGACCCGCTCTCTGCTCTCGCAACCAGAACGAATCGCGAGCTGCTGCCACCGCGCCACCGGCCACATTCAAGGCCAAGAGCACAACCGGTGGCGGAGGGGGAAGTTCGTAACGTGGAGCCGGGGAGGAAGGAGCAAGGGAAATCCTGCTGCTGCCCGGCCAGCGGTGCCCGGCACCCACAGGGCACGGGATGCAATGTAAAAGGGGAAAAATGGGTAGCCCGCACCGGGTGACCGTGGGGTTTCTCTCTTAAAGCCTTACGGCAACTTCAGACACCAGGGTGGCCGGGGGAAACCCGTCCCAGCTCCCTGCCTTCTGCCGGGGGGAGAAGCCACATCCCGGGAAAAGCTTTCCCAAGGGCTGGGGGCTCCCCTTCTCTCTGCTCCCCTCTGCTCCCCTCTGCCCTGCTCGGCCACAGCCACCGGCCCCCTGCGGACCCCCCGCACCCGCGGAGCCGCCGGCCCTCGGCCCTTAAATCAGCGTCAAACCCGTTCCCCCCTCCGCTCCCCGGTGCCACCACCCTTTACTCCCCCGGTGCTTTTTTTTCTATCACCTTTTGTTAGCATTCCAGATCCGGAAACTTCATTTACCCGGGGCTTTAAAGAGAAATAAATCCAGGCAGGCCGCGGTGCCCGCGCTATGCCTATTTAGCGCCGCGATCCGCCGCCGATTATGAATTGTTGTGATTTTCAGGCTGCTGCCGTCCTCAATACCTTCTGAGCCACTCTCCCTGCCTGGAAAAAACCTGCTCACCCTTCCCGAGCAAGGGGCACGGAGGAAGAGAGCACAGCACTTGCTCTTGGCTTTATTTACTTTTGCTATTATTGTTGTTATTATTTTCGGAATTTGGAGAGAGCGAGCTTTTAAATCGCTGAAATAATTGCCTGGGAGAAAGGTTTCTTAATCTGTTCATACATTATTGACTCGGGCTCCAATATTTGGCTCGCTGCTTTTTATCGCAAGAAGATCACGTACGAGAGTCTTTTGCATAACAATTTTTAAGGAGGACACATCCTTATATCAAAAGTGGACGTGACTTGAATTTTGCCGGCGTTTGTCCCTAAAATGACCCAATTCCGGTTACTGCCACTGGGCAGCAGTAACATTGCATCATTTCTCCAGGCGATAGACTTATTTTGCTTTGCTCTCCGTCCCTTCCCCTGCCCACCCCCCCAAGTCAAGGCATACTTTTAAAGCTGATTATTTTGTCTTGCCGCGCTCTAGCCCTACGCACGCGGTTTTCTCTCCCTGGGAAGGGATGAGCGGAGAGGAGCAGGAGCGGCTCGGAGGAGCAACATGGCTAATTAACGCCCAAAGTTCCCGTGCAAGGCAGAAAAGGTGCCTTCAACGAAATTTCGCCGCTCAGGGCCGGCAGCTCCGGTGCCCGCTCCTCCGGCCCCCTCCCCGAGCAGCATTTCCCCCGACGAGGATCAAAAGAGCCCCCCTCTCCCCCGCTTTCTCAAATCGAAATCGTGCTGCCTCCCAGCCCCACCGGTCAAGTTAATTCCAGAACAAAGGAGGACAAAAACACAAAGGATTTCTCTTCCCCCCCCCCCCCCCACCTCCCCGTCTCAAACTTCCCCGGTGCCTGCACCCTGGCCCGGCCCAAGCCGGGGCCGCCCCCCCGGGGCCGCCCCCTCGGGGCAGCGCCTCCCGGGCCCGGCAATGCGGGGGGGTGACAGAGGGGACGGCAGCACTGGGGACACGGGGCTGAGCGCTCCTCCCAAGCTTTGGTGGGGAGAAAGCCCCGGGCTGCCTGCAGGCTGCGAGGGGAGAAATTATTACGCCCGTGGCCCCCGGCACCGGTGCTGCTGTATGGACGGGGGGGTAAAAAAAAAAAAAAAAATTAAAATTAAAGACCGGGTCATCTCCCTCCCCCGGGGCTGGGTGGGCAAGGGCCGCTGCTGGAGCCCGAGCCAGCCTTGGGGGGCTGCACCTGAGGGTCGGGGAGAGGACCGCGGGGAGCATCCTTCCACGCCGCGCTGGGCAAACTTCCCACGGGAGGCGTCTCCCTGCCCCCGGGGGGGGGGGGGGGGGTCCTGCGGGAGGACCCCACGGGTGGGGAGCGGCGGCTCCGGCCCGAGTGGGAACCCGGGGGTCGTGCGCCCCCCGAGCTGGCGGCTACACCTATTGGCACACGCGTGTGCACACGCGAGGAAAACCTCCCCCTGCACTCTCGCTGCACCCACGCTGGGACACGCGACTTGCACACGCGTGGAGAGCGCAGAAACACCGCACGCGTGGGGCTGCGCGGAGCAGGGCGCGCCCCACGGACCCCCCCCCAGCCCTGCAGGGCGCGCCGCGGGGGTCGGTCCCGCGTGTGCCCCTTTGTGGGAAAAGCTCTGGGGGCTATTCCCCCCCCCGGCACCGGAGCCCCGAGGAGCGGCCCCGACCCCGGTCCCGGCCCCGGGTGCGCGGTGGGGCGAGGGCGGGGGCCGGCACCCCCCGGGGCCGGGCGGCGCAAGGCGTGAGCCCTCGCCAAAGTGTCCCCGGCTCGCCCCTCGGCTGCCGGCTCGCCGAGCAGACCCAGAAGCAGAGCGAGGCGTAGGTAGCAGGGAGAGCCGGAGGAAATTGAAACCAGATTTCGCAATGTAAATGGGTGCGAGCCAGTCCCGCACCGGGGGCAGGGTGCAGCGGGGCGCACGCCGGGAGCAGCCTGCCGGAGCCGGGCTGGGCGCAGCGGGAAGCCCCGAGCAAACTTTCAGCCCCCGTTGGTAGCCTATTTAGCGAGGGGACGGGAAGATCTGACCCGAAGTGGGGTAAGGCAGCCCTCGGAAACATCCCCCGTAACTTAAACCAGATTGTCAGGGAGGCAGCCGGGGCTGCAGGGAGCCGCTCGGACCGCTCGCCCGTCGGGAGGATGCCGCTGCCCTTCTCCGGTGCGTTCCTGCCCCGGGCAGCTCCAGAGGAACGGCCCCGGGAGCCGGCACTTTTTAAGGCAGCCGATCCAGGTGACTTGTGCTGCTCGCAGCGAGGTAGGGGGGGCTGCAGAGGTGGGTGGGAGGCGGGGGGGGGCTTGGGAAGCAGATGGGAAGGGGCTTTGCAGCCAGGCCACTGGGAAGCAGCGAGCTCTTCTCCCTCCTTTCTTCCTCCCTTTCTTTCCTTCTCTCTGTTTTTCTCCTTTTTTCTTTTTTCTTTTCTTTCTTTCTTTTCTTTTCTTTTCTTTTCTTTTCTTTTCTTTTCTTTTCTTTTCTTTTCTTTTCTTTTCTTTTCTTTTCTTTTCTTTTCTTTTCTTTTCTTTTCTTTTCTTTTCTTTTCTTTTCTTTTCTTTTCTTTTCTTTTCTTTTCTTTTCTTTTCTTTTCTTTTCTTTTCTTTTCTTTTTCTTTTCTTTTCTCTTTTTTTCTTCTCTTTTCCTTTTCTTTTCCTTTTCTTTTCCTCTCCTCTCTCTCTTCTCTCTCTCTCTCTTTCTCTCTTTTTTCCTCTTTTCTCTTATTTTCTCTTCTTCTTTTCCTTTCTTCTCTTTTCTTTTTTCCTTTCTATTCTCGTCTACTCTTTTCTTTTTTTTTTCTTCTCTGTTCTTCTCTTCTTTTTCTCTTCTCTTTTCTTTTCCTTTCTTTTCTTCTCTTTCTCTTTTATTTTTTTTCCTTTGGTTATCCTTTATTCCTGCCTTTTCTTGTTCTCTATCTTTTTCTTCTTTCTCTTCTTCCTTTTTCTTCCTTTTTCTCCTTTCCCCTTTCCGTTTTTCCTTTTCCATTTTTCTTTTTCCTCTTCTTTCCTTTTCTTTTTCTTTTCTTTTTCTTTTCTTTTTCTTTTTCTTTTTCTTTTTCTTTTTCTTTTTCTTTTTCTTTTTCTTTTTCTTTTTCTTTTTCTTTTTCTTTTTCTTTTTCTTTTTCTTTTTCTTTTTCTTTTTCTTTTTCTTTTTCTTTTTCTTTTTCTTTTTCTTTTTCTTTTTCTTTTTCTTTTTCTTTTTCTTTTTCCTTTTCTTTTTCCTTTTCTTTTTCCTTTTCCTTTTCTTTTTCCTTTTCTTTTTCCTTTTCTTTTTCCTTTTCTCTTTTTCTCTCTTCTTTCTCTTTTTTCTTTTTTTTCTTTTTTCTTTTTTTTTCCTTTTCTTTTTCTTTTCCCTTTTCTTTCTTGTTTATTTTCTTTTTCTTTTCTATTTTTCGTAAAGAAACAAACCAATAACACTGCTAACAAGAAAGACAGTTTTCCCTCCCCTCCACAGAAACTTGGCCGGACTATTTTAATCTCCGACCCCCTTGAGGAAGGAGGGGAGAGACAATGCAAAAAAAGAAAAGAAAAGAGACCCAAATTTTTCCCTGAAGTTCCCGAGCCCCGAAAACCGGGCGGCATTGCTGGGGTGGGGTGCTCCCGGCGGTGTCTGCCTCGCAGCCGCCCGCGGGGACGCGGGGACCCAGCCCCGGCTGCTCCCCGGAGCTGCTCGGGCCGGGCTGCGGGGCTCCGGCCGGCACCGCCGGGCTCTCCCCTGCCCTCCTCCGAAATCAAAACCTCCCCTTTCTCCTTCCCCGCTCCGGTGCAGAGAGAGATTTTGAAGCCCGGAGATATAAACCTGTGCCCCGCAAAAAAAGTTGCGAGCGGGGCTGCTTCCACTACCTATTTACCAACGAATTACACTGCTATTATTGCTTTCAATGAAGACTGAATCCCCAAGCGATAATTGAATTAGTCTATTGAAGAGACTGTCAGGTACAATGACGTGGTATATCCCGCGCATTTCCCAGGGTCTATAGGCTTTGGGGACCCGGAATGTATAGTCTGACCTTACAGCTCATAATAATAATGCTGCACTTGTAGCAGAAATCTATTCGCATTCACTTTTAACAAAACCTCTGGTCAGCCAGTCCCTGTAGGAAGGATGAAATCTATTGTATTAGAACAACTCATTTATGTCCTTCAGCAAAGGCCCCAATGAGATCTGATCTAGACCTAGAAATAGGATTACCACAGCGTATATTAACCACGTTTCTATACTTCCTCCTTTCTATAAGGGCGCCGAGGAAGAAAAAAAAAATGCAAAGGATTTTTGATCCGATTTTAATTTTCATTTAAATCCCTGTTTCCTCCGCCGGCCTTCCTCAGAAAGAAGAAAAAAAAAGAAAAGAAGGAAAGAAAGGGAAAAAAAAACAAAACCTAAAACTAAAAAAAAACGAAATCGGAGTGCTGATTTCGTCCCGTTCCCGAGGAGGCTGCGGGCGCCGCGGGCTGGTTTGGGGCTGCGGGAGCGATGCGGGCGCCCTCCCCGCGCCCCGACGGCGGGCACCCCGCACCCTACACCCCGTATCCCGCATCCCCGCATCCCCACGGCCGCAGGCAGGGCTTAGTCCCTCGCCCAGGTTTGATTTTCTCCTTGCCAGGGTCGCGGAGCGGTGGGGAAGGAAAGGCTCAAACGGCAGCAGGGCGCTTCCGAGGGGGGACCGGGCACCCACGAGTTGCGGAGGGAACTTTTTCTTAACCAGTTTTTTATTTTATTTATTTTTTTGAAGCTGCCGTCCTTAAGACACGATGTAGACATATTACCCCGATTACTGTAACTATCTGCTAGCCGGAGTGTAATATTTATCTATCTATTTAGATAGGAAGGGTCGTGGTGGAAAAAATACCCAGCCTGGAAATATACTTCGTCTTTTCCTTTAACCCCTCCTCATTCATCCAGGCGATCCCCCACCCCCTCCATACACAAACCTACTCAATTTATAGAGAAGCCTTTAAAATCCAGAACAGTTTCTAGACGAAGGGAGGACTCCAGACGAAATACCCCCCCCTCCACGCACACACGCACACGTACACACTCACACACTCGCTTCGCCCCCCCCTGCGCTCGGAAAGGCAAATTAAATAGTTAAAGGCTTCGATTTCTCTCTCTCTCCCTTTTGTTACCCAATTTTGGAACATTTAAGGATGGGTGTGTGTATTGTATTCAATAATAAAAGCTATAGGGCCGCCAGGACATTTATCATCCTATTACTGTAACAAATCCGGGCTCCCAATACATGAAAGGTAAAATGAATTACCGACGTTAAGCCGTCAATAAAGTCATTTCTGTAAATGGTGTCTCCGAAGGACTGCAGCATTATTCAACTAGCTTTATCAGCAGCTGGGAAATTACGTGAAGAAGCTCGCAGCGTGTAATATGGCCCTGCTTACTTTGATTAAGCGTCTTGCCAGGGAATAGTGACAGTGCTTTTGACCAGGTTTTATTCGCCGTCCTGTGATGAACGCCAAGCTGATCAGGCGGAATGAAGAGTAATTAAAACCTATAAATTATCTTTTGCAGCCCTTCTCAAGGCGTCTCTTGCAGGAGAGATAAGGCAGCGAGCCCCCATTTACAGCTCTGAAAGGGACCGCGGCTCACAAAGGCTACGTGGCTAAATGGGATATTGATAGTGTCCTAATTAGAATTTAATTAAGTACCCACGCTCGCTTTTGGGATAAAGATTTCAATTTTGCTAACTTAAATATAAATAAACCCAATTTCGGTGCGAGTAAATGATATGATATTGTGAATGCGGGCTGTGTGTGTGTGTGTGTGTGTGTGTGTGTTAACATTCATTTAATTGCGGATGAAGCCCTTGATTCCAGGGCTGATTGCGTTATGCCAGCTATTATTTTAGGAGATTATTGTGTGGCTGGAGGTAACAATTTGGTAATGTTTCCCCGGTCCGGCAAAGAGCCGAGCGTGCCTCGGAGGTGTGCGCGCACAGCCGCGGCCGCCGGACCGAGGGAGGTGCCGGCTCCTTCGGCTCCCGGTGACCCCCGGCTCCCGGTGACAGCCGGCTCCCGGTGACCCCCGGCTCCCGGTGACCCCCATCTCCCGGTGACAGCCACTCCCGGTGCTCTGCACCCCCCAAAAAACGGAGCCCCGCGCTCGGCCGCTGCCGCCGGGATGCTCCCGAAACCAGCGATGCTCCCGGCCGCCGCCGGCCGCAGCGGCCACTCGGCGGGCAAAATCCACGCGTGGCTCTCCCGGTGCCCACCCGTGGGTGTCTGAGCACGCAGCCCTATAGCATCGCGCACGTATAGGATCTATAGGCGGCGGCACGTGCCGCCGGGCCGTCCCCGCGGAGCAGCGCGGAGCCCCGCGGCCTCCCCGCCACCCGTGGCCGTGGGGGGGGGGACGTGGGGACCCCCGGGGAGCTCCGGGGGTCCGGGTCTCGGGCTCTGCCCTGCCCCAGCCCCGGGGAGCGGCCCCGGGCTCCGGCGCGGCTCCAGCCCCGAGCAGGTGCCTGCGGCCGGCGGGGAGCGAGAAAGCAAAACCTGAGCTTCGGACTTGTGCTTTTTAACATTATTTTATTCCTCTTTCTCCTCCCCTATATTACTTTTTGGAAACCTGCAACAGTCGTGAAAAAAGTGCCCGGCCCTCCCCACCCTGCAAAACCCTTACGTTTCCCTTCTGCCCCAGCACACTCCCCCAGGTGCTGGGGAGAACAAAATACCGGGTGGAAAAAAAAAAAAAAAAAAAAAGCAAAAAACCCACCAAACCGAACCCAAACAAACAAGCAAACATTAGAAAGCAGGCGAGGCAACGCGATCCGGAGTCAGCTGCAAGCTGGCGGCTGCTCTGCTTCTTCTTCCGAAATAATAAGAATAAAGAAACAGCCCAGCCCGGCGGCTGCCAGCCCGGCTCAGCGCCGCGGCGATTACCAGTATTTAGTGTTATTTTCATTTTAATTCCTCCAGAAAAAAAAAATAAAAAAAAAAAGTTTCCACTCCGGGCTGCCCCCACCTCCCCTAAGCGAGAAATAAAAATAAAAATGAACAGGAGGAGGATGAGCGCCGCGGATTATTTTTGGGGTGGTGGTGGGGGGGGGGGGTGTTGTTATTATGGGGTGTGCGAGCGAAGGGGCAGAAGAGGCGCTCATCCCAGAGGGGTTGAAGTTGTGGGGGGGGGGTTAACGGGGTGGGGGGGGTGTCCCTAAATACGCGTGGAGCCCGGGCGCCCCCGCCCCGTCGCGGCGCGGCTCCGGGGCGGGGGGGGGGGGGGGGGGGGGCGGCGTTGGCGGCGGAGCGCCATTGGCCGCCCCCACGTGCGGGGCCGCCTCACGTGCTTCCGGTGCGAGCCCAAAAAGTGGGGCCGAGGGATTTTTTAGGGAGAGTTTCTTGCAAAGACCGGAGCTGTCAGAGATTTGCCTTTTTATTTTGGGGCCAAAAAAAAAAAAAAAATTAAGGGGGGAAAAAAAAAAAAAGAAAAACCGGCCCCCCCCCCCCCCCCCCCCCTCCTCCCGGAGCCCGAGCACGCTGGCGGGGAAGGGCTCGGGCAGAGCGCGGCGGACACCGGGGCAGCGCGGAGCCGCCGCGGGGAGATGGGCAGATTTTGAGTCCTTTTTTATTTTATTTATTAATTTTTTTTTTTTTCGGGGGGCGGGTTTTTGGGGGGCCGCTGTGTGGCTGCACGCGGTTTTGGTGCTTTTTTTTTTTTTTTTTTTTTTTGGTGATGGAAATATAAGCTGATCGGGAGAAACGGGGGAAGAAGCCCTCGAGTGGCTCTCCCGGTTTTGGATCCATCCGTGCGAGGGGGAGAAAAAAAAAAAAATCTCAGCTCCAGCCCAACAAGTGGATTTTATTCTTTTTTTTTTTCTCTCTTTTATTTTTTTTTATTTTTGCCTTCTTTTTTTTTTTTTTTGAAATTTAAAAAATTTTTTTCCCCACCCCACCACCCACCCGCGAAGTGGGGTGGGCGTAAAGCGGGTGGGTGGGGGGGAGGGTGGGGGGGGCAAAAAGGCGGCGAGCTCCGTGGCGGGGGCTGAGGATGGAAGAGCCGCCGGAGGGGCACGGCCACCGAGAATCGGCGCCGCCCGGCCCGGCGAGCAGCGGCAGCGGCAGCGATGGCGAGAGCTTGCCCGTGTCCCCCAGCCCCGCGCCCGCCTCCCCCGCCGCCCCCTGCCCCTTGCCCCTTCCCCGCCGCCGCCCCCCGCCGCCTCCCCCGCCGCCCCCTCAGCGCACCACCAACTTTTTCATCGACAACATCCTGAGGCCGGACTTCGGCTGCAAGAAGGAGCCTCCCGCTCCGACCGGCGGCTGCGGCGGCGGCGGCGGAGGAGGAGGAGGAGGAGGAGGAAGCAGCAGCAGCAGCAGCCGGGAGCGGGATGGAGACCGAGGGCAGAGCTCAGGTAGAGAAAACATCAACCCGCTGCTGGCCCGGCCGCCCAACCCGCCGGCCCTCCTGTGCCCGGACTCGAACTGCGGGCCCGACGGCTCCCCGGCCGCGCCGCCCGCCGCCGCCGCCGCCTCCAAAGCCAGCCCCGGCGCGGCGGGGGTGGCGGCGTCGGGGGCGGCCAAGCCCCCCGGCGAAGGGGGCGACACTCACCCGGCCAAGTACGGGGAGCACGGCAGCCCCGCCATCCTCCTCATGGGCTCTAATAATGGAGGACCTGTTATAAAGCCCGACTCGCAACAGCCGCTGGTGTGGCCTGCCTGGGTCTACTGCACTAGGTATTCAGACAGACCGTCCTCGGGTAAGGAAGCGCGGAGCATCTGGGAGCTGTTAAAATCGTGACAAGGTCGCTCCCCCCCCTTCTCCTTCCCCTGTCCCCCCCCCCCCCCTCCTCCCCTTTGCTTTGGCTTCCAGCCTGCTGAGGACCTCGCGTGGGGCGGCGCGGGGGGGGGGGGGGGGGGGGGGTCCTGGGTCACCCGGGGCGAGAGGAAACGCGTCCCCGTCCCCCCCCCCCCCTCCTTCTCCCCCCTCCCCAAAACCCCCTCCGCCTTCCTATTCCGAGTCGCCGAATTTGAATGCGACGCCGGGCCCCGATTCGGCCGCATTCAGATGCGGAGAGGGGCTGCGAGCCCCTGCCCGTGCCCCCGGCCGCCCCCCCCGCCCCCCCCCCTCCCGCTGCAGCCCGGGGGGGGCCGCACCGCGGCGGCGCTGGGCCGGGAGCGCTGCGGGGAAAAGGGGGAAAAAAAAAAAAAAAAAGGCAGCGGATTTGGCTTCTCGCTTGTTTTGTTCTTCCCCCCCCCCCCCCCCCCCAACACACCCCGGTTTTATTTCCCCGGTGCCGGTGGCCGCGGAGGGGCGGCTGGGTGGCGGGGGGGGGGGGGCTGGCCGAGCCACATGTTGAGCGGCTGCTGGAGGTGCAGGGGGGGGGTTATGGGGGGGGGGAGAGGAAAAGGGGCTTCGGGCAGGTCGCCGAGGGGCTGCTTCTCGGGGCCTTCGGCCTCCATAGGCCGCGGGGGCCGCTGCTCCCTGCCCGCTGCCGGGAGGGGCCGAGGCTCGGCCCGGGGGGGGGCTCCCGGCCGGGCACCCCCTGCGAGCCCCGTCCCCTTGGCGCGACCCCGCAGCCCCTCGTTTTGTCCCCGCTGGTCACTGTTTTCCGTTGTCAGGTTTTTTTAGTTTTATTTTTTAAAGCGAGGGGAGAGGAGAGGGGGTGCCCCCCAGTCACACCCCAGGCCAGCAGCCCGGGACCCTCCAGCGCGGGTCGGGACCGGGACCGGGACCGGGATTGGGACCGACCAGGACAGGGATTGGGACCGGGACCGGGACCGGGTCCAGGACCGGGACCGGGGCCGGTTCCTCTTCCCAGGCCCGGGCAATGCGGGGCCGGGGGACCCGGGGAAAGCGGCGGTGCCCGGCGCGGTGCTCCCGGGGCCGGCGGGCAGCGCTCCGCTCCCGGCCGAGCCACCTCCATCCCCCGTTATTGACACGTCCAGCGACTCGCAGCTCGGAAAAGCCCTTTTGATTGACTCCGCTGATTGATGGAGTGATAGAGCTGTCAGGCTGCCCTCGCCGCCGGCCGGCCCGGCCACGGCTGCTGCGTTATTACCGCTTCCCAGGCCCGCCGGGCGCCAGGCATCTCGCATTGCGCCTTTATTTCCTTCCCTCCCCTTTCTTCGGGCAGAGGGGTATTTTTGCACGTCGTCCCTTAAGCCCCCAGCTCATCCCCCGGCTGCTCGGCCCGGCCCGGCCCGGCCCGGCTCGGCTCGGCCCGGCCGCGCTCTTTGTTGTGCTCGGAAGCCGGCCGCGGCCGCCGCGGGGCTTCTCCCGGCCCCGGGGACGAGCGGGCTGAAGGGGCCGGGGGCTGCGACCCCCGCTGCAAGGTGCCGGCCTCGTTCCCCCCTCCCCAAAGCTGCCGGGCCCCGGCCCGCTCCCCGCCGAGCCGGGGCAAAGCCGGGCTGAACCGGGACAAGAGCTTTCGGCCTACTCGGAGGCCTCGCCGGGCTCCGGCTGCTGCAGCCGGCTGGGGGCTGCGGGCCCGGCAGCTGTCAGGGGATTTTCGCAGCCCCCATCCTCCAGGGCCGCCTTCCCTCTCCGCTCCCGGGACTGCCGGTGCTCGGGGCCGGGATGCTGGCACGGCACGGCTCGGCACGGCACGGCTCCCGGCCCCAGCGCGGCCCGCGGGATGGGGCTGCGAAGGAACCCCCTTAGGGTTTGGGTGTCCGGGGGTCGCGGCGGGCAGGGCCGGCGAGCTGGCGGCGTGCGGGGCCCGCCGGGGCCGGCCAAACACCGGAGCCCCGGGCGACCCCCGGCTGCTGCCGGGGCTGGCCGCGGGGACCCCGGCCCCGGGACGGCGGCCGCCCCCCGGAGCCCCGGAGCCCCCCCGTCGGGGCGGGCAGAGCGGCGCCCCGACGGGCCCGGGGCGGGGGGCTAGCAGGCGGCTCTCCCCCCTCGCCCCCTGCCCGTTGCAAGAGACGGGCGCGTTTCCCCGGGCCTCCCCGCTCCTCCTCTCCCTTTCTTCCCCTTGGCGGGGCCGGGGCGGCGGGGCCGGGCCGGGGGTGCCGGCGCGGTTCCCCCCCGTCGGCCATTTTCCGTCGGGCGGCGGGGCGGGGGCGGCGGGCGGCGGGCGGCGGCGGGGCCCTGCCCAGCGGCGTGTGTGTGCCCTGCCCGCAGGCCCCCGCACCAGGAAGCTGAAGAAGAAGAAGACGGAGAAGGAGGACAAGCGGCCGCGGACGGCGTTCACGGCCGAGCAGCTGCAGCGGCTGAAGGCGGAGTTCCAGGCCAACCGGTACATCACGGAGCAGCGGCGGCAGAGCCTGGCCCAGGAGCTGAGCCTCAACGAGTCCCAGATCAAGATCTGGTTCCAGAACAAGCGCGCCAAGATCAAGAAGGCGACGGGCATCAAGAACGGGCTGGCGCTGCACCTCATGGCCCAGGGACTCTACAACCACTCCACCACCACCGTGCAGGACAAAGAGGAGAGCGAGTGAGGACAGCCCTAGCCACGGACAGGTGCTATTTAAAAGCAGATCTATTGTCTATCCATAGTATAAGGACTCCACTTAAGAAAAAAAAATATGAACGCTTACAAAAAAATTATCTCTATATAGCCAAACAGCATATGACCTTGTATATATTTAATTTCAGGTAAGAAATATGTGTAGCGATCTCTATTTGCTGGACAGTTTCTCTCTCCCTTTCTCTCTCTCTCTTCCTCTCTTTTGTTCGTTTGTTCGTTTTGTTTGCTTTCCTTTTTTCTTTTCCGATGTCCGTTGCTCTTGCTTTACAGTAAATGTCCGACTTTCCTGATCTTTCGTTCGATCTTATTTTTTTTTTGTGTGTGTGTGAATTTCTGTCTCTCTTTTTATTTTTTTTCCCGAGGAAAAAACAAAATAAAAATCTGATCCACAGACTGCGAGACTGAACCCGCCGCTACAAGCCAAAGATTTTATTATGTTCAGAAATCTGTAGTCTGAAATAAAGTGTAGACTGTGTTCAGGATCCAGGCTGGCTGTAATTCTTTATTTTAGTGTACGGATGTTTGTGTGTATATATATATATATATACAGATAAAATAAATATATATGTACATACACAGTACGCTGCGTATATGGTGCCATTTCGGTGGCGTAATTAGTTTTTGTTTTCGATGGATCAGTGCAGCAATTTTTAAACCGGTCGTCCCCTTTTTTAAACCCTTCCGAGACCTTCGATATTCACCCCCCCTCCTTTTTTTTTCCTACCTTTTTTATTTTTATTTTTTAAAATCTCTTTGGTTATTTCGGTCGCGCCTCGCCTCCCGCGCCTCCCTTTTCACCAAGAAATCCTCCCCCCTCCCCACCCCCCCGCGGTGTGATATACGCGGCAATATATCGCCAGCCCCTGCGGGAAAACGCCTGGAAGCCGGGCGGCCGTTCCGCTCTCGGGGATGTGCTGGGGAGGGAGCTGCGTGACACCTCCTCTGCTCCCATCTTGAATTTCCACCGCGGAGCCTTCCCCGGGCACAGCGGGGAGGCCGGAGGCCGGGCACGGCTCCCGAGGCCGCTCCCGGCTCCCGAGGCCGCTCCCGGCTCCCTGCCCTTTCCTCCCCTCGGCCGCTGGGGGCCGGGGGGGCGATGCCGGTGGCTTTAAGGTGCCCCGCCGACCCCCCCCCCCCCCCACCGGCTCCTCTCCGGCGCCCGGCCCCGTTTCGCTTCGGCTTCTCGCCGGGCTCCGGCGGGCCGAGGCCGGGCCGTGCCTCCGCGCCCGCCGCTTTGTCCTCGGCCGTCGAGGGTCGGCCTCGGCCCCCCGCGAGTGTCTCGCGTGGGAGCCCCGCGGGGTCGCGGCTGGCCAAGGGGGGGCTCTCGGCGTCCGCTCCCCGCGGCCGGCACCGGGCGAGGCCTCCGCGGTGCCGAGCGGTGGGGCAGACGGAGCCGCGACACCCGACGGGGCTGCCTGTCGGCTCGTCGTGGCGCCTCTCTTTCTTTTCGCCCCTCTGGAGCCCTCCCCCGAGGCCCGGGGAAATGGGGAGAGCTGGAGTCAGGGCTAGAAGCCGAGGCCGGAGCCCCTCTCCCGCAGCCCCCCGACGGCCGGGGCCGGGGTGGGCGAGCGGCAGCGCCGGGCAGCTCCCGTCGGGTACGCGGCTCCCCCCGGCCTCGCTCCGCCGGAGGTTTCAGGGGTTTTCCGCCTAGGAGAGGGGAAGGGGAGCAGCAGGGCAGCGGAGAAGCTGCCTGTGAGATTTTTATTTGCTTTTTTTTCTTAAAAAAAAAACAGACTATTTCTGCTCAGCGCCGCCACCCCGCAGCCCGGCTGGAGGCGCAGGCCGGGGCTGCCCTGCCCGGAGGGAGCCCCCCGCCCTCCTCACCCGCACCCCCTGCTCCACCCCACGCTGCCCCACGGCATCTCCCCCCCGCACGGCATCCCCCCCCCCCCCATCCCCCCCGACGGCACCCCCCCCACAGCATCCCCCCCAGCCCCGCCCAGCCCCCTCCTCTGCCCGCCGAGGTCTCTCGGCAGGCCGGAGAGCCGGCAGGGCTCGGAGGCTGTAAAGAAACGTCGTAGAGCGCCATCTAAAGTTCTTCGCTTCTTTCTCCCTCTCCCCTTTCCGTTGGAATCGAAACGTAAACTTAAAGCTTCTGCCCACAGGAAAAAAAAAAAAAAAAACCTCCTTCGACGTGCCAGTCCCACTGCCGGGCACGTCCAGGGGCAGGTGACCCTCGGCCCCCTCACTTGCTGCCGTCGGGGGGGGACGCGGAGAGGCTGCGCCCCCCCTCCCAGAGCCCGTTTTAATTCAGTTCGCTGCTTTTCTCGGCTCTGACCCCCGCCTCTCGCTTCCCTGGAGCTGTAGAGGCGAAAATGTCATTTCTGCGGAAAATTGGGGCGATGACGCACCCGGGGGGGGCTCTGGAGTTGCGGCCTCCAGATGTTTGGGTGCAGCTCCTGGAGCCGGCCCCGCGTCGATTTCCCTGCTCAGCACCCATGGGTGACATTAAGGGTGGGGGGCCCCGGCCTCCCCCTGCCCCGCCGTCCCCCCCCCCCCGGCCCGCTCCTACCTGCAGCCAGGGAAAGGCTCCGGGGCGCGGGGTCGGGCTCAGCAGAGCCGGACAAGGCAGGGATAAAGACGACGAGGGGAATATAGAGCAGATTAAAGGCAGCCTAAAGAGGATTATTTAAGCAAATCAGGCTTTTTAATGTAATTATGCTTTTAGGATTTCTCTGCGAGCGTAGCTGGGCGGAGCGGACCAGGGGAACCGGGTGGCGTGGCCCTGGTCTGGCCTCAGTGGGGACAGGAGGCTCCGGGAGCGACCCCCGACCTCCTGGACAGGCAGCCACGGGGGGGTTGCTCCGGTGGGCAGCCGGGGGGGCTCGAGGGTGCCTTCCCTGCTGGGTAGGGGCCAGGGGCTGAGAGCAGGAACCGCACTGCACTCCCCGTCGGACAGGGAGCAGGTGTGCGGGCTGGGGGCTGGACGGGGCGAATGGGACGCCCTGCCCCGGGGAAACCCAAGCCTCACGTCGGGGAAAATACAAGCCCGGGCGGAAAAGCCCTGGAGGAAAAGCAGAATGTCCTTCCCGTCCTGCCTTCGGAAATTAGGGTCATTTCCCCCCTCCCCAACTCTGTGGAGCCGCGGTGGGGGTGTGACCGCAGCCAAATGGCCAGCAGACGCCCCCCCCCACCCCAACCAGCTCCCTGCACATGGAGGGACCCCCAGAAGCTCGTTTCTCCCCGCTCCCAGGACCCCAGCCCACTCGGCCCCCTCCTGCCCCCCGGCTCCCCCCGCCCCAGCGCTTTGCATATGCAGATGAGACTCGGGGGGGGGGTGGGGGGGGCAGGCCACGCGTGGTCCCCCCCGTCGGTCCCCTCGGGCCGGGGCGCAGATCCCGCTGCCTCCTGTCACGGAGCTTGTTCCTTTGTGCCGCCTTTCGAGGAATCAAAGCGGACACGGTTGTGACACGTAGCCCGGCGGGTCAGAGGTCAGATTTCACAATCCCAATTACAATGATTTCTAATGATGTTTATCTTGAGGGCTCCGACGGCCGGGAGCTTTACAAGAGGGCTCCTCTTCCCCTCCCCTCTCTGCTTGGAGGGCCGTGGGTGCGGGGGGCCCCCGGCTCGGGCCCGTCGGGGGAGCGGCGCTGCCCGGGGCACCGACGGCGCGGGGCCGCGGGGAGGCTCGGGGGGCTCGGAGCTGCCCCCCCCGGCTCCCTCCATGCCGCCCCCGGGGGTCCCGAGGCCACGCCGGGATTAAGAGAGTGAATCCCACGGTGGTTTACAGGGAATATTAGCAAGCGCTGCTCCTCTCCCTCCCCGTCGAGTCAGGTCCGAGGCAGCGCTAACAAGTGCCTAAGTGGAGGTAGGAGCTCTGCCCGCCGAGCCGGCGCTGATATTTGTTTGTCTGGAGCCCTCGACGGCTTGGGGGGGGGGGGGGTAAGGGGGGGCTGCAGGGGTCGGTGTTGCCCCCCCGAAGCCGCCCGCGAGGTCTCGGGGAGCAGCGGCGGGGGGCTCCCGGCAGGGCGCTTGCCCCGAGGGGGGGGGGGGGGGGCGTCCCGGAGCAGGGGGCACGGCCCGGAGCCTCCCCCGGGGCTCCGGCTTCGTATGGGTGAAACCGATTCGATTCGACTCGATTTTGCCTGACAAGAAATAAAGGCAGAGCTGCGGGGCGGTTTAAAACCACGACTCGAACGGTTTCCGAGTAAATGCAAAACCGTTTGGGAAAAGCTTTGCCAGATGGCGAAGGGCTGAAATTCGGGGAGAAGGGTTACAAGTGCCGAGCCGAGAAAAATAAATAAATTAAATCTGTAACTTTCCCCGTGCTGGGAAGCTGGACACGGAGCATCCGAGCCGCCGTCTCGGGCTGGCTGTCGGACTGCAGCGCGTAAGGCGCGTCCTTGTGCTCCGTCCACACCAAATGGCTTCGAAACTGATTTAAAAGAGTGTGTGTAAACGAGGTGGTGCAGCAATTTCTTCCGGCCGAGTAAGTCGGTGAGGCAGGTTTGCTGGAAGCGGGAGTCATTTTCTCTGAGCTCTGACCTTTCCTGCACCAGGTGAGCAGCGAGGAACGAGGGGCCGAATAAAACTTTGGGAGCGGCGGGCGCAGCCCGGCCGTCGGGGCGGCGGGGGGGGGGGACGGGGGGGGTACGGGTAAAGGGGACGGGACTGCCGAGCCGGGCCAAGCCGAGCCGGGCCAAGCCGAGCCGAGCCGAGCCGGCTGGGCCCCGTGGCGGTGCCGGTGTCATCTGCCCGGCCCCATCGGTGCGGCCGGGGGGGCTCGGAGGGGACAGCCCGGGAAGGAGCCGCCGCGCCGGGGCGATGCCAGGGACATGGACACATGGCGCATTTCGTGGTGGTTTATTTTTTTATTTTTTTTTCCCTTTCTCATCCTCGCTTGGGCTGTTTGGAGCCGCAGGGCTCGGGGGAAAGGCGGGGGTAAAGCCGCCCCGACGGCAGGGCGGGCGAGGATAGCAGCGTACAATAACGGGGCGCTTCTTTTTCCCTTTTTCTCCCCCCCTTCCTTTTTTTTTTTTTTTAATTTTTTTTATTTTGACCGCCAGATTTAAAAGACCTTCCTTTGCCCCCCCCCCCCACCCGCCAGCGCTGGGCCTGGGGCTGGCGGGGAGCGGGGCTCGGTGACCCTGCCCGGTGTCTCCCCCCGGCAGCAACCCCAAAAGCAGAGGAGGGAGCGCACCTGCACGGCCTCCCCGGCTGCCCCCAGGGGCGGCTTAAACCCAGAAATCGGGAGTGAAGACAGCGAATGGGGTCTGTGCTGCAGTGGGTCCCCTCAGCTGTGAAGAGAGCATGGGAAGTAACTAATAATAACTTTAAGATCAGCCCTGTTGTTTTTTTCCTTTTTTTTTTTTTTTCCTACTTGCAGAGAACAATGCGTGCCTTATCTCCCTGAGAATAAATAAATCATAATTGCCCGACAGTTACCCATTACAATAAACTTGACCAGATCTTCCAACAATTAGTTACGCGTTCTCTCCGCTCTGGTAAAAGTCTTGTTAAATGTGATTAATGTTAAAATAAGCTACTCTTGAACGTACTTTCCAAGATCTTTATTGGAAAACTACGAGTACTTAACCCTCTTAAGGGGACGAATCCATAATGAAAGAGGATGGCTGTTAAAAGATAAGACTAGAGAAAGATAGCACTGGATTTTTAGAAACACTAATTGGGTCGAGCCCCATTAAAGGGTGTTTTCCTGATGCCCAGTATAGCTTTTGTTTTGTTTTGTTTTGTTATTATTTCATTTAAACCTGTACATTTTTGACTCCAGGAGCTGCCTCCAGCAGCAGTTTTGCCTGCAGAAGGGCTGTCAGCTGAGGGCTTTCTGCCTAAAATTCAGTCTAGGAGCATCACACCTTGCATACTTTCTCCCAGGGGGTTCCTGCAGCAGCCCCTGGCCCCAGCTGAGGAGGTGCTTCCCGTGCGGCCAGGCTGGGGGCGAGCACTCTGCCCTTCAACCCTTAGGGGACAACATCAGGGTTTTTGGTGGAGGGGGGAAGCTTGATGTGGGGCTTGCTCCTGCCTCTTAGGCAGAGAGGGGGAGAAAAGAGCCTTGAAGCCTCCTGATTCCAGTGCCTCATCTGTCAGGTGCTGTTTCTCCCCACAAGAGCCCTGGGCCAACTTTGTGGCCAGGGACAGCCAAGGAAGCTGCCCCAAGACATGGAAGCGCAAGGTGAGAGCCAAGTAGGAGAAGGCTCAAGCACCAGCATGCAGGCAGCCCCAGGAGACATCCTTCTGGGTAGGAACTGGGTAGACCTTTTCACATCTGAGGACATTTAATTGGATTGGAAAAACAATCTTTTTAGTTGTTGTTCCCTGAGTTTTTCCTTGGGATCTTCCCATTCACATGTTCCTGGGCTACTGATCTGACTATACCTGGTGGAAACCCTGGTCCTCCCCTGGGCAGACCAAGCAGAAGCTGCACTGAGGTCCCTCTCTGAAGGTGCTGTGAGTCAGGATCAGGCCCTGGAGTGGGCAGGGCGATTCCCATTCATGTCAGTGCAGAGCAGGGCACTGAGTTTTGCCTGAGCCGAGCAAGGCTCCTGGGCCACCTACACACCAGGGAGAGCAGCAGGAAAATCTTGCCCATTATCCAGCTACACCCATTACGAGGTGTGGGATCCCATGGTTGACATGGCCCAGGCGTGGGTATTTATAGGACCACATCATCCCCACCTATCTGTGCTACTGGGGGAGCTGCTGAGGCTCCGTGGCTGCGGCAAAGCAGGCAGGGAATCTCACAGGGCAGGGTCACAGCTTGGAGCAAGAGGGGAGCTGGATGTCAGCGCAGCAGCCTGGAGGTTTCACGTGCAGCCTTTTACTTCTGTAGGTCTTTTTACACGCAGAGACGTATACTTAAAGTGGATTTCTGGATTAATTTAAGGTTGTTTGGGGTTCTCTGCCTTAAGTAAAAACACACGAGGGCCGTGCTTTCTTGTGGAAATGGGCATAAATGTGGATCTGTTTCTGTAGCAGTGTAACATGCGGCTGAGTTTCCCCCAGAACATGTCTGTTATGGGATGCATCATATAACTACATACTGAGTCACATTTCAGAAACTGATCATGTCATCCAGAGATAATAATATCAGTTTGGGGGTTATTACAGGTTCTGTGATGTAGCTGTTTCGTATTTGACTTTTTAAAATATGTTCCACTTACTTGTAGACCACACAGGCTCTATGAAGGACACCTGGTATCTATTAGATCGTTTCAGTCCATGGAACAAAGCTCATCTGATACAACTAGAGAAGTTGGGAGTTTTGCCATTGATTTCAGTGGCAGAGGGTTGGGACTCAGAAGGCTGAGCTGTGAAAACACAGCACCATATGATTTTATTCACATCCAGCCTGTCAGGAGCAAAAACCCCCAGCCCCGAGGTCAGGGGAGTTGCACTGGGCTGAGGTGCACGCACGCACGGTCGCAGGCAGAGACAAAACTGACGTGCATGCAGATTTGCCAGCTTTCACCTGAGCTTTAATTTAAAAATGGGAATCAGCACCGCCTGAGCTGCAGCAATGGCTTAGTGGACTCAATATTGCCCTAGACGGGATAAAACAGCCTCTTGGCAAAAAAGTAAAGGCGCGTAGCAGTGCCAGCAGATAGCAAGGCACTGGTGCCTCGCACCTTTCTCTGTGTCCTCCTGCACGTTGTGCCTTTCCGTCTGCACAGGTGGGGGCACTGGCACTTGTCACCCCACCGGAGGCCATTTCGGAGCCCTGAGCCCTGTGTGCCATGAGAGGTGCAGGGCGCTCACTGAGGGGCAGCTCTAACTTGCCAGGGACTTGAGCAGCACAGATACATTTTTTTTTTTTTCCTGAAAAAAAGTAAATCCCAGAGTGCTGTGGAAAGATTCAGGCTCCAGCGGGTCCCCTTTAACCCACTAACTCTGACCACTGCCCCCCAAATCCTGCACTGAATTGGTTTCAGAGTCGGTGTCCGAAATTGAGGGCTGGTTTCTAGTGATTTGGCACGGCTGGGCTGTGCTGGGCTATACTGGGCTGTGCCGGCCCCAGAGGAGACCCCGCAGCAGTGGCTCTGAGTAAAGCGGGAGCTCAGCTCAGCACCCGTCCCGTGCTCCTGTCCTGCAAGGAGGTTATAGCTCTGCCATGGATTTGTGTGTTCAGATGTGTGTTACTCGCTATTGGGTTTCACTTCCATGAGCTTGAAAAGTTACTTGAAAGCTTTATTTTAAATTGCAGAAGCTTTCCACACTTCAAGCTCCTCGTTATATCTAATAAATTATTAAAAATGATTTATGAAAACGTGTATGTGACTGAACATGAACGACATCATTAGTGTTGTTGCTACGTATTAAGGGACAAATCCTGTTTTTTTTTTAATTATTATTATTTATTTTATTTTATTTTATTTTTTTAAGGACTCCTTATTAGGTTCTTCCTGCTTTAGCAAAGCCACTCTTACACCATTAGGATTTCTGAGAATCAAGCTTAACGTCTTTGTGTGTCTGGCAAAACCGTTCTTGAATTTTGTAGGAATTTTTCCTGTGCGAATCTGAAAGTAAATCAGGGCTTCAGAATCTGCTTCCAAGTGTTTCAAAAGATGCTTAGGCATTTATTTAATTTGGACAGAGTGAGCTTGCAAGGAGAGTTCAAGAACTAAAAATAAATACGGCTATTCCCTGTGCACAGAATCACAGAAGATGGACTTGCAGGCAACTCCTTGAGTCATCTGACCCAACCCTGTGCAACAAGCAGCATAAAGGTTGCACGAATCCAGCCCTACACTTCTCTGTCCTTATCTTATGCATCTCTAATGCTGGTGCTTTAATTATCTCAATGAGCAGTTACTGTGTTTGCCGGGAAAGCAGTGACCAACCCTACCGTTGCTGTTCTTTTTATATTCCGGTTTCTGCAAAGACTCTGTCATTTAAAATAAGATCCAGGAAAATGCTTGTGTGTTAAATTTCTGGTCAAACAAATAAATAAATAAATAGTGTATGAACCTCAGTGGCTGTTTGACCCAATAACTCTTTAATATTCAGTTAAATAACAGAGTTAACTTTGTACTAATTGGTGTCAGTGTTAAAGCATGCAATGAATGGCAAATATTTTAGAATAATTTCTGGGTAAACCAAGACAAGTACTAGAACAGATCTGCATATCAAATTTGTCACAAATCCCTCTCTGGAGCTGTATTTTGGGAGGGAGAATATCAGACTCATCCAATTTGAGCCTACACAAAAGTAGCAAACTGATCACAAATTCACAAAATTTATTAAATGCCACAGAGTAACCGAAATTATTATGTGAACATTTCAGACAGCCCTTGAAGGGAGAGAAAATCTGTAAAGCCAGAGATCAGAGCTGCACCAATTTTCAGAAATCCACAAGTCCTTGGAGTACAAAGCCATCAGCAGAGTCAGCCCAAATTCAGAATAACTCGAGCTCCTGCATTCCTGGCACACCACAACAAAAGACAATAAATTGAGTCAGGTTTTGTCCGGTCCAGTCAGCCCTCGCTGCTGTGCTGCTCAATGGTTTGCTTCACACGAATGCAGGACTGGACTCAATATGTGCCTGCTTTTTCTTTACTCTTCCCCTCCTTTTCTTTTAAAATGTCTGTAGGAGGAGAAGTCTCTCCACAGTTTTCAGGATCGGCCCCCGAACTGCACCTTTTGGTGTCTCTTTGCCATATTGCACGTTTTTGGCCATAAACACGTCCGAAGCACATTGAGGTTGTTAAGACCGGGGGTTTGCAATGTTATCGAAAGGGACATTGAGGAATAAAAGTTTTAAAACTTGGGGCCTGATCCTGACCGCATTGAACTCAATGGGAGCTGTGGCATAGGCTTTGGTGGGAGCAAGGGCTTGTACTGTATGTGCAGAAGCATTAAAGTTAAAAGCCAGCTGTTTAAAAGGCTGCATTGTTTCTTGCTTGTACCGATAGTTTCTCATGTAAAGTTCTATATATTCGTTCACAATAAATACATGAAACAGTTAATCCAATGCTATATTGTTTAGTGATATTTTACTTGCAAATGACCATCATTTCTTCTCTGCTCTGTTTGTTCTTCTGAATGTCTGTTTTATATTCTGGAAATGGAAGAGCTATTCTTTTAATGCCCATTTCTTTCTGATGATAATCGCTCTTTCTGGCAAACGCCGTGGCTCGCAGCTAGTCTATATTTTCGATCAGTAAATATTGAACCACAATGGCAAGGAAGGTCTGAGCTATGATACGGCTAAAACAAACAAATAAAAACCAGCCCACTTTGTTGTTGTTGTTGTTATATTTCTATTATTTTCTGGATGGCCATCCCTCCTCTAAGGTGGCTCTGAATTAGGTGTTTTCTCCTCCCAGAGGGGCCATCGGCTGGGTTGTTTTCCATGGGGGGACAGGTGCCTGGTGGATGATGCTCTGCCTGCTCGCTGCCCCATCTCTGGGTGGCACCCACGTGGCTGTGCATGGGGACAAGGGTGGGCACCCATGGGGTGATGCTGCACAGCACTGGTCCTACTGTGGCGTTTTGGGGCTGGAGGGAAGCCAGTGGCAGACCCCGCCGTGGGCTCAGTGTCGCGGTAATCCTCTTCTCCTGGCGCTGCCCAATCGCAACGACAACCACGGGGCCAAATCCCCAGCCCTCACCGAGGCAAGATGCCATTGACTTTAATGAGCGTTTGCAGGGAGATTTGGGGTAAGTCAATGTGGACTTTTGTCTGCGTGAGGACTGAAGGATTTGGCCTACGGTCTTTTACAGTATGAGGTTAATCAACATGCGGGAAATTCCCACACCCTGTAAAGGGCCCCTTTGTACCTCTGCTAGACACAAATCTCTGCTGAACCACCGGGCCCTCTGCTAAA
Organism: Anser cygnoides; assembly: GCF_040182565.1. Classification (NCBI taxonomy): domain Eukaryota; kingdom Metazoa; phylum Chordata; class Aves; order Anseriformes; family Anatidae; genus Anser; species Anser cygnoides. The sequence goes on from NC_089878.1 coordinate 32,671,965, forward strand.
AGGCTGCGGGCAGGAGATGAACCAAAGTAACACCAAGTCAGCTAACAGGATCTTCCCGGGAAAGTGTCAAAAAATGCTCCCACGAAAAAGAAACCTGGATCTTTCACTGGAGCTGGTTTTGGAAGGGTCCATCCCCGCCCTTGCTGCCATCCTTGGAAGCTTGCCAGAGCTGGAGCCCCTTCAGCGGGAGAGGAACCAGGCTCTGCTGCAGCGTTTGAAGTTACATCCAGAGGTCACTTAAATTGTCTGGTCACTTCAAAGCCACTCTGCAGAGACCCGAGTGATATTCAGTTCTTGTCTGAAAGTGCCAATTAGGCTCTCTTTACATCCATTCATTTCTCAAAAAACCGGTTGGCATCAGCAGTGTGTTGGAGAGGCTGCTGCAGTCGAGGTGTTAAAACGAAGCATTTGTTTTTGAAATGACCTATAAAGCCTGTCAACTTGCAGGCGGTTGTGCAGGGCAGGCTGTCTGATGTCCAGGCGGATGGCTTGCCACCTTGGGAGGGGTCCAAGCCTTTGAGGGAGCTGAAACAATCTCTGTAAGGTATCAGAAAAACAAGCGTTCGGCAGCATGAAGTATTGATAGAGACACCACCCTATAAATAATCTATTCCACCTACAGTGCTAGGAGATGCTGGAAATAATATTCTCTACTCTGAATGAAAGGTGTTGAAGAATAGGTTGGAAATTCAGCGCGGTCCCGACGCTGAAGCACACGCGCAGCCAGACAGCTCACCTGCCAGCACAGGCACAGCTTGCCTGGCAGATAAGTTACCTCTGCTTCCCTCGTCTGTGCTACATCTCTAAGAAGCATTAACCAGTCTAAAGAAAGCGTTAATTCCCAGCCTTATCTCTTATGGATCCATTATGCCTTCATATAATTTACTAATATGTATCTAGATGAACTAAATGTTACAGAAAATGTGAAGGTGGTGAACATGCTGTCTGCTGAATTATTCCGTGCGTGCTCGGAAAGTGGCTCATGGCAGAATTGAATTATTTAATATTATTTTCCTGTATCACGTAGACGAAGTATAAGCTTCATTTTTGGATTATGATTTGTATTATGAAATGCTTATCAAGTGTTTTCCAAAGATTAGTTTAGTTTTAATTAAATAAACCTTTCTCAGGAGAAAGCTCCCAACTACTCTTCGTACCCAGAGGCTACCGTACTTGTTGTTTTTAATTATTTTTCACTGTTACCCAAACTGCTTTGGGTACTCCTGCCCAATTAAATCAAAGACACGGGCTTCTTATACACAATATGTTTAATATTTAATTTTAATTAAATTAATTAAATTGTTTATTTAATTTTATGTGCATTATTGTGCATAGAGCAATGCAAAATTTATGATAGGAAGAATTTGTGGGAGCTTTCGAACAAGCTAATTACTGAGGTAAAAAGAGACTTCTGCTTTCTTTCCAGGGAATAGGCATTCGACCATAAGGAGATAACAAAAACAGACATTGTTTGGATGAAATAATAGGTGGTTGCACAGCATTAAGAATTATTTGTTTTACCTTACTATGTCTTGTAACCATTACCTGATCGTCTTATAGTGGATTTGACATCAGCCTTCTTCCACTTTTGGCACAGGCAGGTAATGAAGTATTTACCGGGGTAAATAAACCTAAAGCTGCAAGAGAAATGTATTGGGAATGTGAAAAAACAGCAACTCACTTGCCACAGATACACATTTTTGGTCACACCCTGAGCCTTTTTTTCCTCCCACCACATCCATTTATCCCACAGGTAATCTTTACTAGAGCTGGCTGTTTATTAAAAGGAGTAGTGAATAAACAATTCCTTTTTTTTTTTTTTTTTTTTTCTTTTTAAAGTAGGTATTTTTTGGCAGATTATATGTTGTGACAGATTTTTTTTTTTTTTCTTTTCTGATGAAGTTCCCTTTTTCAGCTGAAACGACAGGCACACCATTTCGGATGCTGTGCTGTCGCAGGGAGGTCTGTGGAGCTGGCTTTAAGCAGAGGCAGAGAGCTGCTTTGCCTGACCTCCATTCCTGCTATTTCTGGAGGAAGCTAATAAGCAAGAAAAAGCCCATTTGTAACAACAGTGCTTGTTCCGAGTTATCTGAAAGTAGCTTTCAGGCCTCCTGTCTGTGTGGGATCACCCCTGGGTAGGCGCTCTGGGTGCCGCCTGTGCTCAGTGGGAGCCTTTTTGTTGGCACTGCTGGGTTTGGTACTGGCTCTTGGAGTCTGAATTGTTCATTTTGGAGGAGGCAAAACCCACGGCTGTGCCCCAGCCACATAGCATCAGGAGCATAGCTCTGGGAGGGTGAGCAGGATCAGGCCCCCGTGCTGCTGGGTTGCAGAGCAGGCTGCTCGCTGGGGCAGCCCCGCTGGCTGTGGCAGCCTTGCAGGAGTTACACAGCATGTAGCAGTGAATGTGGCCATCCTGGCCGAGCAAGATGCAGGTCCTCACGGGAAAAAATGGAGGGAAGGTGATTTAGCATTGTTTGGCATTGTTTCTGTGTTGTTTGGTGTTGTTTTTCCATGGAAACACAGAATGCATTTTAAGAATTTGCTGCCGGTGCAAAGCAGTGATGGGCATTGTCCCTTTGCCCCCTTACAGGGTTAAAAGTGAGTCTGTAGTGAACTATAACACATGACTTATTTGAGTATTGTGACAATTAAAGCAAATATAAATAAATGTATTTGCAGGAATAATTCATATGCTAATTAACAACTCCCCAGCCCCAAGAACAGAAAGGCTAAAAACAATCTTTCTTGAGTGTTAGAGGTATTCATAGAGCAATAGTTTTATTTCAGCAGATAAAATAGTATCATAAAAGTAGCTGATGATGCAGTAAATTAAAAATCAGACCAGGGTCGACTTTACAGCAGCTTTTTTTTAGTCTAATACAATTACCCATTACTGGCTAAACATTAGTTTTAAATCAACAGCAGTTGTCACAAAAAAATTTCTCTTAAAATTATTAGGAAAATCCAAAATGAGAGCAATATTACCAGGCATACAAAGCCTGAAGAGATCTTAATACTGAAGGAGCACACATCAGAAAGCCTCCTCGAGATCCAGTTTTTCCCCTGCAGTCCCTACCCCTGCGCGGGCATGGGCAGAGCGCTGCGCACACATCCTATGCCTGCCTAATGTACACGCACACCCTGCCAGGCAAATCCACTTGAATTCACAGATATATCCTCACCCTGGTGTGGTTAGACTTAAAGGAGAGGCGTGAATAAGCAATGAGGATGGGGCTGAGCCCCGTGCAGCAGCTCAGCGCCGTGCAGGGCTCGCCGCTGGCCCCGGAGGCTCGGTGAGACTTCACGTCTCCGCGCGCCCCAGCGCAGGCAGCGGCGTTATTGAGGCAATATCACCCAATTATTTCCAGCCCCTTCCGAAGATATTCCGTGCAATATGTGAGAGCCTGAGTTGGAAAATTTTACATGCTGATGGCAAGACCTCTGGTGCCAGCGATGAAAGGGGAAAGGGCTCCCTGAGGTGGCTGTGTGAGGCTGGGGAGTGCATGGGGAGACTGGGGGTGCTGTGTGGTGCCGTGGGGTGCTGTGGGGTGCCCAGGCAGCACAGGGGCTCCCCTGGCCAGCATCAGCACAGCCCTGTGACCACTCCCATTCCCAGCAACCGCAACAAGAATGGGTGCAAAATGGGCATTTTTGGTTGCCTTCCTTTCCCTCCTTTCTCAGACCTGAGAGAAGACTCTGGAAAAAAGAACAAGTGTGTCAAGCTAACGGGGCATAGCTATAGTGGGACGTTTCAAGGTAAAAATGAATGGCTTTGCCAGCCACAGAGACATGCAGAAGCCTGTAGTCTGTGCTCCCACGCTTGCAATAAAGCGGGGAGAAGCTCGGAAATAAGGTTCATGGCGTAAATCAGGGCAGGCAACTGTAAGGAAGAAGTAGCTATATGATTTACAGGGTAAATTACTGGCTTCACTAGATTTCATTATCTTCACCAAACTGTTCTTTATATTCCAGCATGTTTATATTTTATTCAGAGAGCTTTTCAGGGAAGGAGACTGAGCATGCACGCCGTCGCCATTTCCGCCGATGCGTGCAGGGTTCCTGGAGTTATTTATAAAGGCAAACTTTGACTTTTATAGGCAGGGCGAGATTATTTTCCCTAGCTAAATATATGTTTTAGTAAGTGTGCTAAAGGTACTTTAATATATGTGCGTGTTATCCGATGAGCTTACTGCAACAGCTGCTGTGTGTCCATGACGGCATGCTGCTCTAAGATTGATGGTGGGGGACTGGTAGGAGCCTGCACCCGGGAGAACCTGCCCTGGCACCCCCAGCTTCTCCAAGCAAACACCTGCCCATGGACACCATCTGACCTCACTGCTTTGGTTTTGTTCATCCCCGGCCAAAATAAAGCCTTGTGGGAAGACTTTTTGGTTGGCCCCAATGTTGTTGTTTGTTCCTCAAGGTTTGCATGGAGAGATGGGAAGAGATTCATGCAGTGAGTTTTCCCCAGACTCACAGTTTTGGTAGGGAGCTCATAAGAAAGGGGGCAAAGTGAAGGGGAAGTGAGAAGGTGAAGGCTTTACTAGCAGAAACCTGAGTCATCTTCTGCTTATGACTAGGACAATTTGTCCCTTCCCGTTGGTCACTCCCATCAACATAACTACACCATGTGTCGATGCTATATTTAATTTCTCTTTAATCCATCACTTGCCATTTTTCTTCCCTTTGTCCATGTTATCGGCTGTGGCATCATCCAACTTCACCTGTCCTTCCTGCAGAAAACCCTCTGCCTGGGACAGAAGCTGTTCCCTGAGCTCTCCTGCAGCTGCAGCTTCACTCCCATGGCTGTGGTAGTTGGAGAGGACATCTCCTTGTGCACCAGCCATCTAGTGACAGCAGCAACTTCCAGGTCTGTGCCCCAGGCTTCATGGCACTCATCATCTGAGTTATCATTGCAGGTCTTAGGGAAGGAGAATTTTGACCTGATGGAGCAAAACTGCTCCACTGGCACCATTCAGATCCACCACGCAAACCCCATCAGCTCCAGCATGGCCACCCCGTACTGTGATGGCAAAGCTGTATGTCATACCACACATAAAAGCCCGTGCTAATTTTTAATTGAAAAAAAATATAGTGTTTTTAACAGAATGATCTGTTTGATCAGTGTCCTTTTAAAGCAAATAAACTTTAAAACTGGCACTTCTGGTCTTAAAAATGCCATGAATTTAAAGTGGTAACAGGGCTCCCCTTTCTGGGTCTGTATCTATTTGTCCAGCAGATAATCTCTCTCGCAGACATTTTAGAGCATTTCATAGTGTATTTATCATTACTGCTGTTTGATGAAGTAGAGCGATTTAATTGTTCCCATTTTATAGCGGCCGAGCTGAGGAGCAGAGAGCTAAATGATTTGCACAAAGTCGGACAAGAAGTCTGTGGCAGAGCAAGGCTCTGCCCTGGGGCTTTGCTGCATGACATGATGAAGACTCAGCTTCAAAGACGGGACATTTTGGTACATAAAGCAACTGCTGCTATTCTAGGACGGGGTTTTACTTCATCTGTCTCAGCTTTGGGGCAATGTAATTTGTAATGGGTAAGTATAAAATTTATTATTCTAGAGAAAAAGGAAAAACACCATAAAAAGAAGTAGAAACTGAGATTAACCTAAAAATAATGTGGAAATTGGTTGGTGGGAGAGAGTCAGAGGCTCTGATGAATTTTTTCACCCCCTTTGCAGACACTGTGGGTGGGAATGCAAAACACCTTACGTGAGGTCCCCTACTCATGTGTGCACATCCATGCAGGTGTGTGTGTGTGTATGCACACTTTGTGCTTCTGTGTACACACTGGTTCATGTATTTAGCTATTTGGGCCACATTTTTTACATTTCCTGCAACGGATACCATTTGGCCCTATAGGCAGAAGTCTTGCACACCAGGTTTAAGTCCAGAAGCAATTTTGTTTTGTTCACAGAGGAGTTATTAAGCTCTCGCAATACCAGCTTACAGCCAACGCGCTGACAGGCTTAATTTCAGGAGCAATGTGATTAGGGCAATGGGAAAGGCAGTGCTAGGCGAGCCCTTACCTTTATTAGCTGTGACACTGGTGCAAGCCCAGCCAAGTGAGGGAAAAACAAAGCACGGCCAAACAAACAAGCCTTCTCCATCGCCAGACAACTTTTGCTTTCGGAGGCACGCATCGGAGGAACTGTATTGCCAGGCAAACTCCAAACCAGCGGAGGTCTGCGTGTGCTTTTTGCTAATATTTATTTTATGACACATTATAACTACTGTGTGTTACTGTTGTTATGAACCCTTGGGAAATAAAACTGGAAAGTGTGGCGCTGAAAGCCAAGAGGCCACAACTTTATTAAACGGGGAAGCTGATGCAAACGGTGCACGCAGGAGCTCTCCGGCCCGGCCAAGGGCAGGCAGAAGCGTGGCCGGATCCTGTCCCAGCACATCCTCATCCTCTGTGCAGGCTTGGGCAGTGCTGCTGCTGCGGGCTGTGCTCTGCACCTGCTCTTGTCCACTGCAAAGAGCTGAAATGTCACCCTGCCAATATTAGCCCCGTGCAGGGAGCTGCACCCCAGTCGGCTGGGGAGCGGGGATTACGTGCGGAGAGAGCTCCCAGGAAAGCTGTGGAGGGAAAGGGAAATTCAAGAAAACAACATTCTCCCTAAAAATTCCCTGGTGGTATTAATCAGCTGAATGCTTTATTCTCAGTGACTTGCCCAGTGGCTCTTGTTCCTGGTTGTGTTTCTGCCCAGGTAGCACGCGGCTGGCAGGGCTGGCGATGCTGGGGGCATACCTCTTCCCAGACAGAGGCTCTGGTCAAGTGGGTGCACACATAAAAGCCCCGTCTCAAAACAAGTGGGCTTAGAGCAGGGAAATGTCCTTCACTTTTGATAAGATAGGAAAACTCATATCTGATGAGCTTGTATAGCCTGAGTACCAATCTTGTTAAAATGCTCTTTTCCTCCTTCTCCTTTTGGATCCAGACCTGCTATAGTCCTTTCCTAAATATTAATCATTTGTCTGCTGGGACCATGTTCATTTTCCATTTTGTTCTTCTACCAGCATTTTTAGGGACTGAATAATTGCTCTCTGGAAACAATTATAAAACTGGTTAACTCTTCCCTTTCCCATCATCTCTTTCAGTTGCATTGCTTTGTTCTGGATTTAAGGGACTCTCATTGTCTGATGGGTCTGAGAGCTTGTATAGGAAAAAAAAAGAAAAAAAAAGAAAACAATGAGGAAGACATTAGGAAGACATTAATTCCTCCTTCAGCTTTTCTGACATCAGGATTATTTATTTATTTATTTATTTGTGGGAATTATTATGGGAGAGCGGAGTGAGCAATGTGAGGCAAAAGCAAATAATGTGCAAGGCCTGAGTGGTTGGGCTGGTGGCCTCTTATTGATGGTTGTTTCTAGATAGGGTACCTGACAGCTCTCTGTAGATAATGCATTAATCTCTCTCCCTCTCTTAAATTCTAGTACACAAAACAGTGGACCTACTTATCTTTTCCAACTTAGTGGATGTTCCCTTCAGATCCACTTGTGGGAAATGTTTTTCTCTTCATGAGTCTTGATTACAAGAGAATAAGTCACAAAATTCCTTTTAGAATAAAATACATGGTCAGAAGCAGAAGCCCTAGCCTCCATCCTCCTACCTTTATTTTTTAGCTCTAATATAGACATACTTTCCCCTTAGTTACAGGAGAAAAGCAATGTGAAAGAAGTTTTGGGTGTAGAGGTCTTTGCCTGGGTGATGCCAATAACATTTTGCTGAAGCTAACATGGTTATTCCTTTTGCTTCACTGTGGCAAAGGCACGTGCTGTGTTGTGTCTAAATGTGAGGTGTTAAATGCCCGAAGTGAGGAAGTGTGTAGCAAAAAGCACTCTGAAATCTCTGTCTCTTCAGGGGTCAGATCTTCGAAGCCAAAACTCAGATCCAATAAAGGGAATTAGGAATCTCAATACTAACGAACTATTGTGGGATGCAACAGTCAGCTCCGGGGGCCCTGCTGTCCTAAGGGCATCAAAGGATGTTAAAAAGCTGCTGCTTTAGTTTGTCCTCCCATTAGGAGAAGGATATCTTTGCATTGACAGTCCACTCTTTTGATATTTTGATTAAAATTTATGAAGTTCTGTAATCATCTGCTCTTGCCACTCATTGCCATTATGATCCCTAAATGCCCTCTTCTGTGATTTTCCCCTTCTCAAAGGTTTCTGCGGTATTCAGACCGTCTCTGCTTGACAAAGTGGGAGGACAGAGCATTTGTGGAGGCACTCCAGCTCCTAATTGGAGTGATGGTCGCACAAAGGGCTCTGGAAACAATACGTGGTGCTTAGGAACGAGGCCAGACACGGCTGCCGTGTCCTTCACCGTGGTGTCAGCGAAGCTGTGACTAGCTGGACGGCGGTGAGCAGTAAACAACCTGGCTAATCAGGGCTCTTCACATGCCATGACAGATGAGTGTTTCTTACTGTGGGGATTTTTCCAATTACTGGCCTGGTAAGATTGTTCAGAGCCACGCTGATTTTTACTTTCTTTCTGGAGGTGGAATAAGTTCTTGAGGGTTGAATACAATCCCTGCTACTACTGCAGACCACAGGTCTTGCTGTGATATTGGGACACTGGGGCTATGCCTCATCCAAGCCCTGTGCAAGGGGTCATGGAGGACTCACTGCTTGTCAGGGATTTCCCTTCTTTCAAAGAAGCAGCTGCTGAAGTCTTCCTGATCACCTTTTCTCACCTCCTTGAAAATTTTCAGCTTTAAGGAAGACTTTTGAGAAGACCGTAGCAAAATAATTGGATCATATTTGTCTTGGTTTCTTGCTGACACTGACAGGTTAACCTGGCAGCGAGGCAATAGGTGAACCTGAGAGGTGAAACCAGGCTGCTCTTCTGTGCTGAAGAGCTTCTTTGCTGACAGAACAAGGCTTCTTCTTCTGCCAGTGCAGCATTTCTAGCCAGCAGAGCAGAAGTCAGTTGTGAGATCTCAATGTCAGCCCCACAGCTCTTGCCACAAGGAACACTATCAGCTCGTGCCAGCAAAGCATGATGTTGGATACACAGACCCAGGTGTTAGAGGTGCTCCATGGGTTTGCCAGTCCCAGAAGCTGGCCAGCTTTGCACCTCAATTGAGGACTTTTACCTGGTGTCTTTTCGTGCTTAAACAGGACTACCTAGTGTGCAAGAGAGAGGTTCTTGGCTTTTGCAGTAGCCAGCTGCTCTCGTCATTTGTGCATGGCAAGTATGCTGCATCCTTCTGCTTTGCATGCAGACCCTGTCCCTTAATCAGACCTTGTCTTCATTCATTTTTGTCCCCTTAAAACAGACATTTTGTATGAGGATCACTCTTATAAGCATGCAGGGTTTGTGAAGAGCCTGTGATACACTGCCGTACCTCTTAAAACACGTTCTTGTGCCAGCTGTTGGTGGTGCAGATAGAAGAACTGCAAGGTGGTGGAGAGTGGTCCAGACTTCCCCAGCTACGCAGTGGAAGTGCAAGAAAAGACTACAGTCTTTTGGTTGGTAGCTGAGGTAATCTGAAGCATTTGATCAATCTGCTTTAATGAGAAAACTCAATTGTGCAACTGGGCAGCAGGACACCTACCCAGGAAATATTGGCACAGGAGTTATTTTTCCCTTAGATTTGTCAGCACCCACCTTTAGCTGCTGGAAGTCTCCCAGTGTGCCAGGTTGACAGGGGTGGTCTGGGCATGGCTTGAAGACCCAGGGGACAGCGATGTGGAAGATTTAGCTTTGAAGAAGGCAGCTCTTTGAAACCATTGAGGAGGAGCAGGCAGGATTGCAGGTATCAGTGGGTATAGCCCTGAGGCTGTCCCGGACAAATGTTTTCAAAATTGGCTGCCAGAATGATGTTTTCAAAATTGGCTGCCAGAAGTGAGGCTTCAAAACCATTAACTATTGTTAACTACTTAATAGACTTTGTATTGACTTTTACATTTGTGTACTGGGCTTACAGAAAATTATCTCCAATGGACATATATCCAGAGTTGCTGATACCCGAGTGTTTGGCCCTTTTTACTTTGCTCCATATCATTTCACAGCATCACTGCTTGTCATTACTTTTTTCATAGCCAGTTATTTCAATGGCTTTGACTTTACTTTAGTCCCACATTTCCATCACTTTCCACTATATATATATTTTTTTTTCCGCAGAAGAATCGACCGTCTTCTCTCAAAACTCTCTAAATTCAGTGTATCTTATCTGGCATAGCCTAAATACTCCTGCGTGTGGGAAATAAGGACAAAGAGTACCAGTTTGTATATGTGAAGAAAGATTCTTTTATGCCACGTCAATCTAATGTCAAAGATAGGTTAAACCATGACCTTCTTGTTCACTTTTTTGTTTTTCAGACCCCATTTAGATTTCTTGTTTATATAAATCCAATGATTTCATGGCTGTGAAAGAAAACAATGGGTTGTGCTGACACACTGTGTTATGAAACTGGTCTGCGTGGATCATCTTTTGGACGCAGGGAGTGTATCAGCCTCTGTAGCCATTCAGACTTCGGCTTCTCTGCAGGATTTAGAAGATCCCGAATGTTGGTTCTGCACACAATAACTTATTCATAACTTCTTTATATGCTGCTATTCTTCCTCATAAATATACTAATAAAACTCATTATAGAAATCAAAGCCAGCTAATACAATATATCTGATGGACAGCTGTCTCTGGATGCATGAATTATAATTACATGAAGCAAGATGGTCTTATTATACCAGGGTATCTTTGCTCTGAATAAATTTCTATTACTAGTGTGTAATCTTTTGACTGAGGCCAGATAGGCACTTGCCCAAACAAGTCCAATACAATATTATTATTGAGCTAAGCTTTCATTTTGCAGAATTAAATGAGATAAGTGATGCTGGAAGTGGTGTCTTTGAGCAAGGGTGGCCTCCGCGAGGTTGAGGGCTGGGGGGAACAAGAAGCATTCGTCCTCCGAATTGGTCTTACCACCCCAGCCTCCTTTCAGGCTATAACTTAATGCCATACGCTGATTTAGATGTAGCACTTGTCAGCCAGGAATAAGACTATAAGACACAGACATCCTAGCACTTGACCCATACTTTATTGTGAATACGTGATTGAACTCTGAGCTGACAGACAGACAGAGACAGCCATTAGTGTGGGAAAGAGAATTTGTTCTGCCATGTAAGATTTCCAAATATCTTAAACTCTGCCCTGTAATTTAAGCTTAGGACTCTCTTCGCAAATTTCTCAACACTATTTGTCAAGTTGAGTGATTTTTCTAAAATTATATTACCCCCGCCCCTTTGCTTCTGCACTTTGCTAATAAAAATGGCAGCATCTATTTTTGAAACACCTCTTGGGACTCTCTCTTCATGACCATTTTTATTTCAAGGGATTTCTCTTCTTACTTTTCCAAAATTCATATTAACCAGAACTGGTGGTGAATGCTGAAGCCACAGTCCTGTAGCAGGTCCCTTTGCTTTAGGTCTGAGACAAGTTAAGGCATTTGCATGACAGCAGTGAAACAGCAGTTATCTACTTAGGCTAAGGTACATGGGCAACAACCAGAAAAGGGCAAACCACCAGTGGATGTTTGTATTTCTTTCCCATAAACTGTTCCGACCCTTCTCCAAGAAGCTGCAATTATCACTGAGCAGTGCTGACATGACAAACTTGGAGGAAGGGTTTGTGTCCTCAAGAAATTTAGACAGCACCTACAAGTAGAAAACTTTCTTTAAAGAAAAGGAGTTTTCTTATCTCTGTGCCTGATCTACCTGGCAAAGTGCAACACGTCAAGTCAGACAGTCTTTTCTGCTTCTGATCTGGTGCAGGTGATAAAATAACATGGCATCACAACCATTACATGAAAGGACAAGAGCAAATGAGCATGCAACGTCTCCCTTGTTTACCCTGCAAGATGGTTTTGTGTATCAGGCAGAATAAGGAGAACCCAAAGGACTCATGAAATATCCAGAAAATAAAACAAAGTAGGAGAAGTAAAAAAAAATCTGTTTCTTGACTTTAGGAAAATATATATATATTAAATTCTTCAATCCTTATTAGTCAAAGATTAATAAATCAACATTATAGTTAGCAATAATGAAGGCATCATATGCACAGTGAGAAGCCTGTCCCTTTATTTATTATATGTAAAGTTTGATTTAAACTATTTCCGCTTCACAAACATAGTTAAAATCAACAACAGCACTATTTACACTGATTTTTTAATTAAAGGAATTTAGTCATCTTTCATACTTGCAGTTTGCCTGCAAGCAGATTTTTTTTTTCCCTTCAAATTTGTTCTGTCAAAATAGTTAGACAAATTGTTTCTGCAAATGTATTTGAATTATGGATTATTTGTCAGTCGTCCATAGCAAGATGTTTGCTGTAGCTAGCTAAAAGTTGGGGGTATTCCTAAACTTGTCTCCTGAGTACCTTTCATTATCAAATGGAATGAAACTGTTGTCTCAAAAAGGTGCTTCATCCTATGAGGATGAGGAAATAGTGAATTACTTTTGTCACTACCTATTTTTTTCTGCTCCCTATGGAGAAACCCCTGCAGACCTAAAGCCTGTAGTTTAGATGGCTAAGGATCTCTGACATATTTTGTGACAAGGCTGTGTTGACTCAGGTATCATCGTCAGTCCTCCAGAAGCTGATCTAGAATTTATGAACTATTGCTGCTTTTGTCCCAAAGATCTTTCAACTCTTGACTGAATAGATTTCAACTTTAAAGCCAAATTTACTGTTTGTAAGCATTTCTATGAATGCATTTTAGGAAGCATGGGCTGTGGAAAGGAAAGTTAATCAATAAAACATATTCTGGCCTGGTCAGAATACACTTACCAAATACATTGTAGAAACTGGTTTCTAGTTTGATGCTAGGTTTGTGAATATAGTAATTCAGCATTTCTAGGGAAATGTGATGCTGTCCTTGAAGGGTATGATAAGCTGATGCAGCAGACAACACTGGAAATTAAGTGTTGCAATGAGAAATAAAAAAATGGAAAAGAAAAGAAGTAAGGGAAACCCCAGAAATCTGGATGAGGCTGGAAACATTTATTGATACCCAGCAAGCACAAGAATTTTGTTTAAAGAAAAAAATAATAAAGGGAATCCAAGCTATGGTGATGGGTGAAAGGATATCACTAAAAATTGCATGGATTGTTTTCTCCCAGGAGAGAGACCCAAACCAGAGCGTGCAAAACCCAGCAGCCACCAAGAGCCAGAAGGGACCAAAGGGGACTAGTTCCTGGTGCAGCCAGGGCTCCCATGTCCATTTGAGCCCCCCACCCTTCAGGATTTCCACTCGCATGCCAGGGTGCGGGATGGGACAACCACAATGCCTCCTTGCCCCCACCTTGCCTGCATGGAGGATGACACTGAGCTGCTGCTCCCAGGATTGCAATGTAAAGCAGAGAAAAGAGAAGGTGTTTTACATGCTTTTAAACACAGGGACTACCGATACTGTCACTGCTTGGGTTTGCCTACAAACAACGCATCCAGCTGAGTAATTTATTCTCGGTGTATAATCTTTGACGGCTGAAGAGAAGAAAAGCTGTTCAGTGCGTTTGAAAATCACTGCCGCTACAAGGTGCAAGAGTGGTATTTAGTATCTATTTTGAAACCGATACCGGAGACAGCTGATAAACTGCCAGAAGATGGGGTTTGCAACACAAAGCTAAAAATTGAAGGACTAACAAACACTGAAGAAAGGCTCTCATAGGGGAATATAAATGCTGTGGAGTTTGGACTCAATTTATTTTGCCCTTGCAAAATGTAGCTGTCTGTCTGAGTTGTTTAAATCTCGTGGGCCAACAGGTGTAGGCTGAAAATTTCACAAGGGTGGGGAATTTTGAGCAGATCCTCAGTCAGGTTGCATTGCTGAATATGGGGCTCCTGTGCCCTGATTTTGCTCAGTGTGAGCAGGAACATGATACTGTAAAGGAGCAAAGATAATGGCAAATAAGGAACCAAACTTTTGCAAGTCTCAAAGCAAGCTTTGCTTGGTTGTGATTGAAGCCTAGGTCAATGCTTCTGAGACTCTTTATTCTCTTCTTCACTATCCCTGTTTGGAGGTAGGGAAAGAAAGGTTCAAAATAATATAGTTTAAAAAGAGCATCAATGCACAAAACAACAACAACAACAACAACAAACTTAGTAAATGTTATTTTCACAGTCAGCTTTGCATTGATAGGAAGGGCATTGAATCAAGCAAAAGACCAGGAATAAACAAATAACTAATAGGTTGATATGGAAAAATAGTTAGCTTAAGAGTCTTTAGTTACAGTATCTGTACAGCCTCATGATTCTGCCCTGCTGTTCCACAAGGTCCATTAGTACAAAATACAGGGGTGGAGGATTAACTCTGTAGTAGGCAGCCTAGGCAGGCAAAGAGAAAGCCTTTCTGCAAATCAGGTCAGTAGTGCTGACAGACTGAAGTGTTCAGAAAACCTGGATTTGGGGACATTTCTTCTCCCTTCAGGTAGCCAGGCTTGTGTTTTCTGGGCTGGATGTCATGAAGCTTGTGTACCAGGTGCCCCATGTCACCATGAGGAACCACACAACCATCTCTGAAACAAGGACATGATGGTTAATATATTAATGGTCATGAGCAGCAGAAAGGAAACACATAACGAGGAAATTTGCTATCAAACTAAGGTTAGAGCTTGAGCATGACCCAGAGGGATCTAAACGACAGGCTCAACCAGTGGCTGGGCGGGGGCTATAGGGAAAGAAAAAAAAAAAAAAGATGATGAGAGGAAAAAGTTTGCTATATGTAAAAAAAAAATAAAAGGACCTTTATATTAACTGTATTGCTACAAAGTGTAATGAGGGGAAGGGTTTAGAAAGTGTTGTTTTACAGCTGATAAAGAAGCTCTGAACTTACAGGTGGAAATCTCTAAGGAAATTTTAATATGGTGGGAATGAGAAGTGAGACTTTTACTGCTGCAGCACAGTCCAGGCAATAATCCACTGCCTTGGGAAGAGTATTTCTAGCACTGATGTAGATTGGCATGGCCTGGCCTGCTGCATGTGAAGCCAGCTGTGCACCAGCGCATGAGCAGCAATTTGATAACATTGCCCAGGACAGGACTTTGGGTGAGGCATCATCTGAGCCCCATCCAGGGGCTGTCTCTGCCCAGAAGGACTCTCATTAAGCCAGTCCCACCAACATCTCCACCTACGTGTCAGCTCAAGCCATGTTCCCATTGGCATCTGTAAGAGACTGCGTAGGCTTACAACTCATCATACATGTAAGCACTTGTAATGTCCTCTATTAATACAAACGGATGCAAAATTCAGACAGAACAAGTGAATGGGTGATGGGAAAGAGGAAAAAGGAAATTATGATAGAAAGCAGATAGCTGTGAAGACTAGCGATCTGCCCAGCTGATGGTATTGCAACCAGTATTTCCAAAATGCGTAATAAGGGATAAATAAGCTGATAAATAAAATCGACCTGGAAAGGCCACATGGGAAAGATGCACAGTCTTGATTACCTAATTACAGAAGGAATATTACAGAAATGGAAATAGTACAACAAAGTCCCATAATGACTTCAATATCGGAGGCTCCAAAATGGTTAGCAAAACTAGGTCTGTAGCCCTCGAAAAGAGAAAAGATTAAGAGGGGACCTGGCGGAGCTGTGCAGGGCTCTGGGGGGAATCACAGGGAGCAGGGCTGCGGTTATTAGAGCTAATGTCAGATATGAGAACGAGGGACACTGCTCCAGCGAGGTCCTGCCCCATACAAATGTAATACGCTTTTTTTTTTTTTTTTTCCAGAGGGTATATATTATAAGCTACCAGATGCTGCTCTAGAAGCAACCAATCTGACCAGATTTCAAATAGAGCAAGAAGCATATGGAGAGAGAGGGGGAGAAACGCTCCGTCGTGGGGAACAACTGCTTGCTGGAGGAGAGGGCAGGCCTAGCCGGGCTTCCTGGCCTCCTGCCATCCCAAGATTTTCTTATGTCCCCGTGTAATCTTCTGACTTTTGATTTAGATGTTTCCTAAAAATGTGGCCCAGTGGTTGGTACATACTAGGCATTAGCCCAAGAAAAGAATGAAGAAAAAAGAAAACAACAAAAACGCAACACAACCGTGCTGCATCTCATTAAAGAATTTTTAAAGGGAGACTTCAAGGCGTCATTTGCTTCTCGTTACTCATCTTTGCAAATGTCTCTTGTCTTCCCAGGCTCCGTCCCGAGGCGCTAGCGCCGGCAGCCCATGGGGTCCAGCGGCACTGGGGCCGCCGGGAGCAGGAGCGGCTGAGCTGAGCGGAGCGTGTAGATGCGGCCAGGTGAAGGAGGAGGGCTGCTGGCGGCCGCCCGGGCGGCTCTCCGGAGTAGGGATCGTGGCCACGTTTGAGAGATTTACGGTTCGATTCACAGCGTTTGTTCCCCGGAAAATATTTTCAAAGAAAAGGGAATTTATCTACAATTATTTTTCGTTGTCTTTGACAAAAGATTCCAATATAGATATTGCTGGAGGCGCAGGCAGCGCTGAACACCAGGAAGGGGATTTCGTAAACAATTTCTCAAAGCACTACAAAGTTTAAATATTAATTTGGTCATAATAGGCAGAGAAGCAATTAAAAATGCTACAAAGCTGACTTTCTCCCTCCCTTACTTTCTCCTCCATTTTCATTTAACCACAGTATAGAAAGTAGATGTAAAACAATAGGACCCTGAGCTGTACAGCGTTCTAAGCCTAGCTTGCCTTAAAGCTACAATATGGATTTAATTTATATGCAAATGTAAGCAATAAAAAGCCAGACACTGTAGAAATTATAGTATTTTTCATAGATGCTTCAGCACTGGCACACAAGCCAGAGCAGATTTCAAACAGGGAGCTAATTATTTCCGGTCACTAAGCTACCTTTTTCTTTTAATATCTCTCTCTTTCTCTCTCTCTCCCTCTTTAAAGAATGTGTAAATTATTTTCCCGAGCGAGGGAGAGAGAGAGAGAAAGAAACTAGAAGATTGGGGACGAGTGAATGAAAACAGCCAGAAATATCTCCTGTGAGATTCAACATCAGGATAATTTCACAGTCTCGCTTTTTGACTGCTGTGTCCCGAAGCTGACCAGCACCATGCAAGGCTGATCAAAGGCCATCGGAAACATCAAGTAAGCCTAAATGGGGCTAAAGTATGCTAATAGAGAAGCTAAATGTACTTTAATCCCGGTATAATACAAGGTAACTCGGAGGCAGCGAAGGGCCTTGTTGCTTTTCCCCACTGGTCCCGGACCCCTGCGAGCCCTGAATAGAAGCCGCTTCCTATTCTTCGCCTGCCGGGGCACGGCTCCCTCAGATGCACACCCCGTCCCCTCCTCCTCCGTTTACCCAGCGTCAACAGTCGGCTGAGCAGGACCCCTCCGCTCCTTAGATCAGCACCCTGTGACCTTCCACATTTAAGCACAGGCCATTAAGCTAAGCTTTCCAGCTGTTGCCTGAATTATGAGGGATTTTTTTTTTTTTTTTTCAGAGGAGGGCAGAGCTTAGCGGAACACTAGGCAACAGTCCCATGCTCGACCCACCGCCACCCAGCTCGCTGCGACGAGAAATGGGTTTTTTGGTGGGGCCGCGGAGGCCGGGGGATGTTGGGTGAGGAGAGAGGGCTGCTTTGAAGTGGTTGGAGCCCACGGTTGTCCTGCCTCAGCCTCATTGTGCTCGCTCGGGGAGCCCTAATCTAATTTTAGGAAGAGGAAACAAAGTCAATGGACCTGGGGCTGGGACGCCGTCTGCGGGAATCTGCCTGCTCGTGGGGCAACTTTCTTCTTCATTTTCCCGCTTGATTTTTACAAGTGGATTTTGGGCCTTGATACACAGGGGAAGGAAAAAAAAGAGGGGTGGTAGATCTGCCTGTGAAATGATAGGCTTTGGTGGGTGCTCCGAACTAACTACTGCTCGCAAACCCCAGATTAAAAAGAAGACTGATGTAATTTTAAAGCCCGCCAACTGCCATAGTGACTGTATCAGAAGATTAAAAACAAAGGTTTCATTGAAGCACTACCTCCCACTGTGCAGCTGAAAGTCTTATGGCTGAGGCAAATGGTCCTAAATATCTTTCTGTTAAGTACAAATTACATACTGGATATATTAAGTTGTAATGGTGCATTTTCAAGAGTCACTTTGCTTGTGTGAGAGCATCAGTTAAGACTCAAAAAATGCTGACTGTATGGCACATGGAAACAAAAAGGAATTTGACTTTCACAAAAAATGTTTTGTTCATATTAAATGCTTTTTGCCTCCGTCTTTCCCCATCCCCCAGCTAAGCCTGGAGTTTCAAATGCCAGAATCAGTATGTACAGTAAGTCTTTTTGAAATCCGTGGCAGAGAAATAGTATCCTGGCCTGGCAAACTATTATCTGCACTTACATCCCTGTGCTTTACCCCTCTGTGCTAGTGCTCGTAGGAGCCCTTTAGATCAGCTGAAATGTAACTGAATAAAGATTCTCCAGAAAACATCTTTTTAATGTGGAATTATCTTTCATTTGCATAAGCAACATCCCCTAACTCAGCACATGTGCTATAAGGCTTCAAGTAATAGAAACATTCATATAAAACTTAATGATTAGCATTCATTCTGCTCCCAAATGATCAATAAAATGCTAAGTTAATACAGAAAGTGTGAAGGAGTCTATGAATGTGCATAAACTTGTATTACTGTGTTGAATATAGGTAAATAATGTCTATGGGAACAGAGAAGAGAGCAGTGCACGCTGCTGGATGTGGTCGGTGGCACTGGTGGTCTTCATTTCCCCATGGTCCTCAGCAGTTCTCCCTGCGTCACACACACACACTGCCACTCCTGTGAACAGGCACGTACACAAGCACGCACACACTTATGAATCACATAAAAAATGGGACCGAGCAGAAAAATACAAATAAAAAGCCATCTATAACAGCCTCTTTTTACATCATGTGTGCTGGACCACTTAGCAGATGGCAAGGTGATAAGATTTTTCTATAGAAATCACTTGCAGCTACTAAATAAAATTACATAGATGTGAATTATGTATAAAAGTTAAACTAATGTAGCAATAGACTTTTGCCCAAATCCCTTTACATCTATCTTGTGCAAGTTGCTTGCAAGACTTTATTCCAGCAAATATGTTGGACTTGACAGACAATGTTTAGGCAGTATAGAGTTAATACTATAGAAACATATTTGGCAGGGACATGCTTAGCTTCTGCTGAATACTTCAATTCAATTCTGCTCCTGCTCACCTCTGCTGTGAAAAACTTTTTTAAGTGTCTAACTACCTATATAACCGCCATCCAACAGTTACATTGTCTGTCCGTCCTTCCCTTACAAGATGAACTGAATTGAAGTTATGTTGTAATTATCAACAGATTTTGAAATGAAAAACATTTGCAAGGCTCTCTTCAGTTCAGCTGTAATTTTATGGATTTGTTTTTAATTATCAGAAATCCTTCCCAACACATATGAAGCTTGACAGAAATCTTTTTTGTTCTTACAAATACCCATACATTTTTTTTCTCTGCACAATACCTTTCCAAGTCAATTTCTCCACTGCTCTTTAAAAAAAAAAAAAAAATAACAGTGGGCAATTTTAGTCCAAAAGACATAAGAGCTCTAGTGATCATCTTTGAAATTATTAAAAAATTAGTAATTCAGAGATATTGAATGAAAAGATATGAGATCCATCTTCTCCCCCCCCCCCCAACATCTCAAACTAAATTTACGTAGTTAATTTTTGTAGGCAGTCATAATTTAAAAGATAACGAACACTTGAGATCAAATTGGCAGCTCAAATATATTTCTACTGAAACCAGTTCAAATTTTAATATCTATTTAGATGCTAAAATATTAGATTTTCTGTTACTACCATAAGAAAATACAACAACATGAATAGAAGGAGCCATAAAAATAAGGCCAAATATGAGATATACATTAATAGCAATGGTCAATTGCCATATGTGATTTATTAGCTCTTTCACATTTTTTCAATTCTTTATATAGCCTATGTTTCTCATCAGACTCATTGGTTCTTCATCAAACATTTATAATTTTGTCCAGGTGAACAATTATCATTTCATGTAGTTGTTACCGGACTTGGGCAGTTAATGCCTTATTCGCATTTAGAGTATTAACTGAGGTTCTGGCAAACGCAAAGCCCACTGGAAGGCAGGGCGAGGTCTTGTATCAGAACAAGAGGTTATAAACCCTACTGAGTGACAGTAGCTGTTAGAGCACATAGCAAAGCTAATAAAATGAGTCTGTCATTAGTATTTGTTGAACTATATGCACTTCAATAACAGAGACGAGGTAGGTGCACTGTCCATGCAATCTAATCTACGGCTAATACATACACAAAGCACACTACGTGGCTGATATTGCACTTATTGACTGCTAAGTTTTCCCACACTAAGCATTTTCATCTTGAAAAATCATTAAAAATATAAAGAAGTGTTGAGATAACGTTGTGACAAAAATCCTCTTTCCTCTGCTGTGACTTAGAGTGTACAAATCTGAGTTTTGTACTTGGCATCTTTGTTCCACTAGCATTTCCTCGGCCGGTTTAGAGATTATTTGACTTTTCTGTCTACAAGAAGACGAGGCTTCTTTACACCTTTTAGAGGTAGCAACATCTCCTCGTGTTCTCGTACTGAGATTTGAACAGACTCAAAATGCAGTTCTTCATGCTGTATTCAATGGAATTACATACACTTTATTAAGATGGTCGTCTTTTGAAATTAACAACGTGAAGAAAAGCACCCAGTAGCAGTAAGCTAGTTTGCTTCTCTGTGTTATGAACTGGGAGTTGATCTGGGATGTTTACAATTTAGATGGGTGGTGATTCTTGGGAGGAAGTCACAGTGGATTATTTTTATGAAGCATGCTTGACCCCAAGTCTGAAACGAAGTCCATATATATTTGCCTGTGGAATAACTAATTAGAACAATTAATTCTAGTAGCAGGACAAGCAGTGAGACAACATGATCCAGCCACACTCTCTACTAACTTAACTGTTGATCAATGCTCAAAATGCCATGGCAGGAGGTGGGAAGGATTGGGGTGGGGTGGGCACGGGGCTGGGGTTCAGGTTCCGTGTCCGCAGGGCACGTCCGCTGTGACGTGTGGTGAGACCTCGGGCAACCTATTTTCCTTTCCCCTCTGAAACAGGCCAATGATATTCACTGCCTTGCTGAGCTTTGTGGATGTAAGCAGCATGTTGTGAATGAAAAGTTAAGTACCTTTCAAAGCCGGCCAAGGGAAGAATTGCATTTTTCTTCCTAATATCTATTAGCTCAGAGCAACAGAAGAATCCCCCTTGCCACCAGCTCCCTCGCCTTGTTTGGAGATGTGGAGCCAGCCTGACCATATCCACCAGATATTTGTTTTCAGGGTCACATGAAAGTAAAGCAAAAGAATGATCTTTTGTGAGGATGACATGCCTGGAAATATACTTGTCCAAAGCAAACAGCTCTTGTTCTTTTTCCGGCTAATTCACTGAAAAGATATTATTTTAGTCAAGAGAACGGTGTCAATACTCCTCCTTTTAGGGAGGACGGTGGCAGGTTTCCCATGTTGATTTGCAGAAGGTATAATTTCAACAGGAGCATCTGGCTCCTTTGTAAGCTTCACAAGCAATTGTGTGGCGGTGGCTTTAGGTCGGCCTCTGGTTGAGCCATGTGGGCAGCCTTTGACGTGTCTGCGTTGCTTTTCCTGCTCCCCTCGGTTTTGTTTTGACTCTCTTTTGAGCTTCCTAAATATGCAGCCTTGCTCTTCAGATTCCCTGGGACAGTTTCATTCATAGGTACTGACAAGGACTGCTGTTTTGCCAGGGCTAACGGATCCATTCTTACAGTAGTGCTGTGTGTTACATTAGCCGACAGCTGCTTTCGGCAAGTTTTTTTTTCAGAAATCCTCTTAGGGAAGGAAGAAGAGTGATCTGTGGGCAGAGGAGCTTTCAATCTTCAGAACAAACCATGCCAGGCTGTTTGAGAATTTACAACCACTTGTGAGCCTCCCCGGTACAATACCGTGTAGTGTATTGCCTCTGCCCTCTGTAAGCTGCCAATGCCTGGCTTTTATCTTCCAGTTATATTTATGGTAAAATAACCCAAATTTCTTTCTCATTTCCCTGAGCATTGAGTAATCTGTTTTTTTTTTTTTTCCTACCTCAATTTACATGAAGATGGTGGTAGCTTGTTGCATTTGACATGAGAAAATGGTACAAGGGCGCAGGCTACTTTGTCTTCTGCTCCCCAGACATCCTGGGCTGATTGGATGCCATGCTCCAGCCACGTGCTGCTTCTCCTACAGCTGTGAACAGCTGTGAAGCTGCTGCTGAGCTTGTCTAGCCATGGGTGGCATGAGCGAAGAGATAGGCAGGTGAAGAGGAGATGCATGTCCTAGCTGTTATGAAAGGACTACCAAGCTTTGTCCTCTCTTTGCATATGCTTAAGCAGTATGAAGCCACTCAGCTGTGTTGTGTGAATTGGTTGGTGACAAGGAGAGGGTCCCTGTCTCCCCCTGGTGACTCTTCCCCTGGGGTCCGCAGGAGGTGGTGCCTGTATATCTTCAGTGACTCCTGCACAGGGCTGTGTGGGGTGTGAGTTCAGGGCACGACTGTGCAGTGAGCTGGAGTTCATCAGGGAGATGTGTGCTGGGCTTTACAGACCTACCTCACTAAAACTTGTGTTCAGGAGCGATCTGTTGACTAAAAGACCGTATTGAGTGCAGTCAATAATAATAATATGGGACTGATTGTCTGAGCTATTTGATAACACTTTGAGAACAGTTTACAGATCAGAAAGCTGAGCTGATTTGGAGCAAAGTGGTTTGTATTTATTAAAACTAGGAAGAAGCTTGGCTAAAACCAGTGCTCAAAGAAGAGGCCATGACTGAAGCATATTTAAAGAGATAATCTGGAGACCATGGCTTCACTGTGTTTAGTGTGCAGAATTTCTTGGGCATGAAAAGAAAGAGACACACAATACAAGAAGAGAAAGAAAGGGTGTGCATGGTATAAAATTCAGGGAGTAGCCTATTTATCTAGTAAAATAACATCAGTATCCAAAACATCAAAAAGCATTGTGGTACTATTGAGAAATCAAAAATTTCTCAAACCTGGGGAAAGTGGCAGCCCAAGTACAGTATAGCTGATCTTGTAATATCAGTGGAAAGGAAGAACAAAACAAAAGGTTCATTTGCAGCTAACAAGTTGAAGGTAGAGCTATTAGCAGACTCTCCATGTGATGATAGCTTCCGAAAGTGCTTTATCAATTAAGCATCTCTAAAGCCATCCCAGCTGTTTCTTTAAAGAGCAGAGCCACTGCTGCTGTGAGATACATGCAACAGAGTGTGTCAGCATATCCAGCAATGGAAATGCTATCAGGCAAGTGTAGATGCCCCCCCACTCCTCAGTTCTCTCCCATCAGCACAGAGTTTGGTTTCACATTGATTTTGCTTCCTAAGTTGATCTAATTAATGTAATCAGTCAGAAACACCCTGTTCCAATGTCACCAATGCCTTCCAAACTAGATGGCTCAATTAAAGACATTAATTTCATTGACTAAGACAATTTCTTGAGATATGCCTAAATGGATGCTAAAAAAGGTGGCATGAGTTTGTAAAATGATTAGCAGAATATTACTATAAGAAAATCGGACAAAAAATACTTTGGATCTTCCAAATGTACAGACAGTGAAAACATAATTATAAAGAATGAAGAATAAGAAAGCCTATTACCTGAACTGAACTTATTGGAAAACTCAGAACCTATGGACAAATCAAATAGACTTGTTTGCCCAAGTCAATGTGTCATAGGAAGTTAAATGGGATGATGCTCATTTTTTCCACTGTTCTGTAGCCTATATCCAACTGCTGGAAGATAAAGCAGATCAAAGAAAAAATACTACTGACCTGTACTAATGTGCCACAATGAAGGAGGTGTCCAGTCACTCCCTAAGCCTATTCACTTAGCTTGAGATGTGCTTCACAAAAGGAAGCAAATGGAATCTATGGTGGGATATCTGGGATTGTAGTTAAACCACCATAGCATACTATGGCCTGAAGCAAAGTAAAAGCTATATGAATGGTTTATATCTGCTACTGAACTATTTTGGTCAGAATCAGATGAGCATATCATCTTCACCTTTGCAAAAGGTGATTTGGAGGTCTTCTCCAACCTAAATGATTCTATTATTCAATGAAAAGCAGTAGCCATCTCAAATATGAAACTACCAAAAATCATGCTGGCATAAAAACTATAGAGAAGAAATAGAAGTCTCAGCACCAGAAAGAACTCTCCTCAAGAAAACCTCAGGCACGTTAACCAATCATAAATGACCACATATAAAGAGGTAATGACAGAAGCCAGCATGCTCAAGTTAGTTATGTGAGTTACATCTGGCCAAAGACTGCTTCTTTTGGGCTGCTGCTGCATATGGATTATATTTGGTAGGGCATGGCAAGGCAGGAGAACCAGCTGACATTTAACCTCATTTAATCATGTCCAGTCTTCCTTTGTCACCGGCAGATGTAGTAGTTGTGGGTGCAGGAGATCTCTGTGAATACCGGCTGACCTGGAAAAACAAGGATGATGGCCCCCAGAAAGTCCCATGGAAATCCAGAGAGTACTGAATGATCTAGACAGGAAAAGGTTGTATGGGACTCGAGTCACACTGTTTGAAAAAATGTGTACTTTCATACATGGGTATAAAAACAAGCACGGAGCAAGATGAGCAGGATATTGTCCACCAAGAGCATTACATACATCTAATCATTTCTGTAATACATAAACTGGCTACAGTGTCAGATCAGATATATTAAGGATCCAATGAACCTTTGCTATCTACCATTTAGCAAAAATATGTATAAAAGCAATGTTTGTGTAGTAAGGTTTGAATAAAATCTATTTAAGATGGAGAGACTGAAAGAAATGCAAAAACTAGATCATTTCACAAACACGGTGTCATCTTTGTCCCACATGGCAATACCAAGTATCAAAAGTCAAACTAGCACTTAGAACACAGCTTTGACTTTTGTCATGCCACCATTCACCATCCTCAAGAGATTTAAAGATGCAAATAAACAGCAGAAACAGCTTGTGAAAGGCCTGCTAGTGAAAGTCAGGGTGGAGGTGATCCAAGCCACCAGATGAGTTTGGTCACTGGGAAGATTCTACAGTATCATCGACAACACTTGGAGTTTGTTTCCAGACATTTTATAGCCACCAAAGCACATTATATTTCAAGCTCTTAATATATCCAAGTTAGTCATGTTGCAAAACCATCATAAGTTGAATCTCTGGACATTTGTAATGAAATCTGTCCTCTCTCTGAACTCAAAAAACAATTCTCTGACATATCATATTACAGCCAATTTTGAGATAGATATCTGGTTGCTATAGAATAGCAAATATTCAGGACATCCTAAATTTAAGTTACCAGAAAGCTGGATAATTCATTTCTTCTGTAGATGCGTAACTCTGTCCATATTGATAAATTCTTCACAATAATAATAGAGTTTGAAATCCGCTATAGATGCCTGTTCAGCTCCAACAGCAGTGTTCAGGTTAATATCAATTAGACTTGTCACCAATGGTGATAAAAATGGCTGTACATAACGAGCCGTACATTGCAGGACCCTAAGTTTTCTGAGAAAGTTAATGCCAAAGTTGTGTTAGTAATGTGGAGTTTTTTCAAGAAACGTGTATTGTAAATAACCCCATCACTTCTGTTTTAATTGAATACATAGGCAGCTAGGTCTTGGGAGAAATGTTCTTTGATTAGTCTTTTTACACATATTTTCATATATTTTGTATTCCTTGCATAAAGTTCACAAATTCATTATCTTTCTCTCTAATTGTGTTGTGTATATCACCAGAATAATTACCAGAAACTTCACTTCCATCTATACAACACAGGTGAATAGATCAGAGAAAAAGCCAAGAGTACCCCCAACTCCATATGTCTCAGATCTTGTGACTTACCTGACCATAAACATTTAATTAGAACATTTCAGAAAGCTACTGCAGTCTTTAATGATTATTTCATTTTCATTAATTGCCAAGATACCTCAAATAACACCGCATTGTATTTTCACCATAGAGCACCCTAAAATCTGAGCTTATTTTAACTTACAAAAGTGCCAAAGATGCTTTGAAGCATTCATTTTGTAATCATGACTGACCCTTCTGTCAATTATGTCATATGAAAAACTTCTGAGAAACACTTCAATGATGTCTTCAGAGTTTTTAAATACTCCTTGTGTCTACGAGACCCAGCCAAAAGCAATCTCACGCTTTCAGTGTATGCCAGCAGCTTTATTTTGTGCTGAGATTTTACTAATCAATCAGACTGGTAAGTGAAAATGTGCTGCTTTGCATGCATGAACATAGACATGACTTTTAGCAAATCTGAGATCACTCTTGCCAATAGCCCCGTTAAATTGTTTTTATCAGTCTGGTTGACTGGAATGCTGGAGTATTTACAATAGACTCAAGAGTATTAGGCTGAAAGTCTTTCTAATGTACTACCAAATTAGACATGGCTAAACAGTTGCATAGCAATCTTCAACTGTTTCCTCCAACATAAATTTTTAAAAACTAAAGGGTTTGAATGAAAAAAATCTTAAAAATAAATATTTTAACTGGAATGGGGAAAACAAGTGAATGAGTGAATGAATTTGCTGTTAAGAAAAAAACTTAACAGTAGTGAAGTAGGAAAAGATAAAGCATGGTTGAATAGCACATTGCAGGTGACTGAAACTGGAGGAAAAGAGGGACGATGAGGTGAACTGGTTGGTCAAATGACGAAAGAAAAGACAGTTGGGAGTGGGGCTTGACCTCTGCAAATTTTTGGGTTTATTCTTAGGGCTTGTCTACACAAGGTAGCTAGAAGGAAAAAAGGTCTAACTAAGAAGCTGCACAGTTATTTCAGATTAACTCCATATATAGGTCTCTATATGCGTATCTATGAACCTCTTCTGGAATAAGAATTCTCTTTTTTCCTTCAGACTGGGGTATAATCTTGGGAAAAACCCCTCTCACTTCAGCCCAGGACAACTGGCATGCTGCTGTTCCAAAATATCCTCATTGCAGCCAAGCTGCCAGAGGTAAATCTGTTCTGCAGCAGGGGCGGCAGTGGCACAGCCACACCACGATTTCCGTCACCTCGCCTAAGATACTGCTGCAGTCGGTAGTGTAAACCAGAGCAGCTTTTAATCTCCTCTTCTGTCTTTGTTTTGAGCTGCATTCACTTGTGCCTCCACTTGAGTGGCTTGCTTGAACCTGGGTTTGTGCTCAGACAGGAAACATCAGCTGCTGGATTGCAACCTGAGTCACTGATCCAGACGAGGGCTTGGAGGAAGGGTCCTTAACCCTCCTGGTCAAGTGGGCTCACCAGACACTCGATGTGTCAGTAGGCTGAGGAGAGAGGAGGTGGGATTGTGGCTACTTTTGTGTACAGCCGATTCCTTAAAAGCTGATTCCATGATTCTAAGCTGGCAGGGGGAGCCCAACTCCGAGCAGTTTGAGTCTTGCGGCTGTTTTTCAGAGCAGTCACGGTTTGAGCCCAGCCTGGTGAGGAAGCAGAGAGCTTTCTGTAGGGCCACACTTGCTCAGCAAGAGGCGGACGTGCAGGAGGAGGGCATGCAGGTCTTGGGCAGCTCTGCACGCAGAGAAGGGTTGCACCTCTCTGTTGCAGCTTGCGTCAGCTTGCAATTACCTCGCATGTGAAATTTGACTCACCAGGACTGCCTAGCTTGAGATCTGCCATGGCAGGATACTGCTTCTTTTCCTCATCCTCTTTGCAGAAACTGCTCGGGAAGCTCTGGGGCTGGAGCTCCTGCGGTGCAAGGACAGGCAATTTTCCCTGTTTTCTACGAAGCTGGGAATTTTCTTTGCCTGATGCCTGGGTGCTGGGGCTTGCTGATGGACAGAGCGCAGTGCTGGGCCACTGTGCCTCCCATTGATGTGGTGGGTGGGGGAAGAGTCGCGTGGGAAGTGCCTGGTATTTTTGTGCTGCAGGTGGTGCTTTCTTCTGTGCGGCCTTTGCTGCTTGTTTGCTTCCTGGCTTGTTCTTTTGTGTACACCAAATCTTCATGAAAGGGTGCAAAGCTCTCCAACAGTGCAGGCTAAAGAAACATAAACACGTACACAGCAGCTGAAAGAAGCATGGACATGTTCTGGGGTGAACTAAGGCCTGAAGCCACCTGGGTTTTGCTCCCTGGGTTGCACTGCCCTGCTGGGGTAAGAGGCATCTCTGGAGAGAGGAGAAGACTTGTCCAGCCCCACCGCAGCCCTCAGCCCCATGGAGAGACCACCATTTCTCTCCCCTTCTGCACCCTCCATCCACAGCAGCAGGCTGCTGCACCTTGCTCCCCTAATCTGGTCTGACTCTAACTATGGGCTCTGAAACCTACAGACCTTGTCCAAATCCAGCACTGGAGCTTTCCCCATTGCTTTTACCATTGTTTCAGTGAGAGCTAAAGCCAAATGATTATCTAGGTGACATCACCCCACATATGCTGCTCATTGAGAGGGTTGCTAGCCAGAATGTGATATAGATTGATTTAGATGTAGTTTGGGTAAATACAAGTCATCAGGCTCAATACAGGAGAGACTAGATGAAGTTTTATGGCCTGATTTGTGCTGGAGGTTGGACCAGATGATCTAATGGTTCCCTCTGGCTTTAAAATCTACACATGCAGCAAAAAAAATGCTTGCAGTAATCTTGACAGTTTTCTTTCAGTTGTGCTGGCACCGTGGGTGTTTGCGTTACAGAGATTTGGGAGGCTCTACTCTGAAGGACATGTGTATCTCTAGAAACTGAATTTTGGACTCCGATGGCTTCAGCAGTTTACAGAACTTGATTTTCCTTTCTGTTTGTTGATGTGAATACCTGCAGCAGCCATGCTGAGCTCATCCTAGTCCGAGGCTAGGCACAGCCTCATGCGACTCCTCTATGTGGCCCTAGCTGAGCTAATAGATTTTATTTATTTATTTATTTTCACTGACTTGCAGCAATGAAAACTGGAAAGGAAAAAAAAAGTCCTCAAAACTGTAAGATATATCTGAATAATATGTAAATTTGGGGAAATGGTGATCTGTTCATGGAAGAGCCATGAGCAGAAAAACAAGCTAAATTAGTCAGATGATTTATTCGTTGTGAATGATTCACTCCATTATTAGCTGCTTCCTCCACAGGCTATAGAAGCTAATGTATAAACTGATACAGGAAGGGTGGGATTGATAGAGAGAAGCCTCTCCCTCCTCTCCAAGGAAAATAGGTCACCTGTCCCTGCTATGCTGCTCTCTGGGCGCAAGGCACATCTCAATAGACTAAGCATTCATTTTCAGCTAATGAAGTTTGTGTTTTTCAGGGCAAAATTTTCACGAAGAGTGTTTCCTTCCTTTTGATCGACTCTCAAACCTGTGCTCGGTTTGCCCTGCTCCCTTCCCCCATCCTGACAGCTCTCATTGTTCCCAGATGATGGCTGTTTGCCGGCCTATGCAAAAAAAAAAAAAAAAAAAAAAAATTTTGTGGTCTAAATTCAGTGTCCCAAAGACAGCTGGTGCTGCAGAGGAAGGAAACCTCCCCGTGGCCTCAGGAGATGCTCAGCACAGGTTGGGCTACGTGCTCCTCAAGCAGACCAGGATGGAGGTGACACTCTAACCAGACTGGAGGTGGCACCACAGACCAGGTGGAGTTGGCTCCTCTGACTGAGATGGAAGTGTCACCACTGGCCAGCATGGAGATGGCATCACTGACCAAGAGGGAGGTTGCCCCTCTGACCAGGATGGAGATGGTCCCTCCAGGTCAGGGGGTTGGACTGGGTGGCCAGGGCACAGGGATGCTCTGCGGGCACCTTGGGTCTCCCTCCATGGCTGCAGTGGCTTGCACCCCACTTCCCACAAAACCCATCACGGAGTCCTGCCCTTGCCCTGCCTGCATGGGAGGGCACCTATTTGCAGAAAGCTGCTGTGCTGGGAAACATCTCCGAGGCCCCTGTTAGCCCCTAACAAGCAATGATATATTCTGCGGCAATGTCCCTGCTGAATTTCTCGCACACAGCGCAACCCACTGTTTACCATGTGACTATTTATAAACTGCTGCTGAAGCTTCATAAATAGTTTTTTCCTTGTCGCGCAAATCCGAGCCGAACAGCTGGAAGCTGTATTCCAAGTACAGACCGAGCTGGGGCTGCACAGAAATTACGCACAAAGCTCCTGCGGATGGTATTTATTAGGGAGCTGGTGGAGGAGAGCTGCCAGCTCGGGATGCTGAACGCATTGAAAACTTGGGAGTGTGGGGTTTATTTGCTGGTCCATCTTTAATTAATTACAGAGCACAAACAATTATGGAAAGAGGTTGCTGGATGGACTACCTGACTCACAGGGCAGTCAATGGCCTAATGGAGATGTTTGCTTCTGCACTGCAGGCCTGAGCCCGTGCCAGGAGCGTGGTGCCTTTCCCCTGCAATGACTCTTCTGTGTCCCACATGAGGTCAGGCACCTGCATGGTGTTCTCCATCCAGCCTTTAGCTGGAAAAATAAAAGCAAAGCTGAAAGCCATCAGCACATTAGGCAGCAGCCATTTTAGGTAGGGAGCTGGGGCTGTGGAGGGCACACTGATGGCAGCAGTTCCTCTGTGTGCCCAAGGGGAGTTGCGCGGTGTTGTTTGTGAGTAAACAATGTCCGCCTTTATTCTTCTACTAAAAAAAGATAAATAAAAGAAAGCTAAACATGTTAGTGTATATTTATACTGCTGTTAAGTGGTCAGGAATAAAGAGCTATTTTCTGCAGATTTAACAAAACAAAAAGAATTTCAGGTATCCTCTTTTTAAAAAAGAGAGTAGGAATGAATAAGGAAGGCAACATTGCAATCATTTCGTAGATGACCATAGCTTTCCAGGAAGCTCTGCCGAGTGCTGTCCTTGTATATACAACGTACGGTTTCTACAGGCTCTGGAGAGAGCAGAAGACCTCACTCTACATGAAAGAAGAGATGGTGTCAGGTCAATACTTTGATTATAATGTCAGATCTTCACTGCTGGTGTTCTAGAGCAAATACATAACTTCATGTGATGGCCACACTTTAGCTAATAGAGGATATTTGTCATTATTAAATCATGGTTCAGATTAAGTCTGGTTCAAGAGACCCAGGGCAGAGATATTAGAACCCGCTGATGAATTTCTGGAGAAAGGGATCATCTATTACAAGGATCTTGAATCATGCTTATCTTGAATGAGATCCAGATACCCAAACCAATAGCCTACTATCCGTCTTTTGGGAAAATTTAAATCCAGAGATATGCATGTGTTTTGTGGCCAGCATCACATTTACACTTAAAAGATTTCTGCATATCCCTCCCAAATCTACTCCAAAAAGCCATCTATTAAAGCATAATTACTTCCCTCAACTTTGGTTAAAACTGTAAAGAAGCAAACAAACCAAAAGTATTACCCATTATGCACATCAGGATTTTGTTTTCTTCGGTTTAACCAAGTTCTTACTATGTAAAGCAGATGGTAGTCACCAGGTGGATGGAGCCAAAATGTGCCACACGGGCAGATCAACACAACTCTTAAAGACCCCAAACCCCTACTTGCTACCATGCAGTGACCTCGTCTGAGTACACACATTAGAAAGGAAGCTCTTCAGTCTGTGGAGAAGAGGAAGGAGCAGAAAAATGGTTAAAACACATGATTTTTTCCTCTCCTCTTCTTTTCCTTCCTTTTTAAAAACCTTAATGTTGGAATAAGTCACACGGGCAGAATAGGAATATACAGTTATAATACATGACAATGCAGCAAAATCCTGGACTATGTCAATTATTGTGGTACCATATATTTTCGTTTTATTCCATTGGGAAAATATATCATTCAAGTAACAAATCATTTGGACAACGCAGCTACATGGAAAATATCCATTGCACAAAGACACTCCTTTGCAATGAAGTGCACCCAGAGTGATATGGAAAGCAGTGTGAAACTGAGGCAAAATTTCCCGGTTTAATTGGTGATACAGGGCTGCCAAATGATTGTCTCTCTAGAATATACTTGTTGGCATAAGTCACCCTCAGAAATCACTTCTTACATTTAAAGTTACAAGGGACACAGCTGACTCTTTTCTTGTAACAGTACTCTGAAGCAGTGGAAAAATCCATCACACCAGCCAAAATGAGAGGGGCAGCAGAAAGCTCAGCACTTGGGAGGAGGGGTGCATGGGAAAGGATGGGGCCAGACTTAAAAAATTATTTTGTTCCATACTAGGGGAGCTCCCCAGTAACATGTGCAAGGCAGCCTTGAATACATCAGAGTGAACTTTTTTTTGAGAATAGGAAATTGGCCAAAAAACGCGCCTTGATTATCTTGCAATGACTTCAGAATTAATTGGATTATTTTGAGTGGTCTGGCTGGAGTTTTTTAAGGGCGTTGGGAGAGAAAAAGGAAAGAGAATTAAATAAGGAAGCGAGAGATGGCTTTTCAAGTCATATTTCTTTACTTAGTAGCCCAAATGTAGAGCTAGAGAATTCCTTCCTCTTCCTGGGCGATCAGAGACCTCGGTGTTTTTTTCCTGGGGGAGATCCTGAGCCAGAAAACTGGGAGAGGGGTGCTCTTGCCCACTTTTTCCAATCACCTGTTTTGCACAAGTGATTAAACATCTCTGGATGGAGGCAGCTGAACCTACGAAAGTCTCGTCACTGTGGATAAGTTGCTCCAAGACAGGGCTTTCATCTTGTTGACAAGGCTTGTTTTGAATGGGATGCTGAGCCAATGTTTAGCAATGGGTGGAAAAAATCCTGAAATACTGGGACATCAAGCTTTTCTTCCTCAGCTGACACAGCCAAGAGAGTATCAACTAATTCCCATAATTCCTTTAACAATTTTGGCCTTCCATCTCCACTTACCTTCATATCTTTTCATTAAAAAAAAGTAGTCAATGTAATAACTTTTGTATGTTGAGAGATTTGTGTGAATTGAATTACTGAGTTTAATGTAGGACAATCATCTAAGTCTGGCCATACTTTCGGTATGTGGTATCCAGCTCTGTATGCAAGATTTCAGTTATTTTGCTCTTTCAGTATCTACCTCTCTTATTTTGTTTTGTTTTGTTTCTGCAATAAATTATTAAAAATTGAGATTGAAATTAATCTATTTTGCAGGCAATAAATTAAACAGAGATGACTCTGGAGAAAATGTTGCGCATTATTTTAACCGCAAAGTAAATCCCAGTGAAGATGACATGTTTTCATGTTCAGGCATGTAAACCAGTCAGTGTGTCTAAAAATACACCCCATCTTTTAATTATATCTAGGCTTTGAGTAGTCATTTCTTTAATGGCAGTCAAAATATTTCCACACACAGAAAGAAAAGCTCCCATGCTTTAAAAATATGTTTCCATGAAAATTAGATGACCACACAGCCTGCACCCTTGGATAACTGATGCAAAAGCAGCGGCAGGGCAGGGGCTGGCTCCGGGAGGAGCAGGCTGCGGCAAGGGTCAGAGCTGGGCAGCAATTTGCAAAGGGAAGACTCGGAGGTAAAGTTTCCCTCGTCTCCTTTGCATATTCATGTGGTAGACCTGGCTGTTGAATCACAGTTTTTCTTTGCTTTCTTAACAGATTTCTCTGGGTTAATTATGTGGAAAATGTGGTAGTAGTTTATATAGCATATATCCAAACTGTTCTCTAGTAATAAATTAAAAATTCCTCTAAAAGACCCATATTTTGTCAATTCCAAGAAAAGGCTCAAAGGTAAATGTTGATTTTAATATGGTTGTGGTGATTCTGCAATTTTTGCTGGTAGAATACCAACATATCTTTCAATGAATACTTATGAGCTATTGATTAAAAGAAAGTAGTTGCAGAGCTTGCGGTACAAGATATGACTCGTGTTTCGGAAGCTGTATAGACATCTTTATATTAAATGTATTCACCCGATCTCAAAAGATCATGCTGGAACTGTAAATTGCAACCCTCTAGCAAAAGTTTAATGTTTATTTAGAGGGGGCATCTTTCTATTAGACTGTTTGAACAGATCTCCTTAGACAATGATCATAACCTCGTTCTCTCTTCCTTCACACATAGGTTATGATATCTATACTCTTCCGACTGCACGTGACTCTGCTTTTATGAGCTCTCTCAGGCTCTCGTCTGATTTTGTGCTTGAAGCCAATAGGGATAACGTGAAGCCCTGAACAAAATGACAGCCTCCAAGTTTGATCAGTACTTGCAGCGGTCAGACGTTACAGCCTGGTCAGGGATACGTGAGAGCTGTGATGCTTGGGGGCTGCAGCTCAGCCGCGTGGAGGGGGGAGCTGGAAGGTGCCCACCACTCACACACGGTGGTCGGGGATGGGGCAGGGGGTTTGTGGGATCTTCCTTTATCGGGATCGGATGACCACAGAGCTGTGCGAGGGGACGGGGTCATGCTGAGGGGCTGCACCACCCCGCGATGCTCCGCTCCCAGCCACTTGCCCTGCGTGAAGCACGCAAACAGTCCCATAGAGAGGAGCTTGCATTGCAGTTGCTCGGGCAGCCCACGTGCTGCTGAAGTGACTTACACTCGGTACAAAGCTGCATAAAAAGACGTATTTTTTTTCCGTGCAGAAACATAAATTCATGCTGGTTTTTCACGCACAATTTAGAATCTTTGCTTTTGAAAATGTGGCTTGTGGCTCACTAATGTAAACATATGTGTTTTTTCACTCTGGGTCTAAAAGCAGACATTTTCCAAAATATCACTGGGCAGAAAAACTTCATGTCAAATTTGCATGTCAGATTTTTTATTTTTTTTTTCTTTTAAACGACAGTGTCCTTTAATTCTGTAATTGCATATAACTTATACAGATTATCGAAAAGAGGCTGAAATCTGCATCTAAGCTGTGTATAATATCAAAGATGAGCCCACCAAAATAATTCAGTGAAAAGTTCAGATATTAACTTGGTCACCAAACAGTTCTTCCAGTCTATGTAAAACAACTGGTATACAATGTATGACCAAGAAAAAAAAAATGCCAGCATCCCAATATATAAATTTTCATACTTCAGACATTAAAAATTGATAATGCTACCATTTAAAAATATTTACAAACATATAAGCAGGTATCTACAGAAAACATATTTGGACAAGAAATGTCTCAGCAAAGAGGTAAAAAAGATCTCAGTCTGTACATCTTTGTGCATATGGAAAAGGCACGTAGGAGCCAGTTCCCAAGCCCAGCAATTCCCTCTCACTCGCTGTGCGTTTGGCGAACCTGCAAGGGCAGCAATAACAATCCTGTACTACAGAGATTTCAAATCCTCTTCTATCTAGGTTCTCGCGCTGTGCTCTCATCACTGGGGTTTTGCACCTAAGAAGGGCTAATAGGTACTAATTATGATTATAGCAGCAGCTATTTTTGCTATACTTAGTATGGTCCCATATGCTTAGGATTCTAGAAGACAAAGGGGACAAATTGAATGATTTTGGATGTGAAATTCATTTGCAGTGCTTTAATTCCTTAATCTAAGACTAAAGGGTGTATTGGATATGCTGGCCTAAGAGTGAATATGAACTGAGCCTCCTGGGGATTTTGTTTTATGTGAACTGGCCCCCAAATCTCAGAAAACAGCAGAAACAAGATTTTTTATCCCCCCCCCCCCTTTTTTTTAAATTTTAATTTTTACTGTGGAGTTAAATATAATTTTGCAATCTATTCTGTATGCACAGGGAAATGAAGGGCAGGCATGACGTTATTGCACATTTGAAAACTGCACACAGTAGTGGAGAATCAAATTCTCTGCTGAAATAATTCCATTGATAGCAGGGGACTCAGGCCGGGAGGGAATCTGATCCTTAACAAACTTGTTCAAAGCCTGCTGAAGTTTCATGCTGGAACATATTCACAAACATTTAGCACACCTTACCAGTGAAAAACTCATTAATTTGATTAAAATGCTTATATGCTGTGTTTTTAGTAAATATTTTTTTCATATATCCTATAAAGAATTTAGTATAAAATTCTTGAAATTTCTTTGGCAATTGTCTAAAGGCGTATAAATAAGAATGCAATACTGCTTTAAACATGAAAATAAATGAATTTAAAAAATCTAGGATTAACGTGACTAATTCTAAATGAAAGCATACTTTAAAAAATATTTGCCAGGATAAAACTAAGCTAAGGTTTCATCCTTTTGTACAGTTTCAATTTTTTTTCCTCTCTCTCTCTCTTTTTTTGCTGCAGGCTCAAGCATAATCTTAGACTACCAATAAATGAAAAATATGCGTTGAGGGAATCAATATACTGATTGTACGATTTTTTTTTGAACAAGGTTCATTTTGTGGTGGCTGATTAATTTGTGTTTTACCTAACATAAAATTGTCTTCAGATTTAATTCAAAAGTAAATTGTTCTTTTAAGACTTTTGATTTGTCTTTAAATAATTAACAGAGAAAAAGGAACTTTGAAACAGTTCAATTAATTTAACAACAATAGCTTTTTGAGGTATAAACACAACTGCTTACTCCATTCAAGCAATAAAATTAGCAATAAATGTACACTGCAGAATAGATTTTAGTACCTATCTCAACAGACGGACGTGCCAGCCTCACTGCAGAAGGAAAACGCTTACACTTTCAAAGACTAACTAAATCCCAAGAATATTCAGGTTTCCTCAAAAGCCTGTGTTACTGAGCAATAATTTAAATTGAAAGTAGCTATTAAAAATAGCAAATGGAATGTGGAAAATACTCCACTTAGGCAAGAAGGGAACAGAATTTAAGGTTTTCTTTCCTGAAACAGGTTTTGTTTATTTACCTTCCCTTCTCGCCCTCGTGTTCGTATGGAATATATGCGTCATAGCTACCTAAAAGTTTGACAGTAAGAGCACAAATGTCAACCAAAGGGCATTATTCAGCATGAAACATCTGCAGCAAGTTGTGAAATCATGGTAATAGTATAAGGAATAAGCTGAGCAAAAATTCCTGTGTCTAATATTGTTACACAATTTTATGTGATAAATAGCCAGAACAAATGCTCATCAGAATTACATTTTTTGTTCTATCTTATTCTGCAAAACTAATTTGTGAATGACCTTAAAGATGGATGATTTGTTAATTTGCGGATGCCTTTCTGCTTTCCTCTCTGTCTCTGCCTGTTTCAGGAGATTGCACATTTACAAACTCTATGTGCATGTATAAAATATCTCTCTCTTAGGCATTTCTCAATCACTCATCATACCATGTTTAAGTGCTAAATAAATGTATTAGGCACACACATGCCCACCCACAAATGCAAGATACATATACATATCTACTAGCTAGACATTCAATTAAATATGTATTGTAAAAGGCAAAAGTGATTTCAAAGATTTGAAGACAACCGTGATGACAGTATATATTACTGTTAAATTCACCAAGGCACATCTGCAAAACAGACTAGGGACTTATCTGTAAATCTTTTCTGGGAAGCTGAAGGTAAACATTATTTGTTTGCCAGAACAGTGTGGAAAATATTTATGATTTTTAGAAACAGTAAGTGAAACATTTGCTAAGGGAGTATTACATTTGCTTTTTAAATGAACTCATCTCCAGAAATCAGTTTTTAGTTAAATGGACTATGCCGCTGAACATTTCAGACTGTCATTTTGGGTGTGAACATTGGCACTACAGAGGATACCTTTTAAGCACAATGCTTTTATGAACTCATTTTTTTTTTCTCTGAGGATTAAAAAAATAATTTTTATGCACAGCATCAGTGGCCCTGTTTAATAATTTCCTCACTGCCACAGCTCACCTTTAGAAATGATGTAGAGTTTAACCACATGTGGTTAAAGTTTTAGCCCTTGGGGTTTTATTATAGCAATATTCCTTTCCAGTGCACTGTCCACCGTAACAGGTCTTAACCTTTCCTTGCTAGACAGACAAGCAGAGAAGTACAGAACTGAAGCAAGCTATGTTTAGCAGAATTTTACATACCATAATCTCTTTACCATGGTCAGACAAGGCTGGAATTTTCGAGATGATCTCTTATGGCACGGATCCATTCCAGGACAGAGCTGATTTACAGCTTAGCACCATTCTCCACTCTTCACTGAGAGTAAGTTAAATGACCCAAGAATAACATTAATATGTACTATAACTAGATAGAATGGTGGTCTAAAGGGTGGTCTGAGGCATTAGCTTTCACCCAAGGAAACTCAAGCTCATATATTGCCCAGAAATACTAATAAGGGTCAAGTATCATTACTATTTTAAGAGGACGACAATGCAGTGAGTTATGGGGTATGAGAATGAAGCAGGGCTCTTCTGCCTTCTATCAGTTCTCCTGTCTCCCCACTGCAATGTTTCGAACAAATTTTGATAAACACAGATTCATATTACATGCTGTTTCATGCCTAACTTGGATTAAAAATACCCAATGAGCATTTTTTTTTTGCTTGGTTGGGCCAATCTGATTAATCTCATCTGAGTCCTGTAACAAACTTTTTCTGTCCTTTCTGCCTTTCATCACAGCAGTGGCTTCGAAATAAAAAAAGTTGGGAGAAACTGAGGCCATAAGTTTAAAATCAAGTTAGCTGGGGCATGAAAACATTTCCACAGTAACAAGAATAATCTGACAAAACAATAAATAGAAAAGTAAGATGTTGAAATTATTTTAAGACAGATGCCTTTTTAAACTGTATTAAGAACACCTATCATGGAGCCTGATTCCAGCAGTTCCTCACACAGGAGGCATTTTATCTTCACAACATCTGGCACTGTCAAGGAGGTACAGTTGTAGACCTTACCAGATGCAGACACTCCATACATAAAAGTACACTAACAAATCATACCATTAACAGCAGCACAACACAAGTGTTTCTTATACATCCATGAAGAGAACTATTCCATGGCTATGGGAAAACTTAAAGAAAAATCCACCAAAAAAGCACATTGCTCCCCCACCCCCAAAAAAACCCAACCACCTTCCAAAAAAACAAACCAATCAAACAAACAAAAATCCCAAACCATTACCCCCTAATAGATTTCCTTGTAATTCCATAAACATAAAAATAACTCTGAGAGCTTTATTTTCAGCTTTTTTTTTTTTTTTCTTTTTTTTAATAGATGACTGACAAGAAAGCTTCTTTCTTCAGGGTGAAAAACTCCTGGTCCCATAAATCTGTGTGGTTGACATATCTAGGTAAATTTGTATCCTTGCTCAAAGGGATCACTGGTTTTATTCTCTATGGATTTTTCACTCACTGTATTGTGGAAAGTGAGTTGAGGCAGAAAAAAAAATTGCTTGATATTTGAAGGAAGGTTTACATTATTTTATATCATCCACACTGTTATGTTGTCACTTGACTTCTTTTATGAACTGTTTAAAACATGATACTATACTACATAAACCTTGCCTATTTTTGAATAAGCAGTTTGTTCCATATCCTGAAGGTCTTAGCCCAATACTCCTCTCACATCCCTCTCTGTTAGCTGGACCTAACTACATCCATCCCAACATAAAACATGACGATTTTGGAAGTTATGCATTATATTTATATAAAACACATGGTATGTTTCCTACCTTAATATTTTATCTTTTTTTTTTTTTTTTTTTTTTTTTTTTTTTTTTAACCGAAGATTTCTCTGGTATTCTTTCCCTATTATAAATGAATGTCCCCTATGAATCAAGTAAGCCTCCCTTCAAGGTAAATCTGAACATCAGTGGCATTACTGTAATTGTCATAAACCAAGGGTTTTTTTTGTATATGTGTCGCTTCATCCTTCTCCTCTATATTTCTCCTACAATAATCGATGTGCTACAGGACATGCCAGCCCTATGTACAGCACTAACAAGAGAGGCAGAATTTCTATTTCTGATTCTTTTCTTCTCCCGTGAAGAACCCCCCCACCCTTTTATTAAATGGATAAGTACAATAAATCGGTCTCAGCTAAATACTCTTTTAAGATCAAAGTGCTGCTCTATGTTTTGTATGATATTATCATAACAAAATGCACAGATCAGCAGCAAGCCGCAGTCTCGAGGAATTCTTTCGGTATATTCAATACCACTCTTCTCAAAGCTGGAGTCATAACATGTTGTCAAGAGCATGTTTTCTGTTTCTATAACATGCTTTAAAATTTAATTTTCTACAAAACTTGTGGTGCTTCTTGGAACTGAAACGATTGGAACTGCATGTGCTCTGTTATGACAGCAGTGATGCTGGTGGTGCACACTTGGTGGAGGGATTAGATATGGGTCAAATGTTTAACCATCTGGATTTACCATGAACTAAACCTTATTTTTGATACCTCTGTTTAGACTAACTGGAAAGTGATTCCCCCTTCATTCTTTGAGAAGTTTCTGTTCTCCTCTCTGTGTGCTGTTGTGAGTGTGGAGCTGCACTACTTCTACCACCCTGTGGCAATTTCATGCCATGACATACATGCGGTGGAGCCTGACTTCTGGCAGCGGTCTGGAGCATTTTACAAAGTTATTTGTCTTTCTGGCATTAATTCTAGGAGCAAATTTTTGTTGTTGTTGTTGTTTTGATGCAAATAATGTGTACATAGGTGCAGAGTGATGAGGTGAGAGCACAATTTCTGTAACAGAGATTAATACTGCTAAACTATTTTTCGATGTATATCTCAAACTATATTAAAATACCTTTTAAAAGCTGCAAGGAACAGACTGTGTTTTTGTACCTGAGCTGTAAATGTACTATAGAGATAGAGGACCTTAAAGACAATAAGTAGGTAGTACATTAGACACATCTATCTGCTTTACTTAACATGTCAGGAGATGATGGATACATAAAGTTATCTTGATCAAAAAAGAAAGGCTAATACAATTAAAATTTTCTCACTGCATGCACATTTCACAAATTCTCTGAATTTTATATGTAGCAGATGGTGTTCAAACAAATCAAGAAGCTGAAGCTAAAAAAAAACCACACCAATGGAGAAACTCATATATTTCTTCAAACGATAAGATGAACTGCAGATGTTTGTTGAAGAGTACTGCTGACGCAGACGACCTAAGAAGCAAAGGCTTAAAAAGAAGAGTCCATTTGTGTTTAGCACTGGCCAACCACACTAGCTGTCACTGCATGATTTATTAAGGTTGCTTGCTAGATTTTATGTTGACAGAGAAATTGTGATTAAAAAAAGTCCAACCGGTTACCTGTGTCAATGAGGAACATAGTGAAATAATAGCTGCAGCATACTTTGCACCCCACTTGCAGGTTTAGTTCTTCTGGACAGACAGAGATATTTAAGCAACATAACTCACTTCCATCAATCTTTCAAAGTTTTGACCAACATGCCTTCATGCTTCTTCATTTTGTCCACATGGTTCTCGGTAGCGCCGCTAAAATACTGTGCTTATCTGACACCTGCAGTCAAATTAATCCCCAGTTAAGCCTGACAAAGTCACTGAAAGGAAAACAGTTGTCTGCTTAAGAACTTGTGAATCAGATGCAAAGCCAGCTGCTTGATAAGTGGTTAAAAACCATTACCGAACATTTAAAAATTAATTTCAAGATTATATTTGATAATGTTTACAAAATCTACAATAAACTCAGTGTTTTGCTGGGGGAAAGTCGCACCCTTATGTGTCAGCATTTCAGAAAATCACATATTCTTAGAACTTGTTGTAACTTGGCAGTAAATATTTACTCTAGACAGCAGCTTAGTATACAAGGTTACAGCCCAAAAGCAAATATTTCATACCAAGTTTCAAATGTATGGATTTTCCCATTTGTGAATGATTCAGGCAGCCTTTCCCCTCCCTTAGAACAGCTAACTCAATCTATAAACATAAATATACCATTTCAGAGGAGAAAGGATGCAAATTACACATCAGTGCAGTAGTCCTCAGGGAGTTTATTACTGGGTAATTGGACCAAACAAGGGCCAACTTCTGGCCTGATTTACAGTCTCAACATGTCTATTGACATCAATGGAGTAACATGAAGTCTAAGGCAAGGAAGAATTTGGCTTTAAGGGGTTGGAAAGAGTTTTAAATTATTCCAGCTTAGCCTCCCTGGGCTAACTTCTGCTCTGAAGGGGCATCATTATAAATGCAACTTACAGGCAGCTCAACTCGCTGGCTTCACATGGGTGTAACTCAGAGCAGGGTTTTGCCTCCTAAATGATGCTTACTCATCAATTCTGAATTTGGCTCCTATAAACGATTATAGCTCTCTGAAGATGTTGAGTAACATCACTGTGTGGTTTTCTTATGTAATTGCTTGGGCTGGTCGCAAAGCAGAGCTCCAGGCTGGAGGCCAAGATACACAGGGCACGAGTGGCTTCAGAAATAACCACCATTCAGGTTTGTTTACTGCAAGGAGCTTGAGATGGAAACCATCAGCTTAGGAAAGATGAAAGAAGTAACTAGTCTGTGTGTAGGATAGTTCTTAAAAATCCTGCCTGAGATCACTCAAGTTTCCATGTCGTTAGGAAGAGAGCATAGGGGCAGGTTAATGCAGTAACCGAATTCTGCTTTGTGTCTTGGTGTACATGGTATTGCATGTGTGGCCATCAGGCTAGTTTGCACATCTCAGAGCACATCTCAGAAGTTATATAGGAATGGGAGTCCAAGACTGTAACTGCCAGGGTGCTATGGCTGTGGTTAATGCTGGGGATGGCACCTTGCTGCAGTGACGGGCAGCACCTGAGGGTCACTGAGTCCCTGTAGCAGCTGGCGAAAGACCATTCTGCAATGCCTGCATGGGACTTTTGCTCTGTCAGTGAACATCCATTCAGATACAACTTAAACCGGAGGTGACCCAGAGTGGATATTTCATTGTCCATGGCAAGTTCCTTGGAAATTTCTGTGCACATATCCATGTCATTTTACTATATACGTATTTCAGATGACTGTTTTTGTATTCCCAGAATGGGTAACGGATGCTGAAGGACAACTCAACTCAAGATTGATATAAAGTAACAACGGGCATGAGATCTACCTTTCTTTAAATTAATGTGTTGGTTGACGCCTCTGAACTTACAGTGAGTTTTTTTTTTTTTTTCTCATTTATTCATCTGCCTTAATTGCCAACGGTATTTCTCCAGGTTTCTTCCAGTAGCTACTCCCAGCTACTGTTTGGTTCTGTGATTTTCACCAAATTTATTGTGGAAACACTGACAGTTGAATCTGAGTCATATTCTACCAGGCACAGGGGTTATGAAGGCACCTAATGACTCAGTCTTTTGCAGTTCTTGAGCAGTGTGCCATCAGAAATTAAAGATGTTTACAGCACAGTTATCGTTATTGCTAAACACAGGAAATATTTGCAAGCATGTCTTAAAAACCCAAGGAGGATGCCTGGCTGCCCATAGATGGGCTGTTTCTGTCAGTCAGCAGCAGTTATGCAAAAGACCATGTCTGTGTTTAGCTTCTGCAGATGATCAGTGGCAG
This sequence comes from Anser cygnoides, assembly GCF_040182565.1. Classification (NCBI taxonomy): domain Eukaryota; kingdom Metazoa; phylum Chordata; class Aves; order Anseriformes; family Anatidae; genus Anser; species Anser cygnoides. The sequence continues at coordinate 32,715,306 of NC_089878.1, forward strand.
CAGCGGGAAATATTGTCTGGTGGACTGGCTGGAGAGGGGCTTTAAATTGACTCTGTTGTGCGATGGGACCACCAGGCTTGCTTTTTGATAATTTTCATATCTAGTTAAAAGCCAAAATTCATTCCAAAATGCTTCATACCAGAGGACCAGAACCTTTGCTGTGCGTGCTTATGCCTTTGCCTGCCTGGAAACCTTCCTTCATTGTAACGTGTCTGTCCCTGAGACTCTTTGTGCCTGGCCTTATCTTTTTCAGGACAAAAGATTTCTTTTTGCTTTCTGTTTGCACAGGACCTAAGAAAACGGGATACTGTTCCAATTTGAAGAATAGCCCTCATTCCAAGGGTATGGAAGACATTATTGCTAGGGGATACAGTAACACTGGAGAGGTATCAAACGTCACCTTCTGGGAATGCAAAATATACAAAAGAAATGACTTAGGAACAGCCACCACTTCAAGTACCCTGTGTCCTCTATTGCCTTTTTGCTGGGGAATGTGATGCCAAGTTGCTTTTTGCCTGAGACCGTGTGAGCAATTGTCTTCCATCTATTTCTGTGGGACACGTACATAGCACAGTTTGACTTACAAACCCTTATCAACTTTGGCAATGCTATTTCTTTGATAACTCACTATATCAGGTACCTTGCTTATATTTTGTGTGCCATTAAAACTTTTATTATGAAAAGCCATAAATATAAATAAAGTATTACGCTATCTAAGCAAGCTGTACACATTTAGCCCCTGAAAGTGTTCACATAATAAACAACACTGTAAAACTATTGTTGGTAATGCCTGTTTTATTTCTGCTCCTGATAAATGCCCTATTGAAATAAACTAGCTCTCCTAGCATCAATGATCATTTGATTAAAGAAAACTTTCTAGTTAACATTTTGTAACAATGTAATAAGTAACTTTCAATTAAATTTCTCTATATATGGAGAATATGTGTAATGAATAAATCAGTAAAGACTACATAATGGAAGCATATTAGCAGAGTGAATATATTCTTGTAACTCAGATTTCTATACCACTTTAGTATTATCTTCTATCAGAAGAGAATGTACAATTACCAATTTTATCTTATCTTAGACTTATTATTAAAGAGTAGTAAAGGAAACTTCATTCCAGCATCTATAATGTGATTTTTGATTAATAGTGGGATTTTTATGTGACAAGAATATTTCTCCTAGGCAAAGTATGCACATGTATCTTTGCCTGAACTGACTTGTTTCTGGCAGGCTTTTCACTGACAGAAGTTTTGCTTCTCCATAAACATATGTATTTGTCTGCTTGTATAGCAGATTTCAGTGTACAGGATCTAAAACATTCTGAGCAGTATCTGTGTTAGATGAAAGGACTTAAACCTCAGCTTCATATTTTAATCTATTTAACTTTAACAAGACTTACTAAACAATAACCACCTTCCACTTTATCTTATAAAATGTCAAAGTTGCAAAGAGAAATATTACAAATCTGAACAAAATTAATCATCACCTGAAGTATTCTAAGCGTGTTTCACATTTATCCATACATGCACCAGATACTCCTAGTGGGAGCTCTGTGCATATGATGGTGGCTGCAATGTCCAAGAGATTATTTAAAATACGTTTTCAACCTTTAAAATGTTTCTTAAATTCATTTGTAAAATATGGAAAAGGATATCCTTTCAAGTTCTGCTGTTCTTCAACTGAAGTACATGATATTTTTAATGAGACAAAATTTGAGTGTATTACGTTAGAGCTAAATCAAGCTCTCACTAGCATCAGATGAAAGAACTGGCTCAGATTTTCAGTTTGTTAAACCATATGAAATTAGTATTTTCATGACTAGTCACAGTCAATATTCACCTGTATGCAAAGGACAGCAAGAAGTCCGAGCCTATGCAGGCAGGATGTATAAGGCATATAAGTGCACATGGATTAATACATTAGCTGATATAACTACATAGCCATGCACAAATGCATTAGGAAAATAAAAAGTAAACCAACCTAACTTAAAGGCAAAACCTGGCAGTCTGTAAACAGTGCATGCAGCCAAGCCAGTCTGCAGGCTTGGGTTGTCTCTTTGGTGGTGCTTTCCAGCACTGTGCTTCCCTCTGCCGTGGGAAGGAAACAACTCCAGGTGAGGCAGTGATGGAGAGTTTTGACCAGTGAAATGTGCTCTGCATTTTACTTCTCTTTGCAACGAAGGATATTGTTGGCTCCTGACCTGGGCACATACTGTACTCTTCACCTTTGGATAGAAAAGGACTAAGTAAGTCAGCAGGTCCACTCTGCTGTTTTGGCTTTCAAGGCTAATAAGAAACAAATCTCCTACAGATTCATTCCAATATGTGACTTGATGCCCTAGCAATTTTGCCTCTACAATCCTTTTCTTTTTTTTCTTGAGAGATTTTTTCCATTCCTGGCTTGAACTGCTATTAAAGCACTCAATTTTATTCTTAGCCAAAGTTAAGGGAGTTGCTCTGCATTTCAATAAAAGAACCAGATTAACTGAATTTGGCCTGGTTTTCCCTCCAAATCCTCCATTTTCTTTTTTATCATTTTAGCTTTTTTTTTTTTTTCTTTTGGTCTTAGTATGCATGAAGAATCATTTCTCCTATTCTTTTTATTTCTTCTGATATGTCTCTTGGCAATACCAGGTTTATTTTTTTCTAGATTCTCCTTAATTCCAAATAGCATACAGGTTACTCTGACTTCACTTTCAATGTATTTTGTCTCCACATATGTATCTGCCTTCATATTATAAATACATGTTTATATATTTATATACATGTATTCATATACCTATTTATGTAGCTATACATAAATATGTTTCGGCATTTGGGTGATAAGTCCAGACTGGCTCGTTTCTAAGCAACATTCCAATAAACTGGCACTGGTTGTCATATTCTTCCTTGCTATACACCTTTTCAGTCTCTGTTGCCAATATCAGGTTCATTGGTCACTGAAAATGAATAAGGTCCTGATGTAGGATGCTGCTGTTTATGCTGCAGTGAATATGAGTTTTGATTCAAATTTTTCAAAGGTCAGTGGATATTCTTCCACTGAAAACAAGCATTTGTGTCAGACAAGACATACATGCGATGCGTGGAACTCTTCCATTTGATCAAAACAAGGGTGATTTTACTCATCACTTCGATATAAATAGGTTTGTTTTGGAGTGAAGCTTCTACACTGTTTTAGTGGCCTGAGATTTGTTTCCATCCATGAAAATAAAGACAGATAACAACAGCTATGTTCACACTCTTTTCACTCCATAAAGCCCTGGAAGACTCAAATATGCTAGGTTCGTGCAACCAAATGGCTGTTTCTGCCAAACTGTATGGAAGCAATATTGTTTCAGGTAGTACCAAAATTGGCTAAGCAAACACAGCCAGCAGTTTTTGGACATTCGTGTTATTGCATACAAAACAGGCTGTGTTTCGCTAGCTCTCCTGCTGCACTCTCTGCAGAATCTTCAAATATGCATAGCATATGAAACACCTTTCTAAGGACTCTTCCAGCCTGAAGATCTGCTGTTGCCACACGAAAGTCCACTGCAGACTAGCTCGGATCGTGCACAGGCTGCCACCAGGACCGTGCCTCCCAGAGCAACCACAGCACTTATGAACTCTGAAAAGTGCAGTTGCCATTCAGGTTTCCAGCAACACAGTGAACACAGTGCAGATCCTCCTGCAGCTCTTTTAAAAATGGAAGAAAAAATGGGTTCCTCAATTAACCCCACATTCATATAAGAAAGGCGATGGCATAATTTTAAATGCCATTATCTCGCATGAAATAAATGGTTGTACAGAATCATTTCCAGCTTCCCCTCCACTAATCTCTAAACAAATACAAACAAAAACCAGTAGCAGGTTGGAGCCACTGTAATTTATTCTTTTGCTTCCACTGAAAGATTTTAAAGTCCTCCATTTACTTGTAAATTTTGTTTTAAAACCTCTTGAGATCTGGCATCTTGTTTTCAAGAGTGTCTACAGGGAAACCAAGGCTAATGACAGCTACAAAAACAAAAAGGGTAAAATGAAATGGAAGATGACATCTTCAGTTATTCTATAGGTGTCTGCAAACAGATTTAATGAGGTACACTCATTTTCTCTTTAAAACCTCAGGAAAGGTTTTCCATCACATAGTGCCTGCTCCTATATCCTTCTTGTTTCCCCCCCATTCTCCTCTACCTCCCTTGGTGCATTTGCCTTTTGGTCTGTACCTCTGCCCCATCCCAGGTGGGTGTCTCTGCCCTGCTGGCAATCCAAGTGGATGCATCGTGATGCTGAGCAATACCCAGGTGAGATAAGTAGCCCCTAAGTTGGCTGCATGAATTGCACAGCGGGCAGGCACAGAATGGCTCTTCTTGTCTAATGATTCCGCGGAAAAAGGGGAGCAATGATTATGATCTTTTAATTAACGTTGCATTTAGGATAATGTCAACCAAGGTAGTTTGCACTAGGGTTTACAAAACAGTCTTAAAAAAACAACAACTGCATTAACGACAGAATTGCAGAGTTGCAGCTTGAGAGGAATGGTTGTCTAGTGGAGTCCTATTGTTCAAACTCCTGCAGAGTGGTTTGCAAGTAGAAAGAAAGGGATTTAGACGCAAATAACAAATGCTACTGAGTTTCATGATTTGGCTGGTAGCTCAGGAACCAGAGTCCGTTTGGTCACCTGCAATTTCACAGAAAGTTTCTGCCAAATGGATCACCTTCAAGCAAATGAGAACCAAAGACCCCTTGCATCTTTGCAATATTTTGTCATGCTGCCCTTAGCTTTGTTAATATTCATTTTTTCAACAAATTATGAAATAGATACAAATTGCTGCAGTTCCTTATGCTCCAATGTGAGGCATCATTACAGTGAATCGATGAATCTGGTTATGATGGGCTTGGTCCAACCAGGTTACACAGAGCCATTATGCTGAATTAAAAGTTGAAAGAGCTCCCATTACATTGAGTAAAATACAAATTCTGGGAACAATCCTCACCTTAATGAGGGTGCTAATATGTAAAGTCTCTGTTTTGGAAGTGAGATTTACACTTTTCTTCCTTCTCTTCCTTTCCGTCCTTATCCCAACATGACCTACATTCCACCAGGACTTTTTGTTTGTGCTTTCTTTAATGCTAAGCATGCTGCTCACAGACATAGCTCATCAGCAACGTTACAAAAGTGTGAAAATCTTTGCAGGATTTGAGATTTTCGCCACTTCCTGGGCAAAAATGTTGTCCAGCTCAATTAAATAAAAGCTGAATTGGTCTGCAGTCTTGCAGTTCAGACCTGTATCTTTCCCCTGCATGCACAGTACCTTGTACACCTGTAGGACGACAGAAAAAGCCTACAATAGCAAATAGCCACAACATGGGATTTCAAACTAAAATAAAATACGAAGACAGATGTGAAAACAGACCACAAAGTCTGTGTACTATTACACTGGGTGTGATCCTCCTCTAACTTAGAACTGATGTAGATCAATTTACAGCTGATGTAGGACAGATATAGACCTGATGTGGTATAAATTCAATCCTTATTGGAATTGATGGAGTTAGACAGGTACAAAACTTGAGGCAAAGGAGTGGAGAATTAAGCTGATTATCTTAGAGTTATGAAAACACTATTTATTTGCAGAATTGACATACTTTGTGGTTTCTGTTGCTTGACTCTCCAAACATTCCCTTACACTGAAAATGTACTTGAAACTTTAAAGATTTATTGTGCATCCCTCAGTTTGGGTAGGTAATTAATTGTGATGACTGTTTATTTTGGAGCTGCTCTTGTATATTTTTGGAGGAAGAAGGAAGTTTGCTGCCAGGCAAGAGGGAATCTTTGTTTTGCTTCTTTATAATTTGTGGCTGCATCACCAGCTGATGAATGAAGTTATAGGAATAGCTGTTATTTCTTTTTCTATGTGCTAATGCACTGAGCATTTTCTAGCCCTGATTTTTTTTTTTTTGTTCTTTTTTCTTTTTTCCCCTCCCAAGACTTTGGCATCTGTTGCTGTCAGATAATTTGTTGCACGGCCCACTTGACCCTTAGTTCATAGGTCATCAGAATCTATATGAAGGAGGTTATTCTCCACTATTGTTGGGCAAGGGATTTACATCCTAACTCCTATTAATGCTTGTAAATCTCTCATGCATCAATGATGAAAGGGTGCCTAAATTACAATCATATTTGCTTATGAATACTACCAGCATACTGGCACAGTCCAAGCAGGCGTGGAAGTGGAATATTTGAAGAATATGAAGTTTCATGAGAAGTCTAACGGGAATCTGATCCTGCAACCTTACAGGAGTGCAATTATTGAGATCCCTAACAATATATTATTAATTATTCTGGGAAAAACTAAACAGTTAGGAGAGGTAATGCTGCCCTGTAGCAACTAATTCATACACTGCAGAAACAGTTGCCTGACCAGTATGTGCTAATGGAGGGAACTGCACTGAGTATTGGGCTTGCTGAATTCAGGCAGACAGCTCCTGAGAGTAACTCATAGCTCAGGCAGTTAAGCGGTTCACAACGCCGCCTAGAAAAATGAGCAAGGTGCACTCAGGTCTGTTTACAAGTACTACAAACAGGCATGTTGCAGTCCACTTTCTAAGATTTATTTTGTATAATAACCTTTTCCAGTCTTGGTTTCAAGCATGTGGAGTAAAATTGATATTTGTTTAGAAAATCAGGCCCAAACCTCCTTTCTGCTGGAGTTTTAGGGATGCCACTGGTAATTCGTATCCCTTTGAGGAAAGAGGACAAGGCAGTCTCAATGAACTTCTCCTCCAGAGTGGAGGAATCAGTGAGTGAGATGTGCCATAGTATCATAGAGGTGTTATTACCCAAATGATTCTGGGTGTGCAAACATCCATGATCATCCATGACACCTTCCTGTGGCCAAGTCCTCCTTGCTTCTTACTTGGCTTGGGGTATTTGTCCAAAATCTCCTCCAACTTCTAGTTTCAATGGAGAGATGATCTCAGTGCTATTTTCTGTGCCAGACCTACTATGAGCACTGTGCCAGCTGCCAGATCCCAAACCATCTTCCTGAAATGTGTTGTAGTAGAGTCATTGTTTGGAAATAACTGAAGCAAACCAGCTTCTCCTTGAGTATAAGAGCGTACTGATACAACTATGCTTAAAACTATTGCAGTGTAAGTCTGGGCATATCCTACTCAAATATCTGCTAATAAATAAAATTTTACCCTTCTAAATAAGTAAATTGACACATTTTACTCTGATTTACATGAAGCCAGATGTATTGATATCAATATATAATATTGAATGCATTAACTGCTGTTATTAGAGTTATTTCTTCAAGGGGAAACCAATTCTGTGATGAATCCTTTGTATACTGCCTCTGTTCAGTTAAATCGCAACTCATCTTGACTCCTTAGAGCCTGTATTGAGGATGAAGTTAAAATTTGGATGACAAAAGTCACTCTAAATGCAGAAAAGTTCTTGGTATCCATAGAAAAAAAAATGAACTCAATATGTAACGAACCAAAATTCAACCTTAGGTCTAAATCTTTACTAATTCTGTAGATAATTGTAAACATTTGTCCTCTATTTTTTAAAGTGTCAGTCAAAGACAGTACAATCTGTTAACCTGCAATTAAAAACAGATTATACGTATATATTCAAGTCTTTCCATGATAAAAATTAAGATATCTAATGACTACACAAATCAGAAGAGAACACACAATTTTATCTCTAGCTTTATCTTGTCAGAATTATTTACTGCTTTTTTTCATCCTGGAAGAGCACACCTGCGCATACTCTACATTACCCTAGATGGAGTATAAAGGACATTCTTCTCAGGTTACTAAATTAAGGCAATAAGGGCCTGAACAAGCTATCCTGACTCATGCAAGAAGTTCCTTTGACTCATATGAGTTAGGGTTGCTGGATCAGGCTGTTGTATGTCACAGTATCCATCACTACTACAGATGCAAGTTCAAAAATGGAACAAATTTGAGTAGTGCTTCTTCTTAAAAGTAGTAGCCTATTATTTTAAAACATCTTTCACTTTTTTTTTTGTGCCTGTGACTGAAAAAATGAAGTATTACCTAAGAATATTTGTTATTTTAAATTATTATTTATAATAATTATATTTTTTAGAGATAAACAGGTATTTGCTGAGAAATATTTTGATAGCTTTTTTCCTTAACTTAAGACCTATCTATTTCAATTTAGGTGATCATTTTCTGGATATTTCTGAGAAAAAAAAAAAAGATACTCCTACCAACATGAGTAGCAAAGGCTGAACCTGCTCTTGACGCCTTGTCTTATTCTTTATTTATGATGAATTATATGGTGCCTATATAAGAATATATGTACATACATATATATCTTACATTGTGTGATACATTGTTTGGTCAGTATAGTCACAGAGAGACAAATAAGGGATTTCAACACTTGTAAAATAAGTGCTGTGCAAGATGTATACATGGGCTTAAGGCTATGTCCATTTTATGATAATTATGTCCCGTTCTTTAATCTGCAGGTTAAATATCAGACCAAATCTCTCTTTTGCAGGAAATAATAGAAAAACAAGAAAATGTAACTTAAGCACAATTCAATTAGATGCTAGGGAATTGAGCACCTCAATTCTTAATGAAATTAATGATCTTTCATAATCACAAATGGCCAGACCTTAATTTTACTTGCTATTTAAAAGATGACACCTAGAGTAAAGTCATGTCCCATAAACCATTAAGTATCTCTGGAATTCAGAAAAGACTGTCCCTTCCTGGATTAGTAAGAGAGTGTCTTGACACACCTTTAATGCTTCCAATACCAAGACAGCTCAATTATGACTGAAAGATTTTGATTAAAAGGTAAGTGGAGCATCCCAAAGCCAAATGAGATGAAGCAAAGGACACTCATTAGCTTTGGTGGAAGATGGCATCAGCCTAGAAGTCTTACCAACAACCATTGTCAAATGTAGCTGCTTCAAATTTTTACAAATTTAGTTCTAAGGCAACAGAGGAGTGATTTTTAGATCCTGTTAAATGTAAATAAATGTTAAGAATTTTTTTCCTATCTAGGCAAAACCTGTTTCCCTGCAATCTCACTACTTTTTGTGTTAACCACCTGATGAATAGCTTATTCGCCTCCTTTTTGAATCTATCTTTTATGAATTTGATTTCTACTATCTAACTTAGAGTCTTATCAGAAAGAGTTTGAAATACCGTATTGCAGCTGTTTGTTCTAGATGTCTTCAAAACAATGTCTTGCAAAGAAAGACTCTTCCAGAGATAAAGGAAAACGACCTTCCGTTACCAGGATATAATCTGTGAAAGCTATTAAGATATGAAAATCACCCCAAATTTTTAGTCACTGAAGTTGGGAGGACAGGGACTCATGTGCAATGTAGGATTGCACAAAAGGAAGTGGCCAAATGCCCTGGGATTCTGCTTTGACCCAAATAGCTGCAGACTGACTTGTGGCATTGACTTCCAAGCTTGTATGAAAGGCATGAAATGAAAAAGTGAATGAAGCAATATTAGAAATGGCAATGGATCAGAGTCTGAACAATAGCAATATTCAGGGACAACCTTTACCCTATTTTGTGAACCCTGTAAGATTACTGAACTGAGGAATAATGACTATTTCTTCATATCCCCTCATTATACCTTTCTTACAAATAGTTCTTGACAGTAGCGTCATTTCTCAAAACTTCTAGAATAGGAAAAATTATACATATTGAGAGACTTTTGCTCTTTCCATGTGACCCTCACATTATAACCAGATGGTAAATTACTGCATTTTTCCTCTTAAAGGGCTGGGAAGATGTAGCCCATACTGACTTAATCTGAGGTTGATGAAGTGGTTTGTATTTGAGACAACAAGATTAGATTATCGCAGTATATTAGTTTAAAGTCTTTCTGACAGTGCCTTGTGTTACCTGGTATTAAACTATGAATCATCTCTGCATGCATACCATGGGCCAGATTCTCCCCTGGCATAAAATGATACAAGTCCATTGATGTCCCTGGAGCTGCCCTTGCCAACACTAGCTGAGGATCTGGCCCTTATCACACAATACACTATTGAAATGTCAGTCTTTAGAGCGATTCACTAGCTTGATCTACCTCACCAGTCCTGGTTAGTCATGCCCTGGGGGTAGCTGTGATAATCTCCATTCAATCTGTACTTCTGGAATGGAATTGTTTGGAAATAATGCTTTCAGCTGCACACCTTGCATTTGGGAAGTTTGCCAAGACGCTTCTTGCTCTGTTTTGAAATAAAGGCTCACATCTCCACTGAGATTTTGGCTCTATTCCCTATTGCAGAATTTTCAGTAAGTTATTAGGTGCATCATTACCCCATTTCATTTCCTGGCTGTTCTGACTACCATTCTAGTGCTTGGATGCTGAAACCGCCAAGATCCTTTCCTCAACCCTTTCCTCGAGTACCTGATCCAAATCCTGCAGAACTCCACTCAAAGTTTCCCAGCAAACTTACTCAGATTCCTAGGAGAAAACAATGGAAGATAGCTAAAGTTTTTGATCATTGAGTCTTTCATGCTGCTTGCTGGTTGAGATGCTGAAATGGAGCAGTTGGGAGCAACAGGGGGCCTAGATTTTCATTCCTGCAATGTCTTCTGCAGGTTTTTTCTCTGTCTTCATACCTGCAGGAAAATAATCTTCTGGGGAGGACTTAGAGACTGACTTTTTATTTTCTTTTCTAGCATACTACTTGCTGCAGTTAATGAACAACTGACTGCACTGGCATCTTTTTACACATTCCTCAGGTTTGTGTTTCTCAAGTGGAGGGAAGACTTTGAAGATGTGAAGTAGCAATTTGTGGGTCTCTCAGTTTACTGCAGGTCTCTATGGTTCTTATACAATATCCCACAGCAGCATAATATGAGGATTCATATTTCTGCATTCTCTGTGCTCAGTGTCATAGACTGTTGCCTTAGGATCACAAGTGAGAGAAAATACAAGCATGCAGTCAGTTTTCCCTGAATAATGCAAACTGTTCCTCCCTTGGATTCAAGCAGCTGGCAAAAAGCTGAAATTTTTCTAGAGAGAAAAGGAAAAACTGGGAGCCTTGGAGCATTTTTTTCCCATGCAAATTTGCATATTTTTGAAGGCTGATTAAGTCTAGTTTTCCTGAACATGAAAAATCAAGCAGTATGAGCTATTCCCTTAGTCCACACCTCCAGCTCTGGCAAACAGTTTCAATCCTTCTTTCTGGACTTTGTGCTTGACTTCCGCTCCTCCTCTGCATGTCATCTGCATCCCTCTCCAACCTACTGAACCTTTGTATCTACGCTATTCAAATTCCTGAATGACCAGACATTTGCCTTTGCTTTTCAGGTGATGACATGTTTCTTGGGTTTGATTTGGAGACTGCTATAGTTTCATAAGTGAATTTAACTGCTTCTTTACGGCCATCTGAAATGAAGGACAGCTGTTACACCTCAGGCTTCAATTTAACGTTTTGTCTAGCCAACAACAACTTCTTCATTACCTCATTGAGCCAGCACTGGTCCTAAACACTCACTCTTTTGGCTTGTTCTCTGGACACTAATATGCTTCTGAATCTGCTGTTTTCCTCTCCTCCAGCTGCTCTGGTATTTCCTTCATCTCATTCAGACACTAAAGTGTTCATGAACAATGTCAGTGAAATCCCCTCCAATGCTTGCCTTTCCTTTGGGCTGTAAAATGTGAGTGTGTTTGGGATGGAGATTGCTGTTGTTTCAGCTGTTCGGTTCCATAAAGGAGCTTTGCTGCTACTTATATTGACTATTTTAAGTATAGGACAATTATTACTCCCGTCCCAGAAACTTGATTTTGTATTGGTATCTTTGCTCATATAACCTAACAGCTTGGATGCCTGCTGGGTCCTGAGAAAGAGGTTTCAGGTGTGATACTCGGTGCCCTCTCCAAAGTTATCTTCCTTAACAGTAACAGTCTTCAACAGAGGACTTCTAAAACAAAAGGAGGCAAAATGAGCACCCAGAAGAAATACTGTGTTCAGTCCATCTGGCATCATCACTGTGCATCTGAAACACATCTTGCCTATGTGTGCTGCCCTGTTAGCAGAAGCTCCTAACTTCCCCAGGAACTGAGGCTCATTGAGCTTTTTTTCCTTGACTACAGGGAGCTGTAGGAGGGCACATCAGAGGAAGCAGGGTCAAAGGGCAGAAGCAAAAATAGGGAAGATAATGCTAAAATTCCAACTCTGCAGACTCTTTTATGGGGCATGGCACTGGTTATAAAAGTAAATGAATTAGGATTTCTTCGCTTACAATTGCTTGGAAATGTTAATTATCTAGTCTTTGCAAAGAGTATGAAAATATATTAGGTGAAATGTTCTCTATAAGCATGGTCCCTGAGATGGCTGTGGAAGGTGCAGGCTGAGACACAGGAGAGAGTCAGGGAGATGTTGCCATCATTGGTGTCTGTATACTCAAGGTAATCTGCACTGGGGAAGGAATACCTCTGGTGTCCCTTTAGCTGGCTGAGGGAGACCAAGGGGTGGATGTGACAGTGTAGTCTTCAGCATATGGAAACAACTCAAACGTAAGCCCTTGCATAGACCTCGCAGACCCTGCATGGCTTCTAGCAGGGACCTAGCATCCCAAAATGATCCTTTAAGTCTCCTTCTGGTTCTGGAAGCTTTAGTAGTTGCTGCCAAAAGCTCTGCCCTGTTATGTCAGCTGGGAATCCTTGCATTGACCTCAGTGAGATCTGGTCAAGATTACAACAAGGATTTAAATATATTTTTCAGTATGGTATTGGTAAGAGTTTTGCTTCAGCCCTGGGAAATGAGACACTGAACATTAACAGATTTAATATTCATCTAGTCATGTACTAGGTTACCCTACCAATTTTTGAGTTGCTCATGCAAGATGTGCCCTATCAAGCTACTGCTGAAATCTCTCAAATGATGGCCAGGCAGTGGAATATAGAGAAGAATAGAGAATATTCTTCTTTAAGATTAGGTAATTTTTTTATTTTATTTTTTATTTTCCCCAAGATTTTGACTTGATGTTAATAGATAAAATAGCAGATTATAATAAATATATATCTATATGCACATTAAAATGTGTATCATGCACTTATAAAATACTTATCTTAAAGACACTTTACTTAAAAATAAAAACATACCTCAAATGTAAATAAGCTTTTGTTATCTATGTGTATTCACCTTTGCATGGAATATTGTCAAAGCTTCAAACTATTTAAACAATAATATTTTGGACTTCTGGAAAGCCTAGGGGACTTAATCAGGCTTTTTTTCAAGGTCTTTGTAGGCGTTAATTAAAGCTGTGAGGAACTCTGTGCTCTTGGTATTACTTACACCTATTTAACACTAGCTCACATACCATATCTAAGGTCAAGCAGCAAATCAGTAACAAAATCAGCAGAACTGTGATATCAGTACTCCTGAGACTTGCTTGAGCTCTTGGATATTATCTCCCACCAGACCACACTATCTGATATAGAAAATAACTTTTGATCACTCAGAGAATGATCTGGCTGCAGCAGCTATTATTATCATTGATATAAGCCTGAGTGAAACTTCAGCAAATGGTTTTAAGAACAGATAAACCCAGACCGAAGGAAAAAACTCCAAACTTGTGAAAGTGCTATTGACGGGCAATTTCATTAATTCTGGTTTCACTTTATTTGGGTTATATATTCCATTTCATAAAAATCTTATCATAAAGATCTAAATCTGTGAAGAATGACATTAAGCAATTCTTTATTACCTCTGCCAGTCCATTAAAATAAATTACATCTATCCCTTCCCCTATTATTTCAGGGAGTGCAAGGACTTTGATATATTTTGGCATAATTGCCTTGGTATCCAAGGTTTATTCTCTAATTGCTGTTGTGCAAATGAGACATTTAAGGAGCATTCAGATTATTATTTTTTTAATTTATTTTTCTGTATGGCCTATCACCACAGTGTATAAGCAACATATAGTCTGCATATTTTGTAATGTATGAAATTTCCAACATTTTTATTGGCACTTTTTTGATAAAGGCAGATGTCAGATTGCAGCCAGTTTATCCATACAACATAAGGTGGTCCCTGGCTTCCTAGTTTATTAACAGTGGTGATTCATTACAATGACAACAGAGAAAAACAGATTACTTAGAAGTTATGATGAGGTAATTCTGCTTCCTGGAGCCTCTGTAATGAATCACCATTTTCCCTCCCTCCCTTGACCTAATTTCAAAATCTTTTACCTGTATAAAATATTGTGATGAGAATTGTGTCTAATTATCTTCTAAATTTTTCTTTTAATTGCTAGAAGGATGCCCATTCTTGAATGAGGGAGGTATTCATGATGTAATAGTGTTAGAGAGTCCTTGAAATCTAGATTAATTATTAGTTGTGTGGACTTCTGAGAGTTTTTGATGTATTCATTTGCATTCACAAAGATGGCTTTTTAATTAAAGAGAGTTTTTGAACTTACACAAATCAGCCTTTTGCGAATGTCTCTAGAAACGTGAAAAGTGTTAAAAGCGAGAAGAATCACAGTTTTCCTGAAACTACCTCCGTTACAAACACTGAATAAGCAATAACACTTGAAATATCATACCTCATGTCAACAGCTCTAGCTAGTCTCTGATATAAAATAGAATTATTAAAGCTTGTGTTTTTTTTTTTACTAGAACTGCCTGGCTTTCAAATTCCGTGTAAATGCTTCTGTATAAAAGAGCAATATGAGAATGTCTGATTTTCATTTGAGCTTCCATTACAGCATGTGTTTCTACCTTTACCTGCATGCTTGTTTTTTCCTCTTTCTAAATTAAAGCCTCTTTCCCAAGAACTCCAGTTTTAAATGTTTCCTCATTGTAACTCTTACAATCCATTGTTGCCACCTGAGACTTCTGTTTTTCCTTTTTCTCTCTTGGACATCAAGAGAACAAAACGAATGCTCTCTGTCTCCAGGTCTGTTTTGCAGATTTATAAATGGTACCATATTTTCCATATTACAGCCATCCGATTTCTTAATGCAGCCTAACATCTAATTTACAATTTAGACTGCCGCTGCACACTGAATTTGAACAGATGTCTTTACCGAACTGTCCACAGTGATGCCTAAATCATTTACCTCAGAAGTTCCCAACAAATTCAGGTCTCAGCAGAGTGTGCAAGTAGTTTAATTTCTGAAGTAGATTGTTTTGTAAATAAGTGGGATTTCATCTGCCATAATATTGTCTGATTTCCTCATTTTGCAAGATCTGTCTGGAGATTCTCATATGTCTCCCTGCCAGTGCTGGCTGCCTAATTTTGGTTTTCAGCATGTGAGTAACACCAGCCTGTCTCCATGCCCATGGTCCTGTTCCAGCAGAGAGCCATGGTGAAACGGGGTCATTTAAACCACCCTCACATTCCTGTTTCCTTCACTGTTCCCAGTTGCACATAGAATCCTAATCTTGATTTACGGATGTCCTTATTCAGGTCTTGTGAGGACCTTTGTTGAGAATCTCTTTAAAGTCTATATAAAAGATATCTATCAGCCTTCCTGCATCTCTTCATATTTTTTTTTCAAAGAGCTTAGCCAGAGTACAGCAAATCAATTTATTTTAAAAACAGTGATACTTTTACATTCATATAGCAGGATTAAGTCAAAATTATTTCCATTACCTTCCTCCTATGCTTTTTTGAAGATAAACTAGTTCAGGATGCCCACCATTATCACGGTTTTGTTTGTTTAAACCAGCCATAATAACTAGGTATCTGGCCAAGAAGTACACTCATTTAGAGCACCTCTACTTCATATTTCATTTCCAGAAGACACTGACATATTTTCTTGGAGAATCAATGTTTGGTCTTAACTTTCCCAAGTCAACTGAAGACATAACTGGATCAAGGGCATTCCCTGTTTGTATTGTTGTTCATGTCCTCTGTTTCCATTTGCATGATGTGATATCTGAGCTTCATGACTTGACAAGTACATGGTATTCATCTTTCAGTCTGATGGCAAATGACCTCATACACTACTCTAGTTACCATACCTTTTCTATATTTATTCATATTTTCATTTTACAAACTTGTCTTTTATTCTGAAGCACTCAAATAACTTCGTTGAGCATTGGTTTCTTGTTTTTCCAGTTTTCTTACAGTTCTCAGAGACAGCAGCATATATTCCCACCTTCCAGAATCCTTTCTTTCTTGGCTTTACTTGGGATAAATTCAATTGTCAAATGATATTTTCTCGAGCTTGAATAGACCTTTACATCTTGATGTTTGCCTGTTTCTTCCCTGGTAGCTTTCCTGCTCTGCAATTGTACTTGGAGGTGAAATGTGAACACTATCCATGGTTCTGTCACAATTTCTTTAAATATACTCCTAGCTGATTTATTTTCCTAACTTTTCCCTTCCGTATACTTCTAAGGAAATAAACATTTGGATGTTTTTATTTGATTTTACCTGTGTATATGCCCAATTATAAACTGCATAAAAACCAAGTCACTTATTTATACTATCAGCCCAGTGTTACTCAGAGGCTCATTTCATGAACCAACCTCTGTCCCACAGCAGAGGAGTTGCTCTGAGAAGCAGCACCTCCTGGCACCCAGACATTACTTCTGACCATCTTCCAAGGTAATGCTCAACCACCCAGGTTGGGATACCCAAAGGCATTCATTCTTTACCAGTTTTTGTGTCCCTACAGTGACCTGCTATGACCTGCAATGACAGCTGCCACTGGAGCTGAAGAGCTACTGTTGGAGATTTTCTTGCTGCTTTTTGTCTTGTTGAGAATTGGGAATTTTACTGGTGTAGTTTCTACATCATGGTCTGCATGAAGGGGACCTCGAGACCCCTTGAAGTTCTCTGTGACAAACAAGAGGAAAGGAAACACACTCCTGAATGTTTAATAGCCCTTCAGCCAGGGCCCAGCGATGAGGCCTGGAGGTTCAGCTTGCAGTTGTGCCTGCTTTGGAGGAGCAGCTTGAACCCGTGCTCCTGACAGCTGCAGTCAGCAGGCTCTCCTGGAGGCTGCAGTAGGAGTGTGCCTGCTTCTTTTTGTTTGGAATACAAGTAAAGATTTCTTTGTGTAAAATGCAAGCAAGTTAACAACCGCTGCTGTCTTCACTTCTTTCTCTCTTTCACTTCCTGGTAAAAGCTATATTCAAATAGATATTTTCCCATGAAAGATTTTGCTTTTTACAAAATGGATTCATCTGGGAATACCAAACAGTCTGTAATTTCCTCCAAAAGCACAACTCCATCTAGCCACCTTCTTTTGACACCTTTGCATAAATGCTTTTGTGCTGGGGGCTGGGGCCGTGAGGTGATGCTGGGGGTGGTGGGGCCAGGTGGCACACAGCCCCCAGCCCGAGCTGCCTGCCCTCCCCTCTTCTGCCGCTGCCCTTCCATGGACAAGAGGCTATGATTGTCTCCAGAAGCCAAGCCTTCCCCTTTATTAACAAATATCTGCCCTCAGCCCCAGAAGACATTTTGCTTCCCCATTGGATTGCAGACATTTACCCACCCTGATTTTAAATATAGATTTTCCCGGTATGATTAGATCCACAGTTTGTGTTAAACCCAATTACTTGATCTCACACTTTTATTCTGTATAGGGTTCATCTGGTTTTAACATTTCCCCAAATCTTTGGTTTAAATAAATCTTCCTCAAATATTCATGGTCTTCCTTGAAGGCAGTCTGTTTTCATGTTCCTTAAAATGTAAACCATCCGTGCAATGTAAATGCAAACCTCCAGGCAATTCATTTTCTAATTTGTTTTCTCCCGCATTGGAAACTCAAGAACATGTACTTCATTTACATCTATTATTACTATATTATAGATATTGTTATTATTATTAACATTATTATTATTATTTACTCTGGGGGTGTTATGTTCCCTCAGGCAGATACATTGTAAATTGAAACCAGATGTCCAACGAGTTGATGACACATAGATTTTCAAGCAGGACTGAAATCTTTTCCCCAAATTCACAATGCTACAGACAAACTAATGTGAACCTGTGTGACAAACCGGTTACTGACCATGGCAAGTCTTAAATAATGTCAAATATTACTTTGTAATTGGATAAAAAAAAAAAAAAGGCTTTTCTTGCCATGATTTTAAGTTTGATCTTTATACACAGAGTGAAATTGTAACAAAACAAGCAGGGAAGGTAAGAGGCTACAGTAAGATTAGAGAATAGGAAAGGTACATTCGGAAGCCATTAACAGCCCAATACTACTAACTAAAGCTAGCTTTAAGATAGTCCCTCCAGGGAGGATACTTCAAAGATGCTCAGATAAAAAAAGGCAATTTATTGGCTAAGTGATCTTCTTAGAGGCCCCCAAATTTCCTACCCAGCCCATTTGTTTTTCATTCCTCTTAAATTTTAAAGTCACCTTTGCAATTGCTCAAGATCTTTAAGGAATTTTTTTTAGAAATTATACTAATTGGCCTATTTTTACTCCCCTCTTTTTGCCCTTAAAGACTACGAAGCTTGGTGCCTAAAAATAAGTCAGAGTGAGCTGAAGTCTGTGATCTCCAGATGGCTATCAGCAAGAGACTTCGTTTTACACCCGTGCTTTGTGCGCGGGTACCTGTGCTTCCCACACCAGCAAGTTTAACCATTGCAGCGTTGCTGTCTGAGAGCAGCAAGAGCTGAATGTAGGACACGAACCGGCCCCTCACCACGGCTATTTCCTGCTGTCCTGAGAGACTGAAGGCTCTGAAGTCTCACATTAGCCCTCCTTACTTCGATTTGGTTCAAGTCTGCTGTGCAATGTGAAAAGTTTCAGCAGTAAGAAGCAAACAAATCCCACTGCAACGGTCTCACTGCAAGCCAGGCACTAATAACAGCATCTAAGAATGATTACTATTTTTTGTAGTAGTAGAAATACAAAGACAGATAATATAGAAATAAGATAAATAGGAAGTGCAAAATAAGATAAATAATACAGAAACTAGAATGATAAACCTACAGTAATGAAGAGATAGGTACTATCCCAACAAGCTATTGCTATTTTATTTATTTTTTTGGATATTTTAAGTTTGTACCACATTGTCAGAAATATTGTGACCAGGACTTAAATCACCATTGGAGAAACATGGCTCCTTGCATCATGTGAAGACAAAAGGCTCTCTCCAGGCCCCCATGCGTGGACATTCAGAGATACCCGAAGCAGGATTAGCTGAGGTGCAGCCATGCGGTGCTCTGCCAAGCCCAATGTGTCCTCCTCCTCAGTGAGCACATGTAGTCTGTGCTCATGTGATTGTGATGACATTCTGCTGTCCCTAAGTGCCCTTGCACTGTGACACGGAGCAGCCAAAAGGCCCAACCTTCAGGAGCTCCAGCTGGCAAGGAGGTGATGACTAAGATATATCCATTAAAAATATTAAGTGTGGGCTTAATATTAAATAAGTGAATCTCATTGAATTTGTATGTGTTATGTGGTGAGATTTTTATGAGGCCATCGAGCAGGCTTACGAGAGGAAAGCTCTCAGCATAAAAATTCACTTCTGTTCTTCATGGAAATGTTTGTTCATTCGTAGTTTGAACAGAAAATGGAGAAATGCATTAATTGAACTGTTTAAAATTATTATTTAGCACTACAAGTCTGCCAAAACATACAAATGGGCTAAGCTTGAATCATGTGCACTAAGCTGAGGGTATAAACGAATCTCTGGAAGGTTTAAATACAAACCAGGAACCCTGAGCACATTAGCATGTTTTTGAAATCCAGTGTGGAGGCTGGGAATGAAATGTTTACCTGTTTCACCTATATAACACAGTTTGTATTCTCATTCAAGCCTTCCCATGAGCAGGGAGGAATGGGTTTTTAAATATTCAACCAGCATTTTCATTAGCTTGCTATCAAAGTGGGGATTTACACGTGATAAGCTAACATGGTTGCACAGCTGTAGCAAAGGACAGACAGTTTCTGGCTACAGAATGTTAAAGCTGTTGCGGATGAAGCCCAGTTCATTTCCTATGAATCAAAGGTCCTTTTCCACTTCTCCCTGTGATGCCTGCCCTCTCCTGTATCTGTATGCTCAGGACTGAACAGAGCCCTCCGTGGGTGCCGGTGCCCAGCTCAGATGCCTGCAACATGGGGCTGTACAGCCCGGTATGGACCCGCACGGACCCCAGAGCAGCAACTGAGCATGGGTGGGTGCCAGGGAGCTGCAGGATTTAGCCCCACTTGACACCAATTAATCTAATTTCTATCACTCGTCTGCTTGTGCAGATGGCTGAGGAGGAGGGGGGACAAAGCAGGATCAGGACCTATGTGGTATCTCCTTGTATCAGTCTACAAGGGAGAATTTAAGATGACATTTTGCATGAAGAAGAAAAAGATCTCCCTTGTCTGGCTCATGCTGAGTACTTTTCCCCTATGCTCTTCCTCATTTTTAATTTTTAGTCATTTGCAGTCTGATAGAGATCAAAGGCTTCTGTCAAAATACGGTTTGCACTGAAGTAGGTATTTAGCAAATGGAGAGAGAGACATTTTTCTCCCCCAGTGTCTTACAGTTTAAAACTAGTCTGGAAATGATTTGCAAGAAAAATGATCCTACAGGTTTATGCCTCTTGATTACTTGAATTCTTAATAGAATTATGCTAAAATCATCCATTTTCTGTGTATATATCTATAAAATACACCCTATAATCAATGCCCTGCAGAGTAATTGAGCAGCAAGAAGCAAACATAGGAATGCTAATTAAAAAACTATTACAGAAATAATCAGTGAAGAGGTTCACATGATCCAAGCTGTCATCTCAGGACCAAATCATATTCCCTTCTGCTAGAAGACATTTTACGAGAAAAATAAACACGCAGGTGCCTTTGATAATTTTGCATCAAATCTAAGTGAAATAAGGCAGTTGGTTCAAAACTTACTAGGAAACTGGGCAAAAACTCCAGAGTGAACATGTCTAAGAGTGGAGGAACAGCTGAGAACACTCGGGCATGGTCCCCAGGTGTGCCCCTGTGCCGGTTTATTTGCGTGAAGGACAGATCACCGCAGGGTGGGAAGGAACTGTAACCTCAGGAGAAGGGAATCTCTCCTCCCCGAGTCAAAGAGAAATATTACCTGACCTATTAGCACTTCAAGTCTCTCTGCTTTCTAAATAAGTTATTTCCTGACTTTTATTTATTTATTTATTTATTTTTAAAGAAAAACGTAAATCCACTAGGTAAATTTCAAACCCAAATCAAGCTTGGCTTTTCAAGCTAAAAGAAGGACACATTTCTGTCAATAAAGCAATCTGTACCATTGATGAAATATTTTGAAGATACTGCATGCCCATTCACCTAAAACCAACAACAAAAGGGCCAAAGAGGCTCTGCTCTTTCCAGACGATTTTTCACTCAGAATTAGATTTCTGTCACCATCAGCACCCAAGAGACTGCGTCTCCAATCCCTGCTGTTGGGCAGGTCCATGAGTCAGAAGAGGATTTTTTCTCCCCTCCTTTGTCCCTGAGCTGCACAACCCAGGGACCCGTGGTGGGATGTCCCCTCGGATGTCACCAGCGGTGGCCCGGCTGTCGTCCCAGTAAGGCTGTCCACAGCAGTGGGCTGCGAGGCAACTCTGCTGCCCTCCTCTATCAGACAGCATCACATCCCCCACTCTTTGTTGCCGTGACTCCTCCTCAAAAGCCCACACTTATCCCTTGCAAGCACATTTGCCACTTCAAATCTGTTTCCCCATGGGAGGTTTTGTTTTATCGCAACAACCTGTTTGCATTTCCCGGGCTGCTGTGTATTGTCCAGGGTTTTTATGCAGCTTGCGAAAAAAATAAACAACAACAAATGCCTCCACCTTTCCCTTTCAGATTCTTATTTCTCTATCTGGAGCTTTCTGCAAAAATTCCCTGTGAGAAGTGTGCTTTTATTGCTGCAGTATATTTTTATCTTGCCATTTTATAAGCAATGAAATGCAGTTCCCCCCCTCCGTACCACCTGCTCTCACCTCCGGCCAATGCTTCCTTCCATTTTTAATTACCATCTCACTTACCTGTTATGACTCTATGCAGAATCACTGACACCAGAAAACATGCCGCACGTTGCTCTCCTGTCATTGAGACGCTGGCTAGACTGGTTGTTGTCTTGGCCATGGGGACAGGATTCCACCCAGAGACCCTAAGCAATTATCTTTCTCTTTCCCCTTGGAGGTTGGAGCATAGTATTGGTAATTAAATTCATACTTCTGTTTGTTGTGTGTGGGTTTTTTATTTATTTATTTATTTTATTCTATATGTTCCCATTTCCCAGAAACCTTAGGCATACAATTTTCTACTGGGATGAGGAAACTGGATCTGAAGCTGCTTTGGTTTAACTCTGGAATTCAATCTGGATTTAACAGTTACACTGCAAATCATTGTGTCATTTTATTTTTTATTTTTTTGCAAAAAACATGCCCTAGATGTTTCGTTGAGCAGTTGAGAATTTATTAGGTCACGTTCACAGTTTGCTACACAAGAACCTGCTCAGAATGTGTTATTTTTAGGTAAAATTATTCAGAAGGCCAAAAATGGACTGCTGGCTAACCCCAGGGAGCAGTGGGCAGGCGGGAGGGAAGTCCCCGGGGACAAATCCCCCTGCTGGAACAATGAACTGTTTCTGGGCCATGTTTGCTACCACACACTACAAAACAAGCAAATGAATCTCTCAGTCAGCATTTTCAGGTCATTTGCCAAACTCCTGCGCTGCCAACCCCTATCTTCATTTCCAACTGCCCAGGCCCTCTTCTTCCTGCCAGATCACTTTTTTGTTTACAGCTGTGCCATCTACCTCCACCACCTCTGGATTTGTTTCTCTCCCAAACCCGTTTATTATTTCTCCATTTCATTTCTCTAAAGAGGTCTGGTCCAAGGCCCATTGAAATGTTTCCATCGACTTCAATGGGCTTTGAATCGGTCCCAAGGTCTTTGTCTCTTGCAGGCGTCCTTAGCTGCCTCTCGGTCAGCCTTACTTGTCTTTCTGCAAAGTCTCTTTCTTCCTCCCCTTTTCATTCAGCAAGGCAATATGCCGTGAAACCTCCTCTCCTCCTCACTCCAGGATGGTGAAGGCGATCAGAGAGCCCACAGGCAAGAGGAGCTGGGTGAAGGCATTGGTGTGGCTGCACAAAAACTTTGGCTGAAGTTACAACCACTTTTCACAGGCTTAATACTTTGAATTTACCTGAAAGATAGTAGAGCTGACCAGTTGAAGGCCTGGTGGTGAAGGAGGGGAGTTTCACGAGCATGCCGGGGAAGGGGCCAGCCAGACCCTCAGACAAAGTACGGCTCCACAGAAATCAAAGGGCAGATGGCATATTTGTTCCCCAAAATACAAACACGCATAAATAAATAAATGGGAATCATAGCACTGAATAAAAACCCAACAATTGTAATCATCTACGCATTTGGGAGCAGTTAAAATTTCAGCTCATGCTGTTTTTTTCTGAATTACACAAAGGATTGTTATATCTCTTTTAGCAGAGTAAAACTCCAGATGCAGGAACTGTTTTTGGCCTATCTCCACGAAACATAGTTAAGGATTTTCTTCTCTGGTAAACGTCTTTTCCCTACCATAGATGTTTCGACCCTGCATAAAAGACTTCGCTTCTCAGGATTCTGCCAGTGCGGCTATTTGTTTGTTTTTAACAAGATCGTCCTTTAACTGCAACCGAAAGCCTTTGTGCTAAATTCCAGCGTAATCGGTTTCCCCTACCTGCTGTGATGACAGCCTTGTCCATTATTCAGGTCCAAGCCCATCTCTCCAAGCTGCTCTCCTACCCCTCTGCGGCCAGAGTCGATCTGCATTGCTGGGAGCTGAGACGGGCACAAGTGCTGTGCATGCTTGCATGATGTACAGCGACAGAGAGCAGGCCAAATCAAAGGGCAAACTTCACCCCTTTTGTAATGCCTTTTCTTTAGTCTGAAAGGTGGGGCTGGTATTTTAGCTTTGCAGAGGCGTTGATAATTTGAAGTGTTAATTTAATCATTCTTGCAAGCACTCGGGCTGTCCATGATCCAGTAAACACCCTCTGAGTTTGTGACTGCTCCAAACCCATTGAAATCAGCAGGAGTCTCTCTGAACTATTGAATTACAGACTTTCCTCGGGGTTGTGTACAACGCCACAGACTTAATTACCATGTTCCTGGCTGGGATAAATATGCAAATGGACTTTTCAGCTGGAGGGCCCTAAAATACAGGTTGGACACATGGCAACTAATGACTTGATTTGGGCTATATGCAAACATTTGCCAGCCAAAGGCCTGAGCCTATTCCCATGGAAGCAAAAGGCACAATTATTACCAGCTCTGGGGAGAGCAGGACTCGGATGCCTTCTTTAAGTAGTGGCCAGTGTTTCCAAGCAGCTCAAATCTGTCAGCAGCCTTTCCTCAGCCCCTTCCTCCTTCTCCTCTCCCTGATCTGCTCTGATAAGAAAACGTCCACAACACAGATTTTATCATAAATGCTGGAGATTTATGCACCTGCAGGTTTTGCAGCTGCAGGGCAGGCATCTTATTGCACACGCAGCTCCAGCCATACTCAACGCAGAAGTGATTTAACAAAGAAATGGGAGCCTTGCCCCAGAAGCTGGAAATCAGCATCTTAAATTTATTGACACAGCCACTCTCCTTGGTGTCCCCTGCCCAACACCACTGCACGCTCGCTGTTATGGTGCTGAGCATGAATTCAGGCTCTCGCTCATTATTCAAGCCTCCACGTATGGCTGATGGTAAAGGGTGGGAGAAAATTCAGCCCCACAAAGCCCGTCTTGCTGACTCAGCTCAGTGGGGCTCCGGGGCCAGCTGCAAGCAGACTTGTTAAATCAGCTTCTGTTATGGGACGAAAACATCTGCTGGAAACATGATGTCCCTAATAATTCACAATTCCCATACTATATTTATTGAGATTCACAGTATGTGACTTTTTTTTTTTTCTATCAAAGAGCTGCAATCAATAAAGCACCATTTCAGTCGTGTTTTTGAGAACAGTCACGTCTAGAGATGCAAACCATGATGTGTACATTGCTTCATCCGTTTCATGCAGTATTTTTCACCAGTGCAAGAAAACCTGGAGTAAGTGCAAGATATGATTTCACACCAAATTTTCCCAAAGGGGGACTGCAGCCATGTTCAGAGTGAAGGTAAAATAGCATGAGGAATTAGGATAACAGACTGTCGTTTTACTAGTGCCACAGAGGCTTTGCTGTGGTGCCATGGAGAAGTGGGACAGTGAAGGAGTGGCACTGTGAGGTGGGTGCCATGAACTCTAGAACAAAATTCAGCCAGCAGAAGCCTCCATCCCTCCACCAGCACTGGTGGGATGGTGTCTGCCAGCTCATTAGCAAGTCCCACAATGTTCTCCACTGAGGAAGAGGGAGGAATATTTGAAATACCTCCCAGAATTACTGTGTTATGAAAAACAGGAGAAGGTGCAGTACTGTGGTTTAAAATGCCCCGTTTTATGCTATACTTGGTATGTTAATTTTCCATCTGCCCACTGTCAAACATTAAGCCTTCCAATGTCAGAAAAATAACCTGTACTTAAATAACAGAATATGAAAACTAATGATACCATTTTTAGTATAAAATGAAATATTACCAGTCTCTTTGACTAGGAGTTTAAAAGTGACAGGAGTGTGATGGTTCTGTTCCATTCATTTCTGCAAATCGGCAATTAAGTGAGAATAATGAAATATAGAAAATTACTTATATGTAAGTTGCCTTTTAAATTACTCCATTTTGTGATAGAAAAGACATCTAAAATGGAGATTTGAAAATGTGAAGGCAACAATATTACAGCAACAATGCATTCCAAAGAAATGACAAAACCTTGTTGCAGCATCTGACACCTCAGAAATACCCCAGGAAAAGAGAAAGAGAGGTTCAGTGGGAAGAGCAACAGGCTTTATGAAGGAAGCAGAAAAAACAACCAATTGACCTGTATTAATTACATTTCTTTTTTGAATATACGTATTTAGATATTTACTCCAAAGCATCACACAACACTAATCAGACAAATAGGGGTACTGATAAGACAAGGCAGATGACAGACAAGTGAAAGATAATTTGAGACATACAGAGATAAAAGGGAAATAACTGTCCAAGCATAAAGTATTAATGTGCACATGCATGTGTCCGTGGGTATACTAGTACGAATGAGTGTGTTAGTATGCGGACATATGTGTTTGTATTGGGCAGTGGCTGAAAGCAGTAAGAAGGAAGTCTGTTATTGGCACTTTAGTACTATGTTTGTAAAAGAAATTACTACATTATTTTAGTACTTGGGTTGCTAAATCAGTATATAGCTAATACAATGTCCATAAAAATATATTTATTTCCATGTTAATACTGCTGAGAATTATTAGATATATATGGAAGGACAGAGTTTTAGATGGTCATAGGAGAATCATGTAAATTATACCCAGTCAATCAGAAGACCAGAAGAGGAAATATCATTAACTGGTGTTGGTGGAAGTTTGTTTTAGTTTTGTGAAGTTGTGAGGCCCATACCGGGTGCCTGCCATGCATTAACCTGTTTGGATGAAGATTCACAGCAGGTTGCTTTAGTATATTGGTGTCCTCTGCAAATCATCTGGACAGCTGGGACCATGAAATTTACCCAGATTCAAAAAAAGTTGACCCTCACCAAACCTCAGTGCCCTCTAAGGCCATATGTGCAGACCACTTCACATTTTGCACTTGTTTTGCCACTGTGGAATGACAAAAATGCTCTTGTCAAGTGGACATGAGATTTTCAGGCCCTTCCACACAGAAAACATGTCAGCAAAACTTGTCAAACGTTTTTAAACTACTGCATTAGAGACACATTTTCCCTTTGTTTTTAGTGTCATCTTCTGTCCTTTGAAACAAATAAATAAATAAAAAGCAAAAGCCTGTTTGACTCAATTCTGTGTTTCTGAACCAAGTATAATCCCATCAGTTTGGTTCCATCACTTGTAGTAAACTATTCACTAATCTAAGACAGGTGCCCCTGGGTGTTAACATTTAGTCTTCTAGTAGAAAAGTGGGTGCAAAGTCAAACCACATGTTCCACTTAAAAATAAGTGAGGTGTGATTAGGCAAGGTCTTTAAAACATGCGCTCAGACACACACACGCACACAGAGTTTGCAAGGAAAAGATGATGACACTTGCAGGCTGTACTGTGTAGTTATGGTCTGCGCTTAACTCTTTGCCAGGTGGATCATTCTGTAGAAATCTGAGGGGCAAAAGGTTATGTTGAGCTCATTACTGTGGACAGCTTTTAAAACAAAAGCGATAATATGTACATTCCTAGGATGATGTGTTTCATTAATATTTCCCCACTGCTAGAATGTGCAAAGAGCCTAGCCCAAAGCCTTACAGCATGTTAGTGATATCTGTTGGAATAGTAGATTAGCTATGGATGGCTTAACATAACCAGTTAAAAATACATATGCAGATATTTTCATTTTGATGAACAATCTCTGATCAGCTGAATTTTATTGACAGGAGGAAAAGGTCTAGAAAAAGTCCACCAACTCTCTAGCAGTTGTTTTTAATATCATTTCAAATTGAAAAGAACACATATGAATTCCTAAAATAAGGAGTGAAAACTAAACAAAGTCAGCAATTCAAGAGCTAAATTAAGCGCATACTTGCTTACTTTTGTACAAAATAACTGCCAAAGGCTTTCAGTTCTGAATTTTTCCTTTTTTTTTTTTTTTCTTTTTCACAAGGGGATCAAAGGTGTTGAAGTCAAACCCACCTGAGCAGGTTACAGAGCAGAGGAGATTCAAGGCCCACAATTCACAATGCAACTGTGACATGAGCCTGTTGCCTAAATACAAAGGGGATGGACTACTCTTGTGTTTGAGTTAATTACTGACTACTGTACATCATTATTTGGAGAGGTAAAGCTCAGGAAACATGAGCAATCATTTCTGTAAGAATGCATTTGAGGCTTAAGTAGCAAATGTTTAGAAAGAAGGTAGGAAATCAGATCTTTTAAAAATTGAAAACAGTTATTGTAGTACTGCTAGTAGCTTTAAAGTCTGGACCATCATAGATCTAAATGTCTTCAAACGTTGGCAAAAGAGCAATGGAAAATTAATGATGCGGTATTTCAACAGAGATGTTCACGTCATCTGTTATTTGAGGATCACAGCATTCCAGGGAAATGGATAGCTTATCCCCATTTTATAGACAATGAGACAGGGAACTTCCATGACTCACCTACAACCATACAGCCTCACGGTGACACTGCCATGGGCAAAACTGCTTAGTATCTGCTTTCATGTCTACCTATACAAATTCTAGGCACACAATGAACTATTAGCACCATGTTGGAGGCATTTAAATTCTGAGTTATTTACATCTGTGCTTGAAGACTTGCTTCAGAATAAAGCTCTTAAAATTTAAATGTTCTCTCACTCCACAAAATTGTGTACTAGAGCTATAGTCTGTAAATGTAAAGAGAAACCTCACTTCGTTGTGAACTCAAATGTATGTTTTTATACTATTTCATTACAAAACAAGATAGAGTTTGATCTAGGAAAGGAGATGAAGATGTTTTTTATTGGTAGTGAATAGGAGTATCCTTTAGGAATAACAAAAGATATTAAAAATGGAAGATTTCAATGATATTATACCAGATGTAGCATGTCAGTAATATGCTTCTGGAAAGCTTTACAGATGATGTAGGAAGTAAAATAAAATTGTTAAATCAAAATTGTGAAATGATAATTGACTAAAACAGATCTTTTTTTCAGAATTCATTTTCACTGGAAATTGAAAACATACTTGCTTTTGTTCCAAACCTGAAAAATACCTATCAGAAAGTAGAGTCGTCTCATGAAATTCAAATGTAGGCATCATTACTTATCCATCCTCACTAAGCACACTGAAGACCTTGGAGCACAGGCACACCTCTGCTTGCCAAAAGAAATATTTCTCCCTCCCTAAATGAGGAGACTGCAGTGCACCGCAGCTCAGGCTATCTCCGCTTCCCTCTGCCGTCCCGAAATGGATCAGGAATAGTCCACAGAGCTCCTTAATAGAGAGAAATACAGTCAGAGGGTGTAAATGAAGCCTAAGCA
Source organism: Anser cygnoides (assembly GCF_040182565.1). NCBI lineage: Eukaryota > Metazoa > Chordata > Aves > Anseriformes > Anatidae > Anser > Anser cygnoides. The sequence continues at coordinate 32,744,308 of NC_089878.1, forward strand.
AGACCTATGAAATATGAGTCTATTACAGATGGGTGGTGTTTTTCCAAGTACATAGTCAGATTTTCACCCCTCTCCTCCTCCTATCATATGTTGCTTGTTTTAGTGGTTGGCAGGAGGGAGGGGGAAAGGAACTAACAACATGTGTGCCTATCATCACCCTGACCACTGCGCTTGTATGTCTAACTCGCTCCCC